>NC_141693.1:1070359104-1071559104 GCF_964263255.1 Lissotriton vulgaris
AGTTGTCAGGAGGGGTTAATCTAAAAGAGACCTTTACAGCACAATTTTCATATGCATTTTGCTAAAAATAAAAAGCTGTATGTTCTGTAGGGGCAACTCAGGAATCTGGCCCTTCAGAGATCCGGCCTCTCTTTCTTTCTCTCGTTCTCTCTCTCCCTCTCTCTTTCCCTCTCTTTCTCTCTATCTATCTATCTATCTATCTATCTATCTATCTATCTATCTATCTATCTCCCTCTCCCTCTCCCATAAACGACTGCATGGGTAACTTCGCTATGCAAGCGGCTCGCGAAGACGCAAAAAGCCCCGCGAACACGCAAAAAACCCCGCGAACACGCAAAAAACCCCGCGAACACGCAAAAAAACAAGAATCCGCAAATTCGCACAAATTCGCGAATTTTGCGGATCGCGAATTCGCAAATCCGCAAATTCGCAGATCGCGAATTCGCAAAATTCGCCCATGCTTAGAAATTAGTCCAAAATGAAGAATTTAAAGTACAGAACATTGAGGCTCATAAATATGACCATTCAACTGTCAGAAAATAGAAATTCAAGGAGTTTTGGAAACCGTTTTTACACACAAGGGTTGTAAACAATATTGTTAAATCAATGAAGGTAGTGAAGAGTATAGGAGGGGGACTTAAATAAAAAAGAGTTTGTAGATAGTACAGTACTGTAGAGAAGTCTTCTCCGGTAAAAAGGAAAGTATATATTCTCAACTACACAGGTTAGCTTAATGTCTAATAAAGAAATAAAGTCCAAAGATATAAAATCGATAAGACCAACTTTTGCAGTGTGTTTGATTGTACTGAGGTTTGCTTTAATGAACAAAGCTACTATAAAACCAATAGCTTACTGCTTGGTGTTGACACAGACAGTTTGCAATATGAGGGGAATCAATGTACAGCCATATCAAATGAAAAATGAGTACCTAGAAATACTAATGAAATAATTAGAAATTAAGTTTTACAGCAACGTCCTCCTGCTCCAGTGTATGAGTGGTAGTGCAGCATTAACTGTAACATAAGACAAGAGTCAATTGACAATCTTAGAGTATTCATTGGAAAGTTTCATGAAGGAAATCTAAAATCAGAAAGTTAGAATTTTGCAAACTCTTGGGGCCATATGTATCAAGCTTTTTAGCAATCGCAAAGACTGCGATTCGCAAAAAAACTGTGGGGGTCATTAGGATTGAGGTTTTTCCGCATCCTCCGTGCCAGCGGAAGTGTCCGCCGGCCGGGAGGATGCGGAAAAACCGATGAGGAGACTTCAAAGACCCCCCGCCAGAATAGGATGGCTGGGGGGTCAGGAAGACCGTCCGCCGCTTTTCCGCCGCGGTCGCCTTACGACCGCGGCGGAAAAGCTCTAATATGGAGGCGGTGTCTAACAGACACCGCCAGCCATATTAGGATGGGGTGAACAGATGCCATTCTGCGGCGGCTTCTCCGCTGTAGAAAGGCATGCGGTGATTTCTTTGGGGGCCGTGACGGGGGGTGGGGGGTGCACATGGGGGGTATCTATGGTGCCCCCCTACATTTGCATGCACAAAGCGGCAGGCACCACCCGGACCCTGCCGCTTTGTGCATGCAAATGCAAAGCATGCAGTTTTAACATTGAGGTGGGTGCTGCTTCAAGCAGCAACTGCCGCAATGTTAAACATACAGGATGTGACCGCCAGGGTGGCGGTCCCATCCTAATTTGCACGGAGGGACCGCCGCTGCCCCTGCGGACAGTCCCTCCTCCTTTGGGGTGGCGGACGGATGCAGGTCCGTCCGCCATCCTAATAGGGCCCAATGTTTGCAATCTCAAAATAGCTTCCTCCTATGTTTAACTGAGTTTTGCAGTGCAAAACACGTATGCACAAAAATTGTGGATACCTATTTTGCGAGGACCACAATCTGTGAATTATTATTGCGACTTCGCAAATCCTGATGCGCTATTTGCGATAATCGCAAAAAGCATATGTATAAAAAAATCATAAATTGCGAATCTTGGAAATTGGGAATTTTGCACCTGATTATTGCTACCAACTCAAAGCAGGTGGAAACCAGGTGCAACCTGTTTAAACAGGCTCACAATGCCACAGGGATTTCCACAATGGCAGCGCTGTATGTGATAGCCAGGAGGATGCAGATTCAAGCAGCATCACTCTGTTCCAGCAGACAGAGGAAGAGATACATGAGAAGTATAGGCTGGACTCAACTATCATACTGGACTCAATTGCTGAGCTGAAACCTATGTTTGAACACCCAACCCGCGGGACCCTAACCATACC
This sequence comes from Lissotriton vulgaris, assembly GCF_964263255.1. Lineage (NCBI taxonomy): Eukaryota > Metazoa > Chordata > Amphibia > Caudata > Salamandridae > Lissotriton > Lissotriton vulgaris. The sequence goes on from NC_141693.1 coordinate 1,070,361,377, forward strand.
ACCACATGTGCAGGTCCTGTGTTCACTGCACTTACTGGCATCCGGAAGCTTCCAGATGGTGATAGCGAAAGCAGGAGGGATCTCCCAGAGCTGCCTGTTGTGCTACTTCCATGCATTCTTGGATGCAATGGTGCAGAGGCTACAACATCACATCACATTTTCCCCCGCACAACAGGCATTGCAGCAAACTAAACTGGACTTCTACCAGATTGCCCAATTTCCCCATATCATTGTTTGCATAGATGGCACCCATGTAACCCTCTCCCCACCCTCAAACAATGAGTAGGTTTTCAGAAATCGCAAATCATTCCATTCACTTAACATGCAGGTCATCTGCAACACTAAATATATCATAACTGATATAGTGGCAAAATACACTGACAGTACACATGATTCCTTCATTTCCAGTCACAGTGGGATATACACACGTTGAGGTTCCGTGACAATCGTAAGTGGTGTTTCCGACTCGCACGAATATAGTCGAGTCTGGTATCTATGAACCGCAAATGACGAGTTTAGTAAGTGTGCGCAGTTTCGCTGTGCTAACTTAAACCGTTCGTTTGTTATGTGGGTTTTTCATCTGTACCCACGGGTTCCATCTTAGATACGGCATCCATTTTGTCCCTTGCCCTCAAGTAGCCAGCGAACGGACGATGTCCGCTTCGCGACCCTGGGACTCCCAAGATATTTGCGGAAGACACATGTTCTTTGTGAGTGTCTTTTATGACGAGGGGGTTGCTACTGTAAGGCAGATGGCGCCGCTCGAGGCTCATCTTGCCGCACGGACTTATTGTCTCAGCCGTGCATCTCATTAGGCACGTCCCTTTGATGCCTGTATCTCGTGTTTCCCGTTACCTCCCCTTTTACACCCTTTCCGATCTCCCCACTGTCTCCGTCTTCCTCTGCACCTGTCTTTGTTCCTATTTCGATCTGTTTTACTGCTGATTGGAATTTGCTAATGGTGGGAAGATGGTTTTTACAGTTGGGAACCGCCAAATGTTTCCGCACTTATGTTCCGGACCTCGTGTGTTTCAAAGTGACCAAAGTGACCCCTCTGGGGGATAATTGTGGGAACCGGGTTGTAAACTTTTGTGTTCAATGTTATCCTATGGGTAAAAACTGTATAAAAGGAGCGATCCACAGAACCAATTTGAAGCAGTCTCCCCAAGTTGCACGCTGTGTACTTGTCGTGATCTCTGTGTTCCCTGCAGCAAATAAACCTTGAATCTTTGACGTTGAAGGAAGTGTCCCGTGTCTCTGTGATTCGTACGCCGGAGCAGGTTACCCACGAAGGTTTCAGGTGTTGTGCCCTGGCACCGCTGGGTCTTAAAGAACCCAGTCCTTCAGTTGGCGCCCAACGTCGGGCTGCATCAGTGGTACCGGTCCAAGCCCGACGATCGTGAGGAACTTCGTGTGAAATCTCCGAGGGAAGGTGCACTCCGCTTCATCGATCCTGTTGTCGAAATAAGTGGCCCGAAGACTTTTCCCGCGAAGATTCCCGCCTCCGGACGGCTGCGACGGACTGCTGCCCTGACTGTAGACCTGTTTTGGCGCCTGGCGTAGACCTTGGTATAGCGAGACGATTGACGGGCCTTCCTGGAGACGCCATCGATTTTTGAGTTAAGTATTTGTGGGTCGCTCCCATAGTTCTTGGTTGTTGACACTTTAGCGAGTGTTTTTGTTGTTAGCGCTGTGTGAGTGTTTTTGTCGGTGACACTTTGCTAGCGTACTTTGTTGTGTTGTTTGACGACTGCAGCCGCCAAAAACCGAGGGTTTTGTTCTTTGCTGGGACTTGGTAAATCCCGTAACCCTTGAAGTTTGTGAAACTCGGCTAGTGTGCAAGATGCCTAGTCGTAGTACTCTGTTTAGTTGTTTCAGACCTTGTGGTATGGATTCCCGATTGGAGGACTCATGTCCGATACCTCCGGTTGGAACTCCCACGTATGAGCTCTATAGCAAGCATGGGCTAGGCCCAGTTACCTTTAACGATTACTGGATTAAATACACGAAAAAGGACGGCGACCTTCGTTGGCCACCTCATGGTAGCTTCGAGGCCCCGATCTTAGATAATCTAGAGATTAAATTGTTCGAAAGGAAGTCAAGGCCGGCCATGTTTGATGCCTTTCGGTTGTGGCGCAAAGAAGCCCGACAGAAAGAAATCAGACAGAATAAACGTAGTCAGCGAGATAACGTTGCTACTATAGTGAAGAAAGCAGAGCAATTTCAGCGAGATAAGGAGGTTAAGGATAAGGAAGTGTTTGATCGATTACAGCATATGACTGTAGATAAATGTTACCCCGCTTTACCAACGGAGTCGGGAAAGAAGGAAGAGCCAGTTGAGGATCCCTTAATGTCTTATCTTATGAAGTCACCACCTCCGTACGTACAGGGTACCGCAGCTCCTGTGGTCCCTGCCGTACCTGTTCTTCCACCTATTCCTCCTCCGCCTGTTCCTCAACCTGCACCCGTTCTTCCGACTGTTCCTGCTCCTTTGTCTGTTTCTATTCCTACTGCTCCTCCGCTTCCACATACTCCTGTTCCCGCTACTACTTCTGCTACTGCTCCTGTTTTGTTAACTCCTGTTGTTGCTACTGTTTCTACTCCTTCTCTTGTTAGCCCTGTGTCTTATTCTTCCCCCTCTACTCGTAGTCGCAATTCTCCTCTTGCGGCTAGCTTCTTTCATTCGCTCGGACCTGTTCATGGGTCCGCTGGTTCCGATGGTCCTCAGAGACGTAGTCAGCTTCCTGGAAACAGAGAACGCGTTGCGCTATATAATATGGCGATGGGTTGGATGGTAAATCCGCAGAGAAGTCCACCCCGTGTTGTCCTCGAAACATTCTGTCAATTCAATATACCAACCCAAAGATATGTGTTTAATGAAATGTGTAAATTCCTTCATGATCAGATAGCGGCCGATGCGCCTGACGAGGTGCTCGCCGCTCTGTCTGATCTTCAGCTTCAGTTCGCAAATGGGCTGATAGTGGATACCAACGTTCGACGTGCTGTTGAACGATTGCTATCTCTTCGTCCCGCTCCCATCCCTCATGCACTGTTTGTTGAGGATATTGAAAAACAACTAGACGAGTCTGGCCAATACCCTATGCGGGAAGTTCCACCAGTGTGGATGCCAGGCGATGCTACTGCTATTCCTATTGTTCCGCCGCATTTCCAGAGAGTATGGATACATCTCCCATGGAAAAGATCGGAAGTGTTGCAGGTGAAGCAGTCTTTGCCTGACCCTCGCAAAAATCCTGCAGGGTATTACAAGGAATTATCGCAGCTCGTAGATGCTACGATAATGAATCTTGCCGATATTGACATGTTGTTTGGCAATGTCGTACCGCAACCGGTATGGGCTAAGATTCGCCAGCAAGATCACGCTAATGAATTAGGTGGTGATTGGGCAGCCATCTTGGCGGCAGATGGGTTGCAAGTTGGTGGCGCTAAGCCTGAACAGCTGATTGCTGCTCTCCCTCAAAGAATTATAACATTAATGAAAACTCTTATGCCAGCTATGAGAGTCAATTGGGACAAGTTGTCAGCCTGTAAGCAGAAGAAAGATGAGAGTGTTTCCGACTTCTTTACGAGGTTCGAGGAAGCATTTATCGACCATAGTGGTCAGGATATGGGCACGGAGGGTGGTCAAAGGTTGTTTGTGGATAAATTTGTTTCGAATTTGTTGCCCGATTTGAGCAATAAATTGAGTAATTCGGAAAGTGCATGGGCCGTTTCTACTTCGGCTCAGATATTGGCTACGGCACAATACTATGAGAATAGAGAGAAAGAAGAGATTGACCGTGCTGACAAAAAGACGAAAGAGCTAAAAACTAAAGTGTTGTTGCAACAAGCGTATCCTCCGCGGTCAAATCAGAATAATTCGCAACAGAATAGGTCACAGCCACAATCGAACAGATCCCAAACTCGTAATGACTCCTCCTCCCAAAGATCCTCGTTAGGGTACAATCAATGTGCTTATTGTAGACAGGAGGGACACATTAAATTCAATTGCCCTGTTTTAAGCGAACGTAATAGTGGTAACTCATCTAGAGGAGGTCGTGGTGGTTCGCAGCAAACATCCCGTGGTAGAGGCCGTGGTGCTCAGAATGATCGCTCAGATAACTCCTCTAATTCTAATAATTGTTTCGATCAACGTGGATCATCGCAAGGACGATCTGCGCAGTACAATGTAGACGATTATTACGTCGATCAGGGAACTGACGACAGTAATTACTAGGACAGCCATAGACAAGGAGAGGGAGTGGTATCAGTTCCGGTTGATCAGAGAGGGCCTTACGTCGCAGTTGCTACATCGGGCGTCGTTGAGCCTTTTCTGTTGGACACTGGTGCAGCGAAAAGTTCTATCATGTATTCGAAACTCCCTGGCGCACCTTTGTCTGGCTTAACAAATGTTTCCGTTGGATTCTCTGGCGCCCCTGTTAGCAATCCAGTTTCGCGCCCTTTGCCCCTTCAAATTGGGCCACGTGAGCTAGAAGCTCCGTTGATTTTAACCACGGGTTGTGGCGAAAATCTTTTGGGCCTGGATTTGCTTAAACGTTTGTACGCAACTTTGTATTGTTCTCCTGCGGGTGTAAAGCTTACGTTGGGAGAGAGGGTTGTCTCTCCCATGTATTTGTCCCTCGATAAGCTCCCACCGGAATTGAGTTCTCTTCCTGCGTCTTTGTGGGCAACAGGTCCAAATGACGTGGGCCTGCTTGATATCTCCCCTTATGTTGTTCAGTTGAAATCTAATGTGCGGCTGCCACGTATTCCCCAATATCGTATCTCCCTTGATGGTGAACGAGCACTGTTGGCGATCATCTATGATTTGATCGAGAAAGATGTTATTGAAGAGACTCGGGGAAACGTGTGCAACAGCCCTGTACTGCCCATTCTTAAACGTACTGATCCTTCAAAGCCGCCTGTTTATCGCTTTGTTATCGATTTACGGGAGGTAAATAAAATAGTGGTTCCTCAATTTCCTGTTGTGCCTGACATCACGGCGCTACTGACTCTGATTCCAGCTTCTGCATCATGGTTTTCGGTGATTGACTTGAAAAATGCGTTTTTCAGCATCCCGATTGCCGAAGAGAGCAGGGACCTTTTCGGTTTCTCTCTCGGTGGACGCAGTTTCCGGTTCAAACGCGCTCCTCAGGGCTACTGTGAAAGTCCATCTATTTACAGTCAAGCCTTGAAGGGTCAACTGGATGCATTTAGGTTGCCGGTTGGTGCGGCTTTGATCCAATACGTCGACGACTTATTGGTGGCTGCTGATACTCAGGACATTTGCAAAATTGCTACGGTGTCGTTGCTGCAACATCTCTGTGAGTTAAATCACAAGGTGTCACCTTCTAAACTCCAATATTGTTGTCAAGAAGTAACCTATCTAGGTCACTTATTGTCAAAGGAGGGAAGGAGATTGACCCCAGAGAGAATTGCAGCGATTGCGCGAATGGCTGTGCCAAAAACCCAAAGAGATGTGCGTGCCTTTCTAGGTATCACGTCGTACTGCAGGCAATGGATTCCTAACTTTTCATTGCTAGCGAAACCATTGGTGGCTCTTACGTGCAAGGATGTTTCAACTCCTTTACCATGGACGGAAGAATGTCAGAAAAGTTTTTCTGAACTGCGTGATTCATTGTGTTCGGCTCCTGTGTTAGGTACCCCTGACTACGGTAAGCCGTTCACGTTATATGTTCACGAGAGGGAAGGTTGTGCTTTGAGTGTTCTAACGCAACCTTTTGGTGGTAAGCAACGTCCATGTGCATATTTTTCCTCGACCTTGGACCCAGTGGCTAGAGCATTGCCGAGTTGTTTACGAGCAACAGCGGCAGCTGCGGTCTCCATCCGACAATCAGCAGGATTGGTCATGGATAATATGCTTACGGTGATGGTTCCGCATGCAGTCGATACTCTTTTGAATCGAACGAAAACTCAGCACTTGACGAGTGCGAGGTTGTCTGGGTACGAGTTGACGCTCTTGGCAAGCCACATTCAGATAAAACGTTGTAACGTTCTGAACCCGGCAACCTTGTTACCAATTAGCACAGAGTCAGATGAAGTAGCAGAACATGACTGCTACTTGAGGACTGAAGAGGAAACGAAAGGTCGAGTGGACCTTAAAAACACCCCATTGGAAGATCCGGATGGCACTCTGTATGTGGATGGGTCATGTTTTAAGTTGCCGAATGGCGATGTGACTACTGCTTATGCTGTTGTAACATTGAATACTGTTGTTGAGACTGCAAGGTTGAATCAGAATTCTGCCCAAGCTGCGGAGCTGATTGCTCTTACTAGAGCATGTGTGTTGGCGAAAGGGAAACGTGTGAATGTGTTTACCGACAGTCAATATGCGTTTGGTGTTGCACATAGTTTTGGACGATTGTGGAGAGAGAGAGGTTTCTTGACGTCGCACGGTACGAAGATACAGCATGGCCAGCTTGTGAACGATCTTTTGGATGCATTGACTTTGCCTACGCAAGTTGCGATTGTTAAATGTAGTGCGCATCGTAAGGTGACGGATGATGTTGGTCGTGGTAATGCGTTTGCGGACGAGACTGCTAAGGAGACTGCCCGGAACCTTAGCACTCGAATGTATGTGACGAGTTCGGTTAGGTGGCCTACAGAATCGAGTATGTGTGAAGACACTATCGAGAGTGTGAAAGCAATTCAGAATGAGGCCACTGAGACTGAAAAGACGAAGTGGAAAGAAAGTACGGGAAAGTTGGATGCGAATGGTTGTTGGATTGATTTGTCGGATCAGAAAAGATGGATGTTGCCTGATGCGTATGTGCTGGCCGTTGTGACAATGGCACATGGGTTAGCACATATTAGCGCGAAAGGTATTTGTAAGTTGCTGGCTGCTGTGTGGAAGAATGATGGCATTACGAAATGTGCTGAACGTCTGGTGAAGAATTGTATGGTGTGTATAATGTACAATCCTGGCAAAGGAACCCCAACTCCCCCTGGCAGTTTTGCTCCTCCTTCGTATCCCTTTGAGGTGATTCAATTGGACTTCATCCATATGGAGCGATGCAATAACCTGAAATACGTTTTAGTTGTGGTTTGCGCATTTTCCCGGTGGATTGAGGCCTATCCCCTCAAAGACAATACTGCTTTGTCTACTGCGAAAATCCTACTGAAGGAATACTTTCCTCGGTATGGAATGCCTAGAGTCGTGTGGTCAGATAACGGAAGTGAGTTTGTTGGAAGTGTGATGAAGAGTGTGTGTAAGGGCCTTGGAATTAATCAGAAATTCCACAGCGCCAATCATCCCCAGTCAGCTGGATTGGTTGAAGGGTACAACGGCACCCTTAAACTAAAGCTAGCGAAGATTCAGGCTACGACTGGTCTTTCGTGGCCTGACGCTTTGCCTCTAGCACTACTGTCAACTAGGGCGACTGTACACTCCCGAGTAGGGCTTAGTCCCTATGAAATAGTGTTCGGCCGTCCTGCGAATGTGTGGGGGGTTCCTAGGCCAGGAATGTTTTCTGATCTTGAGTACCCAATGTTGATTGATTATCTACATGACTTGACTGCTAAACTGAGGTTAATTCACCAACAGGTTTACGACGCATTGCCGACGCAGACAGAGGGTCCAGGCCACCAGCTCCAGCCCGGAGACTGGGTGGTGACACGGAACTTTTCACGCAAAAATAACCTGGACCCGAGGTTCACCGGACCCTATCAAGTGCTCCTGGCCACGAGGACTGCCGTTCGTCTTGAGGGACGTAAAAATTGGGTGCATGCTACGCACACCAAACGAGTCCCCATCCCTTTGCCGGCAGACCCGTGGGTAAGGAGAGGCATTGCGTCATCTGAAGCAGAAACATTGCCGGCGTTTGTGCCTTTTAGCGACGCACAGCTTGTTGAAGAATCCTCAGCGCAGCAGAAAGACACTGTTGAACAATTGGCATCAAAAGACTCAAGACCAGAACACTCAACTGATCAGCAGGACGCTGTCTCTTCAACGGATCCTTTGTTTGACGAGCAGACACGTCCTGGGAAAACCCGATACTTTTTGCGATCTCGCACTAAGGACAAATAAAAAGATCTTGCTTCGCCATATCGACAACTGCATTATCCCGTTTTCCGTGATCAGTTTTGAACTTTCGTATTATTGTAATTATTTTTGTACATATATTTTGAGCTTCACTCCTTGTACCTTTTTGCCTTTACAGCTGAGAGACTTTGTTTTTGCATACGTACATATTGTGCATTGAAGGCCGTAGGGCCGCGCGCGTACTTCCTTCTGGACAGTAGGTCTTGACGCTAGGTTAAAGGCCGTCGGTTCCTAGGAACTCCTAGGGATTGACTATTGCTGCACAGAACGAAGTGCGTCAAGAAACGTTGCGGACGGTCGTAGGGAATGGCATTCTCGAAGCTGAATGATTTGGAGGGAGCTCAAGTCCATAGATTCAAGCTGCAGCAACTCAGTCGTACCAAATGTTTCATATTCCAACTGTTTGTATTGTTTTTGACTACTTCTGCATTATTGGCGGGTGGGGTGTATTACACGATGCTTTACTTCTTACCTGCTACACCTACTCCTACTTCTTACCCTAATCTTACCTCTACTGCTTCTCCCCATTCCTTTCACATGTTACCGGAACACGAGCAGGCTAGACGTGTAGAATTCCGCAACAATTCCTTTATTCAGCTCCTCCATCAGCATCAGTTAGTGGTTAACACTACTAATTGTTGGGTGTGTGGGTTGATGCCACATACTACGGATAAGGGAATTCCATATCTGGTGTTACCGTATAGTTCCCAAGGGTCAGCTCGAGCATTTCAAACAATGTTTCGAAGCGCACTGGGTTTCCACCCCATTCGAGAACCACGTTCCCCCTACTCTGGTCCTACCTCGTACCAAAAACCTTTGTCGATAGCAATAGAGGATTTAGATAGTGATATCTATGATCCTTCGCTTATTCCCGAAGAAGAGGTACAGGCCTATAGGGTCCTAAGTAGAGGTGAATATAGTGTGTTCACTAGTGAAAAGCAGCTTAAAAGCTCGCCTCCAATATGGGTCGTACCCCACACTGGTAATTTTTGTCTTATGGGTCGTGGCCGAAGATCGCAAGCCCGACTTGGAGCAAGTGCTTGCACTGAAAATTACATTCTGCCGATGTTCTCGTCCCCTGTGTTTCTGGCTGCCAAGGGTACATACTTTATCTGTTATGATCGTGCATACACATGGTTGCCCGCAGACTTCATGGGCTCATGTTTTATTGCAAATCTGTTGCCTCCGACGTTCACTGTAGATGCCGATTATCATAAGACTAGAGTTGTGCGAGGCGTAATTAGTGAAGAGGATACTGCCGGTCAAGAGGCAGGAGACTTTTTCAAGGGTTTCCTCCCGTTTTGGGGACCTATGGTCAATAGTAGGAACCTGAGACAGTTGACTCGAGTGGTAGAATCGACAGCTAATATTACTGCCAGTGCCCTTGGTAATATTACCACAGAACTTCAGGCGGAGAGACTTATGACGTTACAAAACCGTATGGTTTTAGATGTCATCTTAGCGGATCGAGGTGGGGTATGTAAGGTGATCCATTCGAGCTGCTGCATTTTCATTCCAGATAATGCTCCTACTGTCTATCAAGCCATCTCGAGGTTGCATAAGATCTCCGAATCCATACACGTGGATGTAGGGGATTGGACGCTACTTGGATGGTTTTGGGGCCTGATGTCGACTTGGGGTTGGAAGATTCTGATGATCATCGGAGTCGTTGTAGTGTTCCTGTTCACGTGTTGCCTTTGTGTACAGTGTGGTCCTGCCTTATGTGGCCTCTGTGCTACAACGTGTATGAGACAACCATCTGTTACCAAGGGGACTCGGTTGGACAGAGCTATGCTACAGCAACATCTCGATGGTCTGATGAATATCGAATATGATTCTGATTAGTGCTTGCCTACATGAGGGCAAAAGGAGCGTCTGAGGTTCCGTGACAATCGTAAGTGGTGTTTCCGACTCGCACGAATATAGTCGAGTCTGGTATCTATGAACCGCAAATGACGAGTTTAGTAAGTGTGCGCAGTTTCGCTGTGCTAACTTAAACCGTTCGTTTGTTATGTGGGTTTTTCATCTGTACCCACGGGTTCCATCTTAGATACGGCATCCATTTTGTCCCTTGCCCTCAAGTAGCCAGCGAACGGACGATGTCCGCTTCGCTAACCTGGGACTCCCAAGATATTTGCGGAAGACACATGTTCTTTGTGAGTGTCTTTTATGACGAGGGGGTTGCTACTGTAAGGCAGATGGCGCCGCTCGAGGCTCATCTTGCCGCACGGACTTATTGTCTCAGCCGTGCATCTCATTAGGCACGTCCCTTTGATGCCTGTATGTCGTGTTTCCCGTTACCTCCCCTTTTACACCCTTTCCGATCTCCCCACTGTCTCCGTCTTCCTCTGCACCTGTCTTTGTTCCTATTTCGATCTGTTTTACTGCTGATTGGAATTTGCTAATGGTGGGAAGATGGTTTTTACAGTTGGGAACCGCCAAATGTTTCCGCACTTATGTTCCGGACCTCGTGTGTTTCAAAGTGACCAAAGTGACCCCTCTGGGGGATAATTGTGGGAACCGGGTTGTAAACTTTTGTGTTCAATGTTATCCTATGGGTAAAAACTGTATAAAAGGAGCGATCCACAGAACCAATTTGAAGCAGTCTCCCCAAGTTGCACGCTGTGTACTTGTCGTGATCTCTGTGTTCCCTGCAGCAAATAAACCTTGAATCTTTGACGTTGAAGGAAGTGTCCCGTGTCTCTGTGATTCGTACGCCGGAGCAGGTTACCCACGAAGGTTTCAGGTGTTGTGCCCTGGCACCGCTGGGTCTTAAAGAACCCAGTCCTTCAACGTCTCACTGGGGCGAATTTGGTGAGGGCTACCTGCTATGTAAATGCATGTCAAACCGTATGTCTTTCATCCTGTAGGTGACAGTGCATATGCAGTCTGCGAATTCATCCTCACACTGTACCTCAATCCAGCTAATCCAAGAGAGCGAAGATACAATCACGCACCAGAGTCAATGCGCTGTGTAATTGAATGCACATTTGGTATACTGAAGAGCAGGTTCCTCTGCCTGCATACAAGTGGGGGAGCACTACAATACAGCCCAGGGACCTGCTGCAAGATTGTGGTTACTTGTGCCATGCTGCACAACATTGCGACTAGAAAAGGCATACCAGTGGAAGTCACAGATACAGAATCAGATGAGTATGAGGCTCCAGGTCCACGTTGCAGACCAGCAGGTGGTGTAGGGGCAGCTGCGGGCTGACAGAGATGGGATGAGATAACACACAACTATTTCTAGGTGAGTAATGATGACACAATGCAAATAATGATCTGGGCATGATTGTGTTTTATTGTACCTTAGCATCAGGTAAATAGAAGTCACACAGCCTACAAACATACTTTATGTGTGGCACATTCAGTTGCACATATCATGTACACATTGCATGTGTAACGGGTAAACAAAAGTCCAGATGTCATGGGTTACTTCATCCATTAGCATTCTGCATTGGTGACAGTTCATGTCTTGCGCACACGTCCTGCAGTTGCACGCTCAGGGTGCTGACAGCTCTCCCTTGAGGCATCTGATGGTGTGCCCTGCCTCCCACTATGCCGTCTGGGTACTGCAATTGGTGGGGTGATGCTGCTTTGGCTTGAGAGCTCCTCACTATCCCCTGAGTCCAGGAGACCTGAGCCACCTATGGTAGCTGTCTGCAGCTGGTCTACTGGATTTGTGACCGGCACCAACACTTTGGCCACATCCTGGCTGCAGTGTACCATTTCAACCTGCATGGTCACTGTGTGGCTTGACAGCACGGAAGTGGCATTTGACAAGTGGTTCGCCACCTTGCTATATGTGTCCAGACAGGTGAACAGATATTGTTTTCCCCTGCGTCTGGATGCCTGGTCTCTTTTCATGGTGGCACAGAGTTCTTTAATTGCTTCTGTCATTTCCCTGATGCTGTCTGCACATGCCTTATGTCCATCATCCATTTTCACATTGAGCTCTCTAATACCCTCCTTCATGTCAGTAAGGTTATGGTTCAATGACATCAGTTGCCTCTGTATTCACCTCCTACTTCTGGCTTGCTTGCTGGAACTTCACCATGGTGCCTTACAGGCTGGAAAAAAACTGTAGGATCCTCTACAGCGTCTGCGCTGGTGTGTGCCCTTGGCCTGCGTCTCCTGCAACTTTTGTCCCTACAGTGCAAAGGGAGCTGATCATGGACCTGGTGTGCACGCTGCTCCTGCTCTGGCTGTGCCTCATCCTCTATGGATTCTGGGTCTTCCTCCAACAGTGGGAGTGGAGGCACAATCTGACGGTGTCTCTGTTGGACAGGTGTTGGCAGTGTCATCTGCTCTGTGTCCTCTCCCCCTGCCTGGTCCTCTGTGTGTGCTGCCTCCTTGGCTTCAGTGTTGTCAGCCTGTGTTTCAGGTTCAACTGTAAATGAAAAGGCACATTTTATTGAGTGTTCTGCTTCCCATTGTTCACTGAATAAAGTTTTCTACATTTAGGTTAGCTAAGGACTATCTTGCATTTTTGCCTTTACTAATTTGATTCAACTGCTTATACATTGCTATGTGTTATTGCTCCTCAGTATTATGTGTGTTGCTACATCTCCCATGATGCTTTGCTGGGTGGGCTGGAAAATGTGGAATGCAGTTGCATTGTTACTTTGTAGTTGAGGCATTCCTGAGTGTGTGATTAAGTTGGTAATGTATCAGGGCTGATTTAGCATGCATCTTACCTAGTCTGGTGTTGGGTATGTCGGATCTGTCAATGTCAGCCACCCCACTGATGCTTTCAGGCTGTAGGGTGGCCGCCAACAACTCCTCAAGGGGCGTGGATTCTGTCTCTGTGGATGTACCCTCTCCAGTCTTCTTCGCCTCTGCAAGCCTGGTTTCAAGCTTGACCTTGTCCTTGGACCTGAAGGACATGTCATACCAGAGCTGGATTACACCAACGGCATTCACTTTTGCCTGTATGTCCAGCCATATTTTCCTTTTCTGTGATTCATGAAAATGAAGGGATTTCGACCCAAACAGCAAATCATGGCTGTGGACCCTCTCTTTAATGAGTACCTCCGGCTCCTTCTCACTGAATTTGTGCTTCCTTTTCCTCTTTCTCCTTCTCCTGTGGATCCATTTGGTTTTGGGGGTGTTGCAGTCTACAGTGGTTTGCTTCCCCTCCCAGCCTCTGACGCAGCCTCAGTCAATCAGGAACAGCATGGGCAGTCACACTTCCTGGGTGTGATGTCATCAAGCTGCACCTGAATAGCAGATTCGCTAAATTTGCGATTTCTTTTTAGACAATTCGCAAATAAGGAATCGCTAATATGGAGTTCGCAAATGAATTCTGCAAATTTTAAGGAATCACACAATTATTGTGAACATTTATTGGAATCGTGTTTTGCGATTCTCAATTTGCGATTCGCTAAAAATCACAATTTCAGAATCGCAAAACTCTTTTTTGATACATATGTCCCTTGATCCCTGTAGAATAAGAAATGTATTAAAACTACAAGAACATTCATTGGCTTGCCTCTCTAAAGAGATATGTGAGAGTACTTTCCATCATTTTTGAATGCTGTCTCCAGTTAGAAGGTTGTATTATGTAAAACATACAACTTGGCACTATGTCAAAAGTTACAAATATCTCTGAAGATATTCAGATAACTTACTTTGAAAGTCAGCCTGAAATAAATGAAGTAACAGTAACATCTACGACTGAAACTTAGAGTACAGGTAGAAAACTAGACAAGTTCATTAAAGACATGCAAGAGCATGTGAGCAACGTCTGCTCAAACTTCTAACAAGATATGGGTTTTTGCATTCATACTAACGAGAATATACAAGCATAAAAAATAGATATTTGTGAAAAAACTGACATCGGAGACTTCATTTAGTGGTTTAAACGTGTCCTATATTAAATTGCAGAGGATTAGTTTGATTTATCTGCTAATCAGTAGTGCGCAAGCACTGCTTATCTAAACTTGATGATTGTAAAATGCCTGCTAGACATAGTCATGATAAGCTAGAACTGTTCCCAGTTCCCTCTGAACTAAAGGAGCTGAATGTGTATGAAAGTATTCTGATTCATGCAGTACACCAATTTCAAGCCATAGACAGAATGCAGACAAAAAGTGCAAAATTACCTCCGAGAGTTAGTGAAATGTCTTGAAGGAAAGTTTTTGGATCTTCTACTGGATTTTAAACAGAATATTGAACTTCTAGGTGTAGCTCATGAGTCAAAGGAGTCATTAGTGGTTCTAGTAAATGGTGTGCCAAAAATGAATAAAAAGATTTTGCAGGTATTCGTTAGTAAACAGAAAGTGAAGAAAGCCATAGAATACCTTAAAAGAGGAAATATATTCTACAAAGGTGTTTATGTAGATCAGCATGTTAAATTCCTTGTGCACATACACTTCAAGCACTACTGTGGACAATTTGAAAGAGTAGATTTTGCAAAACGTGTATAGATATATTAGCACTACAACATTCACCCTCTACACTCTAGGGATGTAATAGATGACACTTGTAATTATTTCAAACAGACAAGCAAACTTATTAGTGTGTGGAAAAAGAGCTTAGAAGCTCACTACTTTCCACATCTCTTTATCTCTTTCCAACAGAAAAAGGAGGGTGTTATGATGAGTGCACAATACAGATCCCTGCTTCAGAGTACAGATCAGCCAGACTGTACTCCGAAGATCTCCAATTTAAACAAAACATTCCTTTACTGTTTTACCTTCTTTTTGAAAGTGAGTTCTCATTTTTCTCATATGCTGTTGCACATTTTGTGAAACGGGAGCACTCTTGAGTGTAACCTCATGATTCTCATTGTGTTCCAATTTTGAATCAATGAGTCCTGGTTTTGCTGGCATGGTGAGCTTAAGTGCATGTTGCGTAACTTAGATGCACCTATGTGGTTTGTAACTCGAAGTTGTGCGGAGTATGCATTTGAATGATATGCATGATTTCCTTAGGGAAGCTAACTTCAACAATGCTTGCATTGACTTTAGAACACTGGATTATTTATGTGCAATAGATCCAGGATATGTGTATAGGTGCTTTCATCATGGATTTAAAGCCATACTATCTGCAAACATCCTCCTCTTGGTGAGGTCATTGACTATTGTTGCGGTAAGGAATACCAGGCTACAGGTGCCCCACACATTAATAAGTTACTGTGGGTTAGAGGTGCACCAAAACTTGGACAGGATACTGATGAGTCAGTAGTGGCATTCATTGAGCAGCATATAACATGAGATTCCTAATGAGAGTGACAAAATAACCCTTAGGCAGCAGTGTGATTTCAGTACCACAGATGTGGTAAAAATACTGTTGTTGCAGATACAGATTCAAATACAAATACTACACCTAGTGTTGCCTTGTTTTCCTAGGTCTGTTATCTATAACAACAGAGTAAACAGTTTCATGTCAGCAGTCAGACATACAGCCGCTGGTAAATCTCCAAAGAACACAAACTTTAAGAGATGTAGGCATCAAAACTTTAAATGACTACACCCCTTTCAATATGTCTATGTAGAAGGCAAACATGGACATTCAGTTTATGGCTGACAGTTCCATTGCTATTGCTTGTAAAGAAACATCTTACATTACAAAGTTTGAAAACAAAGAAATGCAAGAGGTGTGGGAAGAAATTTCCACAGAAAAGTATTTAACACAAAAACTGCAAAGCTTAAGTTTGAAGATGCTTTCCCACCGGTAAGTTGGGGCCCGATGTAGGTAGGGCGTTACCGATCGGTAACGGCCGAAAATACCGATTTTTGGCCCTTACCGATCGGTAAACAGCCATCGAGATGTAGGGAACAAAAAACATAAAGAATCGGAGTGAAAACCGAATCGGAATGAGTACCGAATGGGAAAGAATCCGATACGTACATACCGAAAATCGGATATGTAACGAATCGGAAAAACACCGAATCGGATGCAAACACCGATTCGGTCCATGTACCGAATCGTTAGTGACACCGAATCGGAAATTCACCGATTCGGTCCATGTACCGAATCGTTAGTGACACCGAATCGGAAATTCACCGATTCGGTCCATGTACCGAATCGTTAGTGACACCGAATCGGAAAATCACCGATTCGGTCCATGTACCGATTCGGTAGATAGACCGATTCGGACATGAGCCGAATCGGAAAACATGCCGAATCGTATGATTCACCGATCGGGAAATTCCCCGATTCCGACAGATGGGGAGATGTAGGGAGGCACAGAAACACCGAAATCGGCTCAAAATCGGTAGAATTCACTCGGTATTTACCATGGATTGCAATCAGGTGGTAACCAACTCCAACCCATATGAACAGGCCCAAAATGCATTGCAACTTGCAGGATGGCAGCTTTCTATGTCATTGCGAGGCGGCTACGGCTACAGCAGGAAGGACAGAGGGAATGGCTAAGAAATGAACAGGTCTACAGACAGAGGATAACCCTGTTCATGCTCACAGAGGCAGAGATACTACAGAGATACAGGCTGGACTCTGACACCATACTTGAGCTCATCAGGGATCTCAAGCCATTCTTGGACCACCACACCCCAAGGGCACACGCCATCCCTGCGCACATCCAGGTGCTATGCAGCCTACACCTGCTAGCGTCTGGCAGCTATCAAAGTGGAGTAGCAGCAGCAGGAGGGGTGAGCCAGAGCAGCCTGTCAAGGTTCTTCCACACATTCCTTGACGCCATGATACACAGGATGGACCAATACATCTCTTTCCCTGCAACCCACGCAGAACTGCTACAAACCAAAGCTGACTTCTACCAGATGGCACAATTTCCCCAAATCATCGGTTGCATAGATGGCACGCACATTCCGATTTGCCCACCAGCGGACACAGAATACATATACCGCAATCGCAAGTCTACACACACCATCAACGTGCAGGTGATCTGCAATGCAAAGTGCACCATCACAGACCTGGTTGCAAAATTTCCAGGGAGTACCCATGACTCCTATATTTTCCAACAGAGCGGCATCTATGCACGGCTGATGGCTGGCGAATTTGGTGAAGGATACCTCCTAGGTGGGACACATCATCAGACCCCCATAACACCTAGAAGCTAGGTGGAATACATGTATGCATGTGTGTAATGTAACCCCTTTCTCTTCCAGGCGACAGTGCATATGCCCTCCGCTCATTCATACTCACCCCCTACCTCAACCCCTCCACACCCAGCCAAAGGAGGTATAACCGGGCCCACATACGCACAAGGAATGTTGTCGAACGGACCTTTGGCATCTGGAAAAGTAGATTCAGATGCCTGCACAAGAGTGGAGGTGCAAGGCAGTATACCCCCATCACCTGCTGCAAGATCATAGCTGTATGTGCAATGTTACACAACCTTGCGGTGAAGAAGGGCACTGAGGTGGAGTTGTCTGACTACGAGGACCATGACGACGACGAAGCTGTGCCACTGACACAGCCAGCTGGGGTGTGTACGCCAAGTGATGGCAGATACAGACGTGAGGAGATTACTGAGAACTATTTCTGAGTGAGTACAGATGCAACGACAGCTAAATGTTGGTTTGGAAAAAACAAATTTTAATACTGTTGCAACACAGTTACAGCACTGATGTGCAACAAAAAATGGTGTATAGGAAAAAAACAAAAGTCCAAGGTTCAGGTTGCCTCACCCGCCCTTGCAAGGCTATCTCTTTGCCCGCTTGCCAGACCCACTGGGGTGTCCCTCAGCCCCCTCTGAATGCCCAGCAGCATCAGCGGAGCGCCTGGTGCTCCTACGTGGCTCAGACGCAGCGCTGGCCGGGCTGCTGCGGCTGCTGCTGTCCCCAGCATCACCCAGGTCCAGGGCAGGATTGGAGGCCGTGTTCGAAATAATCATGGCCTCCATAGCAGTGGTGATCCGGGCCATCCCCCTTGTGAGCTCTGCCGTTTGCTGACTCAGGCTAGATTCCATGTTCGCGCTGCGATGGCACAGTTGTGCCGTCGCCGCAGCAAGGCGGCTCATGGCGCGGTTCAGCACCCGGGCATCCCGCCTGCGCACCAGCTCATGCTCCTCCTGTCTGCTAGATGATTGGGTTATGGCAGTGGTTAGCCTGCCTAACCCTGCTGCCACCTCCTTGTTCGATTCCACGAAGGCCTGAAATCCCTTGCTTATTTCTCCCATCTGCAGGTTGTGCTGCAGGAGCTGGCGTTGGCAGGCCATCGTGGATCTTGCCTGTTGCCTCTGAATCTTCACCATCTGTCCCTCGAGGCCCAGGAATACACTGCCCACCCGTGCTGGTGCAGCAGTGGTGGTGATGGTACGGCGCCGGGCACTGCTGCTTCCGGCCTGCTGAGTGGGCTGGGGTGCCACTGGTGGGGGTGTGGTGCTGGCCGGTCCCTGAGCCCCTGCTCCCAGGACAGGTTGTACAGGTGGCAAGGCCATGGTTGTGGCAGGAGCTGGTGTAGGCGGAATGGTGTCCCTTGTAGGGGAGTTCTCTGGGGAGAACTGCAAGGGGGGTGTGCTGGCCATTTGTGGGGAGTGCAGTGCATCGAAGTCTATCACCAGGTCTCCCTCCATACCTAGCCCTAGGGTGTTTCCGTCCTCCTCCTCCTCCTGGGCAGCCTGGCTGGTGCTCGGCCCTGCGAGTGCAGTGTCAGACGGTGCTGCTCCCTCTGATGTCAATGTTGTTCCGCCTGATGGTGCCCCTAGGTACAAAGAAGCATTTGTGAACTGAGTGCCGATGTATTACAGTCAGTACAATTAAAGCATTCCACATGTCCTTGCATCTCCTTACACTGTGTCACACTGTTTCCTGTCTTGTGATTCTGCACTGCCATATTTAGCTAACTTCTGCTGACTACATGTACCATGATGCTTGTCTCTTGTATGTTGGTGACAGTACTGTGCTGGGGTTTGCCTATGCATTGTGTCTAATGGGGAGGTGTCTGGTAGGGTGTGTCATGATGCGCATGCTTCTTACCTGTAGCTGTAGCTCTTGCAGAGCTGTCCAGGGTCCCAATTCCACTGACACTCTCCCTCTCAATGGTGCT
Source organism: Lissotriton vulgaris (assembly GCF_964263255.1). NCBI lineage: Eukaryota > Metazoa > Chordata > Amphibia > Caudata > Salamandridae > Lissotriton > Lissotriton vulgaris. Next base: position 1,070,380,413 of record NC_141693.1, read on the forward strand.
GGAGACCAGTTCCTCCAGCTCGGTGAGGGGTGGCGCCGGGTTCCTGCCTCCTCCAGTGACTCCAGCCTGCCTCTGTATCTCAGCCATCTTCCTTTTTGTGAGGCTGCGGATGTCGTAGAATCTCTTCTTGAGTTCTTCTACGGACCTGGGGGTGACACCCGCAGCATTCACCTTTTGGGCGATTTTGCCCCAGATCCTCCTCTTGGTGCTGTCTGGCACATTGAGGGACAGCTTTCCAAACAGCTGGCGGTGCACCCTCACCACCTCCTCGACCAGCACCTGAAGCTCGGTGGTGGTGAACTTCGGCTTCCTCTTCTGGGAGGACTTCTGGCTTTCGCACTGCTCTGCCATGTTCTTCAGTTCAGTTGACAACCTCCTACTCCCACTGCTGCTAACTGTGAGTGTTGAGCTCAGGCTGGCTCTCCAGAAACTTCTTAATTAGCTGCACCTGCCAGGGTTGCCACTCCCTGTTTGGGTGGGGGAGGGGGAGCCACCTCATTGGCTGAATCGGCTTTTACCGAATCGGATATTACCGAATCGGTAAAATCCGATTCGGTATTATCCGAATCGGTATTATCCGATTCGGTAAAAGCCGATTTGGTTTCTTCAATGCATTCCTATGGGCTTTTTCGCCATGGGTGTGTTTTCATGGCTACGAATCTATGATTGCCGAATCGGATTTTACAGAATCGGCTTTTACCGATTCGGTGTTAGCCGAATCGGTAATTTCCGATTCGTTGTTAGCCGATTCGGTACTTCCCGATTCGGTCCGTGCCGAATCGGAACGTACCGATTCTCATTACCGATGACGACCGAATCGGTATTCATTCGCTTTTTTTTCCCTACATCTCGTTTTCCGATTTCAGAATACCGATTCGGCCCGCCTCGGTATTTTGAATTCGGAAAATCGCGTTTAACTACATCGGGCCCTAAGTTCTTATGAAGCTTCTGACATATCAAGTTCTAGTTTATTTGTGAATTCTAAATCGATCGTCTGGATCCATTTAGGCTTTGCTTCTAATCGCAACTGAGTATTGAAGTCTTTTGGTGAGATTGAACACTTTGCAAACTCTGATCTTGATAGTACAGAGATTGTAAAAACAAAAATTGTGGATACATAGTACTCACATTGAAGTGTCCATTTAGAAAACCTCCGTCTGTATGGAGTAGTTCAATTCTATCCATAAAAAAAAAATCTGGAAGAAAACATTGAAAGTGGCTAGTGTGCTGTGTCTGGATGAAGTATTTTTTTAAGGAGACGCAATGATGCAAGTCTTGGCAACCACCACAAACTCAGTTGTTGATGTGCAGATAAGAGAGAGTTCTGTTATTTGGCTTTTCTCCAACTGTTTAAACTTTGGCATTGTGAAGAAGAACTGCTTGGTCAATATAACTGCTATGAGATTGCTTTCAATGCAGTTACAGACCAGGTTGAATGTTCAGTTTTTTTTAACTATTTGAAAATTTTGAAAGATCAGTTTCAACATGAGGAGGCAATAGCAGCCGATGTTGCACAGTAGGTTTACAAAGCAGCCAGAGTTCAGGATCTTATAGTCAAGATCCACTTGGGCAGCCTAATATTGAGAATGAGGTAGCCGTTGCCATGGATGAGGTACAAAATGTTATAGATCAGGTTGAGATTCAAACTTTATACTTAGCCAATTTAGTTGCCTAAATGAATGAAGAACAGCTACAGATATATCAGGAGAAAACTCGGCAGCGCCTCGGCAGCGCCTGGTGAGCCACTTGCGGCCCCGATATCCCCGTCCTCCAGCAACACACCTCGCTTGACGCGCGAGGCTCTACTCTTCCGTAGAGACTTCGCCCACAAAGGGCACTTGTCTTTCCAAGACACAGCCTACCCTCTGCACGATTTTGTGCGCAAAGGCTTAATCACAGCAGGCTTGCTGAATGTAAGGTCCCTGCCCAAACACGCCCACGAAATCGCCCTGCTCATAGACACTCATCATCTTGATGTTCTATTCCTCACGGAAACATGGACCCACTCCGACTGCAACATAGATCTGGACTGGGCCTGCCCACAAGACTTCAAGATCCTACATCTCCCTCGACCTAAGGGGCGGGGCGGTGGTGTTGGTGCAATATACAGAGCATCATGGTCAGTCAAAACCATCGACATGGACCCAGTGGTCGGGACCGAAATACTCGGCCTTTCCATGGATTGCCATCTTGGTACTACCTTTACAGCGATGATCTGTTACCGCCCGCCGGGAACGTTCAACGCCAATCAGCAGCAGTCGCTTCTCACCACCTTCACCAACATGGCTACCTCCCACAAAAACCTGATTATCCTGGGCGACTTTAATCTCTGGCCCAACGGCAGCCTCGACTCCGCCCTCAACAATCTCCTAGTGTCTTGCGAAGGAATGAAACTCTCCCAGCTAGTGGACAAACCCACACACATAGCAGGGCACCAGCTAGATTTAATCTTCTCCTCCCCACAGTTAGCTATTCTGAGCGACATTCTACCAATGTGCTGGACTGATCATGCTCTGATCAAATTTCACATAGTAGGTTGCCGGTGTGGCAAACCGGCGTTCCATGGTCATATACCTCCGTACAGAGATTGGAAGGCCCTAGACAAACTCAGACTGAATGGCCCAGTATTTGAAGTAGAGGACAGTTTCTCTGCTACACAATCGGTGGAGGCTAACTATCTATCCCTCTGTTCAAGGATTTCCAGCACTGCGGAACGCCTCGTCCCTTTGAAAAAGGGTAAACCCCAGAGACGAGCACCGGCCCCCTGGTTTGATGACTCCCTAAGAGTTCTCAAACTAGCCTGTAGGCACGCTGAGAGAAAATGGAGGCAGGGTTACTCTGACACTCATAAAACCATCTGGAAAACACACCTCCGGGAGTATAAAACTGCCATAGCCTCAAACAAAGCTAAACACTACTGCTCCATCATATCCAATGCCACTAACAGTTCAAAAAGTATTTTTCAAATACTTAAAAATCTGACCAACCCGGACTGTGTTACTTCCACACAACCTCCCACCCAAGCCCTCTGCGACAACCTTGCAGAGTTTTTTATCAAGAAAATAAACACTATCATTCAGAACCTGGAAACACCCCCCTCATCTGAAACTACTGTACTGCCAAGACCAGACACCAGCCAGCGAAACTTGTCGCTCCCTGGCTCTGTCCCTCTGGCTAGACTGAAGGAATTCCCTCCGATCCCGGCTGCCGAGTTTGAAAGACTGGTGTTTGGTATCACATCGGGCTCCCCACTTGACCCCCTACCTCCAAAAATATGGAAAAACTTTGGTATGGAACTTTTCGACACCATGCGCCTAATTTGCAATCAGTCCCTGCAGAGTGGCTTTGTCCCCACCCCTTGGAAACAGGCACTAATCACTCCTCTTTTAAAAAAACCCTCCCTGAGCCCAGACTGTCTCTCCAATTACCGACCAATCTCCCTGCTGCCTTTTCCAGCGAAGGTCGCTGAGCGTTGGGTCAGCTCATGTCTGTCCACCCACCTGGAACAAAATAACCTTCTCGACCATTACCAGTTTGGTTTCCGTCCTGCCCACGGCACAGAAACAGCAGTTTTGACTGCCATGGAAGATCTTCGAATGCGTGCGGACAGGAACCAGCCTGTGGCACTGATACTGCTGGATCTGTCTGCCGCATTCGACACGGTCAACCATGCTAGGCTGCTGCAGAGACTCATGGAAGTGGGAGTGGAAGGCACTGCACTACTTTGGTTTCACTCTTATCTTCGGGACAGAAGACAGGCTGTCTCTCTCCCCCCGTTTCGGTCTGCCTTTGCAGCAGTTCCCCAGGGAGTCCCCCAGGGCTCCTCCATCAGCCCCATCCTCTTCAATGTGTATCTTATACCGCTAATTAAACTGATCCAATCATTTGGGGTCAAAACAGTTAACTACGCGGATGACACACAGCTTATTCTCTCGTGGGAAGGTGAAGATGCCATTTCGTTCTCAACTTTCCACGACTGTTTAAGAGAGACGGCTGGATGGCTACACAGTAACTCCCTCCAGTTCAACGCCGCGAAAACAGAGGTCTTGTTCTGCTCCGGCACTAAGATACCCCGTCAGTTCCCACATGAATTCTGGCCCCCGGAGTTTAGTGTCAAACCTCTGCCAGTTCCTTCCGTGCGCAACCTGGGAGCCATGCTGAATAACAAATTAAGTATGGAAACCCAGGTGACAAAAACAGTGGGGATCTGCACTGCCCTACTCCGATCACTGCGGAAAATCATGCCTCTTCTCCCGTCCCAAGCCAGGGCGTCGATAGTCAGGTGTACAATACTCAGTCGCCTTGATTATTGTAACGCCCTGCTCCTGGAATCTCCAGTCACGATGCTGGACAGACTTCAGCGAATTCAATCTGCCGCTGCCAAGCTGGCTCTTGGCTGGACGAGAAGGGCCTCAGCCACAGCTGCTCTGGCTGAGCTTCACTGGCTACCACTAAAACAAAGAGTGGCATTCAAGTCCCTCTGCATTGTCTTTAAGGCTCTGCATGGACTTGGACCTAAACCTCTACAAGCCCTGTTCCAGTGGTACATACCTGCTAGAAACCTACGTTCTTCTTCTGCTTGTTTGGTAAAAGTACCCAGATTTAATAGAACTAGAACAGGGGGTAGATCGTTCAGTGTTGCCGCGGCCAAGCTGTGGAACACCCTGCCCACTGACATACGTCAGATTCCACAGCTTCTTCCGTTCAGGAGACGCATTAAGACATGGCTCTTCCCCAAATAAACTGCCAGCCTGACTGTTCTTCCGGTCTACCGTTAACAGAGTATTTTCCAGCGCCAGGAAGCCTGCAAGGTGTCAGTTCGCGCTTTACAAATTCTCTAAATAAATAATAAATAAATAAAACTGTGTCAGTGGATAACATAAATCTGCATGATAACTTTGAATGTACATGAACACTTCTATATGTTAGTGGACAAGCAAGCACTAGCAAACCTTTCTAGATAAAAACACGTACTGCACATTTTCACAAAAAGACTGATTGTAACTGTTGTGACAGCACCCACTGCACTAACTGCACACAATATAAAAGGTACTACTTTGCATTGACTTCTGATGTTGCCAGTAGAGCATGACCACAAACTAGAGTACCATAAAGTGTCTAGTGATGCTTTTCATGAAGTATCAAGAGTTCCTAAAAAAATGAAGGTTTTCATTATAGATAAGGTTAGCATTGTATCAAACTTAATCCTTGAGTTTATTCATCTGAGAATGCAAGATGTTCTCAGGACAGACTACAATACTCTTGGTAGTAAACATGTTATAGTATTTGAGGATCTACTTCAGCTGACCTCTGTGCAAGGTCAGCCAGTGTTCAATAAACTACTCCATGAGCAAACTAGAGAGCATTGCAAATATTAACATTTGGTTGAATTTCCAATGAGTGTCTGAGTGAATCTGTAAGTGGGTGCGTGAGTGTCTGTAACTTGGTGTGTGAGTGTCTGAGTGGATCTGTGAGTGAGGTCATGAGTGTCTGAGTGAGTCAGTGAGTCGGTGCGATAGTCTCTGACTGGGTCTGTGAGTGGGTGCATGAGTCTCTGAGTGGGTTTGGGAATGGGAAAATGAGTGTCTGAGAGTGGGTACATTAATCTCGCCGTCGAGCTCTGGGATCTGCTCGACACCTCCGCCCCAGACGTGGCCTTCCTGACGAGACCTGGTGGAACCACTCCTCGGTGCCCGACATCGCCATAGCCATCCCGGACGTCTAACAGATCACCCGCAGGGATCACGCCAATGGAATTGGAGGAGGAATAAGCATCGTCCACAAATCCACTCTCATGGTTGTCACCCACGCAGATGACACCCTCAACACCGCCGAACACCTGCACTTCCGGATCCACACCGACCCCAACACCACCCTCAGAGGAACACTCATCTACAGACCCCCCAGACCCTGGGCTCACTTCAGCGATTCCATCGCCGACCTTGCCAGCACCCACGCACTCGCCTCTACGGACTACATCCTCCTCGGGGACCTGAACTTCCACCTTGAGAACAACAACGACGCCAACTCCGCCACCCTGATCGTCAACCTCGCCAACCTGGGCCTCCGACAACTCATCACAGCACCCACCCACGCCGCCAACTACATGCTGGATCCCGTCTTCTCCACAGGCTCTCACATCGCCTTCGACCACACCATGAACTCCACTGGACCGACCACCGCTACATCCATTTCACCTTCAAGAAACCAACCACGCACCACCGCACCCAGCAGCTGCCTCGCCGCAGCTGGAGCAAAGTCATCGAAGACCAGCTGATCACCTCCCTCGCCAAGAACTCACCCAACGACTTCACCAACCCAGACGCCTCAGCCCAAAACCTCAGACAGTGGATCGACGACTGCGCCAACACCCTCGCCCCGCTCAAGAAACCCTCCAACAGCCACGCCAACAAGAGAGCCACTTGGTTCACCGATGAGCTCCAGACCCCTAAACGTGCATGCCGGAAACTGGAGAAGACATGGCTCCACGAGCGCACACCGGACAACCACGCAGCCCACAAGGACGCCACCCGCAGACTCCAAGACCTCATCAGATTTCCCAAGAGATCCTCCTTCAAAGACCGCTTGGATAACAACGCACACAACAGCAAAGAGCTCTTCAGCATCGTAAAGGAACTCTCCAACCCCAGCGCCAACGCTAACGACATCCCACCCTCACAAGAACTGTGCGACTCACTAGACATCTTCTTACACCACAAGATCGCTGACATCCACAACAGCTTCAACACCAAGACCGCCCAAATACGCCAGACTCCACCTCCCCTGTGAACACCACCAGCGCCAACCGCCTGACCTCCTGGTCCAACGTCAACGACGACGAGACAAGCAAGGTCATGAACTCCATTCACTCAGGATCTCTGTTTGACCCGTGCCCACACCACGTATTCAACAAAGCAGATGCAGCCATCGCACCCCAACTACGGAAGGTCATCAACATCTCCTTCAAAACAGCGACATTCCCAGACCAGCTGGAAGCACGCCAAAATCAACACCCTCCTCAAGAAGCCCAAAGTGGACCCCAAGGACCTCAAGAACTTTCGGCCCATCTCGCTGCTCCCGTTACCGTCAAAGATCATCAAGAAAATCGTCAACATGCAACTGGCCCGCCACTTCAAATTCAACAACATCTTGGACCCGTCCCAGTCTGGATTCAGACAAAACCACAGCACCGAGACAGCCCTCATTGCAGCCTCAGACGACATCAGGTGCCAACTAGACAACGGCGTAACATCAGCCCTCATCCTCCTGGACCTGTCAGCTGCCTTCGACACAGTCTGCCATCGCACTCTAAAGACACGCCTCCTAGAAGCCGGAATCCAAGAGAAGGCTCTTTACTGGACCACCTCCTTCCTCTCCGGCAGAACCCAGAGCGTCCGCCTCCCACCCTTCCAATTGAGGGATAGAATCGATTTTTCCTGTAATCACAGTAATCTTTTGTTAGCATGATGTATCTATTTGTATGTGTAACCTCCACTATTAGTTATCGTTTTCTTTTGTTAGTTAAGTAGCCTCTACCTGTTGTCTTTATTTATGTCTTAAATACGAACTGAAAGACAGGCAAACGCCATTTTGTTTGTACACACATTAGATTCCGCTGCGGTCATGTGCTCCCCTCTCGTAGTCAGTAGGCCCTTGCTAGTTGAGTTATAAGGAGCAGCTGAATGCACACTATTCTTTTTTCGTCCTGAGACCCAAGGTTGCATCTGGCTTCAGAGGTGATAAGCGCATTCCTGAAGGCGCCATGCCTGCGCTCCCAGGCACCAGGACGAAAGGGAGTCACCCCTCCTGACCCTCCCTAATAATTGTAGAAGCAGACTTTCCAACTAGCCTTGTGTGCCATATATGGTCTTTCCTTCTAGTTTGAGTGCCAATCAGTATCTTTCCAATCACGGTGATCTCATGCTTCATGATAAAGGTATATATGCCATGTATGACTATGAACCGGCAGTCTCCTCGTGCGCACTGGCTGGCTGATGACGGAGAGGCTCCTCTATAGAGTATTTTGTGTTAATAAACAATTGAATTTTCTTCACTGCCAACTAACTGATTATTTTGGTAAACTATATAGGATCTATTGGTAGGTATTGCTCCTTATGTTATTTTTGTAGAACATCAGTTGGCGACTCTGGTGGGAATCCGCGTTTTGGGTCGTCCTCCCGTAAACGGGGCAAAAAGGACAAAGAAAGGGGAGCTCTGGTCGAGGGGGTGGACTGACAAACGATTCTGGCTGAACTCTGCTCTCATGATCAGAGAGCCCAAGCTGCTAGTGACCCCTCGCCGGAATCCTACGGGTGTAACCCAGGAGCTGGCGGTGTTGGTCATCTGGAGTGGGCAGTGGAGAACACGCAATCACACCTGTGTGCACCCGGTTAGTGTATGGATTTTGGTGTCTTTGGATTATGCTGTTGAGAGTCTTGGAAACAGTTAACTGTATTTGGATTTGGTGGTCGGTGTACCACGGAGAACTTTGGAAGTCTGACGGGGCGGCGTTGTGGTTGCACGGGCAGATGCTCCACGGACTTGTTTGGTGAATATTAGAGGTTTCAATCAGACCCCTTGGTGTACGCACCCGGCCGGACTATTCTCGGAAAGGCCCGCGGTTGCAACTGGGAAGCCTTTTGGACACATCTGAAGCGACGCTAAGGTTGCGGGCTCAGTCAGAATAGTCCTGAAGGTGAACCAGGGAGATCGTGGGATGGTCTGTAGGCCGGTCTGTGGATAATTCCTGTCTGGTGGCCTTTTGGTAGTCTCCGGACTGCCTGATTTTGGTATCTGTCGGTCTGGTGTTTTGAATAAACGGGTTCTCCATGAACAGTAGTCGACGGGCTCCGTTCTTTGGTTTTGGTTTTTGAAAACAGACATGTCAATTTTGAATATTATATGTTTTTGTTTGTTTGTTTGTATGTAATTCTGCCGTAGAAAGACTGAGAATGATGAACATGGCCATGTTTGAGAGATTGTTTTCTTGTAAATGAGTACGTTATTGAGTGAACAAAGATGTTGTATTTTAGTAAATTGTTTTTTGGGTGTTGCTGTCGCCGAAAAGGCAGACGATTGGATGAAAGCCAGCATGCCCCGCCAGACGGTAGTCCGAGTTTTGATATGTATGTTAAGCATGGCATCTCGCCTATTTTGTTTAATAATTTGTGAAACAAGTATACTAAAGATAATGTGGAACTGCAATGACCTTTAACAGGGTTATTTGATGAGAAGAAGATACAGTATTTACAGGATCGACTGTACGCTAAAAGAAGCCGGCAAGCGGTGTTCGATTCTTTAAACTTATGGCAGAAAGAGGCCAAACGCAGGCGTATTAGGGAGGAAAAGTTGCTTAACATAAAAGGAGGTCAGACTATAACCCAAAAGGCTATAGCATATGACAAGGAACAGATAGAGAAAAATATTGATTGTATGCATAGACAGTTTAGGTTGCAGGTAGACAAAAGCTATAGAGCTCGAACTGACCCTGAAGATGAGATAGAGGATTTACTGAATACACGTCCACCTCCCCCTTACTCCCCGCAGCAAGTATATCCCACGGTACCTCTTGCTATGGCCCCGGTCCTGTCAGCCCCACAAGCTTCGGCGCGTGTTGCACCTATGGCCCCGCTCCTACAGGACCTACTCATCCCCCTGCTACCTCCGTGCCTGCCACGGCCACCTTGTTGACTGGTAGTGTATCATTCCCCAGTACTTCTCCAGTGGTTTTAACTTCACCGGCCCTGGCTTGGCTGTCGTCTGCCAGCTCGACCCCTGTCATAATGGATTCGACCCCCTCCCACATTCCCGGCACCCTTAGCGCACGGCGATTGTATACCCGATCCACGGTGGGATATGATGAGAAGCAGTTAATATTAAATTAAGTGTCTCAGTGGGTACCGAACCCTATCTATACCTTTATAGATATCTGGAGGACCCTTAGGGACTATGAGCCGGTTATGCAGCAATATGCTTTGGAAGCCATGGCCAAACGTTTGATCTCCCTATGGTAGCAGTGTTTTGAAAATGGAAGAGCCCCTCAAGTTCTTTATGACATTGTAGATGGGGCGCATAAGTTTCAATTAGGGCTAGAAGATGTGTACAGAAATGTTGAGACTACAATGAAATACCGAGAACGGTTATTTTCGAAATACCCAAACTGGGACTCTCAGCATCCTATGTGAGAAGTCCACCCTATTTATCATCCTGAACTCCCGGAGTTAAGGGATGCTAATGATCAAGTGACCAGACCTTGTGTGGAAGCACGATTTCAAGAGCAATAGGTATATACTCCTTGGAAAAGGAGTGAGGTCCTTTCTTTGAAGTCGCAAATACCTGACCCTCAGAAGAATCCCACTGCTTATTACACAGAAGTTACTGAGGCTGCTTCATCGGCCGTAATGACATTAGCTGATGTAGAATTGTTTTTTGGTTTACTGGTCCCCGTCGATGTGTGGCGACAGGTGCATGATCACAATCATGCTACCGAGTTGGGAGGAACTTGGGAACAGTTTAAGGACTGGGACAGGGATCGGAAACCCGGTGATAAACCAATACCTGAAATCTTGGCATTGCCGGTTTGGATTATTACGTACATGCATTCTTTAATTCCACCCCGGAAGGTAGATTGGGATACGTTAACGGCCTGCAAACAAAAGAAGGATGAGAGTGTTTCTGATTTCTTTACTCGATTTGAGGGGGTGTTCATTGATTATAGTGGACAAGATCTGTCAGTAGAAGGTGGCATAAGATTGTTTGTTAATCGCTTTGTTACCAACTTGTTACCTGAAATCTCCGCATGATTACAAGCGGCCAGAGTACTTGCACTACCTCTCCTCCTTCCGTTATCTTGAGTATGGCTTAATATTATGAACATAGAGAAAATGAGAGTAAAGACAAATATGACAAGAAAACGAAGGACCTAAAAACTAGAGTATTATTACAGCAAGTAATTAGAGGATGAGTCAGGGATGGAGGAAGAGGATTTGTCCCAAGGGCGGCGGGAGTAGGGCGAGGCGGAGATCCGGCTGTCACTTTCGTAGTGAACCAATGTGCTTGGTGTAAAAAGGAAGGGCATTGGCGAGCTCAGTGTCCTTTGTTATTAGCTCAAAACGGAGCAGTAAGAGGGAGAGGACAGGGATGAGGTGGAGTTGATTAAAGTGATATGAGAAGAGGGGAGTTGGTGATAGGTGAGTCCGGAGAAAATTGTTTTGATAACCCGAAAGGGAGGCAGTACTATAATGAAGATTACGGGACTGACGGAACAGATGGGTATACGTACGCATAGGACAGCCACGGGCAGAGTAGGGGCCAGATGTTAGTACCCGTTGATCAGCGAGGGCCTTATGTCTGAGGGCAATTAATGGGGACTGCAGAGAATTTTCTAGTAGATACTGGTGCAATGAATAGTTCGATTGCACGTTCACTGGTCCCAGGGGCTGCTCTGTCCGGGCTAAATAATGTCTCAGTTGGATGCTCTGGAATCCCGGTAGTGAGCCCCATTTTTAAACCTCTCCCACTCACCATAGGTCCAGTTACGGTGAACTCCCCATTTTTTTGACGTCACATTGTGGGGAAAATCTATTGGGACTGGACCTGTTGAAGACATTACATGCAAGGATTTATTGTTCCCCTGACGGTGTGTATTTAACTATTCAGTCGCCTGATCAGCATGCTCGGCAATGTTTTGTGAAAAATGAGTACCTCCCTCCCGAGTTTGCTGCTATCCCGCCTACATTGTGGGCAACTGGTGATACGGATGTTTGTCTGTTACAGATCCCTCCAGTCTCTTTTACTTTAAAACCGAATGCTCGATTACCGCGTATTCCGCAGTACAAGATCTCACCGGCTGGTGAGAGGGCATTGTTAGCAATTATACTAGATTTGATTGACAAAGGCCTAGTGGAAGAAACGGCTTATAATACTTGTAATAGTCCTATATTACCAATCTTAAAAAAGGCCCCTACGGAAAGTGGTCCCGATTATGCTGATACGTTTTGTGATTGATTTGCGGGAAATCAATAAAATAGTGGTACTCCAATATTCAGTGGTCTCAGACATCACAACGATTTTTACTATGATTCCTCCCACTGCGCAGTATTTCTCCGTTATAGATCTGAAAAATGCTTTCTTTAGCATTCCAATCCACTCTGATAGCCGTCATATTTTCGACTTCTCGTTATCTGGGCGCAGCTTTAGATTTTTGCCGTGCTCCTCAGGGGTATACTGAGAGCCCTAGTATCTATAATCAAGCACTGAAAGCAGTATTGGATGAATTGACCTTGCCCCCAGGAAGCGTCCTCCTCCAGTATGTGGGTGATTTGTTAGTGGCTTCAGATACTGAGGAAAGCTGTAAGGAAGCCACAGTTAAATTATTGTCACATCTAGCAGCTAATGGTAACAAAGTATCCCTTTCTAAATTTCAATATTGTCGACAGGAGGTGACCTACCTTGGTCATCTACTGTCGAAAGAGGGCAGGAGATTAACTCCTGAATGTGTGACTACTATTTTTAACATGCCTGTACCTCGTACTCAACCTGATGTTTGTGTATTTCTTGGCATAATCTCTTACTGTCGCCAATGGATTCCTAACTTTTCCCTTCTTACTAAACCTCTCTTGTACTTAACTACTAAAGATGTGCATGAACCACTACCTTGGACTGATGAATGTCAGAAGGCTTTCGACTCTTTAAAATCTGCACTTTGTTCTGCACCTGTTCTAGGGACTCCTGATTACCAGAAGCCTTTTGTGCTCTATGTACACGAGGTGGACGGTTGCTCACTTTCTGTGTTGACACAAGGATTTGGTGGTAAGCAAAGGCCTTGTGCTTATTTTTAGGCGGTGTTGGATAATGTCACCAGAGCACTTCCTGGCTGTTTAAGGGCTACCGCTGCAGTCTCGGTGGCCATTCGAAAGTCAGAGGGACTCGTTTTGAATTCTGACCTCACTGTGATGGTACCGCACGCTGTGGATACATTATTGAATAAAACAAAGACCCAGCACCTTACAAGTGCGCGTCTCACTGGATATGAATTGACTCTATTTGCTCCTCATATTACTATCAAGAGGTGTGCCACTCTGAACACAGCCACATTACTACTCCTCCCTTCGGATGAACAATGATGTACATGATTGTATATTTCGAACTGAGGAAGAAACTAAGGGACGGGTGGACCTCACAGACACTCCCCTATCTGAACCCCAAGGGGAGTTGTATGTGGATGGCTCTTGTTTTAAGTTACCAGATGGTACAACGACAGCTGCGTATGCTATAACCACCCTCTGTACTGTAGTTGAGACCTCTCGAGTTCCCTATCAGTCAGCACAGGCAGCTGAATCAGTGGTATTGTTACGAGCCTGTGAGTTGAGTGAAGGATTGAGAGTAAATATATATACTGATAGCCAATATGCCTTTGGCGTGGCTCATAGTTTTGGAAAATTGTGGGCGGAGAGGGGTTTTCTTACTTCGCATGGCCAAAGAATACAGCATGTTCCTTTGATTTTACGATTGCTAACTGCTTTGACCTTGCCCGAAAAGGTGGCAGTGGTGAAATGTAGTGCACATAAGGCAATAGTGGACACCGTGGGAGAAGGGAATGCTTTTGCCAATCAGATAGCGAAGGAAACGGCTAGATCTAAAATGTCTCCCATGTATGTGAGCTCTGCCAGATGGGTCGAGGAGAGAGATATGTTTGATGACACTGCAACAAAACACAATGGCTCAGCACTCCCCCACAATAAACAATAACAGTGATAATCAAAATAATGATTTAAGGAATCCGTTCAGTAGGACTTAAAATTTTCTTTTATTCAAAATCTTCATACAGAGCGTAGCCAACGCATTTCGTCCAGAGGAATTCTTCAGGGCGAAAAATACGGAGACTATGTCGAATATGTTCCGGAAATATATTACTCCAAACTTCCAGTACGTGGGACAATAATCACCTTATTTTAATAGAACAGGCCAATCCTTCAAATTTAAATATTCATCTTTGTTAGTAATCAGGAAGGATAATTTTGAATGGTGCCAATATTCGCATCCAATCACTGTGGCGTCTTTATTCGCTTGTATTTAAGCAGGGAGTCACCTCAACCCCGATGTCGGCTTTGAATTGTGGATGATAACACTATGGAAAGTGTGCGAGAAATACAGAAAGAGGCTAATCCTGCTGAATTGGCCCGTTGGGAAAACGAGGTGGGGAGATTAGATGATAATGGATGCTTCCCAATGCACTATGTTATGTTATGTTATATGTTAATGGTTTTTGTACCGCGCACAGCTGCCCCAGCAAAGGGGCGTCCTGGCGCCAGGAAGGTATACACAACATCACAAAACGCAAACAGAATCAGGGATTTTTTATTAAAAAGAAAAGTTTTGATGGCACGTCTGAACTGGCATAGATCTTCCAGAGCTCGAATTTCATTGGGGAGAGAGTTCCATAATTTTGCGGCAACTACTCGGAAGGAGCGACCTCCAATCCTGCTCAGCAAAAAGCGTGGAACAACAGACAAGTTCTGGCCCATCGATCTCAAGGGTCGAGAAGGAACATATGGGGTCAGTAAGTTCATCAGAATAGGTGGAGCCGTGCCTTTCAAGATTTTAAAAGCCAGGCAAAGCACCTTGAACTCGATCCGCCGAGCAACAGGTAGCCAATGGAGCGCTTGCAATGCTCTGGACACTGGGCAACGTCTGGGCAACCCTAATACCGCTCTTGCGGCGGCATTCTGCACTCGTTGAAGCCGCATAAGTTCTGCCTTGTTCGTACCTGCTAGCTGAGCGCTGGCATAATCTATCCTAGATAGTACAGAGGCTTGAACCACAAGCTGTCTAGTGGGGGCATCAAAAAATGTAAGCACTGGTCTGACACCCCTGATGATGCCAAAACAGGAGGCAGCCACCCTCTTAGTCTGGCAGGTGAAACTAAGCGTAGGGTCCAGCCAGACCCCGAGATTTTTTATCTCCATAGCAGGAGAAGGGATCATTCCTAACTCGGGAGGCCACCAGTTGTCATTCCACCATCCAGGGTGCTTACCGACCACCATAACCTCTGTCTTTTTTGTGTTCAATTGGAGACAGTTCTGGTTCATCCAATTGGCCACCGCACGTAACCCCTCACAAAAGTTGAGGGCTTCCACAGCTGAGTCCCCACTTAATGTGACCGCCAGCTGTGTATCATCCGCATAGGACACCATTGTCAGGCCCCAGCGTTTGACTACCGCAGCCAGGGGTCTCACATATAGATTAAATAGAGTGGGGCTCAAAGATGATCCCTGTGGGACCCCCAAGGTGAGCGGGTGAGAGGTAGATTTGCCGGGTGGTATCGCAACCTGAAAAGATCTGTTGGAAAGGAAGGAGCGGAACCAACCTAGAGCCAAACCCGTAACCCCAGCTTCCTCTAAGCGCCGCAACAGGATCTCGTGGGACACCGTATCGAAGGCGGCACTCAGATCTAACAACAAGAGTGCCGCTGTTCGTCCGGTATCCAGCACGGAGCGCAGATGTTCGACCATGTACAGCAAGGCGGTCTCCGTACTGTGGCCTGCACGAAATCCATTTTGCGTGGGATCCAAGATGTTAGCTTTGGCGAGGTGGTCAGCCAGTATCCCATTCACGTGGGCTTCGGTGACTTTAGCAGCCCACGGCAGCAGTGAGATGGGGCGATAGTTCTCGGGTTTTATTGGATCTAGGGTAGGCTTTTTTAGGATGGGTGTAACTACCGCTTGCTTCCACTTGGTGGGCACAATCCCTGAGGCCAATGACATGTTAATAAGGGCCAGCAAGGGTGCGCGACAAGTTGCCCGCATGTTTTTAAACTGGGCCGGTTTAAGAGGGTCTGCAGGGGAGCCGGATTTAATTTTGAGGCTCAATAGATCAAAACCCTCCTCAGAAAGGGGGGCCAGCATATCCAGAGTCATATCATTGCCCTTTGGACAATCGACTGAGTCAGAGCGGTGCAAGATAGTTGGAAAAGTGCGATAGATTAATTGCACCTTTTGAACAAAGAAAGAGGCCAGACTTTCGCAATGAGAGTCCGTGCATATTTCCGCTGCAGAAGCCCTCTTAGTCATAAGGTCCTTTAGGACTTTAAAAATTAGTTTAGAGGGGTTAGGGCTGTTCCGAAACTCCTGCGCATAATATGCGGCACGCGTTCGACAAACCGCTCTATGATATGCCTTGGTTAAAGTGAGGTAGCAGGTTTTAAGCGCGGGGTCATAGGCTTTCCTCCATCGCCTTTCTGCTTGCCTACAATCTCTCTTGAGAGACGCTAAGGTCTCATCGTACCACGGGCTATGGGCCTTAGTCCGGCATTTGGAGCGTACCAGGGGGATTAGAGAATCCAAGGCCATGCCAATCCAGTTGCAAAATAAATCATAACCACAGTCAACATCCGAAAAGGGAGGTAGAGGTGTCTTTCCTAATAGAGAATAAAAATCTTCTGGTTTTAATTTATTCCACTGGCGGGAAAGAGAGGTTTTTTTCTGTGTCACAAAGAGAGGATCTGACACGGGAATGGTTACCTTCTCCAGGATATGGTCCGTCCATGTGAACTGGACAGGTGGACATATAGTTATGTCCTCTAAGGTGGTGAAAAACGGGTCCAGTATATGCCCGCCTACATGGGTGGGGGACGACACTCTCTGTAGGAGCTGCAAGGCTTCTAGATCGGCTAGGCAGCTCTTAATGGAGGGTTGCGATGTACAATCAAAATGCAGGTTAAGGTCTCCTACCACATTAAAATTCGCACAGCCAAGAGCCTCTGTGCTAATGACGTCCGGGAGAGCGGCCCTGAAGGCGGCATCGCAGCCCGGAGGCCGATATATTAGAAGACCAGAAAGGCTGTAGCAGTGGGACAGAGAGATTCTAATGCGGGCACATTCGCAACCCGGAAGTTTAAGTTCTTTCCATTCGCAGGGGAAACGACGTTTCACTGCCATAGCGATTCCACCCCCTCTCGAGCCGCGGTTAAGAGTGGCCATGGTATAATCAGGGGGGAGAGCAAGGTTTAATATCGCAGTGTCAGCATCCTGTAGCCAAGTCTCGGTCACAGAACACATCCGGGGAGTCATTAGTAAGAATATCAAAGATCTCCGCCTGATGCTTGACCAAAGATCTGACATTTAAGCTATATATACTAATAGCATTCACCCCAAACACGTTAATCTGCCGGGATGAAGTTTCTAAGGAACGGATGCGGGTGGGGGGAGGCAGGCGCCAGCAACAGCAAGTGCACAGATACGGGCCCCTTAGCGGCGTTACTAGCGAAAGAGAACAGGTGGGAAGCCGTTCTCGAAAGGCCAATAAGTCTGCTCAACAGTACCTGATGATGGAAGAGGCCATGACGAGGAGGATAGAGTTCTGCCGCACCCCGCACTTCCTTAGCGCTGACGGGCGCAGACGGGCAGACTCTGGCTTGACTCAGGTGCGAGTCAGGCGCGACCGCTGCGCGTCACCGCTGCGCGAGTAGGGCGAGCTTTAAGTATCGGCTCAGCTGGGCTCCTAAGAAGCGCTAGAGCGCTCAAATCAGTGGCGCGATCTACACTAGCCACCCCCAAGATGGCGACCAGGTGCCGGCGAGAAGGTATCAGGAACCAACAGAGTCCGCTCAAAACGCGGTGGGGGGTCCAATTACAGTGCAAGTATGTGGGCACAGCGAGATATGATTAAAAACAGGGGAAAATGCAATTTAGATCAAATACGATTCAGTAAGCGCTAAATATAAGATTAGGCAGCGCTGTACACAAGGATCACAGCAGCATAGCGCGCGTGCGCGCAAATACCTTTCCAAGGCCGAGCAAATGATCTGCTCGCCTTAAGTATCGGCTCAGCTGGGCTCCTAAGAAGCGCTAGAGCGCTCAAACCAGTGGCGCGATCTACACTAGCCACCCCCAAGATGGCGACCAGGTGCCGGCGAGAAGGTATCAGGAACCAACAGAGTCCGCTCAAAACGCGGTGGGGGGTCCAATTACAGTGCAAGTATGTGGGCACAGCGAGATATGATTAAAAACAGGGGAAAATGCAATTTAGATCAAATACAATTCAGTAAGCGCTAAATATAAGATTAGGCAGTGCTGTACACAAGGATCACAGCAGCATAGCGCGCGTGCGCGCAAATACCTTTCCAAGGCCGAGCAAATGATCTGCTCGCCTTAAGTATCGGCTCAGCTGGGCTCCTAAGAAGCGCTAGAGCGCTCAAACCAGTGGCACGATCTACACTAGCCACCCCCAAGATGGCGACCAGGTGCCGGCGAGAAGGTATCAGGAACCAACAGAGTCCGCTCAAAACGCGGTGGGGGGTCCAATTACAGTGCAAGTATGTGGGCACAGCGAGATATGATTAAAAACAGGGGAAAATGCAATTTAGATCAAATACGATTCAGTAAGCGCTAAATATAAGATTAGGCAGCGCTGTACACAAGGATCACAGCAGCATAGCGCGCGTGCGCGCAAATACCTTTCCAAGGCCGAGCAAATGATCTGCTCGCCTTAAGTATCGGCTCAGCTGGGCTCCTAAGAAGCGCTAGAGCGCTCAAACCAGTGGCGCGATCTACACTATCCACCCCCAAGATGGCGACCAGGTGCCGGCGAGAAGGTATCAGGAACCAACAGAGTCCGCTCAAAACACGGTGGGGGGTCCAATTACAGTGCAAGTATGTGGGCACAGCGAGATATGATTAAAAGCAGGGGAAAATGCAATTTAGATCAAATACGATTCAGTAAGCGCTAAATATAAGATTAGGCAGCGCTGTACACAAGGATCACAGCAGCATAGCGCGCGTGCGCGCAAATACCTTTCCAAGGCCGAGCAAATGATATTCTCGCCTTAAGTATCGGCTCAGCTGGGCTCCTAAGAAGCGCTAGAGCGCTCAAACCAGTGGCGCGATCTACACTAGCCACCCCCAAGATGGCGACCAGGTGCCGGCGAGAAGGTATCAGGAACCAACAGAGTCCGCTCAAAACGCGGTGGGGGGTCCAATTACAGTGCAAGTATGTGGGCACAGCGAGATATGATTAAAAACAGGGGAAAATGCAATTTAGATCAAAAACGATTCAGTAAGCACTAAATATAAGATTAGGCAGCGCTGTACACAAGGATCACAGCAGCATAGCGCGCGTGCGCGCAAATACCTTTCCAAGGCCGAGCAAATGATCTGCTCGCCTTAAGTATCGGCTCAGCTGGGCTCCTAAGAAGCGCTAGAGCGCTCAAACCAGTGGCGCGATCTACACTAGCCACCCCCAAGATGGCGACCAGGTGCCGTCGAGAAGGTATCAGGAACCAACAGAGTCCGCTCAAAACGCGGTGGGGGGTCCAATTACAGTGCAAGTATGTGGGCACAGCGAGATATGATTAAAAACAGGGGAAATGCAATTTAGTCAACGCTGTAGTGACCATGGCTCATGGAACAGCACATGTTGGAGCGAAAGGTATCTGTGCTTTGTTAGATCCAGTTTGGAATAATCCTTATATTTCCAAAACTGCGGCCCATTTAGTCTAGCATTGTATGATCTGCCTACGACACAATCCAGGGGGGCGGGAACCTGTTCTGAGTGGAAATTTTGCACCCCCATCTTTACCATTTGAGGTGCTCCAGATGGACTATATCCAATTAGAACGGGTGAACAATTTGAAATATGTTTTAGTGGTGGTTTGTGCTTTTAGTAAATGGGTGGAAGCCTACCCCACGAAAGAAAACACTGCTCTAGCAACAGCCAAAGCCTTGATAAAAGAGTTTTTCCCCCCGATACGGATTACCTAGGGTGATCTGGACAGATAAGGGGGGCACTTTAATGCTGAGCTGATCAAACATATTTGCAATGGATTACATATGAAACAGAAATTTCATGCTGCTCAACATCCCCAGTCAGCAGGGTTGGTGGAAAAATATAATGGAAGTTTGAAGTTGAAATTGGGAAAAATTCAAGAGAGCACCGGGCTGAAATGGCCCGACGCGTTGCCCTTAGCCTTAATGTCTCTACACATTACCCCCCCCCCCATTCTCGATCAGGATTGTCAACATATGAGGTTATTTTTGGGGCATTTCACAACCTAGAAATTTCCGAGAAATGGATTATCCTATGATGCCAGACTATTTGTATGCTTTGACTAAAGTCCTCCGTTCTATCAATCAACAGGTTTCAGCCGTATTGCAGCCCCTGCCGGAGTGTCCTGGACATCGTCTGGAACCTGGACAATGGGTACTGGTGCGGAATTATCAGCGGAAATCCAGTTTGGAGCCTAGGTGGACCGAACCCGTCCAAATCCTGTTGGCTACGCTGACGGCGGTGAAGGTGAACGGCAGGAAACATTGGATACATATTTCCCATCTGAAACGCGTGCCTCTCTCGCTTCCTTTGGATCAACAAAACCAGGAAGGAATTCTGACCCAGGAAAGTGAGCAAGCTCTTCGATTTGTTCCTTTCTCGGACGCCCAGGAAATTGAAGAAGGGCAAGGAGAAGGAGCATTGGGCACGGAAGGAGCTTCACCATCTGCACCGGAAAGTGCCCCAGATTCTGTTGCCCCCATTGTTATGGGAGAGGTTCATGACAAGTCAATTGCTATGAATGCATAAATACCTGTTTTGTTCACTGATCAGGAAGTGCCTGGTCATGCTCGATACAACCTGCGGCCCAGAAAATGACGCGGTACCCCAGAGGAAGATGGTAGGAGATAGGGAAAGACTTGAGTAATAGGGTTTGCTAGAATTAATCTGGGGTGCTGAGCGAGACACTGGACTGAACCCGTTGAGAGCTTGGAACATTACATTGCTCTGTTCAGAAAGAAGGACGGAACTACATCCAGGAAAAGGGTCCAGGTTGTAAAATTCCTTTGTAAGTTGTTAGTGGAAAATTCTCGACGCAAGGATTTGTTTCTCTTTTGATGAACGATAGTAGCCTACCTGTGAGGCTCTAGATGGATGCAGGAAAGAAGCACCCTCTGGCAGGTTGGACTGCATTCCCTTAGCATAGTTTGAACTTTTAGTTAGGATGTATCCCTTTGGTCGTTTTATTCCCGAGGAGGAACGCCCCCTTGCTCCTCGATATATGCCAACTTATGTACCTATGTTTTCTTCTTGTACTACACGTGCAAAAGTAGCTTTTGTGATTACTATTGCAGTCTTCTTGATTATAGTAATGAGTGTATTTGTATATTTAGAATTTTGTCATCCCATGCACACTGTATTAGGAACCACTACCCCACCACCCGAGCATTTCTTTTTCACTTTCACTTAAAGAAAGGCATCGTCAGACCTATACTAAAAATGTATTTCTTGAAATGTTGCATCAGACTCACAGTGCTACCATTGCGACAAATTGTTGGGTTTGTGGCCTTCTACCGTCAGCAATGCATAGACATGATCTCTTCATTTCGTTACCTTTATCGTATCTAGGAAGCTGTGAAGCTTGGTTTAAATTGATGTCGATGATGTATATGCATTACACGGTAGACACATTTCGATATTCTGAAAAGAATTACGAGATGATTTTAGCCTATATTGAAGTACAGCAGGGGTTCGACCCACAGGAAAACAACGGGGAGGGGTCGCTTGATCCAAATGCTTGTATGAATCTGTACACTGAATATGAAAACATTACATGGCTGCAGAGTGAGATATTAGACTTTGTGGAATTTAATTTTACTCAGTATTGCCAGCAGTTTCTAGATCGAAATGTTACTGATGACAAGGCTATCCCAGTACCTATATTGAATAGTACCTCTGCATTTTGTGTACAAGGTGCTGGACATATTTCAGTAGGAGACAGTCAGTGTAACTATACCTATCGACTGCGCACTTTTAGTAGCCCACCTTTGCTGACACCTCCAAATATTTATTTTGTATATGGTGAAAACGCTTATACTTGGCTTCCCCGCGGGTGGGCAGGTCGCTGCTATCTGTCCTTTTTGTATCCACCAGTTTATATAACACCTTCCAATTATCATAAGGATCATCGATTGGATGGGCAAGGTCTGCCTGTGGTACGGGAGAAAAGAGAGATTGATACCACTGAAATAGATCAAACTGATACTCCTAAACAGCACTTTATTGACATTGTGAAAGGAGTATTTCCTATCTGGGGTCCCATTATTACTAGCATAGAAGTAAGGCGCCTGTCTAGGGTAGTTGAAAGAGTTGTTAATACCACAGCAGGTATCCTAACTAATTTGACTTTAGAGCTTCAGGCTACAAGACTCGTCTCGCTTTAAAATCGGATGGTGTTAGACGTTATCTTAGCAGATCGGGGAGGAGCTTGTCGCGTGATCGGCAGCTCCTGCTGTGTATACATCCTTGACTCAGCCTCATCTGTTCATTTAGCTATTCAGAGGTTACACCGTCTGGCTTCTGAAGTGCATGCTGATACAGGTACTTGGTCCCTATCTGGGTGGTTTTGGGGTCTGTTGTTCACTTGGGGTTGGAAGAATCTGATGATAGCTGGCATAGTAGGAGTTATCTTTACCTGCTGTCTTTGTATACACTGTGGGCCTGCTTGTTGCTCTTATTGTGCAGCAAAAATGACTTCCTCTGTGAAGAAGCCTTCTATTGCCATTGTAAAAGCCCAAATGGTTCAGCAAGAAATACGAGATATGATGCAAATTGATAAGGGTATTTTCGAGGACTGATTTTTTTAGTTAGCTACATCATGCTAAAAGGGTGGATCTGAGGGATTGAAACGATTTTTCCTGTAATCACAGTAATCTTTTGCTAGCATGATGTATCTATTTGTATGTGTAACCTCCATTATTAGGTATCGTTTACTTTTGTTAGTTAAGTAGCCTCTACCTGTTGTCTTTCTTTATGTTTTAAATACGAACTGAAAGCCAGACAAACGCCATTTTGTTTGAACACACATTAGATTCAGCTGTGGTCACGTGCTCCCCTCCAGTAGTCAGTAGGCCCTTGCTAGTTGAGTTATAAGGAGTAGCTGTATGCACACTATTATTTTTTTGTCCTGAGACCCAAGGTCGCATCTGGCTTCAGAGGTGATAAGCGCATTCCTGAAGGCGCCGTGCCTGCGCTTCCAGGCACCGAGACAAAAGGGAGTCACCCCTCATGATCCTCCCCAATAATTGTAGAAGCAGACTTTCCAACTAGCCCTGTGTGCCATATATGGTCTTTCCTTCTAGTTTCAGGGCCAATCTGTATCTTTCTATGTACCGTGATCTCATGCTTCATGATAAAGGTATATATGCCATGTGTTGACTATGAACCGGCAGTCTCCTCTGCGTACTGGCTGGGTGATAAGGGAGAGGCTCCTCTATAGAGTATTTTGTGTTAATAAACGATTGATTTTTCTTCACTGCCAACTGACTCAATATTTTGGTAAACTATATAGGAGCTATTGGTAGGTACAGCTCCTTATGTTATTTTTGTAGTACATCACGATCCGAAGCCACTGACATCATCTGCGGCGTCCTCCAGCATTCATCCCTCAGCCCAACGCTGTTCAACGTCTACATGGCCCCTCTCGCACAAGTGGCCCGCCATCACATCCTCTACAGCATCTCCTACGCTGACGACACCCAGCTCATCCTCTTCCTCACCAAGGACCCACACTCCGCCAAAACCAACCTCCATGAGGGAATGAAGGCCATCGCCGATTGGATGAGGAGCAGCCGTCTGAAGCTGAACTCGGACAAGACGGAGGTCCTTATCCTCAGACCCACCCCCTCAGCCTGGGATGACTCCTTGTGGCCGACCATACTGGGAACAGCACCAAGACCCACTGACCATGCACGCAATCTAGGATTCATCCTCGACTCCTCCCTCTCTATGTCCTAGCAGGTCAACGCCGTCTCCTCCTCCTGCTACAACACCCTCTGCATGCTCCACAGGATCTACAAGTGGATCCCCACCGAAACAAGAAGAACGGTGACACAGGCCCTCGTCAGCAGCAGGCTGGACTACGGCAACGCACTCTACGCAGGAATCCCAGCTAAACACCTATGACAACTACAACGCATCCAAAACGCCTCCGCCCATACTGATCGTCAACGTCCCCCGCCGCAGCTACATCACCCCCCACCTGAGAGACCTACACTGGCTCCCCGTTGACAAGAGGATGACCTTCAAGCTCCTCACCCACGCACACAAAGCACTCCACAACACTGGACCAGCCTACCTGAACAGCAGACTCAGCAAGACACCCCAGAGAAAGACTAGGCCCATGCACCACTGAGTAGCCCTTGGGCATAATGGTTGAAAGCAAGGCAAAGTGGGTGCAGGCCTGAGTACACTGCCTGCCTTCAAAATGGCCCCTTGACCCCCACCACATGGCCAGGCCCTGCCTGTACCAGGCCTCAAGATTGCCCCCACCCACATGGCCAGGCCCCAACAACACCCCAAAAAGTCGAAAAACACACACAAATCACCACAATCCAATGCCATCCATGCCCTCAATGATGTTTACATTCAAGACACCCCACAGAAAGACTTGGTCCATGCACCACTGAGTACCCCTGGGCCTAATGGA
Organism: Lissotriton vulgaris; assembly: GCF_964263255.1. NCBI lineage: Eukaryota > Metazoa > Chordata > Amphibia > Caudata > Salamandridae > Lissotriton > Lissotriton vulgaris. The sequence goes on from NC_141693.1 coordinate 1,070,404,882, forward strand.
AGAAAGCAAGGCAAACTGGGTGCAGGCCTGAGCACACTGCCTGGCTTCAAAATGGGCCCTTGACCCCCAGCCACATGGCCAGGCCCTGCCTGTACCAGGCCTCAAGATGGCCCCCAACCACATGGCCAGGCCCCAAAAACACCCCCAAAAAGTCAAAAAACACTCAAAAATCACCACAATTCCATGCCATCCATGCCCTCAATGATGTTTAAATTCAAGACACCCCAGAGAAAGACTAGGCCCATGCACCACTGAGTAGCCCTTGGGCATAATGGTTGAAAGCAAGGCAAAGTGGGTGCAGGCCTGAGCACACTGCCTGCCTTCAAAATGGCCCCTTGACCCCCACCACATGGCCAGGCCCTGCCTGTACCAGGCCTCAAGATAGCCCCCATCCACATGGCCAGGCCCCCAAAACACCCTCAAAAAGTCGAAAAACACTCAAAAATCACCACAATCCCATGCCATCCATACCCTCAATGATGTTTAAATTCAAGACACCCCAGAGAAAGACTAGGCCCATGCACCACTGAGTAGCCCTAATGCATAATGGTTGAAAGCAAGGCAAAGTGGGTGCAGGCCTGAGCACACTGCCTGCCTTCAAAATGGCCCCTTGACCCCCACCACATGGCCAGGCCCTGCCTGTACCAGGCCTCAAGATGGCCCCCACCCACATGGCCAAGCCCCAACAACACCCCCAAAAAGTCGAAAAACACTCAAAAATCACCACAATCCCATGCCATCCATGCCCTCAATGATGTTTAAATTCAAGACACCCCAGAGAAAGACTAGGCCCATGCACCACTGAGTACCCCTGGGCCTACTGGCTAGTGAGGCTTTACAGGCACCCCAAAATTAAAACAAAAAACAACATATAACAGTGAGCTATATTCCATGACATAAATAAGAATTAAGTTTAAAGAAATTCACAGAAACATTTGTATCATGCACCCATGACTAACCCTGGGCCTACTGGATACTGTGGCTAGCTACCCACCACAATATATATTTTCTTAAAGTTGTGAAAAAAGTTTTAGAACTGGAGTTGCCTCAACTGCAATGCCCCAAACAAACAACACCAACTTACTTGTAAAATCTCAAGTCTAGACTAGACTTCTCCATCCAGGTGCCCACAGTAGGCCCTTGGCCCCCTTGGCTGTTGATCCCCGAGGCGAGTCAACATGACCCGTCCACAGGTGGAAGACAGCGTGAGGAGGAGCAGGATGGCCCCCACTGGTTCATGAAAGGGGGTATCCACATCCTTGTGCCCATGCCACCAGGTAATTCCACACAACAAAAGGACCCCACTCTCCAATGCCTTCCAGGACTCCCCCAAATAGAGGCCTGGCTATAATTCCAAAACTGGGTTGAATGCTCCAGTGGTGGAAGCCAGACCTTAAAGGCATTTAGGGCAAGGGGGTTCAAAAGTAACACTAGAGCTTATGAGTCTCACACCACTTCAGCACTGAGTCAATAGACACATCCACAGCGAGTAGTAGTTTCAGTTCACTTACTCACCACGCAATAAGCTCCCAGCTGCACAGCTGCCTCACCTCTGGGGGCCGAGAATTTGGCTCTGTCCTCTGCTCCAATTGTCCTAAAGGCTAGGTCAGGTGGCTCTCATTTTATATTGTAGAATAGTGTGTTTGTGTCTGTGAAGAGTATCACAACCACTCAAAAAGGAGACTACTTTGTGTACATGTCGAAAATACTAATGTTCTTCATTAATTTTTGTGAAAAAGTGTAATATGGTGCCTAATGTGGTTCGAAGAAAGACTTGGGCTGTGGTGTTTTGACAATATTTTTACAGAAAATGATTTAAAATGTGTAAAAAATACATTAGCAATGTATTAATTACACATTTATAAAAGTAATATTATGTACATAAAATATATGTGAATTATACAAATATTATACTAAACATAATAAAGTTCTGTATAAATCATTCTGAAACATTTATATGTATTGGAAACTAGATGTAAAGTGTGGTTTAATTTGAAAATATGCTAGCAAACATTTACAATTTTTATTTTATTTTACAATGCACACATGAACAGTGAGGAAAAGATAGCCTCAAGTGTTCAGACCATTTCCACACCTTGCTACCACGAAATAATGGGATATTATAAAAAAAAAATCAGATTGATTAGGCAAAAAAATCTTGATTGATGCTGCAGCCAGATCGTTGGCCCCACAATATGAATCCCACATCAATACCACCAATCATGGTAGTACTCCACTTTGTGGCCAAGGGATCTTTCCAATACACTGTGGCAGTATCTGGTTGGATGTTACAACTAATTTACAGTGGTATCCTACAAGAAGTTATTTCTTCAATGATGAGACACATCAACAGCTTCATTCAGTTTCTACAAACCAGGATTTTGCCAATGTAAACTGGATTTTTATGCCTTGGGCTATCTACCACTGGTGGTTCGAGAAATTGATGGCACACATATTGCCTTAGTGCCACCTCACACAGAGAACAAGTGTACCGCAATAAAACAACTTCCATTCAATCAATGTGCACGTTGTCTGCTTACTAGATTTGTACATCACAAGTGTGTTTGTGCATTTACCTGGATCAACCCATGATTCCGTGTGGACTATGTAACAGCAGTATACCCCTGCAAAAGTCACAACTTGGACCTGAGAGGGCCTGGCTTGTTGGTAATTAATATCTAACATTATATTGTTTGGTTATTATAAAGTGTAATGATCTAAAATTGTGTTACACATTGTTGATAATTTATTTTTCATCCAATATAGGAGACTCACCTTATTCTAACTGCCCATGGTTGTTAGCACCTCTGAGGAATCCAACAACACCAGGGCAGACTGCTTAAATGAGGCCATTGCAGAACATGGAGGCCAGTGTATTAAGGTGGGGTTTTAGGCTCCTGAATGCCAGATTTCAATGTCTGAACAAGACGTGGAGGAGCCCGATGAGGTGTATAAAATCACCAAGGCACATTGCTCTGTGACAGAACATCCTATATGTGAAGAGTCTCGGATGAGGATGTTGAAATATCAAATGAACATAATAGTGGTGAAGAGGAAGTAATTGGCATATGTCAAGATGCAATTAACAAGTTCTTCACATGAGTGCAAGTATATCATTGCATTTAATTTTATGAAATGATAAACCATCTTTTTATGTAATAAGGATAAAAATCTGTGCTGGACATTTGTTTGAGGGACCAAGTTAAGTGACATCCAGGGCAAATAGGTTTGTTGATTAAAATCTTGGCACATTGACTACTGTGTTCATTTGAATTATTCATATTTGATTTTTCCTAGAAAATGTATACTCAAATATATTAATTTGTAAAGTGTCAATTTTGTACTGTAATTTAATAAACATTTTGAGACACAGCCACTACAACGCGGGCTTTACACCGCGCTACCATTTTGACGCAGCAATCACAACGCAAGTCGTTACAACGACTTGCGCTGGATGGCTCTATATACTAAGGAATAGCATGATTTACTATTCCAACACCTTCCCTACTGTTGGAACAGTAAATTATACTATTCCTAAATCCAGCGCCTCTAGCGCAAGTCGTTGTAACGACTTGCGTGATGATGGCTGCGTGGTAATGGTAGCGCGGTGTTAAAGCCCGCGTTGTATTGACATACATCCAACATTTCTGTTTTTCTCTGTTTTAGTAACCTTCACCATGTCATCTTCATTTGGACATTTCAAAGTTGTGGTGTTTGCAGTTACATGCTGCTGTTGCAATGAGCCAAAGGGAACATGGGGTGATTATGTGAAAGATACACACAGACTTTGAGTGTACATATCTTGTACTGAGACAATCTGCACAGTGAATGAATGGATTTTTGTAAAATTGCATTAAACTTGTTTACTGATAATGTTGGCACCAAGCCAATATGTGCTGCTTGATTCACTCTAACCACATATGGTACTCGAACCAAACAATACTAATCTCCTTTCACATGGGAAAAATGCTAATCTTGTAGTAATTGTATGAAGGTGTTGATGTGTCTCAATGATGTAGAAATAACTTCCTTTATTAAACCACTCAAAGTAGGTTGTGCCATTTCCCCAAATACTGCAGCAGGGTATTTGAATGATCCTGTGGTCTCCAAATTGAGTGCCAGAGTTTATGACTATTGATGTTATTGTTGTGCAATTCCTTTTCTGAGGCACAATATTTGGGTCCAGATGATGTCATAATTCAACAATATTTTGCCAATTAACCCCTTCCATGCTGGTGACGAACCCCAGCCGTCATGCACTACGGTGCTCGTGTGCTGATGACGGCTGGGGTCGTCACGGCCCGCCCCTGTTCGTCCGGCGGCCGCACACGGGGGAAATCGCGGCCGCACAGAAGGGGTTAAATATGATTGTTTTGATTATATCCCTTTCATCCATGGTGGCAAGGTGTGAAATTGGAAATATAAAAATGTCATTGAGTATTTGTGTGATGTTTTTGTTTTTGTATTTTGTTCTCATGTTAGAATTTTGTGAGCAACATTACCTACTTGCAATTCATTCACAATTAAGTAGTCATTTGACTGTTTAGATTTTAAAATGTATGATGGAAGGAAAACAATGAATAAATACAAAAAAGGAATGCAACACCAGTCTTTGACTTTGTTAGTTTTGCTTTTATTAAACAAAACCAAATAAACTAAAACAAGATGTAAACCAAAAAGTAAAAAAAAAAAAGAAAAGTCAGTCATGGTGAATAAAACCATTATTGAAGAGCTGAAACTGTTTTAGGTCCCATGTCCATAATACAAATAGTATCAGAAAGGCGAATGTGCCCAGGAAATAGTCCACAGAGTGAACCGTAGTCACACAATGGAGGAAATTTGGTTTGGTGTCTCTTGGTGGTGGCCTTGTCATCCATGCTTCTTGTAGCAGGGCGTCACTTTCTATGGCTGAGGCAGAAGTAGTTGGACCACAGAAAGGGGAAGCGAATGCTGGAAAAGCTTGGCACATATGGTTGTAAATATCCTGCAGCTCCCCAATCAAGGAGCCCAAATTGGATTTCAGATTCTCCATTTGTACATTGTGTTCCATCTGCAACTGCTTCCAGTCCTGGAGCTCAGTGAGGACCTGGCATATCATGTCTTGGGACTGATGGAGGTATCCCAAGACTTGATTGAGGGTGGCCTTGGTGACAGTCAACCCAGTGGCCTCACTATGCTGGCCCACATTGTCTCCCCTTTAGCCCCTACCTCCACTACCTCGTGGCCTTGACGCATTGTACCAGCAACCAGGACCGTGAGCCCAAGATCGATGGGGTGTTGGTTTGGACAAAGGACGTGGAGGTATCCTTGAGCTGGGGTGTTGTAACAGCTGGGGTGGGAGGTGTAGGTGTGGGCCAAGTGAGACTCACTGGAGCCATCTCCATAGGCAGACCAGGCTGCTAATCTTGATCTGGACTTTCAGATGCGAAGTTGTCCCTGGAGCTATATCCTGGGCTGGAGTGGAGGTATCGTCAGTGCCAGATGGTTGGCCACATTCTCTGGCGGTAGGACCTATTATGAAAGTAAAGAATGGCTACATTATAAAAGTGTGGATTATACATACAATTGTTTTTAAGCAAAAAATGTAGCAACCCAAAAGGAAAAAGGAAATTAATATCATGATTATTCAGTTCAGTGGCGTTGTGATTAGTTACACAAACGGTTTACATTTCATACAAAACAACTTCACATAAACAGGTAAGAAGATGTCCTGAAATGTAAAAATAATAATTAAGAAATTATACATGATATGTACCAACCATTCAACACAACACAGCAGAGAGGAGAGATGTAAAATTAATGAATCGAAAGCCTAGCAGGCTAAGAATACAGACATTTACACAACTTAGAAGGATGTTTAGCATTAGTCATCATATTAACAGTGCAGAGTAAATTTTTCACAAATAACACTTATATTCAGCATACATATATTTAGCATACAACTTTACATCCCTAAAAATTTTATATATGTTGTCTGCATGTGATTGCAAGCAGGTTGCTTCCTGCCTGATGATGTGGGTGCCAGCGATGGCTTGCTCTTTCCTCCAAAATCCAACCAACGTTTATGAGTATGCAAAGTAAACCACTGCACACCAAAACTCATTGATAGGATTTATTGAAATAAAAAAAACTATCAACAAGCTTTGGTGTGCCATATATGTATATGTATTTGTAAAGTATATATGTAAATGTCAAAGTAATTTATTAATTTAACACTAGTTCCTATGGGGTGTTATTTTAGGTCATTTCCTCCACAGAGTTCAATGGAAGTCTGCTAAAAAACCTGTGAGTGGCCATGTGTGGTACTTTACTCACTCCAAGGCTTGTCTGGAATACCTTTACACCTGATCTGACACCTTTAGAGTTTAGGTAACTTTTCCGTTGCAATTGTCTTTCTTTTTGTTGGATTGTGTTTGAAGGAGCATGTCAGTAATCCCTTCCTTACATTGTCTATGTTAGTTACTATTTTCCATTGTTAGAAATTGGGTTATTAGTTGAGAGGAGTGAGAACCTCACTCAAGTAAGAAACAGAATAATTTTTAGGGTGAACTACGAACATCACTAAATAAACCTCTGATTAACCATCTGGAAGCTTGGCATAAAAGCAATCAGGATTAACTTAGAGGCAATGCATAAAGAATACATGCAGCAGTCAAACAGAAACAAAGTGAAAGCACAACATAAAAAATCACAAACCAGTTTTGAAAAACAGAAAAACAGAGTTAAATTAAATATGTAAAATGTCACCAACACGACAAAAATCCAATAAGTACAACCAGAATTCAGAATTTAAAAAATCTCAAATGAAAATAGCAGCAAAATGCCCAAGTGCCACTCATGGGATTTGGGTCATGCTGGACTGGGTAAAAAGTCACAAGTTCAGGCTGACCCTGATGGTCGTGGGTCAGATACATGGACCAGGTTCATTTCAGTGAAGAGTGTACCTTCTTTAAGCTCGTGTCCAAGTGGGTAGCCTCAACTGGAGCTTTGTGCTTGCGGACACTCAAGGAGGTCATTGTCAGCTCGTTGAGCAGTCGTTGCTGAAGCTTCACATTGGCACAATACACAGGCTGGCATCAGAACTTTACGTTGGCTGGAGATGTTGTCACTGCTGCTGACCTGAAGAGCCCTAAAGCTTCTGGATTTTCACCTGGAGTGCAGATTTTGTGGGTTTGAGGTGGGAGGAGTAGACTCTGGGGCCAGCTAAGGGCCCAAGAACTAACCCTGGGTGTAGTGGGGCTACGCGAAGCACCACAAAGTGGGGCGAAATCTATGCCCACCCACACACTTCGCGTAGCCCCACTATGCCCAGCCCGCCTCCCTCCCACCCTCTTGTAAATGCCCTCCAAATGATTTAAAACATTATAAAATTAATTAAAACAACTTACCTGACATGCGGCGTCCCGGGGCTCCCTCTTCCTAGGTTCTCGCCGACTTCTTCCTGACAAATGCGCATGCGCGGGCGCCCGTGCATTTCTTGCAAAAAATGCGCATGCGCGGGCATTTACTAGAGGGCGGGAGGGAGGCGGGTGGCAGGCAACTTTGCTCCGCCATGGGGTGTGCATAGTGTTGCCTACTACGTCTACTTTGCGAATCGCGAAGTAGGCAACACTGCGCACACTTCGTGGACGGAGCGGAGCACTACGCCCACCCCTAACAAGAACAGGGAAGGGCCATTCTTGGGGATCAGGACTCACACCAGTAGAGGACAGCAGACGGGCTCACACAGGTCCAGATGGTGCTGGTCAGCTATGCAGTGGAATGGAAGTCTGTAGAAACTTGTTGTACCCCTGTAGCTCAAACATGCCACCAGCCAACTGACCGTTGGGTTCATTTTTGGGAATCGTGGGTTCAAGGCAGGTAGGTCAAGTTTTTCTTATTCAGACAGCTGGGCAGTCCTTCTTCTGAATCTTCCACAGGTCCACAAATGTTCTGATGAGAGGTTCTGAAGGTCCCACATTTATCCAAGTGCCAGCCTTTGTAAGAGGGACAACACCTGACCTACTCCTAAGCTTGCTTTCGTCAGTTCTTCTCCTTCCACTGGCTTTGGCTACAAACTGTCTAGGGTGACAAAGGCAAAGGCAGACCAAGTGTCTGGTTACTTTTTCTGTGCTGCAGACAGGGTCCTTTGAGTTGTAATCGGGGTAGAGCACAACTCTTCCCCAGCCTTTCTGTCAGTAAGACCCACTCAAATCTATACCTAGGCTTTTTTTGTCCTAGGGTCTGGAGGAATGCACAGCAAATGCAGTCATGTGACCCTGGACACTGCCAGAAAGACACATTTGGTTTAGGCAGGAAAATGTCAACTTTCAGAATAGTAACTTAAAATCCAACTTTCCTGTTAAAGAGGATTTTAAATTACAATTTAAATGAGTGGGAAAATCCTTTCTCCATCTGTCCCCAAACTGAAATGATAACTTATTAAGTGTTGAAAGGTAACAGAGTGATAGCCTAAGAGAGAAAAAGCTTTACTACAGTGAAAAACGATTTTAGGAGGTTTTCACTGTCAGGACATGTAAAATTAAACAAACATGTCCTACTTTTCAAATACCATGCAACCTGTCCCATGAAGTTTCAGGGCCTACCTTAGGAGTGAGTTATAGGTATTAAAAAAGAAGGTTTAGAATTAGCAAAACATTTATTTTGTCAGTTCAAAAATCCAGTTTAATACAACACAACAGGCTGCAGCGCCAGGCCTGATAAATGTTTCAAAGTGTTACTTTAGTGGGTGGCACATTGAGTGCTGCTGCCCAATTGTAGCATTACATTTACTGGTCCTGAGTAGATGTACTACCATTTACTGGAGTCTTACAAGTAGATTAAATGTACCACTTAGGTGTATGCCAATGTTACCATGCCTAAGTAGAGAGATCAAACTATTTGCCACTGGTTAGCAGCAGGAATGTGCACTGGGTGATAAAGCTAAGAAAAACGAGTTTCACACAAATAGGGGAGTGAAGGCAAAAAGTCTGGGGAATACCACACCAAGGATGTCAGATCTCACACCCATTTTCACTCAACACCTTTTTGTTCTTCCCACATTTAGTACAAAAACATCTACCTATGTTTACTGAAATCTCCACATCCTTGACAGAGATTTCCCAACAGAAAAAATAGGAGAGGCCCCCTGCCATAGATTTGGGAATAGTATTTTGTAATACATGAGTAGTACTACAGTAAGACTAATTTATGGGCTAAGAAATGCAGTTTGTGAATAGGCTCGTAGTGGTGTACCCTGCCCATTCACATAGAGAGCAGGTACCGGCCGAGTAAAACTACAAATTAAGTAGTGAGTTGAGGTGCCACAAAGAGTAGGCGCATGTTTATACACAATGGTTGTTGCAATTTATTTCTCCTGTACCATGTATCCATCTACAAACCTTCTGTAAGTGCTCACTAATCACATTGCAACAAAGGAACCTTAGAGCCTAATCTGTGCCATTTTGCACAAATAGAAACAGAACAATCACACATGTGATTTTGGTTACTTCAGTCATTTCAATCATCTGCAAGATCATTGTACGGTTTGCTCATTATCATGCTACTTTGAGGCTTTGGTACAATGCACTAGAATCAATAATGTGATAATCCATTGTCAAACAATAGTTCTCTTTGCTATAATATTGAATAGCGAAAGTTTCTTCTGGAAATCGGAGCATGACACACAGTGCTTCCCTCTCCATTATCAATGTTTCATTCTCTCATCGCCCGCACAATTATGTTCCAACTCTTTGAAAGCAAAGTTAAATCAAGCCTGGGCCTTTGTCTGCTTCTGCAGTGTGAAGAACTAACACAATGTGTTACACCCCCTAGACCAGAGCATTCCTCTGGCTGCTGCAAATGCTTTACTGAGATACTGAAATATCTGTCTGCTCTGTCTCATTACTGGAAACGGCCATAGAGGCGAGTGAGATATGATTGAAGGATATTATGGCCAAACTTTAAGCACCTTTTCTTTGCCTCCACGGGAACATTTAATATTCTGCTCGAAGCGCACTTTTGAGATAGCTTCCTAAATATAGCAGCTTAGGGCTGTAAGTCTAGAATTTTAAAGTACTAAAGAGACTCTTGTTTACGTGTTTTCCCCCAGAGATAAACATCATTTCTTAATTCTGTTTGGAAAAAGTTTGAAGCAAGTGCCATCTTCACCTTTGCTCCCACCCGAATAGCAAATGTTCCCATTGCGAACCCTAGTGGCTGTTTTGAGCTGTTGCTGGTGAGCTTTAAAAGCAGAAGTGAGACAAGACAAGACAAGACAAGGCAGCCGGATTCACAAACGTGACTCTGTGGGTACCCAGAAGATGCTGGATAGAAGATAAGTAACAGTTTTCGAGCATTAAAAAAATGTAGTAATTATTTAGTGTGTATTTTGACATTAGAGATGCATGGGTTATTTCGAGTTCAGCGGATGGAATTACACAGATTTCACTGTTAAAAGTGACATTTCGCACCAATATCCCTGGATTAACATACATGTGCTGCCACAATTTTGCACAGCTATTTGCTCTGCATGACTTTCCAAAAATCGTAGGCACCCATATTGACCAGGGAAAAGACATTTTACAACGTTTGGTCGGTTCACAGGCCGCGGTGAATATTTATTAATATTGCAAATAGTGACAATAAAAATCTAAATAATTAAGAAATTGTAGAGTAAAAGTGCTCCTCTGCAATCTTGCCGTCGTGCGAACCAAATGGACTATGATTACATAAATTGCACCAACTGCTGACACCAATTTTGCAAAATTTATTTTACTGCCAGCATTTCATTCTTTACACTTTATCTTGTCACAAAATGCAACTAGAAGATTGACCCAAGTCATTAGAATTGCAAAAGCGAAATAACCTCTGCACTACTAGAATAGAAATAGTTTTTACATAATATTTCTAAATTGAGACATATTGTTTCATCATTCTTTTTTTGCCATGTATTGTATCGCTTCTTCCCTTGTACACTGAGGAAAGCTGTTTCCAATTGCAATCGTGACTCATGCTTGAAACAAGTTGTGATGTTTGATGTGTAAAGTGGTTGTTTGTGATTTTAGAGGAAAACGATTACATGGAATACCATTACTGAGAAATAATTTCGCCCTAATTGTTTAATGGAAATTTCAATGACATTTACTATGCCACAGAAATCAATTCATAGACTTTTTTCCGAAATTGCCTTTTGCATAATTACTTTTCAAAAGGGTAAATGCAATGGTTGCAGTGGTTACCTTGATAAACATTCTTATCTAAATTATTCATTTCAACACTTTACTTCGTTATGTTATTTGCATCGCTAACCTGTCACCACTCCTAAACACAATTTATCCCTGACGCCCTCACAATTCCTAACACCATCCATCATTGCCCCTTAAAACCTTCTCCCCATACCTAACTTCACCCATCCCTGACTATTAAACCCGACTGTGGTATTCTCTTCTGTGGCCTGATGTATTGGTAATAACATCTGCGCCCTGCCAAACACAGGTGTGAGTGTCACTATGATGTGATATGTTGTGGGTTCCCATGGTGATGGAATGTGACTCTGAGAGAAGAGATATGACGGTTGAAGGGAGAGCAGTTTATGGATGGGTGGGATCTTCAATGAATAAACGGTCTTGAACCTTTGGCAGTTCTCCTGTCTCTTTATACTACACTAGCAGCCCGCCCCAGCGTTGCCTGGGGCAGAAAGGGGTTGGGGGCAGCATTTGAGGCTTGCGTGCAGCCCGCCCCGGCCCCCGCCCGCCACGACATTGTCTGTGAGCCTGCGCCCAACCTCCCGCCCCCTCCCCCTCCCGCCCCGGCCCGACCCCTCCCGCCCGTGTCCCGGAGAGCCTCATCCTTACCTCAGCCGCCGGTCCCGATCCAGGTGCCCCGCCCACACAGGCCGCTACTTCACCTAGCAGCAAGCAGGGCCGCGGCAGTCCTCCCAGCAGGTCGCGATCTTCACCGCCATTTCATGAAGTGTTCAGGAAGTGTTGGGAGCGCAAATGATGTCATCACGCAGACGTCGCGGCCGGCGCTACTTGCAAGGGACTACTTTATTTTTATTTCTAAATTTTTTAAACAACGTATATTTTTTATTTTTAATAGCCTATGTCCTTCTGCTTGCACTGAGGTTTTCAAAGATGTCTTGGGTGTTTTGATTGGTGGTGTACTTTTCGAGTTTACCTGGCTCAAAGGACACAGTTCTCTCTTTATAATAGTAGTATAGATTCACACCTGGGAAAGGGCATTCTGAATTGCCACAGTGGAGTAGTCGGCAGCCAAGAAGATCTCAACATCAAGGAACAACCCAGGGTGAGATTGTTCTGTTATTTCTCCTGCTGCTCAACAGTGACCTGCAGTCAGCTCCGTTTTGCTCTCTGACTTTAATTGCCTACATTTAATTTCAAATTTATAGTGCAGGGGAGAAATCACTGGGGTCTACTTAGAGCGCATTCTCTGCCATTTGGAATCAACCTTATGATGTGAGAACTGTGACTGTTCCTCTTACCTTGTGCTCTTATACTGTGCTTAGAAAGTTTAAATACAGCTGAGCCAGGGCACTTTCGTAGACAGGCACAGATTAATTGTTCACAGGGCACTGCTCTCAGTTTTTAGGTCTCGCCTGACCCAGCGCATGAGCTGCTCTGCACACATTTAGTAAGGGGGTTTTCAAAGTGCTACCAGAGGCTTCCTGGCCTCAAGCTTGCGGTCATGTGCGCGTGCACGCGCCCAGCCGCCATGTGGGTTTGTGTCATTGTTCATTAAGCCTTGCATACCTCTCTCTCCGCCTTGCTTGCTTGTGTTGTACTTCAATTGCCTCCCCCTCCCCCATCACAGATCGCATCACCACTCACGTATTTTCACAACTCCCATCGGAAAATGCTTTCAGTGTTGTGCTTCAATTCCCTCCCCCTCCTCCACCACAGATCGCGTCACCACTCGCGTGTTTTCACAAGTCCCGGCTGAAAATGCTTTCAGTGTTGTGCTTAAATTCCCTCCCCCACCACAGATCGCGTCACCATTCGCATGTTTTCACAACTCCTGGTGGAAAATGCTTTCAGTTTTGCCTTTTCCGAGGTATTTGCATCTACCCCACCAAATCAGGCCCCCCTTTGTCGTTTTTCATGGTGCCTCACCCTCAGTTACACCTTTTATGATCTTTGTAGCCCCGTTATGGAGGACTCTGTCAAGGTTGCTCCATTAAATAGTGTTTTTAATTTAATTTTCCTGCTTTTGGTGCAGAGCTGCATGACCTGCATTCGACCTTGCTTCCTGGAGGGGTGGGGGCTGCCCCCTATGTGTGTGTATGTCCTACGTGCAGCGTTGTTGTATGGTGGAAGTTTTGGTGAACCACCGGGCATTTGGTAAATGCAGTTCTTCCTTATTGCCAAGGTAACTGTATGCCACTGTGTCGAGTGCCATGTGTAAACAGCTAATTCCCCATGCCTCCTGGGATACCTTTTCCCCTATTTATATAAATACCAAAATATTAGTTGCAATATATTAGGCAAGACATTATACAGCTAGAATGCTCTTTTGCTAATTCGAAAACATAATCATTTGGTCTGTCTAAATGTAGGTATCTATCTATTCGTAATCTAGTATTTATGCCGCTATTTACCGATGTCTTAAGAAACAGTCTATGCTCCTTAGGAACACTACTTTTGGGTGCCTTCGTATTTATGGCATCACTGGTGTTCTAGATGTGTTGCCACTACTTACAGGCGTCTTAGAAATTTTCTTTATTCACTGGTGATCTTGTGTTCATGGCATCACCTGTGTTCTCGATTATATTGTGGGGTCATGCTAAGGACAGCTGTGTGTTTGTGTCCAAATTTCGGGTGTGCTTTTAGGGACCAGGGGATGGTGGATATATTTATTCCTCCATATGACCCTGTGCCGTACTTATGCCATTACTTGTGTTCTAGATATTGTGGGGGCAAGCTTGGGCAGCTGAATTCCATGTCGTATTTTTTATTTATTTTTATTTTTAGGGACATAAGGACAGTGGATATACTCAGTCATTCGTGTAATATTGTGTTTTAATATAACCCATTGTTTCTCTTTCTTTGTGGGGATCGGGTGTTTAATGTATCCCTCTGCGTTTCGTCCCTGGATCGATGCTAGCAATTGATCATCAACACTAATGTATGACGATACAACGAGGGCCATTTCAACGCGGTCTGTTAGATCGTGGTTTTCACAGCACAAGTCGTTACATCGACTTGAGCTGGAGGGGCGCTGGACTTAGGAATAGTGTGAATTACGATTCCAACTCCAGTCTACATACAGTATGGAACGTGTTGGAAACAGTAATTTACACTATTCCTTAGTCAACAGCGCCCTCCAGTGCAAGTCGGAGTAACGACTTGTGTAGTGAAAACCACGATGTAATAGTACCATGTTGAAATGGATGCATGGAAAACGATGTCTCCCGTCAATTCCAGCACTCACGGCAGTCTGCCATATGGTGGTGATGTGTTTCTAAATTAGCACAATGACAGTTTATTATTAATACAATGTACATTTAAATAGCCAGTACTTGCCCCCCCCCCCCATCCACTTTCATAGCTTTGGGGGTCTGGAATATTCTGAATTGTCGCACTTGTTGGAGTGTGATAGTTACTACTGTCATTTGCATCACTGGCAGTCACAATGGGTGGATCAAGCTGCTGTGGCTTCCTGACGAGCGCCCTGGCACATTTTTTTGTTTTATGCAAATTAAGCACTGACATGGCTCCATCTGTTATCGTGGTCAAGTCTTCTTTTACCACTGTAGCTTGGTTACACTTGTTTACTGTTTTTTTTGGTATGGCATGTCTGCATTAATGTGTTAACATTTCTGGTCATTTGGACAGTGTCAGCCTACTGCATTGGAGTCAATAAAACATGTGCTTCATTCCATACACAAGTCGATGCACATGCATTCGCAGTTACGTTTTCAAAACCACTTTCTTTGTACAGGGCTGCGAAACAGCAGCATGATTTTACCACTCAATGTAATCCATCGATACTCATAGTATGCCCTGACCTTTACATGAAGCCCCCAGTTGAACAGCAGCACTAGGCTGCTGTATGGTTTACAAAGCACTAATATTCATAAATAAATCAAATAAACAGCAAGTATTTATTTACAGAAAAAATGAAGTGAAATTGGGAACTTGAAAGGCATGCAATTAGAAAACAAGCATTGGCATTGCCAATAGGTCTCACCTTTGAGACCTTATAAGTGTGTAGGCATGCAACAGTTGCTGTTGTTGCAACAAGGATATTTTGCTGCATAACTAAATACTTATAAGGACCCAAAATGACAATGCTTTTTCTTTAAGTGGGCCGGGTGTGCCTTGCAGCCGTGGAGATCGTTGGAGCGCTGCTCTATGCCTGAACGCTTTTACTGACATGCACAGCTTGATTTATTTGCATGAGGCACTGCTTTTAGCTTTGAGGAGCGGATCCGGTATTTACCACAGACTCACATTGTCCTGCCCTGAGCCTGAGCACTATTGCTGACAGGCACAGCTTGACTTTAGGTACGCGGCTCTGCTCTCAGCTTAGCGGAGTGTGCTGAGTGTTCCTCGTGGCCTCAGGATTTGTTAGAGCCCAGCAGTATTGTTAGAATCTCTCTATTCTTAAATTCCACTGATCTGAGAGCCCTAAAACCGTATCATCACACCGAACCTCCACCCATCCCTGAACCCTTAAAACCCTTTCTATCCCTAAACTTCACACATTTTTTAACCTTAATACATCTTACTTTCCCTAATCTCCACCCATTCTTGAATCCTAAACCCTTCTCTATGCTTGATCCCCACCCTTCCCTGAACCCAAAACGCATCTGACCACCCCAAACATCACGCATTGCTGCATCCTAAATATGTTGCCCCATTCCTAAACCTCAACTACCTCTAAACTGTAAAAAACCTTTCTACAGCTAAACTTCACTCATCCCTGACCCCAAACGTCTTACCACCCTTAAACTCTACCCATTTCTGAAACCTGAAACCCTTCCTCATCTCACCTCACCTCTAACTCTACTCATCACTGAGCCTAAAAAACCCTCACACACTCTAAACCCCGAACATCCATGTACCCTTAAAACGCCTCAACAACACTACACTGCACCCATCCCTAAACTCTACAAGCCCATCACCACCTCTAAATATTGTCTAACATCATCCATAAATCACAAAGATCATTTTTGAGACCCATGCTTGTTTCAGACGTGCCGGAAGCAGGTCAAGAGAGGTGAATAGAGACGTTAATGTATTAAGTACTTCTCAAAAATCAGTACTAACTTCTCGTGATGACAGATATGAGCCTCAACACCCATAAGCTCAATTCTCTAAACAGTTACCGAAAAACCCACCTCACATGGGGATTGGCAGAAAAACCTGACCACAAGCTATAATGATAAAACTAACCCTGGGCGTAGTTCGCGTAGTCACTCTACGCGTAGCTACGTGAAGTGCACTTCCCACTAAGCACTCTACGTGAACTGCATAGTGCAGTAGGGAAATGCTGTTCGCAATGATTGCACGTGCCGGATGCTTATCTGCACTGTGCAATCATTGGAAATGGCATCATGCACAGTGCAAGCGGTCGTTTTCTGCCGCTCGAATAGATTTGTACTGGAGCCTCAGCTTTCTCAATGCGGACTGGTAGTTTCTCATCGAGAACGGTCGCGAGCATACGCGACCATTCACAATGAGAAACCTGACCTCCCTGCATTGAAAATCTCGCCAGTAGGTTTATGTTCCACGCTCGCGATCGGCAACTTGATGTTGCTGATCGCGAACTAGGAAAAAGCTTCGCCGGGATGTTGATTTTGCTCGCTCAAGGGCGCCAACTTGACGTTGAGGACCGCAACCGAGCAAAAAATACCTGGTACACTACGGTATGCATTTTTGCAGTGTGCTACGTGCGATTCGCATAGCGCTTAGTTGTACAAACTACGCACACTCTGCGAGCGTAGCATAGTTTTCTTCCCTGCGTTAGATAAAACACACTGTGCAAGTGTACACAATCACTTTAAAATTGATGATATAAAAATATGCCCTCTAACACCACTACACTAGCAAAAAGAAAATTCCAACCGTCATGGACATACATTTATGCCCAGAAATCCTCTGATAGGCAGGCCTTCTGTGGGTCCTTTCCAACAGATTGCCAAGCAGTAAAAGCGAAGCTCACAATATATAATTCATTTTGCAGAACACCTACTTTCCCACACAATCCAAAAATAACAAAAATATTTTTGAAAATTGATCAAAGCTCTTTTAACTCATAAAACCTGACCTGCTAGCCTGAAGATGCAACTTGAGAGTCATGCATATACAGGTTGGCTGCAAAATGGAAAAGAGATTAAATTGCCATAACCTTCCTCTGACATGTTTATGCAAGTTACAACAATACTGTACAGCATGTCATCTTTATCATAACACTGTACATACTAACAACGGTCACTTGTATGTGGATCATCAGAGACATGGATTGCCGATAGAATGGGACAAGTCAGGAGCTCGGGGGCTTCTGGTTTACTCACGTCTCTGCTGTCGGTTGGTGGAGACATTGCTGGTGTTTGTGTCTCCCTCCTTTCTGGGCTTGTAAGGAAACATGCCGGGATCCTCCTTGTTGGTATCGTGCTACTACAAGTGGTGTCCGGGCGGCCCCTTCTGGGTTGTCGGGCACTTCAGGAACAGCAGTGTATCCTCCTTGCAGCTACTGTTTCCCAGGTGGTAACCTGGGTAGGTGTTGCTCCCAATAGGAGATTCATTTCTGGGTTAGGTGGCCTGACTTCTGGCATATGTTGAGTCCAGGAAGTCAGGTGTTTCGATGCCTGTCGGCTGTGCGGAAGTTTGGGAGTTCTTTAATTGTGGGTGCACTGGGTAAATACCGCATAGTGGTTTTGTTGTTCCTGTGTTCTACAGTCTTGCTACCCTGAAAGAGCCTGGTATCATCTGATCTCAGAGGTTTAGCACAGTCAGGCCTGGTTGGTGCCTCCAGTGAATACCAGATGCTGTAGGCTACCTTGATAGCACCTGTTCTCACCTGTTATGCAGAATCGGGCTTGGTTTATTCCTGTTTGAGACACTGCTCTATATTTTGGGTGCTATAGATTTTGGGGGCAGTGGCTGGTTCCTGGTGTGCCCCTGTTCCTGGTTCTATTTCTGTTTGGGCTCCTGGTGATGAAATGGTGTTGACAGGAATGGGAAAATATTCCAGGTAGCACAAACGTGTGGAGTGCTCTTCCTCTTTGTCTTCAGATTCTTCATCTTCTCTGGGGTGGTCTACACAACTGAGGCAGGGGATGATGCCAGAATTAAGGGACTGATTAAGGAGACATTGAAGGAGATGGAGGGTACCATCCCAAGGGCTCTTTTCCAGTTCAACCCTCTCATTCTTCAGATTCTTTGGAAGATTGGATGGGGGAGGAGGAGCATAGGGGAAAATACATTAATAAGGAATGTTGCCGGACTTGCTGAAGCATGTCAAGTCCAACATGGGTTATCCTAGCAACGTTAGCTCCCAGCACGTCTGGTGGTTCATTGCAGCACCAATTTGAGAGTTCGGTGGTGGTGGATGTGCCTATCCATCTCCACATCCATGAGGTGTTGAAACTGGAGTGGAAGGACCCTGATCATAATATGATTCCCAGGTTCATGGCTAAACTGCATCCTCTTCAAAACATGTTGAAAGACTTGCGGGACTCCTGTCCAATTGATTCATTTGTGGCCAGTACGGCGGGTCGGACTCCGTTGGCTGAGGATTCGGTTATTAGGGATCCTGTGTATTACAAAGTGGATGCTTCCCTTCAGAAGGTTTACTCAGGTTCCTGTTAGGCCCTTTGGGCTGTCATTTATGGTACTCATGTTGCACAGTCTCTGATTTTGGACATCAAGGCTGTGTACCAGTCCCTGGATGATACGTCTGACTGTTCGGGGCTTTTGAAGCATATTGACCAGCAAGTAGAATTCCTTTCCGATGTGTCCTATAATGTGGTGTTGGCCTTAGCCATTCTATGGGGGCTGGTGTGGTAGCTCGCCACAATCTGGTTTTGAAGGACTGGAAGACTGATTCTGCTCAGAAGATTCTGCCCTATGCGTGCCTCTTCAGGGGACTATGATGTTTGGGGACGAGTTGGAGGGTAAATTGCACAAACATTTTAAGGAGAAAAGGCACTCTTCTTCTTTTAGGCAGTCCCCTACTGTGGCTGATTCATCTAAGCCTAAATACCTCTTTTATCCACCCTCTTAGAGGCAATTTTTTAGAGGTCATGGCAGGTTTTCTTCTAGCAGAGGTTGGGACAGGAAATTATAATCTCCCATGGGGAAACCTTGTTCCTACAAAATGGCAGCCGATTCCGGATTGTTGGTCGGAGGTAGACTTCAGCTCTTTCTCCTGGCCTGGCTGCAGTCAGTGCTGGACATGGTTCGACTGGGGTATCACATCCAGTTTTCAGAACCTCCTCCAGATTCAGGGGTTCGTCTGACTTCTTGGCTGTCCTGTCAGACCAAGAGGGCCTGGCTGTCACTGGGGGTAGGTGAAGGGGGCAGTTCAGGAGGTGGGTCCACCTGTAGATAAGGAAGGGGATTTACTCTCTGATTTTTCTAGTGCCCAAAGTGACAGCGGGGGGGTTCCGCGTGGTGCTGGGCTTGCAGGCTCTGAATAAATTTGTGGTTCATCTGCCCTTCAATATGGAGACTCTTCAGAGGGTGATTCTGTTCGTTCTTCAGGGCCATTTCTTGTTAATCCGAGATCTGGTGGACGCATACTATCATGTCCTGGTTCACCCCAGCTCTCACTGGTTCCTGAGGTTTTGCCATCAGGCGATCTTTTCAGTCTTGGGTCCCTCTGGCCGGTGGTCCGCCCGAGGGTGTTCACTAAAGTGGAGGCATTGTTGGTGGCCTCGTTCGATCTTCAGGGTGTCCTCATCTACCCATACCTCAACGATTGGCTTACCCATTCTCCATCTCAGAATCAGTTGTTGATAGAGCAGGAGTTGGTGTGTTCTGCATTGTGGGCTCACAGGTTTCTACTGAACCTTCCCAAGTGTCAACTAGAGCCCCCTCAGGACTTGACTTTCATTGGGGCTCACTTTTGCACCGATCTGAACATTGTGTTCCTGCTCATCTCTCCAGCAGTGACCTTGGGTTCTGTTGCTCTGGAGTTCTTGAGGGCGTTCTCTTTACTGGTCTGTCTCGGGTTGAGGCTCCTGGGTCTCATGGTGGAGGCAGTAATCACAGTGCCTTGGGCACGGTTTCATCTCCAGCTTCAGTGGGTGCATCTGTTGGCCCGTTCTGGCCTGTTTCTGGTTCCAGTGTCTCCTTCCATCCTCCCTTCCCTGCACTGGTGGACTGTGTCGGCCAATCTTTCTAGGGGTCTGCTGTTGCAGCCCTCTCCTCTGGCAGTCCTGACGATGAATGCAAGTGCTTTCGGGTGAGGGGGCGACTTTGGAGTATGGCTTGCTTCAGGGTCATTGGTCCCTTCCGGAAGGGAGGCGTTCTTTGAATTGGCAGGAGTTGACAGCGGTGTCCCAGGCTGTCATGGGCTTCCGCAGCCGGTTGTTGAGATGCAATGTGGTGGTGCTTACTGACAACATGTTGACGGTGGCCTACCTGAATCATCGAGGGGGGACCAGGACCAAGTCTCTGAATAAGGTGGTGATTCCCTTGTTTTGTTGGGGGATGAACATCTTTTGTCTTTAGTGGTTGCCCACAGTCGATATTTTCCCACAAGTTGTCTCTGACTACTGAGGCCTTTCAACTTCTGTGCAGGAGATTTGGTTTTCCCTTTCTAAACCTATGCTCAGCTGCCTTGATTCTTCTCCCTTGTATGTCAGGAGGAGGATTGGCAGGTTGGATGCTCTGACCATTCCTTGGCCATCACTCCTGTTGTATGCCTTACCGCCCCTTGCACTGATTCCCCAGTTTTTGGCTCTCCTGGTGCTGGAGTCCTAGGAGGTGCTAGTGTCATTTTGGCCTTGTCAGTCTTGGTTTTCCACTCTGTGACTGTTGGTGGTTCGGGGTCCCCGGTTGCTCCCCTGCTTTCTGTCTCTCCTGCTGTCTTCCCCGATGTTGTCTCTCTTGCAGCTGCAGCTGTCATTTTGGAGGTTGTGAGGCAGGGTTGGGGTTCCCCTGAGCATTTAGCCTTGGTTCTGCAGCAGTCTCGGAAACCTTCTACTCTCCGGGTCTATGGGAGGCTTTGGGGGAATTTCCAGTGATGGTGTCGTGCTCTGGAGTTGTCCCCCCTGGATTGCACTCTACCTGGGAAGCTGCAGTTTCTCTGGGAAAGGTTTGAGAAGAGGATGTCTGTTTCCACTTTGTGGCCCAGTGGACCGCAATTAAGACATTTTGTTCCCCTTGGGGCAATTTTTGGGATGTGGATGACTTGAGCTCTCAGTTGCTGAGGAGTTTTTCTTTGGCCCGTCCTGTGGTGAGGCCATTGTTTCCTTTTTGGTACCTTCCCCTGGTTTTGTGCACTGTGGTGTATTTGCCCTTTGTTCCTTTGGCTGAGGTGGTCATCAAGTTTGTGAGATTGAAGGTGTTTTTCTTGGTGGCCATTATTTCGGCCAGGCACCGGGGCTAGGGCTCTGATGGCTCGGAAGACTTTTTTTTCTTTTCCAGTGGATGAGGTGGTCTTCCGGTTGGGTTGCTCTTTTGTCCCCAGGGTCTCTTCTCAGTTCCGTCGTTCCCAGGAGCTGGTGTTACCTGCTTTGTGCACTTATCCAGCGTCTGGCAATGACCTTCCTTGGTCTTTGCTTGATGTTTGCCGGGCTTTGTGTATCTATCTGTATCACACACACCCTTTTAGGAAGACCAACTCCCTGTTTGTGTCTTTTGGAGTTTCCGCTCATGGAGGGAAGGCTTCTTCTTCCATTGGTCGCTGGCTAAAGCAGGTCATTATGTTTGCCTTTTCCCTTTTGGGTTCCCGTCCTACAGTGGGTGTGCAGGGGCTTTCTACCGGGGGAATGTCCGCCTCCTGGGCTGAGGTTCAAGAGGTTTCCCAGTATGAGATCTGTAAGGCTGCTAATTGGATGCCCTCCAATACTTTTGTGAGGCATTATCAGATCCAGAATTTGCTGGGGGATGATGCTAAGTTTGGTTTGGGGGTACTGCAGGCTGTGTGCTCCTGACCTTGTTTTTTTGTAACAATAAATCTCTTGGTGTTGTCTACCTTGTTTTCTTATGGTTTGCTGTTGAAGAATGCCGGTTGTTGCTTGGGAATTGACACATTTGATGAATGAGACAAGGACAGGAGGGACCTAGAGGTAATGCCCTATCAGTTACCGGTAATCTTTATTACTCTTGGTCCTGTTGTCCTCATCCCATTCATTACAACCCTCCCTGCGTCCCAAACATGCCGGCCTTCATCTGTGGCTTGGTAGTTCAGAGGGAATGCTGGGTGAGGTACGTTTATGTACTCCTGGTGGAAAGGGGTGGGGTAGGGCCAGCATTCCTTTGTTCTTCTTTTTCTGTTGGTGAGATAGGATTATTATGAATGGGACGAGAATTACTTGTAAGTTATAGGACAATGGCCAGCATTCTAGTGCCAAGGTGATACTGAATACAAGCACATCATTGGCTCGGAGAGCCAATGAAAGAAACAAAATAACTGCAAAAACCTCCTGGTGCTGCAGATTTCCAGATATGATAATTATTTTAGCAGCCAACTCCTGCACCAAATATTCCTGAATCCAAATCCCTTAATGATGCCTCTTGGTGCAATAATACAAAATCGCCAGTGCGAAGGCTGTAATATCTTCAACACGCATTTGGAAAGAAATATGTGTTCCAGAACGCCACAGAGAATACTATCAGGGCAACTGACCCTCAGTTCGTCTGTCCCACAATACCCAGTGGCAGTGGGGCGCTACGCGCCGGCATTACCCTGGATGGTGCGGGCTCATCCGGTATTTTAGAAATAGATAGGGATTGTGAGGAAATCACCATTACAACAGTATGGCCTGGTATATTTGTTGAAAATACTGGGGCAAACACAGAGGGTAACTTAGAATATATTATCCTCTCTTGGAATATAGCGGGGTTAGCAAGTAGGATCTCAGACCCTTTATGGATCCAGTTTGTAAAGCACTTTTCCATTATCCGTCTTCAGGAGACCTGGGTAATTGACTGTAACCTCGCTATCGAGGGTTATAAATCATTCTATGTACCTGCAACAAGCTCTAGAAGGGGGCGGGCCTCCGGGGGCCTAGTCATCTTTTTTTCCCTGGATTTAAGATGTAGTGTTAAGGTCCTTCCCTCAGGCAACAAAAACTTCTAGGCAATCTTGCTGGGGAAAGAAGAGAATAGCATGTGTGTGATCAACTTTTATAATGCTACCTGTCAGGGTGAGGGTTGTAGGACTACCGAACTGCACAATTTTATCACTCAATGCCGGGGACCTGTCAGAAGGAACTTGATGCCAGTCGGGGACTTTATTGTCCACCTATGTGGTGACCCCATGCAATACACTCTATCAGACATGGGATGTCCCCTGTTACCGGGACTCCATTTTGAACATACCCCAGAGGGTAACACTCTGAACCACTTACTAGATGAGCAAGACCTTCTGTTCTCCATGAGCATCACACTACCAACGGTAACCCAAAAAGAACCTACATTCAAAGGAGGGAGCCACGGCACCTTCATCGATTTCATCTTAGTAGATAGAAATCTATTGACACTTTTATTTGGTTTTCAAATAGTACCTAGTGTCTTTAGTGATCATAACTCAGTCTGTGTCCTGTTAGGCGGAAACCTTATGAAAAAACAAAAAAATAAAAACACACTGCGAGATAACACACTGCAACCTATTAACGTTGGGAGACGTATAAAATGGAATAAGGTGGTACCGTCCGAATTCCTCGAAAAACTAAAAAAGGCCTGTGAAAAGGACTTCTATACATGTCTTAATTCCAAACCCAAGAGTAAAGGAGTTCTTATAGCCTTTGAGAATATTGCCCAAAACATAGGAAAGATGTTGGAGGCACGGGGGGGGGGGATCCACCATGGATAAACCCAAGTGGTTCTGCAAAAACTGCTCCAAAGCAGCAAGAGATCTGAAAATAGCCCTCAAAACACTTCGCTGAGACAAAGTCTTGATCAGTTCGCTCCGGATAACTTACAAAAAGGTGCTAACAAAAAGAAAGTCTGAGTTGAAAAATGTGTTATGGGAGGAACTGCTAAACCCCCTGACCCTTTCTAACAGCTCCAGGTTCTGGAATACAATCAATCAATCACCTCTAGATCCGGCTAGGGCCAGTGTAGTGGGGTCAAATATTACGGAGGGCGAATGGGTGGATCACTTTGTTGCTATCTTTCAGGATAACAACGTACAACCAGGCCCCTCACATGAGAGGCAATGGCAGGAGGTATTGGCATTCTCAGTTGATGAATTACTGGAGGGAATAAGTAACCTCTCCAATAAAAAGGCGCCAGGCCCAGACGGTATTCTCCCAGACCTTTATAAATCCGACCCTACATTCTGGGCCCCAATTCTTACAGCTGTGGGAAACGCTGCCACAGAAAAGGCTTGTCCAGCCTCATGGGGTCTCTCTACAATAGTCCCTGTATTTAAAAAGGGAGACCAAAACTGCACACTAAACTATAGGCCTATCTCCCTGATAGACTCCATTGTCAAAGTCCTAGGGGGCATTATCCTTAAGAGGCTGTCCATTTGGGCTGAAGAGAATAAGATCATCTCTGACATACAATATGGGTTCCGTAGAGGGCACTCCACCTTGGCTCAGTGCCTCAACCTCTGCCTACTCCTGGGAAAATATACCATCGCACGACCAGGAACAGTATACAGGGCCTTCATGGACCTTTCCTCGGCTTTTGACTGTGTCAACCGGAAACAGTTGTGGCAGTCCATGGAGGCCATGGGGGTAGAGCCACACCTCGCGAACTTTTTAATGGACTTACACAGCGACACAAGGGCTAACGTCCGATACACCAGGGATCTCTAAGGTCACACGAAAGTTTAGTACTAGCCGGGGGGTAAGGCAAGGGTGCATCCTCGCCCCCTTTCTTTTTAATTTATATATTAATGACCTAAAAGATCACCTGGTTAAGACGGGGGTGGATTACCCGTATGTGGGTCGTCGGGGCCTACCGTCCTATTATACGCCGACGAGGCCGTCCTGTTAGCCCGTACCCCCAATGGGCTTCAAACACTATTGGACGCCTTTTACGGATTTATGTTAAAACGAGATCTGCACATAAACAACACCAAATCCTATGTATTGCAGGTAGGGAAGGCAGCTAGAAAACAGCATTTATTTAAGGTCAACGGTACCCGGGTGCCCATATGCACTTCCTTTTCTTACCTAGGGGTACTTCTAGACCAACAATTAAACTAGGTCGCTTGCATGAACAGGAAAAGGGGAGAAGTAGCCAGGGCTAATGATGCGCTCTTTGATTTCGCAGCTAGAATGGGTAACAGACCGGTGGCAGCTATGCTAAAAGTTTATCGCTCTAAGAGTATAGCTATAGCTACTTATGGGAGTGAACTCTGGGGTTACAGTAATCATGCGTGCCTACAGACTGCCGAAAATAAATTTAAAAAAAACCTCTTATGTGTCCCACAGGGAACCCCTAACTTATCAGTACATGAAGAAACTGACATGCCTTTTTTATGTGACACCTTGTCACTGCGCCCTCTTCTGTTCTGGCTGCAATGTTGGCTCAATAAACATCTAGTGCTAACACATAGCTTGTTAAAAGAAACCCTTAGCCTAGACAATATGTCCAAAATTCCCTGGCTGAGCTATCTTAAAGAGACCTTCCGTAAAGAAGGGCGACTAGATCATTTTTTAAACCCGGCTGGTATAACTAATAAAGATCCTATACTCATTAAACAGTCTTTTATTACCCGCAAAAAGCTGGATAGAGAGGGCAGGGAATTATTGAAGCCTAGTGTGCGCCTCCACCTTTTGTTAAAAACCTCGCCTGTGGAGGAGCAATATTTACTCTGGCCCATACCAGCATATGACCGTTTTCTTTTAATCAGGTTCAGGCTTCACATGTTTCATCTTTTACTGGCAGTGCCCAGGGGCTGCCATAAGGGGATGGTGTTAGCACCCTGTGGCTGCGACTCTCAGTCTCCACAGGATCTGCTTCACTTTATGTTTTTTTGTAAATATTATGAATTCCCAAGGATCTTTTACCTTAAACCCATTTTAAAAAGGATAAACTTTGTACAAACCCGGCCTGCACTATTTTATTTACAAATGCTGAACCCAGAAATCATACCCTACGTGGCGGGTTTTTTAAAATGTATCATGAAGTATAGGAAATGCCTGGACATGTAAGAACCAATAAGAGTTAAACCCCTTACACTCTGTTTCTCTTTCAAAGTGCAATAGCAGAATAACCACTGTCATGAATTGTGGGTTCCCCATATGCTGTATTTCGTTTTGTAAGTTTTTTAATTGTAGCTTGGAGTGCTATTTTTATTGTAATATGAACTTTTATGGTTTTGTATACAAAAAAAACCCGAATAAAGTACTTTTGAATTTATCAGGGCAACTGCCAACACAAACTGCCACAAGATCACTGCATTCACGAGGAGGGAAAGAGAAAACAATGAATGCTAGCTGCCAAGCCAAATTCCCCAAAGATCACCTGCTTATGCTTGCATGAGAGGCACAGGCCTATGTCAAGCAACCGATTGCCTGACATTTGAGAAGGTCTGTGCATGGTGTTGTGTCTGTGGCATGTTTGCCCTGTGTCTAACATGCTGCAATACCCTTTGTAATAGGCATCATTTTGTTTGTGAAATGGTTTTATTATCAGTGGTATGTCTAGATGGCGGGCTGACATGTTAGTGTACTATCTGTCATATGTGGAGTATTATGATTATGCAAAAGATATTGAAATGAACTGTACTGTGTTCTGGTGTGCTAACAAGACTCTTATCATAGCAATGGCGATATTGAGAGACTGGAATAAAATGTGCTTGCCGGTGGCTCTACAGCAAAGTCCGGCTATTACGATTTTTTCCACTGAAATGGGGAATAACTACTCTAATCTGGAATTTCTATGTGCTTTATAGTGCATTTTTCATAATTGTGGCAAAAAACTATACATTTTCTGCCTGCTCTGAGCAGGTGGAAAGTCAAGTCAAGTCAAGTCATAAAATTTGTATAGCGCACTACATACCCAGAGGGTTTCAAGGCGCTTAGGAAGGGGAGGAGGATTATTTGTCAAATATCCACGTTTTAAGCTGTTTTCTGAACGCTAGGTGGTTCTGGGTGAGACGAAGGTAAGCGGGGAGTGAGTTCCATGTTTTAGCAGCCAGGTAAGAAAAGGATCTGCCTCCCATGGTGGTCTTGTTAATGCGAGGTATAGTGGCGAGGGCTTGGTTGGAAGAGCGTAGTTGGCGGGAGGGGGTGTAGAAGGACAGTCGAGAGTTGAGGCAATCTGGTCCGATGTCGTAAAGTGATTTGTGTGCGTGGGTGAGCAGTCGGAAAGTGATCCTCTTATTGACGGGTAGCCAGTGGAGGTCTTTAAGGTGACCAGAGATGTGTTTGTTGCGAGGGATGTCTAAAATGAGCCTGGCTGAGGCGTTTTGGATTCGTTGGAGTTTCTTCTGGAGTTTAGCGGTGGTACCTGCGTAGAGGGTGTTTCCGTAGTCCAGTCGGCTCGTGACCATAGCGTGGATGACTGTTTTCCTTGTTTCGGAGGGGATCCAGCGAAATGTTTTTCTGAGCATGCGAAGAATGTTGAAGCAGGAAGAGGATACGGCGTTGACTTGTTTGTTCATTGAGAGTGAAGAATCCAGGATGACGCCAAGGTTCCGTGCGTGGTCTGTCGGGATGGGTGCTTTTCCGAGGGCTTCCGGCCACCAGGAGTCGTCCCAAGCAGAGGGGGATGTGCCTAGGATGAGGACTGACTACCAATGGGGGTCAAGGGGTGGGGCGGCACATGATTCCGAGCCCTGTACCACTTATAATGTTGATTTACATTATATTAGTCAGACTTACCACTTCAAGTGCAATAAACATACCGTAATAAGGTAAAAGACCTGCTCTACTCTAAATTACAACTGAATCCCTCACTGTGATATAGAGCTTTCGTAACATATACACATATTCAGGATGGGAAATCAAAATTTGTTTTGAGCAAGGAGACTGGATAATAGTTACTGGGTCCATGCTGATCTAACATTTCAGAGTTATAGGAGCAGATTCTATAGGATGAGTTTCATTATTGTGGATACCAATGTTGTAAAAAACCTGATATAAATTTCGAAGAAAAGCCCTGCCGGCCATGTGTTTTTCACTGATATTTGAGTTTTTATTGCGAGAGTTATTTCACATTCAACCACTTTCTCTTTCAAAAAGTGCGGAGCACTGATTCACATAGATAAAAGTGACTGCAAAGTTTATATCCGAATTTGCCACTGAATGAGTTGGAAGAACTCCACATAGGCATTCCCAGCAGGCATGTTTATATAAGTATGCCTAATCACACTAGCAGTGTGGAGAAGTTCACACTCAAGAATCTAACTCGTGGGTTGGAAAGCGGGCGCTCCAGGCAATGGTTGAGCTTGGAATTTTTGGGAGGCTCTAAAACATGTATGTTTGTGGGCATTCCTAAACCCCCATTCCTCCTCCACACCATCCTGGAAATGATAAGCAATTTACTTCAGCAAAGTGCTGCATTAACACCCATGATTAAGGAAGAAATCAGATCGCCCCCACATTTGGAAGTGTGGTAGAAGGAGGGCTTTCTATGCTGGAAACATGTTTTTCCTGTGGGGAAAATAAAAAAATGAAAATAATGTGTTTTTGCCCAGGGAGGCTCCATTTTCCCAGTGTGAACTTCTCTGATAGGGAGGCATTGTACAAGGGCAACAGGAGTACATGGGATTAATTAGGTAACATGTCACCAAAATTACAAAAATCCAATTAGTAGAATAAGCCTAGTAGGGGATGTGGCGAGGGTACAGTGAGTGATTTTATTTCCCCTATTATTGTCGGTCCCTTCCCCCTTTCCCCCGCCCCGCTGCACTTACCTGCATCGGCTGCAAATGGCACGTTTTCTAGGAAAGCATTAATATGCATAATATTGGGACAGGTCTCTTCTTGAGTTTCTGAAATCTGGAAATATTTTCCTTGGGCTATGGTTTATAGCAATGTTTCTGTTCCCGGAAGCACAAATGCATTTCAGCTTTGTAGGAAATGAGCTTTAAAAATGTTTTTGACTTGCAGAACACTTTTATAATGCCTATAAACTGCTGCAGAAATGTTTTCACATCGAAAATGACGTACTAAAAATATGCTTGCTTAAACGTCTAAAAAGAATCCTTTTGGAATACATTTTAGCTGTGATAAAAGAATGTTTTCACTTAGACATATAGCACATGGGTAAAATGTGCTGCTTTAAATGTATATAAAAAGAACGTGAAGAAAATGTTTTGTACTAGGCTACCATTCTTAAATGTGCCTCTTTATATAGAACCAAAAGCCTTTGCTTTTGACTCTTGCACACAACCATGAAGACGTTTAATATGGACATCTTTCATAGCAGCAACATTTTGCTAAAGAATATGCTGATTCAAACTTTTGTTTCCTTAGCTTCACCAAACCACATTATATTGCTTGTATAACAATAAGCCTTGCTACCATTCGAATTGAAAAGACTGTTAGAATGAACTATTATTTAGATATACTATATGTATGCCCACAATACTGAAAAAAATAAAGAATCGCAAAATAACCCCTGCGGTAAAATACCGAATTGCAAAATAGCGATTCAGTAATACAGAGAATGAAATCAGCCCCCGGAAATACCAAATCGCTATTAAAAAGTCTCTACGATATGCACCAAAATTCGCAAATAACCAAAATGCACCAAATCGCTATTTAGCATGAGCAAAATAAGGGGAATCTCAACCAGGAGATAAAGTTGGTGGAAGGAGAATTTTTTTTAAAATACAGACAGGTGTATACAATCAGAAACCCTTCAAATAGGCCTCTGGAGACCCTGTATGTCTTCCAAAATGGCTGCCCTCTACGTGCTTGCTAGGAGGATGAGAATTAATGTTACTGCACAGCGCAGGAGGAGGATCCAGGACAGGGTTTTCAGGGTGCGCATCACATTGCTGGGCCAGACAGAGGAACTAATCTATAACAAGTACAGACTGAATCGGGCAATGATCATGCGCCTCATTGCTGATCTGGAACCACTACTGCATAAGGGTGGGCGTAAAATCCGTTTCGCCGGCGAATTTGCGGATATTCCATGATTTCGCGATCCGCAAATCACGCGAAATCGCGGTAAAATCCGCGAATCAGCGGGAACGAATTTTCTGCCAAGCAAGGATTACAGCAGCAGGTGCAAAAGTTGAACCTAATTTCTTTGTAACCTTTTACAAAAGGGTTACAAACAAATTAACTTCAACTTGGACACCTGCTGCTAATTGCTTCCTGGCGCCTCGTTGCCTAACTAAGTATGGGCGAAAAATCCGTTACGCTCGCGGATTTTGCGGATTTTCGGTAAATTTGCAATCCGCGAGATTCGCGAATTTCCCGCAAAATCCGCAAATTCGCACGCAGCGGATTTTTTTTGTGGCTCGCGTCGTTGGTGATACAATTTTTGCGGCGCGCGGCGTTTATCATCGTTTGCCGAGTTGTTTTTCTCGATATTTTGCGAGTGCTGCGCCATTTTGGATCTTGCTGTGTGATCCCGCGGGAATTTGGCGAGCGCGATTACGTCATCGCGGCTTGCCAACTTGCACAGCGAGAGTTTGTCAACGCGAGTACGGCGAGATCACGTCTCGCGGTACTTCGCAATTGCGAGATTTGAGATGCGGCGAGCAGCAACAATCTCGCACAAGCGAAAATATAAAATTTGCAATTCTGCACAAGAAATCCACCAGCAAGCAGCATAAACCTTCTTGAAATGATGATTTTTATCTGAATAACTCCTTAGGTTGACATTTGCCTGCACTTTTTTAGCGAGGAGTCCATTTTGGGGAGGGGGGGAGGGAGGTGGGAGGAAGGAAGTGCCCCACAGTCTTCAACTTCCTGTTCCTGTCCAGCAGGCTCCTCCCAGTGCTTTGTCCATCTCCTGGTCACTTTTCATTTGGGTCTGGAGCTGGAAGGATTACTTTTTGTGGATGCTGCTGGATATTTGGATTTGAGGCCTTTTTGACTTTCTTTGGATTACTGTTGGATTAGAAATTTTACAAGTAAGTTTGGGGCATTACAGTTGCTGCAACTAAAATGTTGGAATTTTCGATTTTTGGGCTGTTTTGGGGCCTTTTGCCCAGGGGTACTCAGTGGTGGGTGGACTGAGTCTTTCTGTGGGTTGTCTTGAACTTAAACATCATGGAGGGCATGGATGGATTGGGATTGTGCTGATTTTTCAGTGATTTTCGTTTTTTGGGGCTGTACTTGTGGCCTTTTCACCAGGGGTATTTGAGTCTAGCATGGGCCTAGTCTTTCTGTGGGCTGTCTTGAACTTAAACATCATGGAGGGCATGGATGGAATGGGATTGTGCTGATTTTTCAGTGATTTTCGTTTTTTGGGGCTGTACTTGTGGCCTTTTCACCAGGGGTATTTGAGTCTAGCATGGGCCTAGTCTTTCTGTGGGCTGTCTTGAACTTAAACATCATGGAGGGCATGGATGGAATGGGATTGTGCTGATTTTGCAGTGTTTTTCGATTTTTGGGGGTGTTCATGGGGAGGGACAGGCCATGTGGCTGGTGGCCATTTTGAGTGCTGCTACAGGCACTGGCCATGTGCTGGGAGGCAAGTGGCCATTTTGAATGCAGGCTTTGTTGTTAGGCCTACAACCATTTTGCCTACTTTTCAACCTTTATGCCCAGGGGTAGTGAGTCTTGCATGGGCCTAGTCTTTCTGTGGGTTGTCTTGAATTTAAACATCATGGAGGGCATGGATGGATTGGGATTGTGCTGATTTTTCAGTGATTTTCGTTTTTTGGGGCTGTACTTGTGGCCTTTTTACCAGGGGTATTTGAGTCTAGCATGGGCCTAGTCTTTCTGTGGGCTGTCTTGAACTTAAGCATCGTGGAGGGCATGGATGGAATGGGATTGTGCTGATTTTTCAGTGATTTTCGTTTTTTGGGGCTGTACTTGTGGCCTGTTCACCAGGGGTATTTGAGGCTAGCATGGGCCTAGTCTTTCTGTGGGCTGTCTTGAACTTAAAAATCATGGAGGGCATGGATGGAATGGGATTGTGCTGATTTTGCAGTGTTTTTCGATTTTTGGGGGTGTTCATGGGGAGGGACAGGCCATGTAGCTGGTGGCCATTTTGAGTGCTGCTACAGGCACTGGCCATGTGCTGGGAGGCAAGTGGCCATTTTGAATGCAGGCTTTGTTGTTAGGCCTGCAACCATTTTGCCTACTTTTCAACCTTTATGCCCAGGGGTAGTGAGTCTTGCATGGGCCTAGTCTTTCTGTGGGTTGTCTTGAATTTAAACATCATGGAGGGCATGGATGGATTGGGATTGCGCTGATTTTTCAGTGATTTTCGTTTTTTGGGGCTGTACTTGTGGCCTTTTCACCAGGGGTATTTGAGTCTAGCATGGGCCTAGTCTTTTTGTGGGCTGTCTTGAACTTAAACATCATGGAGGGCATGGATGGAATGGGATTGTGCTGATTTTTCAGTGATTTTCGTTTTTTGGGGCTGTACTTGTGGCCTTTTCACCAGGGGTATTTGAGTCTAGCATGGGCCTAGTCTTTCTGTGGGCTGTCTTGACCTTAAACATCATGGAGGGCATGGATGGAATGGGATTGTGCTGATTTTTCAGTGATTTTCGTTTTTTGAGGCTGTACTTGTGGCCTTTTCACCAGGGGTATTTGAGTCTAGCATGGGCCTAGTCTTTCTGTGGGCTGTCTTGAACTTAAACATCATGGAGGGCATGGATGGAATGGGATTGTGCTGATTTTGCAGTGTTTTTCGATTTTTGGGGGTGTTCATAGGGAGGGACAGGCCATGTGGCTGGTGGCCATTTTGAGTGCTGCTACAGGCACTGGCCATGTGCTGGGAGGCAAGTGGCCATTTTGAATGCAGGCTTTGTTGTTAGGCCTGCAACCATTTTGCCTACTTTTCAACCTTTATGCCCAGGGGTAGTGAGTCTTGCATGGGCCTAGTCTTTCTGTGGGTTGTCTTGAATTTAAACATCATGGAGGGCATGGATGGATTGGGATTGTGCTGATTTTTCAGTGATTTTCGTTTTTTGGGGCTGTACTTGTGGCCTTTTCACCAGGGGTATTTGAGTCTAGCATGGGCCTAGTCTTTCTGTGGGCTGTATTGAACTTAAACATCATGGAGGGCATGGATGGAATGGGATTGTGCTGATTTGTCAGTGATTTTTGTTTTTTGGGGCTGTACTTGTGGCCTTTTCACCAGGGGTATTTGAGTCTAGCATGGGCCTAGTCTTTCTGTGGGCTGTCTTGAACTTAAACATCATGGAGGGCATGGGTGGAATGGGATTGTGCTGATTTTGCAGTGTTTTTCGATTTTTGGGGGTGTTCATGGGGAGGGACAGGCCATGTGGCTGGTGGCCATTTTGAGTGCTGCTACAGGCACTGGCCATGTGCTGGGAGGCAAGTGGCCATTTTGAATGCAGGCTTTGTTGTTAGGCCTGCAACCATGTTGCCTACTTTTCAACCTTTATGCCCAGGGGTAGTGAGTCTTGCATGGGCCTAGTCTTTCTGTGGGTTGTCTTGAATTTAAACATCATGGAGGGCATGGATGGATTGGGATTGTGCTGATTTTTCAGTGTTTTTCGATTTTTGGGGGTGTTCATAGGGAGGGACAGGCCATGTGGCTGGTGGCCATTTTGAGTGCTGCTACAGGCACTGGCCATGTGCTGGGAGGCAAGTGGCCATTTTGAATGCAGGCTTTGTTGTTAGGCCTGCAACCATTTTGCCTACTTTTCAACCTTTATGCCCAGGGGTAGTGAGTCTTGCATGGGCCTAGTCTTTCTGTGGGTTGTCTTTAATTTAAACATCATGGAGGGCATGGATGGATTGGGATTGTGCTGATTTTTCAGTGATTTTCGTTTTTTGGGGCTGTACTTGTGGCCTTTTCACCAGGGGTATTTGAGTCTAGCATGGGCCTAGTCTTTCTGTGGGCTGTCTTGAACTTAAACATCATGGAGGGCATGGATGGAATGGGATTGTGCTGATTTTTCAGTGATTTTCGTTTTTTGGGGCTGTACTTGTGGCCTTTTCACCAGGGGTATTTGAGTCTAGCATGGGCCTAGTCTTTCTGTGGGCTGTCTTGAACTTAAACATCATGGAGGGCATGGATGGAATGGGATTGTGCTGATTTTTCATTCATTTTCGTTTTTTGGGGCTGTACTTGTGGCCTTTTCACCAGGGGTATTTGAGTCTAGCATGGGCCTAGTCTTTCTGTGGGCTGTCTTGAACTTAAACATCATGGATGGCATGGATGGAATGGGATTGTGCTGATTTTGCAGTGTTTTTCGATTTTTGGGGGTGTTCATAGGGAGGGACAGGCCATGTGGCTGGTGGCCATTTTGAGTGCTGCTACAGGCACTGGCCATGTGCTGGGAGGCAAGTGGCCATTTTGAATGCAGGCTTTGTTGTTAGGCCTGCAACCATTTTGCCTACTTTTCAACCTTTATGCCCAGGGGTAGTGAGTCTTGCATGGGCCTAGTCTTTCTGTGGGTTGTCTTGAATTTAAACATCATGGAGGGCATGGATGGATTGGGATTGTGCTGATTTTTCAGTGATTTTCGTTTTTTGGGGCTGTACTTGTGGCCTTTTCACCAGGGGTATTTGAGTCTAGCATGGGCCTAGTCTTTCTGTGGGCTGTCTTGAACTTAAACATCATGGAGGGCATGGATGGAATGGGATTGTGCTGATTTGTCAGTGATTTTTGTTTTTTGGGGCTGTACTTGTGGCCTTTTCACCAGGGGTATTTGAGTCTAGCATGGGCCTAGTCTTTCTGTGGGCTGTCTTGAACTTAAACATCATGGAGGGCATGGGTGGAATGGGATTGTGCTGATTTTGCAGTGTTTTTCGATTTTTGGGGGTGTTCATGGGGAGGGACAGGCCATGTGGCTGGTGGCCATTTTGAGTGCTGCTACAGGCACTGGCCATGTGCTGGGAGGCAAGTGGCCATTTTGAATGCAGGCTTTGTTGTTAGGCCTGCAACCATTTTGCCTACTTTTCAACCTTTATGCCCAGGGGTAGTGAGTCTTGCATGGGCCTAGTCTTTCTGTGGGTTGTCTTGAATTTAAACATCATGGAGGGCATGGATGGATTGGGATTGTGCTGATTTTTCAGTGATTTTCATTTTTTGGGGCTGTACTTGTGGCCTTTTCACCAGGGGTATTTGAGTCTAGCATGGGCCTAGTCTTTCTGTGGGCTGTCTTGAACTTAAACATCATGGAGGGCATGGATGGAATGGGATTGTGCTGATTTTTCAGTGATTTTCGTTTTTTGGGGCTGTACTTGTGGCCTTTTCACCAGGGGTATTTGAGTCTAGCATGGGCCTAGTCTTTCTGTGGGCTGTCTTGAACTTAAACATCATGGAGGGCATGGATGGAATGGGATTGTGCTGATTTTTCATTCATTTTCGTTTTTTGGGGCTGTACTTGTGGCCTTTTCACCAGGGGTATTTGAGTCTAGCATGGGCCTAGTCTTTCTGTGGGCTGTCTTGAACGTAAACATCATGGATGGCATGGATGGAATGGGATTGTGCTGATTTTGCAGTGTTTTTCGATTTTTGGGGGTGTTCATAGGGAGGGACAGGCCATGTGGCTGGTGGCCATTTTGAGTGCTGCTACAGGCACTGGCCATGTGCTGGGAGGCAAGTGGCCATTTTGAATGCAGGCTTTGTTGTTAGGCCTGCAACCATTTTGCCTACTTTTCAACCTTTATGCCCAGGGGTAGTGAGTCTTGCATGGGCCTAGTCTTTCTGTGGGTTGTCTTGAATTTAAACATCATGGAGGGCATGGATGGATTGGGATTGTGCTGATTTTTCAGTGATTTTCGTTTTTTGGGGCTGTACTTGTGGCCTTTTCACCAGGGGTATTTGA
Organism: Lissotriton vulgaris; assembly: GCF_964263255.1. Taxonomy (NCBI): domain Eukaryota; kingdom Metazoa; phylum Chordata; class Amphibia; order Caudata; family Salamandridae; genus Lissotriton; species Lissotriton vulgaris. Next base: position 1,070,440,903 of record NC_141693.1, read on the forward strand.
GTCTAGCATGGGCCTAGTCTTTCTGTGGGCTGTCTTGAACTTAAACATCATGGAGGGCATGGATGGAATGGGATTGTGCTGATTTTTCAGCGATTTTCGTTTTTTGGGGCTGTACTTGTGGCCTTTTCACCAGGGGTATTTGAGTCTAGCATGGGCCTAGTCTTTCTGTGGGATGTCTTGAACTTAAACATCATGGAGGGCATGGATGGAATGGGATTGTGCTGATTTTGCAGTGTTTTTCGATTTTTGGGGGTGTTCATGGGGAGGGACAGGCCATGTGGCTGGTGGCCATTTTGAGTGCTGCTACAAGCACTGGCCATGTGCTGGGAGGCAAGTGGCCATTTTGAATGCAGGCTTTGTTGTTAGGCCTGCAACCATTTTGCCTACTTTTCAACCTTTATGCCCAGGGGTAGTGAGTCTTGCATGGGCCTAGTCTTTCTGTGGGTTGTCTTGAATTTAAACATCATGGAGGGCATGGATGGATTGGGATTGTGCTGATTTTTCAGTGATTTTCGTTTTTTGGGGCTGTACTTGTGGCCTTTTCACCAGGGGTATTTGAGTCTAGCATGGGCCTAGTCTTTCTGTGGGCTGTCTTGAACTTAAACATCATGGAGGGCATGGATGGAATGGGATTGTGCTGATTTTTCAGTGGTTTTCGTTTTTTGGGGCTGTACTTGTGGCCTTTTCACCAGGGGTATTTGAGTATAGCATGGGCCTAGTCTTTCTGTGGGCTGTCTTGAACTTAAACATCATGGAGGGCATGGATGGAATGGGATTGTGCTGATTTTGCAGTGTTTTTCGATTTTTGGGGGTGTTCATGGGGAGGGACAGGCCATGTGGCTGGTGGCCATTTTGAGTGCTGCTACAGGCACTGGCCATGTGCTCGGAGGCAAGTGGCCATTTTGAATGCAGGCTTTGTTGTTAGGCCTGCAACCATTTTGCCTACTTTTCAACCTTTATGCCCAGGGGTAGTGAGTCTTGCATGGGACTAGTCTTTCTGTGGGTTGTCTTGAATTTAAACATCATGGAGGGCATGGATGGATTGGGATTGTGCTGATTTTTTAGTGATTTTCGTTTTTTGGGGCTGTACTTGTGGCCTTTTCACCAGGGGTATTTGAGTCTAGCATGGGCCTAGTCTTTCTGTGGGCTGTCTTGAACTTAAACATCATGGAGGGCATGGATGGAATGGGATTGTGCTGATTTTTCAGTGATTTTCGTTTTTTGGGGCTGTACTTGTGGCCTTTTCACCAGGGGTATTTGAGTCTAGCATGGGCCTAGTCTTTCTGTGGGCTGTCTTGAACTTAAACATCATGGAGGGTATGGATGGAATGGGATTGTGCTGATTTTTCAGTGATTTTCGTTTTTTGGGGCTGTACTTGTGGCCTTTTCACCAGGGGTATTTGAGTCTAGCATGGGCCTAGTCTTTCTGTGGGCTGTCTTGAACTTAAACATCATGGAGGGCATGGATGGAATGGGATTGTGCTGATTTTGCAGTGATTTTCGTTTTTTGGGGCTGTACTTGTGGCCTTTTCACCAGGGGTATTTGAGTCTAGCATGGGCCTAGTCTTTCTGTGGGCTGTATTGAACTTAAACATCATGGAGGGCATGGATGGAATGGGATTGTGCTGATTTTTCAGTGATTTTTGTTTTTTGGGGCTGTACTTGTGGCCTTTTCACCAGGGGTATTTGAGTCTAACATGGGCCTAGTCTTTCTGTGGGCTGTCTTGAACTTAAACATCATGGAGGGCATGGGTGGAATGGGATTGTGCTGATTTTGCAGTGTTTTTCGATTTTTGGGGGTGTTCATGGGGAGGGACAGGCCATGTGGCTGGTGGCCATTTTGAGTGCTGCTACAGGCACTGGCCATGTGCTGGGAGGCAAGTGGCCATTTTGAATGCAGGCTTTGTTGTTAGGCCTGCAACCATTTTGCCTACTTTTCAACCTTTATGCCCAGGGGTAGTGAGTCTTGCATGGGCCTAGTCTTTCTGTGGGTTGTCTTGAATTTAAACATCATGGAGGGCATGGATGGATTGGGATTGTGCTGATTTTTCAGTGATTTTCGTTTTTTGGGGCTGTACTTGTGGCCTTTTCACCAGGGGTATTTGAGTCTAGCATGGGCCTAGTCTTTCTGTGGGCTGTCTTGAACTTAAACATCATGGAGGGCATGGATGGAATGGGATTGTGCTGATTTTTCAGTGATTTTCGTTTTTTGGGGCCGTACTTGTGGCCTTTTCACCAGGGGTATTTGAGTCTAGCATGGGACTAGTCTTTCTGTGGGCTGTCTTGAACTTAAACATCATGGAGGGCATGGATGGAATGGGATTGTGCTGATTTTGCTGTGTTTTTCGATTTTTGGGTGTGTTTATGGGGAGGGACAGGCCGTGTGGCTGGTGGCCATTTTGAGTGCTGCTACAGGCACTGGCCATGTGCTGGGAGGCAAGTGGCCATTTTGAATGCAGGCTTTGTTGTTAGGCCTGCAACCATTTTGCCTACTTTTCAACCTTTATGCCCAGGGGTAGTGAGTCTTGCATGGGCCTAGTCTTTCTGTGGGTTGTCTTGAATTTAAACATCATGGAGGGCATGGATGGATTGGGATTGTGCTGATTTTTCAGTGATTTTCGTTTTTTGGGGCTGTACTTGTGGCCTTTTCACCAGGGGTATTTGAGTCTAGCATGGGCCTAGTCTTTCTGTGGGATGTCTTGAACTTAAACATCATGGAGGGCATGGATGGAATGGGATTGTGCTGATTTTGCAGTGTTTTTCGATTTTTGGGGGTGTTCATGGGGAGGGACAGGCCATGTGGCTGGTGGCCATTTTGAGTGCTGCTACAAGCACTGGCCATGTGCTGGGAGGCAAGTGGCCATTTTGAATGCAGGCTTTGTTGTTAGGCCTGCAACCATTTTGCCTACTTTTCAACCTTTATGCCCAGGGGTAGTGAGTCTTGCATGGGCCTAGTCTTTCTGTGGGTTGTCTTGAATTTAAACATCATGGAGGGCATGGATGGATTGGGATTGTGCTGATTTTTCAGTGATTTTCGTTTTTTGGGGCTGTACTTGTGGCCTTTTCACCAGGGGTATTTGAGTCTAGCATGGGCCTAGTCTTTCTGTGGGCTGTCTTGAACTTAAACATCATGGAGGGCATGGATGGAATGGGATTGTGCTGATTTTTCAGTGGTTTTCGTTTTTTGGGGCTGTACTTGTGGCCTTTTCACCAGGGGTATTTGAGTATAGCATGGGCCTAGTCTTTCTGTGGGCTGTCTTGAACTTAAACATCATGGAGGGCATGGATGGAATGGGATTGTGCTGATTTTGCAGTGTTTTTCGATTTTTGGGGGTGTTCATGGGGAGGGACAGGCCATGTGGCTGGTGGCCATTTTGAGTGCTGCTACAGGCACTGGCCATGTGCTCGGAGGCAAGTGGCCATTTTGAATGCAGGCTTTGTTGTTAGGCCTGCAACCATTTTGCCTACTTTTCAACCTTTATGCCCAGGGGTAGTGAGTCTTGCATGGGACTAGTCTTTCTGTGGGTTGTCTTGAATTTAAACATCATGGAGGGCATGGATGGATTGGGATTGTGCTGATTTTTTAGTGATTTTCGTTTTTTGGGGCTGTACTTGTGGCCTTTTCACCAGGGGTATTTGAGTCTAGCATGGGCCTAGTCTTTCTGTGGGCTGTCTTGAACTTAAACATCATGGAGGGCATGGATGGAATGGGATTGTGCTGATTTTTCAGTGATTTTCGTTTTTTGGGGCTGTACTTGTGGCCTTTTCACCAGGGGTATTTGAGTCTAGCATGGGCCTAGTCTTTCTGTGGGCTGTCTTGAACTTAAACATCATGGAGGGTATGGATGGAATGGGATTGTGCTGATTTTTCAGTGATTTTCGTTTTTTGGGGCTGTACTTGTGGCCTTTTCACCAGGGGTATTTGAGTCTAGCATGGGCCTAGTCTTTCTGTGGGCTGTCTTGAACTTAAACATCATGGAGGGCATGGATGGAATGGGATTGTGCTGATTTTGCAGTGATTTTCGTTTTTTGGGGCTGTACTTGTGGCCTTTTCACCAGGGGTATTTGAGTCTAGCATGGGCCTAGTCTTTCTGTGGGCTGTATTGAACTTAAACATCATGGAGGGCATGGATGGAATGGGATTGTGCTGATTTTTCAGTGATTTTTGTTTTTTGGGGCTGTACTTGTGGCCTTTTCACCAGGGGTATTTGAGTCTAACATGGGCCTAGTCTTTCTGTGGGCTGTCTTGAACTTAAACATCATGGAGGGCATGGGTGGAATGGGATTGTGCTGATTTTGCAGTGTTTTTCGATTTTTGGGGGTGTTCATGGGGAGGGACAGGCCATGTGGCTGGTGGCCATTTTGAGTGCTGCTACAGGCACTGGCCATGTGCTGGGAGGCAAGTGGCCATTTTGAATGCAGGCTTTGTTGTTAGGCCTGCAACCATTTTGCCTACTTTTCAACCTTTATGCCCAGGGGTAGTGAGTCTTGCATGGGCCTAGTCTTTCTGTGGGTTGTCTTGAATTTAAACATCATGGAGGGCATGGATGGATTGGGATTGTGCAGATTTTTCAGTGATTTTCGTTTTTTGGGGCTGTACTTGTGGCCTTTTCACCAGGGGTATTTGAGTCTAGCATGGGCCTAGTCTTTCTGTGGGCTGTCTTGAACTTAAACATCATGGAGGGCATGGATGGAATGGGATTGTGCTGATTTTTCAGTGATTTTCGTTTTTTGGGGCCGTACTTGTGGCCTTTTCACCAGGGGTATTTGAGTCTAGCATGGGACTAGTCTTTCTGTGGGCTGTCTTGAACTTAAACATCATGGAGGGCATGGATGGAATGGGATTGTGCTGATTTTGCTGTGTTTTTCGATTTTTGGGTGTGTTTATGGGGAGGGACAGGCCGTGTGGCTGGTGGCCATTTTGAGTGCTGCTACAGGCACTGGCCATGTGCTGGGAGGCAAGTGGCCATTTTGAATGCAGGCTTTGTTGTTAGGCCTGCAACCATTTTGCCTACTTTTCAACCTTTATGCCCAGGGGTAGTGAGTCTTGCATGGGCCTAGTCTTTCTGTGGGTTGTCTTGAATTTAAACATCATGGAGGGCATGGATGGATTGGGATTGTGCTGATTTTTCAGTGATTTTCGTTTTTTGGGGCTGTACTTGTGGCCTTTTCACCAGGGGTATTTGAGTCTAGCATGGGCCTAGTCTTTCTGTGGGCTGTCTTGAACTTAAACATCATGGAGGGCATGGATGGAATGGGATTGTGCTGATTTTGCAGTATTTTTCGATTTTTGGGGGTGTTCATGGGGAGGGACAGGCCATGTGGCTGGTGGCCATTTTGAGTGCTGCTACAGGCACTGGCCATGTGCTGGGAGGCAAGTGGCCATTTTGAATGCAGGCTTTGTTGTTAGGCCTGCAACCATTTTGCCTACTTTTCAACCTTTATGCCCAGGGGTAGTGAGTCTTGCATGGGCCTAGTCTTTCTGTGGGTTGTCTTGAATTTAAACATCATGGAGGGCATGGATGGATTGGGATTGTGCTGATTTTTCAGTGATTTTCGTTTTTTGGGGCTGTACTTGTGGCCTTTTCACCAGGGGTATTTGAGTCTAGCATGGGCCTAGTCTTTCTGTGGGCTGTCTTGAACTTAAACATCATGGAGGGCATGGATGGATTGGGATTGTGCTAATTTTTCAGTGATTTTCGTTTTTTGGGGCTGTACTTGTGGCCTTTTCACCAGGGGTATTTGAGTCTAGCATGGGCCTAGTCTTTCTGTAGGTTGTCTTGAATTTAAACATCATGGAGGGCATGGATGGATTGGGATTGTGCTGATTTTTCAGTGATTTTCGTTTTTTTGGGCTGTACTTGTGGCCTTTTCACCAGGGGTATTTGAGTCTAGCATGGGCCTAGTCTTTCTGTGGGGTGTCTTGAACTTAAACATCATGGAGGGCATGGATGGAATGGGATTGTGCTGATTTTTCTGTTTTTTTTCCGATTTGTTTGTGGTGTATAACTGAACTGATGTTCCTCTGTCTTCCATTGTTTTTAGGTGCACAAGACTCAAGAGAACCACCAGTGCCAGGAAGAAGTCCTGCAGCGGTGTGTGTGTGCAGCATAACGTCACGCGACGTCACGTCTGGCCTCAGACAACTCTACAATTCGTGCAACTGCGGCCTGCTGTCTGACATGCTCTGAAGAAGATGGCCCCAAAAAAAGTTCTCCGTAGCTCCTCTAGCAAGAAAGTTGCTAGTAAGGAGCAGAAGAAGCAAGTTACCAAGGAGGCTGGTGTGCCAACCGCCACGTTTTTTGGGAGCAAAAAAAAAAGTACACCTGCAGCAGCAGCAGGATCTGCTGGGGACCAAGCTGGGAGCAGCACCCCTGCTCCATTGGGTTCAGTGCCTCCACCACCACGCCAACTTAAGTCAAAGCCCTTGAGTGCTTCAGAGGCAGTCAGTGTACTTCTCCAATCACCATCGACCAGTGATGTTGGCTCATCGCAAGAAAGTAGCAGCAATGTCCCTGAATCAACACAGGTTGTTGTAACTCATCTGACAAGTGTTGAACAACCACAGCCGCAACAACAACACCATGTGCAAGTACACGCCCAAGTACATGTGGAAGGAGAGGCAGCAAAAGGAGATGCGCAAGCAGAGGTGCATGGAGGGTCACAAGTGCCCACAATAGTTGTTCCTCCCGAAGTAGGGGCACATCAGGAAATCGACAATGAAGCCGAGGTATCATTCTAACTCCTTTCAGGAGTTCTCCCAGATCTCCTCTGATCTTGTGTCCCAACTTTTACATACTACGAACTCCGGTTCCCCAGAAGACCCTTGCCCCCCCTCTATCCTTAAAAACTTTCCTGAACTCCTTTGTCCTACACTCACTGAGATATTCAACGCCATGTTCCTGTCCACGACCTTCCCCTCCATCTGGAAAAGAGCCATCGTCAAGCCTCTTATTAAAAAAAGCTCACTTGACCCTACGTTAGTTGCCAACTACCGTCCTATCGCTTGCCTCCCGCTCCCCGCCAAGATTATAGAAAAAATCATGAACAGACAAATCTCCGACTTCATAGAGCACAACAACTGTTTGGATGAGACACAATTTGGCTTTCGAAAAGGACATGGGACGGAAACTGCACTTATCAGGGCCACGGAGGAAATTAGAAGGTCTTTGGATGGTGGAGGTTCGGCGGTGCTTATTTTACTGGACCTGTCTGCGGCCTTCGACACGGTCGATCACTCCACCTTGATCGGCCGTGTCGAATCGGCCGGCATCACGGGCTCGGCGAAGGACCTCATCGCCTCATTTCTTACCAATCGAGTTCAATCTGTTACCTTCGGTAATTTCAGTTCACCTTCTTTCACTCTTCCTTGTGGTGTACCCCAGGGATCCTCGCTAAGTCCGACATTATTCAACATCTATGTGTCGGACTTGGCGAGGACAATAAAAGTCCATCACCTGGCGGTTACATCCTATGCCGACGATACTCAGATTGTCCTAGCCATAAATAAAAACGGAGATGAAGTAGCCTCCAATTTCAATCTAGGAATGCTGGCTATAAGTAACTGGATGACACAAAACTGCTTAAAACTGAATTCCGATAAAACGGAGGTGATGTTGTTCGGAAATCTTTCCCCTGCCTGGTCTCCCACATGGTGGCCTGATGCCTTGGGACCTCCCCCCTCCCCAGTAACCAAGGCCAGGAATCTTGGAGTTATACTGGACACTAAACTCACCTTCATGCCTCACGTCAACACGGTAGTATCTTCCTCATTCTATACTCTAAGAATGATAAAGAAACTTCTACCTTATCTTCCAATGAATACAAGAAAAACTCTAATCAGCGCACTTATCATGGCTCGCATTGACTACTGCAATGGCCTGCTAGTCAATGCCCAAGAGGGTGTCTTAAAGAAACTGCAACTTGTGCAGAATGCCGCGGCCAGATTGATTACTGGACTTCCCAAGTACGCCTCTATCTCCGGAACTCTCCGGGAGCTCCACTGGTTGCCAGTGCAGAAAAGAGCCAAATTTAAGGCTCTCTGTATTGCTTACAAGGCAATTCACGATCAAGGACCAACGTATCTGAAAAACTCCTTTCGTCCTTACGAACCTACCAGATCCCTACGATCATCAACTGCTGGACTACTCCAAGTCCCAAGGACAAAAAGAGTTTCCTGGGGTGACAGATCCTTCATAGTAACTACCACAAAACTTTGGAATAGTCTACCCTCCTACATCAAAACATCCACTTCTCTGCTCTCCTTTCGCAGACAGATAAAAACCTGGCTGTTTAAGCAATAATCGCCTCATGAGCTAATTCGTTTCACTCAGCGCCGAGATACCTACGGGTAATTGAGCGCTTAACAAATAGCCTAAATAAATTGGAAGCCACTCCTCCTGATGATCATTCATTGTCTTCCACATCCCTAGCAAGGAAAAGATCAAGGGGGGTGTCTACATCTTCTTCAAGCCCACCTCCTTCTGATGATACGGATCAAGCTTGGGAACCACCACTGCGGTCTGAGAGTGAGGCACACCATGATCTGACAAAGGTACCTAAGCGTAAAAGGAAGGTCGTCGAAAAACTCATAGCTATGGAGTGTGATGAGGCTCAACAAGAAGTGACAGATACTGCTGGTGATGAAGCCTCTCACGATGACGATGAGCCAGTCATCACAAAGGTCACTGCAGCCCCAGCGCATGCAGCAAAGAGACATTTTGACCCTATCCCGAGAAGCTGCTGAGCGTGATGATGATGTCGACGAGGAGGCAATGGAAATGGAAACACAACAATCATTAGATTTGGAGTTAAGTAGTACACCAACACCTACCGCTTCCATATTTCTAACTCGCAAGAAGGGACCTACATCCACCTCGACCTCAATTCGTGGTGGTGAAAGTGCAAAACGTACTGAAGTTCGGCAATCCACATCCTCCACTTCATCTGGCATTAGCAGCAGGACCACCACCACCAGTATCGCCGCCTCCTCCGGCCCCCAAAGACATTTCAAGTCTGCAGTTTGGGACTTCTTTAGTGTGTGCCCAAAAAATGAAACCGTAGCCATTTGTAGCATGTGTAAGCTTCGAGTTAGTCGTGGTAATTTGGGTTCCAACTATGGTACCGGAGGCCAGAGAGGTCATCTTGAAAGAAAGCACGCTGTCAAATGGTTTGCGCACCTACAGGCGATCAAGGAAGCCCGAATTGCACGTAATGCTGTTTCATCTGATGATGACGAGGAGGAAGAAGACGTGTCAAACCCTTCACTTACACCCAGTACCCCTGTCAGCAGCACACCCCATGTGAGCCACACTAAGAGTGTGGGAGAGAGTGATACACCATTGCGAAAAAGTTCATCAGCGAGCGTAACTGGGTCGAAGATATCATCATCATCCCGTAAATCTTTGGTCCAGGGCAACATTAAAAAGATGTTGTTTACAGAAGCGCAATATGAACGCAACCACCCACTGACGCGTCTGTATAACACTAAGCTGGCTAAAATGCTAGCTCTGGACCTTCTCCCTTTTTCTTTTGTAGAAGGGGTTGGTTTTCTAGAATTAGTGGCAGCGCTCTGCCCTAAATGGAAGGTTCCTAGCCGGTTCTATTTTGCCCGAGTTGCGGTTCCAGCACTACATGAAGATGTTCTGAAGGTGATTGGGGCAGCTTTGCAGAAGAGTGCTGTTCACACTATACATATGACAACAGACATGTGGACCAGTGGCGCAGGCGCTGATTACATGTGCATCACTGCACACTGGGTCTCTTTTTCAGGGGCTAAAGCAAAGCTAAACACAGGTGTTGACACGGACATTGTTTTTAAAGCTGCTCGGAAACATGCAACACTAGCCATGTTTGGTTTGGAGAAACGTCACACAGCAGAAAACATTTTGGATGTCTTTAACACAAAGGTCCTTAACTGGCTGTCCCCACTAAAACGCCAGGTTGGTTATGTTTCCACGGACAATGGCGCCAATATAGTTAAGGCCATGAGGGACGGTAACTATTTCAGAGTGCCGTGTTTGGCGCACTGTATAAACCTGGTTGTCCATAAATTCTTGGGTAATAAAGGCAGTGCAGCGTACAGCGTATTGGACACCTGCCGAAAAATGTGCAAGCATTTCAGCCATTCTTTTAAGGCCCGGAAGCAGCTGAGGAGCCTGCTATAGCAACGTCAAATGCCAGTGAAAGCACTCATCCAGGAGGTGGTAACACGTTGGAACTCAACCTTCTACATGCTTGAGCGTCTGTATGAGCAGTATACGGTACTCGATCAATATTTCCTTACAGAGGGTACAGAGGACCTGAGGATGGGTGCGGCGCAATGGAACATAGTTCAAAGCCTGACACGCATGCTTTGTCCTTTTGAGTTCTTCACGCGTGCAGTCAGCAAGGAGGACTGTAATTTGGGAAAAGCTATCCCATTGTTGTACATGCTGGAGGACCAACTGAAGGAGGTGTGTTCTGTGTTTGAAAAAGATGTAAAAAACCAAGACTCTTTTCTTCTGGCTGAGAAATTATTAGAGCTCCTACAAGGTGATGAACGTCTTAAAAAGATCCACTCAGAAGAGCATTACTTTTGTGCTACTATTCTGGATCCACGCTACAAAAAGGCGCTGGCAGGCCAAGCATTCTTTCCTTTTGATGATGAACATGTTCCAAAGTACAAACATTGGCTAGCCTTGTCAGCCAAGAGGTTTGAAAGAGAACGGCTGGAAATTGAAGGAAATGGCAGTACATCAGCAGGCCATCCCCAGTCAAAACAATCCACTTCTGCACCTGTGGCTGTGGCACAAGTGACCTCTCAGCCGTTAAAGACACCGGCAACCGGATCATCTGCACCAGACACAACAGAAACATTGGAGGCTGAAGAGGATTGGCTAGCTCTGCGTGGGTTTGGTTCTCAAAAGGTCAGAGGCACAGCAAGAGATAAGCAAAGTGGAGGAACCTTGGATGAGGACCTTGAGTCGATGGTGAAGGACTATCTGAATGACTCAACAGAGGTCTATGTTAATTCTGACCCATTGGCGTATTGGCATGGGAAAAAAGAATTGTGGCCACAGCTCACCAACCTGGCTTTAAACTACTTGTCTTGCCCACTCGCAAGTGTGTCTTCTGAACGGGTTTTCAGTGCTGCTGGTGGCATTGTAACTCCCAAACGGAGCCGCCTCTCGCCCAAAAATGTGGAGAGGTTAACAATGATCAAGATGAATCAGCACCTCATACCACCAGATTTCAGAGTACGAGAAAGCGCGCCCGATGAAGACGAGGTGGCCAGCAACATAGATGAGGGAATTTCTACTCTGTCAGGTGACACTGAGCTCACCCTGCCTGAATTCGCAGAGTATGATGACGAAGCCTTATTCTCATTCCTGGACCGTGATACCGAGCCCTGAAAATGAGACAACGAATCAATAACTTTCTTTTTCGTCCTTATTCACTTTTATTCCTGTGTGTCTGTCTTTCTTTGTTGTGCACAGTTAATATATTTCAAACTTTAATCAGATAATCACAAAAACAAGCCCATCAGCAGAACTGTCTTCACTGGTTTGCTAATTGATTTGAAGTTGCCGCAGTCTGCATTCCTCAGGTTCACAAGTTCAGAAGAACATGCTCCTCTATCCTCCTCCTCCAGACTCCTATTTCCATCAAACCAGAGGGCTGGTTTACGCCCAATGAAGAAAGACTCAGCACTTGTGGGGGTGTTGTTCCACCTCTTTGCAGGTGAGTTGACGGCTCTGGGACCATTGTTGGGAAGCTCTAATACCGGATAAAAGTGGTTTGGACCAAATCCGAGGCGCACATATTGCAAGTATGAGATTTTGCTTTTGGCCTGTTTGGGGGTGTTATGCTTCTTGGTGGGTGGGTTGGCGGGTCTTGGGGCATTCCTGGGAAGGTCTAATACCGGGTAGAAGTGGTTGGGACAAAATCCAGGCCTATTTTTTTTTGGCTATTTCTGTTATTTTGCTCAATGTAGCGTTTTCGGGGGCCTGTTTGGGGGGCTTCCTGGTGTTTGTGGGTGGGTTTCGGGGTCTGGGCGCACTGCTGGCTATATATACTTTACTTTGCAAGAGGTTTGAAGCAAATCCATGGTGGCAGAGGGGAGTTAGGGCCTAGCTGCAGAGCGCGCGCGGAGTGATTTGGGAAATTTGGGAAAAACTGACGGTCCCCATTTTTGTACTTTTGCTCTTTGGCTGTTTGGGGGTCTTCTACTCGTTTTCTCCTGGGTTGACGGCTCTGGGGCCATTGCTGGGAAGCTCTAATACCGGATAAAAGTGGTTTGGACCAAATCCCAGGCGGAATTTTTTGTGTGTTTTTGATGACTTGCTTGCCTTTGAGGTGCTTTTAGGGGGGGTTCTGTCTGTTTGTGGGTGAGTTTCGTGGTCTGGGAGCACTGCTGGGACACTCTAATCTTGATTGCATTTGCTTTTCAGGAAATCCGTGGTGGCAACCCCGACTTACGGCCTAGCTACGCAGCGCGTTTGGACCGAAGGCCGAGAAATATTGCAAGTATGAGATTTTGCTTTTGGCCTGTTTGGGGGTGTTATGCTTCTTGGTGGGTGGGTTGGCGGGTCTTGGGGCATTCCTGGGAAGGTCTAATACCGGGTAGAAGTGGTTGGGACAAAATCCAGGCCAATTTTTTTTGGGCTATTTCTGACATTTTGCTCAATGTAGCGTTTTCGGGGGCCTGTTTGGGGGGCTTCCTGGTGTTTGTGGGTGGGTTTCGGGGTCTGGACGCACTGCTGGCTATATATACTTTACTTTGCAAGAGGTTTGAAGCAAAGCCATGGTGGCAGAGGGGAGTTAGGGCCTAGCTGCAGAGCGCGCGCGGAGTGATTTGGGAAATTTGGGAAAAACTGACAAAGTCCCCATTTTTGTACTTTTGCTCTTTGGCTGTTTGGGGGTCTTCTACTCGTTTTCTCCTGGGTTGACGGCTCTGGGGCCATTGCTGGGAAGCTCTAATACCGGATAAAAGTGGTTTGGACCAAATCCCAGGCGGAATTTTTTTTGTGTTTTTGATGACTTGCTTGCCTTTGAGGTGCTATAAGGGGGGGTTCCGTCTGTTTGTGGGTGAGTTTCGTGGTCTGGGAGCACTGCTGGGACACTCTAATCTTGATTGCATTTGCTTTTCAGGAAATCCGTGGTGGCAACCCCGACTTATGGCCAAGCTACGCAGCGCGTTTGGACCGAAGGCGAGAAATATTGCAAGTATGAGATTTTGCTTTTGGCCTGTTTGGGGGTGTTATGCTTTTTGGCGGGTGGGTTGGCGGGTCTTGGGGCATTCCTGGGAAGGTCTAATACCGGGTAGAAGTGGTTGGGACAAAATCCTTGCGGAAAAGCCTTTTGGCACTTTTTGTAACTTAGGGTTCGTTAGGGTTAGCCCTAGCAGCAGGATTGCATGTGTTTCGGGGTGTTCTAGATTTTTGCAACTGAGTTCTCGGGTCTTAGAGCACTCGTGAGAATGTGTAATTTTGGTTGCAAGTCATTTGAAGAAAATCCATGGTGGGAAAGGGGGGATTTGGCATAGTTAAAGAAAGCCTTTGCCACTATTCTTAACTTAGGGTTCGTTAGGGTTAGCAGTATTTCTATTGCATGTGTTTGAGTGGGGGGGATTTCGAGTCTTGGAGCGATGCTGGCTATGGATACTTTTGCTTGGTTGCTTGCAAGTGGTTTGAATGCAATCCACGGTGGGTAAGGGGTAATTAGTAAGGGGGTACTTCGGCCTACTTTTACTTTCAAAGTAAGTTTTGTCACCAGTTTTCTGCTAGGCCTCGTTTTTTGAGATTTGATTGGGGGTCTTCTACATTTTTGCGACTGGCTTTAGTAAGGGTCTGGGTGGGAGCACTGCTAGGAAGATCTAATTTTGTTCTAAAACACAGTTTACAGTACACCTAGCTTGAGGGGAAAGATCCGCTACATTAATTTGCCCCTACTTATTTATCCTTCAAAAGGTGACTCAGACAGAGTACGCACTTTCAAAAATATTGTACTGTCTACTAGGAAAATCAAAGTGTGACTTTTTGCACTCCACAGCCTACATACCTTATATTTATTTATCAGTGGTGTTGTAATATTATATCACTTCCTGTTTTTCGTTGAATAATTACAGGCCGGGTTTCAGTCTCTGCAATGGGGAAAAAAGGATGGAGTCAGGCTTGACATTAGCGAGCCACAATTCAGCATCAGGCAGGCAATGGACAGGGTGTCTTCTGGTGACCAACATCGATGGACGAAGCGTCGGCTGCAATGGAGGAGTGCCGCTAATAAGAGGATTTTTTTTTCTGCAGGCAACTTACTTACCACTTCCAACAGGACAACTACAACAACATAGATACAGTATCCCTTGCCTTTTTCTCTGACTGTGACTGCATTTCTTGGATCTCTCTCTGCTTCTAAATTGATCCCTTAACACATCACTTAGTCCACTCCACTATCACATCTGCACCAGACATAGTCATTTGTAAGTGCTCCGACGTAATTCGCAAGTCGCAGCACGCCCCAGCCCGTAGAGGACTGGGATGGCCCCAATGATGAAGCATGTCACCAAGGGGCAACCCTGGTGAGTGAGGGGACACCTAGAAAAAAAGCAATTTCTCCTTTTCTATCTACTATACCTTCCAGACCAACCCCATTGAGTGTTGTTGTGAATGGATTTATAGTGACCAGCAAGGCTCTCAGGTATCTGGCTACAGAGACCTTATGTTGAATATAGTTATCAATAATTCCACACACGCCCTGTACTGTCGCATTCTTTCTTCCACAGTTGTCGAAAATACTACTTACTTTTCACTGACATGCATGCAGTAGTGCATGCACTTTCAAAGATTGATGGATAGGTTTGTACCCAAATAATTGTTTATGTTCAATTGTTTGTCTATGCTGTGCTTTTTTTACAGGGTGTCTTCTGGTGACCAACATTGATGGACGAAGCGTCGGCTGCAATGGAGGAGTGCCGCTAATAAGAGGATTTTTTTTCTACAGGCAACTTACTTACCACTTCCAACAGGACAACTACAACAACATAGATACAGTATCCCTTGCCTTTTTCTCTGACTGTGACTGCATTTCTTGGATCTCTCTCTGCTTCTAAATTGATCCCTTAACACATCACTTAGTCCACTCCACTATCACATATGCACCAGACATAGTCATTTGTAAGTGCTCCTACGTAATTCGCAAGTCGCAGCACGCCCCAGCCCGTAGAGGACTGGATGGCCCCAATGATGAAGCATGTCACCAAGGGGCAACCCTGGTGAGTGAGGGGACACCTAGAAAAAAAGCAATTTCTCCTTTTCTATCTACTATACCTTCCAGACCAACCCCATTGAGTGTTGTTGTGAATGGATTTATAGTGACCAGCAAGGCTCTCAGGTATCTGGCTACAGAGACCTTATGTTGAATATAGTTATCAATAATTCTACACACGCCCTGTACTGTCGCATTCTTTCTTCCACAGTTGTCGAAAATACTACTTACTTTTCACTGACATGCATGCAGTAGTGCATGCACTTTCAAAGATTGATGGATAGGTTTGTACCCAAATAATTGTTTATGTTCAATTGTTTGTCTATGCTGTGCTTTTTTTACAGGGTGTCTTCTGGTGACCAACATCGATGGACGAAGCGTCGGCTGCAATGGAGGAGTGCCGCTAATAAGAGGATTTTTTTTCTACAGGCAACTTACTTACCACTTTCAACAGGACAACTACAACAACATAGATACAGTATCCCTTGCCTTTTTCTCTGACTGTGACTGCATTTCTTGGATATCTCTCTGCTTCTAAATTGATCCCTTAACACATCACTTAGTCCACTCCACTATCACATCTGCACCACACATAGTCATTTGTAAGTGCTCCTACGTAATTCGCAAGTCGCAGCACGCCCCAGCCCGTAGAGGACTGGGATGGCCCCAATGATGAAGCATGTCACCAAGGGGCAACCCTGGTGAGTGAGGGGACACCTAGAAAAAAAGCAATTTCTCCTTTTCTAACTACTATAACTTCCAGACCAACCCCATTGAGTGTTGTTGTGAATGGATTTATAGTGACCAGCAAGGCTCTCAGGTATCTGGCTACAGAGACCTTATGTTGAATATAGTTATCAATATTTCCACCCACGCCCTGTACTGTCGCATTCTTTCTTCCACAGTTGTCGAAAGTACTACTTACTTTTCACTGACATGCATGCAGTAGTGCATGCACTTTCAAAGATTGATGGATAGGTTTGTACCCAAAGATTTGTTTATGTTCACAATTGTTTGTCCATGCTGTGCTATTTTTTCTTGTCTCCCAAAACCTTTCCTAAAAACCCCCGTACCCATCCATTTTTCAAACCCTAACCCTCTTCCCCCGGGCTGTGTGGTTTTGATTGATGTGTGACTAAATTACAGCAATAAATCCACACACTTGCTGGGGAGGATAAGGTGATAGAAACAGGCTGGTGAAGAAATCCGAAGATATATTCTTACTCTGCTTGACAAAGACCCATGGCTAATGTCAAAGAACTTCAACCGAATTAGTAGTTATACTTTACCATTTGTTAGGCTACAATGTGGCACTGTTCTAGTGTACTTCTGTCACCTGCTATATTCTCTATTGTACCGTTGAATTGCTCAGGAGGACAAACCAGATTTAATTTTCTTTTTTTTCATAGGCATGCAACTGCCACTGTGTCACACCACTAGTACCACCGCTATGAGGAAATTTTATCCGACCAAGATTGCCAACCTTATTCGCTGTTTCCCGTGGAGCCAGCCCTGGGTCTAGCCCTACTTTCAAACACAAATTACAGGTAAGATAAGCGTTTGGTGGTTTGGGGGTCTAATGGAGTATTAGTAGGAGAGACGAGAGACTGACGGTAGTACTACTAAAGTCCTAGGACTCTTGGATTCACTTCACTTACTCTGTGAGAGGCACTTAGTGTTGAAAACATTTGGGCATTTACACTTAAAGGAAGAAAATGGAACTAAACTTTCAGGAAAACAAAGTCACTGTTAAACCCCCACCCACCAGGCAAGCAGTAAGAAACGGGTATGCTCAGATAAAGTTTGAAAAAGTATATTTATATCCCTAACAAAATAATCTCCCGCAAGACCCTCCCTAACCCCAACGATTGTCCTTCAAAAGTCCCCAAAAACCCAACTCCCAATTCCCGCCCCCCAAAAGTCTCTAAAAAAGGGGCAAGGGACACTATGGGTGGATGCTGTCTACTTTTTGGGCCAGGGCATCATGCTCCTGGCGGAGCAAGGCGTGCTCTACGCGGAGCCCCTCCAACACGTTTGAAAAGTGGTGGAGCTCCTGCTGGAGGCGGGACACCATCAGGGTACTGCGGCGCAGGCGTGCCTTCACTGCCTTGCAGGTGCAACGGCTGTGAGAGGAAGCTGTTGTCCTTGCTACTCGGCGGTGGCGTTTGGCTTTGGCAGCCCGGCTCAGTCTGGGTGGATCACTGTGCTGGGTGGCAGCCCGTGGGGGCACGGAGGCCGATGCAGACGACGTTGTTGTTGTGGTCGACTGCACACTTTCTACGTCCTCCAGGGCCACCAGCCGCCGATATTCGGCCACAGTGGCATCGATCCTCCGTTGCCGGGCCGCTCTAGCCAGCTCCTTCCTCCTTGTTCATTTGGAAGGAGAATCTATATGAAGAAAGAAAGACATAGTCTGTAACCAATGCTCTTTAAGATTAACTCAATCATTCAGCAGAAATTTGTGTTGCAGTACAACTAGCAACTTGCAATCGCATTACATAACTATTGAGGCCAGTATCTATCTAACCTCACACTTCTTCATCCTTGCTCTAACATTAGTGGGAGTTTAAGGAACAAATTCTACGAGCACTATGGACTTCCATTGGAGTCGACTATGAAAGTACACCAGTCTTATTCTTCTTCTTGTCTCTTGTTTAGGAAAATTGGTACGTTATCTTCTGCAAGCCGGCATAATGCCAGCGCAGTAAACTTGCACCCGAGAAAAAGAGACGCACGCCATGATGAGTGACCTAGACTTGCGGTGCGTTACTGTACCCGTCCAGTACATGCAGGTGGTTAAGCTCTTACTTTTCTATTACGGGTGGCACTGAGAATACTCTGTTACAACTCAAGGGCTACTGCTTAATTAATTTAACTTTCACCCTACAGTGGAAATGAGTACTAGAAATGGAAAATTGAAGAAGATAAATAATCTGATTATCTTTCACTTCACATGGGATGTTTTTGCTTATATATGGGATGACTTTAGGTGCTTTGCTTTTTATTGAGTGACCAGTGATACATCCACACATGAATGACTGAGTACTACTAAACTTATTAAGAGAGGTAGGGAGGGGCCACCGTAATAACCGGATCTATGCTGTGCTTGCAATACAAACTACTGCTACTATTGATGGTAGTATTTGGACAAAATTAAAACTTCTTTTCCTTGCCTTTCCTACACTGGAACGGACGTGCGGGTGCAGTGTTACATGCTCTTCAAAGTTACACTTAGTTCATCCACTGACCGTCTACTCTCTCTAGATCATGGGTACTCACAAACTTTCTCTCAGTGGCTAAATTTACAGTGTAGTTTGTGGCCGAGGGCTGCACTGGTGGGGGCGGAGTCAGAGGGGGCGGGGCTAAAGCAAAACGAAAACTTGTGACCATGAGGTTGCACACAGGTCCCTGCAGCAGATGCCTTCATCCACTGAGCCACCAGACCCAGCATTTACATACATCTCTCTCACTCATGCTCTCCCTCCTGCCCTCCCTCTCCATCTCTCTCTCCCTCCTGCCCTCCCTCTCCCTCCCCCTCTGTCATCTCACTGTATGTGTGTCTGTCTGTGTCAGCCTTCAGCCCGGGCTGAGACAGCTTCCTCAACGCGCACACACAGACAGCCACACCAAAGTACTTAACAGGTCTTTAAAAGACCATTAACATATTATTGAGGCTTTGTTTGTTGTTGCGCCCCTGCATCTCCACCCTGACAATCACTGCTTGCCCGGCCCCACAGAGCAGAGGCTTTGTTCTATTTCACCTCGTTGTGGCCCTGCATCTCTACTCTGCTCTGTGGGGGCCGGGGGAGCAGTGATTGTCTGCAAGGTCTGCACACCGCCAAGGAAGGCTTGCCGGGCCGCCACCGGCCCGCGGGCCGTACTATGAGTACCCCTGCTCTAGATACACATATGCTATCTAAGAGTCAGATAGTAGCATGATCCAGGTATATGGACACATACAGTTTCTGTGTCACCCACCCAGGCTGTTGTCCTTCCACCAATCATTGCTTCATCATTCACCCAGCCATGCATCTCATATTCTTTCCTTCCCAGCCACGTCTTCAATCTCAATAAGTAAGGAATATATAAGAGCTTACCTCTGCCCGCCACCACCACCGTCTGAACTCTCACAGCCGGCACTGGAACCGCCGCATCCTCCCCTGAGGAATTGCCCTCCGCCTCCGTGTCGAGCACCACCACCTCCGCGTTGGCCCCGCCACCAGATGTTCCACCTACAAAGTACATTTAAGAATGTTAGAATAAACCACTCACTAGTATTTGGTCAAGGAATGAAGACATGTGAAAACAATGTAATGCAGCACTTTTTGGCACAACTGATGAAGGCTGGCTTTTTAACACGCACCATTTTTTTCCACACAGACAGAAGATGGACTTCTAACAACAAGATCAAGTTGAAACAAGGTGAGAGCTCGGCTCGACCACAAGAAATGTCTTCAATTAATCGTCAGCACTAACCACTTTTACATTCTCAGTTAAACGTTTCGTTTTTTTATTATGACTTCATTTTAATAAATGTGTTTACTTTTAATAAAGCTTTTAAACTTAGAGAGACTCTGTGTTTTTTGGTCCAGAGTGACTAGAGTGACTGAGCGAAAGGTTTTGCAATTTTTGCAAGCATGAGTCCGTGCCTCTGACACTTCTTGACTCTGACTCCATACTCTTCAGCTAAGTTGGATAATAATCATCATTGGGGATCAATGATCGATGAATTCGGGAGGTAAATGACTGTGCCACACTATGTAGTCAGTCAGTAAGGACATTGGGGGTTCAAAGTCTGTTATCACAGAGGTATGTGGAAACTCTAACAGCGCCTATTATAATTGATAAGCAATGCACTATTTATTGTCCATAGTTCTGTTTCTGCAGAAGAATTGTCCGCGCCACTGTAGTGGTATGGATTGTTCTCCTATCCAAACCAAAAGGTAGTATCTTATTCTTTCTTGGTGGTCATTCACATTTTATAGTTGGGAATTTTCAAAGCAGATAGAACACTTCAAAAGACATTATGGACAATCCCAGAGGACTGCACTAAGTTGATAGAGCTATTGCTGACTAGAATGGGAGTTTCGCCAACCGTGCAATCTTAGTTAGCTACACAGACAGACTAATAAGAATAATCTAGTAATACCACAGGGAGTCATAGTAGAGGCAGGATAAGAATTTAGATACAGTCTACAAGAAGATCAAAGACGATTTTGAAAAAATCAAATGAGGAACGCTAGGAAAAATAGGTACTAGTCTAAAATGAAAACTTACTGGGGCCAGCAAAGGAGCCCTCGCCTGCCCGATCCTGGCCCTGTTCAACAGCATCCGCCGCCTGCTGCTCCTGTGTCCTCCCCTCGCCCCTGGGGGGAGCTGACATACAACATGAAAGAAAGAACAGAAAACATGGATGATTGTTGCTTGTCATTGTCAACCAAATCAAACATTTCAAAAGAACAATAACAAAATATTTCCGCGAAATTATATTGATTAGGGTTAGTTTTCATTTATTTGCGGACCTGTGACTTCGAAAGTCACGTAACTCACTAAACAAAGTACTGAAAGGTTCACCTAGGACTGGCAGGCAGCAGTACGCAGGCAAGACACAAAGTGACAGACAAACTCCATTGTGATTTCAGTCAGATCAGTGACAACACTAACAGTTGCCTGCTACATTACCAGTCATTTAAATAGTCAAACTATCAATCCACGGCCACTATTTTTCTTATTGTCAGGGGTACAAAGGAAGGGGCAGATTTAAGCCCCTTGCGGCTCTTTTGCTCCGTTCTTGCGTGACTTTTGTGACGCAGCAGCTAAACAAAAAAGGGCGCCATGGTGCGGCGTATAATATTATAACAACGTGACGCATTTGGGAGATGCATCCCGTTATAAAGCCCTGCGCCATCAGGGGGCGTTCCGGCGCAAGGGAGGGCATTCCTGCGCTGGAACACATCCTAAAAGTGGCTGAGGGAAATCTACAAAATTTCAATCAGTCACCTTTAGGACAATGATGCGTCACACAAACCCTGCACCTGCTTAAAGCAGACGTACGGCTTGACCCAGCATTGGGGAGATAGGGTACCCCAGAGCATTGCTGGAGCTGCGCCATCGTTGCGACGCAACTCCAGCAGTAAAGCTTCGGTGACGTTTTGGGCCCATGGTGCGCCGCATTGCAAATACGGCGCACCATGTTTGGTGGTGGTAGCGGGCCGCACAATTAATGGCGCATCCCTGCTACTTTGCAGGGATGCAACGGTAATTGCAATTCTGCCCCTTAGGGGCATACTTACTTACGCGTTCTGGCGCATCTCCAGAGATGCGCCAGATCAAATGCGTCACGCAAAACTACCCTTGCGACACGGCAGATGCGCCTCATTTACAATGCGGCGCGCCCTGGCGCAAGGGTAGGCACTTGCGTGACGCATCTCGTCACGTAAGAGCGGCGCATCGCTGGAGTCACGTCGCCAACGCAATGCAACTCCAGTAATGCTCAGGGCCACCCAATACTTAACATGCTGTGTCAGTCCTTACGCCTGCTTCAAGCAGGCATAAGGAATTGAATTGACGTAGCAGCGTCGCAGAAATGCCTGCGTTAAATCTTGTAGATTTCATGCAGGCAATTTTGCGAGGCGCACAGCCGCCGGACCGCCCACCCTGCGTACTAGGAACGCACCCATTGTGGTGCAGGCCCATGGCTTTATAACGTGACGCATCTCCCTAGATGCGTCATGCTGTAAATGACTCGCAGGGATGCGGCACGTTTACGCCGCTGTTGCGTCACGCAAGGCAACGTAAACGTGGCGCAAGGGGCTTGTAAATGTAATCTGCCCCCTAGTGTCTAGCATTACGCAGTTCTGTAAAGTACACTCATACATAATAGTTACTCAGGCCAATGAGACCACAAAATAGAAAACAAATAAGCATAGTAGCAACGCCACTGAGAAGGAGAGTAGTGCACCTGAAATGCACAGAAGATTTTGAAATATAATTTAACTACAATGTAATCGTCATCAGCGGCATTATTGGCTTGCTCCATGTAAAAAACAAATATTTGCAATACAACAACACAGAGCAGGAGAAAACATCATAGTAGTGAGTGATGAAATGGCTACTACTACTCACCAAGCCCGGGGATCTCCAAGCCGAGCTGGTCCAGCAGGTCGCGCTCCCGGTCCAGGAGGTCCGTCCAGCGATGGGTGACCTGGCTGTAGGTGCGCTGGACCCCGTAGAGGTGGGATATGGCCCAGCACACCTTCTCCCACCGCTTCCGGCGCTCCCGGATGTTGTAGCCGCCGGCCGCGATCCTGCCGCCTCCCGCGATGGTCCTGGGCAGGCGGCGCTGGACGAAGTAGACCAGCGCGCCCACTTCCTCCAGGCTGAAGATCTCCCGTCGCATCACCTGCTCCCCCCTCAATCGACCGCATGGTGTCCTGGCACGGGGTCCAGGACTCCTCCTCCCCGCCGCCGCTGCCGCCCTCAAGTGCCTGGGCAGCTTCACGGCGCCTGGCTTCACCATGGTCTGGGCAGGTAAGGTAGGAAGTAGAAAATTAAGAAGGAATAGGATAGGGAAGAAGAAAAGAAAAGAGTTTAAAAAAGTAGTTTAAAAGTAAAGAAAACTAGCAGAAAAGACAAAAATATACAGCTAGGAAAAGAGAGGGATAGATAAGAAGCAACATCGTTAAAAAAAACCTGAAAACAAGCAAAGGATGGCAAAGATAGCAAGAGGATTAAACACCATGCCCAGACGCAGGAAATGAATGAAAAACAAGACGGCCGGCGCCCGTTCACGAGCGCGAAAGTAAGTTCGCGCGAGATTTTCCTCGCGATCTCGTGCGAACTTGTACTCGCAATGCGTTTACTGCGCGAGATTATACATAGCGGGCGGAAACGGAAATACGTCACGCAAACAAAATGGCCACGCCCGTACTCGACCTTGGGGTAAATTCGCGTGTTGCGCTGCAAGCGGCTCGCGAATACTGCAAAAAAACTCGCAAAACAACAAGCCGCAAAAAAATATAAAGCTCATTCGCACGAATTGGCGGCTTCCGCGGTCGGTTTCGCACGACGCCGCGCCCCGCGAATAGCGCGAAAAAAACGAAAAACGATTTTTGCAAAAGCAAAAGCAATGAGCAGGTGCAAAAGGTCAACCTCATGATTTGTAACGATTCCCTGTAGTGCTTCCTGAGGGGGCCCTCCAGAATTCGGTTGCCTGCTTGCAACTATTGTGTGACCCTGCTCTGACCTTAACTGTATGCCACAAAGGTCCTGATTTACAGCTAAGGGAGCAGACAAGCAGGTGCCAGGCTGGAACTTCAAATTCAGTGACACATTAATTAGCCCCTAATTCATTATTGTCAGTTGGGGCAGGGCAGGTGTTGTTAACCTCTTCGCCGCTAATGACAAGGGTAAACGTCATGGAGTTTCCATTGATTTCAATGGAAATTACATGGAAGAGCCAGAGGAGCCATAGCATCCAAGTGGTTAATAAACTAACCCCAAATTAATTCATGTCAGTTCAAGCAGGGCAGGTGGGCTTGCTTTTCCCCCCCATCTTCTACAGTGATGATGAACCAGAGGGTGGCATTGATGTAACAGAGGGTGGCATGGGTCAAAGAGAGGGTGCCAGTGGTGAAACAGAGGGTGCTGGGAGGCTGTGATGATGAACCAGACGTAGAAACAACATAGTCGTGACCGTTGCGAGCCGACAAGTAAGTTCGCAATTGCGAACTAGTACCAAATCCTCGTGAACTGGCAGAAACACTTGCGAACACAAAAAAAAAATCCGCAAATTCGCGAGAATTCGCGGATTTTGCGGATTGCGAGTTCGCAAATCCCCTAAATTCGCGAACGCGAGATTCGCAAAATTCGCCCATGCTTACTTGCAACTATTCTCTGACCCTGCTCTGACCCTTGAAGCAGGGTCAGAGAATAGTTACAAGTAGGCAACGAGGCACCTGTCCAATGAATTAAACCTCATCAGGAAGCACTTACAGATATAAAAACAGGAAGAAGGGAGAGGATGGCAAATACACCCATTTTGAGTTGTCAGGAGTGGTTAAACTAAAAGAGACCTTTACAGCACAATTTTCATATGCATTTTGCTAAAAATAAAAAGCTGTATGTTCTGTAGGGGCAACTCAGGAATCTGGCCCTTCAGAGATCCGGCCTCTCTTTCTTTCTCTCGTTCTCTCTCTCCCTCTCTCTTTCCCTCTCTTTCTCTCTCTTTCTATCTATCTATCTATCTATCTATCTATCTATCTATCTATCTATCTATCTATCTATCTATCTATCTATCTATCTATCTATCTCTCTCTCCCTCTCCCATAAACGACTGCATGGGTAACTTTGCTATGCAAGCATCTCGCGAAGATGCAAAAATCCCCGCGAACACGCAAAAAAGCCAGCGAACACGCAAAAAAACAAAAATCCGCAAATTCGCACAAATTTGCGAATTTTGCGGATCGCGAATTTGCAAATCCGCAAATTCGCGGATCGCAAATTCGCAAAATTTGCCCATGCTTACTACTGCAGCACCAGACCCGTAGGACCAACGCCATCCCTGCCCACGTCCAGGTCCTATGCAGCCTGCACCTGCTGGCATCTGGAAGTTTCCAGGGGGTTATAGCAGAAGCCGGAGGCGTGTCGCAAATCCCACTTTCACGCTTCTTCCACAAATTCCTAGATGCCATGCTGACATTGATTCATAACCACATCACCTTCCCCACAACCCCACAGCAGTTGAACCACCCCAAACTGGACTTCTACCAGGTGGCACAATTTCCCAATGTGATAGGATGTGTTGACTGCACGCATGTCCCCATCTGTCCCCCCTCAGCCACCGAATACATCTTGCGCAACCGGAAGTCCTATCACTCCATTAACGTGCATGTTGTGTGCAATGCCAAGCACATCATAACGGACATTGTAGCACAATTTCCTGGAAGCACACAGGACGCATACATATTCCGACACAGTGGCATCCACAGGCATCTGCTCAACGGTGAATTTGGGGAGGGACACCTATTAGGTACATACTTATGCCTCATCATTAACTCCATCCTCACATATGTAATTGTATTCATGCCTTGCGTGAATATCTCCTCACTTTCTACCTCAACCCAGCAACACCTCAGGAGCAGCACTACAACGCAGCACATATCAGTACCAGGAATGTGGTAGAGCGAACCTTTAGCATCCTCAAGAGTCACTACCGGATCCTACACAAGACAGGAGGTGCCTTGCAGTATGACACGGTGACGTGCTGCCGGATAATGGAGGTGTGTACCATGCTGCACAACATTGCCACAAGAAGGGGGGACCAATAGAGGTGGACGGAGATGACGACTTTCGTGCACAGCAACCCCCCCCAACACCAACAGGCACACGTGCCTAACACAGCTGAAGGTCAAAGGAGGTGGACATACATCACACAACATCACTTCAGAGACAGGTAAGAATGAGTCATCACAACATAATCTGGTGTGTATGTGTATGTGTGTTCTTATATAGCGCTCGACTTACCCTAGGGCATCTCGGCGCTTGCATTGGGAACCCGTCCTGGCTTTTCCCTGTGAGATAACCCGTACTGGGTATCCCCAAGGTGAAAGCCAGGCATCCCGCCGCGGAGGGCCGTTGTGGAGATTAAGCAAGCTTATTGCCCAGAGCTGCACAGTGTGAACTCGTGCTTAGAGTGGGCACCGAAGCGAGAATTATCAAGTCTGTGGACAATTGGGCTCAAGACCCTGCCGCGTCGGGAATCGAACCCTGGTCCCGGGTCTGACCTCTGCTTCCGGGTATGCCTGCTCTAACCAGTGAGCCACACTTCTCCGGTGTGCAAATGTTTAATGCACATGAGCACTTGTCAGGTGAACATTAATGATACGTCTACATGACGCAGACTCAAAACATAGGTAAGGATACATATCTATTGTCATCACGGGAGTATCTTAAAGTAATGTAGGTGGCCCATGGTTACATCACCATGGACAAAGACCCTATGGAACATGGCTATTTGCGCCTCCCATGTACCCCCAGCCTCCTGTCGAGTGACTCCTCCACATACCACGATGTGTGTCAGTGGTTGTGGTGCTATGCGAACTGCGCCTCCTATCGCTAACCTCCGGCACAGAGACGCTGCTGACGCTTGATGCAGACTCACTCCCCTCCTCCACTCCCAAATTGCTGGCACTAAAAGTCCCAGACTGCAGATGCTCCACTGCAGTGGTTACTTGGCCCAAGACCTTTTCCACATCACCACAGTAATGGCCCAGGTCGTCCTGCAGTGACACAGACCTCCGTGAAAGTACAGCTGTGCTGTTGCAGAGCTGTGTGATGGCCCTAATGGAGGCATTGGAACGGAGCAATTTTTGGCGATGCCTCCTGCGCTCGCTCTGTTGCCCTGCGAAGACGGCATGGTGAGCTCCTAAAGGCACAGTTTGATGCCTTTGTTACCCTCAGCAACGGCTGTCGTCATTTCACACACAGCGTCTGTCATCGTGCCCATTTTGCTAGCCAATTTTGCAATGTTAATGGTAATTGCTCCCATGTGTCTCCCCTGCAGGCACTGAACACGCAGCATCCGTGACTCAACCACACCGTAGCTGTGTGTAGGCTCTTCTGATCCCTCTGCAAGTCTTCCCAGGGGCCTGCCCCACTGTCGGACTTGGACACGTGCTGGTGTTTGAGCTGATGGAGTGTCAATTGACTGCTGTGGAACATTTGTGGCTGCTGGCCTCTGCTCCGTCACCATCACCTGCAGGGAGGGGAAATTTGCCCTGCGGCTTGGTGGTGTTGTCCGCGATGGTGGTGGTGGTGATGGTGGTGATGGTGGTGGTGGTGATGGTGTTGGTGGTGTTGTGGGATGACGTCCCTGCGGAGTCTCAGCATCGGTCCCTTCGGGGGATTCTGAGATCATGAGGCGTCCGCTGTTATCTGAGTCGAGGGGTGATGCATCTTTGTGTGAAACAGTGCATTGTTATTATTTTGTCTGCATGTATATGTTTTGCATACTTTCGACTACATAAATGCCATATTTGGACAGACTATTGGCCCTGTGCTGCTGGTCTAATTTCTTTAACATTGGGGATCATACATGCACACTTGATGACATGACTACAACTCCCATAATGCAACACTTTGGTGAGGGTATATGTGTTAGGCACTACTACCTGTGCACTGTGATTGGCCTGGGGGGATGGGCAGGGGTAGACAACACTGGCATGCATCTTACCTTTTTCTCCTGCCGCAGCGCTGGAAGTTGTCCAATTGGGTGACCCTCACGACTGCCTCAGGCTCAATGGTACCCTCAAAGAGGTCCTCAAGGGCTGTGTTGGGTGTGACATTGGATGTCTCCCCTCCAGTGCCAGCTGCATCCTTCACCCTTTCTGCAATCCTCTCCTTCGCCCTTTTCCTGAGGTCATACCACCTCTTTTTCAGGTCGTCTATGCTGTGACTCCAACAATATTTATCCTCTCATTGAGGCGCAGCCAGATATTGCGCTTCTCCGCCTCAGGCACCTTTAGTGACAGCTTGTCAAACAGCCTGTCATGTTTGCTGCTGATCCCCTGGATCAGAAGTTCAAGTTCTTTGTCTGAAAACTGCCTCTTCCTCTCTCTGGGCGTGTCTTTGTTTTGGGGTGCATCCTTCTCCATCCTGGAAAGCAGTGGTATTGCTGGTTTGTGGTATCAGTGTTTATCTCCTCAGCTCCTGTGCTCTGCCTCCTCCTCTAAGCTCCTCAGGGAACTGAATGAAGCAAGGGCTGGAAGACTTCCTGGTTGTGATGTCATCAATCTGCTTCCGACGCAACATTTTTTTGCGAAATCGCTATTACCAAAATCGCAAATACCGATTCGGTATTTGCTAATTCGGTATTTGCTAATCTTTATTTTGGACTCGCGCCATCTTGGTTTCGGTATATTTTACTGTGGGAATTGAAAGAAGATGCCACAAATGTTAACAACATCATCGGACGAGCAGGTTTCCATTTGAGGAGAAAATTCAAAGCCTACTAAGTTTTATTACATTATTGTGTGTATTTATATTAATGAGTGGTCCTAATTAGTTGGGTAAGATTCACTATTCATACTCTGAGACTCACTTGGAGATGAGCCTTTATCCTTACCCTTTGTTGCCGACAGCTGTTGTTAAAGGTGTCTTTAATCTTATTTCTTTCCTTGATCAATGCTACTATAAGAATCAATCCTCTTCCACTGATATTCTGACATTTGCTACTGCAGCAGTGGGGAACTCGGCTGAGTGTCCAGATCAACTCTCTATGGGTAGTTCTATCTATGCTCCAAAATCTTTGCTCTTTTCTGAAGGGAACTCTTCATGGGTTTTTGTGCACAGGGTAGATTAAACGCCTGGCTAGTTTAGTAATAATTTCCTTTATGGAACACGCTGTATCTGATTTATGCTGTCACTAATCAACTTTTTTTTTGATATTTCTGTAAATTAACTAATCTGGAAAAAGATGATAAATCCATACTAAAGAACTGCATTGGCTTCCCATACGGCAGCGCATCAACTTTAAGATCTGCTGCACGGTGCATAAATGCCTGTATGGAGCAAGTCCTAAGTACCTATCTCAGTCTCTGGAACTGTACCAGCCCAGCAGGTCTCTCCGTTCAAGCAACCAAGCCCTGTTAAAACCCCCCACCACAAAGAAAATCAGACAAGGAGACCGAGCTTTCTCCTCTGTTGGCCCTGCCCTTTGGAACAAACTTCCCATCGGTCTAAGATCACCTTTCCTTCAGAAAGGCATTAAAAACCCTTCTCTACCAAGAAGCATTCTTATAAGCATTCAAACTTCCCAGGTTGCTCTACCAGATAACTCTTTAGCCGGCAAAGCGCGGAGATACCCTTACGGGATTGATTCCTGCGCTATAGAAGAAATTAAAATAAATAAATAAATAAATAAATATGTAAGATAAATAAAGGTTTATAAAACATATCCAACCTCTCATCATTGACTGAAACTGAAAGATCTGGCAGTTGATGATGCATGCATGATTTGTGTTTTCGATCCAGCTCCATTTGCACCACGGTGTCAAAGGTCCTTTAACCTGTTAAGCGCCATCAGGATTTCCATAGGATGAAATCTGTAAATTGGTGTGTTTAGTCTCAAATACCACTTGGCCAAATCTTTTAAGAGCTAACACCTTTTATGCCTTCCTTTAATTGACACTATGAATCTTGAGGTCATAACCCTTGCGCCTGTTTGCTAGCTTTTTCTTTGCAAGCTTGACATTCTTTACTGTGTCTCCTCATTGTAAAGTGTGACCTTGTGCCATCATTGTGTAAATGTTGAGGGTTTGTTGTGTCTTGGCAATATTTTTAATAGTGAAACCCCGAAATCTTGTCACAGTCATAAGGGATGCCACTGATTGTTGTGAAATGGGCAGATTACTTGTAGTGGTGCTTGGGTTCATAATATTCTAGAAAGAGAAATAAGTGAGAAGAAACTGGCCATCTAATCAATTTCTGAACAGGGTGATTGTCTTTGGGTTACTAATGCATGAAGGTTTGGTTTCGGCCTTAGGCTCTAGTCTGCGGAGCTCTAGAATGTCATCCTCAGACTTAAAAATGTTGTTACATTCTACTTTCGTAACTGCAATGGCATTACAGGAACGTTTGGCTGGAACATGACTTTCGAGTAGATGTGTGAGAGTTACTAGTACTTAACATGCATGGCCATGAAAGGGAGGTCTATGCTGAGAGCAAATGTTCTCACAAAGTAAATTTGATGAACAAGATAAACTGAGCAAAGTGTAACTGTTTCAAATCTAGAATTACATTTAATAACCTTATGCATCTAGTGGGCTGTATGCTTGGGGTGTTTTTAGTGAACAAATCAGACAAACACACCTGATAACATAAATTTGTTATTGAAGAGACCAGGACTGGAAGCACAGTGCCCTGATATATGACACTAGGTGGCAGTCCTCATTTTGAGATTATGTGCAAGTAAGAAGTCCAATATGTAGTTTGATTTAGTCAGATCTCTACAATGACTCGAGAAGTTGTGTGTTGTTTAACAAGTCTGCCAAGTATGTTGTTATCATCCTCCCACAAGTTGAAATCTCTCTTGATGAGATCTCCATGAGATGACAGACGGTGAGGTAACACATATTAAGGAGGTGCGTTGCACCCGATTCTCTTTGTATTTGTTAGATCAACATTGATGTTAATTCTGTGGTTCTTGGAGAGAAGCTCTTCTCTGATGACATTTTATTTATCTGAGAACCATGTATCCATGAGGATAGTCAGGAAATGTACTAACTTAACGTATTTCACAAGAAAGTCTGTTTTCATATTGCTAGTTATTGATTAGATGGCTCCAGAATATCTACTCCTGGTGAGGTCTCGTAAGTCATGATATTTTTCTGTTCATTACAAGGTCTGATCACAGATAACACCACAACACTCCGTTTTAGGTAAAAAGAACACCTTCCAGGAGCCATGCTGGCAGTTCAATAATATTGCAAGTAATGGGGACTTTTCAGTGACAGAATTTCCCAGACCACTTGAAAAGTGAGCATAAAAAAACCCTCCTAATGTTAACGTTAAAGAACTTGTTAACCAACACTGTACATAAGGGTGTCTTGGCATTTCGAGAGATACAGAATTCAATAGAGTCCTCAGCCATCATCCTTGAAGACATAGCCAGAAGTATTATAGCAGCATCAAAGGGGGTACGGTATACACTGTCTGACATACCAGCACCCAGTTTGCTCAGATGCTTGCTTCACTGTAGAGTCTTTTGTTTTCACCATCGTTGGTGCAGCCAGTGCTAAGTATCTCTAGGCATGTATTTTAGGATTACTGTCCTTCTTCACTAGAGAGTAACACCATGGGTGGTGCAAGCAGTACTGTGTATGTGTATCCACATCTTTCAAGATAATTGTGCTTCTTCAGTAGAGAAATACTTCATTTTAAGGGTGCTGGCGATGCTCCTCACAGTCTTCTCAGGCTTCTGTACCACTCACTGAGTGCAGGTTCATTAACCAGAGCTTCTCAGCCCAATAAAACAAAGGGAATAGAGAGCACACTGCCTGACATCCCAACACCCAGTTCACTCAGACGTATTATGGCAAGTGTGGTGCATGATGTAGCATAAGACTTTTAATTGAAGTAAGTGTTATCATCGAGCCTGGTTTAGATTTCTACCTTCAAAATTCAATGTTTTTCGGAAGCTCAGATTCACCCAGTGGAACAAGGCTGCAGGCTATAGTTGAGGAGGGCACCACGAGGTAGGGTACCACAGCCCGGATGACCAGCTGAAGAGGATTTGCTGCTGCATAGAAGAACGTAGTGGGACCTACCACAATATCAAGCTGACCATCAATGCACCATAGGGTATTCAGCTCACAGGTGGGTCCTGGTCTCCTGTTAGTTCTCAAAGCAAGATTTGGTGAAAAAACTTTGATGTCCAAGTTTTTAGATTCTGGTAGGGGGAGCTTACTACAGCATCAGACCAAGGCTCCAGGATGTCGGGGCACCAGTTGGGGGTTAGGACTCACTTCAGCAGATGCCAGCAGCAGGGCTCAGGCCTCAGGAGCTTGATCTGTCTCTGTGGTTCATACAGCAAATTGGTCAGCCAATTTGACCTTGGAGTCACTCTAGCAGTCCTGGATTCAAGAATCAGGTTCAGTCCTCATGCTTAAGGCAGCAGGTGTAAAAAATTGGGTTATTGGTTGGGGGAGTTGGAAGTCCCTGTCAGTCAACAATTAAACTCCTTATCAGGATAAACCACAAAAGTCACTAAATTAACCTGTGCTTAACTCTCTAATAGCTTCGAACAAAGCAGTCAGGCTTAACTTTGAGGCACTATGTAAAATGTTTAAGCATCAGACAAACAGCAATAAAGTGCAAACACAACACAAAAAAATCCCAAATCATATTAGAAACATAGAGTTAATTTTATTAAATAAAATTATGCTAAAACAAATAAATGCAATCAGTTGAACTTGAGATATTGAATTTCAAATTTGTAAGTAAAAGTAGTGGCAAAAATCACAAAGTGCAAACTGTGGTTATCTGTTTGCAGTGGACTGAGTCAAATTACCAAGTTCAGGCTGACCGTGATGGAGCATGGACCAGATACAGGAACCCTGTTATTACTGTTGTGACCTGTACCTTGTCCTTGATGCAAGATCGAGTAGCATCAAGAGGCGTTCGTTCGGATCAGGAGTTGGGATGCGATACTCGGCATCAAGCAATGTCATGCTGCATCAGTTTAGAGGAGGCCATTGAGCGGTAAAGCAAAATCCTGCACCAAGCTGCGAAGCATGGTCCAGCGTCGAGCTGCATATCTGGGTCAAATCTGATAGGGCCACTGATGAGGAGCTGCAATGGGAGGTCCGGTGTCAGTCTGCATCAATCGCATTGGCTTCAACAAAGTTGTTGATTAGGCAAAGAGGAGTACACTCTAATGCCAACAAAGGGGCCAGGAACAGAGAGGCAACTCTTGGGGGTCAGGACACAAGGCAGTAGAGGCAAGCAGCAGGGCACAGGCAGGCCCATTTGGGTCAGAGCAGCTAGGTGGGTACAGGACAGGTTTGTGGAGCTTGTTGTGTGCTTGTGGCCCACACAAAAGGCAAGCCAGTCAGCCCCTGGAATCACCCTGGTAGCTCCAAGTTCAAGGAGTAGGTTCAGCCTTCATCCCTCAGGCAGCAGAGCAATCCTTCCAGCAGCTTTTCAGTAGGGTAGTCTTTTCAGGACCAGGGCAGCACAGCATTCCTTTGTCTGAATCTTCAACAGGTCAAGAACTGATCTGATGAATGACTCTATGGTCCATGGTGCTAGCCTTTGAACTGGAAGGTTCCCTATACTAACCCCACATCTGATTCTGGAAAGTTCTTCCCTTCACTTGTCAAGTTTCCAAGAAGCCTGATGTAACAAAACAGAGGGCTGTGCTCGTGGCAAATCACTTTGTGTGTGCAGGAGGAAAAGCCCTTTAAATTTTAAGTGGGGCAGGGCTCAGCTCTGCTTCAAATCATTCCGGCACGATGGCCCAACCTGCCCACATGTAGTCCACTTTTGTGTCACTGTCTGGAACGAATACACAGACCCCAACAGAAGGGACATTCACAGTCATGTGACCCAGGATACTGGCAGAAGACACAAATGGTTAGGTCAACAAAATGTCAAATATGTAAAAGTGATCCTGCAGAAAAGCACCATTTATAACCTTCGTAGACATTCCCATGTCTTTCATGAACCACATTTGAGGAAGGGACCTTCCGCACTAGTGCTCCTTAATATCAAACAGTCATTTAATTCGGTTATATGGGAATACCTCTGGTAGGTGATGGAGGAGATGGGACTAGTCCTGATAAATAACATGGGTGAAACTGTTGTTCAAAGATCCCAGTGTCAGGGTGCATATGGGAAATGTGGTGTCTGACTGATTCCAGCTGTACCAAGGCACCCAACTGGGTTGTCCCCTGTCACCGCTGCTGCTCACCCTGGCAATTGTAATACTGCTGCACAAAAGTATGGATTCCTGGGGGATCCAGTTTGGGGAGACCACACATTTGGTCGCCTTTTAGGCTGACAAAGCCCTTATCTTCTCACGAAGCCCAGAGGAGTCAGTTCATATATGTGTTACTACATATATTGCAGACATTTGGAGAAGCATTGCACCTTTCTGTTCATACTCATTAATCTGGCCTACTCCCAATGGGTTCCCTGGTTGGGCTGCCGTCTGAGGAACTTCCGGATGTGGGACTCCTGTGGCGAAAGAGGGAATACGCTATTTGGGAGTTAGGCTTCCTCACACAAAACAAAAATTCCTTGAGCTAAATATGAGCAGAGTACTGGAGAGTCTGAGGGCAGTGACTTGTTTTTGGAAGGACCTCTCTTTGTCGCTGATGAGTGTTGAAGGTGATGATGATGATGCTGTCCAGGTGTTTATACAAGGTACCCCGGAAATTCCTTACCAAGTTAGATAGTCTAATCAGTGACCTGTTGCGGCCTAAGAAAAGGAAACGTATTGGGCTGTCCATGCTGAAACAGACCTCCCATAATGACATGTCACTTGCGGTGCTACTTAGTGATACTAAAGTGCCACCAAAGACTTCCTTTCTGATTCACCAGGTCTGTCGAGTGTGGAAGGCAGTAGGTGTGAGGGTGCTGCCTTGCGCCCTCTATGCACAGAATATGCCACTATGGATACTGAAATCCATTGTGCGGAGAGCGTAGGTGATGTTGGTGCAGAAATGTAGAAACAGTGTCTGTGAACTCCTGAGTGATTTATATTTGAGTGGCCACTTTATATTGCATGAGGACACAATTGAATCTTTCACTCTAGGCACAGTTCGGTAACTACAGGATGCTAAGGTGTTGGTGATGGCATAATAGATTCCTGTGGCACTCACAAACTTTGACGACACAGTTGGAATTCTCTGGTGCGCACAAATTAATTTGACATCTGTATCCTGCCCTGTGCGAGGATTTTCCCAGGGTGATACCCAAAATGCATGTGAAGTGGGAGGAAGCACTGGATGAGACCCTCTCTACCCAGGAGCTGTGAACACTAGCATACGTTTTAAAGTAATACAGTACAACTACACACATTGGGCATACCTTTCTCCCAGGGCCTTGCACAGTATATACACTTCTCAGTCTGCTGATGCGCTCGATGTGGAGGCATGGATGCAAACTTTATGCATCTGGTGTGGCAGAGTGCTGTAATTGTGCCTTACTGGAAAGAAGTGCTAGACAGCCTGAATAACGCTAGGGGTTGGGAGGTGCTGCTGGCCCCACTTAAAGTGTTGTTGGGACTACTTCTGGAACAAGCAAAAAGAAAGGTTAGTTATAGATTCCTTATGGTGGACTTACTGTTGGCAAAGTGGCAGATCTACAGCAGTTGGGTGTGTGCACAGCTACCCGTCTAAGCCAGTTGACTCCGAGATGTGTCCGAGTGGGCAGTTGCATAAGAGGTCAGAATAAAGCACGTATGGAGGGATGAACGATTGGTGGATGATGTGGCTGCAGTGGCATTAATGCTAACTGATAGTGCTGGTGCCAAACTGGAACAGTAGAAAGAAATAGAATGCTGGTAGCTGAGATACTTGCCGTAACACAGTGGTACAGAGGAGGGGGAAAATATTCGGGCCAACCTATGAAATGCCAGGGGAAGACACAGGTTACTGAAACAATCTAGCTCCAGTTTATCCATGGCTGAAACCTGCATATGACAGAAATATATATGCTGTAGAGGCTGGGAAGCTTCAGGGAGATGGGGTAGCTGGTGAATCCCTTTGTATGTTGGATACTATAATGTGAGGCTATGTGAGTGTGGTACCACTGTAATACTGAAACACTTTAACAAACCTGCAAAAATCAACAAATAATATTTGGAGAATAAAACCATTGTAAAAGTGGTATTTTCAGAACTGGGACTTAAAATCTGACTTTACCATTAAAGAGGATTTTAAATTACAATGTATGTGAGTGTGAATATAATTTTCCCATCCGCTATCACTTATTAGTGTAATAAGGTAACCCAATGTTATCCTATTATTTTGCCAGCTCAAAATGGCACTTTAACACTGAACTACATGCTGCCCCTGGCAGGCATGAGAAATGTTTTAAATGGCTACTGGAGTGAGAGACACACTGAGTGCTGCAGGCCTACTAGCTGTATATAATAAATGAGCCTTGGAAACGTGTAGTACCATATACTAGGGGCTTACAAGAAAATGTAAATGTAAAATTAAATGTACCAATCATGTGTAGGCAAATTTTACCATGGGAGAGCGAACAAGTATGTTAACACTGGTTAGTAGGCGTAAGGTGCACAGAGTCCTAAGGCCAATAACAAAAATAGGAGGGGCAAAGGCTTCGGGGATTACCACTCCAGAGTGTCAGGTTTCACTTCTGCCCTCTAGCGGTTATTGTAAAAACCTGAAAAGATAGCATGTTCACTGTGATGCCATAAAGCCAAAAGATTTAAGGAAGTTTATTTGTAGATTTTCACTAGAATTGGCATCACAATGAGGCAGTCTTGCAAATTCATCCAAAAGGGGTTAAGGGCTCTATTGTGAGTTTGGCGATCCATGAACCACCATACCAGAGGTGATGGTCCAACCGCATTGTGCTTAGTGATCCGACCGCTGTATTGTGAGGTGGGCGTTGGGGGAAAGGCAGCTGCCGTAGGGCAGTTTTGAGGTGCTCCATGACCGTCTGTATTACCAGTAGGCTTTCCGATTAACTAACAGCAGTGGTCCAAACGCCAGCTTAGAGTCAGCAGTAAAGAAGGATTTGGAGTGCATACCCACCCCTCTCCTGTCCTTCCAGGCAGAGTTCAACATGGATCCCATTCTCTAGGTCCCTCCTCCACAGAAGCATCTTCACCCCAATGAATACAACTCAGTGCGGCGATCTGCAGGTGAATCCTTTTTGTAACATATACCGATTGCTGGATTAGCCACATATTGGCTGGACTCTGGCAGTAGGTAGGTCGTATTGTTCCACATGTATCATGCATGTGTGAACATTCAACAAATTTGCAGTTACAATGTACACACATGCATCAATGGATACAGAAAACCATTTCCCAATGCTGCAATACCACCTCAACAACCCCACAGGCCCGCCAGTGCTGTGGGCAACTGGCGACCACTGTTTACGGGCAATCCGACTGCCAAACTCCTAATCAGGCTGAAGCGTGATGTTATGTCATCAGATTGGACAGATATAAATGCTGACATTTACACACTCCACACCTCAACATATCATTGTGTGAATGTATCCTCATAGAAACATGCACAGACTAGACACTCAGATTGACAAAAGAGAGTATGTTGCACTTTTGTGAAGATGAAGTAAAATTGAGAACATCTTGCAGTTTTAACATATAAGAACAACAATTGATGAACAGAATTCAGAACAGTGTCATACATTCACCCCAGTACAGAGATCCAGTCCTAAATCCGTAGTTCTTTTTGCTCACCATGCTATTCCAGTTTGAACCAAGCCATATGCAAATCAGTCTTAACCCTGTGTCCAATGGGAACAGTCCAGCCCAAACTGCCTAGGCAGTTCCTCCCTGGACTGGAAACAAGCATCCTAGGACCGGTTTTGGAGTTTCACCCCTCATCAGCCAAGATGGTATGACTCCAGTAGCATGGAGAGCACAGGACTCAAGTCTGGGCATACCCCGTCCCGCTCGGGTATTAACATATATCCATCTCTATCTATAGAAGTGGAAGTTGATCGATTCAGAATAAGTCCTCTTGCCATCAACCTAAAAATTGACTGACAATGAAGCCAGCTTTTGTGCAACCTGTAAAACACAAAAGGGTTTTCAGAAACAACAGGCAAATTATATTCACCCACAAAAGTGCATAAAAGAAGGCCATGCAGTTAACATACTGCATGAAAACTAGCAC
Organism: Lissotriton vulgaris; assembly: GCF_964263255.1. Lineage (NCBI taxonomy): Eukaryota > Metazoa > Chordata > Amphibia > Caudata > Salamandridae > Lissotriton > Lissotriton vulgaris. Next base: position 1,070,478,546 of record NC_141693.1, read on the forward strand.
CATTGACTTCTTTAAACAGGATCATAAGACGCACTACAGGAGTTATTACCATGTAACTTACTTGTGAGGCATTTAAATGTGTAAAATACTCTTAACATTTGAACAAGTACTGGCTATTAAAAAATACCATTTGTAAAGTTACTCAAAAGTGTGGACTTACACATCTCCAGCTACTAAAAAAGAAGGAGGAGCCAAACTTATTAGCATGAGTAACTACTGCCAAAAAAGAAACAGTAGTTAACCAAGAATCACACATGGCCATCCACTGGCACTGGCGTAGAGACTTAAAATGAAACCCCACAATAAACAATGTTAAATTAAATAGGATCATTTAAAATAGTTAAAACATATACAAATAGAATTTTTTGTTTAAAAAAATCCAAAAATTTAAACATAATTAATATTTAACTGTGGAGTATTTTAAGAACTTGTTTAGGTTTATACATTAATGTAATATTCATTTTGTTAAATTGTAATTAAACTACTTTTAATTTGTTCTACAGACACTTTAAATAATTTGAAATTTATGAAGATTAACTCAAAAATGTAAGTACAAATGCTGTAGCATTTTTTTTGTTCTACATTTATAACTAATATAAGAATATAACTAACACTAAAATGTAACATATAATATGTTTACAATTTTTTCATAAACTTGTTAGGTTTCCCTATACTTTTCAATTGGGATATCTCCACCCCGACTGTGAAGTCTCCGTATAGTAAAGTGTACAGAAAAGTTAATTTTAGAATAAAATTTAGCAAAACTATTTTTATGTTAAATATTAATGTCATTTTATGTTTATTTTAAATGTAGAACAAATTTAAAAGAGATGCTACAGGGCCTGATTACTTTGGCGGAGGCACCACCACTGTCAGGCCATCGGTGGCAGTTCCATTGCCATCGGCTCCTGCAAGACCGCCCTCTGCATTAGGATGCGGCAGGCGGAGGCATCTGGCGAAAGGACCGTCTGCCTCGCATCCAATGGGCCTCTGAAAAAACAATGTTTCAGAAGTTTAAATAAGAAAAAAAGCCCACTTAATGTAAAAAACAACATTTTTATTATCCATTAAAAATTATTAAATGTGACAGCAATAATTAAAATGTATTTCGTAAGATTTTCTTAAAAAGTAATGTTACATTAATTTATAAATTAAAAACGATTTTGTAAATATTGTATAAAGAAATAAAATATGTTTTAATTTGTAAATGTTTTTTACATTTTATTTATTGATATTTTTACTATTTAAGTTATTTAATTTCATATTATTTCATACAGGGTTTTTATTTTTAAGTCCCTACCTCTATTATTTTCTATTGGAGAGTGCTGCAGTACTCGTACTTGAGTACAGTGGTAGACTTGCTCAAGCTCTGAACTGTAGTAATTTGCTACTGTTTAGTGTTTTGTTTTGGCTGTAGCAAATTTAGACATGCAGTTTGTGAATAACAATGGGCTTACTCTTTTGTAGGTGAGTGCCTATCAATCCTTAAACCTCTCCCTAACCCTCCCAACATCGCTCCTTACTCTTCACTATACCTCTATAATTGTTAATAAGTATGTCTCTTTTTCCTGCCATTGCCCTGCTCCCTTGCGCATTCACTACTTAGGGGCCGAGTCGTAACTCGGATCCAGAGGGCTTTCCTAGTGAATTGTGCTTCGCGAGTCCGAGCTACCGATTCCAGTGCTCCAGGATGGTGACGGACTCTGTTCGCTCGGACTGCCATTGAACTCAATGGGAGCCTGTTTACCGAACATGTACACAGGTTCCCATTGCAGAAAGGGGTGAGTTGGGAAAAGCGTACGCCCTGTACTCAACACCCCATGGTGCCCACCACACTGTGCATGCATTGAAAGGGGAAACCCATGGGTAGTCCCAAGGGACCGGTTTGGAGGGCCCCGGGTGAAGGGGGGCCTGCTACAGCCCACTGAATTCAGATTCCCACAGTCATTTGGTCTCACTGAGGCCGAATCGATTCGGGTGTCCGAATTGTGCATCTTAGTTGCTCGTTCGGAAGCAGGCTCCATTGCGCTGCACCATTCGGCTGAGAACAAGTCTGACTGACAGGGTTGGATTTGTGAACGATTCCGTCAACTTGGACAAGATCTTCATGTCGTACTTGGACGTTTGAAACGGAGGAAGATTTAGTCGGAAACATAGGCTCAAAATCGGATCTGCTCATTCCGGAACCCATTTGGAGGCCTTCCCAACAAGATCATAATCAGCCTCTAAGTAATAAACTTACATGTGTGAGGAACTCCCCATAGAAAACACAGGAGATGTGGAGATGTACACACTCAGGTATGTGTATAGCATTTTGTAAGGCACAAACAATTGCCCAAAGCCGCTAAAGTTGTACCACTGTCAGAAAGATGGAAGCATCAACCCTCTAGAAACAGTTAAAGGGCAAAGAGCCATGTCTTTAAAGATTTTCAGAAGGAGAGGCAGGAGATCAATATAGGCAGGGTGTTCCAGAGTTTATATGCCACCACAGCAAATTCTCTTTCTTCTCACATGCCCTCCTAAACCTGGGAACACCCAGACAATTTGTATTGGCAGAACACAGCTGTCTAAAGGGGACATAACATTGGAAGAGGTGTTTGATTCTGGACCTGAGTTATGAAGCACCCTATGAACAATGCATATGGCCTTGAACAAGATTAATTTCTCAGCTGGAAGCCAATGCAATTTCTGATTGACAGCAGAAATCAAGTGAAATTTGGGAAGATCCAAAATAAATCTCGCTGCAGCATTCTGGACATGTTTCAGCTTATGAATGGATGCCCTGTTAATATCCAGGTAGAGTGCATTGCAGTCATCCATCCTGTGCAGAATCAGTGCCACTGCTGCTTGTTTGCATGCAGAGAGAGAGAAAAACGGGAAGATCTTCCTCAGGGTCCTTACAATCCAGAAACAGGATGAGACAGTACTAATAACCTGGAAGACAAAATACAGCTTGTTGTCAACTATGACACAGAGATTCTTTGCCCAAGTAGCAGGACAAGGACATGATCCAAGCAATCGTGGCCACCATGAGTGTGTCCAAATTGTTTGTTAGCTACCACAGATCAGAACCTAAGTTTTGTCCCCATACAGTCGAAGGTATTTGTTTACCATCCAAGAAGCCACAGCCTGCATGCAGTTGTTGAAATTGGCGGCAGAGTGCTCTATGCCCTTTGTGAAAGACATGATTATTTGTGTATCATCAACATAGGGTAAGTCCTCCAGCCTAAAGGATCTAATAAGCTTAGCTAGAGGAGAACCATATATATTAAATAGAGTGGGACTCAGGGAGGAGCCCTGTGGAACTCCCCAGAATATAGGTATAGGATCACAATAAAATTGGTCCATCTTTACTTTCTGTGACCTATTTAACAGGAATGAGGACAGGAGCTCCAAGGCAGCGTCTTTCCCCCCAATTTCCTTAAAGTGGTCAATCAGCCTTGTTGGTGAGATGGTATTGAAGGCCATGTGTAGGACTTGGCATTTTTGGAAAGTTCCCTAAACTTTTTTCTTTCCCCCTAGACCGTTTTGCTGACCTAGAGATGCCAATTTAGATGCTCAGTGTCAAAGTGCAGGGTTCCCTATATAAAATATATTGGCGATTGGTTGGCCATAATTGGTATTTTGCCTTACTATTAAAAGTCCGTAGTGATGTGCAATGTGTGTGCAAGGGCTAGTAATGCAAGGGCACGCAGGGAAGAGAACCCAGGCCTTCAGTGTAGGGCCTGCGTGCAGAACGCTATGTTAGCATGTAGTCCTGACAAGTGCAACTACTTGTCAGGCCTGACTTTCCCTTTTACATACACATGGGGCACCCCTGTGTTAGGTATCAGGTAACCCCTGGGCAGGGTGCAGTGTAGGTAAAAGGCAGAACATAAACTGTGTGTGTGTTGTGTTCTGACAGTGAAAGACTCTTCATTTCGTTTTTCAGTGCTGAAAGGCCATTCTGCCCATAGGACAGAATGGGAGAGGCTAGGTGTCGTGTTTGTTAGCCTAGTTTCATGACAGTTTATAATGGAGAGGTGAAGTTTGGTATGTATGGACTCACAATGTCATAATGTATCTTTCTATGAAGGTGGTTTTGTCACTGTGTGTTTATAAACCACTCTTTTAGAAAGTGGCTGAGTTTTGTGCTCTGAGCATTTCTGTGTGTCTCTGAAATGTGGATTGTCTGTCTGGAGCTGACAGGTGAGAGGAGCTGGGAGAGGTCTTGACCCAGGGAGGGGTTGAGATGGCACCAGGCTACCCTGCATCTGGAGAGTAGGGGGAGGAGAAGCCGGGGATGTGAAAAGGCCTGGGCTGGTGCTATAAACCAATTGACCCATCTCCTGCTGAGTGATTAAGGATCCAGACCCCCAGTATCAAAGGGAGAGAAGTGACACTGGAGGGAGACACCCAGAAGTGATTTAGGGAGGGGTCAGGGACCCCAAAGCACATGCAAACTTCAAAGACATTTAGGGGAATAACTATGAGAGCTAAAGCCCCTAAATGTTGGGATGAAACAGATATGGATTGAGATTGAAAAGGCTTGGATCCATTCTATGGTCAAGAGGAACCTCTGCTGAAGAAGGAGCAACTGAAGAGACTGCTGTGGATAGACCAATCCTTGCTTCGTGATCTGGGGCTGGTCTGCAGTTTGCTGTTCTAACTAAGGAAGAGGCTGTTGGGACTGTGCTTGGAGGCGCTAGGTCCCCCTGCTGGAAGAAGACTGTGCTTTGTGGTCTGTCTTAAAACCCCAAGGGCCCAAGGAGAGCTGGCTCCTTGTTTTGGAAACACAGGATTATAAAAGTTTCCAGAGAAGACTCTCAGATACGCCGTGGGTGTGTGTGCTCTGTCTAGCCTGAGACCTTTGCAAGTTATGCCCTGTGATCTTGGACACCTGGAGTTTCAAGGGAAACTCGGACATGCTGGGATCGTGTTGTGGTGCTGCCCCGGTGTTGGTGAGGCGCACCCCCCTCCCTCAGCGCCTTGAGACCCCTACGGGTGAGTAGCGCACTCTATATATGGATTGATTGATTGATTGATTGACTGGGTTTTGTGTGCACCAAAGGAAGAAGTGAGACTCGGGCGCGCAGTGTGCATGTCGTGGTGCAGTCAGGAAGTTGGTGAGGAGCGCCTGGACATCGTGTGCCCCAACAGAGGAAGTGAGTCTCAGACCCGCTGGGTGCATGTCGTGGTGCAGCAGCGTGGTGAAGAGCATCGGAGCCTGGTAGGCACCAAAAGAAGTTATGTTATGTTATGTTAAAGTTTTTTATTGTGCGCACAGCTACTCCAGCCAAGGAGCGTCCTGGCGCATAGACAAGGAGAACATAACACAACAGGAAAAAGAAGACTAAAAGGAACAGTTAAAACAGATACGTTTTTATTGCTTTCCGGAAGGTCATGAGGTCCTCCAGCAACCGGATATCAACCGGAAGAGAATTCCAAGCAAATGCAGCTTTTACGCTGAAGGAGCGACCTCCCATCCGGCTGAGCCTAAATCTTGGGACTACAGCAAAAGCCTGACCTTGAGAGCGGAGGGCGCGTGCAGGAACATAGAAGGAGATACAGCTGGACAGAATGTCGGGGCCTATACCTCTCAGGATCTTAAAGGTCAAACAAAGGACCTTAAAGAGAATACGCTTCCTCACTGGGAGCCAGTGTAGGGAGCGAAGAACACTCGCCACCGGGCAAAATCTGGGCAGGCCAACAATCGCTCTGGCCGCCGCATTTTGAACCCGTTGCAGACGAGTAAGCTCGGCCTGGTTAGCCCCGGCCAGAAGAGAGCTAGCGTAATCCAGGCGAGAGATGATAGTAGCCTGGATTACCAGCTTTCTGGTTGGTGCATCAAAAAATTTGAGCACAGGTCGTAAGCCTCTCAACAGGCCGAAGCAACAGGCTGCTGTTCTTTTGGTGTGTCCCACAAAAGAGAGGCCAGCGTCCAGCCAGACCCCCAGATTTTTCAACTCCGACACCGGGGTCGGGGTAGGTCCCAACTCTGGTGGCCACCATTGGTCACCCCACAACTCCACTCCCCTTCCGACAACCATTACCTCCGTTTTAGTGGCATTGAGCTGGAGACAGTTTCCCGTCAACCAGCTAGCCACCGCCTTCAGTCCATCCTGGAACCTGGGGGCATCCTGTTCCGCGTCCCCGCTGAGAGTAACCGCCAGCTGTGTGTCGTCGGCATATGAGACCAAAGTTAGGCCCCACTGCCTGGCGACATCAGCCAGCGGTCTCACGTAAAGATTAAACAACGTGGGGCTCAGCGAGGACCCCTGCGGAACCCTCATGGCCAGAGGCTGGAAATTGGACCTGAAGGGAGGGATGGCAACACAGAAGGAACGATTGTCGAGGAAGGAGCAGAACAATTGCAGTGAGTCTCCAACGTGCAAGAGTGTGTGTTGTGGTGCGGCCAGGGCATTAGGGAAGAGCGCCTGGACATTGTGTGCACCAGGTGAAGAGGTGAGACTCGGATGTGCAAGAGTGTGTGCCGTGGTGCAGCAGGGCATTGGTGAAGAGCGCCTGGACATCGTGTGCACCGAGAGAAGAGGAGAGGCTCGAACGCACAGGGTGCATGTTGAGGTGCAAGCGGAGCGTTGGTGCAGAGCGCCGGATCATCCTGAGCACCAGAGAAGAGGCGTGTCACGGACGCGTGGTGTGCATGTGGAAGTGCAACCTGAGGTGCTGGTGAGGAATGCTGGGTTAGGGTGTGCACCGGATTGAAGTAAAGTCTCCACAGTGCAGCAGCGGCCCGGACCGGCAGCCACGGAAGAGTTGAGCCGGCGGCCCGAGTCCGTCGCAACCCGTGATGGAGTTCTGGGTCAAGGCCCAAGTCGCTGACATCGGGGAGGAGATTGGGATCAAACCCTCCAGGTAACGTGGATCAACACCTTGGGTGGGGTGTGGGTCTAGAGGAACTATCTCTGAGCCTTCTGCTTCAGTCTGCTGCGTGAGCCATTTCTTCGGTTCGGATCCCGGCCCGTGCTGACCCAAGACGGGGCAGTACTGGGGCCAGAATGGGAAGCAGTACTTTCTGTGTCTGAAAAGGGGTCCCAGTTGATACAGTATCAAAGGCACAAAATCACAGTTCATAGAGTATAAACAATAAGGGACTTCATGAGAAAAGAAATTTACTTGGAGAAATGTTATTTAATATACATCCTCATTCGGAAATTAATTACCAATATTTTACAACAGCACAAAATTAGACATTTACTACTTGCCCAAGAGAAGGGGGGCGTGGGAAGGAAGGAAAGGTGAGAGGGGGGAGTGTGTTCAGGTTAGTGCAGAAATCAGATTAGTTGCAAAGAAATATAATATGTGGTCTCATACATTCAACATTAGGTACCACATAGACATATGTACATTGTCATTCACGTATTTTTTAGACTGAAAATATTCCTATCCCATTCTCAGCTACCACAGCCAAACCTGATCCGTTGTTGATGGGTAGGGACAAACAAGGGTGTGTCGACGTTTCGACCCCAGGAGTGTAGGCGACGTTGTTGCCCTACAGCGGGGTCTTCCTGAGGACAGGTGGTGGTGGGGTGTCGGGGTAGTGTAGAAGGGCACCTATAAGGAGAGACTATTTAGTGTTGGGAAACTTGCTTATTATATTAAAGGGGGGCTATGCAAGCCACACCATATTACCTACAAAAGCACGGTGATTCACGTGACTCCGTCTAGAATAGGTGGTGGGCCCAAAGGCTCCTGATTACAAGAGAGCGTGAACCTAAAAAGAAATTAGGCTACAATCAGGTTGTGGGCATTTGTAACGTAAGTTCCACAACAGAAAAATGTGCTACTATTTACAAATTTACAAAAGTGCTTAGATCCAAAAGCATCAAACACAACCCAGCCGGGTTAAAAACTGGAACAATACCACACATAGGAGGATGAACCAAACCAACAAGCAGAAGGATAAGCCCTGATCATTTTGACATTTAGAGTATAAATGGCAGAGACAGACCACTCTTGATCAGAACGAAAAATCGACCCCAATTACATGTCATTTACACATATAATTTCATATTTACCCAAGGCTCCCCGGTTCAATTTAGTCCTTCATAAGGTATCTTTTCAAAATATGCTTCCTTTCAAAAATGCGATGTTCGCTAAACATTCCCAATCAGGATGTCTTTCAGGTCATTAGTTACTGGCCTGCAATGAACAAATAGTTGACAGAGTAGTTTACAATCTGAAAATCCCCGTGTTTCAAAAGCGCACTCGATAGTTACACACAGTGTGTTCATGACTCACCGTACTAAACCGGCGGAGTAAATCCTCGCTGGTTACCAGGATAGGCACGGCTATGCGGTCTCGCGGGCGTCTCAGCATGAGACACAGACCGTCAGAAGTTAAACGTGCGTCCGGGCAGCAGCTAAATGCCTGCTTAGCTTCTAGACCAATGGGAACACAGTAAAGAGGGGAGACAGACTAGAAGCCGGGTGAAATTAAGCTGGGGGTCCGGAGCCTACATTCTGTGACGGAATCTCATAAGTCAATGCCATGAACAACGGTAAAAATAAAAAATAGCCAACGGTCCTGTAGTGTTCTGATACATTTACTTTAAATAGATCATTGTGATTTTTAGGCAAATAAACCTTTTTGGATTTAAAAACACTTAACCACACGGTGAGACACACACAACAGTACCCAGGGGTCTGATGTTCAATTCCGGTCAGACGGTCATATTAAACCGGGAGAACACCCAAGGTGGCGACTGGCATCATATTTTGATCTTTATCATTAGGATAAATAGAATATTATATTGGGGTACCCATAGGTGAGAATATTAGGGTTGTTCATGAAGGATAACAAATACCAGTGAGTATACTATATCACAGTTAGATTCATGTGAATATGGAAAATGCTATGCATGCATACAATTTCGTTACTATGACTAAGGTGTCCATGGTCAAATGTCACATACAAAGATGAAATATGAAACAATACATTTCAGTTCATAGGTTGAATTCTTATGAGTGCATGCACTTATATCACAGTTTAGTCATTCTCAAGAGAAAAAAACAACAATGCGTGTGAACATACTACTATAGGCATGCTCGTTGAGCGTAACTATTATCCTGCTCATTTTACCCATGATGTACAGTATCTAAACGACTCATCCATTGCTTTCCCTTAAATTAAGGATGGACACAATACTGCCTCCCCGTGGTCCCAAAGAAACTTTTTCTAACACCACCCATTGTAGCTCTTCTACTGTGTGCCTGGCCCTTCTGTAGTGGTCTACTAGGGGTGCCCCAATAACCTCACATCTGATCCTACTTTGATGCTGGAGGATGCAGGCTTTTACTTTCTGATGTGTTTGACCTATATAGGTGAGGCCACATGGGCATGTAATACAGTAAATCACACAATTCGTATTGCAGTTGGTGAATGTTTTTAGATCTATACTGTGGTGTTTGTAGTTAAACTGTTTCGTTTGTACACACATTGGACAAGCCTTACAATGTCCACACCTGTAGTTGCCAGTCAAACTTGGTAAATTCCACAAAGTTCGCAGGGATGGGGGTTCCGGAGTAGACAGGTAGGAGCTTACCACCTGGTCCTTTATGCTCCTTGATTTTTTGAAGGAGTGCATGGGTAGCTGTGTTTGTCCAATCTCCTCGGATACCAGAGGCCAATATTTATTGACGATTTTCTTTATGTTGTTACTTTGTGTGCTATAAGTGGTAACACAAATCATCCTCTCATTACTGTCATCTGTTTTTGTTGGTGGGATGAGTAGTTCATCTCGAGGGCTATACAATGCCCGTTTCCGGGCTCTCTTGACGAGTCTTTGCGGATATCCCCTTTCTATCAATCTGGCCATGAGAACTTCTGATTCAGAAAAATAATCGTCTTTTTTGGAACAATTGTGCCTTACACGAAGAAATTGCCCCACCGGAAGGTTTTCTCTCAGGCCTCTGGGGTGATGGCTATTGTATAGCAACAATGAATTGCGTTCTGCAGGTTTCCGATATAAAGTCGTCGACAACTTGCTATCCTCATGGAATATTGTAATATCCAGAAAATCAACTTTTTCATGGTGTGACTGCATGGTAAACTGAATATCTACACTCCGTTGGTTCAGCCATAGATGAAATAGATTCAAGGCTTGTATCAACTGTGACCCCTTTTCATATACTATTGACTACCCAGGTCCCCGTACTGTTGGGTTAACCCTTATATTACAACAGTACTTTCTGTGTCATCATTTGATCCATAATGGGGCCACTGTTAATGGAGCACGTAAAACTGTGGTATTACCAGCGACGGCTCGTGGAGGGAGTTACGGTGGGGCAGGAGGGCGGGGAGGGGGAGGGGTAGGGCGGAGGTTGCTAAAAACCGGCATATGGATAATTGCAGGTAAGTAAACAATTTAATTAATAAAACGAATTTCGTAGCTCGCACTGCATTGCATTTTGCGATGCAAGGCGCACTACGAAATTCGTTTTTATTAATTAAATTGTTTACTTACCTGCAATTATCCATATGCCGGTTTTTAGCAACCTCCACCCTGCCCCTCCCCCTCCCCGCCCTCCTGCCTCACCGTAACTCCCTCCACGAGCCGTCGCTGGGTATTACACTTTTCATTATTGCTGCTAACGCACTATCGAACTGTCGTATGAACCCTGACCTTATTTGTGCCTGATGAACTTAATGCTTGGTCCTCTAGGCATTGCATTATTTCTCCGTTGCATATTATCTGATTGTAGCATGGAGCATTGCATTATTTCTTCAGTGCACAGTACCTGAGCATAACATGGCACAGTGTATTATTTCTTGAATGGACCGTATAGGATTGTAACAAGGCGCATTGCTTTGTTTCTTCCTGGTACAGGGTATGCTGGTGGTAATACGCATGGCAGTATTCCTTTAATTGCAAGTACATGACTGTGGCACTCTTTTGCACAGTATAAGAGAATATGGTTACACATTGCAGTATTTTTTCCTTTTGCAACGTGCGTGATTCTAGCAATACGACTTGCCTAACATTTTTGGAAACGGTTAGAAGTGAGCCTAACTGTTGGTTATAAGCGGTGGTTGGGATTAGAACCTATCAACCCACCGGAAAGAATACTACCCATTCTTATATGTTGATTTTGTGTCTTTTGGTCATATCGTATATTTGCTTATATAAAGATTAAACTTATTTTATCAATACTCGGGTGGAGTCTATTTGTGATGACATCATGGGGTTACTGTGAGCGTGGTTGCACTTACTGAACACTCGTGCCTTGGATATAAGCCTGGCTGCTCATGCCAAGCCACTAAGGAGCTAAGCAGGGCTATCTCAGACGGTATCCTTACTTAGCCTAACGATGAAACGAGGGGTTGGGACGCACGACTCCAGCATTTGGTGGCGGTGGTAAGCGACTGGGACCGCCACTTCTGACACTGCGGATAAGGCCAATAGAATCAGCAACAAAGTCTGCCTGGCATCTACCTGGATGCAAATGATGTTTACTGCAGCTATTATTGCAGTCTCAGACTCATGGCTACTCCTGAATCCATAGTGAGAAGAATCAAGCAGGTGCTTTTGTTCCAAGTCACTACTCAACTAGGCATTTCAATGTTTTCAAAGAGCTTAGTGGCAACAGGTAGCCAGGAAATGGGCTGATAGTTTTTGGGTTCCGATAGGTCCAGGTTGGTTTTCTTAAGCAGAGGCTTAACAACTGCTGTTTCCAGCTAAGAGGATAGCATCTAGAGGAAATGACCAGATTGAGAGTTGGTGTTAAATGGAGAATATTAATCTCTCTTCCCATCTTCATAAGCTTCAGGGTGCAGGGTTCCAATGGGGAGCCAGATTTAATCCCCCCAAAAGCTGATCAGTCTGTTCATGTGGTAAAAGGAGGAAAGTGGATAGACTGGCATCCCTCTTCTCAATATTGAGAGAACTACAAAGTGAGGAATTAAACTGCTGGGCCGAGATAGATAGTTCAGAGTTAAGGCTGTCCAGAGAAGTGTGGATCTGAAGAATTTTAGAGTCAGAATATTTAGCCACCCTGACATAAAAATCCTGCAAGGTTTTGTTATACGCTGGAGCAGGTGTTGAGGATAATAGAATGATCTATTTTAATAACTTACTGGGGGACTTAAGGGATGCTGTCTTCTGAATGTACAATTATGATTTTTCTAATTTAATGGCTGCTTTATATTCTGCTAACTTAATGTTGTGATTTGCTCTTTCATTTCAGTCAAAGTGTCTCTGCTGATGCGCCTCTTGGCGGCGACAGGCTTGTCTGTGTATTTTAAGCTTCTCTGAAAACCAGAAAACTGTGGGCTTTTTTCTGCCTACATAATGTTTTTGAGGGTGGTGAGAGAATCAATGGCTGTGGTAAACCACTTTGTATACTCAGTGGCTGCCGGATTGGGGTCAATTATGCTCAGTCCATAGTCCTTGCTTATGCGTTTATAATTTCTTTGAAGCACCTTGGGGCATATTACCAAGCAATAGCGATAATTATCGCTATTGCTTGGTTAGCGTGAAAAATTTACCGCTCAGCTGTGAGGATGTTTACCGCAAATAAACCTTGGTATTACCAAGGTTTATCGCAAATGCGATAAAAATCGCTGCAATGCGTGAATATCGCTGAAAAGTCAGCAATATTCATGCATTACCAAGCTAATGCTCTTAGCCATGTTATCCACCTCCCATTGGATAACATGGCTAAGAACTGCTCAGGGCAGGTGTTAGCTTTTGGAGATATTCGCGCTTAGCGCGAATATCTCCAAAAGTTGGTAATAGGAGATAGCGATGTTAGCGACTGTTTTCAGTCGCTAACATCTTGGCACGCCCACTTTGCATGTCATTAGTGATAAATATCACTGACATGCAAAGTGGGGCCCAAGATAGTCGCTATCTCCTACTAGCTGTCGCTAACTGGTGTTAGCGACAGCTAGGTAATAGGGAGATAAATTTATCTCTGCTTTCCTGGCTTTGAAAACCAAAAAAGCGGAGATAAACCCCCTCGATAATATGCCCCCTTATTATTTCTCTAACTGGTGGATTTAGGTAATGCTCGAATTGGAAGGAAAAAAGAAACCGCGTATCGGTCAGTCCAAGAGAGAGGAAGAGATTCTGCAACCGTGAAACGAAGATCATTAGAAAAAATGCTGTCTAATATATGCCCTGCATCATGGGTGGCTGTCTTTACTAGTTGAGAGAAACCACAATATGACAATGTTTCTTTAAGAGTCTGAGATATTTTACAAGATGTGTTATCCAAATGAAAATGAAAGTCTCCCAAATGTGTTTGATTTTGTTTTCCCAGGTAGGGCTGGAGACTGATAGGTCAGGACTTCAGCAAAGGTTTCTGTCGGGAGTACTTTCAGTAAGAAGAATTGTGCTTCATAAGAGTCTGTATGAGTAGTTAGTGGGTCTATGTAACATGTACAGGAATCCTTATAAGAAATGGCAACCCCCTCCCCACTTTTACTTATTCTATCAACCAGGTCGGGACCCGAAGAGCACTGCAAAGTCAGTGCGTGACTCTGCCTTGTATGTGCAAGATTGCAAAATTATGCAAATCTTCACTGGATAGCTCAGCAAGAAAATACAGTAAAACTGTGTGGCAGGATTGGATGACGAATGAAAATATTGTACATATGCTATTACTATAGCATCCACTGCCTTTGTACATCAATGTCACATATCAGGTTGAAGATATCTTAGTACGTCTTTGGTATTTTATCAAGTGTTTTTTTTGGAAGACCCAGGGCTTCCGTGCTCTAGGATGTTTTGGTAAAAATGCTATCACTATACCAACACAATTCTTGTTTGTGCAAACGGTATGTGGATACGTAGACTATTGTGTCTTGAGATGGAAGCTTTTGATTTAAAATGGCGCTTAGTTGTTCAGTAACTAATGATCTAGCCTAATTAAATCATAGATAACTGTATAGTTTATTAATATTGTTCCTGGTGCCATGACTTCAATATTTTCTCTCAGGTATTATAAGTCTATCGACTTTTGGTGGATATTGTTGTTGGCATTACAAGACATAAACAATAGTGTAGAAGAAAGCACAAAGGGTATGACATACTAAAAATGCTATGCCCAGCATTTGGATAACAGAAACATTTTCCATGCCAGCAGAAACTACTTAGCTAATAGCAGAGGATGACGTAGTAATACACTCTCACCTGCAAATATCAAAATGTTTCAATCTGACAACTTCTGCCCAAGGTAGCGTGTCATAAAAACCAGCAGCAAGACTGTTTCTAGATCTTGTTCACCTTTTTGCAGACTCTCCCTGGTGCAGCTAGCACAAACGCGACAGTGGGTCTGCTCTCCGTGAACATGTTTACCCTAAAACTGATACCTGACTGGTATCTCTAGCCCTAGGTATGCTGAAACTGAGTGGGAGCACAGATTTTGCCCATAAACTATAATACAGTGAGCACACAGCCTTTTCAGTAAAGCACTACTGACATACACTATGTATGTCCACTCCTATTATGAGGCCTAAACAAGCTCAGCACAAATCCCTGAAGTGGTATTTCTGTGACAGGCTACCCAATACCCAATTGGCCCAATACCTGTATGCAGGTATTGGGCTGAGCTAGACATTAGTGTTCACATGTTCAAGTGTAAGCAGTCCATCGCTAGCTGTGCAGATGCATACCTTTTTTTTAAGGCGTTGTGGGCGCAAAATGGTATTCCAAAATTTTCCTTAATCAAACCATCCACATTTACTGGATCTGAGTCAGTGTTAAACATCAATTCCAAGTGGCATTGTGCCCCACATTAAGGTATTTCCCCAAACTTCAAATTGCAGAGTGCTAGATCAACGTAAATGTAATCAATCATAGCATTTATAAAGCGCACTACATACCCGTGGGGGTCTTAAGGCGCTAGGGAGGGAGGGGGCGCTGAAACTGTTTGAATAGCCAGGTCTTGAGGAGTCTCCTGACTTAGGGCCATATGTATCGAGCCGTTTTTGAATCGCAAAGGCCGAAATTCGCAGAATTTCGGCCTTTGCGACTCGCAAACGGCCGTTTTGCACGTTTTTGAATGGATGAAACATTCCCAAAATAAGGAATTGCAAACTTGTGCAATTCCTTATTTTTCCATAGCATTTAGGGAATCGCAAATTTGCGAATCCTTAAATGCTATGTATGTAGCAATTTTAGCTTGAGAATTTTGTTTAAGAATTCGCAAATTACCACCAACTTTCAATTGATGGTAACTTGCGAATTCTTCCAGAAATGCACACATTGGCATTTTTAAAGGTGGCATATGATGCACACACATGCCCCTAGGGCATGTATGTGCGCCATATGCACACACATGTTCTTTTCAGGGGTGCAGCAGGGTGTCTTTGAGACACCCCTGCACCCTTGCAATAATTCTCAAATTGCGATTATCAAATTGCGAATTCGCAATTTGAGAATTATTTTGCATTCATTCCTATGGGCCTCCTGGCCCATAGGAATGCATTTGAAATTATTCCTTAATTGCGAATTCGCAAAATGCGAATTCGCAAATAAGGAAGCTTAAGGATTCGCAAATAAAAAGCGATTTTGTTCCTACATACCATTTTGCATTTCCTAAATAGCGATTCCTTAAAATTCGCTATTTAGGAAATGCAAAATAGTTTGATGATACATATGGCCCTTAATGTGTTTTATTAGCAAAAATCAAAACAAGCGATATGGAGTTAATGTCATGAGCGCTTTCTGATGCAAATTTACACAAAATATT
Organism: Lissotriton vulgaris; assembly: GCF_964263255.1. Lineage (NCBI taxonomy): Eukaryota > Metazoa > Chordata > Amphibia > Caudata > Salamandridae > Lissotriton > Lissotriton vulgaris. The sequence continues at coordinate 1,070,494,241 of NC_141693.1, forward strand.
TAAAAAGCAGAAAAAAATGTAGGGCCCAAAAGAGCAGCAAAATCAGAAAGAAAATGGGCAGCATATCTAGTTAGATAGGAAAGCGTTCTGGCTCATGGTCAAAATCAAGGAATTTACACACAATTCTATCATATTAAATCAAAAATTCTGCAGAATCATCTTGGTGTGAGCAAATCTGTAATTTCTTCAGCAAGTCAGAGTTCATTGAAATTAAACGTAATTTTGCATAAGCACCTCAGCACTAAGGGCCACATGTATCAAAGTTCCGTTTTGCATTCCCTAAATAGCTAATTTTAGGTAAGGGCTATTTAGCGAATGCAAAATGGTATTTTACAAATTAGGGATTCTCTAGTAGCAATTCCTACAGAGTCGCACTAGAAATTAGAGAATCGCCCAAAAAATAAGGGCCAGATGTATTAAAGAGTTTTACCCATTCTGTGTCTATGGGAAAATGTGTTGATACATATGGCCCTAAGCTACCCCATTTGTTCCTATGGGCCTAAAGGCATTACCTAATTTGTGATTAACTAATTGGTAATAGCAAATTAGGAAATGCAAAACCAAGGGTGCTTGGAAAGGCCTAAGGCCCCCCTGAAGCACCCCCCAAAAAAATGTGCACATGAAAAGCTCACACGTGCCCTATTAGCATGTGTGCTCTAAACGGTACTTTGAAAAGTGCATTTTTTGTGCATTTTAAAAAATTGCACATGGTTACCTTCGACTTGGATTTGCATTTAGGAAATGTTTGGTACATGGGCTTAGGGAATTGCAAATTGTGATTCCCTATTTGGAGTCACAATTTTAGGTAATCGCAAAAAAATTGCAACTACCTAAAATGCACTGCCAAAGCTTTTCATAGATCTTGAAACGGTCAAATTGAGTGATTCACACTGTTTGCAAATTCAGAATAAATTAATACATGTGACCTTAGCTCATTTTTTAAAAGTTATTCAATACTCTCTCTGCTAAATAAATAAAAGTAAGAATTTTACATCTGCACCATGGAAAGTTCATTATGAGTAAAACAATGCAGCAATCAAATGCAACCATTATCTCTTCCACCTGCTGCAGAGGATGTGAGCTGGGGGGAAGTACAATTAAATGACAGAGATGGCATCCATCTTGTCCATGATGCCGTTTTACACAAAAATGTGGCATTATTAAAAACACATTATTAAACACAAGTCTACAAATCACAGGAAATTCTTTTGAAAGATAGTTGCACCATGTTAGTCTGTAGATGTAAAATTGTGTTTGAAAATCCACCTCACACACTGGTACAAAAAAATGTAATCTTTACATTATTAACATAAACTGGTGGTTAGCACTCTTAGTCCATTTCCACAGAATTCACAATGAGTGAGGGTCAGTGTTTGAGTCTTACTCACAGCAAAAGCCCAAAGGCTCCGAAAGAAAGAAACCGAGAGAGATTAAATGAGTGGAACTCATTTTTCTACACTAATAAAATTCCCCTGCCATTAATTTATTTCTGCCTGTGGTTTAATTATTTTCAGTGTCTGAAACACATCAAGAAACACTTCTGAAAGTAAGTATAAAAGTTTTACCTCACAGGCAGCCTGAAAGGGGAACAGCCATTACAACGCGGTTTTTACCATGCATTGCTATTACACCGCATTCGTTACAACGCATGTGATGTTACAACGCGTGGTAAAAACCACACATACCATTACATCGCATGCGCTTTTACAACGCGTGCGATGTAATGGCTATCCACGTCGTTGTGAGGAAACTGAGGCTGTAACAGCCAAATCTGTCTCCCTTCTGAACTTATGTTCCCTTATGATTTCAGCTGTACTTTCTAATCAGCTCACCCCTGAAAAAGGCTCTTTATTTAACTTACCAGAACAATCCCCTTGACTTGGAAAGCTGCTCTGGTCATCTATATAGAAAAAGAATGCCAACATGGCACTCACTAACTATTGGCCCATCTCGCTGGTTCCTCTTCTGGACACGTTGCTAGATGGTCAAATAAATAAACAACTTATGGTTTATCTAAATGTTAATATGATCCTGGACCCATCACAATCTGGGTTTTGGATCCTCACGCAGCACAGAGATTACCTTGGTAGCGGTCACAGATCACATAAGGCTCTTTCTTTATACCCATATACCATCTATGCTTGTGCTGTTGGATTTATCTGAAGTGTTTGATACTGTGGCCCATCACAGCCTGCTCCAAAGGCTGTATGAGATTAAAATCCATGGGATAGCTCTACAATGGCTCTATGATTTCCTAACAAACAGAACTGAAACCATCTCCCTGGGTTCTTTCAAATTACGTACGGTGCTGTTAGACAAGAGTGTTCGCTCATGTCTAAGCCCAATGCTATTTAACATGTATGTTGCCCCCTCAAGCCAAGACTGTCAAATCCTTTGGATTTGAAGTGCTATCCTCTGCTGATGACAAGCAGTTGGTCATCTCCTTTGACAAAGACCTGGTCAAAGTAGAAGAATGCATTTCAATAGGGGTGAAGGAAATTGAAGCCTAGATGACTGAGAACCAGCTTTAGTTGAATGCAGAAAAAAATTAGATTATGCTGTTTGGTAAGGCCCAACAGCTCTGGTCCTCTGATTGGTGGTATTCAGAAGTAGGCATTTCTCTGACACTCAAACTGGTTGTCAGGCCAAGAAGTTTGATGTCGGTGTCGGACTGTGAAGGACCGGGTTTTTAGAACCCAGCGGCGTCAGGGAGAACGCCTGAAACCTTCGAGTTCCCCTGTCTTGGCAAACAGAGACACGGGATACTTCTTGATGACGTCAAAGACCAAAGTTTATTGGCTGCAACCAGGAACAGAGATCTACGAAGCACACACGGGTGAGAAAGACTGCACAAATTAAATAAGCGGAGCATGGTCTTTTATGCCAAAAATCAAGCCTCAGGCAACATTTCAAATTAACATTCGGTGCCTACAAACTGACCAATGACAGTGTAACATTTTGAAAGTAGCGTATGACGACCATCTCAGACAATCCCATTTTCCGTTGTCCAGCCCACCAGAAATGACCACGCACATTCCTAGTTTCCTGTTCGATCAGGCCGGACAAACCCATCATAAAGCCTTCAACCCAAATCAATGATTATGTCGTAAAGGAAAGGCAGAAACAGATTGGAAAGGAGATAGAAAGGTGGGAGCAGTGTACCATAAATTCGGGCACGTCCTGCTCTTTGATCTTTATCAGACCAGCTGCTGAACAAGGAGCTGGCTCAGCAAGGTCGGCCTCGGGGAAGGAGTCAGTTCGGCCAGGTCACCCAGAAGTCAGCTAAGGCATACGTGTCTCAAGGACTCGTTCGGCCACAGTCATCGGACCTATGTTAGGGCAACCACACAAAATGGCTGCCGTATGCAAAATGGAACCCGAAGGTTCAAACTAAATCCTTAAATACAGAGTGTTCTCCTATATCGATTCATACGAAAACACTCAGACACGCTGCACTCGCCATTTGCGGTCTGCTGACACCAAAATCGTCCATTTCCGACAATCTTTAGTGAATGGGTTCGGAACCATCGAACCCAGTTCGCGAACCACGGAACCACAACTGGACCAATCCCTCAACATGAAAGAGCAGGTTCAATCTACGATTGACACCTGCTTCTATATGATAAGCCTGTTGAGAAAAGCCTTCCCTTTTTTTTCTCTTTCGGCCAGGAAAATCTTTGGTTGAGGCACTTATCATTAGCAGATTGACTTATGGCAATGTGTTGCTACCTTCTGCAAATTAAATGCTATTATCGAAACAACAAGATGTTCAAAACAAAGTGCCCCATCTCATTTGCAACATTCCATCTTGCTCTGCTTGGCTCACCTCTTTTGAGATCTTTACATTGGTTGCTTGTCCAGAAAAGAATAATTTTTAAAATCTGCTGTCTTACTTATAACACATTGATGGAGAAAGGCCCCTGCTACCTAAATTTGAAGCTCAAATACTATCATCCAGTCAGACTTCTGAGAGCAAGTGATAAAGCTTGGCTCACTGTCCCACGTGTCAGAAGGTCCCGAGCTGGGGCAGGTCATTTTGCACCTGGCCCCCTTTTACTGGAATGAGTTGCCTCTTCACATCCAAATGTGTACATATCATCCTAAATTAGGAAACTGTGCAAGACTGTGTTGTTCTCGCTCACTAGTTTCCCATGTGCCTGCGATCTGCCCTGCACTGAGATACCACTCCCTGGGTCATTTGAGCGCAATAAGAAGCGTAATTAAATTAACAATGCAGTCTTTGGTGTGGTCTTCTCACAAACATGTTGTCTTCTTTCCTCCTGTATGCTGAAAGTCATTTTTGTTGATTATGCGATTTTGTGCATTTTACCACTGATGACCAGTACTAATGGGCTTGTGTTCAGTCCTTTAAACATGGTAAAATTGTCTTACACCAAATTGGCACATTTAATTTACTTATTTGATTTACTTGTAAGTCAACTCTAAGTCCCCAGTAAACTGGTACTACATGCACCCAGGGCCTGTAAATTAAACGCTCGATGTGCCTGCAACACTTATTTAAGCCACAAACTAAAGTAGCCTTTAAAACATGTGTCAGTTCTACCATTGCAGCCTGTGTGCCGTTTTAAACTGCTATTCGAACTAGCAAAATAAACCTTTTGCCAGACCTAAACCTCACATTTTATAACATTTAAATCAACCCTAGCATAGACCTTTGACAGCCCATAGGACAGGATGCACTATATTAAAAAAAAAGTAGGACATTTGTTGTTATGTTCTGCATTTCCTGGTAATGTAAAATTCCCAAATTCGTTTTTCATTTCTGTAAGGCCTACCGGTCACACAGGATAACATTAGGTTACCCTATTACATTTAATAAGCGCCAAGCTTTGATTGGGAACAGGTTGAAATGCCATGTTTGGTTTCAAAACAATTTTAGTTTAAAATTCTCTTCAATTGCAAAGGCAAATTTTAAGTCATATTTATAAAAATGCCACTTTTAGAAAGCTGGCATTTTCTTGTCGTAACCATTTGGTGCCTTCAGCCTGTGTCCTGAGTCAATTGACTGGGAATAGTTGGCAGTTGGCCTTTGGGTATTGTATTGTATTGTATTGTATCGTATTGTATTTGACATTTATAGAGCACATGGCTACCCGAGGGCGTCCCAGTGCTAAGGAGGTAAGAAAGGAGGAACGGAGGAAGGGGGTCTATATAAACGGACAGGTTTTCAATTGTTTACGGAATTTCAGGTGGTCAGGCTCACTCCGCAGGTGTAGTGGGAGGGCATTCCATAGCTTGGAGACGATGAGTGAAAAGAGCCTGCCTCCGCTTCTGCCCTTTTTTTATCCTGGGAATCGTTGCAAGGTGGAGTTCATTGGAGCGAAGTGACTTGTTAGCTCTGTATGGGCTGATCAAGTCCCTATTAATTAGTGGTCTGTGGTTGTTTAGGGATTTATGTGCTACGCAAAGGGCTTTGAAGTTTTCTCTCTGCTGTACTGGAAGCCAATGAAGAGAGTGTAGAGCTGGTTTTGCTGAGCAGCGAGCGGGGGTATCAGTGAGCAACCTTGCGGCACAGTTCTGTAGGACCTGTAGCTTGGAGATGACTTCTTTGGGGGCACTTTAGTAGAGGGCATTGCCATAATCCAATCTAGACAGGATGAGGGCCTCGGTGACTAGTCTTTTTACAAGCGGGGGAAGAAGGGGAAGGATTTTATGAATAATTCTATGCAGGCCATAACAGTAGGATGCTGTCTTTCTCGTCTGGGTTTTGAAGGTGAGGTTGTTATCCAGCCATATTCCTAAGCTTTCTATTTCTGTTTTGGGAGTGGGCAGTGGTCCCATTGAGAGAGGCCAGAGCATGTTTAGACCGATGCTCGAATGGTCGCCCAGAATCATCAGTTCGGTCTTCTTACCGCTGAGTTTCAGATGGGAGAGACTCATCCATTTTACTACTTCCTCCAGGCAAGGTAGAAGGCCCTTAGCTTGTTGGCAGGGATGGCTCAGGGCTATGACCTGTTGTGTTTCGTCAGCATAGGTCACCACGTGGATTCCGAATGGCGACACTATCTCTGCCAGGGGGGCCATATACACATTAAAAAGGGTGAGGCTAAGCGAATATCCCAAGGTTTGTGAGGTAGGGTTGTCTTGGAAGACTTGGAAAGATCTACCCTCAAGAAAGGACTGTAGCCATTTTAGCGCTGTTCCAGACACTCCTGCCCTCTTGAGACGGTGGACCAGGAGCGGGTGATTGACCGTGTCGAATGTCGCGCTGAGGTCAAAGAGGATGATTGCTGCTGTGCCTCCTGCGTCCAAGATTTTCCTTGTTTCCTTCACCACTGACAATATGGCGGTTTCCGTCCCCTGGCCTGGCCGAAATCCAGTTTGAGAGGGGTGGATGGCAACATTATTTTCGAGGAATGCCAAAAGGGCGCAGTTAGTGTGTTTCTCTGTTATTATAATTATGCACGGCAGGGGAGAGATGGGTCGGAAGTTGCCCAGATCTGTAGGGACTAGATTGGGTTTTTTAACAGGGCGGGACCATTGCTTTTTTCCACTCGGGAGGAGCTGTACCAGTGTTGAGGGAGGTATTAATTAGTTTTGGTGGCCAAATGGGCAATGGCTAGTACAACCAGTGACAGGATATTGGGGGGAGTGGGGCTCGGGGGGAGCCACTTAGAAGGGTGAGGAAGGAATACCTTCCCGACAGTGAGGCAAAGTGATTGAAGTGTTAGTAGGATGGGCAATTCTCGCAGGATGGGAGTGTAGAGCTGTGCCCTGTCCACTTACATTTAAAAGGGCAGCAACAAGGACACTCACAAGAAAACTTGCCACTAGTCATTTGCCACTCTAGGCTACTTGGAGACTGGGAACCTTTCAGAACCAGAGTGGGGGTAGTCTAGACATTGCCCCTACTTCAAAGGCAAGAACAAGGTATACATTTTGGACCCTCATGCCGACTCTTCAGTACATTACTGGACCTGTGGACTGCAAATCAAAGGAAGAACTGCCTTGTTTCCCAGAGGACTGCTCCGCTGCTTAAGGCTGGCATTGTTCTTCAGAGGACTGCCCTGCTGCTGCCTGAGAACTGCCATTCTCCTTGGGGCCTTCCCTGATCTCTTGAAGGAAGACTTTACCTACTCTCTTCACCCCAGGTTAACCTGAGTGACTCCAAGGGTCAGTTGGCTAACCTCCTGTTCTGAGCTACCGGGACATACCAAGCTCCAGAGCCCTCCCTGTAACTGCCCTGCTGAATTGCTGCAACTGAACCTCTGCTAGAGTGAATCCTTGATCCCCAAGAGGTAGCCCCATTGGACCGGCGGCTGGCATTACAGTGCACTCTTAGTAAAGAAAGTGAGAAATCCTGAAACTTTGGGCTCTTCGCGACCAGCAATCGGTCCATTTGCGATGAGCTCTGCTGTGCATGATGACCTCCAGAGATGACCAGCAATGCAACGTCTGAACTTTAGCAATGAAAGCCTGCAACAGCAATGACCATCTATGATGCCCAACTGATCTTTGCGCTAGAGCAACAACAGTCTGTGACGCCTGGCTTGCTCTTCCCCCTGCAGCGATGACCATCCATGACTCTCTGCGCAGGGTCTTCACTTTCCTTAATCAAAAATTCATTTTCCTACAAACTCATCTGTAGTATCCTTCTGTTAATATTGTAGGAAGGTTAAAGATGATGTAACTAGAACATATTAGTATATCACCAGCAGAATTTGGTATTAGAATTCATGGAATGTTGAGAGGATGTTGGGTGATAATACCACATCTTATTATGCTCGTATTTTTTGAAGACACATGAACCAGTTGTCCTAGCGCGATCATACACACCGAAATAAGTACTCATAAGTATATGTCCTGTTGTTGACGTTTCTCATCTTTCCTGAGACATCGAAACGACACTGTTCGCAAGGCCATACTGGCACCTGTCACCACTCACTAGAATAACACCTGTCATTTTATAGTAACCCTGATAGTGGCTGCAGCAAAAAAGAGTGCAGTGGGACAACGGTGAGGTTTATACCTGGGTACAAGCAGGGCCCCCATTCTCTTTTAAAGAAGTGCGAATGAGTGAAATGAAAATCAGCAAAAGCCTACTGAAATAAAAATGCTACAGGCAATAAAAGAGATAAATACAGAATAAGCAAAAAAAGAAAAGCACTTTTGTACTTGCATAAAGACGCCTTCCATGAATAATACTGTGTCTCTTAATTTGGTAGGTTGAAATAGCCATTGTGACTGCAAACTAAATTATTTTTTTTTGTCTCACTGATTCCCGGGCATATTACCAAGGGCCTTATCGCTGCTTTAGCAGGAATTTTTCCCGCTAAAGCGGTGATAATTTTATCGCCCTATTACCTAGCTGCCGCTAACACCAGTTAGTGACAGCTAGTAGGAGATAGCGATCATCTTGGGGCTCGCTTTGCATGTCAGCGATATTTATCGCTAATGACATGCAAAGTGGGTGTGCCAAGATGTTAGCGACTGTAAACAGTCGCTAACATCGCTATCTCCTATTACCTACAATGGCGTACTTTTGGAAATATTCGCGCTAAGCGTGAATATCTCTAAAAGCTAACGCCTGCCCAGAGCAGTTCTTAGCCATGTTATCCAATGGTAGGTGGATAACATTGCTAAGAGCATTAGCTCGGTAATTCATGAGTATCGCTGACTTTTCAGCGATATTCATGCATTTCGGCCGATTTTTATCGCTTTTGAGATAAATCTTGATAATAGCAAGGTTTATCTGCGATAAAAATCGGCGGAGCTCGGCGATAATAATATTGCCGCTAACCGTGTTAAGCGGTGATTATCGCTTGATCTTGGTAATAGGCCCCACAGTTGTTAAACTGTCTCATTCATGTATATATGAAAACTCAAATACAGTCTTAACATCTGGTTTACTTATCACGTTGCTTAGTATATTGACAATACCATGTTCCACGGGCTGTAGAACGAGAAAAGATATTTACTGACCCTCTAATGCGTGCTTTTTTTTTCCTTCAAACTATTCACTCAAATGAATCCCTTTTATGGGTGTGATTAAGCAGATAGTCTGTTTGATTTAATATCGTTAACATAAGTAACATCTTACTTTTGCATGTAGAATTTACCATGGGCCATTTTAAACATTTGCACCAGCAGAGGCATATCATTACTGACATTTTGAAAGCCTTGTTGGTCCGGGTGCTTAGTGAATGTAAACACATTTCTTGGAATAAAATATGTCATAAAGTTTCAAGGGAATAATTTACTGCAATGTCACCATAACCTCAATATTAGCGATTACAACATAATTGAAGCCTAATAAAAGCTGAAGACGCTTTACAAAGGAGGCTTGATACATCTAGATTGGATTCTGTAATAGATAATGATCCTCATTATACAATCGTATTATCTAGATGTATGTATGTCATGATTTGCATGTCAGTTTGGAGTGGGCAAAGTGCAGTGGTTATCCCGTGCCTTTCAGGCTCCCAACTCTCCCAACCAACACCAGGAAAACCATCATGCACACTCTCATCACCAGCAAAGTAGACTACAGGAAAACCCTACATGCTGTTTAAGGCTTCCAATCAGAACACGGAAAACCAGATCCTGTTACATGAGTTCACAGAGACGTTTGCCATGTTGCCTCTTTGGCTACACGCACCACAATTAAGCTTTCCACATCACTGTAAGTTATCAATCCCATCACATTTCATGATGAAGCATTGTCAGTCTGCAATTGTCGCTGCTGTATTCGTTTTACCAGGGGCAGCTCCTTCATTAGGGCAGAGGAGCGTCTCCCCACAGCTTTCTCGCAGTGCGAGTAGCAGAAACATAAAATGGTAAAACTACCATGTTATGTTCCTGCTTCACACACTGTGAGAAAGCAGAAGGGTTTGGTTGTGGGCGGGTGGGTGGTGGGGTCTACTGGAGGGCAGGGGAGGAGTGTCTAGACCAAAGCTGCGAGCCTTGACTGTTTAGTCGGCCCTCTGGAGGCTGACCAAACCAATTATGCACACTCTCCCTTTTCTCTGTGTAGGCTGCATGAGAATGGCCTCCCCATAGCCTCCTGGCTGGCTGCCGTCCCCACCAATCACAACGCTGCCATTGCAGCGTTATGATTGGCTTAGGGAAGGCTGCCTCCTTCCTGTTCCACGGGACCCAGCCTGGAGCTGAGATGGCGCTGACCCAGGAAGGTAAGATTTTTTTTAAATTAAATCTCCCCTCCCCCCATTCGAACCCCTACGTGACCCCCACACCTGCACCCCCACCCATGAGTTATGCCAGCCGCGAATGCATTTTACTACTTCTGGCACACTAAGTCAAATAAATCTTTAGTTTATAATTATTGGGTAAGGTAGGTAGGTGTATTAATTATTAATGTTGTTTCCCCTTTATCATTTTGAATAATTTGTATTTCATTTTCAGCTCTGCAAATATGGTTTTCTCGATGTTGGAACAGCTGATACATCCATCAATCTGAAAGATGAAGGTGAACGCATAGTACTCTCCCGTACCACCTAAACCCACAGACCCACCGCTACTCACTGCTGCTGTGTGTGCTAAGCTATTGGAATTGTATAGTGCGCAGTCTACCCTCCGTATGGCCTTGTAGCGCTGTCTGAGACTGCGGCCATTGGGTTTATATATAAACCTGTGTGTTGGACCCGGGGTCACAGGTCCACCTAGGGTAGCCTGGCACAGAGTGATAAGACCTATCTCGAAGGCAATTGTGCTATGCTTGCGTCACACTCACCACAGTAACCCAGCGCCCATCCACCAAAAATGACACCACACCTTGGTAGAAAAATTAGAAATGCTTTATAAAAATTCCTTAAGTTAACTTATTCCGTTAAGCATGTATCACTTAAACACATCAAGCACTTCCACATTTGATAACCTGCATCATTTAGAACCCAACATTGCATTTAGTTCAAGAATCTTGTTCCCCAGAGGAAATGAATTCAGCAAAACCACTTAATACTTTAAATTTCAGGCAGTTACTTTTGCAGTTTAAATAAAATTAGGCAGGAAATAAACATAATACATCTATTGAGGGAAGCAAGATTGTGCATTACTACAGCAAAGAAACCATATTGCATATCTCTCTTAGTAAAGTTGGTCTACGCGTTGATGTAGCAGGTGCCAGAATTATATACTCCTGGTAAAACAAGAACGGGCATTAAATTTAGTCAGTATCATGCATTTGATCTCGTAACCTGTAATGCCCTGGCTTCTGTTTAGCTTTAGTGTGGAGCCAGCAGCAGTTTCCATGGATGGCAGATCCCTAGTTCCAGTAGGGCAGTTTTGTCAGTTTAGGCTCCCTTGGCCTACATGACCTCTGTCACCAGGGTTCAAGAGAGTAGGCCATTCACTAGCCCCGTGGAGATTTCTCCAATTTCGTGTCCCGCACCAGCCCCCAGATCCCTGCTTACTTGTGGGCTTGACGGTATTAGTTTAAGATTCAACCGTCACAGGCAGCTGGGGAAGATTATACCATCTCCGGCAGTCTCTTGATTAAGCGTCTCCTCCCTCGCAGGCAAGGCCGGCTTACACGCTGGGCCTGCACTGAGGAGAGGACGCTTCTGCTACAATGTGCAACTGAAATGGACTTGGTTCGGCCACCTACGAAGGCAGCCACTCCTTTCCTCCGAACAGCCACGCTCCACTGGGCCTGCGTGGGAGAGAGGCGTCAGCGATGCGGCGCCGCCCCTCAGGGAAGCCGTCAAGCCCTCCTCTGAACCTGCGTGTAGGAAGGGACGCCTCAATGCCGCTCCGCCTCTTTAGAGAAGCTGACGAGCCCTCCACTGGGACTGCGCTAGGGACAAGACGCCTCAATGCTGCATCGCCACTTCAGAACATTCACCTCAGCGAGAGGTAGCGGTACAGGCGGCGAAACTACCACCGGCTCCTCACCCTGGGAGGGAGTCGCAACACCCACATGGGCACCTCAAGCCCCAATGTCGCAGGTCAGGCGACCTCCACACCTCAGCGGTTCCCCAGCAAAATCGTCCCAAAAAAGGGGGTGACCTCTGCCCAGCGCTCCTCGGCACAGGTGAGAGCAGGCAGGCCAGCACAGGAGGGGGGATTGCTAGAGAAAAAGGGGGGGTCAAGTTTTCACAGTCTCTTCTTTACTCCCGGAGCTATCTAGCGTCCTCAGGGTAGCTCTCACTCCCACAGATCAAAGGAGCAATACCTTCCACTCAGCACGAGCCCCAACCTTTACTCAAAACCACTCAGTGAAGGTACAGTTCCTCCTTTTTCGTGGAGACACCGGGCAGGGTTCAACAGGAAAATATCTAGGCAGGGCCAGGTCTACGGGTAGAGGGGCGATGACAGAGGCAAGGAAGCAACCCTCAAGAGAAGTCCACCCTCTCAGTGCCCCACCCCCCCTGATGCCACAGCCTGCACTCCAGTTGCTTAATAAAACAAGGGAACCCAAACAGTTGGCTGAGGACCATGGGGAATTATGCTTTAGAAGACAAGGGTCATCAGCGTATCAAAATTAAGAGTGTGAATGAAATATAGGCCATGATAGGAAACTATATTTGTCCTCAGAAACCGGTCCTCGGAAGCTTGTTTCCGGTCCAGGGAAGACATGGTTTGGCAGTTCGTTCTGGACTGTTCCCATGAGGCACAGGATCAGACTGATTTGCATATAGCCATGTCTTAACTGGGGTGGCAGAGTGGGCTGAAGAACAGTGATGGATTAAACCCAGATCTTTTGACTGGGTGTGAGTGTTTGATTGATTCAGATGCTCCATCCATCACCACCCCCTTTTGTACTAGTTAGATTAAGATACCACAATGGATATAGAAGTAGGATTTCTAATCAATAAATAATAAGGTCTATGAGATTCCATTTAATTTTTAATTATCGCCGACCTTCGAGTGACCAAGTAAACGTGTGCATTCATACAGTGTCCTGGGGCAGAGGTGGTTGCGCTATGTGGTTCCTAAAAACCGGGAAGAATTTTTAAGAAAATCTTACCCAAGTTTGGGCTCTTGCTATCGGGAGCGTGTGGCGTGCCCACCTACAGATGTGGCTGACAGCACAGTTATGTTGATATCAGGGCGAAAGGCTCTACCTGGGGGAGAGAGGTGCCCATTAGGTACTGACATTCCAGGGGAATGTTCTCGATGTGTGCCGAAGGCGATTTTTACCTGATGTTCAGGATCTGAGGATCCGCTCATTTGTGGTTGGACTCAAGGGTCCTTGTATATGCCACCAAGAGTTTTCTAAAAGACCGGAGATATAGATTACTTAGAATTAATTAAGTGTAATAATGCCAGCGGGTTTCTAGGAGCAAAGAATTATCGGGAATTACCCGTGGTACAATGTCCTATGTCAAGGCAGTGTAAGTGGAACTGCAGGGTCCGAATGGATATCAGCGCCTGGCATAAAGTGGGGAGACGAACCCTAATTAGGAATAATTCCTTTTGGAAATATCGCAATATGTGCGCGGTACACTGAGGGTTATGGCTCTTACCTTGGTAGTGCAGGGACTACGTTGTAATTGGTGTTCTGGTGGCCAGGGGAGCGATGTCCTATATGTTAAAACCAATGTGAGTTGAGCTGCAGGGTCCGATGGGATATCGACGCTGCGTCTAATACAGGAATGCCAAAGGGACCGAGTTACGAATAATTCCATTTCGAAATATCGCAATTGTGCGCTAGACCCAGGGGATTGTGGCGCTTACCTCAGTAGTGCAATGACTACGTTGCCATTGGTGTTTTGGGGGCCGGGGGAGCGATGTCCTATCCGACCATTGCTGCGATTGCAGTGAGGTTCAATGGTGCGCTCGTTTTGTCTGAGGCAACGTGTGAGTGGAAATAGAAAGGGGCAAATCTGTGGCGGCCATGTTGGAGCGGGTTTTCCCGAGTGCGCCTTACTGTGGAATTATCATATTGCAATGCGTATATGACGTCAGTTTACTGGTGGCCTTTTAGTTGTGGGATTCACCGGGCTTTCAGGTGAAGTGCTGAGCAATAAGACGCGCTCCAGCCAGCCCTACGATGCTCAAAATGGCCGCCCAGGTTCTGACCTTATTTACCCTAGGCCCAGGTCACTAGAATGGGCCGGAAGGTTCTAGATCCCTCTAATACTAACCTATGTGCCAAGCTCTGAGGTAAAACTTTGACAGTTGGCAGGCAACCATTTTGTGAGGGTACCTGCCCTTTCTCTATTTTACAAGAGCACCTGCGCTGCATTACTAATAGGTAATAATGAGGCCCCCAGAGACCTAGGGTCAACACCAAAAAGAAATAAAATGTAGTGGACACACAAGAAAAATGCAGAAGGCAAAAAAATAAATAATAATAATTAGAAGGGACCACCCAAAGGGCTGACAGGTTTAACACTGTGTATTTGTTAGTCCGAAGTCTTTCGGTCTGCTTGTAGGTGGGCAACAACGTCATCTTGAACGAGAACTGAATCTATGATTTTGGTGGAGAAGAGGTTTCTGGTATCGGTTTTAACAATCGCCTACACATTTCCGAGACTGGTGACTCACCCTTTGCTGACCAACAGGAGGGAGTCTTGTTCCCTAGCTGCTACGTGTGTGAATTTTTAATGTATACTTGAGATGTTCAATTTTGAATTGCTCTGTTGGGTGAATGTGAGTGGTGTGTACCTTAGAGGTTTTTGGTAATGGTACAGTAGCAAACTGTAGAACACATAGGCACTGTGTTGATATACGTGGGATCATTTATTTAACATTATTGTATCTTTGTATTTATGACCGTGGATGTGTAAGTGTGTCTGCATGTTTATATGTTTAATGGTTGCTTGTGTTTTGTTTTTGTACTATTCAAGTTATAGACAATGTAGTGTTGTGATAGTTACATTAAAAGAGTGTAATTGCAGTAGGCTAACATACTCTCTTCTGCTGGCAATTACAACAAATAAACGCAATATAATTCAGGACTGCTATCGCAATTTGTGCCAACGCCCTCTTGGCTGAAAATCAGATTTGTGTCAGAGTTGGGGATCAAATGCCCCTGAAGGCTTCTAACGATGACTGCTCTCTAGTACAGCAAGCCCTCCCTGAACACTGCCTACTACCTTAGCCAGGTAGATCCCTGCACATGTTAGAGTGAGACATAAAATAGTTAGATGAATACTCTTCTACCAGAAAAATGCCGGACAGGCCTTCATCGAACCACCCAATTACCATCATCGCTCCATACATCTCTAAACCGTAGTTTTTAGAAAAATAATGCCCTTACAATGTCGTGAATCTTTCTTTGGATCTAATGCCTTCTTTCAGATTTCTTCACTTTATGTTTTTTTACATTAGGGATCGAAATTTCAGAATGAGTACAAGAGCTTAGGAAAGGGATTGCAAAGCTGTGGAGAAAACTTAGGACCTCATTCAAGTTTTGGTGGGGCAGGAGTAACACCATAAATCAACTGCCCTCTTGGTCTGCCAAACCCATGATTCCCTGCCCCATTTAAAGGGGTTGGAACTCCGAGATTCCTTTCAGCGGAGCCTCTGCCGGCTCCACCATTGGTGAAATGTGGTCCAGCGCTCCTTTCATCAAAGCACTGCTTTCTCGTAGCGGTGGTCTCACCCCTATTGAGGCCAAGGCCATCATCGCTCATGTTTTTTGCTGCTATTATCCACCATGCTTCGCATGCGTGGGGAAAAAGCAAAAGAAATGACCAAGAACTACCTGAGCATTGGAACATTCCTTTTTTTTTGTTTAGTAGACACAACTTCCGCTTTGGAGGTTTATTTTCGCAACAAAATCGTTTGCCGTGCAAATGCATTAAAACTGTGTGTGCGTCGCATCACAGTGACATGAATGATTCGCGGTTAGACGGGCTGCGACCTTGACTGTCTGCCAGGGTCTAAATGCACAGGTAGCATGGAACTCTAAATGTGGAGTGGAATCAACTGGCCGAATTTCCTTCACTATACAATCTCTGTGAAGGAAGGAAATTCTGCCTTTGGATCCTACTCGGTATCTGCAACTGTATTTAAAAACAATATCTAAACTATAAATTAAGCCATCCATTGATTTGGGCAGGATAAAAATCCAATTATTGCACAGCTGTTCTCTGTAATATTCAAATTGTTAACTATGCTAAATCACCTATAATATGTTCATACTATGAAAAGCCTAACAGGATACAGCCCCCCTCGGCACCATTGCAAGCACTCCATCCCGCCCTTTCACCTCTTCTCGTCCCCTGGCCCTTCTCCAAAAAAACGTAACATAATTAAATCTACTAGGCGACGAAGCTTCCACATGTTTTCTCATGAATGTATTTACATGCTTTGGCATTTAAAATAACACTAACATGCTGTTTTACAGCTACTTCAGCATGCTTCAGGGACTGCAGACCGCCAGAAAGGTGACACAGGCGATGAGAGAAACAGGAGATTGACAGATTGGTGAGTGTCCAGTGTCTCATTTGTATGTTGTGCGCATTCCTTCCTTGATGCCTTAGCAATCACCGATTAAAGGCAGGCAAAGTTACGGTTTTTGTATAAGTCGCATTCCGCTATTCATAGGACTTTTTTTGCGCTGTTAGCTGTTGGGAGGGCCTCGGCATGTGATAAGACGCTGAGTCATTCCTTAATGATGTGTTGTGGGCCTTGTGTTCTGACCTGTATTTGATTAGGTAGCAATTAATGCATAATGAACTATCTGTTGTGACTGGTTCAAGAGAGGTCTGCAGGAGAACGTTATCAAATTTCTCATGATTTTTTAGGACCCGGTCCCTAACATAAGTATTTTCTGTGTAATTAGAGGTAGTATAGTCCTGGTGTTACTGGTTGTGTGGTATCTCTTATTGGCTGTCTGGGTGCATGTGAGATGTTCAATCTGAAACTTGCCTTGAATGGTTGTACGTTGTTATTTTACTGATATTTCTTGTGAGGAAAGTCATAAACAGTGTGTGCGCCCACACACAAAAAGTGCTCCCAGAAGGCACGTCTGGCTCAAGTTAGCATATTGATGATGTGTTGAATGTATTCAGAAAAGTCTGTCTAATGTGTACTGGGTGACAGTCAGTATGCTTGTTTCAAATAGGAAAGTGTTTTGCTTTTTTTTTACTTGAATTGATAGCCATGACTTATAATCTTTGTTGAAGGACAATGTGGTGCTTTACGTGTTACACTAAAAGAATGGGGAACAAAATCGGGCGTTCAGGGAATAGTGGGTGTAGGTAGCTATCTTCACCCCTTGCACACCCACAGACATGTTCATTCCAATCCCTATAGCTGCTCTATCTATTTCCCTTTTGCCCCTCTACTCACTAACAAAATAGGCACAACACAACAACACTCAGATTGTTAGACCTGTCACGCTAGGGTGGTCTTCCCCAAAACCTTTTACCTTACTCCTCCATTGTTTTGCTCATCTTGTTTTTGTTGGCCATAGGACTCGGTGCACTTTACAAGTGTGGGTGCTCACTCCCTAAAACATGGTAGCATTTGCTTATACCCATTTGGTACCTTTAATTTACTTGTAAGTTCCTAGTACAGTGGTACTCAATGTACCGAGGGCCTTGGACAACCCAGAGTGCAGGGTGCAATGTATGTAAGAGGCAGGACATGTACTTTTAAGTCCTGATAGTGAAAAACTCTCAAATTAATTTTTTACTACTGCAAGGCCTAGCTCTCACATAGCATAACATTGGGGTTTCCAAATTACATTTTATAAGTGTAATTCCCAATTTGGATTTGTCCCGGGACGCAACATCACTTATAATCTAGGTACAGTGCTCGGCACACTTCAACACACCATTCCGGAGACTCGCGCAGTAGCAGTGTTTCTTGACATGGGGAAAACATTCGACTCTGTTGAATGGCCTTTCATGAGATGGGTTCTGGAGCGAATGGGCGTTGGTGAGGTTTTTCTACAGCTGTCAGGTATACTCTAAAGCTCGCCCAGGGTTCGAATAAAAATAGGAGATTTGGTGAGGGACCTGATATATAAATTGCGTAGCTCGAGGCAGGGCTGCCCACTATCTCCGATCCTTTATGCTTTAGTTGCTGATCCTTTGGCCTGTGCTCTGCGAGAGTATCATAGATATAAAGGTATCCGTATCCCAGGGTATGAAATCATACTTTCAGCATACGCCGATGATACACTACTTTATGTACGCGACCCGGAGTGACATCTATCATCCATCTTGAGGGAAGTGGTGCACTTTGGGGGAGAGTCGGGACTGCAGGTCAACTGGTCCAAATCCATTTTCCACCCTAATACGCCTTCCACTGCACAGTTTGACCTTGATTACCCACTTCAGTGGACGACAGATTCAGTACGCTATCTAGGTATTCAAATACACACTGACTCGGACGTGGTGTACTGGGAGAATTATGGTGCATTATTGGGCAAGTTGGAAGAAGAGGTGGACCGCTGGATGCGCTTGCCTTTGACTCTTCTGGGTAGAATCTCAATAATGAAATTGGTGGTGCTACCACGTCTTCTTTTTCTCTTCACTAAATATCCGATGGTCCTCCCTGGTGTCTTTTTTAAGAAGCTCAGAACTCTGATGGTTAGGCTAGCCTGGGCGGGCAAGCAGCAGTGAGTTAATTGGCAAACTCTAATGCTACCTTATCCCATGGGTGGAATAGAAGCACCGGATTTTGATCTTTATTATAGAGCAGCGCAGAGTGCTCATGCACATTCTTGGATACATGGTGCGCCGGATATCCCGCACCTACGCATTGAACAAGAGGTGGCTTCCCCGCGTCCGTTACCCATGCTGTTTGCCCCGCGGGGCCATAGAACTTGTATCCTTGACTCTGTCAATACTACCACGCATACCTGGCAGCACCTGCTAAAAATACAAACAGGGGCTATTCTCTAATCACCTTTGGTGCCTCTGGAGTGCTGCCACTGGTTGTCACCATGCAGAGATCAAGGGGTGGTACGGGCACTCAAAACTATAGTGATCAACACCATTGGGGATTATTTGAGGGTGGCACTGCGAGGGAGTGGGACTCTGTGGCTTTGGAGGGCGATACACCCACACCCCTCAACAGGTTTAAATTCCACAGGACACGTCAACCCTGCTGCAACTGCTGGGGACTGATCTGACTGAACCTCCGGAAGTGACTGCACTTACACTAATCATTAAAACATGGACTCAATAGGGACTGGTTTCTAAAGTCTATAAACAGGCTATGTCATACAGGGAGAATCATTATACCAAAGCCCGCTTGGCCTGATAGAACGGCCTTAATAAGGAAATAGATGACGACATGTGGTTATACTGCTGCCTTAGCACAAAGCGGGTATCCCTTAATGGCAGGCACCACCTGGTGCATTTTAAATTTCTTAATAGAGTCTACTACACCCCTGAATGACTATGCAGGTATGGTTAGTGGGATACCTCGAAATGTGAGAGATGTGGTGAGCGAGTAGCAGACTTTGCACATTTGGCTTGGCTCTGCCCCTGGATAGCTAAGTTTTGGGGGCAGGCATTTTCAGAACTCGCAGAGATCACAAGCCCCTACACAAGGGAGTACATAGGCTGGTCGACATGGGCCTCTGGATGGCCAAGCATAGAATGGCCTATCTGTTTGTCAAGAGGCCGGCTCCCTACTTTAAAACAGTGGGCTTCTGACATGTTATATTGCTCTACCCAAACAGAATGCTATAGCGACCTTCAGCCCCCGCAACAGACCTAAACATTTTTGGGCACTGTATAGTACGTATCGGGCCAGACAAAGCAGTGGGGAGGGGTACCCCCAAGTGACGGGCGGCCAAGTTATACATGACTTAGTAATATACCACTCCTGATATAGCGAGCAGAGTTCTGGCTTGTTCACACAGTGTTCTATGTACACGTGGGAGCGGGTGGGATATCACAAGATAGTGCTCTTGTGGGTCAGTGGTGATGTGCCACTTTCTGGTAGCCCTACTTTGGATGGTGGATAGGAGTTGAAGTGGGACTGTTTAATTTTGCATGTTCCAAACCCTGCCATGCCATGTACAAGTTGTCTTCTCATATGGCTTAAAGTTTCACTGTCAAGATAATTGAAATGCTTCTGAAAAATGCGCTGTGTACTATGTACTTGGTGCTCCTCCTGTCACTGTTATAACACAATAAATTATTTCATTAAAAAAAAGTATAAACCCCAATTGAGAAGAGATAGACTTTTCAAATTTGGTGTCTCTGGTATCTCAATTTAAAATACACACTCATGGTGAATTCAGATTTTAAATTGCAATTCTGAAAAGGTCACTTTTAGAAAATTGGCAATTACTTACTTTAGTCATTTGGTGCCTGCTGCTTGACTCAGATACACATCTGGGAAGGGTGATAGCTGGGCTTTGTGTATTCCCCCTAGACAGCTACACACAATGGGAGTTTAGGTGTGTCTTGACGGGCCATTCAGGCAGGATGGGAGGTAGGAACTGGACCCAGCCTCACGTACACTTGAATAGGCTGTGTCCTGCCACCAAACAAAAGGCTGCATACACCCCTTTAGTAGGGTGACCAACTGACTGTAATTTTCAAAGACAGTCCATAAATTTACCCTAATGTCCATTGTTCATGATTGATGTCTTAACCAAAAACATTTGTCCAATATTTTCGCATTTCAGCTAAAGTGACACAATCGATATTCTTATCAGGGTGTCTGCTCCTCAAAGAAATGCAAATGTGTGCAATTGGTTAATCAGCAAATATAAAGGCTGCCTTGGAGCTGGTCTAGGTGTGAATCTATGGAGTCACTTGGAGCATCCTGAAGACAAATATATCTCTTTTTAAGAGCTACTTTAGTAGTGTTCCAAGCTGAGCTGTGGAGTGTGTGCTTTTAATGGACAGTTATAAAAAATATTTTCGGTAGATATAATCTGTATATTCCTGAAATCAACATTTTAGAAGCACTTTTTATCTTTAACATACATTTATATGTGCATTTTTTTGCCAACCTAGATTATACAATGTGTAATGCACATCTAAAATCATGATTTAAACACTGTGCTTTCAGGGACCTTTTTTCACTAAAAATGTATGTTGCTTTTTCCTTCTGCACCAAAACAAGATTCTATTTCATGAGCCCCTAGTTGCACAAATAGACATCTGTAGAGATCGCATTACCCATTAGTTTCATGGATAGACAAACATAAAGAGAACTGAGGGGCTGTACTCAGCAGATAAAAAATTCTTGATGCTGAGGGGGTTCCCAGCATGTATTTTTGATACTTTTCTTAAGGATGATCACTCCATCGATATTGGAAAAATTAATATTCTAAACATGAGATTCTAGGCATTTATCCCTTGTGACTCATAAGACGCTACGGATAATGTTGACACGTTCCGTAAAGAGGATCTCACCATCGATATTGGAACAACTAAAATTCCAGCCCTGATCAAGTCCATATCGGGCGAAATGCATTGGCTGGGCTGTTGCACGTATTCTTGCACATGACTGTGAAAATTAAATGAAAAAAACTGAATACAAGAACTTTCAAGACTCCTGTCTTCATATTTTTCTAGAATTATATGAATTGAAAATTATGATTGTACTTAACAATTGAATTATAGAGATCGTCATCCTCCGTGATATTATCACTTGCGTTGGAAGAGGAACTATTTTCTCTTATATGTGACTTCTTAGTAGTGGGGTCACGGCAAGTTTGAGCATTATTCAATATTGGATATTTTGAGGATAAACTACACTGCTGCAGCCTATACTGAATACACTATTGACGATGTAACTTCTTTAACCAATTAGAGGATTCACATGAAATAGTTCATTTCCAACTGATTAGTTTAATTTTCATTTATTATTCAGTTAAGGCATATGTATTTTATGTGTTGTAAGTTGATGCTGAAAAATCAACAAAATCGTTACAGAATATTCTGTTCCTTTAAGCCACACCTTTGATTCCACTCTGTGCTCCCTGGGCCTGTCCCTATTGCAGTATCAACACTTTTTTTTAATGCACTTCAACCACTGCATTGAATAACTCAGTGGTTGGCGAGCCAACAAATTTACAAGGAGAGCCAAGCCAATGGTCTGGCTGGAATCTTAGCCACAGTGCGCCACAGCTCCGCCAGCCATGGTGCGCCGCATTTATAATGCGGCGCACCATGGTGCAAAAACGGCACAGATGCGTGACGCATCTGTGCCGGAAATGTGGCGCATTGCTGGAGTTGCGTCGCAAGCGCGACGCAGCTCCAGCAAGGCTCGGGGGTGCCCCATTTTAACAATGCTGCGTCAAGACCTACGCCTGCTTCAAGCAGGCGCAGGATTTTGACGCAGCATTGGCTTAAAAGTGACTAAGTGAAATCTCATAGATTTCACTCAGCCACTTTTGAGAGGCGCACCTGCCCCGGAACGCCCACCCTGCGCCGGAACGCCCACAAGCGGCGCAGGGCTTTACAACGTGACGCATCTGCCTAGATGCGTCACGTTGTAAATTGTTCGTAGGGATGCGCCACGTTTACGCTGCTTTGCGTGACGCAAAAGCGGCGTAAACGTGGCGCACGGGCCTCATAAATCTGCCCCTAAGAGTCTGTGCTTGAGCCAAACCCTGATATGTTTGCTATGTAAATCGTATAAACAAATCAAATAAAATATGGTGAATTTGCTTCAAAATTAAACCGAAGTATATTTTTTAATGTGAAGTATTATTGTTAATGTGTCACATTATAGTCTATCAATTCAAATACAATAGGTTTTTGTACAACTGGCATTCGGAACTCATGTATTTGAAAGTAATTTCATATGCATTAGTGAAGAAAAGAGGGGTTTGGTGAAGTAACATATTTGCCTAAGATCAGACAATTGACTCAAGTAACTTTGTACAAATCAGCTAGGAATTTGATATGTATTTGTCTTTCTTTATGATAAGGCTTTAGTTTTACCTTTTTTTGTATTTTTCATATAGCGTGATGTCGATCCAAAGGAATTAGAGCACTTTACTTGAGTATCAATTACATTACACAGGGCCACATCCATTGTAAACAGGCATGGGGAGATTAAGTGGTTTGCCCAGATTCACAGGATGTTGTGCTGAAGCCAAGACTCAAATCTAATTCCCCAGTTTCAAAGTCAACAGTCCTGACCCTAACACTATATCCTGGGTGGATGGAAAGAAGCATGCAGAAACTACATGCAAGCGAGGCTCATTATGTGCTGGAGGATCCAACAGGACCTCAAGTTCATCAAGAGCCACGCTTCAGACTCGAGCCTGGCTCAAACTTTCAGTGACTTGTCCATCTCTAAAACAGCTATAAAATGTCTAAAAGTCCAGTGATATTAGCATATGGAGTCCTGCATTCCCTTACCTACATTATGGGCCTTATTGTTTTATTTTATATTATTGTGTCAGAATAACCAGCGATCTGCATAAATTTATCGAAGTGTAGTGTTCCGCTTCCAGAAAAGTAAAAGAATACTGTATTTCCGGTTATAAAAGTAATTGAGGAAAAACAAAATAATCAAGCCAGTGGATTAAGTGTGCTATGTGTTACTGGGAAGCCTGGGTTCAAATCCCAGATTCCCTGCATCATTAAATTGTGTGATCTAAGTCAAATCAATTTGCCTCATTTGTCTAATTTACTTCAAAGTAATATTTGAGAGCACTTTCAAGTAATTAAGTTTAAGATCGACTGTGTACAAAATACTCACTTGCCTGTTTTATTAGCCTGTGATGTTCCACCATCGGTAACAATAATATTGGCCATGATGTAAGGCACACTTGATGATTTGATCACTTTGTTCTCTCCTGGTGTTATCAAGAGAGAGGTTTAATGAATCTTTTAAAGTGCACGTTAAGAATTTTCACTTCAAATAAATGTCAATGCTGATATAATGTAGTAAATTGAAGCACTACCATATTTTAGCATGATAGTAGCCAGGTATGTAGCAGTAGATCCCATCGTACAATTACAGAAGAACAGTGCTGGGCTATTTATTTTTCTATGTAACAAATTGACTCATAATAAACTGTCCATCTCCACGGCCCTGCCTAGTTGCTGCTGTCTTAACTATCAGGGTAGGGAAGCAGAGCAATGAAATCTGTGGTGCTTAGAAGAAAGTATTCTAGTGGGGACATCATGACAGTGTGTTGGAGATAGGTGCGCTTAGACCTCTGCCTTGTGTAGTTGCTTGGATGTGGTATAAACAACTAGCATATAGAAGACAAGAGCGTATGTGTCAGGCAGTAGATTACAGAGGGAAAGTATCATCCTTGGTGCAGTCTTTAAAGCCCTCCACCAAAATATCCCACACCTGAGCAATAAAATATTTTCCCAGACCTGAGCATTCCTCCCTACGTAACAGGGTGCTTTCAGATCAAAACCAAGAGAGAGTGAACTTGGTCCAACTTACGATAGTCGGAGGAAGCGAATCCTTCCAGTGCAGTGTAAAATTGTGTTTTGTTGAAGGAAGAGCCAGGTCGAGCAACTTGATGGAGAATGTCGTGAACTTAGGGCGGAGAATACGCCCAATAGGACCACTCCACAGGAATTTGCTGGTACATGTCTCATTGTGTATGGCGCCACTTCGAAAACTCTCTTTCGGCATGAAATGAGTTTGGGGAAAGACCAAACCATATGAAGCTTATCTGCATCTAATTGTATACTGTGAGGACATGCAGCTGTGGCTTCCCAGGTATATTTGTCAATTCTGCCAAGTGTAAGGTAGACTTAGTTCAGAATATTAAATGGAGCATACTTAAAACCGGAGCCGCTGGATACCTTGTGGGGATAGTCTAATATTTTAGCCCAGTCCGCATTGTGCAGAGGTTCGGCCATGTCAGTGTCCCAGTTAGAATGAAGAGAAGCCCTGGAGTGGTTCTCATGTTGCAGGAAAGCTCTGTGCACCTATCTTATCAGTTTGCTGCCAGTCCCTGTAGTGTATAGGATCTGTTACACTGCATGTGGGGTTGGTGCTAGATGACGGACATGAAATATGTCATTCAATGATATGTTTATGGTGTAAGTAAGTGTAGGAGGGATTGTCGGAAGCAGAAGCGAGGAGGCAGTATGGGGTCAATAATGAGAGTTTTTTTATTAAGGACAAAATACAATGGTTGTCAAAGACATAGTTCGGATAAATCAAAGAGTTTGGTTGTTTGGAAAGAAGGCTGACTTGGTGATATCAGGGCGTTGTAGGAGTGTTTCTCAGGGTCCTAGTAGAGCTTGATGGCCGTTCTCCCCTCCTGGACTCAAGAAACCTATTACAGGTTTCTCTTCTCTCCTGGGGTGCTCAAGAAACCTATTTTTCCTTCATTTTGCCCGGGACTCGCAAGGCAAAGACGTCTCAACCGGTGATTCCCAAGCGATGGACCAGAGACACTAAGAACCTTGACTTTGGGAAATTCGAGGCTCGATGCAGATCTGACCTACCCCCACCCCTGCACACAACCAAGGTTAGCGATCTCAACGAGCACTACTCATCATCCATCTCGAACATTCTAGACGACCTTGCCCCTCTAAAACTTAAAAGAACTCGAATCAAGGACAGAAACCCTTGGTTCACTGGCTCCCTCAACATGGAGAGGAGAGCCCTCCGTCAGTTTGAAAGAAGTTGGAGACAACACCCCTCCGCAGTGCATCTAAAACTGCTGCGCCAGGCGAGAAATGCCTACAACAAGCACATCATCAACTGCAAAAAAGAGTACTTCAGATCGGAATTAGGGAACGCCAAGAACAGACCCCAAAAGCTTTTTGAACTGGTTAAATTCCAATCTAACAAACTGGCTAAAACAACAAAAGAATCCCCCAAATCACTAATATCTGCAGACGAATTCTCCTCCTTCTTCGCTGATAAAATCACGGCATTAGGAATTGAACTTAGTACTACCAACTGCGCCCAACCCCCTCCTGCTCTGCCACACCCTTCCACTCCTACCTCTATGGCCTCCCCTAAAAACAAAGCCCGCTGGACGGACTTCAAATACTATAATGAAGACTCCATCTCGAAAATTCTCATAGCTTAAAACCAAACAATCACTTCAATGATCCGCTTCCTTCCAACTGCCTCACCACCGCCTCCCAATCCATCGTCCCCTGTTGGACTGCAATTATCAACGCCTCTCTCCAGCAGGGCTTGATCCCGGACCCTTTGAAAGCTGGTCAAGTTCTCCCCATCTTAAAAAAACCTTCACTTGACCCTGCCTCTCCTGACAATTTTAGACCTATCTCCAATATCCCGCTACTAGCCAAAGTATTAGAGAAGTGTGTTCAACAGCAACTAAGCCAGCATATTGACAACTTCCACCTACTGGATGACTTCCAATCTGGATTTAGACCAGGGCACAGCACCGAAACTGCTATGCTGCACATCGTGGACGATGCCCTCCAAGCCCTAGACCAAGGCAAAACCTGCCTTCTAATCCTTCTTGATCTATCCTCTGCCTTCGATACGGTCAACCATGAAAAACTACTTGAACACCTCAAACTCAGGATGGGCCTGGATGGCGTGGTACTAGAATGGTTCAGATCCTTCCTCCACAATCGTTCCCAGAGATTCCTCATCAACGGCAATCTATCAGCTCCCACCCCGGTCACAGTCGGAATCCCTCAAGGCTCAACCCTCTCCCCTACCCTTTTCAAACTTTACCTTGAGCCACTCACCGAAGTTCTCCGCTCCACCAACATCTCCTACCATATGTATGCGGACGACACCCAATTATACATCAACATCTCCTCGCTCAATGAGATCATCTCCCTGAACGAGACCCTGAAATTAACTGTCCACTGGCTAGCCAATAACCAACTCAAACTAAATGCAAAGAAAACTGAATTTCTCCTAATCTCCCCATCTAAAACCAACCCGGAGATACAGATGTGGATTAAGGCCATCACAGCCCTGAATTGCCCACCGACCATTGTATCCTCGACAGTAACCTCAATATGAGAGACCACATTAACTCGATGGCCAAAGCAGCCAGATTCCACCTGAGCTACCTCTGGAAGCTGAAACCTTTCATCGATGCACCAGACTTAAAAACTGCAGTTCAAGCACTTGTCATCTCCAGACTGGAATACGGCTGTTCTACCCTCACAGGATTACCTAAGTCCTCCTTAGCACCTCTAAAAGCCTGCCTCAACACGGCTGCCAGACTACTCACAGGTACCAGGAAGTTTGACAACATCTCCCCACACATGAAAGCGCTGAACTGGCTCCCCCTGGAGGCCAGAATCCAGTTGAAATTGGCTTGCACTGTACACAAGGCGCTTTACACAAACTCCCCTGCTTATCTGGCACAGAAATTAGTGATATCCGGAGAAAGCAGAAACTCCAGATCTGCCGGAAACCTACTGCTTCAACCTGCCTCCTTCAAAAAAAAAAGAACTTATAACAGGGCGTTCACCGGAGCAGCACCACGAATCTGGAACTCTCTTCCACCCTCCATCAGAAAAATCCCTCTTCTAGCACGCTTCAAAACTGAGACGAAAACCTTCCTCATGGGTAAATTCTTCGCCTAAGGTCTGCCCAGAACCTCCTCATTGAGTGGGACTAATCTAAGACTACCGCCTCACATATCAAAAGCTACCTACGACAAATACATTTGGAACCTTGCTTTTGTTTCTGTCTATGACAATGAGTGCAACCACTCGTGTGGATCTGTTCGTCCCTGCACCTTAATCTTTTTGCTCAACATTGTACTGTGTAACGTTTGATCTGTTTGTCCCTGCACCTTAATCTTTTGTTTGCTCAACAATGTATACCGTGTAAAGCGCTCTGATACCCTCACGGGTCATGTTCGCGCTCTATAAAACACAAAAATAAATAAATAAATAAATAAATAAAATCCAATAGGTTGGGATCCCGGGGTAGCCTCAAAAATAAAAAGAAAGAAGCGGTCAGAACCTTGATCCTTTTTCATCAAAGGATACCGTCACCAAACCACATGGGGAACTTAAGTAAAGCAGTGTCGAGATAAACAGGGTTATCATGGAGTCCAGAGGGAAGGGTCAGGACAGTGAGGCTTCGGGCTGGGCCAGCATAGAGATTTGCAATGGTTACATCTGTAAGGGGTGTCCTTATACTAAGAACATTCCCCTGCCCCCGATTACTATCGCCTCCCACCGCCCGTTTATCCTTTCCACCACCTCCCTGAGTCCCTCTGTCCGCCACGTACCGCTAAGAGCCACAACTTTCCAGAGTTTTGACGGCTTGTGCGTCCTCCGGGATCCACCACTCCTCCGTCCACGTCTCGAGTGTCTACTCTTCGGTTTCTCCCATTCCGGCATCTGCGTTGCTGTTCCCCAGCTCCTTGGTCCTTCTGCAATCTTCTTCCGGGTCGTCTCCTGTGGTCGCGCCTCCTGTCTTGGCTCTGTCCTTTTTCTGCCACCTTTGACCTCCCAGCATGGCTCCGGATTGGTCAAGGGAGCATCCCGTCCTGCCTTCTAGTTGCCATACTGCATCCGGGTCGGCATTCTGCAGGAGTAGGGAAGAGTCGGCTGTTAGCTGTGCCAGGTCCGCTGTTTCATAGACCTCGCCAGGGTAAGGAATCCATCCCGTAGTTTGTGGTGTTTTACTGTTATTTGGTGGATTGTGCGTTCTGCCTCCCTCACTTTCCCCTACCCTAACTGTCTTTTTCACAAGAAAAGGTTCAGAGGGATACCTAGACAAAAAATCCGCATTGGTATGGTCTTTCCCTTTTCTGTGATAGACTGTATATCGGAAAGGTTGAAGGGTAAGAAACCATCTCAGGATTCTTTGATTCTGTCCTTTATTCTGAGAAAGCCACTCTAGGGGAGCATGGTCGGTTTCAATAAAAACTCTCTCCCATCAAGGTAATACCGGAGGGCATCTAGGGCCCATTTAATGGCTAAAGCCTCTTTTTTGATGACTGCATATTGGGTTTCTCTTGGAAATAGCTTGCGGCTAATAAAGAGAATAGGGTGTTCCTGTCCTGCCTCATCTTCTTGGGATAATACTGCACCTAGGCCCTGGTTAGAGGCGTCTGTTTATAATATAAACAGTTTCTCATAGTCAGGATTGATAAGAACAGGTTTGGAAGTGATAATGTGTTTCAATTGTTGGAATGCTTCTAGCTCCAGAGGGCAAGGGTTTCTCAGATTCTTCTCGGTTCGATTGGTCTTCCTCGATAGATTAGTTAATGGAGTGGCTATGTCAGAAAAGCAAGTGATGAACCATCTATAGTAACCAAGTAGGCCTAGAAAGGTCTCTCTTGGTTCTGGGGAAAGGGAATTGGGCTATTGCTGTGACTTTTTCTTCTTGGGGTCTCATGCATCCTCCTCCCAAGAGGAAACCAGGTTATTTAACTGATTTAGAAGCCAGATGACTTTTGGCTGGGTTGATGGTTAACACTGCACCTCTTAAGGCTTGAATAACCTGAACTAGATGGAGAAAATGTTCTTCCCAAGAATTTCTGTAGATGATGATGTCATCTAAGTATGTGGCCGAATTTTTTTGGTGGGGTTGTAGGACTATATTCATTAACCGCTGGAATATAGAGGGGGCGCCATGTAATCCAAAAGGTAGAACCTTAAAATGGTAAAAATCTTGGGGAGTGCAAAAAGCATTTTTTCCCCTATCCTGATGCCTCAATGGTACTTGCCAGTACCCTTTACATAGCTTAATTGTACTGACATACTGGGCTTTTCCTAGTTTTTCCACCATTTCATCAACTCTAGGGAGGGGATAAGCATCAAACTGGGATATCTTATTTACCTCCCTAAAGTCGATACAGAAACGTATAGACCCATCCGGTTTGGGCACTATTACCACAGGTGAACACCATTCACTTTTGAAGGGCTCTATGATGCTCATCTGTAACATTTGATGGATTTCTTGGTCAATGGTTTCTCTCCGGGCTTCTGGTATTTGGTACGGTTTCAACCGTACTGTCTTCCCGGGGGGTGTGTGGATTTCATGTTCCACCAAGGTGGTTTTACCAGGTGTCAGTGAGAAGACTTTGGGTAGGGGGACAAAGGTTTCCCTTAGCTCTTGTTTTAATGTCTCCTCTAGGTCTGGATTTATGCTCTGTTCTGTCAAGGGTTTAGGCGGTTGTGCCAATAACACAGGGGTCAGTCCTTCCCACTTCTTTAATAGGTTTATGTGAAAAATCTGAGTGACGTTGTCCTGGGGATCCATTTCTAACTTATAGGTAACATGAGTGATTTTACCTATAACCTTAAATGGACCCTGCCATTGGCTGAGTAGTTTATGCTCAGAGGAAGGACATAACAACAGAACCTGATCACATATGTCCAAGGTTCTGTTACTGCACGTTGGTTCCTGGGTCTCGCAGTCCCGGCCCCTGTAGGCGTGCTGGTGTGGGTCCCTGTTTCGGGTTTCTCCCTCCAAGTGCAGGCTCTGTGGAAAATGACTCTGTCCCAAACAAGCAATCAAACGGCTGCGAGCGGCGCCTGTTCCAGATTAGTGCGGACTAACTCTCGTTTCGGATTCAGATGGGACTTAAGACCAACCACATAGTCTAGTAGGGGTTTAGAGCTATCGCTTTCCTCTTCCCACTCTTCCCTGGTCATATCTAAAAGGGTACGTGGTGGCCTTCCGTATAGTAATTGAAAAGGAGAGTATCCTAAGCTTTTCTGTTGGCTACACCTAATAGCAAAAAGGGCTAGAGGAAGCATATCCTCCCATTTGCGAGCCTCGAGGTTCAACAACTTCCTTATGGTGGTTTTCAGAGTGGGGTTATAACGTTCCACCACTCCATACATTTGAGGATAGTAGGCTGCAGTACCTATCTGTTTGATGTGTAACTGTTGACATACTTGCTTCATGAGT
This sequence comes from Lissotriton vulgaris, assembly GCF_964263255.1. Lineage (NCBI taxonomy): Eukaryota > Metazoa > Chordata > Amphibia > Caudata > Salamandridae > Lissotriton > Lissotriton vulgaris. Next base: position 1,070,524,904 of record NC_141693.1, read on the forward strand.
TTCAAAGTAACTGGAGTACCTTCATCTGTCAATATTTCTTTTGGAAATCTGACTCGGGCAAAGATATTAATCATGGCTTTGGCGACCTGGGTGGTATTAGGTTGTCTCAAAGCCACAGCCTCTGGAAACCTTGTAGCATAATCTACTAGTATGAGTACATAGCCACACCCACTACGGGAAGGTAGAAGGGGACCTATGATATCCATTCCCACCCTTGAGAAAGGAATATCAATTACGGGTAGCGGTCATAATGGTACCCGGGGTGATATTAAAGTGACTGGTTTTTTGGCATGTGTTACACTCTCTACAGTACTTTTGGGCCTAATGATAGATCTCTGGCCAGTAAAGCCTCTCTAGTATGGTTTTTTCGGTTTGCTCCCCACCAAAATGACCTCCTAGTAAGTGGCTATGGGCTAGGTATAGGAGTTTCTCCCGGAAGGGTACAGGGACTAAAAGTTGAGAGGGGAGTGTTTTCGCACCTTTTCGGTTTAACAACAATTTGTGCTTGAAAAATTGGGGACCTACTTGGAGGGGGTCTTCCTCCAAGTGGGCTTGTTTCCAGGCTTCTTGTAGGGTACTATCCTCGCGTTGAGCGGAGAAAAAGCTCCTGTCGTGTTCCCATATAGATGGGTCTGGGTTGGTCAAAAGAAAAGCCTTTCCTTGCTTTTTCTCCCTGGGTCTTTGCCTTTTAATTTTTCTGTCTTTTCCTGGTTCCCAACCAGGATGGGGTTCTGAAAAAAATGGTGCTTCTTCTCTCCATTCTTTATTCACGATTTCAGGATCAGCCAGCAGTCTGTTGATGTGAGGATAGTCAGTTCCAAGGATCACAGGTTCCAGTAGATGGGGAAGAAGTCCAACTCTCATTGGTACTGGACATTGGGCTGGCTGGTGCAGTATCTCTACCTCGCTCATGGGATATGTTTTCCCGTTGCCATGAATACATTGTAAATTCACCATGCCTGTAGTAATGGGGTTTCCTTTCCTGCAGAATCGACTTGAGGTCTCATAAGGGTTTGTTTACTTGTGGTATCAACCAGTGCTTCCTGGGGTTCCCCATTTATAGCTAATTGTCGGTGGAACAGACTTGTTTCGTTGTCTGGACCAGCATATAGGACCCTTGTGTAACCGACCTCCATAGGTTCCTCTTTTTGCAGACATACTCTTGCTATATGTCCAAATGCCCCACAATGGTAATATTGGGGTCCTAAGGGCGCAATGGATCTAGGTGTGACCGGTAAGGGGTTCGGTATCATAGTGACAGTTTCTGGTTTCTTTGGATATAAGGAGGGTCGGGTTGTTTTACCAGGGGAATGGCTGGGCTGTTTCCAAGAGCCCTCTTCCTTTCCTTTTTGTAACTCTTGTGTCCTAAAATAGGCTGCTCGACATTGACTGCTTTGTCTAAAGACAAATCGGTATGCTGACACACCCACCTTTGTATTGGGGGATGCAAAGAAGTAAGGAACTGCTCAAGGTATATTTTCTCTAAGATGGCTTCTTTGGAGGTAATTAATGACTTTAACTATCTATCAGCAGCATCTTTTATGTGGTAACAAAGGGCCCGTGTGTTTTCTTGAGGGCCTTCTTTAATGTGAGGGAGACGCTTTCTGTATGTCTCTTCATCTATGCCCATTCTTTCTAAGATGCATAGCTTGATGTCAGGATATGTGGTGGTTCCTAAAGGGTTTGCGGCTTGGTAGGCTGCTTGTAGGTCTCTACTCAAAAGGGGTCCGAGGTACAGACCCCATCTATCTTCAGGCCATTGGGCAGCTCGGGCCATCCTCTCAAAATTGGGCAGAAAAGAATTGGGGTCTTCCCCTTGAACATACTTCTGTACTACCACTGGGGGGGCAGTATAACCCCGGGGTTGTCAGAGTGTCTCTGCTAGTTTGCCCATCGTGGCTTCTTGAGTCTGTCCCTGACTGGTAATGGTCTTATGCAGGGCTTCTCGTTCTGATTCCGTGGTTTCCAAAAAACCGGGCCATTATCTTCTCTAGGCGGTCTTGTCCTTCCGCCATCTTTTTGACTACGGCCTCCATTTCCTCTGATCCCACTTCTGACACCAAATGTCGGAGGGATGTTCGGAAGCGGAAGCAAGGAGACTGTATTGGGTCAATAATGAGAGTTTTTTATTAAGGACAAAATACAATGGTTGTCAAAGAAATAGTTCAGATAAATCAAAGAGTCCGGTTGTTTGGAAAGGAGGCTGACTCAGTGATAGCAGGGCGTTGTAGGAGTGTTTCCCAGGGTCCTAGTAGAGCTTGATGGCCGTTCTCCCCTTGTGGCCTCAAGAAAACTATTACGGGTTTCTCTTCTCTCCTGGGGTGCTCAAGAAACCTATTACGGGTTTCTTCCGATAGCTTGGGATGCCAGGGTAGCTTCGAAAATAAAAAGAAAGAAGCGGTCCGAACCTTGATCTTTTTTTATCAAACAATACCGTCACCAAACCACGTGGGGAACTTAAGTAAAGCAGTGTCGAGAAAAACAGGGTTATATCATGGAGTCCTGAGGGAAGAGTCAGGACAGTGAGGCTTCCGGCTGGGCGTGCATAGAGAATTGTAATGGTTACGTCTGTAAGTGGTGTCCTTATACTAAGAGTATTCCCCTGCCCCCGATTACTATCGCCTCCCGCCGCCCGTTTATCCTTCCAACCCCCTCCCTGAGTCCCTCCGCCCGCCACGTACCACTAAGCGTCCCAACTTTTCTGAGTTGTGGCGGCTTGTGCGTTCTCCGGGTCCACCCCTCCTCCATCCACGTCTCAGGGCTCTCCTCTTCGGTTTCTCCCGCTTCGGCGTCTGCGTTGCTGTTCCCAAGCTCCTGGGTCCTTCGGCAATCTTCTTTCGGGTTGTCTCCTGTGGTCACACCTCCTGTCTTGGTTCCATCATTTTCTGCCGCCTTTGACCTCCCAGCATGACTCCGGATTGGTCGAGGGAGCATCCCGTCCCAACTTCTAGCTGCTAGACTGCATCCGGGTCGGCGTTCTGCGGGAGGAGGGAAGAGCCGGCTGTTAGCTGTGTCGGGTCCGCTGTTTCATAGTCATCACCAGGGTAAGGAATCCATCCCGTAGTTTGTGGTGTTTTACTGTTATTGGGGGGGAATGCACACTCTGCCTCCCTCACAGTAAGAAATAAATTAAGTGAGATAAACACTGGAGACTGCCATATGGGCCTGAACATTTTGTAGCTCACTCTCAACAAACAAATCCCCCAATTTTAAGTGAGAGGCCTGCAGCATGACACTAACTGAGTTGCCCTGTGCTAAACCAACCGTGAGTGAGGAGGCCTATCAAAGGTATTGCTGGGGCATTGTTTTTATTCATGTTAGTGAATTTATGGGTTCTAATAAGACAAGAGAGAGCCTTGTGGAATAACGCTGGGTAGGGGTAGGAAACAATAAGTAGTGCAGTAAGCCCTCATTTAGGTCTTTACTAGCAAGCCTGTAACATGCAGGGGGAGGGGCAGGCAGCCAGACAAACACCTATTGGAACTGTGCATATAAATATAAGTATTCTGAATCCAGTAGGGCTAATGCACCCGCAGTCTAGTGACTGTGGTTACATTAGCCCTTCTGTACTTAGAACACCTTATAGTGGAAAGAACTACTGTGTGCCGCCCCGGCACTCAAATTAGACATGGGACATGTTGAGGTGACTGAATAAGGGTTCATTCCGGGGTCTAATTCTATATAAAGGGTAAACACTGTCATATGTTAAAAAAATACGTCTTACATTCTAAAAACTTTATCATGTTCTTACATTTAGCTTGTGCAATTTACATCCTAAATATTATGAAGATTATGCACGTACTTTGGAACATAGGAATAAGCCAGCTCCAGATTTAGTCTTGCTCAACTACAGAGCAATTTTCAAATATGGACAGAGTGGGCAATTGCCCAGGACCCCATCTTTCAAGGGCCTCTGCCCCTGCTCACCCTTCATAAGCACAACAAGTTCAAGTTCAAGTTCGGTAATTTGTAGAGCGCACTACTCACCCAGAGGGTCTCAAGGCGCTTGAGTGAGGGTGGTTGCATTATTTATCGAATAGCCAGGTTTTTAGCTGCTTTCTGAAGGAGAGGTGGTTCTGTGTGAGGCGGAGGTGAGTGGGGAGAGAGTTCCAGGTTTTGGCCGCTAAGTAGGAGAAAGATCTTCCTCCCATGGTGGATCTATTGATGAGAGGAATTGTGGCGAGGGCATGAATGGATGAACGTAGTGTGCGTGGGTGAGGAGACGGAACGTTATTCTTTTGTTGACGGGAAGCCAGTGGAGATCTTTCAGATGACCGGAAATGTGAGCTTGACGGGGGATGTCCAGTATGAGTCTGGCTGAGGCGTTTTGGATGCGTTGGAGTTTTTTCTGTAGTTTGGCTGTGGTTCCGGCGTAGAGGGTGTTTCCATAATCTAGTCGGCTAGTGACTAGTGCGTGGGTGACTGTCTTTCTTGTTTCGGTGGGGATCCCGCGGAAGATTTTTTTGAGCATGCGTAGGATGTTGAAGCATGAGGATGAGATGGCGTTGACTTGTCTGGTCATCGATAGGGAGGAGTCTAGGATGAAGCCCAAGTTACGTGCGTGATCTGTAGGTATGGGTGCTGTACCCAGAGCCAGTGGCCACCATGAATTGTCCCATGCAGTGGGGGATGAACCTAAGATGAGGACTTCCGTTTTGTCCGAGTTTAGTTTTAAACAACTGTTCTTCATCCATTCGGCTACTTCTTTCATTCCTTCGTGTAGATTGGTTTTGGTGGTGTTGGGTTCTTTGGTGAGGGAGAGGATCAGCTGGGTGTCATCAGCGTAGGAGATGATGTTGAGGTTGTGTTGTCACGCGATGGATGCGAGGGGACTCATGTACATGTTGAAGAGGGTGGGACTGAGTGATGATCCTTGTGGTACGCCGCAGATGACTTCGGTTGCCTCTGATTTGAAAGGGGGAACGCGGACTCTCTGGGTTCTTCCGGCGAGGAATGAGATGATCCAGTCCAACGCTTTTCCTTGTATTCCGATGTTGCTGAGGCGTTGTATGAGGGTGTTATGACAGACTGTGTCGAAGGCGGCGGAGAGGTCAAGTAGGATGAGGGCAACTGTTTCTCCGTTGTCCAGTAGCGTTCGAATGTCGTCTGTGGCAGCGATGAGGGCGGTTTCGGTGCTGTGTTTGGCTCGGAAGCCGGACTGTGAGGGGTCAAGTGAATTGTTGGATTCAAGGAAGGCGGCGAGCTGACTATTGACGGCTTTCTCGATGACTTTGGCTGGGAACGGGAGGAGTGAGATGGGGCGGTAGTTCTTAAGTTCAGTGGGGTTTGCTGTGGGTTTCATCAGAAGGGTGCTGAGTTCGGCATGTTTCTAGCTTTCTGGGAAGGTAGCAGTGTTGAAGGAGCAGTTGATGACATCGCAAAGATGGGGTGCGATGATGGAGTCTGCTTTGTTGAAAATGTGGTGGGGACATGGGTCCGTTGGCGATCCTGAGTGGATGGAGTTCATCAGGCGGATGGTGTCTTCAGTCGTGATTGGGTTCCAGGGGCAAAGGTTGTGAGAGTGCTGTTTTGGGTCAGGGGTGGGTGGAGTGGGTTGTTCTTCGGACAGGTTTCCAAAGCTGTTATGAATGTCGGCGATTTTGTTATGGAAGAAAGAGGATAGGGAGTCGCAGAGGTCTTGGGAGGGAGTGATGTCGTTGGTGCTGGTGGTGGGGTTGGTAAATTCTCTGACGATGTTGAATAATTCTTTGCTGTTGTGGGTGTTGTTGTCGAGTCGATCCTTGAATGCTGATTTCTTGGTGGATCGGATCAGTTGGTGGTGTTTGCGGGTGGCATCCTTGAAGGAGGTCAGGTTGTTAGTGGTTGGGTTTTTTCTCCAGGTTTTCTCGAGGGTACGACATAACTTCTTGGATTTCTTAAGGTCATCGTTGAACCAAGGGGCCTTTTTGCTACCTTGTTTGATCTGGTGGTTTTTCAAGGGTGCTGATTTGTCAGCGCTGTGAGTGATCCATTGTGTGAGTTTGGTGGCAGCTTGGTTTGGGTCCGATGATATGGCGGGGGGGTTTTGGTTAAGCGATGTGAAGAGTTGGTCGGTGGTGATTTTGTTTCAGTTTCTTCTAGGAATAGGTTGTGGTGGGATGTGGGTCGTGGTCTTTTTGTAGCTGAAGTGAACGCAGCTGTGGTCCGTCCAATGGAGAGCCGTGGTGTGATCGAAGGAGATGTGTTTGCTGGAGGTGAAGATAGGGTTGAGCGTGTGTCCGGCAAGGTGGGTGGGGGTGTCAACAAGATGTTTGAGTCCGAGATTGGCCAGGCTGTCCAGAAGGGTGGTGGTGTTGTTGTCGTTATTCTTTTCCAGGTGGAAGTTGAGGTCTCCCAGTAAAATGTAGTTCTCAGAGGTGAGGGCATGTGGGCTGATGAAGTCAGTGATGTCTTCATTAAAATGTGTGCGGGTTCCTGGTGGTCTGTAGATGAGGGTGCCTCTAAGTGTGGTCCTGGGGTCGGTGTGGATCTGGAAGTGTAGGTGTTCGGCGGTCGCGAGGTTATCGTCGGAGTTGGTCGTGATTCATATGGTGTTCTTATGGGCGATGCCGATGCCTCCTCCCGTTTGGTTGGTGCGGTCTTTTCGGATGATCTTGTAAGCGTCCGGGATGGCTATGGCGATGTCGGGCACTGATGATGCGTTCATCCAGGTTTCTGTAAGGAAGGCGAGGTCCGGTGATGTGGTGTCGAGTAGGTACCAGAGGTCAGTGGCGTGTCTGTGGATCGAGCGGGTGTTCAGCAGGATGCACTTCAGGTGGTTAGGGTCGGAGCTGTGATTGGGGGAGGAGGATTTGGTGTGGGTTCTGATGCAGGCGAACTTCCATGAGTGGCATGCGAATGGTCCGTGGGTGTGTCCAGGGGTAGCTACGCAGCATAGTGGGGTGCGTCCGGGGTTGAGGGCAAGGAGAGTGGCGGAGTCATACGAAAAGTGAGTGGGGTGTGTATTGCGAGGACCAGGGGGTCTGGTCCAGGCGCGGACGGGCATAGACGGGCTTACCTTTGGCGCACCTTCGGCGTGCATGGGGCGCAACCGCTGCGCGTGAACGCTGCGCGCGTAGGCATCTGTCATATGTGGATAGTGGGAGGGGAGGGGCGAGGGAGGCTCAGCTGGGAGGCGGGAGCGGTGCGGAGATCCAGGCAAGGCAGGCCCCACAAAAACAAAATGGCCGTAAGACGAAAAACGAAACCGGAATGGGACACAGACAACGCGATGCCAATGGCAGTGTCACCGGTACAATCAAGCACTAAATGTTTCTACAGGCAGCACATCAAAGGTTCAAATATTATACAAGCGCTCTATGGCAATCTAGCGCTGCGGTCTAATTATGCTTTGCAGTATAATGGAAATAAAGTCACGAAGCAAAAAGCAATGTGCAGCACAGATCGTAGGCAGACAGACAGTCAGGCAATCTAGCGCAGCGATGTTAGCAAAGGCGAGGTGGCAGGCAGCACTCTAGCGGTGAAGCGCTACGATACAAGGCTTGTAGGTCAGGGAGCTGCGTGAGGAGCGGCCGCTGCTGATGGGTTCAGAGCGGTCACAGCGCGACTAGTGGGAGAACAGCCTAATAGTATCCGTGGGAGGGAGGCTCAGCTGGGAGGCGGGAGCGGGGCGGAGATCTGGGCAAGGGAGGCCCCACAACAACAACAAAATGGCCGTAAGCCGAAAAACGAAACCGGAATGGGACACAGACAACGCGATGCCAATGGCAGTGTCACCGGTACAATCAAGCACTAAATGTTTCTACAGGCAGCACATCAAAGGTTCAAATATTATACAAGCGCTCTATGGCAATCTAGCGCTGCGGTCTAATTATGCATTGCAGTATAATGAAAATAAAGTCACAAAGCAAAAAGCAATGTGCAGCACAGATTGTAGGCAGACAGACAGTCAGGCAATCTAGCGCAGCGATGTTAGCAAAGGCGAGGTGGCAGACAGCACTCTAGCGGTGAAGCGCTACGATACCAGGCTTGTAGGTCAGGGAGCTGCATGAGGAGCGGCCGCTGCTGATGGGTTCAGAGCGGTCACCAGTGGGCCATTGCACCAGAAGAGTTTACCAGGAGAGTGGGTGCTACTTCTTCAACCACTTGATAGTGCCACTTATGTTTCTGTGCTCTCTACTGAGAAAACACCCCAGGTACATTATACTTTCCAATACTAATAGCAGGCCCATCTTGTCTGATTTTAGGAATTATGCCACCTTGTCCTTCTCTTCTTTAATTGTCCAGTTCTTAGCAACAACCCTTTGAATCAGTTGTTGCGGTCTCCCATCTGAACTCGATTTCATTCTTCTCTTTAATTATCTTTGGTGGTCAGGCTCTCAGTTCTGAGATAAATGCAGAGTCTCAGACACACACTCTACTGTTGTGAGGCTACAGACAAGTTGTGGGTACCTCACATCCTGACAGTAGGTGTGAGGCTCTTGCCCAAACCACCTGCTCTGCCTCAATAACTTTTTTAGGTTTGACACCCACATGAGGTTGAGGTGAGCCAGATGTTTGTGTTCAACATGTCTATTTTAGATGGGAGTCACACGCCTTAATGTTTCTCAAACTGCTAGCCATGGATTTTGCTATGTTTAGAAGCATAATCAAAATATTGCTGTTGCTTTCTCTTCAAGAAAGACTGAATAGATTTGGGTAGAGTTCATGTCCTTAACACCAAGCTCAACGGCATGAATTTACTATTGAAAAAGGACAAAATGGGTCACCTGAATGTAGAATACTCATAAACAATCACATAAATTCCATAGTAAATAAATAGTGCTGTGTAGAAAAAAGCAAAGAAATTCACTGATAAAGTAAGGGGGTATATCCTCTTCTTGGATGGGTGTGTGAAATTGACCTTTTGTCCTGACTTTAGAATCTTTTCCCTGAATCTTTCTCCTGAATTTTGGGCCTTTATCCTGAAGTTTTTACAGTCCTGTCCAGAATCTGCCTCCATGCCAGGTGGTCACCCTACCCTGCAGTGAGTCTGGAGGTAGGGCAGGAAAGTAGGACTTCTGTGCACTTCAAATACCTGTCTGACATCTCCCCCACTTCAAAGGCACACTGGGTATGTACACTGGATCCCTGACACCATCACTTCAGTACACTTCTGGACCTGTGGATTCTTTGCCAGGAAGAAGGGCTGCTGTGCTGCTGAAAGGACTGTTACTCTGAGCTGCTGCCTTGATGTACTGACCTGCTGCCTGCAGCCCCCTTGCCTAGAGAGGAGGAACTGGACCTAGAACCCATCTGAAACCCAGGACCTCAGAGAGACTCAAAGGGCTAGTCTGCTGGCCTCCTTATCTAAGCCTCAAGGACATACCAGGCTGCTCACAGCTGCTAGACCTGTCTTCAATGAGCTCCTGACCCCCAAGAGGTGCCTCTCAGGCCCTGGGCTGTTAAAAACAAGCTTTTGGAATCTTCACAAACATGAATGGGTCTGTTTGTTCGAAAATCACGCCGCTCACACTGAAAATCAATGTGAGCTGCCACAGGTCTGTCTCTTTGCACAGAACGCATCATCCGCCAATGTGGATCATCACTGAGAGACTCTATCTTGCCCGTACACAACCTCTGGCCTGCTCTTTGCTCAATGTTGACCACCGTCAGCGACACTCTCCTTACTCCCGTTGAACGCTTGCCAAGGGAATATAACTCTTGGCACAAAACTTAAGAATGCAAACCTTCAGCAAGACTAACCTGGGGCTCCATCGTGGTTGGCCTGAACTTTTGAAATTGAGCTGGTTCAGCGCGATCAGATATCCCTGGTTGGCGCTTTATGCTTCTAAGCACTATTTTACAGTATATTCTTTAAAAATTCATAACTCTGGTTCTACTTTTTTGATTTTTGTCATTTTGATCTTGTTTTATTTATTAAATAAATTAAGTTCTATTGTCCTAACCTGGTGGGGAGACTTTTTGTGTAGTGTTTTTACAGTTTTACTCCTTGAAGTGTTGCACTACTACTTTACATATTACCTCTAAGTTAAGTCAGTGCTCTGCACCAAGCACCTAGAGGGTGAACAGGGGTTCATTTAGGCTTTGCCTAACACTTTCCCTGACTATGATTTTGATTGTTATTTGACTAACGTTTACACCCCAGTCAACCACCAACCCAAATACTAACACGCTAGCTTCTCCTTAACATTTCTCAGGAGATCGCGCTAAGTTTAGTTTGTTCAAGGACCAGTTCTACTTACACTTCCTTTACAAACCAGCGGCTTTCCGTGATGATACCTTCAAAGTTCTGTATGTTTTTTCAAGTCTTGACCCCACCTTCCTGATCCTGTGGACCGGACTCTTTTTCTGGTCTGATATCTGGAGTCGACAAAACAAAAAAGACACTGATTACTTGCATGGTATGGCAAATGTCCACGCATTTGCGCTAGCCAGAAAAAAGACCACTGCAACAGAAAATTGGCTTGTTGGATTATAGTATGCTTTTTAGACATTTAGGTTAGAGCAGCAGCAGAAGACATTCAAAATGAAAAGGCCACAGCAATTAAGCCTTGAAGAGAAATACTAAGATGACCCTGAACTTTAAGAACTGGCAAGACATGATGAAGAGTCCACAAAAGAGGTAACTGATTAAAAAGGGAAAACACACTTGTATGGCTGTGTGTAGGTGTGGGCGGAACTTGCCGAGTTTTACTCCACAGAATTCTACAGAGTTACCTAAAATCTCTGCGAGATTCTGGGGAGTTCCAGTGAGCAACGGAATTTGCGCTGCTCACACTACTTTTTAGTGCTGGGAGCTTGTCCTGCACAGAAAAATGAGTGGAAATGGCACCACGTGCCTTGCCAGAGGGCACTGCTTCCTCCTGCCACTCAAGTAGATTTTCTATTCGAGTGGCAGTGTGAGCAGCAACTTCCTCAATGCGAGCAGTAGCGACCTGCTTCAACCACCCACGTTGAGAAATCTTGCTGGGAGGCGGTCTAGCACTCGTTTGTTCTCATGCTCGCCAACTTAACTGAGCTTTTCCAAAACAGCATGCTCAAGGCCAAACATGGAATGGGCAAAACTTTGTGAGATCTCCCAGAGGAGAGGAGCTTACCACCCACCCTTAGTTTTGTGCAACTAACCCTCAGGCTAACTCACTCCTTGTGTGTTTAGGGAATAACAAAACCACAGACCCTTGTTTGGGAGGGAGATACATGATTATCAACCATGCTACTTTACTGACAAACCACTACAGAAGAAGTCATTAGGAGCCCTAACACTCCATCCCTCATAGAGACAATATACACAACAGGGAAATGGGGATCAGGTGGAACCTAGTAGGAAAGGGTAATAGGTAGGGAGTACAACCTTTGTTCTACTTCCTATAAACAGGAGGAATCCTCAGTTCCACTAAAGGTGCGATCTTGGAAATCGGCGACCAAGAAAGTCAGACAGCACCCACCCCATTCACAGAAGAAGTCGTACAACTCTCTTCTGGTTCTCTTTCCAAACCACTTTCCTTAAAGGCTGCTGCTCTCTGTACACAGTTTTCAGGAAGTGTGCATGGTGTCAGTCTACAGGGGACTTTGTGGTCATGGCTTCGCACCTGCAAACTCCTGGAACAATTCAGGTTAGTGTTTTTCTGCTCCTGACATACCATTATTGAATTTTTGCAAAATGTTTTATCAGGTAGGGATACCCTACTGAGTTAGTTACTGACAATGGGGCTCTACTGGTTTCAGGGGAGATGCAGAAATTACTGGAAGAGTATGGTATACTTCAGACCTGTACGTCTTTATATTATCCTAGAAGCAATGGTTTGATGGAGCGATTTAATTGTACACTGAAGGACCAAATACAGTTGGCATTAGTAAATAAGTTAAATTGGAATCACTTCATGAGTAAAATGTTATGGAGTATACTTTCTACACCCAATGAGACCACTGGTGTGTCTCCTTTTGCCAGACTTATGAGATATGTTCCAGGATCTATGTTGAACAGAGAACGGAAGGGGCCTGTCAGTATTGATTCCTAAAAGTTAGACAAGGTGGTAGATGTCAGGAAAATTGCAATGGACAGATATTGTGGCACCACCAACAAAGTGGTGGGAGTGAGTGGGTACAGGTAACAAAATCTTGTCATTTGTCCACAGGTGGATCAAAATATTTTCCTTCAGTGTGTGTGGTCCGTCTGTGTCACCATGCTGCACATACTAGTATTGGGCTTGTAGGGAACAAGGAGAGACCTATTGTAATTCCAGATGACAAAGGGGAAGTGGTGCCTAGATTTCTGGTTATGGTTGATGATGGGGTATGTGAGGATGCATCAATTTTTCATCTAAATGGTCCTTCGATGTTAGGTGCTTGCCTAGTCAATTTGATGATTTTAGCACTAGTTAATGATCACACTCTTGAATGGTAAAAAGATGATATATTTATGTGACATGGGTGCAGGATTCTATGGATGAATCAATATGAATTGATAGTGTTTTTTGATTATTGTTAGTGTTTTAGTTGTTTAGATGTGTTAATCATTATGTCATTACTATAGTGTAAAGCTTTACATTGATGTTCATTACAAAGGGATGAAATATGTTGCGTCTGAAGCTTCTGTGGAATCTTGGAATGATAGATTCCATGGAAAGCAGTTGACGTGGGTAAAGAAAAATGGAGGAGCTGGTGGTAGCTAACCCAACACTTTCTGGCTGAAACTTTTTAATAAATCTTTCTACTTACATAATCTGCATTCAGGCTCCTTTTCAGGTTGCAAACCCAATGAAACAGATCCCTGTTAGATCTGGCATCTTTTAGCATGGTTTCACCTGTCTTTTTGCTCATGACCCCCTGTTTTTGCCTTAGTGCTGAACTTGTTTTTTGCTGGTGTTAGGACTCTGGGCACATTACCACTGCTGACCAGTCTAAACTGCATGTGTTCTGTGTCTAAAATGTAATGACATTTGGTTTCTCCATGACTGGCATATTTGATTTACTGAGTCCCTAGTACAGTGCACTACATGTGCCCAGGGTCTGTAAATCAAATGCTACTAGTGGGCCTGAAGCACTGATTGTGCTACCCACATGAGTAGCCCTTCAAACCTTTCTCAAGCCTGCGACTGCAGAGTCTGTGTGTACAGTTTTAAACTACGATGTTGCCTGGCAAGATCAACTACTTTTAAAGACCTCGCTAAAAAGGCAGAACTGCAAAAGGCGCTGAGTGTCTAGTTAGCATCCAGGGATGAAGCTGTGCACCAAGTAGATGGGAATGTGGTTGTGGAGGAGGAGGAGGAACCAAGCTTGCATCTAATATGGCTAGAGGATCCAGAATTCCCTGTGGGGTGAGGGTCCAGCCTGAATGGAGGAAGAGCTCCCTCCAGAGCTTGCAGTAGTGTTACATCTAAAAGCCGGCCGGCAGCAGAGTTAAAAGACAGCAGGAAGCAAGGAAGCTTAGCTGAAGCTGGTAAATCTCAATGTGGATGTGGAGAAGTAAAAATTGGTAATGGAGAAGGATAGTTTGGCCATGGAGGAATAGAAGATGCTTTTAGCTCAAGAGCTGAGCTTAAAGGAGCAGAATTTAAAAGCAAACAGGGCTGATTCCAGCACAGATGGCGACTGCAGTTATTCAGATCACTAAGGGGGGAAGGTACACATACTCAAAAGTTCGGTGTCTGAATATGGTGTGAAATTACATAGATCAGTTGTTTCAGGGCTCTCAGGTTGCATTGCTGATGCACAGGATTCCTGAGAGAGATTGGGGTGCAGGTTTGTGGAAGCATTTCGCAGTTCAGGGGAGAGGTACCTTATTGGCACTAGGAGATGAGGACAGGACAAGGAACCCCACCATGAAGAAGGAATTGATCAGGAGATATGGTCAGACCCTAGAAATGTACAGGCAGAAGTTTAGGGCAAGTGAGAAAGTTGGTCCTCAGATATGGATGACTGTACCTAGAAAGCTTGCTGTGGAGGCCGACCCCTTGCTCAGCACCAGGGTCCAGAAAAAGTTGTGTGTAGGAGACTCAGCCAATGGTGGGCAGGGTCCCCAACAGAAGAAGAAGGGGACAAAAATAAAACTAAGGAGTTCTCTAAAGGGACCCAAACTAGTTCCCTGGGTAAGGATTCCCAACCTCCTGTTGAGGCTAAAAGTTGGTTCCCATCAGGACACCCTGCAGGGAAGGTACCCCTGAAGCATTTTACAAGTTATCAGGAAGGGCTCTTCAAAGGGGATCCCAAGTGTCCCAAGTGGGCACAACGGCCCACTGGTGTCCACTCACTGGAGATAGCGAGTGTAGCGCTTGGGCAGGAGTTGGCCTCTGTCAGTGGTGAGATGCCAACTGAGTGAATCCTAGTTTCCCTTGGTGACAGCGAGATGGTCCACAGAACTCTCATTCCTGACAATACTAGGAAGTACTGGCAGTGGGTGACCATCAATGGGAGGGTAGTGAAGTCTATGATAGACACAGAAGCCAGCATGACAACCATCAGGTGTCATCTGATGTCTTCAGAGCAGGGTGTCCCTAATGTGGTCCACCAAGTAATTGTAGACAAAAGGGGGTGCCAATGTTTGGTGGCTCAGGTTCCCTTTGAATGGGTGGGTCTCATGTTCCTTGAGGTTAGATGTGAGGCCATCCATGCCTGTGGATTGCTTGCTAGAAAACAACCTTCTGAGGGATAACATCTGGTTTCCCCTATGTTAGTGGTATTAGACACACACATATATATATATATATATATATATATATATATATATATATATATATATATATATATATATATATATATATATATATATATTGTATTAGCATGATGTATCTGTATGCTTTTCTATGTGAGTATGCACTAAGTCAAACCTATATCTGATTTAGCTAGTAGGTAAGGGTATACACAGTTCATGTGTACTGTTTACTTCGAGTAGGCCGAAAACCATACAGACGCCATCTTCACTGCAATGTTAGACACAAGCAGTAATCACGTTTTACCTTCCACTAGTTGCCAGGCCCCGGCTCAGTTGAATTACTGAAGGCAGCTGAATGCACGCTATTCTTTCTCTGCCCTGGGACTCAAGGTCGCATCTGGCTTCGGGTGCGATAAGCGCATTCCTGAAGGTGCCGTGCCTGCATTGCGGGGCACCGGGACGAAAGGGAGTCAACCCTCCTGACCTCCCCAATAATAAAAAAGCAGAGTTCCGAACTAATCATGTGTGCCATATATGGTCCTTCCTCGAGGACCAAGAGCCAAGTAGTGTTTTTCCATTTACAGTGACTTCACGTACCTTACTGAAAGTATATATGTGCTGTGTTGAATGTAAGCCAGCAGTCTTCTCCACGTACCTTGAGGGGTGAGGATGGGAGAGGCTCCTCTATAGAGTATTTTGCATAATAAATGATTGAACTTTTTTCACTGCCGACTGACTGTCAGGGTTAGCGAGCAGCGTCCAAAAATCAAGGAAACACTATGTTACCCAGAATGCCCGGTAGGGTAACGTGATTTAAGCACCAGGATAGCGCGGGAAGACGCGCATAATCTGTTGTTTGTTTCTGATTCAGTCTTTCGGCGGAGAGAGTAACAGAGGTACCGGAGGAGCTCGAGGACTCGGGATCCTTCAATTCGGAAGTTTAGAGCCAGCGACTGTGAGTACAACCTGTGTGTTATGAAGCTGAATATGGCGGTAGGAGTTCACCCCGTATTGCCATGTTCACTGGAACTTTAGTTAAGCGGCTAGCGGCTGGTAGCGGTGCAGGAACCGTAAATGCCACAACAGCCCTTGTTTATTGTTTAATGGCTTTCTAATGACAGCGGGTTATAGCGTGTGCACAACCGCATAACGCCGTGTGTAATTACCGGATTACTGAAATAGAATGAGTGGTGGTCGCAACTGCTCATTACTATATGACTCGGATTTCAATGTACTTTTGGTGTTCTAAACAGCAGCAGAAAACAGCGGTGGTCACAACCGCGTATTACCATTGTCTGTGACATTGTTTGCTTTGCTTTTCATTTCTGGTTGGGAAGGAGATGGAATACAAATATTTAACTAAAAAGGATAGTGACTAAAGCACTTTCCAGCTCTCTCTTGGTGAAGTAACCTTGAATTGCTTTTCGTAACCTTTACCAAACCTCTGATGTTTACCATATGATAACCCTAAACAGCATGACGAGAGAACAGGGTAGGGAAATACACCTTATTCTGATTATTTAAAAATAGAAGTAGAGGGAGAGGTACTCATGAGTTTGATTGTTTTCCTTTTCAGGTTATCTGATGAATGTATGATATGATTCCATGTACATGGTGCTATGCAGTGGCAAATCAGGTATATCCCATAAGTCTATTAGTGAGAATTCATGAGAGTAGATTACATGACTGTATTTAACCATTGTGCTTATGTTGTTTTAGAGCCTTTGTCCCTGCTGACCCCTTCCCTACCTTTTCCTTCACCTGATAATTCGAAGACCCTGGGGGGTAACCCCATGTCAGGGGACTTGGTAATGTCAGGAGGTGGACCATTATTCTGCTGCAACTGAATCCTGGTAGCTGGGCCTGACAGTATTACGCGCCCACAAATATAGCTTTGCCAGGTCCTGTTGAGGCAGAAAAAATGGCTACCATGGATGACGTCCTTCAGGCTCTTATCTTAGTACAACAAGAATTAGCGTCCTCCAAAGCTGAGATGGCAGCTTTGAAAGAGAAGGTTGAGAAATTGTCCAGAAATCCCTTTAACGTCAATCCAGGGACTTCACAGATTCCGGTGACTGTTCCTCCTCCAATTCCTCTGGCCAGCCCAGAGAGATTTTCAGGTGAGCCATCTAAAGTACAGGTGTTTTTAACTCAAATAATGTTGCATTTCTCGTGCAAACCCGCGTCATTCCCGAATAATCATTCAAGGGTAGCTTTTGCTATCTCATATTTAATAGGAGATGCTGCTAATTGGGCTGTCCCTTTTTTTAGACATGATGATGTCGTGTTATCAGATTGGGCAGCCTTTAAAACAGAATTTGAGAGGGGTCTTGATCGCAGAACCACCACCTTTAGCGCTGACAGAGAATTGTTAGATCTGAAACAAGGAAGAGGGGACTCGGTTACGTATTTAACGACCTTCAATAGACTGATAGCAGAAACGGCTTGGCAAGAGGAAAAAATTATTTCCTTGTTTTTTTAAGGGTTGAAAGACGAGTTGAAAGATATCTTGTCCCAAATCGATCCACAACCAGCTACTTGCACTGATATGATTAATCTAACCTTGCGTTTAGATGGTAGGATGGCTGAGAGAGGGGGAGATAGAAAGAAGTGGGGTAAGGGATCTTGCAAATATGAGAGACCCATACATAGACCCATGAATTTTCCTGAGAACAGTGTAGAACCCATGGAAATAGGTGCTGTTAGGTCACCTTTTCCAAAGAAGAAAGAGATAACAGACGCATACAAGGATTATGCATGTATTGTGGAAAAAGAGGACACTTTGCTAGTGATTGTCCCACTAAACCTAAGACAACAGAGGCTTGGTCACACAGCAAGAAAGTGGCGGCGTCCTCTTCTAGTAATCTATCACTTTCAAGGGATTCTCTGGGGGATGGTATGTCCAACAAGGGTTCGCAACTTCCTTCTCTGGCAGCTTCTGAGTTGTTAGAAAATGAAGCACACATGAAACTCCCCATGGAGATTACACATAACAATAAGACACATCCAGTTCAGGTTATGTTGGATTCTGGAGTCACGGGTAATTTTATTGACAGTGGTTTGGTTTCTGAGTTCGGAATAAAAAGAGTCCGTTTGGATACAGCCGAAGAAGTATTCGCATTTGACGGAAAACCTCTAAAATCCGGGTTAGTAGTCGATCGAACCGATTACCTAGTTTTAACTTTTAACATGACTCAGGAGAGACACACTGAGAGTCTGTCTCTCAACATTATTGAGGCCCCCAAGTATGAGGTCATATTGGGTATGTCATCACAATCCTAGCATAGAATGGAGAACCAAAACCATTCAATTTCCATCTGAAGAATGTATAGAACATTTGAGGCCCTTCCCGCAGTTGGCAGCAGCGGTATTATCACATGTATATGTAGTAGCAACAGTGGTTGAAAAGGACATACAGTTGCCTTCAGAATACGCTTAGTTTGAGGATGTGTTTAGCGAAATGCAGGCAGAGACGTTACCCCCTCATAGGGAATATAACTGCTGCATCGATTTAGTTGAAGGAGCCACTATCCCAGCATGTAGGGTATACGCACTCTCTGAGCCTGAAACCAAACATTTGAGGGGTTACTTGGATCACTACTTGAATATAGGAATTATCCAGCCATCCAGGTCACCTGCTGATTCCCCTCTTTTCTTTATATTGAAAGCGAATGGGGATCTGAGGGCTTGTGTAGATTACAGAATCCTAAATATGAATACTGTTCGCAATAGACACCCCTTGCCTTTAATGTCAGTGTTGTTAGATCAGATGAAGGAGGCATAGATTTACACCCGTCTGGACTTAAGGGGGACCTACCATTTGGTGAGAATCAAGAGTGGGGATGAGTGGAAGACCACTTTTAAGATGAGGTATGGATTGTATGATTCCAAGTAATGCCTTTCGGCCTATGTAACGCTCCAGCAGCGTTTCAATATTTTCTAAATGATGTGCTGAAAGATTTTGTGGATCTGTTTGTTGTCATATACATAGACAATATTCTTATTTATTCTGGATCCACAGAGGAACATGTTGGTCAAGTGAGCAAGGTTTTATCTCAGTTACGTCTTCATAGGCTTATTTGCTAACTTAGCAAGTGTGAGTTCGGGGTACGACGTGTGGAATTTCTGGGTGTGATGTTTTGTCCAGAGGGTTTACACAAGGCAGAAAGAAAGGTGTTAGCAGTACAGGAATGGCCCACACCTAAAACGGTGCGTGATGTACAATGCTTCCTAGGATTCGCCAATTACTACAGGAGATTTATTCTTCAGTTCGCAAAAATTACCAGGTTGCTTAGAAAGGGAAGCATTTTTCAGTGGACTCAGGAGGCGGAAGAGGCTTTTATATTCCTAAAAAAGACATTCACGGAAGCACCTGTACTAGCTCATCCCCGTCCCGAGGATCCATTCATAGTGGAAGCCGATGCATCAGACGAGGCTATAGGAGCAATTCTATCTCAAAGAAACCCCAGCACTGGGCAATTACATCCTGTGGCGTACCTATCAAGGAAATTGAATCCTGCGGAAAGAAATTACACCATAGCAGAGAAGGAGTTGTTAGCTATCAAAAAGGCATTCGAGGAATGGAGACACTATTTGTGGGGGTCCAGACATTCCATCATTGTGTACACTGATCATAGAAACCTGCAATATATGAAGGCAGCAAGACATCTCTCACAGAGACAAATGAGATGGATGCAGTTCTTTGCCAAATATGATTTTGTGGTAACATTTCGCCCTGGAGCAGAAAATCATAAAGCAGATTCTTTGTCAAGACTAGAGTCAGAAAGCGTCCTCTCACATGAGTTAAAACCTGAAGCGAAAATTGAACCTGCCAAAGTATTATGTGTGATCAGAATTGAGAATCTATTACCATTCTGCTCTTGATTGGGATGCTTGGGCCGCTCAAGAAAATGAGCGTAGAGTACGACAGGGACTACCGTTCCGAAATGAGAAACTATTCCTCCCCATTAATGCACTCAGAAAAAAGGCGTTTATTTGGTGTCATGAATCACCATTAGCGGTTCATCCTGGAATACGAAAGACTCAACAATTGATACAGAGACATTTCTGGTGGCCTGAGCTCAACAAAGAGGTGGCAGCTTGGGTGTTCAGATGTGAGGAATGCGCAAGAGCCAAGAACGAGACAGTGGGAAAGAAGGGCAAACTGGTGCCCATGCCTACACCCCAGTATCCATGGCAAAATATCAGTTTGGACTTCATTACAGAGTTGCCATTGGAGAAAGGGTTTCCAGCAGTGCTCGTGGTAGTAGATGGTCAAACAAAGATGGGACATTTCATTCCATGTACTAATCTCTCTACAGCCAGTCAAACGGCTCAGTTGTTGTTAACTAATGTAATAAGAATACATGGAGTGCCAGAAACAATTGTGTCAGACAGAGGACCACAGTTCATTGCCAGGTTCTGGAAGATATGGAGCAAACCTTTGCACATTGAAACATCGCTTTCAACTAGCTTTCATCCTCAGACTGATGGGTAGACCGAAAAGCTTAACCAAACATTAAATAAATACCTTAGATGCTATGCCAAAGAAGCCCATGAGTCATGGGTGGAGATGTTGTGGATGGCTGAATCGGCGTATAACAATGCTTGGCACAGTTCTATTGGTCTGTCTCCTTTTCATGCCAACTATGGGTATGCTGCTAGAATCCTCCCTCTCAGCATCCCTGAAGATGTGATAAATAAGCCCATGGTTTTGTCACATGTGCGAAAATTGCACTCTTTACAGAAAAAGGTCAGACAACATTTGACCAAGGCCAAATTGGATTATAAACGATGGGAGGAAAGACATCGGCGTGATGGTCCTCAGTATCAAGTGGGGGATAAAGTATGGCTGTCCACAAAGAACATGTTTTAAGTTGCGTAGCATCTTCCATTCCAAGTTCATCGGTCCGTACACCATCTTGAGACGTGTCAATCCTGTTACATACAAATTGCGTTTGCCTGGCTCTCTTCGGATCCACCCTGTGTTTCATTGTAATCTTCTGAAGCCTGCGATGGGGGCACATCGACGTGCTCCTCCTCCAGTGATCTGCGATGGGGGTTTGGAATACGAGGTCAGGAGCATAAAGGATTCTAAGATGCGCCATGGGGTGCGGTGGTATCTGATCTCTTGGAAGGGATGCACGGCTGAGGATGATTCATGGGAACCATGCCGTAACGTGCACGCACCTGTGGCTGTCTGTTCGTTCATTCCACCGATGTTTCCCTTTGAAGCCGGGGCCAGGGAGGCGGTAGGGAGAGGGATGTATTGTCAGGGTTAGCGAGCAGCATCCACAAATCAAGGAAAGACTAGGTTACCCAGAATGCCCGGTAGGGTAACGTGATTTAAGCACCAGGATAGCGCGGGAAGACACGCGTAATCTGTTGTTTGTTTCTGATTCACTCTTTCGGTGGAGAGAGTAACAGAGGTACCGGAGGAGCTCGAGGACTCGGGGATCCTTCAATTCGGAAGTTTAGAGCCAGAGCCTGTGAGTACAACCTGTGAGTTATGAAGCGGAATACGGCGGTAGGAGTTAACCGCGTATTGCCGTGTTCATTGGAACTTTGTTTAAGCGGCTAGCGGCTGGTAGCGGTGCAGGAACCGTAAATGCCACAACATACCTTGTTTATTGTTTAATGGTTTTCTAATGGCAGCGGGTTATAGCGTGTGCACAACCGCATAACGCCGTGTGTAATTACCAGATTACTGAATGAGTGGTGGTCGCAAGTGCGCATTACTATATGACTCGGATTTTAATGTACTTTTGGTGTTCTAAACAGCAGCGGAATACAGCGGTGGTCACAACCGCGTATTACCGTTGTCAGTGACATTGTTTGCTTTGCTTTTCATTTCTGGTTGGGAAGGAGATGGAATACGAATATTTAACTAAAAAGGATAGTGACTAAAGCACTTTCCAGCTCTCTCTTGGTGAAGTAACCTTGAATTGCTTTTTGTTACCTTTACTAAACCTCTGATGTTTACCATATGATAACCCTAAACAGAATGAAGAGAGAACAGGATAGGGAAATAAACCTTATTCTGATTATTTATACATAGAAGTAGAGGGAGAGGTACTCATGAGTTTGATTGTTTTCCTTTTCAGGTTATCTGATGAATGTATGATGTGATTCCATGTAGATGGTGCTATGCAGTGGCAAAACAGGTATATTCCACAAGTCTGTTAGTGAGAATTCATGAGAGTAGATTACATGACTGTATTTAACTATTGTACTTATGTTGTTTTAGAGCCTTTGTCCCTGCTGACCCCTTCCGTGGGTGGACTGACCAGAAATTCTGACTTCCTCCGCTCTCGCGATCAGGGAGCCCTAGCTGGTAGTGACCCTTCGCCGGAGTCCTAGGGGCGTCACCCAGGACCTTTCAGTGTTGGTCTTCAGGAGTTGGCAGTGGAGAATACTCAATTGTACCTGTGTGCACCAGGTGAGTGGATTGTGATTGATGTCTATTGGAAAACGCTGTTGAGCAGCGCTTGGTAGCAGTTAACTGTATTGGATTTGGTGGTCAGGTGTACCACAGAGAACTTTGAGGGTCTGACGGGGCAGCATTGTGGCTGCATGGGTAGAAGCTCCACGGACTTGTTTTTTGGTGAATAATAGAGACACCGATCGGACGACTTGGTGTGGCACATGTGGTGCGCGCCCAGCCGGACTGCTCTCGGAAAAGCCTGTGGTTGTACCTGGGTAGCCATCGGGACATATCTGGAGCGATGCTAAGGCAGCAGGCTTAGTCAGAATAGTCCCGAAGATGAACCAGGAAGACCGCGGGATGGTCTGTAGGTCGGTCTGTGGTTAACCTCTCTCTGACCGTCTCTTGGTAGTCTCTGGACTGCCTGATTTTGGTATCTGTTGGTCTGAAAATCTGAGTTGATTGGTTCTCCATGAACGGGAGTCGACGGGCTCCGTTCTTCTGTGTTGGAAAAGACATGTCGGTTTGAATTTCTTTTTTTATCATCATGTATGTATTGTTTTGATCTTTGAATGATGAACGGAACGTTGGGAATGTATGAACATGGCCATGTTTGAAAGATTGTTTTTCTGAATAAAATTTAATTGTCAGTAAATAAGGATGTCGTGTTTTAGTAAATTGTGTTTTGGATGTTGTTGTCGCCGAAAAGGCACGCGATTGGATGAAAGTCAGCCTTCCCTGCCAGAGGGTAGCCAGAGTCATGATATGTATGTCAAACATGAAATATCACCTATTTTGTTCAATGCACTGTGGCATAAATATATCAAAGATAATGTGGAATTGCAATGGCCTTTAACTGGGTCTTTCGATGAAAAAAAAAAACATTATTTGCAGGATCGTTTATTTTCCAAACAAAGTCGCCAGGCAATGTTTGATTCTTTGAAAATGTGGCAGAAGGAAGCAAAGCATAGACGCATTAGGGCAGAGAAGTTATGTAAAGTGAAAGAAGGCCAGACGATTACACAGAAAGCTATAGCTTATGATAGGGAACAGACTGAGAAAAATATTGATTGCACGAATAGACAATTCAGGTTGCAGGTAGATAAAAGCTATGTAACTATGATGGAGCCAGAGGATGAAATAGAAGATATCTTAGATGTGCATCCACCTCCTCCTTATGCCCCTAGGCGGATATATCCTGAGGTACCTTTGACTGCAGCCTCGGCTCCTATGGCATCGGCCCCATAGTGCCCTCTCCCCCTGCCTCTACGGGAACTTCTTCTGTTTTGTCCCCTTTGGCATTTGGATCGGCTACTTTAGTGCCCGATGCATTGTCCTCTCCCACTGCGTCCACAGTTGTTTTGGCCTCCCCCTCTCCAGCTTGGGTTTCTCAGTCTTCAAGCATGACCCCCGCCCTAGCTGACCAAACTCCCTCTCGTGTTCCGGGGGATCCTGGCGCACAACGGTTGTTTACTCGATCAACAGTGGGGTTAAACGAGAAATGGATGGTTGCGTATCAGGCGTCCCAATGGATGCGGAATGCCTTGCATACTATAACTGATATATGGAGTACTCTTAGAGATTACGAACCTGTCATGCAGCAGCAAGCCCTGGAGCATATGGCTACCCATCTGATTTCCTTATGGAAACAGTGTTTCCCGGACGGAAGAGCCCCTCAAGTAATGTATGATATTCTGGACCGGGCTCATAAGTTTCAATTAGGTTTGGAAGATGTGTGTAAGAATGCCGAGACTTTAGTGAAATATCGAGGGCAGCTTCATTTGAAATGTCCAAATTGGGATTCCCAGCAGCCTATGTGGGAAGTTCATCCTATTTACCATCCTGAATTACCAGAATTAAGAAATTATCAGAATCAAGTGACTAGAGCTCGAGTGGAGGCACAATTTCAGGAGCAATGGGTCTATACCCCATGGAAAAGGAGTGAGGTCCTTTCCCTGAAGTCGCAATTCCCCGACCCACGTAAAAAGTCTAATGCTTACTATAAAGAGCTCACCAAGGCTGCTTCGTCAGCTGTTAAGACCCTAGCTGACATTGAGTTAATTTTCGGTTTACTGGTCCCTGTTGACGTAAGGCATCAGGTGCATGATCAGAATCATGCTGCAGAGTTGGGGGGGGGGGGACTTGGGAACAGATTAAGGATCGGCACAAGGATCGAAAGCCTGGCGATAAACCGAAACCTGAAATCTTGGCTTTGCCAGGTCGGATTATTACCTATATGCATTCCTTGATTCCTCCTCCTAAGGTAGATTGGGACAAATTGACAGCATGTAGGCAGAAGAAGGACCAGAGTGTGTCGGATTCCTTCACTAGATTTGAAGGTGTATTTATTGACTTTAGTGGACAGGATTTGTCTGTGGAGGGTGGTATTCAAATATTTGTTAATCGTTTTGTGACCAACCTGTTGCCTGCAATCTCTGCGCAGCTACAAGCCGCTGAGAACGCTTGGACAACTTCCACACCTTCGGTTACATTGAGCATGGCTCAGTATTACGAGCATTGGGAAATTAGAGTAAGGATAAGTCCGAAAAGAAAGCAAAGGATCTTAAGACACGAGTATTGCTCCAACAAGTTATTAGAGGACGAAGCAGAGATCGAGGCGGGAGAGCGCCCATCCCGAGGGGGGCGGGAACTGGGCAAGGAGTTACAGCTGTTCCTTTAGGAATAAACCAATGCTCTTACTGTAAACAGGAGGGGCATTGGCGAGCTCAGTGTCCATTGTTGCTGGCTCAGAATAGGGCCGTAAGAGGGAGAGGAAGAGGTCAAGGTGGTATGGATCGAAGTGATATGTGAAGGGAAGAGACATCGCACGGTGAGTCAGGAAAGAATTATTTTGATATTCCAAGGGTTAGGCAGTATTACAACGAAGATTATATGTTTGAGGGAACCGATGGATATGGTTATACATAGGACAGCCATGGACAGAGTAATGGCCAGGTGTCAGTACCCATTGATCAGCAAGGGCCTTATGTGAAAGGACGATTGATGGGGACTTCTGAAAACGTTCTAGTTGACACAGGTGCGATGAATAGTTCTATTGCTCGTTCACTGGTCCCAGGAGCTGCTCTGTCTGGGCGGAATAATGTTTCAGTGGGATTTTTTAAAATACCGGTGGTGAGCCCCATCTCTAAACCTATCGCATTTACTATTGGTCCGATCTGGCTTTTACCGATACTCAAATCATGGGGATTGAGACAGTGTCGACCTGCTCTTCTAAGATTGCAAATGCTAGAAACAGTGAACGTCTGTTACTTTGTGAGCAGTTTCTTAAAGTGCATTATAAAACATAGAAAAAATCTGTAAAAGAAATTAGGTCTTATTTATCACAATCGGCACCCTGTATATTTAGAATAATTCCCTTTTTTCTTAACTATGAAATGATTTTTATTTGAATTGCTTTTAACTTGTGTATTTTTACAATGTATGTTATACTGTACTCTTTTATGGTTTTTTTCCACTGTGAACAAACCGAATAAAGATTTATATATATATATATATATATATATTGGTCCGGTCATGGTGGGCTCTCCGTTTCTATTAATTTCGCATTGTGGGGAAAATCTGTTAGGGTTGGATCTGTTCAAGAAACTGCATGCCAAGATTCATTGTTCCCCTGAAAGCGTTTATTTGACCATACAATCTCCTGGTGAACATACCAACAAGGTTTCGCTAAAAATGAACCGCTCCCTTCGGAGTTCGCTGCTATATATTGCATCTGTGGGCGACTAGGGATACGGATGTCAGTTTACTGAAAATTCCGTTTGTTTCTATCACATTGAAACTAAACGCTTGTTTACTAAGCATACCGCAGTACAAAATTTCACAGGATGGGGAAAAGGCTCTGCTTGCTATCATTCAGGACCTGATTGATAAGGGGGTAGTGGAAGAACCAGCTGTGAATATATGCAATAGCCCTATATTTCCGATCTTGAAAAAGGCCCCAATTAAAAATGATCCAGATCATGTTGTCCTTATCATTTTGTAATTGATCTGCGAGAAGTTAACAAGATAGTGGCGCCACAGTATCCTGTGGTTTCTGACATCACTACTATTCTCACTATGATTCCTCCCACTGCAAAATATTTCTCGGTTATTGATCTGAAGAATACTTTCTTTAGCATTCCGATCCATCCTGATAGCCGTCATATTTTCGGCTTCTCCTTATCTGGGCGCAGCTTTCGATTTTGCTGCGCTCCCCAGGGGTACATTGAGAGTCCTAGCATTTATAGTCAAGCTTTGAAAGCAGTATTGGATGAATTGACCCTGTCCCCTGGAAATGTGCTCCTTCAGTATGTTGACGATCTGTTGGTGGCTTCCGATGCTGAGGAAGGCTGCAAGGAAGCCACTGCTAAATTGTAGTCTCATTTGGCGGCCAATGCTATTAAGGAATCCCTTTCCAGATGCAAATATTGTCAACAGGAGGTGACTTATCTTGGTCATCTACTGTTGAAAGAGGGAAGGAGACTAACCACTGAACGTGTAACTACCATCTCTAATGTGTCTGCACCTCCTACTCAGCGTGATGTTCGTGCTTTTCTTGGCATAACCTCTTACTGTCGTCAATGGATTCCTAATTTTTCTCTTCTCACTAAACCTCTCTTGTACTTAACCACTAAAGATGTGCATGAACCTCTACCT
This sequence comes from Lissotriton vulgaris, assembly GCF_964263255.1. NCBI lineage: Eukaryota > Metazoa > Chordata > Amphibia > Caudata > Salamandridae > Lissotriton > Lissotriton vulgaris. The sequence goes on from NC_141693.1 coordinate 1,070,551,576, forward strand.
TGGACTGATGAATGTCAGGAAGCTTTTGACACTTTGAAATCTGCGCTTTGCTCTGCACCCGTCTTGGGTACTCCTGACTACCGAAAGCCTTTTGTGCTTCATGTACACGAGGTGGACGGTTGTTCGCTTTCTGTGTTGACACAAGGATTTGGTGGTAAGCAAAGACCTTGTGCTTATTTTTCAGCGGTGTTGGATAATGTCGCCAGAGCACTTCCCAGCTGTCTAAGGGCTACTGCTGTGGTTGCGGTGGCCCTTCAACAGTTGGAAGGGCTCATTCTGAACACTGCCCTCACAGTGATGGTGCCAATTCAATTCAATTCACTTCAATTAATTTATATAGCGCGCTACATACCCAGAGGGTCTCAAGGCGCTTGGAGAAGGGTGGGGAATTACTTGTCGAATATCCAGGTTTTAAGTTGCTTTCTGAATGCTAGGTGGTTCTGAGTGAGGCGAAGGTGAATGGGAAGTGAGTTCCAGGTTTTAGCCGCCAGGTAGGAGAAGGATCTTCCTCCCATGGTGGTTTTGTTGATGCGAGGTACAGCAGCAAGGGCTTGGTTGGAGGAGCGTAGCTGGCGGGAGGGGGTGTAGAAGGAAAGTCGTGTGTTGAGGCATTCGGGTCCAAGTTCGTAAAGTGCTTTGTGTGCGTGGGTTAGGAGGCGGAATGTTATCCTCTTATTGACGGGGAGCCAGTCGAGGTTTTTCAGGTGATCAGAAATGTGGTCATTACGCGGGATGTCTAGTATGAGTCTGGCTGAAGCGTTCTGGATGCGTTGGAGTTTTTTCTGAAGTTTAGCGGTGGTACCGGCGTATAGGGTGTTTCCGTAGTCCAGTCGGCTTGTAACCAGTGCGTGGGTGACCACACGCTGTGGATATATTAGTGAACAAAACAAAGACCCAGCACCTTACGAGTGCGTGTCTTACTGGGTATGAATTGACTTTGTTTGCTCCTCATATTACAATTAAGCGGTGTGCCACTCTGAATCCTGCCACATTACTACCATTCCCTTCGGATGAGAAAAACAATGACGTACATGATTGTATATTTTGGACCGAGGAAGAGACGAAGGGACGGGTAGACCTCACAGACATTCCTCTATCTGACCCCCAAGGGGAATTGTATGTGGATGGCTCTTGTTTCAGGTTACCAGATGGCACGACAACAGCTGCATATGCAATTACGACTCTTCACACTGTAGTTGAGGCTTCTCGAGTACCCTATCAGTCAGCACAAGCAGCTGAGTTAGTGGCCTTGCTGAGGGCCTGTGAGTTGAGTGAAGGATTGAAGGTAAACATTTACACAGATAGCCAATACGCCTTAGGCGTGGCTCATAGTTTCGTCCGGCTATGGGCGGTGAGGGGTTTTCTCATTACCCACGGTCAAAGAATACAACATGGCCCTTTGATTTTACAATTACTAACAGCATTGACGTTATCAGAGAAAGTGGCTGTAGTTAAATGCAGTGCACATAAAGCAGTAGTAGATGCAGTAGGTGAAGGAAACGCTTTTGTTGATCAGGTAGCGAAGGAAACTGCAAAATCTACAATGTCTTCGATGTTCGCAACCAACTCTGCGAGGTGGGTTGCGGAAACAGAGATGTTTGATAATACCATGGAGAGTGTTCGAGAGACACAGAAATAAGCTACACCCGCTGAGTTCGCTCATTGAAGGAGAAGCTGGGGAGATTAGATGAAAATGATTGTTGGGTTGACTTGACAGAGAAACAGAGGTGGTTGTTGCCCAATGCATTGGTTAACGCTGTGGTGACCATGGCACATGGCCCAGCGCACATCGGGGCAAAAGGCATTTGCGCTCTTTTGGATCCAGTGTGGAATAATCCTAATATCCTTCAGACTGCTGCCCATTTGGATCAATATTGCATGGTGTGTCTGCAACATAATCCTGGTGGCAGGGAACCTGTTCTCAGTGGGAATTTCGCACCACCATCCTTGCCCTTCGAAGTGCTCCAAATGGATTATATCCAGCTGGAGTGTGTGAATAACCTAAAATATGTACTGGTTGTGGTGTGCACCTTTAGTAAATGGGTTGAGACCTACCCGACCAAGGAAAACACTGCTTTAGCAACAGCAAAGGCTTTGATAAAGGAGATTTTCCCGCATTATGGATTACCTCGGGTGATCTGGACAGATAACGGGGGGCACCTTAATACAGAGCTTATCAGTCACGTTTGTAATGGGTTGCAAATTGAGCAAAAATTCCATGCAGCCCAACACCCACAGTCTGTGGAACTGGTTGAGAAGTATAATGGAATACTGAAATTAAAAATGGCCGAAATGCAAGAGGGTACTGGGTTGAAATGGCCCGATGCCCTACCATTAGCCTTGATTTCTTTACGAGTTACCCCACATTCCCGATCTGGTTTGTCACTTTATGAGGTCATCTTTGGATGACCAGCCAATGTTTGGGATGTCCCAAGACCCAGAACGTTCCGTGACATTGAATACCCTATGATGACAGATTATCTGTATGCTTTAACTAAAGATCTCCGTTCCATTTATCAACAGGTGTCAGCAGTGTTGCAGCCCCTGCCGGAGGGTCCCGGACATCGTTTGGAACCAGGACAGTGGGTCCTAGTTTGGAACTATCAGGGGAAATCTATCTTGGACCCTCGCTGATCCAAGCCTCATCAATTTCTCCTGGCCACGCAGATGGAGGTGAAGATGGACGGCAAGCGGCATTGGATAGACGTTTCCCACCTGAAGCAATTGCCCCTCCCGCTTCCTCATGATCAGCAGACCGAGGAGGGAATTTTGACCCAGGAGAATGAGCAAGCCCCTTGGTTTGTTCCTTTTTCTGACGCCCTGGATATAGGAGAAGGCCAAGGAGAAGGAGAAGCAGGTTTGGAAGGGTTTTTGTCATTTGCATCATCAATTGCCCCGGATTCTGTTGCTCCTGCTGTTGACCGACAGGTTCACGATATCCTGTTGCAACGGATGAACCCTCCTCTGTTTTATTCTCTGATCAAGAAACGCCTGGCCATGTTCGATACAACCTGCGGCCCAGAAAACAATGCGGTAAGCCAGATGAAGATGGTAGGAGATAGGGAAAGACTTGATTAATAGGGTTTGTTAGAAACCTTTCTGGGGTACTGAGCGAGACACTGGACTGAACACGTTGAGAGCCTGGAATATTTCATTCGCTGTGTTCAAAAATAAAGACTGAATTTCCTGTAAAAGGACCCATGTTGTTTATTCTTCAAGAGTTGTGTGAAAACATAACTCCAACGCGAGGATTGGTTTTTGGTTTTCTTTGTGATGAAAGATAGGAGTCTGCCTGTGAGGCTCTAGACGGACACAGGAAAGAAGAACCCTCTGGCAGGTTGGACTGCATTACCCGAGTTTAGTTGTGGACTTTTAGTTAGCATGCATCCTTTTGCTCGTTTTGTTCCTGAAAAGGAACGCCCTTTTGCACCCCGTTACTACCCTGCATATGTGCCCATATTCTCCAGTTGGACCATGCGTGTAAAAATTGCTTTTGTGGTTACTATTGCAATTTTGTTGATAATATTAATAATTGTGCTTGTATATTTGGAATTTCGCCATCCTATGCACACTGTTTTAGGAACAACCACCCGCCTCCAGAACATCTATTTGATACATTGGCCCGCATAAAGAAAGGCACCGTCAGACTTATGAAAAAAAATTATTTGTAGAAATGCTCGACCAGACACACAGTGCAACAAATGCTACAAATTGTTGGGTTTGCGGACTTCTGCCCTTCGTAATGCATAAACATGACCTATTTATTTCTTTGCGACTATCATATTTAGGTGGTTGTGAAGCTTGGTTTAAACTGTTGTCAATGATGTATGTGCATTATTCAGTAGACACTCCACAATATTCGGAAAAAGACTACGAGATGATTTTGGCATATATAGAAATGAACCAAGGTTTTGATCTGAAGGGAAATGATGGGGAGGGATATTTAGATCCAAATGCGTGTATGAATTTGTACACTAAGAATGAAAATGTCACCTGGTTAGAAGCTGAAATTCCTGATTTTGAAGAATTTAACTTCACTCAGTATTTTCAACAATTCAAGGAAAGAAATGTTACAGATGACAAGGCATTCCCCGTGCCCATATTAAACAGTACTGCAGCCTTCTGTGTTCAGGGAGCAGGACACATTCTAGTAGGAGAAAGCCAGTGTAATTATACTTATCGACTGCGTACCTTTAGTAGTCCTCCCTTATTGACTCCTCATAAGGTGTATTTTGTCTGTGGAGAAAATGCTTATACATGGCTTCCCCGTTGTTGGGCTTGCCGTTGCTATTTGTCCTTTCTGTACCCTCCAGTGTATATAGCCCCTGCTAATTATCATAAAGCCCATCGATTTGAGAAGCGAAGTCTACCCCTCATTAGGAACGTGAGAGAGATAGATGCATCTGATATAGACCAGAAAGATACCCCAGAGCAGCATTTCATTGATATAATGAAGGGAGTATTTCCTATTTGGGGGCCCATTATCACTAGTAAGGAAGTACGGCATCTGTCTAGGGTTGTCGAGAGAGTGATCAATACTACTGCAGGTATACTAACCAACTTAACAGTAGAACTTCAATCTACGAGACTTGTCTCGCTTCAGAATAGAATGGTTTTAGACGTCATCTTGGCTGATCGAGGAGGAGCATGCCGCGTGATTGGCAGCTCCTGCTGTGTGTATATTCCTGACTCTGTAATTAGTTGCAATGCAGTCCGTTTCTACAAATAAAGTGATTTCCAACCACTCGTTGTTAATCAAAGCGATAACTTCTTTATTCCAAATTTCCATATTAAATCTATATCCCTTTAATTTCAGATTGTATATTAATCCCCTTATGAAGGGCATGGGTCCCGAAATGTATAGGATACATACATCGCAATTTGAATTCGAATCAAATGACGGAGCGATTGTTATTTGCCATTGAAAAACAAATTGTCATGTCACAGATTTGAATTTCATAAAGAAAAGATTTAAATGAAATTTGGAATAAAGAAGTTATTGCTTTCATTAACAATGAGTGGTTGGAAATCACTTTATTTGTAGAAACGGACAACATTGCAACTAATTACAGAGACTACGTCTCACAAGAAGTGCCCGTAGGCACAGTGCCATTTGATTGGTGCTGCATTTTTTGCTTATGTACAATTTTGTAATCCCCCAGGGTCAGAGGGGACTATACCCGGGGGCACCCAGAAATAGCTATTCAGAGTTTATTAATTAAAAGTTCAATCAACACTTTGGTGTGCCGCACATCAAATACAATTTCTATTCCTGACTCTGCTCATCTTGTCCATTTGGCCATTCAGAAGTTGCACCGCTTAGCATCTGAAGTGCATGCAGATACTGGTACCTGGTCTTTATCAGGTTATTTCTGGGGTCTATTGTCCACCTGGGGGTGGAAAATGTTGATGGTGCTGGCAGGTATTGACGGTTTTATATTTATCTGTTGCCTCTGTATACAGTGTGGGCTTGCTTGTTGCTCTTACTGTGCTAGTAAACTTACCTCCACTTTGACTATTCCTTCCCCAGCAGCAGTAAACTCTCAATTAGTGCAACAGGAAATAAAGGATATCATGCAGATTGATGAAGGGATTTTTGAAGACTGACTTCCATGTTAGTTAGCTACATCATGCTAAAAGGGTGGTTCTGAGGGATAAAATCTGGTTTCCCCTATGTTAGTGGTATTAGACACATATATTATAAGTATTTTTATGACAAAATCTTCGTTTTGTACATTTTCTTTTATAGTTTTTCAACAACATGAAAACCGAATAAAGGATTTGATTGATTGATTGATTGACACATATATATATATTGTGTTAGCATGATGTATCTATATGCTTTTCTATGTGAGTGTGCATTAAGTCAAACCTATATCTGATTTATCTAGTAGGTAAGGCTATACACAGTTTGTGTGTATTGTTTACTTCGAGTAGGCCGAAAACCATACAGACGCCATCTTCCCTGCAATGTTAGACACAAGCAGTAATCACCTGTTACCTTCCACTTGTTGTCAGGCCCCGGCTCAGTTGAATTACTGAAGGCAGCTGAATGCATGCTATTCTTTCTCTGCCCTGGGACCCAAGGTCGCACCTGGATTCGGGTGCGATAAGAGCATTTCTGAAGGTGCCGTGCCTGCACTCCCGGGCACCGGGATGAAAGGGAGTCACCCCTCCTGACCTCCCCAATAATACCCAAGCAGAGTTTTGAACTAATCACGTGTGCCATATATGGTCCTTCCATGAGGACCAATAGCCAAGTAGTGTTTTTCCACTTATGGTGACTTCATGTACCTTACTGAAAGTATATATGTGCTATTTTGAATGTAAGCCAGCAGTCTTTTCCACGCACCTTGAGGGGTGAGGATAGGAGAGGCTCCTCTATAGAGTATTTTGCATAATAAACGATTGAACTTTCTTCACTGCCGACTGACTGCTTATTTGGCAATTGGTATTGGGGCTATTGGTAAGTGTAGCTCCTTATGTTATTTTTTTATGGTACGTCACTTCAGCATACCACATGAAAGGAGGTAAAGCCAGGTCCCACTTGGAGATGGTAGGATTACCTGTGTGGGTGTGCCTGACTACATGGTCCATGGCAGCATGTGAGGGTAGTCAGAAGGACCTAGCCTGAAATTGTGGCCCGGTCTCTGCCAAAAAGGGAAAGGGTAAGGGGCACAGGAAACCATCGTCTGAAATGACCATGGTCTTGTGAAAGGCTGAACCTGAGGGGGCTGTACCAGAACCAACAGGGTCTGATGGGGCAGAGCTGGGACACCTGCCTGAGCAGTAGAAAGGGGGTCCCTCCAGGAAGGATTACCGCACAGTGCAGAAGGAGTGCCTTACTCGTGTGGGTATTCAGAAGGAGGCCCAGGTCCAGGCAGCTGGTGCCATCTCAGGAACTTACCTGATCTATTCGGAGAATGTTTGCTGAACCTGTGGCAGCCTGTGTGCTGGTGGTACCCCAGCGCTTCAGAGCCTTCCAACTGGGTCTGGCTCATTATGTACCTCTGGCAGGTCATTTAGGGCAGGACAAGACATTTGATAGACTTGTCATCCAGTTCTGTTGGCCTCAAATGAGGAAGGACTCAGATGCATTCTTCTGGTTCTGTCCTACCTGCCAGGGAAGCCGCAAAATTTGGGGGAGATGCATGGCTACCCTGCAAACTTTTCCAACTGTGAGCACCCCGTTTGAGCGGGTGGGCATGGACTTTGGGTGGCCTTTGGATCCCAAAATAGTCATCCAGGTTCATCCAGGTTTTAGTGGACCTTGTAACCCAGTATCTGGAAGCTATCCCTTTGAGGACAGTTTCTGTGTCTGCCATGACCTGGACACTGACGGGGATCTTTACCTGTGTGCGTTCAACTGAGGAGGTGGTATCTGACTGTGGCACCAACTTCATGTCCTTGTACATGAAGGCCAAGTGGAAGGATATGGAGTTACCTACAAGTTCTCAGCTCTTTACCACTTCCAAACCAATGGTTTGGTTGAAAGGTTCGACCTTACCCTCATAGACATAATTCTGGTTCTCTCAGAACCCATGAGATGTAAGTGGGATGTTTTCTTGCCATGCCTTCTATTACTTTACAGGAAGGTGCAGCAGAAGAGGGTTGGCTTCAGCCCTTTTGAACTTCTGTACTGGCACTCATTGAGAGGACCTCTCAGTTTGGTGAAGGAGGGCTGGGAGGAAGCTCACAGGAAGCTACCCCAGAATGTGTTTAATGACATGGTGGTCTTCCAAAAACCGACAGTCTCTTTCCAGAAACTCGCCCAGGAGAATCTGGACGCTAGCCAGGAGGATATGAAAAACTGGTATGACCAGAATTCACTCTGCTTGAGTTTCAACCTGGTCAAAAGGTATAGCTGATGGTGCCAGTAGAGTCCCATGTTCTGCAAGACATCTGGGCTAACCCATTTGAGGGAAAAAACCACAAGAATGATGTCACATACCTGGTGGACTTGCTAACCCCTAGGAACCCTTTGCGGGTCCTGCACATGAACCGCCTCAAGCCCCACTTTGAGAGGTCTGAGTTGACCATGCTCTTGGTCATAGATGATGGGGTGGAAGAGGATTATGAACCTCTACCTGACCTCCGGTCTTCCAAAGAGCAGGATGGGTGAGTGGAAGGTGTAGGTCTCTTCGCTACACTGTGCACAGAGCAGCAGAGAGAATGTCACCAGGTGCTGAGACAGTTTGCACCGCTGTTTTCACTCACACCAGGAGTCATCCTTGATATTGACACTGGGGATAGCCTTCTTGTTAAGCACAAGTCTTACAGGTTGTCTGACTGGGTGAGGAACAGCATCAACGAGGAAGTCTCTAAGAAGCTGGAGTTAGGGGTTATTGAGCCCTCCAATAACTCTTGGTCCAGTCCAGTGGCACTGGTCCCCAAAGCTGCTCTACCAGCTGTCACACCTGAACTCCTGCTCTGTGTAGACTACTGTGGGCTTGATGTGGTCACTAAGACTGATGCGCACCCCATCCCTCCTAGAGCCCATTGATTGGCTTGGAGCTGCCAAGTTCCTCAGCATGTTTGACTTAACGCCTGGGTACTGGTAGATTGTCTTGACTGAGGAGGCACAAAACGAGTCAGCATACTCAAAGCCAGGAGGGCACAATAAGTTCCGGGTTATGACTTTTGGATTGAAGAACACCCCTGCAACCTTCCAGGGGTTGATCAATCAGGTTCTGGCTGGGTTTGAGAAATTCAGTGGCGCCTACCTGGATAACATTACAGTCTTCAGCTCCAGTTGGGGGGACCATTTGCCCCACCTGAGAGAAGTATTGAAGGACCTGCAGAGTTCAGGCCTCACTATCAAGGCCAGTAAGTAGGGCAGGGTTGTGTGGTCTACCTGGAACACCTAGTAGGGGGCAGCAAGGTAACAAATATTGATACCATTCTGGCTTGGTCACCCCCCCCAAGACCCAGACAGAGGTGAGAGCCTTCTTAGGCCTCACCGGTTACTAGAGGGGATTTGTTAAGGGATACAGCACCATTGTTACCCCCTTGACACAGGTGACTTCCAAGAAACAGCCAGGTCATGTGATCTGGACAGAGGCCTGCCAGACTGCTTTTGAAGCCCTGAAGAAGGCCATGTGAACTGCGCCCATGCTCACGGCTCCTGATTTCTCCAAGGAATTTGTGGTGCAGACTGATACCTCAAAGTATGGCGTGGGGGCTATGCTCTCAGAGCTAAATGAAGAGGGCCTAGATCAAGCTGTAGACTTCATCAGTAGGAGGTTACTTCACAGGGAACAGAGGTGGAGCGCAATTGAAAGGGAAGTGTTTGATGTGGTCTGGGCACTGAAGAAGCTAAGACCCTACTTGTTTAGGACTCACTTCTGGGTTCAGACTACAGGCCACTCAGATCATTAATGCAGATGAGAGGTGAGAACCCTGTACTGTTGAGGTGGTTTATCTCCCTACAGGGAATGGACTTTACGGTGGAAGACCATCCTGGAACAGAACACACCAAGGCTGATGGTCTTTCCATATTCTTCCACCTTAGTATAGAGAAGTCCCAAAAGGTTGTGCAGTTCTCCTCACTTTCTGCTGGGAGGGGGGCACAAATGTTAAACCTGACATCTTCTGGTGTGGTTGTCCCTGTCTTTTTGTTTCTGACCTTCTGTTTTTGACTGAGTGCTGAACTTCGTTTTTGCTGATGTTAGGACTCTGGGATCTTTACCACTGCTTACCAGTGCTAAAAATGTATGTGCTCTAATTCTAAAATGTAATGGCATTTGGTGTCTCCATGGCTGGCATATTTGATTTACTGATAAGTCACTAGAACAGTGTGCCACATCTGCAAAGGGCCTATAAATAAGCTGCTACTAGTGGGTCTGCAGCACTGATTGTGCCACTCACATGGATAGCCCTTCAAACATGTCTCAGTCCTGCTTCCGAAGCACCTGTGTGTGCCAGTTTTAAACTGCTACGTCAGCCTGGCAAGTTCATCTACTTTCCAGGCCCAAACCTTTCCTTTTATTAGAAGTAAAGTACCCATAAGGTATGCCCTAGGTAGCCCCATGGTTATGGTGTAGTGTATTTAAAAGGTAGAACATGTATGTTTGGGTTCTATATGTTCTGGTAGTGACAAACTGATACATGTGTTTTTCACTACAGCAAGACCTCTCTATTTCATAGGTTAGCAATGGAGCTGCGTTGTAACACTTGTGCATCTTCCAATTGGGAGCAGATAGAACATTGAAGTTTAGTTTCTCTGGACTCAAACTTTATAAACACATCTTTTCATGAAGTTGTTTTATAAATTGTAGGTCTGAAAACGCCACTTTTAGAAAGTTGCCATTTTCTAACTTTAACCATTCTGTGCCTCTGCCTGTCCCTAGAATACACATCTGGGCTGGATGACAGTTGGGCTTTGTGAATTCACTCTAGACAGTCGCACCCAAAGAGAGCTGAGATGTGCCCTGCATATACTCATGGTACATCACCAGGCTGATTGGTCATCCTGAGCTGGAGTGGTGGGACGAATTGAATCTTGTACCTGAATAGAGCTGTGCCTGTCTCCACACAAATCTGCATAACCTACTGTAGTGTGTCTGGAGCCAAGGCCAGAAAGGGCAGGGTTGTGTGCACTATGAAGACCTTTCTTTGAAGTCTCCCTACTTCAAAGGCTAAAATGGGTATAAGTACTGGAACTCTGACAGCATGTACCCAGAACACTTCTGGACTGAGGATATTCTGCCACATGAAGAGCTGTTGTGCTGTCAGGAGGTAATTCCACTTTCCTGTGTTGGCTTGCTGCCTGCTGCTTCTTGCCTGACAGTGAGAGGACTGGACTTTACACTCTTCAACCTGCTTCCTGTAGGTAATCATATGGCTTGACTGACCTGGGCTCCTCTGCTGTGAGTCCTGACCTGACAAGATGTGTCAAACCCAGTCCTGGGCCCTTGAAGGTGAATTAGGTGCTGCAACCCAAAAACAACTGATGCCGAGCACCAGTGGGAACTGGTGCCTTTCTGCAAAATCAATGCATTACTGCTGCCTGAACCGAAGCTGTGGACACCGCTTGCCGTGTTAACCACACCACGACCTACACTACAACGAAGCCCCAAACTTCCTGCAGTGCCTCTGAAGATACTCAGCAGTGTGAGTCTTAACACCACACCCAAGATCTTTGGTGCCCAGTCTTGACTCTGCTGTATCACCGGCCCTACTTGGCACCCAATCGACACATCGCCTTGAGACCAGCAATTCAACTTTGACTTTTAAGAATGGACGCCCCACATTCTCGACACCGAAGCTGCCTCAAAGCCATGTTGCCTTCTCGAACTGAGGTCTTTCTCCACAATCAATGCATCACCTTCTGTCTGCAACACATTGTCCCAGAGCAGCAAAGCTTCAATTAGCTTGCACCACCTAACGAACCAACAACTCACCTGCAACTGTGACGCCTCACCTCCACTGTGCGAGGCCAGGTCTCGGTTTCTGACTTTGTGTCCTTTGTTTCTGACATTGCTTCTTTAGTTTTTGATGCCACCAAGGTAATAAAGCGCGACCATATAGCCCTGATGGGAGCTATAGACTTCTAAGCAGTGCATTTTGTATTTAATTTTTAAAACTTGATATCTTGACTTGTGTATGTTGGATTTTTGTCATATTGGTCTTGTTTTACTCAGATATATATTGGTTATTTTTATAAACTGGTCCGGAGAACTTTTGTGGTGTTTCACTGTTTTACTATGTGTGTGTGTGTGCACAAATAGACAGATGTGCCTAGTGAACCAGTATTGGGGGGAATCAAAAGAAAATATTGGACTTATCCAAAAGGAGGGCCTCCTATTTAGACATATCAGCTATTTTGTTTGGAAATCGGTAAACAGGCGAGATTATGAACCACCACCCACTGAGCTTCATCCACTACAAATGCATAAACAACATCAAAAGTACCTCCCTATCAGCATCCATTAGACGAGCTTGTGTTTACGAGTTGCGGAGAACTAGTAGGATCCCTGGAACACGTTGTGTGTATCTGCCCAGCACTAATGGACCTGTGTAGATCAAAACTGAGGCCTGAGTTGAACAAACTGAGAGTCCGGTCCTGCAGGCAGGGCATCGTCGCTGCATTCAAAACAGAGAACACAGCCCAAAATATCAGTTTTACGATCTTTATCCATCTTGTATATTGTAAGTTCAAGCAGCCTATTGGCAACTCAAAAAATTCAGGTCCGGCCATGTCAAAATGAGGAAACAGCCATACGTGGGTACAACATCGGTATGCAATTGAAGTAGCAGTTACTGCACTTTAGACTACTGATCTGGTGACTCCTATCTCAATCTCACAACATCGATTTATCTTACAAAGCCAACAGCACACCTCGGGTTGACTTTTCCTCCTCCAAGCGTTACTCTATGTTGAGCAGGGAATGCTTGTTTTAAACAAAAATACTGTGGGCCATATTATCAAGCAAGGGCGATACATTATCGTCGCTTTTATCGGCAGGAAACTGCCGCTAAAGTGGCGATAATGGGCTTGATAATATGCCCTTGAGAATTCCCATAGAAGCCCAGGTTCTGGTGTTAACCTGGGCTTCTATGGGAATTCACAAGGGCATATTTTCAAGCCCATTATCGCCGCTTTAGCAGCAGTTTCCTGCTGGTAAAAGTGGCGATAATGTATCCCCCTTGCTTGATAATATGGCCCTGTGTTTCTTTAAGAACAGTGGAATCCTGCTTAAGGAACATGGAACAACAAAATGTTGGGTCGAGGAAAAGACGTAACAACAACGACCTGTTATCAATGATTGTAACTCTGAACCCCACACTAAAACTGCGGCAGTACAGCACGGAACAAGCTAATTCGACCTGGAGCCTCTATTTAACCATTCACTACTTTATCGATGAACTGTTGGACAATATAGTACTACGAAGGGAAATGTTATCTAAATGTAAATATTAATATATAACTGCTATATTTTCCTTGATTGCTAAGGGAGAAGCACAGCGCATAATGCTCGAATAATGGTTTTATACACATTATAATTATTTAATTAATCAAACAATAAATTGATACACAATATCAAAATTACCAGTTACCTGGATGCACTGTGCCTAAGAACAAAACCTCATGCCCTGTAATGAACAGACCAAAAGACAGAGCATAACTGTAGCCGTCAAGTGGTATGCCTACAGCCAGGCTGCAAAAAGCTGGAAGTGCAGGCACAAGGCCAAACATGCAGTGACACACGAGCAGCCAAACTAGTTCAATTACACCTGCAAAGACAGAAACCCATCTCCATCCTTAGCAGCTGAAGACTCCCAAAATGCAGACTACAGAATCACAACCAGCACTGAAGTCCCGATCCAATGAAACAGAATAGAGAGATGTAAAACAGGATTCGTAATGAAGTGTACATATGATGGTTTTAACTAATGTGAATAAAACATTTTTTTTTTAAAGGAGAGAATCCATGGGACTGGCTGGCTCGGGAGTGCATGAATAGAGTGGATGAGCCTATCGTCTACTTACATATGTACATCAAAACCATAAAGGGTGATCCTGGAACTTTTAAATGAGTTTTATAACAGCTTTGGAGAACAATCAATGAAGAATGAGGAAACTTTTTGACTCTTAAGAGAAGTAAGATGCCATTGGAAACTGAAGAGAGGGAATTAAGCTTTAATAACAATGTTTTCCCCACTGATACTTTTAGTGCCATGTGAAAACGAAGAGTACCTTCAAAGGAAAGACAAACACTAGAAAATGCTGGTTTCTGGTCACAGAGATAAGAGTCCAGAGGCACATATGACATGAAGGAAGAGATATTTCCGACTGCATCCAGAGAAATCATGAGAGATGGGGGAAGGGAATGTATTTATGTTAAGGAAGCAATTGCAGCATGATAGCCTGCTCATTAACTATAACTGATGTGATTTGTCACTGTCTGCACAACTGAAACTCTCTCTCCCTCTATATTCAATTACAATGTCTAATCCTGGACATTAGAAGTGAGCTCCAACTCCTTTTGTAAGCTCATCCCAAATTGGACCTCATGAGCTAGACTCCGTTTTCTTCCTTATAGATTACGGGTAAATAGTCGTGTATCTACTACACAGTTTACCATTGATAAGTCTTACCTCACTTCTTACTTGGGAGGACACTTTTAAATCCATCAAAATATTCCTTGGCCAGCCTTGCATAACAATTTCGCTCATATGTACATGTATCTGTCCTCCTTTTCACACGGATACCATACCTCCTGCCCAATTCCATCAACAAATACAGTTAATGTCACATTGTCAGCTTTGTCATCCTCCTCTTTCGGTTTATTAAGATGTATGCAAGACAGGCTGTCAGCTCCAACATCGTTCAACCCTGGAAAACATTTCACCTTAAAGTTGCATCCTTCTAATCCTAAAAGGCATCTAAAGATCTGGGTGTGGTGAGTTAAGATCGCGCATTAGTAAAAGCATGAATTAGGGGCTTATTTTCACAGTGAAAGGTGACCACCATAAGGAAAATGCAAAGCGCTTATGGCCCAGCAGGATGTAGTGGACTTATGACCCACAACAGAGTAATGTCTTCCAGGTTATTTTATATTAAGTTGTTGTATGTATCAGATAGAGGTGCTGAGAGAATTTGCAGTGGACACATACAGCTTACACATGCATAATGTAGCAAAGCATAACTGTTTACTGTGTACAGCGATGAGTGAGGTCTGCCAACTGCTTAGTAAACTTGAATGTGCTGCCACTGAGTCAGAAACATTCATCATGAGTAGGGCTCCCGGTTTTATGGTATTTATTTTTTTGCCATTTCCGTCTGTATTTATCCATATTTATTTTTGGGGCATTTTATCTGTATTTATACACATTTATTTTTACGACAAGCAGAAGGCAACGCTGCAGCTAGAATTTTTCCACATTTATTTAAATTGACAGACAATGAACACATGCATTCGGTTGTTATTGGTCAACACAATACATTCATCGGAAAACTTTGCCATTGGCAGAATGTTCCAAATACGCTTAAAAGTGTTATCACAGGCCATTTGTCTCAGAGCCTTGCAGTTTCTGTCATAGGCAAGGAGTGATACATCCTCTTCCCCACTGAACACCATCCTGCCCCCACTGAGAGAAACTCACACTTCCTTCAGCTACAACCCAACTGTGTCCCGCTATAAACACCTAGAAGCAACTCAATTTAAACTATGCACTAGACAAGAGTAATTTGCTGCCTGAAAAAAGTAACAACATTCAGGCAAAACTAAACACTCATAGGGAATACAACTTAAAGCTTTTACACTCAATATTCAGAAAGCTAAGCACATGAAAAGAAAAGTAGCGCTTGACTGGCAAACTCTGTAAGGTGGAACTACTGTGTTTGGGTGTGAATAAAACCACTTTGCAACTACTCTGTCTTGTTTTATTTAGTTATGTATTTATTGTTCGTATTTTTAAAACCTTTTTCTCTCCTCCTGAGGCCGCGTTTTGGAATAGAAAAATGTCAGGAAAGACTTTTGTAAGACAAGTGTCCTTTTTTTTGGATCCATTTCACTGGGGAATGAATGACAGAAAGGAAAGGAAAGAACAGTCAAGGTGTTCTGCAAGTTAGGAGTAGCGTGACAAATAGAGAGAGTAAGAGGAAGAAAGAGGGGGGCAGCAGAATTGGACACTGTCCTTGTCATGTCCGGGCAAGAAGGAAGAGACAGCAACAGTTATGGGCTATGCAGTCTGGCCACAAACTCTGCAAATACTCTGCTTCTGAGTCTTAAGTAGTTACACCCTCTTCCCTGTGTGTGTCTGACTGAGCCCTGCCTTCCAGCGCAGCCCGAGCTCATAATACAAGAATTGGGTTTCTTCCTTCCGCTGCCCACTCCCCCTGTCCACCCCAGGCATGTCTGAGAGTGAGATCACAGCCCGAGACAAGGGCAGGGAGGGGGGCTCAATGCGGTGTGTGTGAGAGTGATTCACCTCTCAGAGGTGGGGCGCTGAGAACAATGCAGGTCTCCTGGCGCTGGCAGCCGCGGATCATCTGGGAGCTCAGGGCACTGTGCCTCCTACCACAACCCCCCCATTGCGCAGGCACTTACTGAGTGCTAAAACAATTAACAGGAGTAGCAGTCATTGTGAAAGTGAGACGGAGGGTGGTTGCACACAACACAATCCGACGAGCTGAAGACCTGGCCGGGACAAACAGCAGCACCAGAGTGAATTTCCAGCAAAACTAAAGCTGGTGTTTCGCTTTACTGAAGGCAGCCACAGCCCTGGAATAGCAAGAGGGCATGACGAGGCAACTCTGCTGGAGCACAGCAGCGCACAAAATGTGCTAGTATTTTCCCATTTTTACATATAAATACAGACAAAGGAAAACATGCTTTCCGTCTGTATTTATATGTAAAAATCCGTTTAAACGGAAAACCGGGAGCCCTAATCATGAGGGATACTGATGCCAGCTGTCCCCTGCACAGCTTTTCGGGTCCTCTTCACCAGTAAAATAACTCAATCAACCTAAGGATGCGTGTTCAGCAGGGAGTTAATTTATCAATGGAGCAAAGGCGTCAACTAGTGTCACAAGATCAGCCATTTGTTCCATCTGACAAAAGTGGAACCCTCAAGAGGTGACATCTGGCCATCTTAAAGAGAGAGATTGCTGACAGTAAAGAATGGGAGCAATGAAAGAGAGTAAGATGGGATAACGGAGCGGAATAAATATACTATGCCAATATAAATGCACATGTAACATTACAACTAAACAATCAATCAATCAATCAATCACAGTATTTGGCGAGCGCACTACTTACCCGTGAGGGTCTCAAGGGGCTGGGAGGGGGGAGTCTCTGCTAGTGCTCGAATAGCCAGTCTTGAGAAGTCTTCTGAAGATAAGTAGGTCTTGGGTCTGCCGTAGGAGGATGGGGAGAGTTTTCCTGGTATTGGCGGCGAGGTGGGAGAACGATCTGCCGCCGGAGGTCACTCTTCGGAAGCAGGGGACGGTGGCGGGGGGCGAGGACTGCGGTTCGGAGTTGTCGGTTGGGGCTGTTGCTGTAGAAGGTGAAACGTCTGTTGAGGTTTGCTGGTCCGGTGTTGTGGAATGCCTTGTGTGCGTGGGTGAAGAGCTTGAAGGTGATCCTCTTGTTGACGAGAAGCCAATGAAGTTCTTTCGGGTGGTGTGTGATGTGGCTGCGGCAAGGGATGTCGAGGATCAAGCATACGGAGGCGTTATGAATGCGCTGTAGACATTTCAGGAGTTTGGCCGGGGCTCCTGCGTGGAGGACGTTTGCGTAGTCCAACCTGTTGCTGACGAGGGCCTGGGTGACCGTTCTTCTTGTTTCGCTGGTGATCCATCTATATATCTTGAGAAGCATGTGGACATTTCAGGAGTTTGGCCGGGGCTCCTGCGTGGAGGACGTTTGCGTAGTCCAACCTGTTGCTGACGACGGCCTGGGTGACCGTTCTTCTTGTTTAGCTGGTGATCCATCTATATATCTTGCGGAGCATGCGGAGGGTGTTGAAGCAAGAGGATGAGACGGCATTGACCTGCTTTGTCATGGAGAGGGAGGAGTCGAGGATAAACCCCAGGTTGCGTGCATGGTTGGTTGGTGTCGGTGGTGTTCCTAGTGCGGTCGGCCACCAGGAGTCATCCCAGGCTGATGGGGTGGAGCCGACGATGAAGACTTCTGTCTTGTCCGAGTTTAGCTTCAGGCGGCTGTTCTTCATACACTTGGCGACGGCTTTCATTCCTTCATGGAGGTTGGTTTTGGCTGTGAGGGGGTCCTTGATGAGGGAGAGGATCAGCTGGATGTTGTTGGCATAGGACATGATGTTGAGGTCGTGCAGTCGGGCGACGTGGGCGAGTGGTGTCATGTAGATGTTAAATAGTTTGGGCTGAGGGATGAGCCCTGGGTGTGAAGCAGATGATCTCGGTGGTTTAGGAGCGGAACGAGGAGGCGGACGCTCTGGGCTCTGCTGGAGAGGAAGGAGGTGGTCCAGTCCAGCGTCATGGAGGTGTGTACATAGGGTGCTGTGGCAGATGGTATCGAAGGCGGCTGATAGGTTCAGAAGGATGAGGGCAGTGGTCTTGCCATTGTCCAGCAGGGCCCTGATGTCCTCAGTGGCAGCGATGAGGGCCGTTTCGGTACTGTGGTTGCTGCAGAACACTCAGACTGGGACAGGTCCAGGATGCTGTTCTCCTCAAGGTAGTGGGGCAGTTGTTTGTTGACGGTCTTCTCGATGACCTTCGCCGGGAATGGGAGCAGGGAGAAGGGTCAGAAGTTCTTGAGGTCCCTCGGGTCGGCCTTGGGTTTCTTGAGTAATGCTTTGATCTCGGCATGCTTCCAGCTCTCCGGGAAGGTAGCGGTCTCGAAGGAGATGTTTGCTTGGAGAACTGGAGGTCCTCGTGAACCAGCTGGTTTTCTTGCTGGTGTGTCTGTTGGAGGGTTTCTTGATCGTGGCGCACATTCGTCGATCCACTGTCTGAGGTTTCGAGCGGCGGTGTCGGGGTTGGAGGGTTTGGTGGGTGGGTTCTGGGCGAGGGTGGTGGTGAGTTCGTCTACTGTGACTTTGCTCAAACAGCCGCGAGGGATCTGTTGGGTGTGGTGGTGCATGGTGGGTTTCCGGAAGGTGAAGTGGATGCAGCGGTGGTTGGTCCAGTGGAGTACGGTGGTGTGGCTGAAGGTGACGTGGGAGCTAGCGGAGAAGATGGGGTTGAGCGTGTGGCCTGCAGAGTGGGTGGGTATTGTGACGAGCTGCCTGAGTCTGTGTTTGGAGAGGTTGTCAATCAGGGTTATGGAGTTGGTGTCGTAGTTGTTCTCGAGGTGGAAGTTCAGGTCCCTGAGGAGGATGTAGACTGTGGAGGCGAGGGCATGAGTACTGACGAGGTCGGTGATGGAGTCGCTGAACTGTGGCCAGGGCCTGGGGGTTCTGTAGACGAGAGTTCCTCTGAGGGTGGTGTTGGGATCGTTGTGGATCTGGAAGTGCAGGTGTTTGGCAGTGCTAAGTGTGCCGTCGGTGCTGGTCGAGATTCTGAGATTGTTCCTGTGGACAATGGCTATTCCTCCTCCTGTTCCATTGGTGCAGTCCCTGCGGGTGATCGTGTATCCGTCCGGGATGGCTATGGCGATGTCTGGTGCTGAGGAGGGGTTCATCCAGGACTCCGTCAGGAAGGCGACGTCTGGCGAGGTCCAGTAGGTCCCAGAGTTCAACGACGTGTTTGCGGGTGGAGCGGGTGTTGAGAAGAATGCAGTTGAGGTTGTTGAGTTCTTTCACGGTGGGTGGATTTGTGGATTGCAAGCTGGTGTAGTTGCAGTTCCGGCAGCTGAAGGGCTCTTGGGTGCGCTTAGGGCAGCCCGAAAGCAAGTGTGCGATTGTCCAGTGTTGATTGCGAGGAGGGTGCTGGCGTTGTATCGAAGAAGGGTGTTGCGGCGTTCGTGAGGGCCAGTGGTTCTGGCGCTGGGTGCGGTCCAGGTGCTGACCGGCGCAGACCGGCTTGCCTTCGGCGTGCCAGCTGCGCCGCCGGATTGAGGCCTCCATATGAGGGGATGTGGGTGGGAGGAACAGCTGGGAGGCGGGAGTGGAGCAGTGAATGGGAGAGCAGGGGGGGGTGGGCTGCAGGGGACGCAGTGGCAGGAACATAAAGGGGGGAGTGGGTGGGGGGAACACAAGGCAATAGAGGGCACAGAAGAAAAAATAAAACGGCCACAGAGGGAAAACGAGGCAAAAGACAACAGCCCTAATTTAATAAAACAGTGGAACAAAGCGCAAAATACAGATGGCAGTGAAGACTAAGCAGCGTCACGAACCAATGCGAGCGGCAGCAGCGGGCTTAGGGCAGCGTCACACAGGTTGTGCTGTGCAGCGAGGGGATGCGACCTGTCTGGTAACAGGATCAAGGGCTGCTTTCTTCACTGCACAGCGGCCTCCATATGAGGGGATGTGGAGGTAGGAGCAGCTAGGAGGCGGGACGGCAAATGGGAGAGCAGGGGGTTGGGGCTGCAGGGGACACAGCGGCGGGAAAACAAAGGGGGGAGAAGGCGGGGGTACAGAAGGCAATAAAGGGCACAGAAGAAAAAATGAAAGGGTCACAGAGGGAAAACATGGGCAAAAGACAACAGCGATAATACAATAAAACAGCAGAACAAAACACAAAATACAGATGCCAGTGAAGACTAAGCAGGGACACGAACCAATGCGAGCGGCAGCAGCGGGTTCAGGGCAGCATCACACAGGTGGTGCTGTGGGGCGAGGGGAGCAACCTGCCTGGTAACAGGGTCAAGGATCTACTAATAAGTACATCTATTTTGATAACATTTATTAATTCTTAAAATTAAGGCCAAGTAAGATATATAACAATACATAATTTAGGGTATGGATCTAGAGACACAAATAAACTGTATCTTTAGGACTAATGGTGGAACCAGTTCTGTATGTAACTGCCTGCTCTGGCCAATCTCTGATGGACTCACAGGGCCACAGAGGTCACATAGGGACGTGTGCAAGCTTAGCTTTTATGAACTTAGCTGGGGTGATATATATTAGTACACACATTCAGCAAGGCCTGTTCAACCTTTGGCCGTTTATATATTTGTGAGGTGATCCTAATGAACTTTTCCAAGCTGAAACTTCGTTACATTATCTCTAAGGTGTCGAAATATTGACGAGGAAGAACCACCTCGCATTTAATGGGAACAAATTTGAAATAAAACTAAAATCCTGGCACCTTTTAAGTCGTTTCCAGTTCACAAATTGCTTTTTGGCCTCCCAGCTTAGGCGAGAAACTTCTCAATGCGTAAAACAGCTTGGAGTCAAATTTGACTCCCAATTAACTATTTTGGTTCAAATAAATGCTGTTGTTAATGAATGTTATTTTTAACCTTGTGCTTTGAAAATGATTCTATACCAATTGCCTCAGCCCAAAAATGTTCAGATATAAAATTATTTTACTGTCCGTAGACTAACAGCTGAAATTACTGTTCGTCTGTCAAAGTTCATTACAAAACTCTATCTAGAATACAGCAGCTAACTTAAGGCATTTTGGGGCATATTACCAAGCAATAGCGATAATTATCGCTATTGCTTGGTTAGAGACAAAAATGTACCACTGAGCTGCGGCGATTTTTATTGCAGATAAACCTTGGTATTACCAAGGTTTATCGTGAATGCGATAAAAATCGGCTGCAATGCATGAATATCGCTGAAAAGTCAGCGATATTCATGCATTACAGAGCTAATGCTCTTAGCCATGTTATCCACCTCTCATTGGATAACATGGCTAAGAACTGCTCAGGGCAGGTGTTAGCTTTTGGAGATATTCGCGCTTAGCGAGAATATCTCCAAAAGTTGGTAATAGGAGATAGCGATGTTAGCGACTGTTTCCAGTTGCTAGCATCTTGGCAAGCCCACTTTGCATGTCATTAGTGATAAATATCACTGACATGCAAAGTGGGGCCCAAGATGGTCGCTATCTCCTACTAGCTGTCGCTAACTGGTGTTAGCGACAGCTAGGTAATAGGGAGATAATTTAATCTCTGCTTTCTTGGCTTTTAAAGCCAAAAAAGCAGAGATAAACCCCCTTGATAATATGCCCCTTTGACTCTGTCTCGCCTGCGTTGCCCACATTTTTGGCTGTCGGCAAAAGAGAAGAATATATACAAGCCTCCTGCACTATACAAATGGTACGCTAAGGCCACAATGAAAACCTTTTTCTTAAAGAATCTACTCTTATTGGCTGACCTCAAATTTCATCGTGCTGATCTTAGTGGAAGAAAGTTTTCTATAGCTGTTGCTAAAAATTGTAGCTCCCTGGGGCATATTATCAAGGACCGGTGCTAAAATTATCGATGGTTTATCGGCAGGAAACCGCCGATAAAACGGCGATAATGGGCTTGATAATACGCCCATGTTAATTCCCATAGAAGCCCATGTTCTGATGTTAACATGGGCTTCTATTGGAATTAACAAGGGCTTATTATCAAGCCCATTATCGCCGTTTTATCGGCAGTTTCCTGCCGATAAAATGGCGATAATTTTAACACCAGTCCTTGATAATATGCCCCCCTGTCTTTTTACCTCCACGGCCAATCCTCTCTTCTGGCATTCAGAAGAATATTAACATGTGGCTGGACTCATCTTTGTAACTATCTGAGCTTTCAGGAGTATCTCGACTTCTTTTGCTTGGGTTACTGATGCCAAAGTACCGTCAGACGTTTACAAATACTTGAAAATAATAAATAAACAAATAAGTAAGTACATTCTCAGGTCTTCTTTTTGTGCTGAAATGTGCCCAGCCTGACACTTCTCCTTCAATCTTGGGTCGTGGTTTACCAACAAGTATGGGAAGGCTATGCTTGTCTGGCACACGATTAAAGCATCGAAAGTATGCATTTTCTGCCAATTTCTTTTTATCCTTAGTGGTGTCTTAGCAGTAGGCCAGATGAAATGTGTCTTCTGGACACCTCAGAGAGGAGGCGCGGTGATGCTCAGCGAGGAACCCCCGGCAACAGAGGGAATATTCTGAATTAATTGGAGTGGTCGAGTAATCATAGCCTTCCTGCATCTCAAGAATGGCATAGCGTGCATTGTGCCTGCGCGCAGAGGATGTCTGCGACTGCGAACGGCAGCCGGTGGCAACACGGTGTGAATTACAATACACGGCATCCTCGCGGCACCGAACTACAATATGATTGAAGGCGCGCGCGCCCCGCGTTGAATATTAATGAACTCTCTGCATTAGTGCGTTGTTTGCCGCGGCGAAGGCTATCAAGGAACAGCAGTAAACAGTAGACAAGACATGTTTATGATTCGATTGTGACTTCATTTCCATTTTGCTAGCTCTTTTAACAGTGACCTCATTGACAAGAGAGTTGTCAAATGCCAGTTCCAGGCCCGTTATGCCACTAAATTGAGTATAAAGAGAGAGCAGGGATTAGCCATGGTAAGGGCAGTGGGCACGGGAGCCCCCATAGGAGCAAACACAGATCAAGCGCACACTAATGTGCAGCTTGGTTGTGATAGCAGCCCACCTGCCAAGTGTGACGGGACATGTGTATGTTCACATGGGCATTTAACTGAGTGGGTTCTCCTCCTATACCCTTTCCCCACAAATTACTCAGGTACTTTTTTCTGGCTGACTTTGACCTCACAGTGCAGCCCCACAGGCTGCAGCTTCATCCCAGGCTTCTCTTGTCTTGTCCAGGGCATCCAGGGAGTTCCACCCAACCTCCAGCTGGATTTCATGACACAGTGAGGAAATCACATCTTCGAGGGTGCTTGGATATGCCCATCCTAACTTTTCTCTAGCTGGGGGAACATTCAGTTAGAGTTACATGCAAGTGGTGGAGCATCTTCTTGCATTGTCAGTTTAGAGGTCTGGCTGTAAGGTCGTCTTCTAGGAACATGCTGTACCAGCAAACAGGCTGCATCATGATGCCATTCTTTCAATCAATCAAGTGTGACTACTCACCGGTTAGGGTCTCAAGGCGGTGAGGGAGGGGTGGATCTGCAGTTTAGTTGAAGAGCCAGGTCTTGAGGTCCTTCCTGAATTGCAGCAGAAATGGTGATTGCCTGAGGTGCAGAGGCAATCAATCAATCAATCAATCAATCAATCAATCATAGCATCTGTAAAGCGCACTACACACCTGTGAGGGTCTCAAGGTGCTAGGGTGGGGGGGGGGGGAGGGGGAGGGGGAATGCTGCTACTGTTCGAAAAGCCAGATCTTGAGGAGTCTTCTGAAGGTCAGTAGGTCTTGGGTCTGCCGCAGGCGGCTGGGGATGGTGTTCCATGTCTTGGTGGCGAGGTGGGAGAACGATCTGCCAACGTTGGTCACTCCTCAGATGCGGGGGACAGTGGTGAGGGCATGGTCTGTGGAGCGGACCTGGCGGGTGGAGGTGTAGAAGCTGAGACGGCTGTTGAGGTACGCTGTTCTGGTGTTGTGGAGTGTCTTGTGTCTGTGGGTGAAGAGCTTGAAGGTTATCCTTTTGTTGACAGGGAGCCAGTGCAGGGCTCTTAGGTGGGGTGTGAAGTGGCTGCGAGGGATGTTGAGGATCTGGCGTGCAGAGGCATTCTAGATGCATTAGAGCCGTTTTAGGAGTTTCGCTGGGGCTCCTGCGTCGAGGGCGTTTTCGTAGTCCAGTCTGCTGCTGACAAGAGCCTAGGTGACCGTCCTTCTCCTTTCGGTGGGGATCCACTTGTAGATCCTGCAGAGCATGTGGAGGATGTTGAAGCAGGAGGAAGAGACAGGGTTGACCTGCTTCATCATGGAGAGGGTCGAGTCGAGGATGACCCCTAAGTTGCGTCATGGTCTGTGGGTTTTGGAGCTTTTCCTAGTGCAGTCGCCAGACGGCCACCAGGAGTCATCCCAGGCCGAGGGGGTGGATCCGTGGATGAGGACTACCGTCTTGTCCGAGTTCAGCTTCAGTCGGCTGTTCCTCATCCATTCAGCGATGGCCTTCATTCCTTAGTGGAGGTTGGTTTTGGCAGTGTGGAGGTCCTTGGTGAGGGAGAGGATGAGCTGGGTGTCATCGGCGTAGGAGATAATATTGAGGTCATGCAGACGGGCGACGTGGTTGAGCGGAGCCATGTAGATGTTGAACAGTGTTAGGCTGAGGGATGAGCCCTGGGGTACGCCGCAGATGATCTCCGTGGCTTCAGAGCGGAAGGGGGGGAGGCGGACGCTCTGTCCTGCCAGACAGGAATGTGGTTGTCCAGTCCAGGGCCTTCTCTTGGATTCCGGAATCGTAGAGGCATGTTCGTAGTGTGCGGTGGCAGACCGTGTCGAAGGCGGCTGACAGGTCCAGGAGGATGAGGGCAGCGCTTTCTCCGTTGTCTAGCAGGGTCCTGATGTCATCGGTGGTGGCGATGAGGGCAGTTTTGGTGCTGTCGTTGCTGCGGATCCCAGACTGGGACGGGTCTTAGATGCTGTTCTCCCTGAGGAAGCTGGTCAGTTGTTTGTTGAAGGCCTTCTCGATGACCCTCGCCAGGAACGGGAGCAGGGAGATGGGTCAGACGTTCTTAAGGTCCTTGGGGTCCACTTTGGGTTTCTTGAGTAGGACGTTGACCTCTGCATGCTTCCCGCTCTCCGGGAGGGTCGCTTGTCTCAAGGGAGATGTTGATGGCTTTCCGGAGATGGGGTGTGATGGTGGTGCTGGCTTTGTTGAAGATGTAGTGTGGGCAGGGGTCTGACGGGGATTCGAAGTGGACGGTGTTCATGATCTTGATGGTGTCGTCGTCATTGATGTTGGTCCAGGGGAGCAGGTGGTTGGTGCGGATAGTGGTCGCGGGGGCGGGGGTCTCAGTGGTTGCCGGGGCGGTCGCTGCGTTGAAGCTGTCGTGGATGTCTGCGATCTTGCGGAGGAAGAAGGTGGCCAGTGAGACGCACAGGTCTTGCGATGGTGGGATGTTGTTGGTGTTGGAGCTGGGGTGGAGAGTTCCTTTACAATGTTGAAGAGCTTTTTGCTGTTGTGTGCATTGTTGTCTAGGCGGTCTTTGAACAAGAAACTTTTGGCGGATCTGATGAGGTGGTGGTGTCTGCGGATGGCGTTCTTGTGGGCTGAGTAGCTTTCCGGTGTTTGTTCACGGATCCATTTCTTTTCCAGCTTTCGGCAGGTTTGCTTGGAGGCCTGGAGGTCTTCGGTGAACCAGCTGGCTTTCTTTCTGGTGTGACTGTTGGAGGGTTTCTTGAGCGGGGTAGTGGTGTTGGGGCAGTCGTCAATCCACTGTCTGAGGTTGCGGGCAGCGGAGTCGGAGTCGGTCGGGTCTGCAGGTGGGCTCCGGGCGAGGGTGGTGGATAGCTGGTCTTCGGTAACATTGCTCCAGAAAGAGCAGGGCCTCTGTTGGGTGCGGTGGTGTGTGGTGGGTTTCCAGAAGGTGAAGTGGATGCACCGGTGGTCAGTCCAGTTGAGGTCGGTGGTGTGGTTGAAGGAGACGTGGGAGCTTGCGGAGAAGATGGGGTCAAGCGTGTGGCCGGCAGAGTGGGTGGGTGTTGTGACGAGTTGTCTGAGTCCGAGGTTGGTGAGGTTGTCGATCAAGGTGGAAGAGTTGGAGTCATTGTTGTTCTCGAGGTGGAAGTTCAGGTCCCCGAGGAGGATGCAGTCCATGGAGGTGAGGGCATGTGTGCTGATTAAGTAGGCGATGGAGTCGCTGAACTGTAGTCAGGGTCTGGGGGGTCTGTAGATGAGGGTTCCTCTGAGAGTGGTGTTGGGGCCGGTGTGGATCTGGAAGTGCAGGTGTTCAGCGGTTCTGAGGCTGCCGTCTGTGTAGGTCAAGACTCTGAGAGTGTTCCTGTGGACGATGGCCATTCCTCCTCCTACTCCGTTAATGCGGTCCATGCGGGTGATCCTATAGCCTTTCGGGATGGCTATGGCAGTGTCGGGTGCCGAGGAGGGGATTAGCCAGGTCTCCGTCTGGAAAGCGAAGTCTGGGATGTTGGAGTTGAGTAGGTCCCAGAGTTCAACTGCATTTTTGTGGGCTGAGCGGGTGTTGAGAAGGATGTATCTGAGGTGGTTGGGTTCTTTGGCAGGTGAAGCTGCAGTTCCGGCAGGAGAAGGGTCCTTGGGTGCGCTTCAGGGTGGCCAGGCAGCAAGTGCGTGATCATCCAGCGTTGAGTGCATGGAGGGTGCTGCAGCCGTAGCGGAGACAGGCGTCGTGGCGTTCATGGGGCCCAGGGGGTCTGGCGCTGGGCACGGACAGGCGCAGATGGGCTTGCCTTAGGTGCCTATTTAGCGTGCCAGCAGCACGCCCGCTGCGTAGCTGCGTGGCCGTGCAGCGGCCGGCATATATGGGGAGTTGGGAGGGAGGAGTGGCGGAGTGGCGGAAGCAGGGCAGTAAATAGGCGAGCGGGGGGCGGGGCCGCAGGGACGGTACGGTGGGAAAACCGGGTGGGGGGGCGGCGGAAAAACAGAGGGCGGGGCCACAGAAATCACAGGGGGGAAAAAACTAAATTAGGCAAGGTTGGGCACAGGGCACACAATAAAGAAGGGCACAAAAGAAAAGGGCTCAAATGAAGTACAGGGCGCAGCACAGAGGAGCAGTAAAGGTGGCAATGAAGCGCCAAGGCAGTACAGACCAAGAGCAGTGAGTGAGCCTCGAACTCGCGACCGGCAGCAGTGGCGAGCTGCGGGAGGTGCTCACACCAAGGGGAGCTGTAGCGGAGGTGAGGGGAGCGATCTGCCTGCGAGCCGGGTCAAAGGTTCAAAGAGTTCCAGGTCTTCGCAGCAAGGTATGAGAAGGATCTTCCTCCAGCCGTGGTCTTGCGGACCCATGGGATGGTGGTCAGGTTCAGTTGGGGGGAGTAGAGATGTTTAGTGGGAGTGCAAAAGGAGAGGTAGTGGTTGAGGTATGCTTTGTGAGTATTCTTTGAGCTGCGCCTCCATAGCAGGGGTCTGTGCTTTAGGTTTTTTCCGTCTACAAAGCATGCATTAACTCCAAAAGTGTCTGAGTTTGTGCATGGGCTGCAGACAGGAGAGCGCAGAAGCAGTGCCAGACTGGAGAACCAAAACCAGCATTACAAAAATGTCCAGAATAGCTCTCCTCCCTTTGTTTCGTCGCACAATCTCTCTTTCCATCCATCCAGTCTCTCTTTCTCCTTCTCTCCCCTCTGTCTTCTCTCTCTCTGATCACTTTCGCTCCACCTTTTCTCTCCCTTTCAGTCTTTCTCTCTTGAAGGATCCAGTGTCTACTTCAATTAACCTCGGGGAGCTGAGGAAAGTGACAGGGACACCAGGAACAGCCTTGTGCTTTCGAAACTGGCCTCCAAGGGCCCCAGCCCACCAAGATAATGCCCGTTGAATAAAAGGCCTATCCTGCCCTGCTCCAAATCCGAAGAGGCAATTACTGCCCTGTCTATCCGAGCTCTGCTGTGTGCCGCCCAGTCAGTGATTTTTCAAGTTAATGTATGCATTGTAGACGGCAAAACGAAATCGAAAGATCCCTTTTGCAATGGCACAGAGAACGGAAACATTTCAGCCTTTGTATAGTAGCTCTTTACAAAGCCGGAGCCTGTGTTTATGCTTGATTGTCTGAAGTTCTACATAAATCAAGCATATAAGTCGTAATTTTTCCGAGTCCATGCATGAAATTCAGACAGAGTAAATAGAAAACGGAGAGAGTCAATCTCTGTTCACTCTTTCTGACATATCCCGTTTAAAGTTCTTTCATTAACCCAGAGAAATTCCGACTTGTATGTTTGAACTGCAGACACCTCACATGCAAAAAAAAAAGGCGCTCGGCTCTATGCAGAGCCATCATCATATGGCAGATGATGCATTACACTATCAGAAATAAAAAGGATAGCCGCGCTCTCCAGCCACAGTGGTGGCAGACTCCCACCCCCAGCGAGGTGCTGGAGAAGATTCATCTAACACCTCAGAGCGAGCCGGGGCCGCGCTTCTCTGTGCCCTCATTCCTGAAAGAGTCTAGTCAGGAGTGACAGGAAATCATTTTCCTCTTCTGATGACTTTTAAACCTGACTGGCGATTTCTTTTCGGCCATTTCTTTGTCCTTCGTGGGCTTTTATTTAATCTCCGTGAAAGGTTATATGGGAGATGAATGAACACTTCGCTCTGCTTGTTCCGAGAGGGCAGCGAGACACACAAAACAGCCCTAACCCGAACGGAGCGAGGAGCGGAGAGGCCCCCGAGGTAATAACATTAACAGCCTGCCCTGAAGAGGCAGAAAGCAGAACCGGCAATCTGCTCGACATGGAGGTAGAAAAGAGACAATTACGTGAAGAATTAAAGTATTAATGTCTTAGTGCTGTAATTTGACACGAGATAATGGTTCCTGAGGCGCTGCTGTAACTTTAAGCGTTCCTTATTCAGACTCGAGTGTCTGTTTGCACCAACGAGGCTGTGTGTCCTTAGTTCAGGAGTTGCAGGTCTTTGATTTTGTTCTCGACATTTCAGCACAGCCCTGTCAGCAGAACGCCCCGGGCTCCAAATTACAGAGCCTCAGGAGACACCTTTCTTTTACAAGCCACTGCTGGCTGGTGCCAAGATAAGCATCCTCTCCGCAGGGCGAGTGACAATTTTGTTGTGTTTTAGCTGATTTGTTTGTCGGTCCCCTGCCTCTGCTCGCAGCTCGCCTGCGTACGGTGCACCTTTTGTGCACAATGGCAGGTATGATGTGACAACCTATGACACTGGAGGGCTTGAGTGACTGACTTTTCCCAGGACAGGATGCGAGAAACATTCCCAACATCGCCATCACATCATGATTGATGGATTTTAAATCAAAAGTAATTGTGCTGCTTTTCTGGCCAGCAATATAGTGTTTTTTAAGCCGACACCACCACTTGCTGCAAAGAAGTTACTGTGTAGTAGATTGACAATGAATAATGAATGCTGTACTCAAAACTGCTTGGGCGCATCAGAAAACATGGTGCACTTTTCACTGCCCTGCGTCGGCCATTTCGGGAACTTGTTCAAGAGCGCAGGGCAAACCTGTGAACCTCTTTCTATGCTATTGCACTGTCCAAAGCAAATACAGTTAACTCAGAATTTGCCTGAATTAATGCTCAGGTGGATTCACAGCTCATGAACACTGAGTGCTGATATGGTTTCTGAGATGTGCTCTCTGCAGGGCATGCACTAAGATATTGCTCACTTTGCCACTGGATTCAAGCTAGCCTGGCTTATGAGGGGTGTTGTCATGACCTGACAACAGACGATAGGCAGGGCAACAGGACAGAGGACAGTAGGGACCAAGGACACTAGGACCCTGTGGGTCATGAGGGAGGTGACCAGGTCACCGGACACCACATCCGGTCAGGGGACAGGAAGAGGACAGTTTAGCTGAGACCAAGTAAGAGGACGGACATGCTGTGATCGGCTCCCCACTAAAGAAAATAAAGAAGATAACACCACGTACCTGTGTCCTGTATTCTGTGAGCTGCATGCGCTAGGACACAACACGACATCTGGCGACGAGGGAAGAGACGGATTCACGCGCGAGAGGATCGCGCTGTGCAGGAGAAACGACGGATCGCGCTGTGCAGGAGAAACGACGGAACTGGTGGCAGACAGACGCAAGGAGCTACACGGGAGCCCACCCCGATAAGCGTCCATCAGGAAAATCCTTAGCGCGGTAAGACCAGCTGATGAACAGCGCTAATGCCCAGTCAGAAGCGCGAGAGCCTCGCGCTTAGAAATTAAAGCGCAAAGTCTCGCGATAGGCAGAAACACCGGCGGCCATTTTAAAAACAGGCGGGACAGCCAATAAAAAGAAAGAAGAAAGCGCGGCGGCCATCTTAGGACCAGGCAAAACGAGACTTTGAGAGCGAAGTCTCGCGGGGGTAAAGAAGAAGCCATTTTGATGAGGACATCAGAAAAAGAACAGCAAGAAAATAAAGAGCAGCCATCTTAAGGACAGGCCAAAGAAATAAATAGGAAAGAAAAGCAGAGTCAGGCGAAGAAGAAAAGAGACAGAAAACGATAAGAAACGACAAGGAAAGCCTAGGAAAGGCTAAAAGAAAACAAAACAACAGAAAAAGAAGAGAAGAAAGGAAAATAATAATAATAAAGAAGAAAAGAGGAACAAAAGAGACAAAAGAAAAAGAAATTAGAGAAGGTCAAAATAAAGTAAAAGAACAGAAGAAAAGGAAGAAAAAGGGAAATAGAAGAAGAAGAAGAAGAAGAAAAGGGGAACAAAAGAGACAAAAGAAAAGAAATTAGAGAAGGTTAAAATAAAGTAAAAAAAAAAAAAAACAGAAGAAAAGGAAGAAAAAGTAATTAAAAGACGAGAGATCAGATAAAAGGTAGAAGGCAAGAATGGCAGACCCGAAGCCCAGCGCACAATACAGGAGGCCACTACCGTTCAACTTATCGGAGCCACAAACAGGAATAAGATGGGAGAAGTGGATCAGACGGTTTGAAAGATATATGGATGATACAGACGTAGCAGATGGAAAGAAATTAGGGTTACTGTTGAATTTGGCAGGAGATG
The DNA here is from genome assembly GCF_964263255.1 of Lissotriton vulgaris. NCBI lineage: Eukaryota > Metazoa > Chordata > Amphibia > Caudata > Salamandridae > Lissotriton > Lissotriton vulgaris. The sequence continues at coordinate 1,070,582,471 of NC_141693.1, forward strand.
ACATCGAAGAACTGCTGGTGACACTGCCTACTGAGGAAACAAAAACATATGACCAACTAAAGAAATGCCTAACAGCTAAATTCGACCCACAACGAAACGTTGATTTCGAGCGATATACATTTACCATTGCGTGTCAACAAATTGACGAAACACTAGATGACTTCGCGACAAGACTGAGGAAATTGGTGACACATTGTGAATTCGACAAATTCGATAACGAGCAAGCCATAAAACTACGGATCATAGAAGGCTGTCGCGACACAGGATTCAGGGCAAGAATCCTCAAAGAACCGATCTCGTTGGAGAACATCCTGTCTCTAGCAAGAGCAGAGGCGAGAGCAACGGCACACGCCAAAGAAATTGAAAGAGGGAAGAACATTGAAATAGAAACTGCACACTATGTGACGAACAAATATCGCACAGACTGGTGGAGGAATAACCGGGGAGAACAAATGTGGAATGGAATTTCCACACAGAGGTCCGTGCCCCGCGTTTGGCCAGACCTGCAGGAGATGTAACGGGAGAAATCATTACGCCAGTATGTGCCAAAGCGCACAACGCAGAGATGACAGGAGAACAACAGAGAGACAACAAGAGTCGACAACAAGACACATGAGATATATTGACAGAGAAAGAAGAAGCTCCTCACGAGGGTCAGGTGAAGATGAGGAAGAAGGGAAAGTGGAAAGACTCTACCACATGTCGGAAGTCAACATAAAATCGAGTGGGGAAAACAGAAAAGGAGAGACAACAATTTGCACAGGCAATAATGCCCAAGGAAAAATGGACATGGCAAAGATAGGAGTCGGAGAACATGAAGCAGAATTTGTACTGGACAGTGGTGCAACATGCAATGTCATGTGCGCATCAGAATATGAGAAAATGGAGTCAAAGCCGACACTGAGAGCATCCAAAGTAAAGATCTTCACCTGGGGATCAAAGAAAGAGATAACAAACTTGGGAACATTCACAAGAGAACTGACATATAAAGACAAAAAGAACAAAGAAGACATACATGTGCTGAAAGGCGACATGCCAGAACCATGCCTGCTAAGCAACAACGCCGCCCAAACAATGGGTCTCATAACTATGACATACGACAAAAAAGAAAATGAACAATATGCGGAAAACAAGCAAAGGGAAGAGACCGGGACAATAGTAAGAGGAAGAGCGCGACAAAGGATAACTGAAAGACTAGGCAAACAAAAGGGAGGCCGCAGAAAGAGAGGAGCCAACAGAGATAGCGCCAGCTGGCCCAGGACATTGGGCGCACGACAAGGAGTCAGAAGTGGAACAATAGAAGCTGGCCCTCAGAGAGCAGCAGGAGGACAGCACCCAAGCAAAAGAAAAAGACGATGGCAGAGGACAGCGACCGAAAAAGGAATACAAAGAGACTAAGCAAAAAAAAACGTAGGAGTCAGAAGGTAGAGAGATGAGTCGATAGGGACATCTCTCTCTCTCTCTCTCTCTCTCTCTCTCTCTCTATCTCTCTTTTTCTTTCTTTCTCTCTCTCCGCAACAGTGAGTAAATGATGTAAATGGTGTAGGTGCAGACTTGGTCAACAGAACTGCACCACAAACTTTTGTTTGCAACAAAGGGGGAGATGTCATGACCTGACAACAGACGATAGGCAGGGCAACAGGACAGAGGACAGTAGGGACCAAGGACACTAGGACCCTGTGGGTCATGAGGGAGGTGACCAGGTCACCGGACACCACATCCGGTCAGGGGACAGGAAGAGGACAGTTTAGCTGAGACCAAGTAAGAGGACGGACATGCTGTGATCGGCTCCCCACTAAAGAAAATAAAGAAGATAACACCACGTACCTGTGTCCTGTATTCTGTGAGCTGCATGCGCTAGGACACAACACGACAGGTGTTACCCCGGAACCAGTCCCAAGATGCTTGTTTCTGGTCCAGGGAAGACCTGGCTTGGCAGTTCAGGCTGGACTCTTCCCATGAGGCACATGGACTGGTTTGCATATGGCTGGGTCTGAACTGGGGTGGCGAAGTGAGCTAAAGAATGATGATGGATTCAACCCAGATCTGTGACTGGGGGTGAGTGTCTGATAAGTTTCAGCGCTCCATCCATCATCTCCTTGTGCTTGCCTGGGTGGAATCAGAGCTCATGAACACTGAATGCTGATTGCTTCTTTTGTTTCTGAGCTGTGCTCTCTGAGTGCATGCACTAACTCAGTTTAAATCCCAGTTAAATGGATATGCTGTAAAGAGCGCACTCACATGAAACTAGGATCATAGCTGAGTCTTCCATCAATGAACTCCTTCGTCATGAGGCTCCTGTTTTAAGTGATTGCCTTTGAGTAAAGTGCAGGCATTATACTCAGAATTTTTCGAATTAGCACATGAGCTGCAACAGCACCGCTTTGAAAGAGGGATAAGTGGTTGCTACTCGGTTTCCGAGCAGTGTTGCCTGCAGGCCATCCACAAGATAAGAACCATAGTAAGTTAAATATAAAGGCATCAGACAGTGCAATCACATAAATCACACAGGTGCAAATCCATTGCCTCACCTGATTGCACTCTTTGATGATAGGGCCTGTAGTCCAACAGAATATATTTTCGACCAGAGCACATTGTATGTTTTTTCTCAGCTTTAATTTAAATCAGACTGAATTGACATCTCTTTTGTATAGAATGTATGTAATTTCAACTGCTCACCTGCAAACATATTTTTATGCAATAGTGGAAATGTACAACTTTTTGTAATTCACATTCAGAGTTCTATGTCTGCAAAGCCTAGCCAGTAACAACTTCCCAGGCATACCACTGATAGAGACAGATAGATCCTGGAGGAAGGAGATGGCATGTGGATATATACATGAAAATCGTGAAAACAGATAAGTGGATAAGGAAGCAAGAATCTGAATTATAGCATTTTCAAGCCTTGAGAAAGTATTTACAGAACCAAACTAGATGTCTCCCTCATACCAGAAAAGAAATCATGTAAATAATGTTTTTTTCATCTTACCAGATAAGGAAGCAGGTAGACTAATATGTTTTTCTTCAGTGTGTCTATGTCAGTGTTCTGAACAAAGTGGTTATCAAAGAGAATTGTAAGTAGATGAAAGCAAAGGTGAGAAAAGTTGCATACACATAGTTTCTGTACCTTCCATGTCCTAGTTGATGCACCATATGCAATGAACATACAAAATTCTGTTGCGGGACTAGAAAATTAATGGGGTAAATCCATCCTACAATATTTAGGTTTAGGGCTTAATTAGTGTTTAGGCATTATATATTACCCCAGATAATTAACAAAACCACAATGTGCGTTATATACCTGTGTTAGATTTGGGGGTCTCTAGTTGGCACTGGTAGGTACTTGTGACAAATAGGGACCCTTACCTCTAGTCAGGGTAAGGGGTACACTCCTAAAATAACCCCTGCTCACCCCCTTGATAGCTTGGCACGAGCAGACAGGCTTATCTCAGAGGCAGTGTGCAAACATTTGTGACCACATACAGTAACCCAGTGACAACACTAGAGATGGACACCACACAGTTGTATATTAAACATAAGTATTCTTTATATAGATTTAACACAAGACCATAAACGACAAAAATACAGAATACTGCACTTAAGATGGTAGTTTTAGCTTAGTTCAGTTCAGTTCTTAAGATGCGACACTTTGCGTCAATGTACCTTACGATGCGTTGCGCTTCTACAACAAGTAATGTTGCAGCGATGTAAACCCGGCAAAGTTCCGGTGCAAAGAAATAAAGACGTGAAGATCTTCCAGATGCGGCTCGCTTCTCCGATGATGCGAGTAGTCTCGATTTGATGCGTCAGCTGCAGCGGCGACACCCTTGTTCAGCGATGCAACGGCATCAGCTCCGACGGCGGCACGCTTCTCCGGGGATGCAAGGCTCTGTCATCGATGCGGTGCAATGAGACAGCAGCAACACCCTTGTTCAGAGATGCAACGACAGCCACAGCGACTGAGACGCGCTTCTTCCTCGTTGCGAGACACTTCTCTTGATGCGGTGCAATACGACAGCTACAGCGGCGATACCCTTGTTCAGAAATATGACGGCAGCAGCAACGACGGCGACACTCTTCCTCTTCGTTGCGGGACGCTTCTCTCAATGCTGTGCATTACAACAGCTCCAGCGGCGACACCCTTGTTCAGAAATGCAACGGCATCAGCAGCGATGGCGACACGCTTCTTCCTTGTTGAGTCGCGCTTCCAGCTCCTTGCGACACACAGTCCCTCAGAAGGCCCAAAACAGAAGCAGGTACTTCCAAAGAACTTCGGAGAGCTGGGGGGGTGAAGTCTGTTGTCCCTAAGACTTCAGCAGGAGGCAAGTTCTAATCCAAGCCCTTGGAGATCCTTCACAAGTTGAAAGCAAAGTACACAAATTTCCTTTCTCTTTCCTTTGGCAGTCAGGCAACCACTGCATGTCAATCCCCCAAGCAGCACTTCAGTTGAGGGATAGTCTCACCTCAGTTTCTACAGGTTACTCTCCTCAGTAAAGGTTTCTTCTTGTAGTCCAAAAGTGATCTAATTTCTTGGGATCAGGGTCCCAATATTTATACCCCCAAATCCTTAGTTCTCTGAGGGGAGAAGGGCCTTTGCCCAGTCCAAACCAGTTCTGAAGCACTCTGTTTACAAGGCTCCTTCTTTCCTTTCACAATGCAGGGCAGAGACATCAGTCGCTCCCTAGGAGGTGGAGCCAGCATTGTGGAAGGCAGGCACAGCCATATTCAAGGTTCAGGTGCAACTCCTTCCACCCATCTAGATGCAGATCTCTCTATTCACCACTGGGCTGACTCATTCTGACTCTTGGAATCCCCCAGCCCTGTCACTCAAAAACACCAGGCAAGGAATACACAACCTAGCAGAGGCAGGCTTAAGATAGTTAGACAAGAAAATACCTACTTTCTAAAAGTGGTATTTTCAAACACAAAATGTTAAAACCAACTTCACTAAAATATGTATTTTATCATTCTGAGTTCAGGCATACTAAACTCGAATTTCTACCATGTTCCCTGAGTCAGTTAGGATTATAAAATGTAATAATCTTACTACCCATTCTAGCCTATGGAGAACAGGTAGCATTGCAATAGTGAAAAACGAAAATGGCTGTAATTAACTATTAGGACATGCCACACACATCAGGACTTGTCCTACCTTATACTTGCAATGCACGCCAATGGTGCCAGGTCTAGCAATGTGAATTTTGGTATTCAGTTGAACAAAGTACACATGGTATGGTAAATACTGTCTGTTTTTCCTCCTGTTAAATTTTGGCAGGCTTGATTTGCTGAAATGTAATGAAGGTTGAGTTATTTAATGCATTTGATAATTGTCAGATGCATTAATTACCTTCAGACTTATTTTTCAGATCCATGTGTAAACAGTGGTTTATGCATGGGTCAGAATATAATGAAGAATTGGTAATCAGGGCTACAGTGTCCTATAAATGCCGTACCATCAGGGGTATTCTTCTGTTGGCACCAGATGTACAAACACTTTTTGCATTCGCAAATTTTCCAAATTGCTATATCAGGCTATTTGTGAATGTAAAAAGTCCTTTTGGTATATATGAAAGTCAATTTGGGCATTCGCCTCACCTCATCCATTACCTGGGGTCCACATGTGGAAAAGCCTAAGTTACAACGAATTCATCAATGTGCAGATATCAGAAAAATCCATAGGAAGAGGGTATCTCGACAAATTGCCCCTGTACTTGAAATCTACAATACCAAGGTCCTGGGAGGGCTACTTTATGGTACTGTGCTATGGGGCACGGGCAAGCCATCCTCCCTAACCAATGTAGGAAACTGCTTCCTAAGATCACTGATTGATCTTCCTGCTAGCTCCCCTCTGAAACCTCTTTACTTAGATTTCGCACATAGGCAGCTAAAGCATAAGCTGAACTGTAAATTGCTAATGTTTTGGTTTAGGTTATGGACAGTGGAAGAGTTGGAGACCTATTGAGAGCCTTTGAAGGATCTCCTAAAATTTCCCCAGGTAACATCAATCAGGTGGTTCATTTGTCTATGTGAACTATTGGGGAGACTGGGGATGAAGAACTTCTGGTCCAACCTGGAAAACATGGTGAAAATCTCGAGGGTGAAGTCGAAAGAACTGTATTGGGAAAAAACGCTTGCAATGGACTTGGTAGAATCCTTGCTAGGTGTGACAAAAAACTTTTTGATTTTTAAATCTGTTCCATTGTTTGAGCCAACTATTGACTAAATTACCCCATTGATGGCACGTAAACTTTTCCTACAGTTCCGCTACAAGACCTTGCCCACAAGAATATTTTGTTCTAAGTGGTGTTTTAGTGCTTTACAGGATGATTTGTGCCCTGCATGTAAGGCATGTCCAGAATCTATTGTCCATTTTCTTTTTTTCTGCCCTCATTACTCAACACTGGGGAAAAAATTTATATTTCCATTGTGTAGACTTGCTGGTCTGGGCCATTATCTTGATGTACTGAGACTAGTGTGTATCGATACCCGTAGACCAATGGTCATTGGCCTCTCCAGATTTTGGTATGCACTATGGATCAGGCGTGGGAAAATACCTGTATGAAGCACCTTTTTCCGATAAGAATTACTTACCCACATGCATCAAAGTCAATTGCATTCGCAAACTTTGCGAATCACAATTTTCGGCCGTTTGCGAATGCAATTGACTAATTTGGAATGCAGCATGCATTTCACAATTTTAGGAATCGCAACCATGTTGCGATTTCTGAAATTGCGATTGCATTTAAGAAATCGCAATTTCAGATTTCTTAAATGCAATGCATGATTATTTTTAAATTGCGAATTTGCACTTTGGAAGGGGTAAATTAGCATGAAGTTGAACTTCATGCTAATTTACCGAAAACTTTCAAACATGTACTAGTTGCATATTTGAAAGTTTTAATTTACACACACACATGTCCTTGGTTCATGTGTGTGTGTAAATTGCACTTAAAGTTAAATTTCAGGGGTGCAGGGAGGGGTTCTTTGGACCCCCCCTGCACCCTTGCAATTGCATTCACATTTTGCGAATCGCAATTTGAAATTTGCAAAATGTGAATGCCTTCCCATTCATTCCTATGGGCCTTTTGGCCCATAGGAATCAATGGGAAGGGTTTTCCTTAATTGCAATTCGCAAATTGTGAATCGCAATTAAGGAAAAATACTGAATTGCAAAAAATATTGTGATTTTTTAATGCATAGCATTTTGCGATTTCTTAATTGCGATTCCTTAATTTTCGCAATTAAGAAATCGCAAAATGTTACAATGATGCATGTGGGCCCTAGTAATTTGCCTCTTTGCACATGCGCCTAATGAAATTGCTTTAAAATAATTGTAGGGAAGAAACTTGTATGAAGCACTTTTCCTCTTCTAAAAATCGATGTATCTCACATTTTGCACATTTACCTAATGAAATTGTTCTCAAAACTTTTAAAACTCTTATTCTCAAATTTTACATTTTGTTTTTACACCTCTGCTGTGTGTACTTTTTGGATCCTGGTTGATCGTAATAAAGTTTATGATGATGATGTATGAAAGTCATTCAGAATTTTTGTGTGACTCCAAATACAACATTTCTCAACATTTGAATTTGAGAGGCTTGCCCTTCTGACTGTAACAGCTATGTCTATAATGCCTGTGCCTCTGCACTTGATTAAGTCCTGCTGAATGCAAACAACCCAATGCAGAGGTTGACATTGAGCTTGATTCTGTTATGCTGTGTGTTTCAGAGCTGGTGGTGATTATGCTGATTACTTCTGCAGAGACTGTTGAGCCAACAGCATCACCTTCTTTGGAGGTTGAAGAATGCACTTCAGAATTTCTGCCCTGGGCTCAAATTTGAAGTTGTTGCTCTTCTTTTTAATCACTCTCTTTACAGATGCTCCAAGTCTTGTAAACTAAGCCATCCATTTCTGTAAAAGGAATGAAAGGGGCTATCATTTGTTTGCATTATGGTTCCAGTATTGTGGCATAGATGTACTTTTTGGAGGACACAATCTCTTGTTGCAGCATTTGATTTTTGTTAAAGCAAGCAATTAAGTTACCCACCAAAGAAGCTGTTTCTTCATTGACATTGGTGAACATTTAGTCCACCTTTTTCATATGATCCTTTAAGCAGATGCAATAACAGGATTGCTTGGCTCATGGTACTGTCCTCCTTGCTGACTTCCCATGTCATAATCTCAAAAGGAAGGAGCATTTGTATCAACCACTCGAATAGCCCAGATGTGTCCTCCTCCATTATCATGGCATCCCAGTGTGAGGGTGCCCATTCTTACACACCGCCCGTCTGTGTGCTTCCGTAGCAACCATTGTTTCCTTATTTTCCGCCACGCCGCCAGGGAGGCTTACGTCTTCCTGCGGCTCCCACCCTGTGTCCAAAAAAAGGTGCCTCTTCTCTCTTTTTAAAATTTTTTTTTACTTGCAACCTGCCAGTGCCATTGTACCCCATAGGTTGCTCCAGAACACTTCCATCCCCTCTTCAGATAGGTGAACTCCGTCGCTTGCATAGAGTTCCGGGCGACCCGGGTGGATGAGCCCGTGCTTCACGCTTTCCATCCCGTTCACTCTGCAGAAATTGCTTTTGGCTATGTTCAGCTTCCTCCTGGAATTCTCTACTGCTCTCCTTGACTCTGCCCCATGCCATTCCCGTCTGCTGATGAGCTCCGACCATATGACAGCCGTATTCCGGAATGACCTGGATATCTCCGTGAGGTCTCTCTGCATGTCATGGAGGAGCGCTTTCCTTCCCCTGCTCACCAGGTCATTCCCCCCCAGGTGGATGATCAAGATGTCGGGAAACCAGGCAGAGTGTGTCTGCTTGCACTCTCTCCAGTGCCGCCGTTACTTGCTCCCATTTCATCCCTGGCACGCCCAACCACCGGATGCATGTTTCCACTGGCCTTCTTTTCTGCTTGCAGCCTCACTGTTGCCACCATACCTGCATCCTGGACACAAAAGAGTGGCCCACCACCGGCCGCGGTCTTTTCCCTGCTGAATTAATGGTCACAATGGTCAGCTCCCTATTGGTCACTGTTCTGGGGGGGGGAGGGGTGACGCTGGGGCCACCCTGGCACGCGGCTGGATTTTTACTGCAGGTAGGGCCTAACGTATGCCTTGAATGCGCGGGACCGCCACCTCCCTATAGCTTTTATCCCTGCCTCTGACATCCCATGTTGTGCTGCAGATGTGGCAGCCCCGATACTGAATGAGTGTGACCCAAAGGAAGCAGGAGGGAGGCCCGCTTTGCCTAGGGCCAAGCGCATCACAGTTGTGAATTGGAATTTACTAAGGTGGCTGCTACCTTTGTGCTTGAAGAGTGGCCCCATCCCTACGGGTCGGATTGACATAAACGCCTGCAGGCAACATACCGCACAATACCTCGGGTCTTCAATGCAATGCAGCCATATTGTGCTCCCAGCCCCAGCTTGGTCGGTCTTGGAGCGCTGTAGCCGGATCTCCACCTGGGCTCCCTCTGGTGTTATGTCCCCAGCTTGTAAGCAATCTGCCGCGGGCCCCCTCCTATTCGGGGCCACCAGCTCGCTGATGCGGAAGGCCCCGAAGAATGCAGTGGCAAAGCCTGCTCTAAAAAGGCAGAGCTCAAATGTGTCTCTTGTGACAGTTCCCAGGGCTTCCAGCAGGAGCGCCCGCTTTGAAAAATCTATTGGCCGTCTGCTGTCCTTCCTCGTGCCCTCGGCACGCCTCCAGCCCTTCATGGCTGCCTTGATGTAATGCGACGCCGCCGGGTCATGCCCTGCTGCTAACTTAGTGAAGTGTGTCACTGCCGCTAGGTGTGCCTGAGCCCAGGACCTTGATTTTTTACTGTTGTAGGCCCACAAAATGAAATTCCCCACTGTCCTACCTGTTGCCCCTGCGTCTTTTAAGTTCTGGATACCCCCTATCTGCATCACTGTGTTCACATACTTCTTGTACCTCTTGGCTGCTTTGGGGGCGAGGACTTGGTTTACCAGTATGGCGAGGTCTACCCCCCCAGGTCCCACAGATGCGCCGGAAAAGGGGTCATGTCCTGATCTGCCCCGGGTGCCAGTTGCCTGAATCTGTCCAGCTGTGCTCTTGAAAGGGCGTCCGCCAACTCGTTCTCCACCCCTGGTACGTGTCGGGCCCTCAGGTCTATGCTGCAATCCAACTAATTTAATCAGGTGGCGCATTAGTGTCAGTATCTCTGGCCACCTGGCTGCCCCTTTGTTGATAGTTTGTACTACCCCTTTGTTATAGGACCAGATTGTGTGTTTCATATTGTGCAGCTCGTGCCTCCAAATAGTGAAGGCCACCACGATGGGGAATAGATCGAGAAATGTTATGTTCCCAGTCCTACCTGACCTGTGCCATTCACTTGGCCATCGTCCCCTGCACCATTTGCTGCCCAGGATGGCCCCAAATCCCTGGCTGCCGGCCGAATCTGTGAACAGTGCAATCTGCTTGCATGTCACCCATCCTTCCCTCCAGATGAGAATCCTGTTAAAGTTCGTTAAAAATGAGTCCCACATCTGCAGGTCCAGCTTGACCCCAGCCCCCAACCTAACAAGGTGGTGTTTGCGTGTCATACCTGATGTCAGCTGGGTCAGCCGTCTAGCGAAAACCCTGCCTGCTGGGATCACCCTTGCTGCAAAATTGAGCTTACCTATCAGCCCCTGTAGCTCCCTGAGAGTCGCTTTTTCTCGCCCACACATGTTTCTAATGTCCTCCCTGAATTCCTTCACCTTCTCCTCTGGGAGCCTTTAAGTGCCTGCTATTGAGTCCAGCTCTATCCCAAGAAACGTTATGGTTGTCGTCGGGCCCACTGTTTTCTCTGCTGCCAGGGGAACCCATAGCTCTTCGGCTAATGCTTGGAATGCCGTTAATGCCCGGCCGCAATCATCTGTTGCGGCTGGGCCTGTAAACAGGAAGTCATCCAGGTAATGGAGCTTCCCCCCTTTTGGGTGCCTGGCGTGAAGGGCCCACTCTAAGAAAGTGCTGAATGTCTCAAAATATGCGCAGGACACTGAACAACCCATGGACAAGGCTTTATCAAAATAGAGCTCCTCCTCCCATTGAAATCCCAGAAGGTGGAAACTGGTTTGGTGGACAGGCAGGAGGCGGAATGCCAATTCTATGTCTGCTTTTGCCATAAGGGCCCCGTGGCCCGATGCCCGTACTAGGTCAAAGGCGTCGTCCACTGTTGCGTAACTGAAGTGAAGAGTCGTGGTTCAAAATAGTGAGTAGAGTAGATTTATTAAAAGTAATACAGGACAACAAGTGAAATCTATCCTGCCTCAGCAACCGCCAGGATCAGAATAGAGACCATGGAACTAATACAGGCTAGAGAACATGGAACTAATACAAGCTAAGACTCTAGGGACGTCAGCAATGATGATGTCAGTAAAATGAGAGGCACAACATATCTCCTCCTCTTAAAGAAAGAAAAAGTAAAACAAAACTAAGAAATAAAACAAAGTAAAAACATTAATATCTAACAAAATCATTAAATTTCTTAGGAACATGATGAATCCTACCATAAGAAGCCCGACCTAAATTCGGAGCTGCTTCTTTTGGAGACTCAGGTACAAAAGAAGAGTTTCTGGAACAGTTGGGTGTCACTAGAGAAGAATTAGGTGACTCAAAAGTATCCTGTGAAAGATCAGGTACAAACTGAGATTCCTTGGGAAGAGGACCCTCCCTCAAGGACACATCCTTGGAAGACCGCTCATTCAAACTTCTATTCACAACATTTTTCTTAGCATACAAGGCAATCCTACGGAAGTTCCAACTCTGCCCATTCTCCAACACAACATGCCATTTATGAACCTCCTTAACTCTCATAGGATCAGAAAACTTATTCATACCAAACTCTCTACGGCCCAACTTAACTTTAACCAAGTCACCCACTTCAACTCTACCAACCTTTCCAGGAACAACCTTAGAAACAACAGCTCCTTCCCACAACCACTGTGGGACCAACTTGGTTTTAGGAATTCTACCACGCATACGCTCAAAAGGAACTTGGTCAGTAACCCCATGAGCTGTGGTGTTATAAGACCAAACCATATCCTCCACAGCTCTGCGCACATCTCTTTGTCCTTGCAACGATAACTGTATAGTCCCTTTGACCAAACGATTCATTCGCTCAACCATGCCATTACCCTGAGGGTTGTACAGAGAAGTGCACACATGCTTGATTCCATGATTGGCTAGAAAAGAATGCATAGAAGAAGATGTAAGTTGAGTGCCGTTATCTGTGATTAAAACTTTTGGGAAACTATCCTTTAAAAATATTGACCTCAATTGTTTAATAACAGCATCAGTGGTAATATTCCTCATAAACTCCACACATAACCACGAGAAGACACATCTACAAGGACCAAGGCAAACCTACAATCACAAGGCAAAGAATCCATTGGACCAATAAAATCTAAGCAGATTTTATCCCAAGGTAAATCACTCATGCTAACAATAGAACCCTGTGAAGGAGAAATAATTTTCAACCTCTTCTCGCTCTCTTTACATAAGAAACAAGACTCAACCCACCTTCGAACATCATCGTCAACACCAGGCCACCAAAAGTTTCTTTTAAGACGTTTAAGAGTCATGTTTTGCCCAAGATGTCCTTCATGAGCTCAGCAGAAGAGTTTCCTTCTGAGAGAGATTGGCGGAACAAACCTCTCACCACGCAAAACTAAATCATCTGAAGAACCAAGACTAAGGGGCATATTACCAAGCAATAGCGATAATTATCGCTATTGCTTGGTTAGAGACAAAAATTTACCGCAGCGCTGCGGCGATTTTTACCGCAAATAAACCTTGGTATTACCAAGGTTTAACGCAAATGCGGTAAAAATCGCCGCAAAGCATGAATATCGCTGAAAAGTCAGCGATATTCATGCATTAGCGAGCTAATGCTCTTAGCCATGTTATCCACCTCCCATTGGATAACATGGCTAAGAACTGCTCAGGGCAGGTGTTAGCTTTTGTAGATATTCCCGCTTAGCGCGAATATCTCCAAAAGTTGGTAATAGGAGATAGCGATGTTAGCAACTGTTTTCAGTCGCTAACATCTTGGCACGCCCACTTTGCATCTCATTAGTGATAAATATCACTGACATGCAAAGTGGGGCCCAAGATGGTCGTTATCTCCTACTAGCTGTCGCTAACTGGTGTTAGCGGCAGCTAGGTAATAGGGAGATAATTTTATCTCAGCTTTCTTGGCTTTTAAAGCCAAAAAAGCGAAGATAAACCCCCTTGATAATATGCCCCTAAGTTCTTCTTGCAACTTAACGAAAGAACGCAAAGAAGGTTTAACATCCCCTTCTCTTCTCCAACCTAAACGAATAGCATTAACAAGCTCACTGAAGTCAGAACAAGCATCCTCAAAACTAGCAACCACACACACACTCTCATCTTCAAAGTCCTCATTTACAGCTTCAGAAGAAATAGGTAGGCGTGACAAACAGTCAGCTTGGGTGTTTCTCCAACCTGAAATATGTTCTATCTTGTATGTATACTCCTGCAACTTAGCTGCAAATTTCATTAAACGGGGAGAACCATTATTAGCCCCACCAGGCGACAAAATCTTAAGAAGAGGCTTATGATCAGTTCTCAAACAAAACTGCATACCCCATAAATAAGTGCGAAAATGGGATACACCCCACACAGCAGCCAGTGCCTCTCGCTCGATAACAGCATAATTACGCTCAGAGGAATTGAGACAACGTGAAGCAAATGCTACAGTTCTCTCAATCCCACCACACTTCTGAGATAAGATAGCACCAATTCCATAAGCACTTGCATCAACAGTAACATAAGTGTCTCTACCTGGTTCAAAAGTAGTTAAAATGCCCGCATTTATAATGTCACTCTTAATCAATTCAAATGCTTGAGATTGTTGAGTCTCCCACTCAAAATGCACACCCTTCCTAAGTAACACTCGTAAAGGCTCTGTTTTGTGTGAGAAGTTAGGTACAAATTTGGAGTAGTACTCCACTAAGCCAAGAAAAGATTTTAGCTGGTCTTTATCAGAAGGAATTGGAGCACACCTAATCGCTTTCAGTAAATCTTCTTTAGGTTTAACTCCATCTTGCGAGATCGTGTACCCCAAGTAATCAATTTCAGTTAAAAGGAATTGACATTTGTCCCTTCTCAGGGTAAGACCAGCAGTAGATAAAATTTGTAAAACTTTTGACAAATTGCAATTATGTTCAAGCTCATCTATACCTGTGATCAAGATGTCATCTTGGAAAAAATGAACATGCTTCAAATCTTTAAATAAGGAATGCATCATACGTTGAAACACGCTTGCTGCGGAAGCCAAGCCGAATGGCAACCTTTTGAACTGAAATACATCCTCAATGGTAACAAAAGCAGTACATTTTTTCGAATCAGGGTGTAATACAACTTGATGATAAGCAGACCTTAGGTCCAATTTACTAAAGAATTTAACTTTGTCCATCAAGAGGACCATTTCGGAAATATTGGGCAAAGGAAACTTATCAACTATGATGTTCTGATTTAGAGAACGAAGGTCGACACAAAAACGAAGCTTACCATCTTTTTTTTGTGTGACCACAATGGGCGAAAGCCACTCAGAAGCTTCCACAGGTTCTATTATGTCTTGTTTTTGCATGTCATCAAGCATTTCTTTTACCTCTTTTCTAACAGCAATGGGAATTCTTCTGAGAGAGTGCCTAACTGGAGAAGCATTTTCCTTAACTTTAATCTCATGTAAATAACCTTTCAGTTTACCTAAACTGGGGCGGAAAACATCAGAAAATTTAGAAAGAACAGTCTCAACATTATTAAACTCTTCAACGACTAGTACTATATCATCGGACCTTGGGTCAAGAATGATATGCAAATCATACTGTTGTATCCAACTAAGGATAGCTGGACCCTCTTCAGAAATATAAACTTTACCAACAGCAGATCTCCCTTTAAATTGAAAAGAAGTATCCATGACTCCTTTCAATTTAATAACTTTTCCTGTGTAACCTTTGGGCAAAATGTCACTGAGTGAAAGTGGAATTGAAGACCAATACTCTTTATACATATTATAAGGAATGATAGAAAACATTGAACCCGGATCAACCAGAAGTGTAACAGGAATACCATTGAGAATAAAAGAAGCTTTTGGTCCTTGTAAAATAAACTGAGTATTGTCCTCAGAATCACCTTCCACACAAAGGGACATTTCTTGAGGAACAAAATCATCTTCGACAAAGTTGACTCTATTAAAAGAAGGAGATTTACAAACTTTGCTGATATGACCACGCTTACCACACTTACGACAAGTTTTGTCTCTTGCAAAACAACCCTGAAAGTCAGCAGCATGAGACATGTCACCACAACGAAAACACCCCACAAATTTTCCCTTCCCTCCAGGATTATTAGAAAAAGACCTAGGTTTTGGAAGGAAAACTTTTGGTTTAGTATTAAATTTGTCCACATTAGAAGTAGGGTCTTTGTCAGCTTTGTTGATAACGTTGACAGTCTCTTTTTTCTTTATTTCAAGAAGTCGCATCTCTTCCATACACTTGTCAGATTCTTCAACAACTTTTGCGATAGTAATAGCTTCCAACAGCGTAGGATTTTTAGCTGCCCACAATTTCTGTTGCATCCTTTTATTTTTACATTGTACTATCAATTGATCTCGAATCATTTGATCAGCCATAGCTCCAAAGTCACATTTTAGAGATAACTCCTTTAAACGAGCAACCATCTGATCCACTGTCTCTTTACCCTTCTGTGGTGCAGTGTAAAATGTATGTCTTTGCATGACAATATTCACTTGTTTTCCAAAATATTTTTCCAATCTCAATTTGGCTTCATTGTAGGGGTTATCAATAAGTTCACCATCTGCATTACGAAGTTCTGGTAAGAATTTGAAAACATGTTGTCCAGCTTTCCCCAAAGAATTCAATAAAATAGCTTTCTTCCTTGTTGCAGGAAACCTAAGGCCATCTATAGCTTCTAGATAATTTTCAAAGAAACCTAACCACTCCTCCCATTCAGTGGTAGGAATTTCTCCTTCAATCAGAAAGGCAGGTGGAGGAGAAATTGTATGATTAGCTGTAGTTGCCATGTAAATATGTATTTATGTCTTTAATATGTACTTTGAATCGCGGAATTAAGCTGAGGCAGGTAAAAGAAAAAATTAATGAAGGCAACTGAGTAGTCAGAACGCTTATTGAAAGAAATGCGTGGTTGGCAAAAAACGGCAATTTCCTATGGACTGTGGTTGGCAAAATAAAGGAGACCTAAGATGTCCGCTTGACGCTATGCGCAATGACGTCAGAGCGCATACATCGTCAGTAAATTAAAAGACGCGACTTATGTTATGCGCGTTGTTGCTCGCGTGGGTTGCTCACAAGATATTGCACGGGGTCGGTCTTCACGCGCCAGATAAACCGCCCAGGAAAGTTAAGGGACACTTCCAAATAAATACAGAAAAGTACCTTGTGAGTCGAGTAGAAGCCGAAGGTGAAGAAACTCACAGGAATGGCGAAAATCGGCAAACACGGCAAACTGCAAATCGGCAACTCAGCAAACTGCAAAGCTGAGAAAGGGTGCAGACGGGCGCCTCGGCCAGGATCAGCTGTGACTCTTCAATGATGTGGAAGGTCAAATCGTCGCCAAAATGAAGTGAAGAGTCGTAGTTCAAAATCGTGAGTAGAGTAGATTTATTAAAAGTAATACAGGACAACAAGTGAAATCTATCCTGCCTCAGCAACCGCCAGGATCAGAATAGAGAACATGGAACTAATACAAGCTAACACTCTAGGGACATCAGCAATGATGATGTCAGTAAAATGAGAGGCACAACAGTAACCCACTGAGCAAGCCTCAGGGCTGATCCCGTCGTTAATAGATGACCCTTCAGGGAATGACAGATGATGAATTAAACTAAATTGTCCTGGCTCCTTCTTTGGAACCACCCCCAATGGCGAGACCACCAGCCCTGAATGCATGGGGAGTGGCAAGGGGCCCTCTATCCTGCCCAACATTTTTTCTTTTCTTAAGTTCTTGGAGACCACCTCAGTGTACTGGAGGGCGGATTTTAGATTCTTTGCCCTGCCTATTGGCGGGATTCCCCTAAACGGGATAACAAACCCTTCCTCAAAACCTTTCACTAGTATCGCTGTGTCTGCTTTGTTGTGGTACGTGTTTGCAAGCTTGCGCAATTGTTTTGTGTTGTTGGGGGACCTGGCCAGGTTGTATTGTTGAAAACCCCCTGGATCCCCTATGCGCTCTGCTGTCGCTTTACTGCTTCTTCCTTTTCTCTTTTTTGTCTCTCCCTTGGTCGCCCTTACGCTTGCACCCAGCTGCTGCGTGCCCTCCACCACAACTGGAGCAAATGTGTAGGAACTTGCAAGAGGACCCCCATGAGCATTCATTGGCTTCGTACTTCCAGCATATGGCTGCCCCTCCCCGTGGTGGCGAGGCCTTCCATGTGTTGCACGCTCTGTTTTTCTGAAAAGTCCTATTTTTTCCCCTTTTGAAAGGGGGAACGAAAGGGCTGCTCACTCCTCCCTGTCCAGCTCCTGGTCTCCTTGGCAATCATCATCTTGTGGATGAAGCCAGACACATCATCTTCATTCCATTTCATTTCTGGATGGGTCTGCATCTTTAAGGGAAAACCTTTGTCATACTCTAACCATGCATCCCAGGGGAACTGCCTCTGTGCATTGTGTATGTTAGATTCATAGAGCCATAGGTCTGCAGTGCAGTGCGGGAACTTCTCTACAATTATGCAGGCCATGATCCTAAAAGCATCTAGTCAATTGTCAAAATTCCGCTTCTTCCTCTCTCTCCTCCTCTCTCTTCTATCCTCATCCTTCTTGTCACAGGCTGTGAGGTCTAGTCCGTCTAACTGGATCTCTAACAATGTAAAGATGTCTATAAATTCTTTTTTCCAAATTCTCTCCTTGACTGACAATGGTATCAGGCTTGCTAGCCCCGTGGCCCTGGTTGTCAAGGATGCGGGGCCGGGGGAGGGACGCGCCTATGGCTCCTGCACCGGAGGGGCGATGGGTGGGCCCCCGGCTGGGCAGCCCCAGCCTGCTACTGGTGACCCTAAACCTCATTGCCCTACTGGCATGCCTTGTCCCCTCAATTGTGCTTGCCGAGCCCACCCTGGGTCTATCAGGTGCCATGGCAGGCCAGAACATTCCCCCTCCCCTGGGTCGCTAGTACTCCCCTCCCCTTGCATGTTATGCCCCTGCATGATGAGCGGAGTCATGGCTTTTATGCATTCCTGCACAATGGTGTTAATATGCTCACCACTTGTCGCTGCTGTCTCCATCACACCGCTCGGTCTTGCTGCCCTTGGGTTGTCTGTAGGCGGGGGGGGGGGGGCTTTCCTTTTTTGTTGCGTTTTCTTAGTTGCTGCCGCCTCTTGTAGTTTGGCTGGTGGTCTTCTCAGTCATTTTTGCGCTGGCTCCTCCGCTTCTGCTGGCGGCTGATTGATCGGTCCTTCTCCTGCGCCCTGCCCCAAGTGTGGCTGCAGCCACTCCATTCCGTGCACCTCGGAGTTTGCCAGGATCTGCTTCTGCACCAACCTAGCCCTTTAGCTGTACTGCTTTCTGCACCTTTTATGCCCCCTTCTTTTGCATCCCGGGCTAGCTGGCCCTTTTCCCTAATTGGGGGGTTTGGCCCCTGCCCTGACCCCATTGGCCGGTGGGCCAGGCGCCCACTTGGCGCAGATAGCAGGGGGTAGGGAGGAGTGGCACGGACTTTCCCGTGTCTGGGAGTGCCACAAACCGTTTTTTTCTCTGGGGGGGCCTGGCGCGGGTAAAAGGCGCCGGCCTTCTAAGCCCACTGTGGGGGCGGCCTTTGCGAGATCTGGGGTTTGTGCTATTTTGTTGGCTTTCATGTATGTTGCGTCATCATTAACTTCAGTGAGGATCAATCACCATGCGCTTGGGTATGGGCTCATGCAGAAGCAAGGAACAGAAAGACAGATGAGGAGGTAATGCCCGGTTACTTAAAGATAATTTTCATTACTCTGTGGCCTGGTCTTACCATTCCATTCCTGCGCTCGTCCCTCCATCACTGGTTTAGGTTTGTGCTGATTGTTTTTTTGTTTTTCTATCTTATGAGCTTTTTTGGTATCCTCAGGATGTACTAGTGATGCGCTTCCCCCTTTATGCATGCTGATGAAAGCAGCTCCAGGATTGGTTGGATTTGCGTTCCTCTGAGCAGGAAGGGAGTTCTTACATTGCTGCTCATGGAATGCAGGGGAGAAGGCCAGCATTTATGGTAAGTCTGGCCCCATCCCGCCCACCATATGTTTTAACCAGTAGCCGTCATTACATGTAGCTCTATAAAATTGCAAACCTGTATGTCATAGTAGTCAGTTTCCCAAAGACAATAAGTTTTAGAAACATTGTTTATCCCTTTCATTTTAATTGCGTGGAATTCACCCCCCAAACCAGTGGGGAAGGACGACCTGAGAAAGTAGATCATGATTTTTAAGATTATATCCCGAGAACGGAATAAATGCCCAGGAAAGATCTAGATTTTTTGACCGATTCTTTGATGACTACTATGAAATGCATAATTTTGCCCAATTTTTCGAAACATTTTCTTGGGATATAATCTCCTTCCGCCCCCAACTTTCCTAGGGAGGTTTGGCCTCGCTTCTGTTGTGCAAGGCTCCTGCCACCCAATGAGCAGCCAAGGGTGTAGAGGACAAATCACAGGTCGAGCGGCATGTGATGTCACTTCAGCTCCCCCTCCGAATATGGTAAAGGATTCCACCAAGAATTTAAAGGTGATGTAGAAGCCAAAAAATATAAAGAAGAGAAAGGAACGCTTTTTCTTTCGTATGCAAAGTCCTCTAAATATAACAAAATTCCACAGATCAATTGACCCTCATCCTTTCATTTTTAAGAGTCCTGACAAGGTACAGCGGTCAGGTAATATTTATGTTTTACTGGACTTGCTGGTTCCTTCTAAGAATATTAAAAAGCGAAGCTGCCTTTTAATGCACAAAAGTGGACTAAAATATCTTTCTGATGGTCAGTCGTTTTATTTGCAAAGTGGTTTTATTGCCTGTATTGCGCTGATCAGTATTCTTAGAAGACATAAAGTGAATGGGATAAAGCCAATATTGATCGTATTTTGTTTTAGTGTTGCCTGGTGTGCATGTTTTATATAGCCATTCATAAACTTTGGGCATTAGTGATGGGTTGATGTGGATGGGTCTAAGTAGATAGCAATTCAAAACAGCAGGGTTTCCCATCAACTTGCAATAGCCGCCACCTCATGCTCTGCAATGTCATGCTGTTAATGGGAAGAAAGAAAGCCCTTGCTTGCCAGGCAAACAGTGAAGCGCGTTTTGCATTTAGCTATGAGGCGTTGTCCCTTGACTGTTTCTTAGATGGC
Source organism: Lissotriton vulgaris (assembly GCF_964263255.1). Lineage (NCBI taxonomy): Eukaryota > Metazoa > Chordata > Amphibia > Caudata > Salamandridae > Lissotriton > Lissotriton vulgaris. The sequence goes on from NC_141693.1 coordinate 1,070,602,845, forward strand.
ATGGCATGTTGGTGAGTGAAGTGAGTCGCCTTGATGTGTCTTCGTTTGACCAGGGATAACGAATAAAGCCGACTGCTTTCAGATGTGAGTGATTCAACTATTTGATGTATTTCAAAAGCACCTATTTTGGAGCTAACATGGCTCTTGTTAATATACTGTAAGGTGAGTATGGTGTCTGTACACAATTTCCAGGTATCTGAATCATTAAGTGTTTTTTTAAACTTTGGCCCCTCAGCCGAGACTATCGACAAATTGTGACCTTAAATCTCAGTGACTAAAATGATTTGCAAAGCCAATTAAAGCGCATTTTATTCGAATAACTATGCCAAATAACACCTGCACACGAGAAAAACAAGCATTGACAAAGCTAACCGTAATGGGTTTTTGACGATTGAAAATTAGCTGGTAATTTTGTGTGTGTGTCCGTCGTATTGCTTTTGGGTGAATGGGAGAATTAATTAGTTGATGGCAATTCGGGCTGGACTATTCCCATGAGGCACAGGGTGAAGACTGATTTGCATTTGCCCAGGTCTAAACTGGGATGGCATGGTGAGCAAAAGAATGATGGATTTAACCCAGATCTCTTGACTGTGGGTGAATGCTTAGATTTGTTCTGTATTCTGACCATCAATTGTGTGTCTTTTGCTTTCTCGCCCTAAGTGCACCAGGCATGCCCAGACAGGGGTCCCGAGCTCACTGTGTCACTGGATTCAAGCTAATCCAGCTGACGAGGGGTGAAACCCCGAAAACAGTCCTAGGATGCTTGTTTCCAGTCCAGGGAAGTCCTGGCTTGGCAGTTCGGGCTGGACTGTTCCCATGAGGCACAGGGTCAAGTCTGATTTGCATATGGACAGGTCTAAACTGGGGTGGCATGGTGAGCAAAAGAATGATGGATTTACCCAGAACTCTTGACTGGGGTGAATGTTTAGATTTGTTCTGCATTCTGTCCATCAATTGCGTGTCTTTTGCTTTCTCGAGTAAATGCATGGATTGATGATAGAGAAAGTGAGTGCGTAGAAGTTGAACAATAAGTGAACAGGTAGTCTGATATATGAATGGGTGAGTGAATTGATAGAAGAATGTAAAGTGCATGAGTGACATTTTAGAGGGCGCAATACAAAGTGCAAAATGAAGCCACTTTATAAAACAAAAAGAACAAAGCAGGAGAGGGGAAGAATTCACGAAAATCTATCCACATATTTCAACGGCTTTTTAAAAGCTTTTAATGGGCTCAAACCGAGGCCTGTACGTGACACTTGTGCTTTGCACCTCAAAGTATTCTTCAGCTGTGGAGGGTGTGGAATTCTTCCACTTCCTTTGTACATCCAGAGTAGTGTGTTCTGAGCCTATGGGGAGTTGGGAAGAGCAATTCCCACATGTCACAGGAGAGGATGGCGTGCCTGACCCTGACACGCGGAGAGACAGACAGAAATGCACACACTGAACCACAAACACATCCATGCCAGGTTCAGCACAGACATCCACCTTGCCTGGAGCAAACAAAAGAAGTCAAAGTCTTCTTCTGACCAGTACTCACAAGGAAACTACCAAAAAAGAAACCATTCCAACCCAAGAGTAGGTACAAGACTGTGTTTGCATGTACCAGTATTATATAGCCACAACCCCTTCTCAAATGAGGTAGCCCAAAGTCCGAGGTGTGAAGCGTGGGAGGCAACCTATGAAATAGTTGTGTGTAAGACCTGGATTTCCCACACAACCAGGACATCTGAACTTCCCTGCCCCGCAGTTGTGCACAACACCCTCATGCCTTCCCCATCAAGATGCTGAGGCGGAGGACGGAGTGGGAACGGCCCTATACCTCACATTGACGAGTCTCATGCTGGCTCAGGTAGAGAAGGAAGGAAAATTCAGCGTCCAAACATCACATAATAACACACACACAAGGTATAAGAGGGACAGAAGAAAATGTGTGTTTTTAATTTAAATTTTAAAGCATCATGTTAAGAATATTTTACTTGTTTTGAAGCAACACAGCAATGGGAGTGAAGGATAAACAGCAAAGCAAGGACGGGATTAGGAGCAGCTTATACGGTCCAGCACCCAAGCTCCTAAAATATCATAGTTACACAGAAGAAGGATGCTGTTCCTCCAGGAGAGACAGAAAAAAGAAGAAAAGATAAAGAAGATGTTGGTTGGGTCTGGGAAACTGATTGACTGGATCTAGGGATTAAACCTTATTAACCCCTTGCGTGCGGATGACGGCCCCGTCCGTCATGCATCAGAGTGTTCGTGTGCCGTGTGCTGGGGCCGGCATGAACCCGCCCACTCTTTGAAATGGCCGCACAGGCGCAGAATCGCGGCTGCGTCCAAGGGGTTAAAGCAGTCTTCACTACCCCTTACACTGTTTTAAAACCCTTAGCACACCACCCTACACCTACATTCTCACTTGCACTCATCATTGCGGCTTAAAATCTGAAGATCTCTGATAAAGTGCCCCCTCGAGGGGCCTGTTAGGCATTGCAGTGCCGGCCCAATGAGGAGCAGACCAATAATGAAGCATGACAACCATCTCGGTGTGTGAGGGCAATCACTTGTGATCCTTTTGATCCCCTGATCCAGTGGATCAGCTCGGTCCTGACCAACAGCTTCTTATTTCTACTTCCTTTTTCTGTCTCTCCTTTTTAAAGATAAGCAACATTTTTTAATTTCATAAATATGCAGCCACATAAAGCTCTTTTCTATATTAATTAATTTTTGATTAAAGTTTTCCAAATAAATACACAAAGGAAACAAAAAATATGAAAACATTGTATGCATCTGAAATGCCATTTTACAGAAGCAATAAAACATTGAATTATACTTTTAGAGGCTCATTTGATATTTGCACTATGACTAGAGATAATCATTGGTGATAAGTAAACATATATAACATTTGAATTTCGCTCCGTGGCCAGAGACAAGCAGTGCTTATAATTATACCTATGAGTGTAAACATAATAAATGAAAGGAAAAGGAAAAAAGGCAGTCACGGTCTGTGCAGGTAAGGGCGGTGGGCCTGTGGGGCCTGGTGATGGGGGGATTTCGTCAGACAATGAGGGAAAATTAATTAGTTATTTAATTTTCCCTCATGGCCCCACCGCTCTTACCTGCACAGGCCGCAGCTGGAAAGGGGTATACATTTATGCTTTAAGAGAGTCAGAAGAGATGTTAGGATATGTAGCAGATTGGAGTGAAAAAGGGTTACTTATGCTGAAGTCTACTATTGTTCTGTTGTTTTTTATTATTGGCTGTATAGGTCCAGCTTGTCTCACAGTGTACATGATGAGTTTGAGTTGTTTTTCTGTGTAAATAATTTTTTCTGCACGCTTGATTAAAAAAAACACTCAAGCCTACCATGTGTGATAAGAGATTTTGTTTGAATTCTTCCATAGTTTTGAGAATAGAGATAATAGTTTTGATACCCTATATTACAGTGTTGTGATGCAAATGTTATACGGATAAAGTAATTTTGGTTTAGAATATGTTGTTAATGTGTTTTTTCAATTTCAGGTCCGAATATTCAATGTTTAGAGCACTGGAAGATATTGTGTTGGAGTGTACCTGTGTGACCTGTACAGCTTCAGTATATATGAGATTCCATAAGATCAGATTTGAAAAGTTTTAGTCACTTCGCCGAGTTCCGCTATGCAGAACTCCACAAACCCCACCCAGACCTCATAACCTTGCCATCAATCTTCAGTGATGGACTGTTCCACGGGTACATTAGGTCGAATCATTTTACCTTGTTTTTGCGTTTGTTATCAAGAGCATATAGGGCATTGGTTGTATTTGTAATAATCTTATAGGAGTGCATAGCTTTATATTTATACATTCTTAAAGTAGTAATTACTGAATGTAGTTTAACTAAATCTCGTGTTGTTACTACCCATAGTGATTGATCGTTGTTCTCTGAGTTTCACCAGCAAATCGCTTGCTAGAGTAAAAAGGCCAATTGTAATTGTTTGTTGGGCAGATTGATGCATGTATTTACTCTATTGGCCTTTAGTATTTTATAGAAATTATGGCTGTTCTGTCTTTGCAGAAGGATTGTGAAATTAGTTTGTCAATGGATGTGTGAACATTTGTAGAAAGTAACAAAGGAAGCATTACAGAAATGAAATCCATTTGGGGTGCTATCATCATTTTTTATACATTTCATTCATCCCTACCATGCAATACATCTGGGAGACCATGTATTTATTAATTTGTTAACTTTTTCAGTTACAATTTCTTCTATAATTTTTTTGTACCTTCTGGGTTGTTTTAAAAACAAATTCCTAGTTATTTCATCTGAATTGGCTGCCATTTAAGTCCTGTATTTTCTACTATTGCTGGGTGGAAAAAAGCATTCATTGGAAATATTTCTGCCTTCTCATGATTAAGTGAGTACCACGAGACAATGGCTTAGTGGTTGATTCTATCGAGGATTTCTGAGATGGCCACTTCAGCTTTTTCATAAAAGATCAATTCATCGTCTGCATAATCAGATACTTTGAATATTGAAAAGGGAACGTAGTTCCTTTAATGTTTGGATTTGCATGAAAAGTAGCAAGAAGTGGTTCGATGGTGAGTATAAAATGTAAGGGTGAACATTTACTCAAACACAGGCCAATGGTTGTAAGAACTTAGTATTCAAATTTATTTATTATGATAACGGAACTCAAAAGAGATCCACATAAGAATTCATAAGGTCATACAACAAAATTCCATAAAAAGTACAAAGAAAATATACATAGTATTAAGTAATCAATACAATGTTAAAAAGCATTTAAAGAAATAAAATAATTTAAAACAAAACATTTCATCGGGGGGATTAAGCATTGCTTCAATGAAATCATAAGCAGTACGAATGCCCAGTTGGAGGCACATAGGTCTTAGCCATTTACGTCTAAATGCCATAAGGGCCGGACAAACGAAAACAACATGGTACATATCCTGGGTATTAAGGTTACAATGATTACAGATATCTGAACTACCATGCCATTTGGACAGAAGGCAATTTAACGGGAGCAAATTATACCTTAACAGCAGCATAAATCGCCTAATTCCATGAGGAAGATTCCAGCATATGTATGGTTGGGGAGTTTTTATTTTACAAAATTTACCAATAGGGAACATTCCACTCACCGCTTTACTGGTCCCACTATCAACTCTAAAGCTCAGCTCCCAAGAGGCAGATTTTAAAGATAACTTCAGTTGGGTGTCAGATAATGTGAAAAGACTTTGTTCGTCTAGCTGTAGTAGCGCAACAGCCTGTCGGAAATTCCTCACAATGGAGGAATGAGCGTTAAAGGAACCCAACAGCTCATTTTTTATTAGGTATCTCAATGTGCCAGGCATTCCTCTTGCAATGTTATAGACCCAACGCACAAATGAAAAGTAACAACCTAGGACATTTGGCGGTGCAATTCACAAATAGATTCAAAGAGATGTACAAGTAAACTACAGCTGGCTAAAATACAGGCTTTTATTAAACAATTAACACAATTAAAAAAATCTTTCATATAACATCAAGTGACAGTTATAAAATCACATTATATACTTGACAATTATACATAGTAAATTCATAAACAGTGTTTTTATATAAAATCAAGGGATAAGTGGCATGAAAATTCGGTCTCTACGCGCGTTTCGGCGGCCAGCGCCTTCTTCCTGGAGCAGCCACACAATATCTACAAAGTCAAGATGCATAAAATATAAGTTATATCAATTCCAACGCACAGATTAAAAACAAGTTTCTAAACATTTTCTTTGAGAAAAAAGAGGAGCTTTTAAAATTTTTTTTTGTATATTAGCAGCTGTAGAAAAAGAAAGGACACCCTAATAGTTTACATATGTCTTGTCATTTCCTTAAGGAATTACTTATGTCTATTTGTAGGTTGAGGGGATTAGATAAAAGGTCAATGCCATTGATGGGCATTTATATAAAAATGTTTTCTCAGTAGGTTATCATTTTTCTTTGGCACATACTGCAATAGTCTACATTGGAGTAACCAATATCCAATATTACACAACAGATACAATAAATTTTAATCAATTAATGGTAATCCTATGTTTCAGACTGCAGGGATAAGCTTTAGTTGGTCTGATACTTACTATTAGTTCGTTTTGTCAAAGAGTTGTTTTAAGATAAATTTTCGTTCTTTCATTGGAAATCTTTGATGGTGAATAGATTAAAACTGGGGATAGAAAGTACAATACCATGTTTGTCTGATAATTGTAATTCGCAATCCAAATTAGGTGTGTATTTCGGTAGTAATTTTACCTGATTGTTTCGATAATTAAGTAGTTAATCCCGCCAACCGGAACCCCTTTATGATGGTATTGGATAAAATTCGTTCTTGGGTATTTCTGGATTTCCAATTGATGTCATGGTTGGGAGAATAAACATAATGGACGCTTAGGCGTTTTATTTATTATCAGCTTCTTTTCTTAAAAGAAGATCCATCTCATTGTTTAAAACATAATTATTTGCAAAGCACAGATTAATGGTATTTTTCTTACCTCCTAGACTTTATCTAGTTTACTTTGGGTTTGGTCCAATAGACTTCAAATTGATAGTTGGTCTATTGTTGGTATGTTTTTCTAAAGGATCTGATAACCTGGGGGGTATATGAATATTATGATCAGAGGTTGAACATATGTTGTATATATAGTAGTAGCTCCGTTCTTTCTAATAATACACCATGTCTTACCTAAAAAGAAGAAGGATGCTTGTCTTTTTCAGGTTTCAGGTGTAGGAAGGATATTAGTCCTTAGGTGTATTCAAAGCAAAGATTAAAAGATCTCCCTGCCTATGGATATTAAAAAAATAAAATAAAGGGAGAAAGGTGTCACTAGACTGATCATAATATTCATATACCCCCCAGGTTATCAGATCCTTTAGAAAAACATACCAACAATAGACCAACTATCAATTTGAAGTCTATTGGACCAAACCCAAAGTAAACTAGATAAAGTCTAGGAGGTAAGAAAAATACCATTAATCTGTGCTTTGCAAATAATTATGTTTTAAACAATGAGATGGATCTTCTTTTAAGAAAAGAAGCTGATAATAAATAAAACGCCTAAGCGTCCATTATGTTTATTCTCCCAACCATGACATCAATTGGAAATCCAGAAATACCCAAGAACGAATTTTATCCAATACCATCATAAAGGGGTTCCGGTTGGCGGGATTAACTACTTAATTATCGAAACAATCAGGTAAAATTACTACCGAAATACACACCTAATTTGGATTGCGAATTACAATTATCAGACAAACATGGTATTGTACTTTCTATCCCCAGTTTTAATCTATTCACCATCAAGGATTTCCAATGAAAGAACGAAAATTTATCTTAAAACAACTCTTTGACAAAACGAACTAATAGTAAGTATCAGACCAACTAAAGCTTATCCCTGCAGTCTGAAACATAGGATTACCATTAATTGATTAAAATTTATTGTATCTGTTGTGTAATATTGGATATTGGTTACTCCAATGTAGACTATTGCAGTATGTGCCAAAGAAAAATGATAACCTACTGAGAAAACATTTTTATATAAATGCCCATCAATGGCATTGACCTTTTCTCTAATCCCCTCAACCTACAAATAGACATAAGTAATTCCTTAAGGAAATGACAAGACATATGTAAACTATTAGGGTGTCCTTTCTTTTTCTACAGCTGCTAATATACAAAAAAAAAAAAATTTTTTTTTAAAGCTCCTCTTTTTTCTCAAAGAAAATGTTTAGAAACTTGTTTTTAATCTGTGCGTTGGAATTGATATAACTTATATTTTATGCATCTTGACTTTGTAGATATTGTGTGGCTGCTCCAGGAAGAAGGCGCTGGCCGCCGAAACGCGCGTAGAGACCGAATTTTCATGCCACTTATCCCTTGATTTTATATAAAAACACTGTTTATGAATTTACTATGTATAATTGTCAAGTATATAATGTGATTTTATAACTGTCACTTGATGTTATATGAAAGATTTTTTTAATTGTGTTAATTGTTTAATAAAAGCCTGTATTTTAGCCAGCTGTAGTTTACTTGTACATCTCTTTGAATCTATTTGTGAATTGCACCGCCAAATGTCCTAGGTTGTTACTTTTCATTTGTGCTTATTTCCCTGGCCTAGGAATTGTAAGATTCGCTAACTCAGGGGGTCCTTGATACATACTCATTGATAGACCCAACGCACCACACTCGCAGATGCCTGAGCCCGAGAGCTGCGCAATCCAAATTCTCGTCTTAAAGAGGAGGTAGAATTTGCGGTACTGACAGAGGCTAAATTGCGTAATATTTTTCCTTCAGTAGAATCTAAAAAATTCCAGCATGCCATGTCCACTATTTCTAATCCATAGATTAGGGATGCAGGAATTTTTGCTCGGAAAACCTCGAGCAATATGGAAAAATGCCTTCTGCCAGTCGCTTTGTAGAGGGAAATTAGACTCTTCCCTTGAACAAGGGCTTTTCTGTTGTTATTCTCCGTGTGGGCTTTTTCACTAAGATTGTTCATGACAATCTTACCAAGGAAGGGATAAGATTTCACTACTTCCAATCTTTCACCCCCAATGGACCAGTAGTAATTTTCATATTTGGAATTTCTCTTTCTCTGAAAGCACATTATTTTACTCTTTGAGATATTGATTTTTAAAAAGTGAGCCTTAGCGTAGGAGGACAGGGCTTGTAAGCGGTTATTCAAACCTTTTGGGGTGAGGTCCAAGATTAAGATATCATCTGCGTACATTAAGCACGCTATTGGAGCTCTCCCCAAAAGTGGAGCAATACCATTACTGGTTGATAAAATAGCTTTGGGGAGGTCGGCGATATATAGGGAGAATAACAGGGGAGCCAATAGACAGCCCTGTTTCAGACCATTATCTGTGGGTATAACCCTAGACAGTCCTCGCTCGCCACCCATTAAAACTCTGCACCAAGTATCTGTATGTAGTGCGATAACTAATTTTAATAAACTAGATGGTATCTCTAATTTGGTTAACTTACTCCACAGCAGGGGCCTATCCACTTTATCAAAAGCCGTAGAGAAGTCAATGAAAGCCCCAAATACACCCCCTCTACGAACTGAAACATATTTTTCCACCAGGATTTGAAGAGCAGTAAGATTATCCAGAGTACCATGCTGTTTCCTAAATCCAGTCTGTTCCAACGGGAGTATTGCAGATTTCGTTACCCAATCATTTAAACTATTCAATAAACATTTAGAAAAAACTTTGCCTATGGCATCTAAGAGGGCTATTTGTCTATAATTTTGAGGTAAGTCTCTAGCCCCCTTTTTATGGAGCGGGATTAGTAAACTCCCCTTCCAAGAATGTGGAACCGTGCCATTAATAAAGCAAAGTTTAAAGACTGGGTATAAGATTTTTCCCCATAACGTGCTATAGGATTTTAGCACGGAAATTGGGATTTCATCTGGGCCTAGTGCGCCAGATGAGCGTAAAGCTTTGATTGCTGCAACTATTTCTAATTCAGAAGGAGGGTCATATGGGGTTGAATCCTCCTGCAGTTTATCAGGACAGAACTTCTCATCATTGCTATTATATAGTTGTTGTATAAAATCAACCCATGTCTGCTCGTTAATGGATATAGGAGAGGGTCTGGATCGCACCCCACATCCTTCTCCAATTAATGACCAAAAAGACTTTACCTGCCCATTCTTAGATGCCTCATGAAGCTTAACCCAGAGAGCATCTTCTTTCTCCCGTTTTAATCTAACCTTTAACCTATTTCTTCTTCTTCTCAGAAGAGAAATTCTCTGCCTACGTTCAGGAATAAAGGAAAGATATTGAGCCCTGACTAATTTATTTATTTCTTTATTTAGGTAACGAAGGTCAGGAGGGATTTTAGGAATTGGCTTTCTTGATTGTGGCTTTCGAACTGGAAATATTTCTGCCTTGTCATGATTAAGTGAGTACCACGAGACAATGGCTTAGTGGTTGATTCTATCGAGGATTTCTGAGATGGCCACTTCAGCTTTTTCAGAAAAGATCAATTCATCGTCTGCATAATCAGATACTTTGAATATTGAAAAGGGAACGTAGTTCCTTTAATGTTTGGATTTGCATGAAAAGTAGCAAGAAGTGGTTCGATGGTGAGTATAAAATGTAAGGGTGAACATTTACTCAAACACAGGCCAATGGTTGTAAGAACTTAGTAGCCAAGCACTCAAATAAGAAGTCCAAATATAAGATTTTGAATTATCATAACTTTAATTACCTTGGTCACTGTTGGTTCAATGACAGGCAGAAGTCAAAGAATTTGTTGATCCGCAGCGCATATTCAACACAGAAACAGCCAACACATTTTTGTCACAATGAGGTGACATCTTCAGGGCTAAGATGACAGTGAGTTTGTCAAACAATATATGTCAGTTATTGCTTGTAGAGTAGTCAAGTCATTCTTGATCCAAGTGATGTTTATTCAACTAGTGAAAACGATGCTCTTAAAGGTCCTTATTATAATCTGCTTAAGTCAATTTCAAGATCAATTTTTGAAGAATATGATCAAATGAGTATGGTCCTGTTCAGCCTGTGAAAATCAATCTGTCATTGATAACTATATGTTCATAGACATTCTGAGAGCTTAAAACTTTTTTTCTGAGCAAAATTTCCCAGTTGTGCATGCTCTTAGCATCTCAGAACTCGCAACTTAGTTCCCTTAGATTCTACCAACTAAGTTTAGTTCAAACATGAGTTTTCATCTTGAAGTTAGTCACCCGGAAATATACTCTGTTACTAACATTTTTTTTATTTGCATATTTCATGAATTTAATTTTATCAGTATATTTGTATATCTGGTGGTTAATAGTTTATGCGCCAGGCTTCAAATTTCTCTAAAGCATGGGTACTCACAACATTTCTCTCGGGAGCCAAATTTATAGTGTGGCTTGTGGTCGAGTGCCGCACCGGTGGGGGTGGGTCAGAGGGGGAGGGGGCAGGGATAAAGGAAAAAAAACTGTAACCATGAGGTTGAACACAGGTCCATGCAGCTGACGCCTTCGTCCACTGAGCCACCAGACCTGGCTTACACACACCTCTCTCTCTCTCTCTCTCTCTCTCTCTCTCTCTCTCTCTCTCTCTCTCTTTCTCTCTCTCTCTCTCTCGCTCTCTCTATCTCACTCTCTCCCTCTGTCTCCCTCCCTCTCCCTCTTTCTATCTCGCTCTCTCTCTGTGTCTCCCTCCCTCTCTCACTCTCGCTCTCTCCCTCTGTCTCACTCACTCTGTCTGTCTCCCTCTCTCTCTATCCTTCCATCTCTGTCTCTGTCTCTCTGTCTCCCTTCCTCTGTCTCCCTCGCTCTCTCTCCATCTGTCTCCCTCCATCCGTCTCCCTCTTTCTCCCTCCATCTGTCTCCCTCTGTCAGTCTCCCTCTGTCTGTCTCCCTCTGTCTGTCTCCCTCCCTCTGTCTCCCTCTATCTGTCTCCATCCCTCATGCTCCTCCCTCTCTCTCTCTGTCTTCCTCCCTTTCTCTGCCTCCCTCCCTCTCTCTGTCTCCCTCCCTCTCTCTGTCTCCCTTTGTTTCTGTCCCTCCGCTTCTGTCCCTCTGTCTCCCTCCCTCTGTCTCCCTCCCTCTCTGTCTCCCTCCCTCTCTGTCTCCCTTACTCTCTGCCTCCCTCCCTCTCTGTCTCCCACTCTCTCTTTCTCTCTTTCTCTCTGTCTCCCTCCCTCTCTGTCTCCCTCCTTCTCTGTTTCCCACTCTCTCTCTCCCTCCCACTGTCTTCCCCTGTCTATCTCCTTCTGTCTCCCTCTATCTGTCTCCTTCTATCTGTCTCCCTCTATCTGTCTCCCTCCCCCTGTCGCCCTCCTAACTCTGTCTGTCTCCCTCCCTCTGTCTTCTTCCCTCTCTCTGTCTCCCTCTCTCTGTCGCCCTCTGTTTCTGTCCCTCTTTCTCCATCCCTCTGTCTCCATCCCTCAGTCTTCCTCCCTCTCTGTATCCCTCCCACTCTGTCTCCCTCCCTCTCTGCCTCCCTCCCTCTCTGTCTCCCACTCTCTCTGTCTCCCTCTCTCTCTGTCTCCCTCTCTCTCAGTCTCCCACTCTCTCAGTCTCCCTCCTTCTGTCTCCCACTCTCTCCCCCTCCCTCTGTCTCCCTCCCTCTGTCTCCCTCCCTCTCTCTCTCCCGCCCTCTGTCTCCCTCCCTCTCTGTCTCCCTCTCTCTCTCTGTCTCCCTCTATCTGTCCTCCTCTGTCTGTCTCCCACCCTCTGTCTCCTTCCCCCGTCTCCCTCCCTGTCTCTCTCATTCTGTCTCCCTCTCCCTCCCTCTGTCTCCCTCCCTCTATGCCGCCCTCTCTCTGTCTCACCCTCTCTGTCTCTCTCTCGCTGTCTTTCTCTCTCTGTCTCCCTTACTCTCCCTCTCTCTGTCACAATCTGTCTCCCTCCCTCCCCCTCCCTCCCTCCATCCCTCTCCCTCCCTCTGTCTCCCTCCCTCTCCCTCCTTCCCTCTCCCTCCCTCTGTCTCCCTCCCTCCCTCTCTCTGTCTGCCTCTCTCTCTGTCTCTCTCTCCCTGTCTCTCTCTCTCTCCCTTCCTCTGCTTTCCTCTGTCACCCTCAGTCTCTCTCCCTCTTTCTCCCTCCCTCAGTCACCCTCCGTCTCCCTCCCTTTCCCTCCCTCCTACTCCCTCCCTCTGTCTGCCTCCATCTCCCTCCCTCTGTCTCCCCCCTTCCCTCCCTACCTCCCTCCCTCTCCCTCCCTCTATCTCTCTCCTTCTCTGCCTCCCTTTCTGCCTCCCTCTGTCTCCCTCCCTCTGTCCCCCTTCCTTTCCCTCCCTCCCTCCCTTTCCTTCCCTCTGTCTCCCTCTCTCTCCACACAAAAATGTTCCATACCAAGTTAGAAGAATAGGGCTGAATTTAATAAATAAAACAAGACCAAAACTACACAGATGCAATCAGTAGAACTGGAAATATGAATTTTTAAAGCATAAAGTGAATATAGCACCAAAAATCACAAAGTGCCAACTCAAGATATCTGGTCGCTTTGGACCAGGTCAAATTCAAAAGTTCAGACTGACCACAATGGAATGTAGGTCGGATGCAGTCCCAGGTTAGCCGCACTAAAGGTTTACCTTCTCAAGGTTTGTGCGAAGAGTCCTGTTCATGTTGGAAGGGGCCTAAAGGACCAAAGAGGGGATTGTGGGAGTCTGTCAGCGTGGCATGAACAGCAGGCCGGGCTTCGTGGACGGGCGGGCTGAAGCTTTGTGTTAATGGTCCCCTTTGAACGGGCCATGCTGCAGATTCAAAAGGCTGACTGGCAGCACTTCACACTGGTTTTTGGTGTGAGTGGCATAGTCTCAGCACGATCAGACCTATGTGCAGTTGTGAAGAGCCCAAAAGCTTAATTTCTGTGCTCTTGGAGAAAACCAAGGGTCCATGACCTGAGATGCACCACTTGGGGGCCAGGAACTCACTGCAACTGGGTCCAGGAGCTGGTACAGGATGTTGGAGAGCATTTTATGTCCCCGAGGCTCAAATCAGGAGGCAAGCAGACTAGCCCTTGGAGTCCCTCTGGGGTCCAGGGTTCAAGGTGAGGTTGCAGGTCCAGTTCTTCTTGCACAGGTAAGAGGGCAGCAGGCAGCAGGTCAGCACAGCTGGGCAGCAGCTCCTTCAGAATAGCAGTTCAGCAGAGTGGCAGTCCTTTCAGCAGGCCAGTAGTCCTTCTTCCTGGCAGAGTATCCACTGGTTCAGAAGTATCATGAATAATGAAGAGTTGGTGTCTGAGGTCCAGTCTTTATACACAGTTGTGCCTTTGAAGTGGTGAGAATCTTCTAGAGGCATGGCTCTGAAGTGCACCTAATTCCTGCCTCAGTGGCCCTGGCTCCAGACTAATTGTAGGGGATGTGCAGCCCTTTGTTTAGAGTCAGGACACCGCCTATTCAAGTACACGTTGAACTGGGCCCAGCTCTTCCTACCCATCCTGCCTGTGTTGGCCCATCCAGCCACACCTAAGCCCCCCCAATTGTACGTGAATGTCTAGCAGGAATACACAAAGCCCAACTGTCAGCTACACTAAGTCATGTGATACAGAAACAGGCTGCAGGCACCAAAGGACTAAGGCAAAGAAATGCCAACTTTCTAAAGTGCCATTTTTCGAATTACAATTATACAATGTGACTTCACTGTAAGTTAGGATTATAAATTGTGATTCCAGAGACACCAAACATGAACTGGCTACCTATTCCCATTTGGAAATTACACTTATAGAATGTAATAATGTAACTCCAATGTTATTCTATGGGAGAGGTAGGCATTGCAGTAGTGAAAAATGAATGTAAGGGTTTTTCACTACCAGGACATGTAAAACTCAACAGTACATGTCCTGCTTTTTAAATACATAGCACCCTGCCTTCGGGCTGTCGAGGGCTTCCTCTAAGTGTGACTTATATGTATTCAAAAGGAAGGTTTGGGGCTGGCAAAATGTTAATTTTACCAAGTTGAAATGGCAGTTTAAAGCTGCACACACACTTAGGGACTTACAAGTAAATTACATATGTGGAGAAGTGTGGCTCAGGGGTTAGAGGCGGCAGACCCAGAAGCTGAGATCGGCCCTGGACCAGGGTTCAATTCCCCACCCCGACAGGGGTTGGGCTCAATAATTCCACGGACTCGATAATTCTCGCTTTGGTGCCTACTCGACTCACGGGTTCACACTCTGCGACTCTGGGCAATAGCTTGCTTAATCTCCACAACGGCCCCTCGCGGCGGGATGCCTGGCTTTCACCTTGTGGATACCCTGCGAGGGTATCTCACAGGGGAATACCAGGACGGGTTCCCTAAGCAAGCGCATAGATGCCTGCGATGTGGGAGATTTGCGCTATATAAATGCATGTACATTTACATTTACATTTACATATGCCAATTTGGTATTAGCCAATTCTATCAGGTTTTAAGGAGCGAGCACAAGCACTTTGACACTAGTTAGCAGTGGTAGTGCACAGAGGGAAAAGGCCAACAAAGATGAATTTAGTAAAGATAGTAAGAGTGAAGACAAACTTTTTCATTCATTCTCCAGACTCTGTCTTTCGCAGCTATTTTATTGCCATCTATGTCAGTGGAAATATAGGCATGATCTGAGATAAATATTGGGTTATTTAGGGGTTGAGTTATCTCATGTCAAGGGAATTTCTAGTAAGAATACAGTCTGTTCCCGAGAATGTATAATGGGAAAGGGAGTAGAAAGTTAGCTCAATTGTGTAATCTCCAAATATAATTCTGAGTATTTTGTTTGCATAGCTTTCTCATCTGTTTATGTGCTTTATTTGGTCTATATTTGCAGGGGGAGGTTCTGTCCAGAGTATGACCCATTGTAAATTAAAGTCACCACCTAAGATAATATCTGTGTCTTCCAGTAGTTGATTTATTATCTTCCTAAAATTGAGCTATAGACCCAGAGAATCGTTTGTTGGAACATACATATTTACTATGAATATATCATTACTATCCCTTGTTGCTTTAGTAAGAAACCATCTACCTTCACTGTCATAATGATTTTCCACTATTTTGATACCAGAGTTTCTTCAAGAAAGGCTATCACCTCATTTTTCATATTTTTTAGTAGAATAGCACATTGCCGATTGGATCCAGTGACTGTGCATCAATCGGAGTTCCTATTCTCCAATTTTGGATTCTTGTAAGACATAATGTCACCTTTTAGTTTATAACAATGTTTTTCCATTTAACAGGGGGATTTGGTCCTTTTGAATTCAGGGACAATATCTTCCTGAGCTTATAGTGTGACATGCTAAATACTTTGAAATATAATTTAACCTTCTTGTTGGTGTCAATGTCGGATGTCTGATGTGCTGGTGATTAAAACCAATTTGTACCAGGAATGTTATACGTGTTGTGTAAAGTGGCATGGCGGAAATCTTTGATGCATTAATTCCAAGAGTACAATGTACGATTATCCTGTGTTTCTATCGAAGTGTTTACTCTGCACAGGCCATGTTGTTGTAGCAGACAGTGAATGAACAGAAAAAAAACCAGAAAGGTGAAAGATCAGTAGACTAAAAGAAGATCTAGAAAAGAATAAAGCAAGAAGATAGTACAGTAGTAAAAACAGAATAAGACAATCTTGACTCCCTTCCCCAGCCCACCCTCCCACCCAAACAGTAGTGTGAGGAACAGTAGAAAACCCCGGAGGCCGTGTGTCCAATGGTTTCACTTTATCAAAATAGAAGCAAGCCTTTTTAAACCATTCTAAAACATCGATATAGGAGGGGATTTTCTGAAAGAAATTAAAAACATGGCTCTTTCCACATATAATGCCTCAGTGAGGGATGATCGTTATCCGGTGCTATCTTTCCAGATCGGATTATTTTGCTGCAGCGAGGGGATATATATGTGTAGTATAACCATGCCCTTTAGAAACTCATTTATTATTATTATTATTAAGAGTGACATCCCAATATATACCGTCTTTCAATATGAGAAGTTTCTGAGTGATAATTTGTGAGTTTTGTATTTAGTTACTAGGTGTTACTGTTAACAAATTGAATTTGCTGGTTGGTTTGTGACTGACGAAACCACAAAGTAATGGATTATAGTCATATATTGCGATTACACAATGTTGATCATTGTCACGTTCAGCCTAAATATATGTGTAATGGTTATAGTCTTGTGAATATTCTTGTGTACGGTTAACTGTGTTTTATTTCGCATGGTGCATTCTTGTTGTGCAAAATATATTGTGGGACATAGAAGTATATAGTTTAGTATAGTTTTTTCATTATGTAATCTGATTTCCTACCACTCAGTGTCATCATCAGTTATACTTTGGGCTCGAACATAGAAGAAAAATCATAAACCAGAATTGACTCAGAAACAAGGGTAATAATTGAAAACATTTCTTACATCTCAATAACTGATTGTAAACTATTATTAATGACCGCCTCAAGGTCTGTTCAATCACAAAAAATGATAGTTTTTTTCTCCGTGTGATATTCTCACGCTGGAAGGACCAATAAAGGAAAAAGAACGTTCAACTGTTTTAATTTGTCTCTTGGTTTAAGAAAACCTTTTCTTTAAACCATAGTGTCTCTTGCATGATCCTGTGAGAAACCAATCCTTTGTACTTTCCAGTTGATTGTTTTCAGCTTTGTCATTTGTTCCAGAATCTATTCCGTATGTGGATATTTGAGCGGCTTAAAATATTTGGCCTTGTAGTTTTAGAGTATTGCAATCATTTAGTTGACCACCCTAAGAACTCTTTCTATCTCAAAATTTTTTTCAAACATGATGCCCAATGCTTGAGGGATTCATGTTTCTAGAAACATAGCACAGGATTTGTCATCCTACTGTATTTTTTCAGGTGTGCCAAAATTCCTTAAGTTGTGTCTTCAATTTCTGTCCTCTAAATCAATAATCACTCCTTCTTATGCAACATCTTTTAGTTGAGAGGTCTTGCTTTTCCTGTTGGGCATTACTCTGATCTTCTGATCTATGGGTCCTTGTTTTGGATTACTCTATTCTGTTGGTCAGCCAGGGCCAGACTGGTCTTAGCGAGCACTGGGCTGTTTTTTGAGTGGTGAGAGCAGTTTTTTTTACTGAGTCCCGATTTTGCAGCCGTGCTGCAATATCGACCCCCTGTAACAAAAGCAACAGCAGTGCTTCTGACTAGCACCCCCGGCTGGTCCACCTGTATTACCAGGGCTGGTTTATGTTCCCAAAACAGCCCTTTGATCAGCCCCTTTAAATTATTCCTTAGATCTGTTAGTTTGGCCTGTTGGAGGTCTTTGTTTGATTTTTTACTGTGAGAGGGATTGTGAACAGAGTTTGAGTGTTGCAATATTAGATCCATGTTTAAGTTTGAGTCATTTTTCTCTTTTATTGGTAAGTCTGGAATGGCAGGATCTGATTTTGTTTTTTTTTGTCAAATTTTTGCTCTTTAGGGTCTTTCCTCTCTTTTTTCGCTTGGACCGGCATCAGTGACTCGATTGCTTTAGCTACCCCTAGGGTCTTCAAAATGGAAGTAAATAGTGTGTCTCGGAAGCACTACTGATAGTAATTGCAAGTCAAGTGCTATTATAGGGTGATCAGAACAAATGTAGTTAAGCGACCGAAATGCTGTTACAGGTCCCTTTTAGTGTGTGATGAAGTGAATGTAGTCAATCTTCCACACTTTCTGGTCTGTGTTGTAGATCGTTACTTATGTTCGCTCTAATGAATAGAATATATTCAGGAAATGTGGGAACAAAATGGTTTATCTCTGTTCTATCCTGGGCGAGTACCTCCAGACTGTTTTCTCTGGGTGCATTGTATGCCATGTGTCTTCCTTTTTGTATGTAATGCATTGTTCCTCATCCACATTGTTAAACAGCATTATTGCCCCTGGGGATTCCTTGATTTTTCACTTTGGGCCTCAGATGGTAGATAAAGTCAGTTGTTCCGTAGGTGGGCTGCCCAAATGGCTCAATGCGGTGCACTCTTGCCATTTTGGTTCCCTGTGCAGCATCCAAATCTTTAGTGTCTCGCTGGTGTTGCATGTTTGTTCAGCCATGAATTTCCTTTTGTTGCACTACCACGACTTTCTGGGGCAGACACATTTGTGCATAGTCTTTTTTTTTAGCTAGGATGGTGTTTAATGCTTTCTGTGGCTAGCAGAGCATTAGAAATAGGCAGCCTTCTTCCTAAGTGCAGGCCACTAGCATTAAGAGCATTAAGCAAATGAGGCGTCACTGCCTATATGGAAAGGAAAACCCATACACTACTGTTAAAATTCCTAGCACAGCCACTTCGCCCTTCTATATGTCTTGCTAACAGAAGAATCCTTCTAATGTATCAACTTCTCCATATGCAATTAGGTTACATAGAAGTACATGTGGTCAAAGCAAGCATGTTTTGACTGTCTAAGACATAAGCAGTGTGATCTGTATACTACATTGACTCCTTGTTATGTACAGTAGTAATAGAGAATCAACCATCTAATATAACTCAACTTGTGGTGTCCAAGATACAGAAGGCACTTTCACCTACATTCATAAGATGTAATATGAAGTAATGGAGAGTCTCTTCTGCTGTTTGTATCGGAAGAGGTAGGGGAGTTTCAGTAGTGCCTAATATAAGTAACACAGATATGAAATGCAGCAAGAGGGTTCAACTAGTTACTTCACTAGATATTACACTACCACCTTCCCAGCCACACAGGCAGTTCAGCTAAGACTTCTTGGACATCTAGGGCATCAATTGCTCCTGTTGCTGTTTTTCATGCCATCCACCTCCTTCAGTTAAAACAGTGAGATTATCCAGCAAATCATCAGACTGTGTGACACTAAGTCAATTATAGTCACACAAACATTCCTGTGAGCTGAAGAAATAACCACAAGGATTAGAAGCAATCTTGACCAAGGATCTCCATAGAAACAGAAGAGGGATTAAGGCTACCAGCCATCTTAGAGAAACTAAAAATCATATTATTGAAATACTAAAACTTTATAACCAAGCATTCACAGGCAAGTGATGAATTATGTATTTTAATTAAAAACAGGTTCAGTCCAAAAGTGCCAGATTTAATAAATAAAGAAACTAAAAATTGATTTGCTTCAACTATCTTCATTTCTTTTGGTCACTAAACTTCCAAATACATTTCAATTCTGAATATTTATTTTATGCTATTAGTTGTGATTGTGCCCCAACACCGTAGCCAATCACCACTATAAGAAATTGGATAACTATTTGGGGTGGGTGACTACTCACCTCAAGCATCACTCACAACCCTTGTCAGAGTGATCCCAACAAACCTGCTCTTAACACCTGGTAGCTATGGCACAGAGCAGACAGGCTTAACTTAGAGACAATGTGTAAAGTGTTTATGCAGTAACAAAATGGTAATACAGTTAGAATGCAAAACAATAACAATCCCAAACCAAATTAGATAAATACAGTAAAATGTAGTATACTAAATGACACCAAAATGACAAAAATCTAATAAGGGCAACTGAATATAAGCATCTTTAAAGTTTCAAGTAGGAATAGCTCCAAGAAGCATAAAGTGCCAATTATCATTAGCACTTTATGCTTCCAATAAGCATAACGTGCCAATTATCTATGTCACTTTATGATTAATGGAGCTATTCCTGCATGACATGAGGATCTAATACATCAATCAGCTTCGTCCTGGTCAATGATTTTACCTTCTGACCTTAGACCTTTTAGTCCCAACCCATCAAATGAGTACACCTCTAAAGCCCTCCAGTCCCTCAGGGGAAGCACTTAGAGCCTCACAGGGTGTCAAGGCAGAAGCTGACAGCAGACTCCAGATCATGTCCAGTTGCCATTGGTTTGCTGGGCACTTGTAGGAAAAGGCCTTGTGTTGTTTGTTTCCCTGTGGCTTTAACAGGATGTCAGCCTTATGGCTCAAGGAGTCAACTTCTTTGTCCAGTCCTTTCAGGGCTCTTCTCAGAACACCAACACCTGGTTCAATACTCTTCTGATCTTCCTCAGGTCTAGAAAGTATTCTGAAGTGGGTGCCTGAAGGAAACACATTTATGTCTGGCATGAGCTATTGGGTGGGAATGACTTCTTGGCACTCGCTAAGCCAATGGGGTTGAAATTTAAGGGGAGAAACCTATCCACTTAGGGTATTTTCAAGATGGCAAAGGTCTTTGGCCATACTAAACTTAGACTCTGAGGCTGGATTTGTGTGTGAGGAGTGTACTATGGGACTCCTAGTGTCCTTCAACATATAACATTCAAATACAGCTTGAAGCAGTCACTGTGCCACCAATAAACCCAGAGACAGAAGTCTGGTAGCACAAAGCAGTGATTTCCATCAGCAAGAATTGCTTTGCCATCTTGTTCCCACCTCATGAAATATGCCCCAAGTGTTGTATGTAAAAACTCAGCAGACCTGTTAAGCAGGAGTTGAGTTGACTTTCAAGCGTGATTTGACACTGTAATGTCAAAAAGAGATCCACTGTGATTGGAGCCTGTCTGGCTTGAGCAACAAAGAAAGGGCCCTACACTTGTGTCTGTCTGCTAACATATGCCTGTGACAGGGATGCCTCCTAGAAAATCACACCGCATTTAACATGTAAAGTCCTACTAGAGGTGTCAGAAAGAACCTGATATTAAAGCAATAGTTTACACTGGAATGTGAAACAAAAAGTGACGCATCCGGGGCCTCATTTATGAAAAGTGACGCATCGCTGCGTGAAAACAGCGATGCGTCACTTTTCACTGCGCACTCCTTGCGACACCAATGATGCGTCATATTTAATGTATGACGCATCATGTCGCAAGGACTTACAGATACGTCAGTATTTCTGACGCATCTGTAAGCGCAAAAGTGACGCATTGCTGGAGTGTGTCACAAAAGTGACGCATCTCCAGCAATGCGTCCTTTCACATGGGGAAAGCCCCATGTGAAAGGGCTTGCGTCAGTCTTACGCCTGCTGTGAGGCAGGCGCAAGATTTTGACGCAACCGCATCCTAAAAGTGACGCAGTGAAATCTCATAGATTTCACTGCGTCACTATTACGAGGCTTTTTGCGGGGGAACGCCCCCTCTGCATACATTATACCTGACGCAGGTATAATGTGGCGCAGGGGTTTAAAAAGTGACGCATCTACCTAGATGCGTCACTTTTTAAATATGGCGCAACAAGGCGCATGTTTTACGCCGCAGATGCGTCACAAAAAGTGACGCATCCGCAGCGCAAAACTGACGCAAGGCCTCATAAATGAGGCCCCCGCAGCGCAAAACTGACGCAAGGCCTCATAAATGAGGCCCCAGGTTCTGGTGATTTAACATGTACTCATTTACCTCTTGTTATTCTCCCCTTTTCAAGGCAGACCCAACCAGAAAGAAGCAAATTTGAATCACTCTTGATAACAGACACACACATAAGTATAGGGTTGTCATCTGGGCGGAACTAACATGTAACTAATACTTTTATCATAGCAATGTTTGAAAGAGGAAACTCATTTCACCATTCTATATATACACTTCGGTGGGTTGATACACAATGATATATATTATAAAAACCCACATTTCAAAGAAAAATTTGAAATAAGGTAAATATTATATGCTTTGCTGTGAAATATTGGTCACATCATTGTAAGGATATAATCACTCTGCAAAGCGTTACCATTGTAATGGGTGCTGGGATTATATGGCTGAGATACCCGCCACCCCCTCTCAACACAATCCCCAAGGATGGGAAACCGGAAACAGTTCTGAACTTTTGGAAGACGGGAGGGAGTGACCCTCCCGGCCGTATTTATTAAAATATGAAACAAAATTAAAACATTAAAATAACAGTTTCATATTATGTACAATTTCATTACCACATTGCGATGTTTGGCTAACCTTAACATATTCTCTAATACAAAGGTCCTCCTAGCCGAACTAACATCCTACAAAACATTTAACTTGAAACTTTGAAATTGTACATCCTAACGTTTAAGGGCCAACGGCAAGGTCGTAACCGGTGTCAAGATCCCTAAACCAGAAATATCCCCCTCACTTGTGAGGGGCGACCGCACAGAGGTGTACCTCGAGTGCAACTACCAATTTCCCTTGACTTGACGGGGGCCCCAATAAACTCGACGCCACTTAAAGGTCGTCCGAGGACTCGTGTGAGGTATCTAGAAGGTAGCGTAGACCCCCCCCCAAACCCCACACAACTTACCGCATCTGCCGTCGCAGATGACCTGGCCCCGGGAAATTCTCCAGGAGGGGGCTGTAGCCCCTCCTACCCAGGAAGGGGCCTTGACCGCCTTTCCTTTCCTTTCGGCGGCCCATCCTTAGAAGGGACCGCCTACCCCGTTGAGGGGCCAATGGCCACCTCCCTCGAGCGCTCCCATCCGTAATGGGTGACGCCCACTCATAGGGATCTTCCAATTAGTGCTCACCGATCATGACCTTACCGCCCGACCAAAATAAATACGACAGTTCTAAACTAAATGACTAAATTATTTAAAGACAGTTAAAAGCAACCACTTTATTAAAAGCATGCTACTGATCAACACTAGAGCAGGATTGCTTTATTTGTAAAACATACCACAATTGACCATTTCTTTATTGCATATTCAAAGTTATCACGATAATAATCCGGTACCTGCAAACAAAAGAGTTATCACATCAAACTTTATTCAAAACCACTTGCTGTCCTCAGGGGCTGGCGGGTGGGTCAAAATTGGCTCTTCGTTCCGTCTCGGGCTCACGTGCAGCGAGGTGGTGCAGCTTCAGAGCACAGGAACAAGAGGATGCTTCCTTGGCTTGTTGCTCCTTTTATCCGTCTTCAGGGCGGGCGTAAACCCGCCCCGGCCTGCCCCGAGGGCGTGGCCCGGCCGCGTGAGTGTCTAGGCCAGCCCACTCCAGGGCGGAAAAAAGGCGCGCCCCGGCTACGCCGCTTCGGGCATACCAGCCGAGACTCGCCTCCCGCCCAAGATGGCTTCCCGGGGGGATCGTGGTACTCTGCCATACGTTCGGGGGGACCGAATGGTCGCCCCTTTCCATATGGCTGAGATACCCGCCACCCCCTCTCAACACAATCCCCAAGGATGGGAAACCGGAAACAGTTCTGAACTTTTGGAAGACGGGAGGGAGTGACCCTCCCGGCCGTATTTATTAAAATATGAAACAAAATTAAAACATTAAAATAACAGTTTCATATTATGTACAATTTCATTACCACATTGCGATGTTTGGCTAACCTTAACATATTCTCTAATACAAAGGTTCTCCTAGCCGAACTAACATCCTACAAAACATTTAACTTGAAACTTTGAAATTGTACATCCTAACGTTTAAGGGCCAACGGCAAGGTCGTAACCGGTGTCAAGATCCCTAAACCAGAAATATCCCCCTCACTTGTGAGGGGCGACCGCACAGAGGTGTACCTCGAGTGCAACTACCAATTTCCCTTGACTTGACGGGGGCCCCAATAAACTCGACGCCACTTAAAGGTCGTCCGAGGACTCGTGTGAGGTATCTAGAAGGTAGCGTAGACCCCCCCCCAAACCCCACACAACTTACCGCATCTGCCGTCGCAGATGACCTGGCCCCGGGAAATTCTCCAGGAGGGGGCTGTAGCCCCTCCTACCCAGGAAGGGGCCTTGACCGCCTTTCCTTTCCTTTCGGCGGCCCATCCTTAGAAGGGACCGCCTACCCCGTTGAGGGGCCAATGGCCACCTCCCTCGAGCGCTCCCATCCGTAATGGGTGACGCCCACTCATAGGGATCTTCCAATTAGTGCTCACCGATCATGACCTTACCGCCACAGGCCGGATAGTTGACCGGCTATCCGGACCCCCCACCACACTCCTACCTAAAGGTCATGTCTTAAAGTCTTTAGCCAAGCTATACAGTCTCCTATGAGTAACTCGTTCCCCACCCGGGACAAATGAACACCATCCCCCAAATACATACTGTCACCAGTAATACAACCATGCGAAATAGAATGCAGTGTATTGGAACGGAACAATCTACTCACTTTGTTATTAATTTTCCTTACTGAATGATTCAGAGCAGAAACAGAAATAGCCCCCCGCCATACTTTTCGTGGGATCATATGTGACCATGCAATCGTGCACCCTGGAACTCTCCTCGCCAACCAACTTACAGTGGAAAGCATCGCCTCAAGAAGAAGTCGTCTACCAGTGGTGACCAAATCATTGCCCCCAAGATGTACTATGATTATAGACGGCGGTGACCTCGTCCACCCTAGCAAACCCTCAAAAAATGATTGAAACTGGTCAATACAGAGTCCGCCCCTTCCGTAGAAGGACACACTGTACCCGTATTCCCCAGCCACGTGAATCATGTCACCTGCTTTGAATACGTCCGCGGCACGCCTCACGTATGAGTGGCCCACGACCCACACCTCCTTTTTCACAGCCGGTGAAGTCAGACCGCTGGCCCGGTGTTGGGTCGACTGCATAGTCCGCCCCGCCTCGTAGGCTTGCGCAACTGAAACCAAACAAAAACAAGAAGCGTGAGTACATCATTACAGCTTCACAACATGTGCAACCGCACATACCTCTTATAACAATTGGAGGACCAACGCCCCACACGTTTAATTTGTTCGACATTCAGACCCCTGGCTGTAGCCTCTGTAGCAGCCCCTATCCGAAAGGAATGGGTCCCAAACTCGCCCGGGTTCAAGCCCGCAGCAGTAATCGACATCGCAAGCACCCGCTGAAACTGAAACCTCGTCAGTGGGGTGGTGTCAGCGTGTCTCAACAAGGTCCCCCCCCATGATGCCACCCTTTGTGCCAAATATTCCTCTACACAACTCACCGGGCACATGGAGGACCCGGGGATCCTTTGTATGATTATGCAATCACCCATCGCACCCTGATCGGTCTTGGACCTGACGAACGAGAGAGTCATTGTCTCCCCTCTGATCTGAACGTGCTCTCGGCACAGTCCCCCCATCACGTCCTGCTTGTTCCTCGCCACTAGTTCTCTTACTCGCATAGCCCCATGGAATGCCAGCGTAAAAGCGGCTCGGAATAACACCGTTTCATACTGGGATGAACATGTTGCAGGGAGTCTAGATAATAACAGGGCCAACCTATCCAAACCTATCGGGCGCCTTTCATCTACTCTGCGACCCTCAAGGCGTTGCCACCCACGTAGCGCTTTTTGCACAACGAAAGACGCTGTCGGGTCCTGGATCCCATGCGCCCTAGCCACAAAGGAAATGGCGGCCCGATGCCTCTGGGCCGTAGCCACTGATTTGCCTGCCTGACGTAAAGACAGCAGGAATTTCACTACCAACTCCTCCTGGCCCCAAAGCTCCCCTCTAGCCGCCCCCAAAAAGGCCCAATAGGAACGAAACGCCCCTTCATATGCCTTCCTCGTCCTGGGTGCTAAACTCTCTCCCACGAGGTTCTGTAGTTCTGGGCACCGAGAGACCAGAGAGCTTCGGGAAATGGTGCTGCCACCGGGTCCGCTGTGGGCAGAAAACCCCAGAAGGCCTGCATATGAAAACGAGAAAGCGCATCAGCCGCCTGGTTCATCACCCCCGGGACATGTCTTGCCCTAAATAGTACATTCAATTGCATACACAATAACACAATTTCCTTGAGCAATCTCAGAATCCATTTGCATCGTGCTGCCTGGCTATTGATACACTCAACAACGGTCATGTTATCAGACCAGAATACCACAGAGTGATCTCTGAACCCCTCGGGCCAAGTTCTCAGGGCCACCAGTATGGGAAAAAGTTCTAGGAAAGCAATGTTGCTTGTCAGACCACTATCATGCCACCATGACGGCCATTTTTGTGCCGACCACTGAGTGCCGAATATGGCACCAAAACCAATGCTCCCTGCCGAATCTGTCCACAGCCCTAGCTCCTCAGAGGACACGGCCGGTTTGTTCCAGACAATTCGACCATTGAAATCCGGCAGAAATGCCAACCAAATGCGCATGTCCTGGCGAACCTCTGCCGAGAGCCTTGTGCGATGATGACCCTCCCTCAGGCCGACCATGGTTTGAGCGATCGAGCGAGAAAAGGGGCGGGCCATCGGTATAACTCTTAGGGCAAAATTCAACTGTCCCACCAATTGCTGTAATTGATGTAGCTTAACCTTAGACTCACTTATACATATTTGCAGGGATGCCCTGAATCTTAACACTTTGTCACCTGGTAAACGAAAACAACCTTCATCGGAATTGAGCTCGATCCCCAGAAACTCGAGGCAAGTCGAGGGACCCACAGTCTTACCTGGTGCCAATGGCACGCCAAACTGATTCATCAAGACACAAAATGCAGTCAAAGCCTGTCCACATTCTGGATCCCCGGCTGCCCCCAGAAACAAAAAGTCATCGAGATAATGCATAACATGTTTAAACCCCGTCTTCTTTGTGAAGACCCATTGCAGGAAGCAACTGAACTTTTCGAAATAGGCACACGATATAGAGCATCCCATCGGCATACACCTATCCATGTAATAGTGACCCTGAAACATGAAACCTAGGAGACGCTGATCGTCTGGATGTACCGGGAGCAACCGGAACGCTGACTCGATATCAGATTTTGCCATCAGCGCTCCGGGCCCCAGGCGATTCAATATGGCTACGGCCTCGTCGAAGGATGCGTACCGCACCGAACACACTTCCGGGTCTATTGCCTCGTTTACGGAAAAACCACGTGGGGCTGATAAATTATGTATCAGCCGAAACTCACCCGGGTCCTTCTTGGGGACCACCCCTAAAGGGGAACAAACAAAGTTAGCAACTGGTGGCACATTAAATGGACCGGCGACTCGACCTCGAGCCACCTCTTTCCCGATCTTTTCCTGTACCACGGTCGTATGCTGTAAGACCGATATCTGGTTTTTACATTTTGCTACACCCTGAAACTCCCTCACTGGGATGCGGAAACCATATGAAAATCCGTCCCGCAACACCCCAGCGGAAGCGTGATCCGGGTATTCACTGAGCCAGGGAATCATTGCCATGGTATCAATCGGAGTAGGTAAAGGCGCCCCTCGGACTATGTCAGACCTGTTTGGCGCCTCCTCTACCCCCGTTATCACCCGTTTTGGCTCTGCACATGGACTCAGGATGGGATGATTGCCCACACCCCCCACATTCTTGCCTAAATTTGCATGACCCCTGGGGCCTAGTACATTTCCCCCTGTTAAAGTTCCAACAAACCCCCCTTTTACCTGCGTTGCCGATTGGCCTCGAGTGATTGTCGTTACTCGTACCTGATCGAAAGGGCGTCCCCGCATATTGGCGGGAGGATTCACCCACGTTACTCCCTACCAATGGCACCTTCAACATACCAGAATCCTCCATTTTGGAGCATGACACAGAATCATAACAATCCCAAGTTAAGTTTTTATCATGCTCTTTAGCTTTTCTGAAAATATTATCGTAACAAAACCAATGGTTGCCCTCGTGAGATACTGAATACCCCATGATCTGTGATTGATAAATCGGCAATTCGGGCAGCAATTCGGGCCTACGTTCACCCAAGATGGATGTAAAAACCCCCAATGCTTTGCCCCAATTACCAATGTTTTCATTTACCTTAAAGGCGGCCATCTTTGCGCGCCAAACACTCGGATGCATGAGCTCCTTCTGACTCTTAACATGCTCCATCTCATAATGATCGGTAAGCAACGAGAAGATGTTTATATACTCCCCTGCCCATATCTTCTCCTTGATAGCCAGAGGGACATGTTGACACAACTTTTCCCTTCGAGAGGGTGCCTACTCATCCCTCGCAATCGGCAATGGCCGCTTACCTGAACCGGAAGCTGTATCTGCGACTGGACCTGACCCAGGTGGTTTCTCTACTGCCGCAGCCGGCGATGGTGCCTTCGTCGCTTCCCTTGTTTCCCGCAGCTGCTTCATCAACACCCGCGCGTCGTCAGCCGTGACGCCCTTGCTACCTTTACCCAACCACGCTGCTAATTGTGCTGCCAGCTCGGGCGGCATATCCTCCCCGGACACGGGGGTGACCACTACGGGAATCGGATTCCCTTCCTCCGGGACCGGACTGGGTGCTTCGAGTGGGGTACAGGGAACTGGGACGTCTCCCCCAGTTGTTCCCCTCCTGGGCCTCTTGCCTTTTCCTCCTGGAGCTGCTCCCGCCAGAGGACGTTTCGGCCCCCCTTCCTCGTCTTTCTCCGCCATTCGCTTCTTTAGGTCGGTCACCTCTTTCATGAGAACACGCAGCATCTGGTCGGTAGTCATTCGCTTTCCCGCCTTCTTAGGCATTCTCCGACAGAGTATCTGCAAAACAAACAAGAAGATTACAACGCTCAAAATTGGCTCTTCGTTCCGTCTCGGGCTCACGTGCAGCGAGGTGGTGCAGCTTCAGAGCACAGGAACAAGAGGATGCTTCCTTGGCTTGTTGCTCCTTTTATCCGTCTTCAGGGCGGGCGTAAACCCGCCCCGGCCTGCCCCGAGGGCGTGGCCCGGCCGCGTCAGTGTCTAGGCCAGCCCACTCCAGGGCGGGAAAAGGCGCGCCCCGGCTACGCCGCTTCGGGCATACCAGCCGAGACTCGCCTCCCGCCCAAGATGGCTTCCCGGGGGGATCGTGGTACTCTGCCATACGTTCGGGGGGACCGAATGGTCGCCCCTTTCCAGGAGGCAAGGATATCTCAATGATGCAGTTAAAAGGCAAATGTACAGGACAGTTCTCTGGTAGCATTATTTTCCACCAAATAAACTAGAAGCAACACTTGTGAAATCTGCAAATGACGTGGTATGTTGAAAAGCCATAATTATGTGGTAAAGGCTAATGCTTCAGAAATCTATAAATCCATGGACCTTCACCATCGTTTTTTAACAACAGTTTATTCATAAAAGCTAAACCTAAAAAATGTAATTCCACACCAAACGCAAGGCATATGCTTTATAAAATAGATTCAATTTCAAATGTTGTAAATCAATTTGCAGATAATATTACCATGAGGACAGTACATGCCAGTTGGTACTCACTCCACAGAGACCAGGAGGGGAAAATATCAGGCCCAGTTATCTCTAGTCAGCTGGGGAGTAAAAAAGGCTTCTCGAGGCTTGTATCTCTATAGTTCAGCAGGAGGTCAGCTGACCAATCCTTGGATTCACTTCTGGGGTCCTGGGTCCAAGGCAAGCAGGTCCAGTCTTCCTTAAGGCTTCAGACATCAGGACAGTCCCTAGTCTGAGTCTTCACTGATATATGGGTATTCTAATTTCAGATTCTGCGATTATACCCACTGCCAGCCTGTGGTTGAGGGGAAAACATTTTTTTGTAACTCATGAACTAGTTCTGGTCACTTCCTATTCTCCTCTAGGTAAAGCTCCAGTATGGCAAGTGAAACAAAGGCAGGGGCAAGCCTGTTATCAGCTTTGATTGTGTATGCCAAGGCAGATATCTTTGCAGTGTAATCGTGGCAGGGTCAAAGCTCTTCCTCAGATATCCTATCAGAAAAACTCACACTTCCCGAGACCTAGGACCTTTGTCCACTGTCTGTCTGGGAGTAATATAAATCTCACTCCAGGTAGTCACCAGGTGTAGGTAACACCTGAACACTTGCAGTGAGGTAATTTTAGGTTTAGGCAGGAAAATAACAACCTTCTAAAAATGTAATGGCAGATTTACAAGCCCCTTGTGCCACTTTTACATCACTCTTCCCATGTTAAAAGTGACGCAAACGTGGCGCAAGAGCCTTGTAAATAAGCCCCGTAATTTCCAAAAGATTATACTTACTTCAATGATAGTCTTCAGTTTATCACCTTTGTCGGTGAAGCCAGTGCTGTGTATCTCTAAGCATGTGTTTCAGGATAGTGGTCCTTCTTCAGTAGAGAGCAACACATTTATCTGGGGATACTGGAAATGCTACCCAAAGTCTTCTCAGGTGTCTGTACCACTCACTGGGTGCAGGTGCAACAGCCAGAGCTCATCAGCTCAGCAGCTCAATGGAGCATTTTCAAACAGAAATAGGGTGGGAGCACACTGCCTCACATCCCAGCACTCAGTTCACCCCAATGCATCGTGGTAAGGGCAGTGCATGGTAACACTTACTTAAGTGACAGTCTTTAGTTTTTCACCCTTGTTGGTGCAGCCAGTGTGTGTATCTCTAGACAGGTGTTTCAGAATAGTTGTCCTTTTTCAGTAGAGAGCAACACATTTTTTGGGGGGTTCTGGAAATGCTGCCTAAAGTTTTATCAGGTCTCTGTACCACTCACTGGGTGCAGGTGCAACAACCAGCACTCGTAAGCTCAGTAGCTCAAGGGAGCATTTTCAAACCAAAAGAGGATGGGAGCACACTGCATTACACCCCAGCACTCAGTTTGGCCCAATTGATTATGGCAATGCAGTGCATGTTAACAATTAATTCAGTGTCAGTCTTTAGTTTTTCACCCTTGTTGGTGCAGCCAGTACTGTGCATCTCTGGAGATGTGTTTCATGATAGTTGTCCTTCAGTAGAGAGCAACACATTCTTTTGGGAGTTCTGGAACTGCTGCCCAAAGTTTTCTCAGATCTCTGTACCACTGCATGGGTGCAGATGCATCAGCCGGAGATCTTCAGCTCATTTGCTCAAAGGAGCCTTTTCAAACAAAAAAGGGGAGGGAGCACACTGCATCACATCCCAGCATCCCAGCACGCAGTGCATGATAACACTTACTTTAGTGGCAGTCTATAGTTGTTCCCTCTTGTTAGTGCAGCCAGTGCTGCATCTTTCTAGACACGTTTCAGGATAGCTGTCCTTCTTCAGTAAAAAGCAACACATTATTTTGGAGTTCTGGAAATGCTGCCCAAAGTCTTCTCAAATCTCTGCACCACTCACTGGGGCACAGGTCAATTAGCCCCAGAGATTGTCAGCTCATTAGCTCAAGAGAACCTTTTAAATTAAAAAGTGTAGGGAGCACATTGCCTCATATCCCAGCACTCAGATCACCTCAATACATCAAGATATCACTTAGTTCAGTGATAGTCTTTATTTCTTTACTCTTACAATTGCTGACTACACTGATCCTTTCAGAACAGGATGGATTTGTCCCGGGCATAACACATCAAATAGTATCAGACAAATCTTTCATGTTATGGACCAGTCCTCTCTCCATTACCCCCAAGCAACATGTCTTAAATTAGATCTGAAAAAGCCTTTATTCTCTGTCATGGGAGTGCCTGTTTCATGTTCAAAGGGCCTTGGGATAAGGATAGCTTATACAAAATGATTGTATACGAAGCCAACTTCATAAGTGCGTGTTGGGAAGTTAGTTAATCGGAAGGTTAATCTCAAATGAATTTCCCGTAGGCTATGGGATGGGGCAGGGCTATCCTCTTTCTCTATACTCTTTACTATTGCTCCGGAGTCTTTGGCACAGAGACTATGATTGGGGGGACGATAGTGCAGCTTTCCTCTGGATGATGTGGTACATGTAGTGTCCCTATATGCGAATGAAGTGTTAATATATATCCTTGACACATCATGCGACATGGGCCCCATTTCGGCAGCTTTCTGAGATTTTGATCAGATATGGGTGAAATCTTGTGTTTCCCCGTTTAGTCACAGAGCATCACCGTAGGTAATCAGACTAGGTGGAGATGCATTGACCTGTTCGATCGCAGCGGTTAAATATCTTGGGGTCCGTCTTTATCTTTCTCTGCATTACCTATTTGAGGGTAATCTGCAACAAGCAGAGACAGCCCTGAAATCACAAATGCAGATTTGGCAGTGGTTACCACTAGCTTAGCAGTAAAGTAGCTCTTTATTAAATGATCGTCCTCCCTCGTCTGTTATACTACTTTCAATATTCCAGTATTTCCAAAATGTTGATTCTTCATTGACCTGGATTGGAGCTATGGGATCTACTCTGGGATAACAGGAGACATACAGTGGCTTTAAATAATCTTCAATTGTCATTGACAAGCAGATGCTTAGGGGCGCTGTCTTTTGAGTCATATTATCGTGCTGCACAGCTCCAATGGGTGGCCAGATAGTTATAGGAAAACAATCTTTATGAAACTAGCACAGGAGATGAAACCCTCATTTGTGTATAACACAAAAATCTCTACTGCTTACAGTGAAACATCACTGTGGACACTCCTTGTGTGGTTGGCTAGGAAATGTGTGACAAAGGTGCTGCAGCTCACAAAACACATTCTTCCCTGTTCACCAGCCACACGTCTCCAGGATTTGCCTGCCAATTTAGGACACTTCCCGCAGACCAGTTGGCTGGCTGGCATAAAAATTCTATCGATATGGTTGGGAACTTGTTCCAGGACACAAATTTACTGCAGTTTGACCAAATATGTCAGGATTATATCATTCTGCCGGTGAAGATTTTTTTTTTATATACAAAGTTGGTGGAAGCCCTTTGATTACTGTGGCATGGGATTGAGGTAGAGCTTTCCATCCATGCAGTATTGCATATGATGCACGCCATGAGTGAAGGACAGCACCTTATTGCATGGTTTTATAATGTGATCAGTGAGCACACGGGGTCCCACAAGCTTGTGTCCGGTGCTAATGGGAGAAAGATTTAGGGCCAGATGTAGGTATCCAAATACCGGTCGGTAATGGCCGAAAATACCTATTTTCAGCCGTTACAGATCAGTATTTGGATACTGAGATGTAGGGCATTAAAAAATACAGATTCGGTAATTTTACAGAATCGGTAATTTTACAGAATCAGTAAATTTACTGGATCGGTAAATTTACCGACTCTATTTTGTAATGTAGGTAGCACTGTAAACAGTGCTACAGGGCTTTAAGGATTCGTTATTTACCACTAACTATTAGTTGGTGGTAAATAACGAATTCCTATGTAAATGCAAATATGTGCATTTACACCTGTGCCATGAGGCACACATACATGCCCTAAGGGGTGTGCCATGTGGCACACATACAAGCACTAATCAGGGGTGCAACAGGGTGTCAAAGTGCCACCCTGCCACCCTTGACTATTTCACAAATTTACCGAATCGGTATTTACCGATTCGGTAATTTACATTAATTCCTATGGGCCTCCAGGCCCATAGGAATGAATGGCAATTACCGAATCGGTAAATACCGATTTGGTAATTACCGAATCTCAACGATTCGGTAAAAAATACAGAATATTTACCTACATAGGTTTTACCAATTCAAAAATACCGAATCAGTAAAATTCGGTATTTTAGAATCGGTAAAACCTTTTTACCTACATCTAGCTCCAAGGGAAGCCCTTGCATAACTAGGAATGGGTGCAGGTAAATCAATCGCCTCATATCATCTCCAGAAATGCAAGATTTAAAAATATTCAATATATGATAATTCATTATATGATATTTCATAGGGCATACCTTACTCTGTCATCGTTTAACCGCATGTACATAGCGGCCAACCTCTCAACTTGCCCTAGATGTCAAGTACATTGAATTATGTATGCCGAATTACAGTCCTTTATTTTTACAAAACCGACAGTTTTTACAAAACCAACAGTTAATTTGTCCCTTTATGTCAGGGTAAACTCCCTTAAGGTCTTCGCATATGCAGATGATATTGCAGTGTTCTCAACAGAACCAGGGGGAGCACTGAAGCAGCAGGGTTCTTTGGGGCAATTTCAGGATATAAATTAAATATCAACAAAAGAAAACTCAAGTTCTCCTAAATCATAACTTTTCAGCTCCGAAAGAGGTTTTTTTTTTGGGAAAACCTTTATTGCAGCATTCATAAAATACAAGTATGGGCCTACAACCGCAGGGGCTGGCCGCTAAACATAATTAGAACCCAATATATTGTGGTACAACACAGCTTATCAGCCGACAACCCTGAGGTCCGGCAGCGATTCAGGATAGAACTTGTATTAGAACACATGAATAGGTCACAGGATATAGTAGAGGTTTTATTTTATATTATCTAAATAAACGGATCAGGTGCCATACAATCAAACAAAAGGATACGGGGACAGGCCAAGAAAACAGGATATGCATCTAGAAACAGCCATATGTGGAACTCTGGCGTCAATGCTTATGAATCGGAGTAAACAACAATACATTATACATTTTCGTAAACGCCAGTTCTCAGGGACTGCCCACCCGGAAGTCCGACTAACGTAAGGAGCATGGTCACTAAATTCCAGAACACAGTGAAATCAGAATAAATCACAAACCATACTGATCCTAAAGAAAGAAGGGGAAGGGAGAAAAAGGCCATAGAAAATAAAAAAGGCAAAATAAAAAACCCCTCCAACCCCCCACCCTGCACCCCTGCCGATGGCTATAGCCTAACCCCACTAGCAGCGTGCCTGTCGCCCCAAGTAATTTAAACCCTAAAAGAAGGAAAAAGAAGAATGGAGGAGGGCCTATTCGTATGTGCTCCCGGCCCCTTATTTCCCCGCCAGAAACAGACAAACCCTGTTGCAAAAAGACGGATGTAAAGCGACCCTTAGAAAAGTAATTAGGGGGCACCGTGATACACCGCCCAGCCTTTAAAATCAAACAATTGCAGATCGAGCATCCATAATAACCATTCCAAACCGTCCCGATTTAATTGATCTTAACCTTGACCCTTTCGAACCAGCACACGAACCCCCCACAGCGAGACCCAAAAGCACACAAACGAGACATAGAGGAGAAGGAAGTCACCGAAAGTCAATCCATTACCACTTGTAGCTAGTGAGTCCACGAGAACTTCAGGCGCAGAAAGTCTCCCTCTCCTAGCTGAACAGTCCCGATGTTTCTTGTCCTGGGATCGTAAAATCTCCAAAAAGGGAGGAGACAACCACAAGTTAAGAGAAGAGTCTACAACACAAGTCTCCGGGGGGGGGGGAGGGGGGGGGTAACGCCATTCGATACCTCCAAAGTCAATATTGATGGAAGTTGCGGTGGTACACTCACGACCTCGGAAACACCATCTTCCTGAGCACCGTCCGATGGTACTCTCTCCCCACGGGGTCCTCGCACAGGGTCAAAATGGCCGCGGCTTGAGTGACTGCAGATTGCTGTTCCAACAGTGCGGCAGGGTCCGGTACCACAAGAAGCATTCCAGATAGGCTTGCATCCATTTTAGTCAATAAAACATCCACTTGTGAGTGAAACGCCCAAAGTTCTGCCAATATTGACCTCAGCGATAGCTCAGACACTGTTCGATTCATAGTCTCATGCCCGACACCAATCACAATCATCTCCCCGGGTGAATCTGGCATCTCCGAGGGGGACAAACAGGATCACGAAAGGGCAAGCGCGGACGGTAACCCGTCGTTATCTACAGCCGCGTTCACCTGGCTTAACGCCGCAGGCCGGGGTCCCGGCGGGAATCTACACCGGGTCTGCGGGACTGGGACCCCACCCACAGTCAGTAGCAAGCAAGGTCACCTCTCTCTCAATGCTGAGCAAAAAAAACAATTGCCGCCGAATTCGGGCACAAGTGAAGCCTCCACTACGATGACCGGACCCTGCCTGGGTCTCTCGTCCGATGTTGTTGCACTGCAGCCTGGCCTTGCAGATACTCGAGGCCCCGGCTTCACCGCTGGAATAGGCCACGATCTTCAACTCGATGTAACTTCGTAAAACCAGCCGATAAAAATTGCGGATTTCAGCATCGGAATGAGAAACAGTTCATCCACTCAGGGGCTGGGCGTAGAATCAGGATTTTGTACAGGATCTTGTGGCGGGATACGGAGGTCGGCGGAGCCGGGAGCCTAAGCAGCCATCTTGTTTCAAGAGGGAGTTTCTTCGACTGCTACTTACCTGGGCCTCAAAGTGGTCACACGTCTAGATAGAATAATTCCTCTAAATAACGAAACATTGTTGAAGGATACAGCCAAGTCAATAAAGAACTGGCATAAGCTGCCTATAGGTATTAATGTGTTTTTATCTAGGAACCTAAATCAATATTTCTATTTTATTCCCTTGTACGGTTATAATCAATAATATCCCTATAATGGCATAGGAATCATATCCATATTTAGTTGTAGCCCATGCAGTCACATTAAGCAAGGCTACTTCCCCGGACTCCTAGAAAGCACAACGAGTTCTCTAAACAAACCAAACCTCCAGCAACCTGGGAAATCCCCATTTACTTTTGTTTTGATTTCGTCCTAGAACTCCTGTGAAGCACTGTAAGAACGGCCAGTTCTTAGTGACATCTTTATTGACATCTTATGTCCAACCTTACGTCAAACCCGTCAGCTTTCAGGTATAAATATACCAACGTTGCCTTAAGCAAATACACGGTGGTGGTTTTGGAGCCGAGCAGCTATCTACTTGCCCGAGAGCCCAGCTAATGCGAGAGCCCACGGACGCTGCCCCTCCCTTTTGACACACTGAGAGAGACGCTGTCTTTTCTCCTGCCGAAATCCA
This sequence comes from Lissotriton vulgaris, assembly GCF_964263255.1. Taxonomy (NCBI): domain Eukaryota; kingdom Metazoa; phylum Chordata; class Amphibia; order Caudata; family Salamandridae; genus Lissotriton; species Lissotriton vulgaris. The sequence continues at coordinate 1,070,639,585 of NC_141693.1, forward strand.
GCTCCTGTGTGCTCAGCCGCCTTCGCGGGCTGCTGGGATATCGAGTCCTGAAAGAGAGATACCAGACCTCCTGCATTTGATTACCCAGGTACGGATCTGACTAAACCCTTAAAGAGAATTCTTGAGTCAGATTCTTGGCAAAACCAACTTAACTTAAACTGCTACTTACTTACTCCTTCCCACGTATTAGACTACGTTAGTCACTGTATATATGTATGTATATATTTTATCCATTTTAAAGTATCTTATGGCTAAGAAACCATATCAATGCTTTTACAGTATTATTTCATAATACTCCTTTTAGTGTACACACTTTACTTTACATTAAGTACTGCAATTATGGCAATTCATTTCTCTTGCATGAGAATAAATAACACCTTTTATTGAAAACGCCCGTTTCTCTTTTCTCTGCACTCTGGTGAAACTAAGTAGGCACGATTGACTGAGTGAAATAGCTGTCTATTGTTTTCACACGACTCTAGAGATACACTCTTATTCTGAGGGAGCAAAGTTGTCATGTTATATGGTTGTCAGAAGCTAATCCCTTCTTGTCTATTCAGGGAGGTTAAACTCCTCCTCGTTTATTCGAGAAAGTTTCTAGTGACCTCTGAGCTAGCTGGCAAACCTTAAGTCTAATATAGTAAGTAAATACCTAGTCGACCTCAGTCCTACGTCTACACTGCTGAATATATTAAACCAATCTGCAGAGCCTATTGGGAATATAGGAACTACACTACAGTATCATCGGGCGTATAAATGACATAAAAATGAAGATCTTGCCCAAGTTCCTCTATCTATTTCGGTATATTTCACTGCGAGTGACTAACTCTTTTTTTAAACGGATGAAGGGGATCTTAAGCAACTTCATATGGGGCTACAAGAAGGCGTGACTAGCTATAGATTTATTAAAAGTACCCTACAGCCAAGGTGGCCTTGATTTTCCTGACTTCAAAATATATTTTTGGTCTGTTTTTTTTGTAGTTTTCTTACCTCCTTTAATCCTGAGAGTAGTATTTTTTTCATAAATTTATGCTGGGTAAAGAGAATAATCTAAGGGGCATATTACCAACAACTAGCGATAATTTTTGTCTCTAACTTGTTTAGAGACAAAAATTATCGCCGCACATCGGTGATTTTTATCGCAGATAAACCTTGCTATTAACAAGGTTTATCGCAAATGCGATAAAAAACGGCCGAAATGCATGAATATCGCTGAAAAGTCAGCGATATTCATGCATTATCGAGCAAATGCTCTTAGCCATGTTATCCACCTCCCATTGGATAACATGGCTAAGAACTGCTCAGGGCAGGTGTTAGCTTTTGGAGATATTCCCGCTTAGCGCGAATATCTCCAAAAGTTGGTAATAGGAGATAGCGATGTTAGCGACTGTTTTCAGTCTCTAACATCTTGGCACGCCCACTTTGCATCTCATTAGTGATAAATATCACTGACATGCAAAGTGGGGCCCAAGATGGTCGCTATCTCCTACTAGCTGTCGCTAACTGGTGTTAGCGACAGCTTGGTAATAGGGAGATAATTTTATCTCCGCTTTCTTGGCTTTTAAAGCCAAAAAAGCGGAGATAAACCTCCTTGATAATATGCCCCCTATTTCTTTTTAGAACTAATGATCCAAACTGCTACAAAAGGGTTAAACTCAAGACTCCACGGGATAGTATATCTGTATGGTGCGTTATCTCAACTAAGTTAAACGTATCACTCTTCCATGATAAATTCCTTCTTTGGTACAATCCAGGTCTGCCAGAGATATTCCACAATCCGGTGGGTAAATGTTGGGCCAGCTATGGGGTAGTATGCTTGGGTGATCTGTATGATCATAGCGGCTTCATTTTTTTCTGAAATTTGCAGATACTGTATAAACTACCAGATAATATGCAGTTTGAGTGTCATCAGATTCACGATTATTTTATACAACATCTAAATTTGATGAACATATCCAACTATAGCATATGGAATTGTCTATACGCTGTCAACGAAAAATCTCTGATCAATAGAACGTATAAAAGTCTATGCACTAGATTGGATGATTGTGTGAGAATAGCTAACTGCTGGAGTAAAGTTCTGGGGACGCCGGTCTCAGCTAATAATATATATCACAAGCCCTTAGCACAATAAATAAGGTCATACACTCTTCCAATTTGCAATTACAACAATATCATACAATATGTCCATTATATTACACCCTAGAAAGAATAGCAAAATTGGCATCTGATAATCTGGCTAGTGATCGGACAAAATGCCCAAGATGTGGTTTGCATGCGGCGGACAAAAAACACATGTTGTAATCGAGGTAAAATCTCTTGCACAAGTCCATGAAGATAAAATATGTATTTTATTGGAAGCGCAGAGTTGACATTGGTAATCCCACTGCAGTCAGCACGCAACTGACCACAGGTGAATACAGCTATGTCATGGTAACTAGCAATGCTGGAACCATACATAGAACATTACATTTAAAGCAGCAGCTTATTCTACAATATGTCAATTTAGGAAAACAGCATATCCTACCTCCTTTATCTCTTTTACATGTCAACTATATAACATACAACTAATGAATAATAAAAATAATAACATAAGTAACATATGGCATGTAAATGAATAAATACATTGACATAAATCAAATCTAACTTAAGAATCCCTGCAAACATAATCTTGTAAATATCTAGGGGGATATCTTGATCTTTCAGACCTAACTCTATTACTGATATTGTCTCCACTATCAGTTGGTACCACCGTAGATGATCTCTCATATGTTTCATCATCACTCATAAATAAACGGGGATTGAAATTACTTTCTCCTTCACACGTATAATCCATAACATGTAGTTTGCCCTTCTTGTAAAGTGCCACTCTTCTTAGATTCCAAGTCTCACCATTATAAAGATTTACATATCTACCATGGACAGTTTCAACCTTATATAGACCTCTAAATTTAGTAAATCCAGCACTAATGGGACCAGGTGTAACTTTCACCAAATCATTGGGTTTTATGTTTACCTTATGCATAGTTTTGTCATTGCCCACTCTTTGACACTTGAGATTTGCTAAACCAGAATTGAACAAGACAACCCTTCTTCCATGCTGGAATCAATTTGGTACTGGCAGGATGCCCCCTCATAACTACAAAAGGAACCTTTCCAGAAACTGTATTTTCAGTGGTACCTTATGCCCATACTAAAGCTTTTCACATCAGCTCTACTTGCTATTGCTATTTGGATCACCCCTTTTATCATACGATTCGCCATCTCAACAATACCATTTCCCTGCGGGTTTTTAGAGATGTTCTTGTATGTACAATCCCACATGATTTCAAAAACATAGTCATTTCTGTAGAAATTAGTTGAGTGCCATTATCTGTAATTAATTTAACAGGATACCCTTCTTCCCTAAATATCTCAGACAAAATCCTAATAGTGCTCTTTGTAGTGATTTCCTTGACAAACTTCACAATCAACCATTTCGACATAACATCCACCATGACCACACCAAATTTTAGGTCAACATTAATACCAGAAAAAGGACCAATAAAGTCTAAACAGACAGTGTGCCAGGGTAAACCATGGTTTTCAATTTTCCCTAATTTTTATTGGTTGCTCACCTTCAACCTTTTTACACTTTCCAAACACTCAGAGCACCTCTCAACCCAATATGAAATTTGTTGATCCATTGCGGGCCACCAAAAATGTTCCTTTAGCCTTTTTTGTGAGGGATTGACCCATATGACCTTCGGCCAGTTTGAATTGAACAAACTTAAGATCTTGTGGAGGAATAATTTTATCCTCCTTCATTATGATATTTGCTTCCTCATAAAAAATAGATAAATCTTCAAGAACCTTTACAAAAGGCCTCACAGCAATGGGAAGGGTACTTTCTCTCCTACCCCCTTTAACAATTAAATCTTTCACCATTTTTAAAGCTTCATCTTTGGCCATACTTATACTCGATTGACTCTTGTCAACCGCTCCATTACACAGTTCAACTATTTCATCAATTGTAGCAACCACACCTTCGCACTGAAAGGACTCAACATTTAACTCGTCTACTTCGTACCATGGTAATGGCAAACTAGATAATCCATCTGCTTGACAATTCTTCCATCCTGCAATATATTCAATCTTGTATAAGTACTCTTGCAGATGTGCCGCCAACTTGGCCAATCTTTCTGAACCTTTACTTGCACCCCCAGGAGACAAGATCTTGGTAAGAGGTTTATGATCTATGTCCAGTGTAAAGTGGAAGCCCCACAAATACATGAGAAAATACTCAGCCCCCCATGCTGCAGCCAGAGCTTCTCTCGCTATCACCGAGTAGTCTTTTCTGCATTTTCTTATTACCACACTGCACTATAAGTTGACCTATGATCATTTCATCTCTCATACTACCAAATTGGCACTCACGTAATCGTGTAACAAACTGATCTATAGTTTCATCACATCTCTGAGGTTGAGTATAAAATTTGTGCCTACACATTACAATATTTATTTCTTTTGCATATTGTTTTTTAGTCTTGCTTTTGCGTCATTATAAACATTTGGGATTACTCTTCCCTCATCATCTGTACCAATAGGCAGAAATCTAAAAGCATGTTGCCCAAGGTACTTAATAATAACACTTTTTTTCTTTCCACACTAAAATCTTTACCATCTAATGCTATTAGATAATTTTCAAAATGTCTATCCATAAGGGTGATGGTATTACAGTATTCGCTTCCATGTTTGTAACCTTTTACATGTAGATGTCATGTTAAAAATAATTAAAACCAAAAAACAGAAAATATATGTATATTCTCTTTTTTTTTTTAAAGTATTCTTCCTCGTATACTACACTAGATGTGCATAAATAATTAATACATACAAGGTTGTGTTGATAGATAGTCAATGTCCCTGAAGTTGTTTACTAGTACATAGGCACTGTTCATGAAAATTGTTCCAAAACTACGTTGTATTCACTGTTCTTTACTGTTCTTCAATATATAATGTTCGTTACCGCTTTTACCATCAAGGTGTAGCAGTTGTCACTGCTGTTACTTCTTTGACTTCTGCAGCCGATACGCGAAGTTAGTACGTTGATCAGTTCCCTTGGTAACCAACACCAGCAAAGCAATATGTCCGCCACAGACGTGCTTAGGCTCTATGCATCAATGCGTTGCTCGTTGCATGTGCTACAACGTTGTCCTGCATCATCACGTTGCTCGTTGCATGTGCTGCGTCGTTGTCCCAGCTAGCATCGTCTCACTTGGAATCCAAAAGCATTCGGAGCCAGCCACTCACATCGACATCACACTCATGAGTTTGAGAAACAGTAAGGTGCATGCTCTCAAGTATACTTTTAAATATAAACTGTTGCGCACCAATGGTATTGGCTTCTTTGTGAATTCCTGTTTTTTATTTAAAATTTAAAAAAAAAACAAGCGCACTCAAATACCTTCTTTTCTTTTCTGTTTCCAATTGATCATTACGTCTTGAGTATAATTTCTTTGATTTCTTCTCTTTTCTTTTTAAATTTGTATTCTGCTTACCTGCCACATAAATTCTACCGGTGATGTTGATGCATGACATTTTCTTCACTTAGCAATCGGTTTTTCTTTTACTAAATCATAGTCGCTTTTTATATCCTTACTCCACGTTTTAGGTCAATTCCTTCACCAAATGTGGGTCTTTCTTTACCAATAGAATGATTTGTTCACTCTGCGCTTCTCTTCTTATAACCTTCTTTTACATTACATCGTCGCCATCTGTTGTAATCAAGGCAAAATCTCTCACACAAGTCCATGAAGGTAAAATATGTATTTTATTGGAAGCGCAGAGGTGACATTGGTAATCCCACTGTAGTCAGCATGTAACTGACCTCAGTTGAATACATCTATATCATGTAACCTAGCAACGCTAGAACCATACATAGAACATTACATTTAAAGCAGCAGAACACCCTATTTCACAATATGTCAATTTAAGAACACAACATTGTCGCATGTCCATATCTATCAACATTCTGGCAGAAGGTTGCTCAGGTTTTGGCTCAACAGTTGGGGATAGAAGCATCTCTAATAACTATGGAAATAATGATGGGAAGAAGGGATCTGAGATCTGATATTGATGATTTATTAACCATCTTGCTTGTTTCTGCAAGATTGACAATAGCTCTGGTCTGGATCTCACCAAAACCACCCATGTTAATGTATTAGTGGACATTTGTTAGACAGACATATGACATGTAACAAGCACTAGCTAAATGGAAGGGAGCTCGCTCTCCATGCAAATGTAACTCTATCTGGGGATCATTGTTTTAAGAGCTAATTATTAATATGTATACAATCATTTTCATGTACGTAATCAATTATGCTGTAAAGACTTCTCAGAGTTGCATATGCTCGGATCATGATGCTACGGTTTATTCTGTATATTCGTTAGGCTGACAAATTAAAAAAAATAAAAAAGGAAAGTAAACACCCTTGCAATATGTTGAGGCCTTTTGCGTCACTTTGCGTGGCTTTGGGTCAGTGCTAAGTCGTTGTAAATCTGTCTCTCTGTGGTCATTACTAAGAATTGTTATTTACAATGCTTTAGCATTTTAAACCTATGTCAATAAGCGCAATCTTAGGATGTTCTAGTTTGCCTATTTAGATAACAATATAAAGCTCTTAATCCCTCACTCCTTTTGCTATGTGAACCAGTTTAAAACAAACATATCTTAGGTCTGAGCAAATCATACGAAGAAAGAGGAAAAAACAATATTTCTGGGACACTTGACAGCAATACAGAGCGGTGATTGGTCTCTAATTATGTTTGTGTTAACCTTGGTTATCTTATTTGCATGTTCACAATCCCAATTTAGGTGCAGTGGTTAAATCCAAATACATTCTTTGCTATCTTGAATTTTAGAATCCATGCGCATCCGTGCCTTAGAGCTGATGCTCTCTTTTACTTTTCTTAACTTTATTTGGTTGACACGTTTTACGTTCTACAAATGCTAAGATAAAATTATCAGCAAAAACCAAAATTTGAAAATAGTTTAAGAATGTTCATGAGTATGAATAGGAATTGTTATAACTTCTTAGCTGAAAAAAACAATAAATGAAGCTAAGAGCAAAAATGACAAAAGTAGGAAAGTATTTGAACAGGTCTGAAACATAAGCAACTAAATAAAGGGGCTTTGTGATTTGATCTTAAATGCTGAAATGAAGATGGTGTACCATGCAGAATAAGGGCAATTTTAAATACCTATTGGGGTTGCGATAGTCATAATAAGCAATAGGATTAAAGAGACCAATGAATGCCTGGCCAATGAGAAGTAGTAGTTTTCTCAGAGCATGCAGGTCTGCACTTACCCGCTAACAAAAAATGGTGACCCAAATACACTGAGGCAAGGTGCATACCTAAGCAAAGAAAGTTACTGACCTTACTTTTCTTACCCCAATTCATAAATCTACAGCAGTCATTCATTTGGTTGTATATTTTTTTAATTTTTTTAATTCATAAATATTTTCAAGACTACTTCGAACAAACCTTTTTGTTTTCCGGTGAAGGATTTCTGCATGTGTAATTGTATGAATTGTTCAGTTCTGCTTGAGAACTGTATGCACAGTCAAACAGGTTTATACAAAAACAACAAGGATAGAACCCTGTTTATCTACCATTCAAAACTAATGCCCTCACACAAACATTTACAATTGTTACACTGACCCTGACACCAATGTCCTAGGAGCAATAGATGAGTAATTTATCAGACCATTAGCATACAGTTTTAAGACTTATGGAAACACATAAAAGTTACCAGCAATGTTGGTTCGACCTCTCTGTCTGGCCTAGAGGCCCAGGCAGCAGAGAAACTATTTATTTTTTTATAAAGACCATGGAATAGTAGATATGCACCCACGAGTAACTGATAGAGAGTCATTACAACTCTATAATAAGTTAGTGACCATTTGACTAACACATTCATATTGGTAAAATGTATGAGAACAAATATTTATGAACAGAACTACCCTATTGAAATTTCTTTCCAAGTTGGTCAATATCCAGCAAATTGTGACAAGGAGTCCCAATACATCCCAATACATCTCTATATCTGAAATAGCGATCCAATCCAAATAGTTGGAAGCATGTCATGACGTAGATCAATCACCTGAAGTATGCTCTCAGAAGTTTTTTTCTTTGTAAATTCAATGAAATAATCTCCACCATCTTTCATAGAAGTGTATCCACTAATATTAATTTAGCACCTTTATTATAAGTGGAACATTTGCGATTAATTCACTAGAAATGTGCAGTCAACAGAGAAGAATTGTTCGGCTGTTGATATTTGACAGTTTTCACCATAACATGCAAAGCCATGTCTATGGCCCTTTTTGTCTTTTACTGGTTCAGAATGTGTAAATTAGGCATTTGATATTCAATTGGAATTGCTGTGTAGCCATTTTTATTAGTAGCTCAATATTGAAACAAGCTGAAGAACACTACAAACAGATAACAGCACAATAATGGGAAAAGAGACTGAGCAGTGTTATTAATTTTACTGCCCATCTATAAAATCGAAAGAACTATTCCAATCTTGAGAATAATTAGTCAACATTCACCACAAAGCAGCCAGTTCTAACAGTGTTTCATGTCTCAATTTCAACTCAAAAATGTGAATCTAAGCAGATGAGCATTGTTAATATTCTTTCACTTCTACGAATCAAAGTAAAAGACCAATCTCATGGTCTCAGGATTACTTAAGAGCCAACTCAACCCCACTTGTTTATCTCGCCCACCACTGTAATAATATGCTGCTTACCCCTCAATACTTTACGTGGGTTTCATAGCTAACAATGGCATCTGCAGATGCTCCCTCTGTCATGTGTCTTAGACAGATATTCCCTTTTTTGTAAGTGGTTGTAGCTCTATGGGGCTGCCATTACGTGTAAAGGATTCTGGGAAACCTTTTCCTCCATTCAAGCAGTAAGAGCAAGCATTGACAAAGCCAATGTGTCTCTCCTGTGCAAGAGCTATTGGTTTCCAGTGTGTTTCAGCCATGCTGTACACCAGGGTTGCGGCTGTTCAGCATGGATAAATGTTAGGGGTGTGGAGGAGAGTGGGGTGGAGTGGTGTCGAATGGAGTGTTGTGCGGTGTCATGGAGTCGCATAGAAGGGACTACAGTGTTGTGGAGTGTTGTGGAGGGGGTAGAGTGGTGTAGAGTGTCATATAGTGGAGTTCCATAGAGTGAAGTACAGTGTCTTGAAGTGGAGTAGAGTATTGTGTCGTACAGTGAAGTGGCATAGAGTGTCCTAGAGTGGAGTGGCATAGAGTTGAGTAGAGTGTTGCAGAGTAGAGTGGAGTGGCGTATTGTGGAGTCAAGTAGTGTGGAGTGGCTTAGAAAGAGCTACATCCAGTATAGTAAAGCGCCATGGTGTACAGTGGAGTAGATTTCCGTAGAGTGGAGTGGCATACAGTGGAGTGGAGTGGCACAGAATGGACTGGCTTAGAGTGTCATGAAGTGTGTTGAGGTAGTAGAGAGTTGTACAGTCGATTGTTGTGGAGGAAAGTGAATTTGAGGGGCATAGAGTAGAGCAGAATGTCATGGAGTGGCGTAGAGGGGAGTAGAGAGTTATAGAGAAGAGTAGAGTGAAGTGGCATAGAATGGAGTAAAGTCATGTGGACTGATGCATAGGGAGTAATGTAAAGTTGTGTAGAGTGTTGTTGAGTTGGGTGGTGTAGAGTGGAGCAGATTGTCGAAGAGCAGAGTAGCACAGAGTGGAGTAGAATGTTGTAGAGTGCAGTGTTGTTGAGTGGAGTGTCATCGAGTGGAGTGTCATTCGGCGACATGTATCATTGTTGCCGTTTGTGATTTCTTAATTGCGAAAATTAAGGAATCGCAATTAAGAAATCGCAAAAGGCTTTGCATCAAGAATTTTTTTTTGCGATTTCTAAAAAGTCCTTTATTGCGATTCAGAATTTGCGAATCGCAATTAAGGAATCCCTTCCCATTGATTCCTATAGGCCAAGAGGCCCATAGGAATCAATGGGAAGTCATTCTCAATTTGCGATTAGCAATTTGCGAATCGCAAATTGAGAATGCAATTTCAAGGGTGCCGGGGGGGTCCAAAGGACCCCACCCTGCACCCCTGAAATATACATTTAAGTGCATTTTTCACACACACATGCCCCAAGGGCATGTGTGTGTGTAAAATGAAACTTTCAAAAATGCACTTTTGTGCATTTTTGAAAGTTTTCGCAAATTACCATGAAGGTCAACTTCATGGTAATTTACCTCTCCCTATTTGCGAATTCGCAAATTTAAAATGTTCATGCATTGCATTTAAGAAATCTCAAATTGCGATTTCTTAAATGCAATCGCAATTTTAGAAATCGCAACATGATTGCGATTTCTAATATTGCGAAAAACATGATGCATCCCAATTTTGTCAATTGCATTCACAAACAGCCGAAAATTGCGATTCGCACCGTTTGCGAATGCAATTGACAATGATGCATGTGCCCGATTGTGTATAGTGGATTGGGTTGTCGTAGAGTGGAGTGGCATAGAGCGTTGTAGAGTGAAGTGGCATAGATTGCTGCAGAGTGGAGTTGCATAGAGTGGCATAGTGGAGCAGAGTGGAGTAGAATAGTGAGTCATTGAGAAGAGGGCAGTAAAGTGACGTGGAGTGGTCTAGAGGAAGTTGTGTAGAGTGGATTAGAGTATATAGGGTGAAATAGAATGGAGTACAGTGTTGTACTGTAGCACTGCATAGAGTGGAATAGAGTGTCGAAGAGTGGAGATGTGTAGAGTGCCATAAAGTGTCATGGAGTGGAGTATAGAGGAGTGGCAGAGTAGAGTGGCTTAGAATTGAGTGTTGTAGAGTGGGGTACAGTGGATTGGGATAGCATTGTGTAAAGTGGAGTAAAGTGTCACAGGGTGGAGTGGAATAGAATGTCATGAAGTGTTGTAGAGTGGAGTAGAGTGTTGCAGAATGTGCAGAATGTGCTGTCATAGAGTGTAGTGCTATAGATTGGTGTGGCAAAGAGTGGCGGTGCGTAGAGTGGAGTGGCATAATGTGGCAGGACATAGAATGAAGAAGTGTAGAGTGGAATGGTGTGCCATAGAGTAGATTGTCATGGAATGAAATAGTGTAGAGTGGCATGGAGTGTGGTGGCATGTTGTAGAGCCAGTGGAGTCACGCAGAGTGAACTCAAATGTTGTAGAGTGGAGTGGCATGACATAGAGCTACTTTTCATAGAGTGTCTTAGAGTGGCGGGGCATAGAATGGAGAAAAATGTCACAGAGTAGCATGGATTGGCATGCCATAGATTAGAGTGGAGTGATGTGTCATAGAGTAGAGTGGAGAGGCTGTCATAGAGTGGAATAGAGAGAAGTGAAGTGAAGCGAAGTGTTGTGCTGTAGAGTGGAGTGCAGCGTAGTAGAATGGAAAAGCATGTCGTTGAGAGATTTAGAGTGGAGGAGCATAGAGTGGAGTACAGTGTTGTGGAGTGGCTTTGAGTGTTGTAGAGAGGCGAGTATCATGGAGTGGTGTGGAGTGGAAAAGCATAGTGTGGCGAATTCATGGTGTGGTAGCACACCGTCAATAGAGGCAATACATTTTCAATTGAAATGTACATTATATTTGAACAATTGTACAAGTGTACTTATACAGTATACAGCACATAAACAATAATGTGTGTAAATGTCTAGTTTATTGATCTGTTTTGATTGTACTTAAATATTTGTTTCTACCACACTTGAGATGGCAGAGCACCACTTGCAACTGAATAGGCTGTGCTTCACCTTCACATAAAGAGCTCATCATAGCTGCATTTTTCCTGCAGCAAGCTTGTAGCCAGCACAGGGAAGTCAGGAAATTCTAAGCACTTCAAAGAGAAACCTCTCCCACAACAAAGAAGGCAACAGGTATTAAAATAGGGCCCTCATGCCACTATTCTATTCACTTTTGACTCTCAGAGGACTGCCAGTTTCTGTGGCCTCCTGTGTAATCCACAAGACTGCTTTACTGCACCAGGAAAGATTGCTTTGCTGCCCGGATCCTGTCTTGCACCTTCAGATGTTTGCTGTGCTGCGTAAGCCCTGATTCTTTATCTTAATCGAGGACTACCAGAATGACTCCAAGGGCTAGTTGGCTGTCTTCCTGTTCAGAGCCACAAGCACATAACAGGCCCCCACCATCATGATCCCGCACCTGGACCCAGCCTGAGTAAGTACTGAATCCCAAGTGGTGATGCTCCAGCCCTCGACCCTTGAACGTGGTGTTAAATGTGTCCAGGTAGCAAATATCCAGAACTTGGGACTTGGAAATTTTTGGGCTTAATAACTGCTCAGAGAATCAAGGGAACGGGACCAACCTGCTTGTCTATCCGTCCAAGGTGCATTGCCGGTCAGCCTGAGTTTGTGAGTGCTCATGCTATGTTCTTTTCAGCAGCATCAAATCTTGTTCAGCAGTTCTTCACAATAGGGGTATCCGACCACCTGGAATTCCAGCCAGCTGCTGTCTCCTGCTTCATCCAGATGAAAAATTTTGACTACCATGAAAGTGACTAAGTACAAATGACGAAACCTTCACTGGTCCTCGTCCAGCGGCTCCCTGGTGCCTGTGCTCCCTCTTCGGGCGATGCCTGTAGCCTTGCCTGGCTGAACTTTCCTTCTCAGAAATTTAGCACTAGATTTTTTTTCAAGTCTAAAGGTAAGCACTGGCTGGGCCCAATCTGATTCTTTTATTCGACCGATGGAAAGGGGAGACCACTCGGTCCCCCCGAACGTATGGATGGGTGCCCCGATCCCCCGGGAAACCATTGTGGGCGGGGGGCGTGACCCGGCTGGTATGCCCGAGGCGGGTTAGCCGGAGCACGCCCCTTCCGCCCAAAAGAGGTTGTCCTAAACACCCTCCCGGAAGTCCGTGCAAGGATGGGCGTGCTTGAGGCGGGCCCCCGCCCTCCCGCAGCTGGATAAATAGTGCGGGAATCCAACAAAGCTTCCTCTTGTTCCTGTGCTCTGAAGGCTACACCACTCGTCGCTCGTGAACCCTCAAGGGAACAAGCTGCACTTTTTTGAGAACTTGTAATCCTTGTCTTTCTCTTTCAGTTATCGAGGCGTGTTTTGAAGATCGAGTCACCTTTGCAAGTCAGGTCGGACGGATTGATCGAAGACATGCCTGGCAAGAAACCCGGAAAGAGCTCCGAGATGGAAAGGATGCTGCGCACGTTGGTGAACCAAGTGGCGGTGATGGACCGAAAGTTGGGTAAAGTTGACCGGCTGGATCGGGGCCTAGCGGCCATCAGGAAACAGGCGGAGGCCCAGAATGCCCCCTCGGGACGGCCTAAAAAGGTCATAGGACCGGCATTGCCGAACGTCACCCCAGGGGATAAGGATAAGAAGAGGAAGGGAAGGCGGGTCCCAGCGAGGCCCCAGTTCCGGTAGTAACTCCACTGATTCCCGTCGCGCCAGCGGCCAGCCCGGTACCAGGACCCAATGGGGGGTTGCCAATTCCCGTGGTTATCACGCCGCTGGGGGATGACCAGATGCCCCCAGAATTAGCACTGCAGTTAGCAGCGGTATTACCATGGCTAAAGAAGGGAGCAGGGGGGTCAGCGGCTGCGGGAGACCCGGCCAAAGAAGCCAGAATAATAATTGAGCAGTTGCGGCAGGCAAGGGATGCCGGGGCAGCGAATGTACCTTCTATTTCCCCGCAGATGGTGAAGGTGGTCACGGCTGACAATCGGGAGAGGACAACGGACACGGCGGGGAGCATGGCTGAAGCTGGTAAGAGATCGTTGCCAATGGTGGGGGAGGGCCCGATGCCCTCAAGGCGGGAAAGTTTATCTCAACATATTCCCATGGTTACGAAAGAGATGGTGTAGGGAGACAAGTACATTAACATGTTTTCACTTTTGACTGACCATCGTGAGTTAGAATATGCAAAGACCCAGAAAGATCTCTGGCACCCCAGTGTATGGCGGGCCAAGATGGCGGAATTCAGGGTCGAGGAGACCATGGTGAACTGGGTCAGGGCCTTTTCTATCTTCGTGACGATTATCGGAGAACGTAAACGAGAAGTGTTGACTGATCTGGCATGTTATCAGAACAGGATCATGAATTTCCATGCGATGTATGGGGGAAATGAATGGAAGGGCTATGATGTTGCCTTTAGAAAAGCGAAGGAGTTTAACCAGGCCTTGACATGGGATTGTTTAGATACAGCGTCATGGCACGCTCAGCTCTTGCCAGGACCGGCGAGTGCTTCAGTGTCAAGCACGAACGGCTTCGGGGGATTCCATCAGAGGCCGTCGCCGCCCTTTCGGGCGAGCGCCGGGGGGGAATGCCAGCTCAGGTCAAGCGGGAACGGAGGCAAGCGAGTGGTGTGTTGGGGATTTAACAAAGGAACTTGTAACAGGCCTCAGGAAACATGTAGGTTCCGGCATGCGTGCTCGGGCTGTGGGAACTCCTCACACCCGGAAACCAGTTGCCGATCTAAAACCAATGGTGCGGGAGGAAAGGGGGGACCCAAGCAATATTGATGCGGTGCTTTGGAAGCAAACATCTTCGCCCGTAGATATCTTGGCTTTGATCCCTTGGCTGAACCGATACCCTGATCCTTCGTCCGCCGGGACTCTGAGGGATGGCTTTTCATATGGCTTCAGGATCCTGGCGGGCAATTTTCGGGGGACCCCTTCCTGTAAAAACCAGCTGTCTATTCAACACAACCCAGCGGTGGCCGCCAAAAAGATAGCAAAAGAAGTTAGCTTGGGGCGAGTGGCAGGACCATTTGGCGGCCCACCAGTGGTGGATTTTGTGTGTTCCCCTTTAGGGGTGGTTCCGAAGAAAGACCGGGGGAGTATAGACTCATCCACAATCTATCGGCCCCGAGGGGGGCCTCAGTAAATGAAGCAATTGACCCCGAGGTATGCTCAGTGAAGTATGCATTGTTCGATGACACAGTTGTACTGTTGAATCGCCTGGGCCCCGGTGCATTGTTAGCTAAATCAGACATAGAATCTGCATTCAGGTTACTCCCAGTACACCCTCAAGACCAGCGGCTGCTGGGATTCACGTTTCAGGGGAAATCCTACATGGATAAATGCATGCCCATGGGTTGTTCGATTTCATGTGCTTATTTTGAAATGTTTAGCTCCTTTTTGGAATGGGTGTTCTCAGAGGCCACAGGGCATAGACAGGTGATGCACTATTTGGATGATTTCCTCTTTCTGGGCCCAGCGAGCACTCAGGACTGTGCGCGGGCATTGCAGGACTTCTGCGTGCTCATGCGGGGTTTTGGGGTCCCGTTGGCGCCAGGTAAGATGGTGGGGCCGTCTACCTCCCTTGAGTTTCTGGGTATAGAACTAGACTCAGAGGAAGGGTGTTTCTGTCTGCCGGCTGAGAAGGTGACCAAGTTTAGGGCTTCCCTGGTACAATGTCTCCGAACGGAGAAGGAGACCCTACACAAGTTACAACAGACAGTGGGCCAGCTTAACTTTGCATTAAGAGTGATGCCGATGGCTCGCCCTTTTTCTCGTTCCATAGCACAGGCTATGGTGGGCCTTAAGGAAGGGCACGACCGCACTAGACTGTCGGCAGAGGTTCGCCAGGACATGCTCATTTGGCTGGCATTCCTGGAGAACTTCAACGGTCGAGTGGTGTGGAACAAACCCCCAGCCTCGTCGAGGGAACTCGGCTTATGGACCGACTCGGCGGGGAGCGTGGGGTTTGGCGCAATCTTCGGAAACCGGTTGTCGGCACAAACATGGCCGGCGTGGTGGCACACAAGCTGCCTAACAGGTAACATTGGTTTCTTGGAGTTATTCCCCATCTGGGTGGCTCTGATGGCATGGCCAGAAGACTTTAGGGACCGCTCAGTGGTGTTTTGGTCGGATAACATGACAGTGGTCGAGTGCATTAATCACCAGGCAGCACGCTGCAAATGGATCTTACGCCTGTTGAAGGAAATTGTATTGCGATGCATGAGATTGAATGTACAGTTCAGGGCGAAACATGTGCCGGGTGTACTGAATAATGCAGCTGATGCACACTCTCGTTCAAAAATGCAGGCTTTCAGGGGCTATCTACCCACAGCGCAGCTAGTGGTGGCACCTTTCCCCGAAGCACTATGGCAGATCGGTGCCCCTGACTACAAGACCTCGTGGCAGCCAGTGTAGCGCCGAGGACGAGGAAAGCTTATGAAGGGGCGTTCTGTTCGTACTGCGCCTTTTTGGGGCCAGTAGGGGAGCATAGATGGGGGCGGGAAGAGTCCTTGCTCCAATTTTTGGTGGTCTTCATAAGGAAGGCCGGTCGGCGGCAACCGCCAACAGGTATAAGGCCGCCATATCATTTATGGCACAGCTCCACGGGATAAGGGACCCGACAAACTCCTTTTTAGCCAGGAAGGCTCTCCGCGGCTGGCGGCACCTGGAGGGTCACAGACAGGACAACAGACACCCGATTGGGTTGGATAAATTGATCACCTTACTGGCGAAACTGGATGAGACATGCTCCTCGCCAAGCGACGTAATACTATTCCGAGCAGCTTTCGCATTGGTATTCTATGGGGCCCTGCGGGTGAGCGAACTAGTGGCAGGGAATAAGAAAGATGTGGAAGGAGGTCTACGCAGGGATCACATCCAAGTAAGGGGGGTTTCTCTGCTGATCTCGATAGCGAGGTCAAAATTCGACCAGGAGGCCCTGGGGAATAGTGTGGTGTTGCAGCGCGCTCGGGGGAATCCCGGTTGTCCAGTGAGGCATGTGGACGCCTACCTGAAACAGAGGTTGACAACATGGGGGGGGGTCCTGCTTAGACACGTGGACGGCACACCATTGACAAGATTTCAATTTCAGAGGGTGCTGGCAATTACGATTGCAGTGGCGGGCTTGAACCCGTGTGATTTTGGGACCCATTCATTTAGAATAGGGGCCGCTATGGAAGCTACGGCTCGGGGTCTGCAGGCGGACGAGGTGAAACAATTAGGCTGTTGGTCCTCGAATTGTTTCAAGAGATATGTGCGACTGCACATGTTGTGAAAAGACTGATAAAATGCACTCACGCTTGTTGTCTTTTGTTTGGATTACAGTTTCGCAAGCCTGTCACGCGGGGCGGAAATTGGGATCGGCCCAGCATCAGCTGACCAGCGGGAAGGGATCACCGAATGGAGATCAAGTGGTCTGGGTCGTGGGCCACTCATACGTGAGGCGTGCCGGGGACATATTCAAAGCAGGTGATGCGATCCACACATCTGAGGAATATGGGTTCAGAGTGACCTTCCATGGGAAGGGCGGCCACTGTATTGACCAATTGCAACATTTTGTGGAGGAACTCTTAGGGCAGCACAGGTCACCGCCATCTGTAGTCATAGTGCACGTGGGGGGCGATGACTTGGTGAGACTGGGAAGATGGGTGTTAGTTGAGCACGTATTGTCTGCAGTTAGCAGGTTGTCCAAGAGGCTCCCGGGGTGTACGATTGCCTGGTCCCACATGATTCCCAGCAGAATATGGCGGGGGGGGGTTTGTCTATGTTGGCGTTGAACCACTCGGTAAAGAGGGTCAACAACAAGATTGAGAAACTGTATCGCTCTGCTCATCTCCAAAGCATTTCTCATGGGTGTATTAGGGGGGATCACTGTTATTTGAATGATGGGGTGCATTTGTCCAGGGCTGGGAATTACTTACTCATAGGAGACTTCGTAGCTTGGCTTGTGGGTTTGAGGAGGCATGACCCATAGGAGGTGTGGGGGGCCAGATAGTCGGTCAACTATCTGGCCTGTGGCGGTAAGGTCATGATCGGTGAGCAGTGATTTCAAGGTCCCTAGGGAGGGCGCCACCCATTATGGATGGGAGCGCCCTGGGGGAGGCGGCCATTGGCCCGTCCCACGGGGGGGCGGCACCCACTACGGATGGGTCGCCCAGGGGGAGACGGCCATGGGCCCCTCCCAGGGGGAGACTGCTATATGCCCCTCCCACGAATTTCCCGGGGGCCGGATATCCGCTCCGGCGGAAGAGAGTGTGGGGAAGGGGGGAGTCCACGCTGTCCTTCTTACGGATACCTCGCACAGGAACTCAGACGACCTTAAGATGGCGTCGAGTGAAAGGGGGCCCCCACGACAAGGGAAGTTACAGTTGGCTGCGAGGGTAAAGTCCTCTGCGCATGCCCACTCACACCGTGAGGGCGGGAAGTTGGTGATAGGGATCTGACACCGGTTAAGACCTTGCCGTTGGCCCTTAATGCTAGGCTGTACAAATTCAAAAATGTAATGCATTTATCAGGATGCTAGAATCGGCTAGGAAACCTTTGTATTAGAGATTTGTTAAGGTTAGCCTGAAAAACCTGTCTTCATCAAAATGTAATTGAAGTTGAATTTATACATGATTCATAAAACGTTTTTAATTTAAAGTTTTATATTTTGTTTCATATTTTAATAAATACGGCCGGGGGGGTCGTGAGGCCCCTCCGCCTTCCAAAAGTTCAAATCTGTGTCTGTCTCCTCCCATGGGGAATTAGTGTTGGGAGGGGTGGCGGGCATCCCGGCCCATATGGAAAGGGGAGACCACTCGGTCCCCCCGAACGTATGGATGGGTGCCCCGATCCCTCAGGAAACCATTGTGGGTGGGGGGCGTAACCCGGCTGGTATGCCCGAAGCGGCGTAGCCGGAGCACGCCCCTCCCGCCCAAAAGAGGTTGTCCTAAACACCCGCCCGGAAGTCCGTGCACGGATGGGCGTGCTTGAGGCGGGCCCCCGCCCTCCCGCAGCTGGATAAATAGTGCGGGAATCCAACGAAGCTTCCTCTTGTTCCTGTGCTCTGAAGGCTACACCACTAGTCGCTCGTGAGCCCTCAAGGGAACAAGCTGCACTTTTTTGACCCACCCACCAGCCCCTTGTTGCAGAACTTTGAGAAATAAAGAAATATTCTCGGTGATTATTTTGATGTAATAAAAAGTATGACAATCAATTCTTGCTTCATGAATGTATGACGAGGTATGCATATAATTAAATACTTGCTTGTAGGCCTTTTTTTTTCCTTGGTAGAGACGTAAAGGAATGGATTCAATAAAGATTGTGTTTTTGCTTTAGGACCTTTTTTCCCTTTGTAGCAATGTTGAAGTCGGTGAATTATCAAACTGTTGCAGATTTAGGCATAGTTTTCTTTCCTTAGTAGGTAAAACAACTGTAGTATTTATTTTTTGGTCGGGCGGTAAGGTCATGATCGGTGAGCAGTGATTTCAAGGTCCCTAGGGGGGGCGCCACCCATTATGGATGGGAGCGCCTGGGGGGAGGCAGCCATTAACCCCTCCCATGGGGGGGCGGCACCCACTACGGATGGGTCACCCAGGGGGAGACGGCCATGGGCCCCTCCCAGGGGGAGACGGCTATATGCCCCTCCCACGAATTTCCCGGGGGCCGGAAATCCGCTCCGGCGGAAGAGAGTTTGGGGAAGGGGGGGAGTCCACGCTGTCCTTCTTACGGATACCTCGCACAGGAACTCAGATGACCTTAAGATGGCATCGAGTGAAAGGGGGCCCCCCCACGACAAGGAAAGTTACAGTTGGCTGCGAGGGTAAAGTCCTCTGCGCATGCGCCACTCACACCGTGAGGGTGGAAAGTTGGTGATAGGGATCTGACACCGGTTAAGACCTTGCCGTTGGCCCTTAATGCTAGGTTGTACAAATTCAAAAATGTAATGCATTTATCAGGATGCTAGACTCGGCTAGGAAACCTTTGTATTAGAGATTTGTTAAGGTTAGCCCAAAAAACCTGTCTTCATCAAAATGTAATTGAAGTTGAATTTGTACATGATTCATGAAACGTTTTTAATTTAAAGTTTTAAATTTTGTTTCATATTTTAATAAATACGGCCGGGGGGGTAGTGAGGCCCCCCCGCCTTCCAAAAGTTCAAATCTGTGTCTGTCTCCTCCCATGGGGAATTAGTGTTGGGAGGGGTGGCGGGCATCCCGGCCCATATACTCCATTGCGATCTGACATATTTTTTTACTTGAACCGATCTCATGCGACTAGATGTCTGTGGTTGGTGCTTTTATCTTTTATGTATAGTTTTTACTAAAAAGTTTAAAAATTCACAACTCCAGTTCTACTGATTTGATTTTTGTCATTTTCATGTGAAAGTAATTGATTAACATTTACTCTAGTTTTCTAAATTGGTATGGGATTTTTCTTGTATTGTGTCTTCACTTTAATACTGTTTGTGGCTGCAGAAAAATTTCACACATTGCTTTAAGTTAAGCCTGACTGAATTTTGTGCCAAGCTACCCAGGGTTTAGCACAGATTGATTTACTGTCTTTTTGTGGTTTACCCTTCAAGGGATTTTGCCTGTTCCTTGACCAGGGCTCACACCATAGTCAACCAACAACCCCATATCTCACATAAAGTTTGTCTAAAAATGAGAGATCCAAAAGCCCAGATATTAGCACAAATCAGATGGAGCAAAACTCCTAAATATTTGAAACCAACCTTTTATTTGAAATGATACCTTGGTAGGTACATATCTAGGTTTTTGGGGCTTAGAACAAGATGGCTTAGAAAAAGATGGCTATTAAAGAATTTGTTTAAGATGTCATTGATTCCTGCTAACTAATGAGTACCTCTATTTATTTTATGAGGAATAGCCAGAGGGTGTCAGAGTGAAACGTAAAAATGAGGATGTTGTCCATAAAGAAAGATATTGTTGCTTCTAAATACAGTATTAACTCCGCATCATGAAATGCATAAGACTAAAGGATCATATAAAGTTCACCTCATGGTGTCTGCACCTTTCCCTCCCTGGCAAAATAAGCATGAACTCTCTGCACCCATTCTGGGTGCAATCATCAAGTCTGAAAGACACATGTATCCTTGGTAGCCTAGCATCCTCACTCAAGAGCGTAATTTGCTTTACAAGTGAGAGGGATGTTACATTACCTGTGTGTTAAAGATTTCACGGTTAATGACCTTGTAGTTATAAGGGTGGGTCCATTAAAGACTTTGATAAAAGAAGCCATGTACGGGGCAAAACGGCCAGCACTTCCCTTATATTAAAAAACCAGTCCATTAATGATTTACTTTTGCTTTTAAACTATTGTATAGTGTTTATGTACCTGGACGGCTTTGTGAGACCCAGACGCAAAATATAAAATGATTGTTTTACTTTTGTTTGTTTCACAATGATGTCTTATCAATTTCCTACTACGAAAACAGGTATGTTTCCGACCTTTTCCGGCGAAAACTAGAGTTTCGTGTTACTGAAACTGAATGGCCATTGGACTCCCAAAGAGGTACAAGTATAGAGAATGATCTGTCTTCAATGTTTTAATATTTTGAACTTAGAGAACTAAAGCAGTGGAGGGATTGACAAGCAGCACAACTAATGTATTTTCTAATCCAGAAACAGGGGGCCAGAAGCGCAAACAGCAAAGAAACATAAAACCAATTCACAGATTCCCCATAACGTGTCCAAAGTGCAACTAGATGGTAGCTCCTTTAACCCTCACAGTAGTTCCAGACTGCAGGACAGAGCTGGAGTCACAATTCTCTCACATGCCTTTGTCAAAAAGATAGGATGTCTTCAGGCCGCAAACAGGCAACTCTTCTTTTCTCTTTAGGTCCAGGAAGCTATCTGTTGGGAGTGGGATACAACGTTTACCACGCATTTTTTACCACGCACTACACTTACAACGCAGGCATTACCACGCATACCATTACAACGCATTGCGCTGGGGGGCGCTCTAGGATAGGGAATAAGTTTAATTTTATATCCAACACCTTCCCTAGTGTCCACGGGGACTGGAGTTGGAATATAAAATTATACTTACCACTATCCAGCACCTCAAAGCGCTATGCTTTGTAACGGTATGCGTTGTAAATACTGCGTTGTAATGGTATGCGTGGTAATAGTATGCGTGGTAACGTCATACATCCGTTGGGAGTGGGTCAAGCAGGGCAATTAAAATGATTACACCAGTCTGCAAAACCTCTCTAGAAATCACAATGAAATTCCCATATTTTTTGAGAGCGTGGGGTTTGGCTCAATCTTCGGAAACCGGTTGTCAGCACAAACATGGCCGGCGTGGTGGCACACAAGCGGCCTAACAGGTAACATTGGTTTCTTGGAGTTATTCCCAATCTGGGTGGCTCTGATGGCATGGCCAGAAGACTTTAGGGACCGCTCAGTGGTGTTTTGGTCGGATAACATGACAGTGGTTGAGTGCATTAATCACCAGGCAGTACGCTGCAAATGGATCTTACGCCTGTTGAAGGAAATTGTATTGCGATGCATGAGATTGAATGTACAGTTCAGGGCAAAACATGTGCCGGGTGTACTGAATAATGCAGCTGATGCACTCTCTCGTTAAAAAATGCAGGCTTTCAGGGGCTATCTACCCACAGCGGAGCTAGTGGCGGCACTTTTCCCCGAAGCACTATGGCAGATCGGTGCCCCGGACTACAAGACCTCGTGGCAGCCAGTGTAGCGCCGAGGACGAGGAAAGCTTATGAAGGGGCTTTCCGTTCGTACTGCGCCTTTTTGGGGCCAGTAGGGGAGCATAGATGGGGGCGGGAAGAGTCCTTGCTCCAATTTTTGGTGGCACTTCATAAGGAAGGCCGGTCGGCGGCAACCGCCAACAGGTATAAGGCCGCCATATCATTTATGGCACAGCTCCACGGGATAAGGGACCCGACAAACTCCTTTTTAGCCAGGAAGGTTCTCCGCGGCTGGCGGCGCCTGGAGGGTCACAGACAGGACAACAGACACCCGATTGGGTTGGATAAATTGATCACCTTACTGGCGAAACTGGATGAGACATGCTCCTCGCCAAGCGAGGTAATACTATTCCGAGCAGCTTTCGCATTTGCATTCTATGGGGCCCTGCGGGTGAGCGAACTAGTGGCAGGGAATAAGAAAGATGTGGAAGGAGGTCTACACAGGGATCACATCCAAGTAAGGGGGGTTTCTCTGCGTATCTCGATAGCCAGGTCAAAATTGGACCAGGAAGGCCCTGGGGAATAGTGTGGTGTTGCAGCACGCTCAGGGGAATCCCGGTTGTCCAGTGAGGCATGTGGAGGCCTACCTGAAACAGAGGTTGACAACATGGGGGGGGCCTGCTTAGACACGTGGACGGCACACCATTGACAAGATTTCAATTTCAGAGAGTGCTGGCAATTACGATTGCAGCGGCGGGCTTGAACCCGTGTGATTTTGGGACCCATTCATTTAGAATAGGGGCCGCTACGGAAGCTACGGCTCGGGGTCTGCAGGCGGACGAGGTGAAACAATTAGGCCGTTGGTCCTCGAATTGTTTCAAGAGATATGTGCGACTGCACATGTTGTGAAAAGACAGATGAAATGCACTCACGCTTGTTGTCTTTTGTTTGGATTACAGTTTCGCAAGCCTGTCACGCGAGGCGGAAATTGGGATCGGCCCAGCATCAGCTGACCAGCGGGAAGGGATCACGGAATGGAGATCAAGTGGTCTGGGTCGTGGGCCACTCATACGTGAGGCGTGCCGGGGACATATTCAAAGCAGGTGATGCGATCCACACATCTGAGGAATATGAGTTCAGAGTGACCTTCCATGGGAAGGGCGGCCTCTGTATTGACCAATTGCAAAATTCTGTGGAGGAACTCTTAGGGCGGCACAGGTCACCGCCATCTGTAGTCATAGTGCACGTGGGGGGCAATGACTTAGTGAGACTGGGAAGACGGGTGTTAGTTGAGCACGTATTGTCTGCAGTTAGCAGGTTGTCCAAGAGGCTCCCGGGGTGTACGATTGCCTGGTCCCACATGATTCCCAGGAGAATATGGCGGGGGGGTTTGTCTATTTCGGCGTTGAACAACTCGGTAAAGAGGGTCAACAACAAGATTGAGAAACTGTTTCGCTCCGCTCATCTCCAAAGCATTTCTCATGGGTGTATTAGGGGGGATCACTGTTAGTTGAATGATGGGGTGCATCGGTCCAGGGCTGGGAATGACTTACTCATAGGAGACTTCGTAGCTTGGCTTGTGGGTTTGAGGAGGCATGACCCATAGGAGGTGTGGGGGGGCCAGATAGTCGGTCAACTATCTGGCCTGTGGCGGTAAGGTCATGATCGGTGAGCAGTGATTTCAAGGTCCCTAGGGGAGGCGCCTCCCATTATGGATGGGAGCGCCCGGGGGGAGGCGGCCATTGGCCCCTCCCACGGTGGGGCGGCACCCACTTCGGATGGGTCGCCCAGGGGGAGACGGCCATGGGCCCCTCCCAGGGGGAGACGGCTATATGCCCCTCCCACAAATTTCCCGGGGGCCGGATATCCGCTCCGGCGGAAGAGAGTGTGGGGAAGGGGGGAGTCCACGCTGTCCTTCTTACGGATACCTCGCACAGGAACTCAGACGACCTTAAGATGGCGTCGAGTGAAAGGGGGCCCCCACGACAAGGGAAGTTACAGTTGGCTGCGAGGGTAAAGTCCTCTGCGCATGCGCCACTCACACCGTGAGGGCGGGAAGTTGGTGATAGGGATCTGACACCGGTTAAGACCTTGCCGTTGGCCCTTAATGCTAGGCTGTACAAATTCAAAAATGTAATGCATTTATCAGGATGCTAGACTCGGCTAGGAAACCTTTGTATTAGAGATTTGTTAAGGTTAGCCTGAAAAACCTGTCTTCATCAAAATGTAATTGAAGTTGAATTTGTACATGATTCATGAAACGTTTTTAATTTAAAGTTTTAAATTTTGTTTCATATTTTAATAAATACGGCCGGGGGGGGTCGTGAGGCCCCCCCCGCCTTCCAAAAGTTCAAATCTGTGTCTGTCTCCTCCCATGGGGAATTAGTGTTGGGAGGGGTGGCGGGCATCCTGGCCCATATATTCCATTGCGTTCTGACATATTTTTTTACTTGAACCGATCTCATGCGACTAGATGTCCGTGGTTGGTGCTTTTATCTTTTATGTATAGTTTTTACTAAAAAGTTTAAAAATTCACAACTCCAGTTCCACTGATTTGGTTTTTGTCATTTTCATGTGAAAGTAATTGATTAACATTTACTCTAGTTTTCTAAATTGGTATGGGATTTTTCTTGTATTGTGTCTTCACTTTAATACTGTTTGTGGCTGCAGAAAAATTTCACACATTGCTTTAAGTTAAGCCTGACTGAATTTTGTGCCAAGCTACCCAGGGTTTAGCACAGATTAATTTACTGTCTTTTTGTGGTTCACCCTTCAAGGGATTTTGCCTGTTCCTTGACCAGGGCTCACACCATAGTCAACCAACAACCCCATATCTCACATAAAGTTTGTCTAAAAATGAGAGATCCAAAAGCCCAGATATTAGCACAAATCAGATGGAGCAAAACTCCTAAATATTTGAAACCAACCTTTTATTTGAAATGATACCTTGGTAGGTACATATCTAGGTTTTTGGGGCTTAGAACAAGATGGCTTAGAAAAAGATGGCTATTAAAGAATTTGTTTAAGATGTCATTGATTCCTGCTAACTAATGAGTACCTCTATTTATTTTATGAGGAATAGCCAGAGGGTGTCAGAGTGAAACGTAAAAATGAGGATGTTGTCCATAAAGAAAGATATTGTTGCTTCTAAATACAGTATTAACTCCGCATCATGAAATGCATAAGACTAAAGGATCATATAAAGTTCACCTCATGGTGTCTGCACCTTTCCCTCCCTGGCAAAATAAGCATGAACTCTCTGCACCCATTCTGGGTGCAATCATCAAGTCTGAAAGACACATGTATCCTTGGTAGCCTAGCATCCTCACTCAAGAGCGTAATTTGCTTTACAAGTGAGAGGGATGTTACATTACCTGTGTGTTAAAGATTTCACGGTTAATGACCTTGTAGTTATAAGGGTGGGTCCATTAAAGACTTTGATAAAAGAAGCCATGTACGGGGCAAAACGGCCAGCACTTCCCTTATATTAAAAAACCAGTCCATTAATGATTTACTTTTGCTTTTAAACTATTGTATAGTGTTTATGTACCTGGACGGCTTTGTGAGACCCAGACGCAAAATATAAAATGATTGTTTTACTTTTGTTTGTTTCACAATGATGTCTTATCAATTTCCTACTACGAAAACAAGTATGTTTCCGACCTTTACCGGCGAAAACTAGAGTTTCGTGTTACTGAAACTGAATGGCCATTGGACTCCCAAAGAGGGACAAGTATAGAGTGTCAGAATCGGTCCGTTTGGGCCGCTGTCCGCGCAATGCGTGGGGTTCTGATGCCTTGATTCATTGGACCACAATCCCCAGAGGGCCAGGGGTGAAGCTGCGCGAGAGGTTAACTCGCAAATCCGGAAACATAAACCAAACTCACCGCACAAACGGAGCCGATAATTCTGGTGAGCCGGCGTGAAGGGCTGTTGTGCATCTGTGAAGGAACCGTGAGTAAAGATTAGCAGTGTGTTTCCGGCTGGGAACATACGTCGCTGGAGAACAGTTGAACTGTAGCTGGATATTTGTAGGTATTCCGGGAGAGACGGACACGGCTGTGTTCGTCAGTTTCCTCTCTCGGTGGCCTTTTCCGGAGGATAAGTGTTTGGTTTCCAAGTGTTTGAGAAGCGCGGCTGCGTTTCTATTTTGGGATGTTAATTGGATACAGAACGAGATAACTTTCAGAGATTGAAAGCTTACGGAACTATTTGAGACTCACAGTTTATTGTGAGGGGTACAAGACTGTTATAAATGGACTAATGCTTGGCACGTTACCCTTATTACAAACGTGATTCTTTTGTTTGCTGAACTGAAACATTTTTTAAAGGTGCAGTTAACCTTCAGCTCGTTATAAGCTTTCCATGTTTCTTTTCGACAACTTGCTTGTGTTTTCTTTTCATACTGCAGGAGAGGAAACAGGGGGGTACCTAGTAACAAAAGAGTGGAACAAGATAATCTATGGTCAAGCATTGGTATGTGAGGTGTGATAAGCAGCCTATGGTGTATGGTACATTTGTGGTATAATACATGTACATTTGTGTTCTTTCCTTACCAGATTATTGCCACTGATAGGACCTTCCCTCTCTCTCCTGCATATAAAGACTTAGAATTTTCCTTTACAGGTAGGCTTGACTATCAGTGGGGGAATAGAGTCCCAGTGACCTATAGAGTGCATTTGTATCAGAGTAGATAGGGAGGGGTGTGAAACTAAATCCCTTGTTCTTTATCATTTCAGATCTCCCTCCCCGCTGTCCCCTTCCTTTCCTGCGATTGCGGAACCCTCCTTTTGGTCTGTGATTTATGCCGGGTCACGGGTGGGTTGCGTGAGCGCGGGTTTAGGACTTTCAACACAGCTCCGAGGAGAAGCGTGTCGGATCTTGACAGAATTATCGGCCCAAGGAGACGATCCTCCTCTTGGCTGTGTTGAAAGAAAATGGCCACTATGGATGACGTTTTGGCTGCCCTTGCATTAGTCCAGACGGAATTAGCTGCCTCCAATCGTGAGGTCGCTGCTTCCAGAGCGGAGAACGCCCAGATTAAGGCCTGTTTAGATAGCCTACATGCAAATCCATTCAGCGCAGGGGGTAGTACTTCTACTCCTTCGTCCGTAGTAGTAGAAATGCCCACCCAGATTCCCCTAGCTCCCCCCGAGAGGTTTTTTGGGGATAACAAAAAGGTCCAGGTGTTTATGACACAAGTACGCCTACACTTCATGTGTAAACCGCAAATGTTTACGACAAATCAAGCCCGAGTGGCCTTTTTGATTTCCTATTTGGGTGGGGAAGCAGCTCAGTGGGCAGTTCCCATAGTCAGGAGAGATGATCCCCTCTTACACGATTGGGATGAATTCCGGTTGGAGTTCGAGAAGACCTTCGACCACAGGGCAGAAACGTTTTCTGCAGACCGTGAGCTGTTGGTTTTGAAGCAAGGCACATCCGATCTGGTTTCCTATCTGAACAATTTTCGTCGCCTGGTTGCCGAAACAGATTGGCCCGAGGCCAAGCAGTCTGCTTTATTCTATCAGGGATTAAACGATGAAATGAAGGACGTGTTGGCACACATAGACCCTCAACCCCGTACATGTACAGCGCTCATAGAACACGCTCTTCGCTTGGACCACCGCATAAGAGAACGCAAAGGGGAGCTACGTAAGAAGGAGCCGGTGGTGATGGTACATGAGAGAGGAGGAGGGAACGGTGAAAAATCTACGTCCGCTCAAGAGGCGATGTAGATAGGAGCGGTTAGAGCTGCCCTGTCCTTCAGCGAGAAAGAACACCGCAGGAAGAACAGACTTTGTTTATACTGCGGAAAGAAGGGGCACTACCTACGGGAGTGTCCAGTGAAACCGAAACCCGGAAGGTTCAGGACTGGCCAGACCGCAGCGAGCACCGTGGAGGAGAAATCGGGAAACTTCAAAGCTTGAGTGTGAATGGAGGGGAACCCTCAAGCCGAATCATTATCCCTTCAATTACGGCTTGTTGCGAACAAGATAAGAATCATGTCTTCCTATCTATGCTACTGGTGATATACACTGGAGAACAAGGCGTAAAGGCTATGGTGGATTCCGGAGCCACTGGGTATTTTATGGATTATGCAGAGGCAGAAAGGCTGGGTATCCCGCTCATTGAAAAGAAACACCCGGAACCTGTATATGCGGTGGATGGTAGCGAACTGATTGCAAGACCCATAAAATACCACACTCCGGAATATCGGTGCATTAGTAATGGCTGGCATCAAGAGATCATTTCATTTAATATCATCCAAGCACCACAGTATGGTATCATTTTGGGTCTTCCTTGGCTTCAAAAACATGAACCATCCATTCATTGGACGTCGAAGACGATCAATTTCGTCTCTGAGTATTGCAAAGAACAGTGTATGGTTTCCGCTGCAAGTCCTTCCCAGACCTTGGCAAGGGTTTTCAACATCGCCACCGCGGCCGAGAAAGAGGTACAACTCCCGTCGTCTTATGCTGAATACGCAAAGGTGTTCAGTGAGGAACAGGCGGAGGCACTTCCCCCCCCAGAATCTTTGATTGTCGCATTGACCTTGTTCCTGGAGCGGTAATACCGAACGGCAGGCTTTACGCGCTTACTGTTCCGGAAAATGAATATCTGAGGAAGTACCTGGACAAATATTTGGCTTTAGGGTATATACGCCCCTCTCGGTCGCCGGCATCGTCGCCTTTGTTCTTCATCCCGAAAGCCAACGGGGACAAGAGGTGTTGCATCCATTATCGCGCATTGAATACCATCACGGTAAAAAACCAGTACCCTTTACCTCTGATTCCGGTCTTACTCGAGCAAGTCAGAACTGCCAACATTTACACGAAGTTA
The DNA here is from genome assembly GCF_964263255.1 of Lissotriton vulgaris. Lineage (NCBI taxonomy): Eukaryota > Metazoa > Chordata > Amphibia > Caudata > Salamandridae > Lissotriton > Lissotriton vulgaris. The sequence continues at coordinate 1,070,668,825 of NC_141693.1, forward strand.
GATCTGCGAGGAGCCTACCACCTGGTCCGCATAAGAAAAGGCGATGAATGGAAGACAGCATTCAAGACGCGGTATGGGCTCTTCGAGTACCTAGTGATGCCCTTTGGATTGTGCAACGCCCCCGCCGCGTTTCAATATTTTCTAAATGAAGTGTTGAGAGAATACCTAGACCTCTTTGTAGTCGTCTACATTGACGATATCCTCGTATATTCCACCAAGACGAGTGAACATCAATTTCATGTGAAACAGGTGTTGGGTGCCCTGATGAAACATCATCTCTATTGCAAGATCACGAAATGCGAATTTCATGTTACCACCGTCGAGTTTCTGGGAGTGATGCTTACACCTTTAGGCCAGGTCATGGCTGAAAGAAAAGTACAGGCCATAAAAGAATGGCCTTGCCCCCGTAATGTAAAAGACATACAATGCCTATTGGGGTTTGCAAACTTCTATAGGAGGTTCATCTGTGGATTCTCTGCCTTGGTAACTCCATTGACCCGTCTAACGAGGAAGAAGGTACCGTTTCACTGGAACACCGAGGCACAACTAGCGTTTGCTGGATTGAAAGATGCATTCATCAAGGCTCCTGTTCTAAGACATGCCAACCCCTCCTTGCCTTTTATTGTGGAAGCTGATGCATCTGAAGTCGCCTTGAGGGCGGTTCTATCACAACGACAGGAAGACACAGGCATGTTGCATCCTATTGCCTACATGTCTAGAAAACTCAACCCTGCAGAAATCAATTATACGATAGCCGAAAAGGAGCTACTGGCTAAAAAAGATGCTTTTGTTGAATGGAGGCATTGGCTCCTAGGAGCAGTTCATCAGGTGACGGTTTACACTGACCATCGCAACCTGCAATTCATAAGAGCAGCACATCATCTGACGCCCCGGCAGTTACGCTGGATGCTCTTCTTTGAAGAATACCGATTCATAGTCACTTTCAGACCCGGAACGATGAACAAAAAAGCAGACGCTCTAACCCGGCAGGAACATCCGGTGTTACACACGCAGACCCCAAAAAGATCAATTATAGATCCTTCTAAAGTGGTGTGTGTGACTCAAACCAGCGATTTTGTGCAGTCCTTGCGTTCAGGGATCCAATCCTGCGTATGGAGAACCTGGCTTAGACATCATCCAGAATGGCGGTTGAGACAAGGTGTGGCAATGAAAGGGAAACAAGCGCTAGTGCCCACAAAAACCTTACCACGTCTAGTGTTTCAATGGTGCCATGAAATTCCAAGCGCAGGACACATTGGGATATGTAAAAACATTGGAAAAGGCTTCAAGACAGTTTTGGTGGCCCTCCATTCGGCTGGACTTGAAAAGATGGGGAAACCAGTGCTTGCAATGCGCCAGAATGAAAGCAGACCGACAACAACCTCAAGGTCTTCTGTTACCTTTGCCAACCCCCGAAATGCCTTGGGAAAGCATTTCCGTGGACTTCATAGTGGGTTTGCCAAAAGACCAAGGGAAAACGGCCATCATAGTAGTAGTGGACTTCCTTACTAAGATGGGCCATTTTATCGCTTGTGACAAGGTGCCTACTGCGGGTCACTTAGCTCATCTCCTGTTAACACACATAGTTAGGTTGCATGGGCTTCCGAAAGTGATAGTGTCAGATAGGGGGGCCCAATTCACTGCAGGGTTCTGGAGAGTATGGTGTGCTGAGTTGCGGATTTCATCTTCTTCATCCACCAGTTTCCATCCGCAGTCGGATGGCCAAACTGAGAGACTGAACCAGTCATTAAAACAGTACCTCCGCTGTTATGTTCAAGCTGACACAGATTCTTGGGTGGATTGGTTGTGGGTGGCGGAGCTGGCCTACAACAGGACATTACACTCTTCAACAGGTCATTCCCCTTTCTTTAGCAATTATGGTCACCACCCTAGGTTTACTCCTCTAATTCTCCCCAGACCCACGGTTCGATTTCCAGATGTCAAGACACGATTGTTGCGCATTCGCAGAATTCTCCTAGCGATGCGCAAGAACCTGGTTCAGGCCAAGAGGAGATACAAAGCTCAGGCTGATAAACACCGTAGGCCGAGTCCTGTATACAAACATGGGGATCTGGTGTGGTTATCCACTAAACACATCAAATTCCGTAGGTATAGTGTGTTTAACCCTAAGTTCATCGGGCCTTATAGGGTGGTGAGAATGGTGAATCCCGTGGCGGTGAAGTTACGGTTGCCTGCCCACTTGCACATTCACCCTGTGTTTCTTGTGTCTCTCTTGAAGCCTTCTCGAAGCCCTGTTCATCGCCCTCCCGTACCAGTGTGGGTGCAGAATGAGTCTGAGTACGAGGTGTTGCGAGTGTTGGACTCCAGATGGGTGAGGGGGAGGCTGCAATACCTGCTTTCATGGAAAGGTTATGGGCCTGAGGAAAATTCCTGGGAGCCTGCGGGGTCCGTGCATGCCCCTCGGTTGGTGTCTTGTTTTCACCGCCGTCATCCAGACAAGCCTGCTCCTGGACAGCGTCCCTTGTAAAAGGGGGATGTACTGTCAGAATCGGTCCGTTTGGGCCGCTGTCCGCGCAATGCGTGGGGTTCTGATGCCTTGATTCATTGGACCACAATCCCCAGAGGGCCAGGGGTGAAGCTGCGCGAGAGGTTAACGCGCAAATCCGGAAACATAAACCAAACTCACCGCACAAACGGAGCCGATAATTCTGGTGAGCCGGCGTGAAGGGCTGTTGTGCATCTGTGAAGGAACCGTGAGTAAAGATTAGCAGTGTGTTTCCGGCTGGGAACATACGTCGCTGGAGAACAGTTGAACTGTAGCTGGATATTTGTAGGTATTCCGGGAGAGACGGACACGGCTGTGTTCGTCAGTTTCCTCTCTCGGTGGCCTTTTCCGGAGGATAAGTGTTTGGTTTCCAAGTGTTTGAGAAGCGCGGCTGCGTTTCTATTTTGGGATGTTAATTGGATACAGAACGAGATAACTTTCAGAGATTACAAGCTTACGGAACTATTTGAGACTCACAGTTTATTGTGAGGGGTACAAGACTGTTATAAATGGACTAATGCTTGGCACGTTACCCTTATTACAAACGTGATTCTTTTGTTTGCTGAACTGAAACATTTGCAGTTAACCTTCAGCTCGTTATAAGCTTTCCATGTTTCTTTTCGACAACTTGCTTGTGTTTTCTTTTCATACTGCAGGAGAGGAAACAGGGGGGTACCTAGTAACGAAAGAGTGGAACAAGATAATCTATGGTCAAGCATTGGTATGTGAGGTGTGATAAGCAGCCTATGGTGTATGGTATATTTGTGGTATAATACATGTACATTTGTGTTCTTTCCTTACCAGATTATTGCCACTGATAGGACCTTCCCTCTCTCTCCTGCATATAAAGACTTAGAATTTTCCTTTACAGGTAGGCTTGACTATCAGTGGGGGAATAGAGTCCTATTGACCTATAGAGTGCATTTGTATCATAGAGTAGATAGGGAGGGGTGTGAAACTAAATCCCTTGTTCTTTATCATTTCAGATCTCCCTCCCCGCTGTCCCCTTCCTTTCCCGCGATTGCGGAACCCTCCTATTGGTCTGTGATTTATGCCGGGTCACGGGTGGGTTGCGTGAGCGCGGGTTTAGGACTTTCAACACAGCTCCGAGGAGAAGCGTGTCGGATCTTGACAAAGAGAATGATCTGTCTTCAATGTTTTAATATTTTGAACTTAGAGACCTAAAGCAGTGGAGGGATTGACAAGCAGCACAACTAATGTATTTTCTAATCCAGAAACAGGGGGCCAGAAGCGCAAACAGCAAAGAAACATAAAACCAATTCACAGATTCCCCATAACGTGTCCAAAGTGCAACTAGATGGTAGCTCCTTTAACTCTCACAGTAATTCCAGACTGCAGGACAGAGCTGGAGTCACAATTCTCTCACATGCCTTTGTCAAACAGATAGGATGTCTTCAGGCCGCAAACAGGCAACTCTTCTTTTCTCTTTAGGTCCAGGAAGCTATCTGTTGGGAGTGGGTCAAGCAGGGCAATTAAAACGATTACACCAGTCTGCAAAACCTCTCTAGAAATCACAATGAAATTCCCATATTTTTTGGGAGCGTGGGGTTTGGCGCAATCTTCGGAAACCGGTTGTCAGCACAAACATGGCCGGCGTGGTGGCACACAAGCAGCCTAACAGGTAACATTGGTTTCTTGGAGTTATTCCCAATCTGGGTGGCTCTGATGGCATGGCCAGAAGACTTTAGGGACCGCTCAGTGGTGTTTTGGTCGGATAACATGACAGTGGTTGAGTGCATTAATCACCAGGCAGCACGCTGCAAATGGATCTTACGCCTGTTGAAGGAAATTGTATTGCGATGCATGAGATTGAATGTACAGTTCAGGGCGAAACATGTGCCGGGCGTACTGAATAGTGCAGCTGATGCACTCTCTCGTTCACAAATGCAGGCTTTCAGGGGCTATCTACCCACAGCGGAGCTAGTGGCGGCACCTTTCCCCGAAGCACTATGGCAGATCGGTGCCCCGGACTACAAGACCTCGTGGCAGCCAGTGTAGCGCCGAGGACGAGGAAAGCTTATGAAGGGGCGTTCCGTTCGTACTGCGCCTTTTTGGGGCCAGTAGGGGAGCATAGATGGGGGCGGGAAGAGTCCTTGCTCCAATTTTTGGTGGTAATTCATAAGGAAGGCCGGTCGGCGGCAACCGCCAACAGGTATAAGGCCGCCATATCATTTATGGCACAGCTCCACGGGATAAGGGACCCGACAAACTCCTTTTTTGGCCAGGAAGGCTCTCCGCGGCTGGCGGCGCCTGGAGGGTCACAGACAGGACAACAGACACCCGATTGGGTTGGATAAATTGATCACCTTACTGACGAAACTGGATGAGACATGCGCCTCGCCAAGCGAGGTAATACTATTCCGAGCAGCTTTCGCATTTGCATTCTATGGGGCCCTGCGGGTGAGTGAACTAGTGGCAGGGAATAAGAAAGATGTGGAAGGAGGTCTACGCAGGGATCACATCCAAGTAAGGGGGGTTTCTCTGCTGATCTCGATAGCCAGGTCAAAAACGGACCAGGAGGCCCTGGGGAATAGTGCGGTGTTGCAGCACGCTCAGGGGAATCCTGGTTGTCCAGTGAGGCATGTGGAGGCCTACCTGAAACAGAGGTTGACAACATGGGGGGGGCCTGCTTAGACACGTGGACGGCACACCATTGACAAGATTTCAATTTCAGAGGGTGCTGGCAATTACGATTGCAGCGGCGGGCTTGAACCCGTGTGATTTTGGGACCCATTCATTTAGAATAGGGGCCGCTACGGAAGCTACGGCTCGGGGTCTGCAGGCGGACGAGGTGAAACAATTAGGCCGTTGGTCCTCTAATTGTTTCAAGAGATATGTGCGACTGCACATGTTGTGAAAAGACTGATAAAATGCACTCACGCTTGTTGTCTTTTGTTTGGATTACAGTTTCGCAAGCCTGTCACGCGGGGCGGAAATTGGGATCGGCCCAGCATCAGCTGACCAGCGGGAAGGGATCACCGAATGGAGATCAAGTGGTCTGGGTCGTGGGCCACTCATACGTGAGGCGTGCCGGGGACATATTCAAAGCAGGTGATGCGATCCACACATCTGAGGAATATAGGTTCAGAGTGACCTTCCATGGGAAGGGCGGACTCTGTATTGACCAATTGCAAAATTCTGTGGAGGAACTCTTAGGGCGGCACAGGTAACCGCCATCTGTAGTCATAGTGCACGTGGGGGGCAATGACTTGGTGAGACTGGGAAGACGGGTGTTAGTTGAGCACGTATTGTCTGCAGTTAGCAGGTTGTCCAAGATGCTCCCGGGGTGTACGATTGCCTGGTCCCACATGATTCCCAGGAGAATATGGCGGGGGGGTTTGTCTATTTCGGCGTTGAACCACTCGGTAAAGAGGGTCAACAACAAGATTGAGAAACTGTTTCGCTCCGCTCATCTCCAAAGCATTTCTCATGGGTGTATTAGGGGGGATCACTGTTATTTGAAGGATGGGGTGCATCTGTCCAGGGCTGGGAATGACTTACTCATAGGAGACTTCGTAGCTTGGCTTGTGGGTTTGAGGAGGCATGACCCATAGGAGGTGTGGGGGGGCCAGATAGTCGGTCAACTATCTGGCCTGTGGCGGTAAGGTCATGATCGGTGAGCAGTGATTTCAAGGTCCCTAGGGGGGGCTCCACCCATTATGGATGGGAGCGCCCGGGGGGAGGCGGCCATTGGCCCCTCCCACGGTGGGGCGGCACCCACTACGGATGGGTCGCCCAGGGGGAGACGGCCATGGGCCCCTCCCAGGGGGAGACGGCTATATGCCCCTCCCACGAATTTCCCGGGGGCCGGATATCCGCTCCGGCGGAAGAGAGTGTGGGGAAGGGGGGGAGTCCACGCTGTCCTTCTTACGGATACCTCGCACAGGAACTCAGACGACCTTAAGATGGCGTCGAGTGAAAGGGGGCCCCCACGACAAGGGAAGTTACAGTTGGCTGCGAGGGTAAAGTCCTCTGCGCATGCGCCACTCACACCGTGAGGGCGGGAAGTTGGTGATAGGGATCTGACACAGGTTAAGACCTTGCCGTTGGCCCTTAATGCTAGGCTGTACAAATTCAAAAATGTAATGCATTTATCAGGATGCTAGACTCGGCTAGGAAACCTTTGTATTAGAGATTTGTTAAGGTTAGCCTGAAAAACCTGTCTTCATCAAAATGTAATTGAAGTTGAATTTGTACATGATTCATGAAACGTTTTTAATTTAAAGTTTAAATTTTGTTTCATATTTTAATAAATACGGCCGGGGGGGTTGTGAGGCCCCCCCGCCTTCCAAAAGTTCAAATCTGTGTCTGTCTCCTCCCATGGGGAATTAGTGTTGGGAGGGGTGGCGGGCATCCCGGCCCATATACTCCATTGCGATCTGACATATTTTTTTACTTGAACCGATCTCATGCGACTAGATGTCTGTGGTTGGTGCTTTTATCTTTTATGTATAGTTTTTACTAAAAAGTTTAAAAATTCACAACTCCAGTTCTACTGATTTGATTTTTGTCATTTTCATGTGAAAGTAATTGATTAACATTTACTCTAGTTTTCTAAATTGGTATGGGATTTTTCTTGTATTGTGTCTTCACTTTAATACTGTTTGTGGCTGCAGAAAAATTTCACACATTGCTTTAAGTTAAGCCTGACTGAATTTTGTGCCAAGCTACCCAGGGTTTAGCACAGATTGATTTACTGTCTTTTTGTGGTTTACCCTTCAAGGGATTTTGCCTGTTCCTTGACCAGGGCTCACACCATAGTCAACCAACAACCCCATATCTCACATAAAGTTTGTCTAAAAATGAGAGATCCAAAAGCCCAGATATTAGCACAAATCAGATGGAGCAAAACTCCTAAATATTTGAAACCAACCTTTTATTTGAAATGATACCTTGGTAGGTACATATCTAGGTTTTTGGGGCTTAGAACAAGATGGCTTAGAAAAAGATGGCTATTAAAGAATTTGTTTAAGATGTCATTGATTCCTGCTAACTAATGAGTACCTCTATTTATTTTATGAGGAATAGCCAGAGGGTGTCAGAGTGAAACGTAAAAATGAGGATGTTGTCCATAAAGAAAGATATTGTTGCTTCTAAATACAGTATTAACTCCGCATCATGTAATGCATAAGACTAAAGGATCATATAAAGTTCACCTCATGGTGTTAGCATCTTTCCCTCCCTGGCAAAATAAGCATGAACTCTCTGCACCCATTCTGGGTGCAATCATCAAGTCTGAAAGACACATGTATCCTTGGTAGCCTAGCATCCTCCCTCAAGAGCGTAATTTGCTTTACAAGTGAGAGGGATGTTACATTACCTGTGTGTTAAAGATTTCACGGTTAATGACCTTGTAGTTATAAGGGTGTGTCCATTAAAGACTTTGATAAAAGAAGCCATGTACGGGGCAAAACGGCCAGCACTTCCCTTATATTAAAAAAACAGTCCATTAATGATTTACTTTTGCTTTTAAACTATTGTATAGTGTTTATGTACCTGGACGGCTTTGTGAGACCCAGATGCAAAATATAAAATGATTGTTTTACTTTTGTTTGTTTCGCAATGATCTCTTATCAATTTGGCGAAAACTAGAGTTTCGTGTTACTGAAACTGAATGGCCATTGGACTCCCAAAGAGGTACAAGTATAGAGAATGATCTGTCTTCAATGTTTTAATATTTTGAACTTAGAGAACTAAAGCAGTGGAGGGATTGAAACTAAATCCCTTGTTCTTTATCATTTCAGATCTCCCTCCCCTCTGTCCCCTTCCTTTCCCGCGATTGCGGAACCCTCCTATTGGTCTGTGATTTATGCCGGGTCACGGGTGGGTTGCGTGAGCGCGGGTTTAGGACTTTCAACACAGCTCCGAGGAGAAGCGTGTCGGATCTTGACATAGAGAATGATCTGTCTTCAATGTTTTAATATTTTGAACTTAGAGAACTAAAGCAGTGGAGGGATTGACAGGCAGCACAACTAATGTATTTTCTAATCCAGAAACAGGGGGCCAGAAGCGCAAACAGCAAAGAAACATAAAACCAATTCACAGATTCCCCATAACGTGTCCAAAGTGCAACAAGATGGTAGCTCCTTTAACCCTCACAGTAGTTCCAGACTGCAGGACAGAGCTGGAGTCACAATTCTCTCACATGCCTTTGTCAAACAGATAGGATGTCTTCAGGCCGCAAACAGGCAACTCTTCTTTTCTCTTTAGGTCCAGGAAGCTATCTGTTGGGAGTGGGTCAAGCAGGGCAATTAAAACGATTACACCAGTCTGCGAAACCTCTCTAGAAATCACAATGAAATTCCCATATTTTCTTTACCTAAGACTTACAGCAAATTGATGACGTTCTGCTCATAGATATGGTTTGTGTGAATACTACCCATGAGACACCTGTGCTTAAGAAAAAAAATTGGCAACAGGCTGACTTCCTTTGTTCATCTCTCTCTCTCTCTCTCTCTCTCTCTCTCTCTCTCTCTCTCTCTCTCTCTCTCTCTCTCTCTCTCTCTTTCTCTCTCTTTTCTCTCACTCTCTTCTCTCTCTCTCTCTCTCTCTCTCTCTCTCTCTCTCTTCTCTCTCGCTCTCTCTCTCTCTCTCTCCCCATAACTGCCATGACTGGCACAATTGCTCAAATCAATGAATAAAAGAGCACATCTACCATCCAAGCCCAAACTGTTCTTCCTCCTATGCTATGATGGATCCAATTGTCTTTTACTTTTACTGTTGAAAGAATTGTACCCGATGAGAAAACAACCATCATTCGTCCTCATAATAATGAAGCCATCCCTGGGATGTCGGACGTAAAACATCTAGTGGAAGATTGGCAGGGAAATGTCCTTTTCTATCACAAGCTGACTACACCAATGAGCAGTCTGATTGTGGATAGTTAGGCATGTACATTGGGCACTCAAAACTGGATAAAGCAAAAACGACCTACTTATCAGGAAATTAAATATATATAGGAGTACCCATGGATCTGACCAAGAACCAGGTACATATACAACTTAAATTGGACACCCCATGCATTCTCATAAAGCTGTACATACAATGAGTAACATAGCAATTAGACAGTGTTGAGAGAGGTCTCTCGCTGTATGATCATAGTCAGTACATTGTTATGTTGTTATGTTGCTCGGCCCCAACTGGAACTGTTAGAGAGGGACAGGCAAGACATTTTATGAAAAAGCAGAATATGATGGATTTTGATTCAATTGTTATAACACATGTAAAAGTTCATGATTTAAATATAATACATAATATTCTGCAATCCCAGTATAATCGCCCATCTATAATTTCTTTATGATCGGCAATTTGTGACGCACCCAGTCAGAGATCATAAAGAAAAGACTTCTGAACTCAATTACAATAAGTTATTACAATCAAGTTCTGACACCTCAAGGCCAGTTACCAAAGCCAGTAGCCAAGGTGAAAGGCAGATCAGGTCACAGACCATCTGGTTAAAGCACCGAAATTGAAACATTACATTTCTTTTTTCGGCTCTATTTTCTATCTAATGGTGACTAGCCGAAACATTATACTTATTTTTTGCACTCCATGGAAAAATTAGAATCTTTGGTCATGTTCCTACACATTTGAGCCATTGCAGCTTTTTAAAATTCTTTTTTAAAGACTTGAATTGTCCTGTTCCCATTCTCTTTTTGCAACAAATATCTAACAGGTTTTTGGTGTGTTTAATTTTGCACTAGATGTTCAATGTTTATGTTTCATGATCTCTCTTTCATATAAAAGAGCTACACACCAATATGTTAAGTTGTTTTTGGGAAAGGTGATGGTGTGATCATGTATTACATGGGATAAAATACCTCCTGCTGTAGATGATAAGGATATTGCAAGTCACCTCGGAGTTCCATAGCCTAATACAGAAACTCTGCCGTCGGCCTTGTTCCTCTATATTACTGATACTCATTATACAGCCCATGGGCCGCTTGCGGCTCACCAGGCCATTTCCTGCAGCCTCCTGGTCAACAGCTGCACTTGGCTTGGAGATTAATGTTCACTGCTGTTTAGCACGGGGCCACGTTTGCATAAGAGCTGCAGCCGTATAGGTGTTAGATGAGCATGTAGTGAGTGTTGCGCAAGCTGGCTGCCGCTGGCCCCTCCTTAGTGACTTCGTTTCAGAGGACGGGTAGGAATTGAAAACTGCCTTTAAAGTCAGCTGCGGCAATGTGTGTACCTAATTTCCATCACAGAGGCTCCTTAGCTCATCTAGCTCATCTGGCTCCAATCGTGCTTTGTCCTAGGAAGCTTTACTTTCTTTCACAAATGGAATCGGAGGAGTCTGCAGGCAAGAGTGCTTAGTCTCCTGTTTTGAAGGTTCCTGTTTTAAAAAAAAATATTGACAGTTAAGTTTTGTGTTGCTGTAACTGTACCTTATATCTATTAAAGCACAGTGTTACTTAGATTTAATAAAGTGAACAAATTTAAGTCGCAGCCATATAAAAACACACGCTTTACAGTTAAAAAAGCACAAGACTTATTTCACAAGTTGTATGGGCATGGATGTATGACGTTAGCACGCATACTATTACCACGCATACCTTTACAACGCGGTATTTACAACGAATACCGTTACAACGCATAGCGCTTTGAGGTGCTGGATAGTGGTAAGTATAATTTTATATTCCAACTCCAGTCCCCGTGGACACTAGGGAAGGTGTTGGATATAAAATTAAACTTATTCCCTATCCTAGAGCGCCCCCCAGCGCAATGCGTTGTAATTGTATGCGTGGTAATGCCTGCGTTATAATGGTAGTGCGTTGTAACAAATGCGTGCTAAACGTTGTATACCTATGGGCATACCTTTAGTTTAAACACATCCTCTTCATCAGATCAAAAACAGCTTCTCCCTTGCAGTGTTGTCATATTTCCTAGAATAACTGGGGAGGAGAAGTGGTCAAATGGGCAGAAATGTCTATTTTGGAACGAGTTCTGGTGTCCGCTTAACATTCAGTGATTCTGTGCAAATCACTTATTTTCCCCACATCACCACTTTGAGATGAATTGTCACACAAATGAAGCTGCTTTGTAGATGCTCATAATGGGCACATGGAGCTCAGCTCTTCTTGTTTTAATAGGTTTCCTGCTCCGTCTTTCTTAGTCCGAGAAATATGTGTCAAGTATTCAATTAAATTAATAGTAGTCGCAATTGTTGACCCTGTGAGAAATGTTGCTAAATTATTTGGACGCTTTCTACTTTGTTCTACCAGTAAAGTTAAGTAAACAAAGCAAATTGATTAAGCTTCACAAATCAAGCTTCTGTGAACTGAATATATGCCTGTCAAATTGCATCCATTACATCTGACTCTTATGCAAAAAATAAGTTTACAACCTTAGTTATTTGTCACATGCGTTCTTAAACTGCAACTACACTTTAATACATTAAAAACATAAACACAGCCTATCCACCTTGGATCATTGGACGTTCTATTAATGGGATGGGTGATTTGTACTTCAAAATACACTATTTTCCATTAATTAATTAAAAATATTATTGAGGACACCCTGAAAACCCCCACATGTAGTTGTATTTCAAGTATATTCAAATATTTATTGTTTTCAATATACTTCATTCTATTGGTCCTTTTAAAAAAGATTATTGAAGGAGTCATGCACTCATAATTACTATGAAGCCTCTTTTTTATGTGCTTATTGCATTTCTCTCTTTTGGCAAATGACCCCACAACTCCCAGTCTGATCATCAGAGCGGTCCTTGGTCATACCCCAGAATGTATTTGTTGCCCCATAGCAAATGTTTGTAAGTACCCATGCTCGATATGGTTATGGAACTCCTTTGTCGCTTACTATATCCTTAAATGTATGGACGGGGGTACTTTATCCCTTGTATTAAATTGACAGCTCATTGCAGGACAGCAAACTACACATGGCCAGTAAATGGAAGAAGACTATACTATATTTTCATCGATATGGAATATGTGCATATTCCTCAGAGTGAAATCAAAACCTAAATTCAAGCTCACCACGGGAAATACCCGAAAATATACTACGTTAATTAAAAAACTACGGTAATTTAACACTATACAGTTTTTTCTGTCTCTAACTAAGAAGGTGAGGGGCATACAAACACAAAGAGACTAAAGTGCACAAAGAAAGGAAATAGCCGGAACACCGCGGTGTCAGCCATGCGTGTTCGGACATTGCAAATATAACTATGCTTTCCTTAACCACGTGGTTAAGGCAGTGCGCGGTCTAGGTGCTGGCTGCTGCTGTGCAGAAGCATGAAGACCTGGCCAGCAATAAAGCCAGAAGATGCGGGGAGGTCAGTGGGTTGGACTGGGGGGTAGTTTTAAGAACTGGGGGGTCGGGTAGTTTTCAGGGCTGTTGAGGGTAGGGGCAGTATTTAGGGCTGGGGGCCGGGCCAGGGTAGTTTTCAGGTATGTGGGAGATTCAGGGTAGCTTTTAGGGCATGGTGGGGTTGGGGTAGTGCATTTTAACGGATAGGGACCGCGGGTGGGACGCTGTTGGGTAATGAATGTAAAGGGGCAGGTTTTTAGGTATGCAGGGCAGGGGAAGGGGAATGGGTAGTTCTTAGGGCTTAGGGGAGGGCAGGGTAGTTTTAGGGCTGGGTTTGGAGTCGTTTTTTAAATTAGGAGTTAGGGTTTTAGGCTTAATGTCAGTGGAATGGGGTCTGGGTAGTGTATGTTAACAGCGACGGCTCGTGGAGGGAGTTACGGTGGGGCAGGAGGGTGGGGAGGGGGAGGGGCAGGGCGGAGGTTGCTAAAAACCGGCATATGGATAATTGCAGGTAAGTAAACAATTTAATTAATAAAACGAATTTCGTAGCTCGCACTGCATTGCATTTTGCGATGCAAGGCGCACTACGAAATTCGTTTTATTAATTAAATTGTTTACTTACCTGCAATTATCCATATGCCGGTTTTTAGCAACCTCCGCCCTGCCCCTCCCCCTCCCCACCCTCCTGCCCCACCGTAACTCCCTCCACGAGCCGTCGCTGTATGTTAAGGATTAGGGACAGAGCGGGAGGTGGCAAGGCAGGGGCAGGGGTATGGGTAATTTTAAGGGAAGGCATTTGGGCCTCAGGTTGGGGGGGCAGGTAGGAGGTTTGTAGGTTATTGCAGGGGAGGGGGTCGGAGTAGTGGTGACCTTACCCAAAAACACCCCTTTACCATTCATGGCATTTTACCACAAAATTGCATGTTAAAGGCATGTGTGGTAAAGGACTGTATGGTTAAGAAGCATTTGTGGTTCGGCCTGCGTGACAGAGGTATGCGTGGTTTAACCATGCATGCCTCTATTACACAACCCACACAGAAAGGTGTCTTGTTCACAGCACAGATACATTTTATTCTCACATTACTGGACTATTCATTATATGATAATGCTCAGTGTTGCTTGGTGATTTGATGAATGGTCTAATATAAATCACAGACTTCATTACTAATCTTTCATGCAGCAGAAAGCAGCAAACACAGTTGAGGCAAGCACAGTTGCACCACAAAAATGCAATCCAAAAACATTGCATCTGATATCAAAAGATCCAGATTTAGGTTCCCTTCTGAAACACAACCACTAGTCACCTACAGGAAAACCAAATCCTTGAAAGAGTTGCCTCAAATTAATGTACAAGAAACAACAGCAATAAAGATTGGCTAGTTGAAGCTAGAAAGGGCTTCACTAAATGCAACAACTGCAAGGCATGCAAAATTGGAATAAATAAGAAACATTAATTGACAAAGAGGGTAAAACAATCCGCATCAAACAAAACATTACGTGCAAACTAAGACAATTAGAATCGCGATATATAATAAGACTCAGAACAAAGACACAGATTGGCTTAAACAAAGGTGAGGACATTTTCCTACATTCATGGATCATATAATATCAGATTAGTCAAATTAACAACCGTCAAAGTGAGAAATCATTAAAAGGGTGTATTGACTACTGGCACTATACCAACAAGCATAACATGTTGACAATATTTGACAGCAGAAATGCACAATATATGTTTTGACATTAAAATATAACATGCAATATCTGATCAGCAACGTTGTCACTCTTACATTAATATGGTACTACACCAATTAATGTGGTAAAATTTCCAGGTAACTATAACTGGTGAGAAACCTATGGTTTTTTCAGTGAATTTAATAGGTTTTTTAAATGCTAATTCCTAACTATAACTGGTGTGAAACCTATGGTTTTTTCAGTGAATTTCAAAGGTTTTTTAAATGCTAATTCCTAACTATAACTGGTGTGAAACCTATGGTTTTTTCAGTGAATTTCAAAGGTTTTTTAAATGCTAATTCCTAACTATAAGTCTCACTTTATAAGTAAGACTGTTAGCGCTCTAGTTGTTCTTTAGAACACTCTGGGACATTCTGTCATTGGGCTATAGTTGGGCTACATCTGGCTGATATTTGGGCTACATTTGTTTTTTTTTGTCTCTGGTGGCCATCTTTGGGCTACATTGGGCTACATTGGGCTACATTTGGGCTCTAACATATATATAGCCCAATGTAGCCCAATATATATTTTTTCAAAGTTAATTTTCGTAAAAACCACTGGAGCATATATCTTGAGACATAGCAAAGGCACATCGGGCTACCAGTCCCTACAATTTTGCCAAGTTTGGTGGAAATCCATTCAGCCGTTCGGGCTAAAAGTGAGTTCGACCGCCCTATGGAAATTAACATGGAGAAAACACGTTTTGGGACCACCCTTTTATCTCGGCCCCCGCTTGACGAATCCCCCCCACATTTTCAGGGAAGGAGCGGAGCGGGCCACCTACTTTGAGAAATTCGCGAAGATTCGTCCACCGGCGCCAAAGTTATTCCCAATAGAATGTTGAGGATTTCCTATGGAAAGTAGATCCTAACTATAACTACCTACTGGCGACCGCCAGTAGGTAATATATATATATATACAGGGCAAAAGCTTGGCTCAGAGGATGACTTTCAATAGATCGCAGCGAGGTAGCTGCTCTGCTACTTACGAAACGGGGAAACGCTTGGATGCGGTTTGGGAAAATGTTAATAAGGAGACTGGCGCACTCGTGTCTGCAAACCTAACAAGGATTTCCACTTTGGTAAAATTGTCAGCGCGTGGAAGGGATTCAGACAGGAGCACATCCTGTCATGATCGTACAGTTGGAAAACGGCATTTCCAGAGCCCTAACTTCTTTACAAGAGCAGCGGTAATTTCTCCTCACCTGACTGTTTGAAATGAAAATCCATGATCGTGTGCTTGTGCTGAAAAACTGAACTTTGCCATTATCACCACATGCACAATGCACACTGGGAGTAGTAGTTCGTGATTGCAGTCACGTGATGTACCAATTTATATTGAACTCGAACACACCTGGGCGCTTGCAAGTCCAGTCTTAGAAAAAGGCATGACGCCGAAACGTTGACTTAAGGGACTCTAAGAGGCAGGCGCTTTCATCACTTTGGAAATAAAGCCTGTTACCACTGCATTGGGCCTCACTTCTTTTGTTTGCCAAGATGGTGTTTGGGGGCCACCCTGTGCCCTTTCGTGAGGCCGCCCTGAAGTGCCATGAGCTCTGTTTACAGGGAAACGCTTGGATGCGGCTTAGGAATATATATATATATATATATATATATATATATATATATATTATATATATATATATATATATATATATATATATATATATATATATATATATATATATATATATATGCGCAGATGCAGCTCTCTCCTCAAACCAGCGCAGCAGCCGCCACAGCAAACCCAAGAAAGAAAGCCACGCCACTCCAACGTCCGTTATGGGCTAAAACGATTTATTATGCGTTCAAGGCCACCAGATCTTACGCGTTTCGGGCATCCGCCCTTGTTCACAGATCAACAGTCAGTAAGTCAAGAATGGCTTAAATACAAAAAGTTTTTCCCGGGCATTTTTTTCACCATCACGTGATAAAGTGACATAAAAGACACACTACAAAACTTAGGCTAAGGCAGTCTTTCCTCTTAATCAGGGCCACGATAAAACAATGCATAAATAGAATAACAGCATAAATGCGCTATTAACATCACAATCAATATACAATTCATTTTTTTGATTAAAAAAATATATAAATAGATATATGTAATCTATAACAATATATATACATTTTTATAAAAAACATATGATCTGGGACAATGTGCAAACAACGCAATTTTACAAGTTGCTGACAGTTTAATGACTAATGATTGAATGGCATGGTATATACAAAAAGGATTATAATGATAAATCAATGAACACTAATGCCAATCTTATGCAGCAATACAGTCCCAAGATAAACAGACAATAAGTCTGCCCAATGTGATATCAGCATAAATGCTTATTGTATAGATTGTGATTGATTGTGTACATCATGGTCACCAGAAAACATCGTAAGATACGAAGGAGTTGAATGGCTGCCTCTAATCATGCCCCATAAGTCTGTGTCCGAAATCGAACGTGCTGCAAGTGTTTTGGGAATGTGTGCACCTCCTAAAAAGAAGGGAAAGATAAAAAAAGGGAAATTTGTTTTTTGTTTTTTATATAGTGATCATTTTAATAGTTTTTTTAGTTTTTTTCATTTTATCTATTGAATATCCATAGTAGGTATAGGAGTCAAGACTCCTAACCGCTATACAACATGGAAGCCATGATGAAATAAGATTAATTCAGTGAAAGTAAAATTATACAGAAACTGAGAGAAAAACAGGAGAGTTGGGTGCTGGCATATTAACTGAAATTCAGTATGAAATAACCAACAAAGAACCATTACAGGAACACATGAAGATCTTCCGTGGTGTTAAGACCGTTCGGAAAGCGATTGTCCAGTTCAAGAATGAACTGCGATTCCAATCTCCTAAGCATGAGATCCCTGTCGCCCCCTCTAGTAGGTTTTGGTACTGAGGCTATGACAAAGTATGTTAAACAGTCAAGATTATTCTGATGGATGGCTTTAAAATGGCGGGCCACGGGATAAGTGCTATCGTTGTTAACGATTGCTCGTAGATGTTGGAGAATTCTGACATGCACCTGCTTGCCTGTACTTCCTACATATCTAAGGCCACAGGTGCATGTCAGAACATAAACTGCAAAATCTGTTTTGCAGTTATGTTTCCCTTTGATTTCCACAGGGTCAGGTCTAAAAGGTGTAGAGTATTTGGTGGTGTTGATCCCAAATTTACATGCTCTACAACTAGTACACCGTGTGAAACCAGGCCTGGCCATCCAGTTGTCTTGTTTGATTAATTCAGGAAAATCTCGACTCAGTTGGGTTCTCATGCTGGATCCTTTCCTATAGGTGATAATAGGTCTATCCGCTATTCTAGGGGCCAATACCAGGTCAGTTTTTAAGGCTGGCCATCTCTGGTTAATGATGGACCTAATTTTGCGTTCCTGTTTGTTGAAGGTCAGAATCAATCTGGGTGGATTATTACTTGATTCTGTGCTTGCTTCAGAATTAGACTCTGAACTGGATAAAAGATATATATATATATCTTCTCCGCCGGTCTCACGCCACCCCGAAGATTGGGAGCAGAGAAAGGAGTTACTTGGATGAATATATATATATATATATATATATATATATATATATATATATATATATATATATATATATATTCATCCAAGTAACTCCTTTCTCTGCTCCCAATCTTCGGGGTGGCGTGAAGATTGGGAGCAGAGAAAGGAGTTACTTGGATGAATATATATATATATATATATATATATATATATATATATATATATATATATATATATTCATCCAAGTAACTCCTTTCTCTGCTCCCAATCTTCGGGGTGGCGTGAGACCGGCGGAGAAGACCGGTAATTACTATTCAACCAAACGTAGTTACAATCACGCTCTCAGAGTTTTCAACTGACACAGACAAATCCAGGAAAGGTGCAGCAAAGTGGGGGTTTATTCAAGTCATAAACCCGCCGTGATGCGTTTCGCCATCGTAGTGGCTTGTTCACACAGCGTTTCAATACACAGCTTCGTCATTACATACAGTGTTTCAATGACATTGAAGAGGACTTCATGTGTGCCACGTATTCACAGATTAAGCACCATCTTTGAATGTCAAATACATTAAAACATCAAAGTACAAATTCGACACATATGCTTTCAAATCGTAAATAAACAATTTGGCGATTGTCTGCTCATGTGTGTGCTGACAGTTATTCTATTATTTAACAAATACTGCATTAGTCACACATGTTCATAGGAGCAAGGCATTGTGGTAAATGTGGTCCTGTGTTTATGGACGCATACTCCTTTCAGTGTATGTAGCTGCTAGCTACTTGATTTCATACGCTGTTGGTGCTGACATCACCTTCATCCCTGTTACCCTTGCTATTGGGTATATGTGTTACGCAACAGTCCATGAATAATGTCCTTAATGTTGCCCTTGCTAGTGGGTATAAGTATTACACCAATGGCCATTCGTAGGAAACGAACACTGAAACCCTTTTTAGAGGGTGCGTGCTATATATAATGATGATGCACTGTTAAGAAAGTCCATGTCATATGAAATGACATTTAACGCTGTGTACCCCCCTGTGTCAAACCCACATATTCCAAATTAAACGATCAAAGTGCAAGTTAAAATCTTATCTGTGCATTGGAGTGACTGCAGGATGGTCAGAAGAAAAGGGTAGGGATCCAGTTGCCACCGGCTTGTGACGAGTTCCCTTCGTTTCCTCCTGTAGGGAGAAGTATATTAGGTTAGACAGGCTTTAAAAGGCACTATGGTGATCTGTAAAATTAAGATAGATTTATACAACATCAATAATACAGGATGAAATCATTCTTCTTGCAAATGAATTGCCATTTCCTCATCCAATTTATGCCCATTTGGAAAACAGGTACACATGCTCACAATGTGTTTTGATTCTCGCTGTCTCAGCTTGAGTACACAATTTCCCACTCCTGCCTTCTCTAACACTTGTTCTATTGCATAGTAGGAAATTTTGGTGTAATCAGAAAAGTGATGACTGCTGAAGTGACGAGCAATCGGGTACTGTTTGTCCTTATTCGTGATTGCCCTCATGTGTTCAAGAACACGTTTCTTTGCCATGTGGGTGGTGCTACCCACATACCTCAGTTTGCACGGGCACTCCAATACATAGATAACAAATGTACTTGTGCAGGTGAGAAATTGTGTTATGTTGATCATGGTATTGGTACTGGTATTCCAAAATTCCTTGACCATCCTTCTGCTTTCACAGGCTTTACAGTGGCCACATGGAAAAAAGCCTTGTAAATCAATACCTTTCTTGCTTGAGATATGTGCAAGATCACTGTGGACCAATATGTCTTTGGGGTTACGATCTCGTCTATAGGTAAAGCTCGGTCTATCAGGAAGGTTCTTACCTACAATGGGGTCACTTTTCAGAATCCCCCAGTGTTTGTTTACCACCCTCCGTATCTGGTCTGAGTTACCATTGTAAGTCATAATCATGCGTGTTGTGTTCTCATATCCCATTTCAGTGGTCCCTTTCACATCAGTACTAAGAGTACTGGCTCTATCTGTTTCTTTTACTCTTTCAATTGCTCTCTTTAAGACCCAGTCGGGATATCCTCTATCCTTGATTCTACGAACCATAGTTAATTCCTCTTTTATGTAGTCTGATGTGCTGCTGTAGTTCCTTTTTGCCCTGAATAGTTCCCCAAAGGGGATACTCCATTTGAGATTGTCCGGATGGCTACTCAGGGCATGGAGGAGAGTGTTGCCTGCTGTACTTTCGCGGAAAAGAATAGTGTGTATGGAGTTGTTTTTGATTAGTACCCGTGTGTCAAGGTATTCAACCTCCCCTTTACTTATGTAGCTTGTGAGTCTGATGTTCCTGTCATTCTCATTGAGCTCCTCAATGAAAAGTAATGCATCCTTGGCATCTCCCTGCCATACAACAAAAATATCATCTATGTACCTGAGCCATAGCTTCACCTTTGTGAATGTTTCCTGGTACTTCGTGATGGTTTTGATGTCCTCCTCCCAGGCCCCCATGAAGAGATTAGCTAGACTTGGCGCAAAGCATGTACCCATCGCAGTACCGTGCTCTTGTTTATAGATCTTATCATTAAACAAAAAGAAATTATTCATGAGACAAAATCTGATCATGGTCAGTATCATGTTGGTGTGTTCCAAAAATCTAATATCCCTATGTGAAAGGAACCTGGCACATGCAGCTATACCTTGTTCGTGCTCAATTATGGTATAAAGTGAATTGACATCCACAGTTATAAGGATGCAGTTCTTCTCCCACATTAGGTTAGAAATTTTACACAGAAAATCTTTTGTATCTCGTACGTAGGAAGGTAGAGTGGACACAAATTCTCTGAGAAAATGATCCACATATCTCGAGATGTTCTCTAGAGAACTGCCCCTCGACGAGATAATAGGTCTGCCTGGGGGATTGTCTTTATTTTTGTTGATCTTTGGGAGAAGATACATGACTGGCAAAATTGGGTAATCTTTCTTTAAGAAACAGAATTCTTCCCATTCTATCAATCCCTTACCCTTCCATTCTTGCAGCGTATCCCAAGCTCTAATGATGCTGTTATTGTATTCTACTGTAGTGGAAGCACTATAGGTATTCCCATCATTTAGCTGTCGTAATGCCTCCTTAATATACATCTCTCTTGGTAGAATAACTATGTTTCCACCCTTTCTCAGCTGGTCTCACTACAATACTTTCATCAGCAGCTAGATCTTCCATGGCTTTTTTTCTGGGTAGCTGTAAGATTGTGTTTAAAACTTTTCATTTTGTTAGGCCATTACTTTTGTCTAAAATTGAGAAGCTTACTCACTAAGTCCTGAAATGTGTCAATGTTATCATGCATCATTTTTGGAACAAAAGTGGATTTAGGTCTGAAATTGCTACTGTCCGCCTTGTCATGTCTGATCTCCAACTCATCCAAGATGAGTGAAGTGTCTCTACTGATTAGTATCACCTCGGGGTTATTGTGTAGCTTGTGTAGGGCAATTACTGTGTCAATATCTCCTATGGTCAAGCCCTCCCTTTGTGTTAGACCTTCCGTATCATGTTGTTCTCTACTTTTAGCAGGTTTCAATTCATGCCATTTTCTCAGTTTGAGCTTTCTACAAAATTTAAAAACATCAATTTTACTGTCCACATAGTTCATTGAAACAGACGGGCAAAAAGAGAGTCCTAAACAGAGTGTTCTTTTGTCTTTGTTACTTATTGTCTTGGTGGTAAGATTCACAATAGTTTGATTTATCATCTCATCCCCCATCATTACTGCTTCTTGGAGCTTGGCTTTTTCCCATGTACTCTGTAGACCGTTCGGAAAGCGACTGTCCAGTTCAAGAATGAACTGCGATTCCAATCTCCTAAGCATGAGATCCCTGTCGCCCCCTCTAGTAGGTTTTGGTACTGAGGCTATGACAAAGTATGTTAAACAGTCAAGATTATTCTGATGGATGGCTTTAAAATGGCGGGCCACGGGATAAGTGCTATCGTTGTTAACGATTGCTCGTAGATGTTGGAGAATTCTGACATGCACCTGCTTGCCTGTACTTCCTACATATCTAAGGCCACAGGTGCATGTCAGAACATAAACTGCAAAATCTGTTTTGCAGTTATGTTTCCCTTTGATTTCCACAGGGTCAGGTCTAAAAGGTGTAGAGTATTTGGTGGTGTTGATCCCAAATTTACATGCTCTACAACTAGTACACCGTGTGAAACCAGGCCTGGCCATCCAGTTGTCTTGTTTGATTAATTCAGGAAAATCTCGACTCAGTTGGGTTCTCATGCTGGATCCTTTCCTATAGGTGATAATAGGTCTATCCGCTATTCTAGGGGCCAATACCAGGTCAGTTTTTAAGGCTGGCCATCTCTGGTTAATGATGGACCTAATTTTGCGTTCCTGTTTGTTGAAGGTCAGAATCAATCTGGGTGGATTATTACTTGATTCTGTGCTTGCTTCAGAATTAGACTCTGAACTGGATAAAAGATATATATATATATCTTCTCCGCCGGTCTCACGCCACCCCGAAGATTGGGAGCAGAGAAAGGAGTTACTTGGATGAATATATATATATATATATATATATATATATATATATATATATATATATATATTCATCCAAGTAACTCCTTTCTCTGCTCCCAATCTTCGGGGTGGCGTGAGACCGGCGGAGAAGACCGGTAATTACTATTCAACCAAACGTAGTTACAATCACGCTCTCAGAGTTTTCAACTGACACAGACAAATCCAGGAAAGGTGCAGCAAAGTGGGGGTTTATTCAAGTCATAAACCCGCCGTGATGCGTTTCGCCATCGTAGTGGCTTGTTCACACAGCGTTTCAATACACAGCTTCGTCATTACATACAGTGTTTCAATGACATTGAAGAGGACTTCATGTGTGCCACGTATTCACAGATTAAGCACCATCTTTGAATGTCAAATACATTAAAACATCAAAGTACAAATTCGACACATATGCTTTCAAATCGTAAATAAACAATTTGGCGATTGTCTGCTCATGTGTGTGCTGACAGTTATTCTATTATTTAACAAATACTGCATTAGTCACACATGTTCATAGGAGCAAGGCATTGTGGTAAATGTGGTCCTGTGTTTATGGACGCATACTCCTTTCAGTGTATGTAGCTGCTAGCTACTTGATTTCATACGCTGTTGGTGCTGACATCACCTTCATCCCTGTTACCCTTGCTATTGGGTATATGTGTTACGCTACAGTCCATGAATAATGTCCTTAATGTTGCCCTTGCTAGTGGGTATAAGTATTACACCAATGGCCATTCGTAGGAAACGAACACTGAAACCCTTTTTAGAGGGTGCGTGCTATATATAATGATGATGCACTGTTAAGAAAGTCCATGTCATATGAAATGACATTTAACGCTGTGTACCCCCCTGTGTCAAACCCACATATTCCAAATTAAACGATCAAAGTGCAAGTTAAAATCTTATCTGTGCATTGGAGTGACTGCAGGATGGTCAGAAGAAAAGGGTAGGGATCCAGTTGCCACCGGCTTGTGACGAGTTCCCTTCGTTTCCTCCTGTAGGGAGAAGTATATTAGGTTAGACAGGCTTTAAAAGGCACTATGGTGATCTGTAAAATTAAGATAGATTTATACAACATCAATAATACAGGATGAAATCATTCTTCTTGCAAATGAATTGCCATTTCCTCATCCAATTTATGCCCATTTGGAAAACAGGTACACATGCTCACAATGTGTTTTGATTCTCGCTGTCTCAGCTTGAGTACACAATTTCCCACTCCTGCCTTCTCTAACACTTGTTCTATTGCATAGTAGGAAATTTTGGTGTAATCAGAAAAGTGATGACTGCTGAAGTGACGAGCAATCGGGTACTGTTTGTCCTTATTCGTGATTGCCCTCATGTGTTCAAGAACACGTTTCTTTGCCATGTGGGTGGTGCTACCCACATACCTCAGTTTGCACGGGCACTCCAATACATAGATAACAAATGTACTTGTGCAGGTGAGAAATTGTGTTATGTTGATCATGGTATTGGTACTGGTATTCCAAAATTCCTTGACCATCCTTCTGCTTTCACAGGCTTTACAGTGGCCACATGGAAAAAAGCCTTGTAAATCAATACCTTTCTTGCTTGAGATATGTGCAAGATCACTGTGGACCAATATGTCTTTGGGGTTACGATCTCGTCTATAGGTAAAGCTCGGTCTATCAGGAAGGTTCTTACCTACAATGGGGTCACTTTTCAGAATCCCCCAGTGTTTGTTTACCACCCTCCGTATCTGGTCTGAGTTACCATTGTAAGTCATAATCATGCGTGTTGTGTTCTCATATCCCATTTCAGTGGTCCCTTTCACATCAGTACTAAGAGTACTGGCTCTATCTGTTTCTTTTACTCTTTCAATTGCTCTCTTTAAGACCCAGTCGGGATATCCTCTATCCTTGATTCTACGAACCATAGTTAATTCCTCTTTTATGTAGTCTGATGTGCTGCTGTAGTTCCTTTTTGCCCTGAATAGTTCCCCAAAGGGGATACTCCATTTGAGATTGTCCGGATGGCTACTCAGGGCATGGAGGAGAGTGTTGCCTGCTGTACTTTCGCGGAAAAGAATAGTGTGTATGGAGTTGTTTTTGATTAGTACCCGTGTGTCAAGGTATTCAACCTCCCCTTTACTTATGTAGCTTGTGAGTCTGATGTTCCTGTCATTCTCATTGAGCTCCTCAATGAAAAGTAATGCATCCTTGGCATCTCCCTGCCATACAACAAAAATATCATCTATGTACCTGAGCCATAGCTTCACCTTTGTGAATGTTTCCTGGTACTTCGTGATGGTTTTGATGTCCTCCTCCCAGGCCCCCATGAAGAGATTAGCTAGACTTGGCGCAAAGCATGTACCCATCGCAGTACCGTGCTCTTGTTTATAGATCTTATCATTAAACAAAAAGAAATTATTCATGAGACAAAATCTGATCATGGTCAGTATCATGTTGGTGTGTTCCAAAAATCTAATATCCCTATGTGAAAGGAACCTGGCACATGCAGCTATACCTTGTTCGTGCTCAATTATGGTATAAAGTGAATTGACATCCACAGTTATAAGGATGCAGTTCTTCTCCCACATTAGGTTAGAAATTTTACACAGAAAATCTTTTGTATCTCGTACGTAGGAAGGTAGAGTGGACACAAATTCTCTGAGAAAATGATCCACATATCTCGAGATGTTCTCTAGAGAACTGCCCCTCGACGAGATAATAGGTCTGCCTGGGGGATTGTCTTTATTTTTGTTGATCTTTGGGAGAAGATACATGACTGGCAAAATTGGGTAATCTTTCTTTAAGAAACAGAATTCTTCCCATTCTATCAATCCCTTACCCTTCCATTCTTGCAGCGTATCCCAAGCTCTAATGATGCTGTTATTGTATTCTACTGTAGTGGAAGCACTATAGGTATTCCCATCATTTAGCTGTCGTAATGCCTCCTTAATATACATCTCTCTTGGTAGAATAACTATGTTTCCACCCTTTCTCAGCTGGTCTCACTACAATACTTTCATCAGCAGCTAGATCTTCCATGGCTTTTTTTCTGGGTAGCTGTAAGATTGTGTTTAAAACTTTTCATTTTGTTAGGCCATTTCTTTTGTCTAAAATTGAGAAGCTTACTCACTAAGTCCTGAAATGTGTCAATGTTATCATGCATCATTTTTGGAACAAAAGTGGATTTAGGTCTGAAATTGCTACTGTCCGCCTTGTCATGTCTGATCTCCAACTCATCCAAGATGAGTGAAGTGTCTCTACTGATTAGTATCACCTCGGGGTTATTGTGTAGCTTGTGTAGGGCAATTACTGTGTCAATATCTCCTATGGTCAAGCCCTCCCTTTGTGTTAGACCTTCCGTATCATGTTGTTCTCTACTTTTAGCAGGTTTCAATTCATGCCATTTTCTCAGTTTGAGCTTTCTACAAAATTTAAAAACATCAATTTTACTGTCCACATAGTTCATTGAAACAGACGGGCAAAAAGAGAGTCCTAAACAGAGTGTTCTTTTGTCTTTGTTACTTATTGTCTTGGTGGTAAGATTCACAATAGTTTGATTTATCATCTCATCCCCCATCATTACTGCTTCTTGGAGCTTGGCTTTTTCCCATGTACTCTGTATTTTTCTCTTTTCTTTCTTATTTGTCTGATTCTTTTCTTCCTCTTCCTCTGGTACCCCTTCCTCTTTCACTCGGTTTCGGTGTAGTTTTCGCCACATTCATTCTGGACATTGATCTCGTTGTTTGTCGGCTCTCCTTCATTAGCCGATACTCGTCTAAAAAGTTTGGTTTTGGGCGAGTTACTCTCTCCGTGTCCGTTAATGAACTCTCTGAAGTTATGTTAGTCTCTGAGTCCTCAGTATTTGTGTCACGTATACTGGTTATTTCCTCATCACACGGTGCTTGATGATGACGTACCTTCTCACTTGGTTTTGTTTCATCATATAAATGGTCGTACTTCCTGCTGTAGGTTAAAATCCTGCCTGATTCGTAATCCCCACAGTCTCTGTGTAGTTTGCATTGCTTCCTTTTCTTTATATCATCTTCCATTATTTTCAGGTGCTTTTTCATTTCTTCCAAGAATTTTATAATTGTTTCTTGGTCCTCATGGGTATTCAGGATAAGTTTAATTGTTTCAATCTCTTGTTTTATTTTATCTCTGTCTGACCAGGCATATTTAACCAATATCTGTAACACATGCTTTGAACTTGTAGCAGAACTAATAGACCAATCTTCAAGCATTTTGGGATCTGGTGAGTCATATGAAGGGGAGATATAGATTCTAAGTCCCCGTGGTACCATTGATTTATCGAGATAATCCTGTAAAGAAGTTGCTTCCCACCATTTAGAGATCTCTTGTTTGTGGAGTTTTTCAAACCTTCTGAGTAGCTCCATGATTGACTTCTCTGTGGGAGTTTTTTCTTGTATTGTCCTGCCAATACCTGGTGCCCTTGCAAAGAGTGTTTGGGCAGCTTCTCTCCTTTCCCTTTCATCATCCATCCTTATACTGGGAACCCTGTTCGATTCCTTTGCACCTAGTCCTGTTCACTGTGCCAACGTTACCTCCCTCTATTTCGTATAGAGTTCCCCTGGATCTAGGGATATGTTCGTTTCAGAGTTTGTGGAGTTTGAAGAGCATTCAAGGATTTCATATAATGCAGAGATTTTTATGCTGTTTTTGTTTTTACTTTGCCGATCCGTATTGCGCATACATTCGTGCATCAGCAACCGGCATTCTGTGAGGTCGAAACAAGTTGGTGGACTAGTGTTGTTCACCATTAAAAGAAGAATACTAAGAATACTAAGGATTGCAGCATTTTTGTGTGAAAAATAGATTTTGGGCTTCAAGGGTTCAGCCCGTTGCAGGCACTCGCAATTGAGTTTGCCCAATATTTGTGTATATATAATATTCCCACGTTATAGTTAGTTGGACTCACTATAACTTGCGCGCCTGCAGTGCACTGCTGATGACGTCACATATTACATCACTCATGACATGGTCAGTGACATCACTCATTACATCACTGATGACACCATCCAGTGAATGTGTGTCTTTCTGAAAAATAAATATGTTTTATATATGTATTTGTAAAGGACGATGGAAGAATAAATGGTGAAATAAGTGTGTAAATGGATGTTTTTAAAAAAAAGAATTGATTGGCTAACTGCCTTATTAAGTGTATCTTAGTGAATACATATATTAGCGAGTAACTTTTAAATATTGTAATATATGTATCAGTGTTTCACTTAGTGTATAAGTGGCTGCATGGGTTGGTGACTGACTCACTGTTTGTATGTGTTTTGAAGACAGTGTATGTGCAGGACTGTATGGGTGGATGAGTGTGTATATGTGTGTGTTAGTGAGTGAATGACTGTCTCACTAGTGTCTTTATCAGTAACAAGATATGTTTTAATCTAGTATATGTGAGTATTGATGTATATAAGTGGGTATATGAGAGAGTGAGAGATTGTAAGAGTTCCTGTTTAAATAAGTATGTGTTTCTATAAGTGATTGTTTAAGTGAGTAAGTATGTGTAAGTTTCCTTAGAAGTAAGGTGGTAGTGTGTGTATAGTTGTATATGCAAATAAATGGATATTCAATAGTTTATTTGCATGTGTGAGTAACTTTTGGATGACTGTCGGTGTGTAACAGGATGTATAGGTGTATCACTACATATGATGAGTGAGTATATGTATGAGTGACTATATAGAACTGTTGGTGAATGAGTGGATGTGTATATAGATGGTGGAATTACTGAATTGGTTGTTGTAACTGGTATGGGTATCTCCATTTTTTTGAAAATGTTAGTTTCTATTTTTGAAAATGTGTTTCAAGGGTTACATTACACTGAAATGATATCTATCACTTTCTCACAAGGATGGTGTCATCAGTGATGTCATGAGTGATGTCACTGACCATGTCATGAGTGATGTAATATGTGACGTCATCAGCAGTGCATTGCAGGCGCGCAAGTTATAGTGAGTCCAACTAACTATAAAGTGGGAATTTCAATGGTTTTATGTCAGTAAAATTTCCAAGTAACTATAACTGGTGTGAAACCTATGTTTTTTCAGTGAATTTAATAGGTTTTTTAAATGCTAATTCCTAACTATAACTGGTGTGAAACCTATGTTTTTTCAGTGAATTTTTTAGGTTTTTTAAATGCTAATTCCTAACTATAACTGGTGTGAAACCTATGGTTTTTTCAGTGAATTTCAAAGGTTTTTTAAATGCTAATTCCTAACTATAAGTCTCACTTTATAAGTAAGACTGTTAGCGCTCTAGTTGTTCTTTAGAACACTCTGTGACATTCTGTTATTGGGCTATGGTTGGGCTACATCTGGCTGATATTTGGTCTACATTTGTTTTTTTTGTCTCTGGTGGCCATCTTTGGGCTACATTGGGCTACATTTGGGCTCTAACATATATATAGCCCAATGTAGCCCAATATATATTTTTTCAAAGTAAATCTTCGTAAAAACCACTGGAGCATATATCTTGAGACATAGCAAAGGCACATCGGGCTACCAGTCCCTACAATTTTGCCAAGTTTGGTGGAAATCCATTCAGCCGTTCGGGCTAAAAGTGAGTTCGACCGCCCTATGGAAATTAACATGGAGAAAACACGTTTTGGGACCCCCCTTTTATCTCGGCCCCCGCTTGACGAATCCCCCCCACATTTTCAGGGAAGGAGCGGAGCGGGCCACCTACTTTGAGAAATTCGCGAAGATTCGTCCACCGGCGCCAAAGTTATTCCCAATAGAATGTTGCGGATTTCCTATGGAAAGTAGATCCTAACTATAACTACCAACTGGCGACCGCCAGTAGGTAATATATATATATAAATATACTCAAAAAGTTGAGGAGTGATGATACCATTTAAGTAATGTCAAGGTTTAATTTCTGACTCACGACTATGTAATAAACTGTTGTGTAGTGTTTAATTTTAGAAAAATGAAGCTAGATATAGGTTTGAACTCAGCAATCATTGCGAAAACAGTTGTATGATGGAACATTGCGTGCAACTACCATGCAAGCCTTGACTTCGCTGTCAATAACATGCATTCATCATTAACATGCATGCATTGACAATTAACAATTTTACCACGCATATGGCTTTACCACGCATGCCTTTACTATGAAAATTTCATGGTAAAGGCTCAGTTGGTAAATACATATGCATAGTAAAGACATACACAAGTGAAAACAATCATGGCTGTTAGTCTCCGGCAGTGTTTACCTACCTCTGCCAGTTGGATGGTGTGAGTTGTTCATTTCGTAGCTCTGTAAGGATGGTCACAAAAGGGGAGGGACTGCTGCCGTGGACCTGCGCGTACTTTCTGTCTGCATATCCTGCAATGAGGTGGTGACGGACGGGGAAGAAGACTAACATCTTCGCATGCTGACTGTAAGCGGGACGGTGTTTCCAATCGGGCATCAGGGGGGGTCCCTAACCTCCACCACTAGGCCCATTGTCCACTCGCTAGTCCTCCAGTGCCCCCTGGGCCGTTCACAAAAGACTCCTCAGTGAAAGAGGTGTGTTCACTGCTCGTAAGTTGCAGCCTCCTGGGAATCATGGATCAGGTTTAGCATGTTGTAGTTTGGGATAACGTACCTTTAAGCTTTAAATGCAAAGTCTTCTGAATCTCAGAAAAAACCCTCTTCCGTGTTTTTTAACCTATAATTCTTACCGATTTAGGTGAGAGTGTGCGTACATGGGGTTCTGATGAAGTTCTTAGGAATCAGCAAATTGCTAAATGCCCAGCATTGTACCCTTTTGCTTTCCCTGAGCCCTAAATCCATCCCTTCCCGCAGCCCCCTCTACCTGCCCCTGACCCTAAAACTGCCCCTGCATCAACCCAGTTTTCCTTGCCCTGAACCCTAAAACCACCCCCTGCTGCTGTCATAACATGCATGACCATTACCATGCATCCTATGCAAAGAACATGCCTTTAACACACAGGTCCAATTTAATAGAAAATGTGTGTGTGGTAAAAGCATATTTGTAGTAAATGATTAGTTGTAACGGACAAGCGTGCTAAAGGCATGTTCATTGTAAGTAGTGCTTGGTAATGGTCAGACATGGTTAGGACCACGTTGTAATGGCTGTTACCCTGCGTAAACATGCAAACACATATAGATAGGAATCTCTTTTTGAAACAGAGGGAAAGGAGTAACAGATATTAACCATTCACAAGTGGAGATAGTGTAGGCTCAAATGAAAGACATGATTTCATTTGCTGCCTTTCTTATGCTTACGGATCGCAAAATTGAAGAGGTTGCCATTTTATGTTTTTTTTGTATGAGAGTGGTGTGCCATTCTTGTTCTTAGTTTTTACAAATCCTAACAGAGTCAAAACTATCCACAAAGAACTAAAACAACAATATAATCTACAAACTGAATTTCATTTGTATGTACATTACTTTTTAATCCTCTAAATGTATATGGGAGTTTAATAAAAGAGTATCACAATGACATGAAAAAAATATGTCAGATGAACGGTATCTATTCGAGGGTATGTGTTTAAGAGGTTAGGGGTGAAAGTTTGGGGAAGTAAGAGAAAATGAATGAGTGCTGTTAGACCCGGGATCCCTGGTTGGCTGAGGTAGGTACCTTAGGCCAAACAGGGACCCTTGTTTCCAGGTCAGGGAAAGGATGGACACCTTCTGAGATAGCCCCCGCTCACCCCCTTGGTAGCTTGGCATTAGCAGCCAGGCGTATCTCCAAGGCAAATGCGTAAAGTATTTGCAACCACGCTCTCAGCAACCCAATGATGACACCCTCAAATGGACTCTACACGAGTTTCATAAAAACAAGTTAAATTTATTTTAAAAGATATACGATAAGACCACACAATATGAATCCAACATATGCGTATTTGTAATATTCCTCCTGGCCGGTTGTTAGGCCAGCCAATCCTTGTAAGTTCTGGTGATATTAATGAGCACTTCTAAACTTTCCACTGCCGTCCTAATACAATGTTATGCAGTTCGTAATGCTAGAATCAGGCACTTTGCAATGTAAGAATAATGCAATGCATAACACACCCAATAGGTACTTCAGTATACGGAAATAATGCAATACGTAATACACTAACTAGGTAGTTTGTTATGCAGGAATACTGAAATGCGTAATACGCTAATCAGGTAGTTCGTTATGCAGAAACAATGCAATGCATCATACGACAATCAGGCAGTTCATTATGCAGAAATAATGCCATGCGTAATACACTAATCAGGCACTTTGTTATGCACAAATAATGCAATGTGTAATACACTAATCAGGTAGTTTGTTATGCAGAAATGATGCAATGTGTAATACAACAATCAGGTACTTCGTTATACAGAAATAATGCAATGCGTCATACGACAGTCAGGTAGTTCGTTATGCAGATATAATGCCATGCGTAATACACTAATCAGGTATTTTGTTATACAGGAATAATGCAATGCGTAATACACTAATCAGGTAGTTTGTTATGCAGAAATGATGCAATGTGTAATACGACAATCATGTACTTCGTTATACAGCAATAATGCAATGCGTAATACACTCCAGCATCAATCACGGTGCCTTAGACGGTCTCTCCGCTACTCCTTCCGACACCCCGCCCCAGGTGTCGATACACGTTACTTGGTAGGGCGCAACCTCGCTCTCCTCTCCACTTCCAGCGACTTGGGCCTCCGATGCAATATTTGTGAATTCTGGGCAGCGGGACTCAGGTCCTCCCTCAGCAAGGCTGGCTCAAGGTCCCCGTCTGGTGACAGCGGACTCGGGCCGGCAGCTCAGCTCCTCTGGGGCTGCCGGTCCAGGCCGCCACTGCTACAAAGATCTCAGGCTGTCACAGCGCACACGCACACAGCATTGCTGAGATTCACTTCAGCTTTGGGTGCACGATCACGGGTACTCCTCACGAAGGTCTCAGGCTGCACACACACACAGCGTCGCTGAGACTCCCTTTAACTTCAGGCGCACAATAACAAGGCAATCCTCAAGAAGGTCTCAAGCTGCACCAAGCACATGCACACAGCGTCGATGAGACTCGCTTGGATTCCGGGTGTGCACAATAGCGAGGCACTCCTCACGAAGGTCTCAGGCTGCACAAAGCACATGCACCCAGCATCACTGAGACTCGCTTGGATTCCGGGTGTGCAGGATAACAAGGCTCTCCTCACGAAGGTCTCAGGCTGCACAAAGCACATGCACACAGCATCGCTGAGACTCACTTGTACTCTGGTGCACACAATAACAGGACAATCCTCACGAAGGATTCAGGCTATAAAAGGCACACCCGCACAGCATCACTGATCCGTGCTTGGACTCCAGGTGCCCACGATCACAGGGCACTTCTTACGAGAGTCTCAGGCTGCAACAAGTACACGCACAAAGCGTCACTGAGACTCTCCTGGAAACCTTTGTGTTCCTGAGTTTCTGCAACAGGGAGCCAGCTTACCTTGGGCCCTTGGGATAAGTTACTTCCGGACACAGCACAGCAAAGTAATTTCAAGCAGAGGGATACAGCACACAGCAAAGTCCCTTTAGCCTCTCCTTGGTTAAAACAGCAAACTGTAGGCCAGCCCCAGAAAACACAGCAAGGGTCAGTCCTTTCCTTCAGTTTCTTCAGTTGTTTCTTCCTTGGCTAAGGTTCCTCTTGACCACGAAGTAGCTTCAGTCTTGTTCAATCTTGATCAATCCATTTCTCCAAAGTTCAGGGGCTTCAGCTCGCATAGTTTTACCCCTAAATGTCTTTGAAGTCTTTGTGTTCAAGGGGGCACTGACCCTTTTCAAAACAGTTCTGGGTGACTCTTTGGCAGTGACACCTTCTTCCTTTGATTAGTGGGGGTCTGGATTCTCAATCACCCAGCAGGAGATGGGACAATTGTTTTATAGCAGCAACCCAGGCCTCTTCACCTCTAGGGGCTACTTCTCCCCTACACTCCAGATGCAGGTCAGCCTGCTGCTGTCTCACTTCCTCCCCTGGGTCAAGACATTCCCCAGATCCTTTCGCTTTTAAATCCAGACAGTCAATCCACAACCAGGCAGAGACACGCAGAAATGTTAGAGCACAAAAACCCAGCCACTTCGAAAAGAGTGGCTTCTAAACACACAATGCAAAAACCACCTTTATAAAAAGATGTGTTATTACATTGTGAGTTCAGGCACATTAAATTTCACCTCTCCCTCCTAAGCCTTTGGGAAGATAGGCTGGAAAACATATTACCCAACCTCCCCATTCCATCATATGGGCAAGATGGCCTTTCAACAGTGAAAAACTAAATGGAGAATATTTCACTGTCAGGACATAGTACACACCTTAGTACATCATGTACCATTCACATGCACTGCACCCTGCCCAGGGAGGCCCTGGACATCCCATAGGGGTGTCTGATGTGCATAGAACGGGAAGGGTAAGTTCAGGCAAGTGAGTGCACTTGTGAGAACGACATGGTAGTTTAACAAACTGCGTGCAGGCACTGCAATGGCTAGCCTGAGTTCCCTCTTTAAGGCTACTTGTGTGGGTGGCACAATTAGTGCTGCACTAGTAGCATTTGCATCACCAGCCCTGGCACACATAGTGCACTTTACTAAGAACTTTACAAGTGAGGCAAACATACCAATCATGGACAACCAATTATCATTACACTTTACACAGAGAGCACTTTCACTTTGACACTAATTAGCAGTGGCAAAGTGTCCAAAGCATCTAAGTTGGCACCACCATATCAGAAAAAGGTCTAGGGGGGAAATCAAAAAGTTTAGGGAACTTTAGCCAAAAAAGGCCAAGTCCAACAAGTGCCTTTTTATTAAATTGTGTACTTTATTCAAAAATGATAGCATAGTATTGTGGAAAGTTGCAATGAGGAACTAAGATTGTTTTAAATGTCTAAACATAATGTCCAGAATAGATAAATCTGTTATTTACATTCTGGGAGTTGTAGTAATTTAAGTAACATTATTAAACAGGAGTAATGTAGTCACAAATAAAAATTGGGGACATGTTATCCACCTGTATATGAATTAGAAAGAAGTTGTACTTGTTAGGTATGTATTGGGAAGTGTTTGCCAATGTGGGTTATAACTTATATGACCACTTTGCATACGCTTAGATAGTGAGATAGGGTTCTTGTGGATGCAAATAGCTGTATATATTGTGGGACATTGGAGTTTACTTAAAGATGCAGAGAGGTATATATTTTAGGAAAGATGGCTTGAAGGTGTACATCTATTAGGAAATTGCATATATGTTTACATGGTGATCTATGTTCAGTAAGGCTGATGACAATTTCTTGTATATGGTGAGGGTGGTGTTTTTTCTTTAAACATAGCTTGTTTAAAATTGAGGAATATTAATAGTGCAGAATGCCTCAAGAGTTCTTGTGCTAGCTTCACTTGGAGTGTACCTTTTGTTTGAAAAATGCTGAATATATGAAGCAGAAGAGAAATTATGTAGGTATGCCATTCACAAAAGGTTTTGTGCTTTGAAACGCTTCAAAATGTTATTTTCTGTTTTAGAAACTTACTGATGCATGTGCGCACTCAGTAACAAAGTAATGTATGCTCCTAGAGAGCCATGTATGCAATTTTATATCAAGTGGGAAATCTAGACTTCACTCATATATAGCTCAGTAGATAGACATATATACTGTAATACAGGTAGTTTGATACTGACAGAAGGAAATAACCAATGAGTCAGAGATATAGTCACAACTGTTATGTATCTAACAGCAATGATGGTACTTTCACAGTCAGTCAGGCAGTATTCAGGCACTTATGCAATCACCCAACCACTAGTCAGGCAGTAATCAAATCAGTGATTCACTGTCCATGGAGTGATTCAATTACCTGGACAGTACGCATGTACTCCTGCAATCAGGCAGGCTGTAATGAAGGTGTTCATTCAACTGTGCAGGCACTTCCTATACATTCATCTAATTGCCCAGACACTAACCATTTACTTATGCAGTTAACAAGGCTGTAACTATGGAGACATTATAACACTTGTGCAGAACATATGCAGTCATCTAAACACCCACTTACAACCAATACAGTCATTGTAATACTGAGGCAGGCACAAGCACTCAAGCAAACACCCAGGCACTACTCATACACTCATCTAATTATGAAGCGAGTACTATTGTAGTAAATCTATCATCCATCCAGTACCTATACACTCATTTAATTACTGAGACAATACTCTTTCACTAATGCTATCACCACATCAGTACACTTACTTTCATCCAGTCTCTCAAGCTTTAACAGTGGAGTTATGCAATCACTCATACACTAGTTATGCACTCATCTAATCAGCCAGGAACTACTGATGCACTCATTGAATTATCCAGGCACTACCCATATAGTTATCTAAACACCTAGGCACTACCTGTTCACTGAAACAAAAAGATATGGCCAGCAGCATATAGTCATTCAATCACTGAAATGCTACTGATGCACTCATCCAATCTACCAGGTGCTATGCATGTACTTAAACATTCATGTATGCACTATCCATGCTCTCTATAATTCACCTATATACTGTCTGTGCACTCCTGCAATAATCCAGGCACTGGGGTTGCACTCATTTAAGCATCCAACCACTATCTATGTATGTATTGAATTATTGAGACATTAGTCATGCACTTATCTAATCATTCAGGTACTACTCACGCACATGTTCAAACACTCAGTAGTGATATACTTATGCAAACACGCAGGCAGTTACTATGCAGATATGGAACGATCAATGGAGTTCTCATATACTTAGGGATCATCCAGGCACTGCCTCGATCCTCAGTGAATAACCTAGGCACTACCTATTCACCAATTCAATCATCCAGGGAGTATTCTTGTATTCAATCACAAACACATGTTTTTACAAGTTTTATTGAGGAATATGTACTCTTTTAGAACCAACTGGTGAATTATATATGCAAACTGTGATAGGCTTTTTGCATGTACTTGGAAGAACTAGTGAGCTATATGCTTTGATGGAGATTATCGTAAATATTGTTATATGCACTATTTCCTAAAATGGAAATTTGATACATTTAAGTAGAACAGTAGTAAGATACTAAATACACCAGTGACACAGTGGTAGAGAAGCATACAAATAGCTCTAACATTGTGTTTTCAGATGTACAGTGTTGAGACCCTGTATGTACTTGTACACTTGTGGCTAAATGTATAAGAAAGTAATTCAGTGCGGACCCACAAGCCATTTGGCTGCACCACGCTTCATTACTTTCAAAGCACATGGGTGCTTCATATTGACAACGATATGATGGATCCCTATGCGCTTACCTGTGTTGGCTCACAACTGCTGCCATGCACCAATGGAGGCAACTTGCACCATGGTACAAGGGTGCCTGTGTGTGGGGATGATTGTTTTTGTGCAGGGAGGGATAACTTCTGGGACAAAACCAATCATGAGAGGTATTCCTATTTCTATGCGTGCTGCAGAATGCAGTACACATAGAAGGAGGAAAATACTAGGAGAAATAAAAGTATTTCTCCTCGCTGCACCTCCCTAGGATTCTGAGACATTCACAGGTTTAATAATTGTTGTAAATTTGGGAATGCGGCAGAACTGATGGGTTTTTGTGGTAACACCCACAGCAACACCCGTGGCACGCTGCTTTCACGCAAAGTGTTGCTTGAAAAGGGCCCGTATTTCACATGGCCGTGTAAGTGCATGGGGCTTGTAAATACGGCTCCTTGGCTTCATGTTCATATTAAAATGTACTACAAAAGGGATAAACTGTTATTTCATCCATACTAATATAATAAAGAGAGAGCCCAAAACTTTGAGGCAGGTAATCTCAGGAACCACAGCACCAATCACAACACCCAATATAGCGTTGGAAAGGGCTGTTGCAGCAGAAGGACATAGGCTATGGAGACGCCCACCATATACATTTAAAAGGTAAAAGAACCGTGCCCACAAAGTAGTCCCTTGTGGGCGTGTCTGCGTTGCACTGTGGGAGTGTGCTGGGGGGGTGACAAACGCGGGGGCGTGTGGTATGTTCCACCCTTCATGCCATGTCTCATATTGTGTGCTAATCCCAACCTGCTCCCATTAAATGCCCCTGCACCCCATAATCATAACCCGCCCTTACTCCCTAAAATACCCCAACACCCTTAAACACTAACCCATCTTAACCCTATAAATATACCCTGTACCCCAAAACCCAAACCTATCCCTAAACCCTAAAAATACCCCTCTACCCCAAAACCCAAACCTAGCCCTGAACCCTATAAATACCCCTGTACCTCAAAACCCAAACCTACCCTTGAACCCTAAAAATACCCATCTAACCCAAAACCAAAACCTAGCCCTGAACCCTAAAAATACCCCTGTGCCCCAAACCCCAAACCTACCCCTGAACCCTAAAATACCCCTGTACCCCAAAACCCAAACCTAGCCCTGAACCCTTAAAATACCCCTGTACCACAAAACCCAAACCTACCCCTGGACCCTAAAAATCCCCCTGTACCCCAAAACCAAAACCTAGCCCTGAACCCTAAAAATAACCCTGTACCCCAAAACCCAAACCTACCCCTGAACCCTAAAATACCCCGTACCCTAAAACCCAAACCTAGCCCTGAACCCTAAAAATACCCCTGTACCCCAAAACCCAAACCTAGACCTGAACCCTTAAAATACCCCGGTACCCCAAAACCCAAACCTACCCCTGAACCCTAAAAATATACCTATACCCCAAAACCCAAACCTGCCCCTGAACCCTAAAATACCCCTGTACCCCAAAACCCAAACCTAGCCCTGAACCCTTAAAATAACCCTATACCCCAAAACCCAAATCTACCCCTGAACGCTAAAATACCCCCGTACCCCAAAACCCAAACTTATCCCTGAACCCTAAAAATACCCCTGTACCCCAAAACCCATACCTATCCCTAAACCCTAAAACTACCCCTGTACCCCATAACCCAAAACTATATCTGAACCCTTACAATACCCAAACACCCCAAAACATATACCTCAGTACCCCAAAACATATACCCCTATACCCACACTTACCTTATCCAAACATTAAAAAAAACATGCTTTTATCATTCATGCATTTACAACGAATTTCGTTGAAAATGTATGCGTGGTAAAAGCATATAAAATGTAATGCCATGCGCTATAATGGCATTGCGGAGTCATGGTACTTTCGTAATGAAAGTATGCGGAGTGATGGTATGCGGAAAGAAAGTTGCGGAATAATGGGTGTTTACACTCCCCCGGTAAGTACATTGGTGGCACGGCGGCCCACATCTCCAGCAACATACTCATATTTTTTCACCACCCATTTGAAAAATGCACAGGTCTCTCTCATTGATGGCCAGCACCGACATACACTTTTAGACACACCTCCCGCCACAAGTTCTAGAATTGCGAACTTTAGAGCTGGGGAGCTACGTTCGAATCTCGGCCTCAGCTCAACATCCTGTGATTCCAGGCAAATCGCTTTGTCTCCCCGTGCCTACCACAAATGAATGTGTTCTTCTGTAATGTAAATTTTGCTCATGCTATGTTGTCGAGTTCGCACTATATAATATTGCAAGGAAAAATAAAGAAGGGAAACTCGAGTTCACACACTACTGAACGCGCACTCTTAAGTGCATCAGCAGTGAAGGACTGGGTTACCTAAGACCCAGCAGTGCCAGGGATAACACCTGAAACCTTCGTGGGTTACCTGTTCCGGCGTACAAATGACAGAGACACGGGACACTTCCTTCGGCGTCAAAGATTCGAGGTTTATTTACTGCAGGGAACACAGAAGTCACGAGAAGTACATAGCATGTAAGTTCACGGAGCCTGATTCAATTTGCTACTGTGGGTCGCTCCTTTTTATACAGTTTTCTCTCATAAGTTAACATGGTACACAAAGATTTACAACTTGGTTCCCATAATAAACGCCAGAAGGGGTTGCTTTGATGCATTCAGGGCCCGGAATATAAGTACGGAAACATTTGGTAGCTCCCAACTGTAAAAAACCATCTTCCCACCATTAGTACATTCCAATCAGCAATAAACAGATCGAAGAAGGAACAGGAACAGGTGTAGAGGAAGATAGAAACAGTGGGGAGATCGGAAAGGGTGTAAAAGGGGTGGTATCGGGAAACACGAGTTGCGGGCATCAAAGGGACGTGCCTAATGAGATGCACGGCTGAGACAATAGACCGGCACGGCAAGATAGACCTCAAGCGGGGCCATCTGCCTTACAGTATCATCCCCCTCATCATAAAGACACTTTCAAAGGAAACGTGTCTTCCGCAGAAGTCTTTGGGAATCCCAGGGTCGCGAAGCGGACAGCGTCCGTTCACTGGCTACTTGAGGGCAAGAGACAAAATGGATGCTGTATCTAAGATGGAACCCGTGGGTACAGATGTAGAAACCCACGAAACGGACGAACGGTTTAGGTTAGCACAGCGAAACTGCGTACACCCACTAAACTCGTCATTTGCGGTTCATAGATACCAGACTCAACCATATTCGTGCGAGTCGAGAAACACCACTTACAATCGTCACGGAACCTCAGACGCTCCTTTTGCCCTCATGTAGGCAAGCACTAGTCGGAATCATACTCGATATTCATCAGACCATCTAGATGTTGCTGCAACATAGCTCTGTCCATCTGAGCTCCTTTGGTAACAGGTGACTGTCTCATACACGTTGTAGCACAGAGGCCACATAAGGCAGGACCACACTGTACACAAAGGCAACACATGAACAGAAACGCTGCAACAACCCCGATGATCATCAGAATCTTCCAAACCCAAGTCGACATCAGGCCCCAAAACCACCCAAGTAGCGTCCAATCCCCTACGTCCACGTGTATGGACTCAGAGATCTTATGCAACTTTGAGATGGCTTGATAGACAGTCGGAGCGTTATCTGGAATGAAAATACAGCAGCTCGAATGGATCACCTTACATACTCCACCTCGATCTGCTAAAACAACGTCTAAAACCATACGGTTTTGTAACGTCATGAGCCTATCCGCCTGTAGTTCTGTGGTGATATTACCAAGGGCACTGGCAGTGATATTAGCTGTCGATTCCACCACTCGAGTCAACTGTCTCAGGTTCCTACTATTGACCATAGGTCCCCAAAACGGAAAGAAACCCTTGAAAAAGTCTCCTGCCTCTTGACCGGCATTGTCCTCTTCGCTAATCACGCCTCTCACAATTCTAGTCTTGTGATAATCTGCATCAACAGTGAACGTCGGAGGCAACAGATTTGCGATATAACATGAGCCCACAAAATCGGAGGGCAACCATGTATACGCACGATCATGGCAGACAAAGTATGTACCCTTGGCAGCCAGAAACACAGGGGAAGAGACCATCGGTAAGATATAAGTCTCGGAGCAAGCGCTCTCTCCAAGGCGAACTCTCGATCTTCGGCCACGACCTAGTAGACAGAAATTACCAAGGTGGGGTACGATCCATATCGGAGGCGAGCTTCTAAGCTGTATTTCACTCACGAGCGCACTATACTCAGCCTTACTCAGGTCCCTATAGGCTCGCACCTCTTCCTCTGGGATGAGCGACGGCTCATAGATATCCCTATCTAAATCATCGATCGCTATAGCCAAAGGTTTGTGATACGAACCAGGACCAGAGTGGGAAGAACGTGGCTCTTGATTGGGGTAGGAATCTAGTGCACTTCGAAACATTGTTTGAAATGCTCGAGCTGAACCCTGGGAACTATAAGGAAGGACCAGATATGGAATTCCCTTATCCGTGGTATGTGGCATTAACCAACACACCCAGCAATTGGTAGTGTTCACGACCAACTGATGCTGATGAAGGAGTTGAATAAAGGAATTATTTCTGAATTCTGCACGTCTAGCTTGCTCGTGTTGGGGTAAGATGTGAAAGGAATGAGGGGACACAGTGGAGGTAATGTTAGGTTCAGAAGTAGGAGTAGGCACGGCAGAGGGTAAAAAGTACTGCATCATGTAATACACCCCACCCGCCAATAACGAAGAAACAATTAGAAACAGAAAGAGCACCTGAAACATAAAGCATTTTGTATGAGTAATCTGTTGCAGTTTGAATCTTTGCGCCTGAGCTTTTTCCAAGTCCATCAGCTTTGAAAACGCCATCCCCTAAAACCGTCCGCAACGTTTCTTGACGCACTTTGTTCTGTGTAGCAATAGTCAATCCCTAGGAGTTCCCAGGAACCGACGGTCTTCGACCTAGCGTCGAGACCTACTAACCAGAAGGAAGTACACGCGCGGCCCTACGGTACACCTGGATGCAAGGTATCTTAATTCACAAATATGTACAAAGTCTTTCAGCTGTGGAAACAAAAAGGCAGATGTTTAAAAAACTCAATATTTACAAAATTACAATTATACGAGTGTTTAGACTGATCGTTGCAATGGGGTAACGTAGATGTCGAGGAACAAAAGCAAACTTTTATTTGTCTTTGGTATTGGATCGCAAAAAGTATCGGCTCTTTCCAGGACGTGTCTGTTCGTCAAACAATGGATCCGATGAGGGAACAGAGGTCTGTTGATCAGTCAATTGTTCAGATCTTGAGCTTTGCGGTGACAAATGTTCAACAATGTCGTTCTGCTGCACTGAGGATTCTCCGACAGGTTGAGCGTCGCTAAAAGGTACGAAGGTCTGCAATCTTTCAGTTTCAGATGAAGCAATGCCTTTCCTCACCCACGAGTCTGCTGCTAAAGGTATAGGTACCTTTTTGGTGTGGGTGGCATGCACCCAGTTCTTCCGGCCTTCCAAACGAACAGCAGTTCTCGTGGCAAGGAGGACCTGGAAGGGACCAGTAAAACGAGGCTCGAGGTTTCTCTTCCTTCCGAAGTTCCTCGTCACCACCCAGTCTCCGGGCTGGAGCTGGTGGCCTGGACCTTCCGTCTGCGTCGGCAGTGCTTCAAAGACCTGTTGGTGAATTAACCTCAGTTTAGCAGTCAGATCATGAAGATAATCAATCAACATTGGATACTCAAGATCTGAAAACTCTCTCGGTCTAGGGACCCCCCCAAACATTCGCAGGACGACCGAACACTATTTCGTAGGGACTAAGCCCTACTCGGGAGTGTACCGTCGCCCTTGTTGACAACAGAGCTAGAGGCAAAGCGTCAGGCCACGACAGACCAGTCGTAGCTTGAATCTTCGCTAGTTTGAGTTTAAGGGTGCCATTATACCCTTCAACCAAACCTGCTGACTGGGGATGATTGGCGCTATGGAATTTTTGAGTTATTCCAAGGCCCTTACACACACTCTTCATCACACTCCCCACAAACTCACTTCCGTTATCAGACCATACAATCCGTGGCATTCCATACCGAGGAAAGTATTCCTTCAGTAGTATTTTCGCAGTGGACAAGGCAGTATTGTCTTTAAGAGGATAGGCTTCGATCCATTGGGAGAATGCGCAAACCACTACTAAAACGTATTTCAGGTTATTGCATCGCTCCATATGGATGAAGTCTAACTGAATGACTTCAAAGGGATATGAAGGGGGAGCAAAATGGCCAGGAGGTGTAGGGGTTCCCTTACCAGGATTGTACATCATACATATCAAGCAATTCTTCACCAATCTCTCAGCACACTTCGTGATACCATCATTCTTCCACACAGGGGACAACAACTTACAAATACCTTTCGCGCTAATATGTGCTAACCCATGTGCCATCGTCACTACAGCTAGCACAGACGCATCTGGCAACATCCACCTCTTATGTTCCGACAAATCAATCCAACAACCATTCGCATCCAACTTTCCCATACTCTCTTTCCACTTCGTCTTTTCAGTCTCGGTGGCCTCATTCTGTATCGTTCTCACACTCTCGATGGTATCCTCGCACATGCTAGTCTCTGTAGGCCACCTAACCGAACTCGTCACATACATTCTAGTGCTAAGGTTCTGGGCAGTCTCCTTAGCAGTCTCATCCGCAAACGCATTACCACGACCAACATCATCCGTCACCTTACGATGCGCACTACATTTAACAATCGCCACCTGCTTAGGTAACGTAAGTGCATCCAAAAGATCATTCACAAGTTGACCATGCTGGATCTTAGTACCATGCGACGTCATAAAACCTCTCTCTCTCCACAAACGTCCAAAGCTATGAGCGACGCCAAAAGCATATTGGCTGTCGGTAAACACATTCACAAGTTTCCCTTTTGACAACACACATGCTCTAGTCAGAGCAATCAGTTCTGCAGCTTGGGCAGAGTTCTGACTCAATCTCGCAGCTTCCACAACGGTATTCAAAGTTACCACAGCATATGCGGTCGTCACATCACCATTCGGCAATTTAAAACATGAACCATCCACATACAGGGTCCCATCGGGATCCTCCAAAGGAGTGTTTTTAAGGTCCACACGACCTTTCGTTTCCTCCTTAGTCCGTAAGTAACAGTCATGAGGGGTTACTTCATCTGACTCCATGCTAATAGGCAACAAAGTCACCGGGTTCAGGACATTACGTTTTATCTGAATATGACTTGCCAAAAGCGTCAACTCGTATCCAGACAACCTTGCACTCGTCAAGTGCTGAGTTTTCGTACGATTTAAAAGAGTGTCAACTGCGTGCGGAACCATCACCGTAAGCATATTATCCATGACCAATCCTGCAGATTGTCGGATGGACACCGCAGCTGCCGCTGTTGCTCTCAAACAACTCGGCAATGCTCTAGCTACCGGGTCCAAGGTCGAGGAAAAATATGCACATGGACGCTGCTTACCACCAAAAGGTTGCGTCAAAACACTCAACGCACAACCTTCTCTCTCGTGCACGTATAGTGTAAACGGCTTACTGTAGTCAGGGGTACCTAACACAGGAGCCGAACACAATGCGTCACACAGTTCAGAAAAACTTTTCTGACATTCTTCCGTCCATGGTAAAGGAGTTGGAACATCCTTGCACGTAAGAGCCACCAATGGTTTCGCTAACAATGAAAAATTGGGAATCCATTGCCTGCAGTATGACGTGATACCTAGAAAGGCACGCACATCTCTCTGAGTAGTTGGCACAGTCATTCGCGCAATCGCTGCAATTCTCTC
This sequence comes from Lissotriton vulgaris, assembly GCF_964263255.1. Classification (NCBI taxonomy): domain Eukaryota; kingdom Metazoa; phylum Chordata; class Amphibia; order Caudata; family Salamandridae; genus Lissotriton; species Lissotriton vulgaris. The sequence goes on from NC_141693.1 coordinate 1,070,713,421, forward strand.
TGGGGTCAACCTTCTTCCCTCCTTTGACAATAAGTGACCTAGATAGGTTACTTCTTGACAACAATACTGGAGTTTAGAAGGAGACACCTTGTGATGCAAGTCACAGAGATGTTGCAACAACGACACCGTGGCAATTTTGCAAATGTCCTGAGTATCTGCAGCCACCAATAAGTCGTCGACGTATTGGATTAAGGCTGCACCAGCCGGCAACACAAACGCATCCAGTTGGCCCTTCAAGGCTTGACTGTATATAGATGGACTTTCACAGTAGCCCTGAGGAGCACGTTTAAACCGGAAGCTGCGGCCTCCAAGTGAGAAACCGAAAAGGTCTCTGCTTTCTTCAGCAATCGGAATATTGAAGAACGCATTCTTCAGATCGATCACCGAAAACCAAGATGCGGAAGCTGGAATCAGAGTCAGTAGGGCCGTGATGTCAGGCACAACAGGGAACTGAGGAATCACAATTTTATTTACCTCCCGTAAATCGATGACAAAACGATAAACAGGTGGTTTGGATGGATCTGTGCGTTTTAGGATGGGCAGTACAGGGCTATTGCACACGTTTCCCTGAGTCTCCTCAATGACATCTTTCTCGATCAGATCATAGATGATCGCTAACAGTGCTCGCTCACCATCAAGGGAGATACGATACTGGGGAATACGTGGCAGTCGCACATTAGATTTTACGTGAACAACATAAGGGGAGATGTCAAGCAGGCCTACGTCATTGGGACCTGTTGCCCACAAAGATGCATGAAGAGAACTCAATTCCGGTGGAAACTTATCGAGAGACAAATACATTGGAGAGGCGACTTTCTCTCCCAATGTAAGCTTTACTCCCGCAGGAGAACAATACAGAGTCGCATACAGACGTTTTAGCAAATCCAATCCCAAAAGATTTTCACCACACCCAGTGATCAGAATCAACGGAGCTTTCAGCTCACGCGGCCCAATTGTAAGAGGCAAAGGGCGCGAAACCGGATTGCTAACAGGGGCGCCAGAGAATCCAACGGAAACATTTGTTAAGCCAGACAAAGGTGCGCCAGGGAGTTTCGAATGCATGATGGAACTTTTCGCTGCACCAGTGTCCAACAGAAAAGGCTCAACGACGCCTGAGGTGGCAACTGCGACGTAAGGCCCTCTCTGATCAACCAGAACTGATACTACTCCCTCTCCTTGTCTATGGCTGTCCTAGTAATTACCGTCGTCAGCGTCGAGATCGACGTAATAATCATCTACATTGTACTGAGCAGATCGCCCTTGCGATGATCCACGCTGATCAAAACAATTATTGGAGTCAGAAGTGTTAGTGGAACGATCGTTCCGAGCACCGCGTCCTCTACCACGTGGTGTCTTTTGAGAACCCCTGCGACCTCCTCTAGATGAATTACCACTATTACGCTCATTGAGAACTGGACAATCGAATTTCAAATGACCCTCCTGTCTACAATAGGCACACTGATTGTACCATAACGATGATCTCTGTGATGGGGAGTCATTTCGAGATTGCGACCTATTAGATTGCGGTTGCGATCTATTCCGCTGTTGCGAGTCATTCTGATTCGAACGCGGAGGATATGCCTGCTGTAACAGCACTTTAGTTTTGAGCTCTTTCGTCTTTTTATCGGCACAATCGTTCTCCTCTTTCTCCCTGTTCTCATAATATTGAGCCGTAGCCAATATTTGAGCAGAAGTAGAAACAGCCCACGCACTTTCAGAATTTCGTAGTTTGTTGCTTAAGTCAGGCAGTAAATTGGAAACAAATTTGTCCACAAACAACCTTTGACCACCTTCGGTACCCATGTCTTGACCACTGTGGTCAATGAAAGCCTCCTCAAATCTCGTAAAGAAATCAGAGACGCTCTCATCCTTCTTTTGTTTACAAGCGGACAGTTTGTCCCAATTCACCTTCATGGCTGGCATAAGCGTTTTCATTAGGGTGATAATTCTCTGAGGCAAAGCCGTAATGAGTTGTTCAGGTTTAGCCCCACCAATTTGTCGTGTATCTGCCGCCGTAAGAGCAGCCCAATCACCACCTAATTCGTTTGCATGATCTTCCTGACGAATCTTAGCCCATACCGGTTGCGGCACAACATTACCGAACAGCATATCGATATCAGCAAGATTCATTATCGTAGCATCTACGAGCTGCGATAATTCCTTATAATACCCTGCAGGATTTTTGCGAGGGTCAGGCAAAGATTGCTTCACCTGCAAAACTTCAGATCGTTTCCAAGGAAGCTGGATCCACACTCTCTGAAAGTGCGGCAGGACAATAGGAACGGCATTAGCATCACCTGGCATCCACACTGGTGGAACTTCACGCATGGGATACTGACCAGGCGCGTCTAGTGGTCCCTCAATATCTTCCACGAACAATGCTCGAGGCATTATAGAGGGACGGAGAGATAACAACTGCTCAACAGCGCGTCGAACATTAGAATCCACTATCATTCCGCTCGAAAACTGAAGCTGCAGATTAGTCAAAGCAGTCAATACATCATCAGATGCATCAGCCGATATTTGGTCACGTAAAACCTTACACATTTCTTCAAAAACGTATCTTTGTGTCGGTATATTGAATTGACAGAACGTATCAAGTACCGCACGTGGAGGATTTCTAAGGGGGTGTTTCATCCAACCCATCGCCATATTATACAGCGCAGCAGGTTCCTGATTACCGGGAAGCTGACTACGTCTTTGTGGACCGTCCGAACCAGCGGACTCAAGAATAGGTCCAAGAGAATTAAAGAAATTAGCAGCAACAGAGAGGGTACGACGTTGGGTAGATGGAGAAGTATAAGATAGGGTATTAACAAGAGAAGAATTGGGAACAGAAGAAACAGCAGGAGTAAGTAGAACAGGAGCAGCAGCGGGAGCAGGAGTTTGAGGAAGTACAAATGGTGGAGCAGTAGGAACAGAAGTAGGCAAAGGAGCAGGAACAGTCGGAAGAACGGGTACAGGCTGAGGAGGAGGTTGAGGAGGAAGTATAGGAGGAAGTACAGGAGGAACCACAGGAGCTGTGGTACCCTGCGCGTACGGAGGTGGTGACTTCATAAGATAGGACATTAAAGGATCCTCAACTAATTCTTCCTTCTTATCCGACTCCGTTGGCAGAGCGGGGTAACATTTATCTATAGACATACGCTGAAGCCTATCGAAAACTTCCTTTTCCTTTTCCTCCTTATCTCGCTGAAACTGCTCTGCTTTCTTTACTATAGTAGCAACTCCATCTCTCTGATTACGCTTTGTCTGTCTGATTTCTTTCTGTCTGGCTTCTTTGCGCCACAACCGAAAGGCATCAAACATGGCCGGCCTTGACTTTTTCTTAAACAATTTAGCCTCGAGGTTATCTAAAATCGAGGTCTCGAAACTACCATGAGGTGGCCAACTAAGGACATCATCCTTTTTAGTATAGCGAATCCAATATTTATTAAAGGTAATCGGACCTAACCCATGCTTGCTGTACAATTCATAAGTTGGAGTTCCAACCGGAGGTATCGGACACGAGTCCTCCAGTTGGGAATCCGCACCACATCTTCTAAAGCAACCAAACAAAGTACTACGACCAGGCATCTTGCACACTAGCCGAGTTTCACAAACTTCAAGGGTTACGGGATTTACCAAGTCCCTGCAAAGAACAAATACCCTCGGTTTTTGGCGACTGCAGACGTCAAATATCACAACAAAGAACCAAGTACTAAGAACCACAAATGCAATGGAACCATGCAACAACTAAGCACCCACAACTAAGGGCTCTGGGAGCGACCCACAAATACTTAACTCAAAGATCGATGGCGTCACCAGGAAGGCCCGTCAATCGTCTCGCTGTACCAAGGTCTACGCCAGGCGCCAAAACAGGTCTACAGTCAGGGCAGCAGTCCGTCGCAGCCGTCAGGAGGCGGGAATCTTCGCGGGAAAAGTCGTCGGGCCACTTATTTCGACAACAGGATCGATGAAGCGGGGTGCACCTTCCCTCGGAGATTTCACACGAAGTTCCTCACGATCGTCGGGCTTGGACCGGTACCACTGATGCAGCGCCACGTTGGGCGCCAACTGAAGGACTGGGTTACCTAAGACCCAGCGGTGCCAGGGATAACACCTGAAACCTTTGTGGGTTACCTGTTCCGGCGTACAAATGACAGAGACACGGGACACTTCCTTCGGCGTCAAAGATTCGAGGTTTATTTACTGCAGGGAACACAGAAGTCACGAGAAGTACATAGCATGTAAGTTCACGGAGCCTGATTCAATTTGCTACTGTGGGTCGCTCCTTTTTATACAGTTTTCGCTCATAAGTTAACATGGTACACAAAGATTTACAACTTGGTTCCCATAATAAACGCCAGAAGGGGTTGCTTTGATGCATTCAGGGCCCGGAATATAAGTACGGAAACATTTGGTAGCTCCCAACTGTAAAAACCCATCTTCCCACCATTAGTACATTCCAATCAGCAATAAACAGATCGAAGAAGGAACAGGAACAGGTGTAGAGGAAGATAGAAACAGTGGGGAGATCGGAAAGGGTGTAAAAGGGGTGGTATCGGGAAACACGAGTTGCGGGCATCAAAGGGACGTGCCTAATGAGATGCACGGCTGAGACAATAGACCGGCACGGCAAGAGAGACCTCGAGCGGGGCCATCTGCCTTACAGTATCATCCCCCTCATCATAAAGACACTTTCAAAGGAAACGTGTCTTCCGCAGAAGTCTTTGGGAATCCCAGGGTCGCGAAGCGGACAGCGTCCGTTCGCTGGCTACTTGAGGGCAAGAGACAAAATGGATGCTGTATCTAAGATGGAACCCGTGGGTACAGATGTAGAAACCCACGAAACGGACGAACGGTTTAGGTTAGCACAGCGAAACTGCGTACACCCACTAAACTCGTCATTTGCGGTTCATAGATACCAGACTCAACCATATTCGTGCGAGTTGAGAAACACCACTTACAATCGTCACGGAACCTCAGCAGTGCCCTGTGAATCGGAGCATTTCACAGGCCTGTCACAGATAAGAATTGCTATCGAAACAAAATCCTACAAAACAATATACTACTGGCCGGCAGCAATTCATACCCGGACAACGTCGGGACGGGCTGCTAGTCATGTATAAATGAGAAATGAGATATTGTGCAGCTGTGTTGTACGGCAGGGTGCTAATATGTTAAAATGTAACTAATAAATACATTTTTGTAAATTTAAGTAGGTGCTTATAGTAATATATCTAGGGACTTCTGTAGATTTAAAACAGCAACATAATGTGAAAAAAGTTTTTGTATTATGTGTAAGTCAGTAGTAAAGTAGTTGGTTCATTGGCTAGGGTAAGAATCTAAATATTCTGGGTTTTTTTACAGAAGAAAATCTACATAAGTACATACCTAAAATGTCTACAAAAGCCTAGACGAAAAAGCAACAGAAGCAACTACAGTATGTTTGAAGAAATTAGTTACAAAAGGGGCAAAATACAGTAAAAGTGGTGAAAGAAAAAAGAGCTACTGGTAAGAGGACAAAGTAATTTCTAAAAATATAGGTGGACATTTGCATAGACTACAAAATAAAGAACATGAAATTATGACTATGAGAAATAGTAAGAGTGGACAAAGTGTACATTGCAAGAACATGAAAGATTGTAAAAAAGATGGACACGCCTTAACCAGGAGAAAAAAAACAGTTTAAAGAAATCAGAGCTAGGATGCTTCATAGTAGAGTGGTTGTAAATCTACAGAGAATTTTGAAAAAGTATAGAAGAAGGAGAGATGTACTGAAACAGAAAGAACGAGTTGAGAGAGTAGTTGATAAGGCCTTTGCTTTGAAGAGAAAGCTTTTCATTTTTATTCTTATTAGAATGAAGACTCTTGACAAAATAGTGTTATGCATGAGGAGACAAAACCAGAAGAAAAGATTAGTGAATAGAAGTAACTTTTGTATAGTTTTTAGTGGAGAATGGATACATACTTCTAGTAAAGAGCCTTTTCTTATTGAAGAAAGTTAGCCCCAGGATACAATTAATGAAAAAGAATGATGTTATGAAATGAAGAATGGCAATCATATAGCAAAAGATGTGATGATACCTAGAAATGCAGAAGAAGTTATTGCAGAAGAGGTACAAGGAACTGTATGTAGTATTTGTAGTATTAGACAGCAATTCATTGATGCGTGAAAAAATGCCTACATTTTTTTTTCAAGGCGAAGTTTACAACACAAAATAAGTACATTACAAGGTTTGGATCCTTACGAGCTGAGAAAGCATACAAATTTGCCGGGACACTCATTAGCTTGTTTATCAAAGAAAGTATGCCAAAGTACTGTTCATCATTTTAGGATGTTAGTTGTACACCGCTCAACAATGTGGACTTTAGTTCTGAGAGTGTACTATGTGTAAACTCCTGCTTTATGTTTAGGAGAAATAAAAAGGGCACTTTTTTCATGGTACTGTGACTGAGGTGGAAAAGGTTTGTAATGATATGCAGTTTTGTTTCTTTGGTCCAGAACAAGAATGTAAGGGAATTGAAGAGGTGATAACAGGAGGAGTTGCAGAACAGGACCAGGTACTACAGTTGATAGTTTTGAAGAAGATATTGCAAAATTGGAGACAGTATGTTCTGAAAAACCTGAGTATGTTTGTATATGTTATCGACACACTCCCTACAAGTTTCCAACATGGACTGTTGACTTATATTTAAAAAGTGAAAAAGAGAATATTAATAACTGGCAAATGTTTGCGCTGTACTTGTAGAAGAACGATTTAATTTATCCACAGGACAAGTTATATGTGAGTACTGCTACAACAAATTAGAGGATAATAAAATGCCTGATCGAGCTGTACATAACATATTGGAACTGGTTCCCATTCCAGAAACACTTCAAGGTTTAAATATTTATGAGTCCACTATATATCCATTTTGGGCTATAGTACGTATGGAGCCAACGACAGGTAAGTTACCCCTAACAGAGCTGCAGAAAGATCTAAAAGGTAGAGTAGTCTATTTGCAATTAGATATAAAAACAATTGTGAAATAGTAGGGGTAGATAGATATTTAGAGGCTGGACTAGTAATTATTCTAAATGAAGTGCCTACCAAGAACAAAAAGATATGGCAGGAGTTAGTAAATGCTACCAAAGTGAAAAAAGCAACTTTATATCTGGTACAAAACAATGTTTACTATAGAAATGTTGAAAGCCTCAGGATATCACACATGTGGAGGATTAGACATTTCCATCAACAGGTCAGATTCACAAGGTGAATCACTTCAGAACAGAAACAATTTATGAAGATTATAGCATCCATAATTTGCCTTCTAAAGAGGTTATTGGTGATGCCATTGAGCTGTTTCAAAGGAAGGATACAAAAGGAGCTCCATCAAGTGTGTGGGAAAAAAGTTTAGAAGCTCAGTGTTTCCCACATCTTTTTCCTACTGGAGTAGGAGGCAGCTATGATGAGCAGCCTCTGTAAATAGCTGTAGCTGAGTATAGATGTAGCATACTTTATTCAGAAGACCCTAGATTTCTTCAGTGTATTCCATATATAGTTCACCTATTATTTGAGAGTGACTTGTCTGGCTTCTCATATGCCTTGAATCATATTCTAAAAACAGGAGTTAATTTGCATAATAAATCAGCAATCCATTTTTGGAGAAAGCTCAAGGAATAGATGAACACTTGGAATACAATTTAAGAAACCTAATTGCATGTTAGCAATGGGACTAATGAATATTGATACTGGCATCATGGTGAGCTCAAGTGCATGTTGCGGAATCTTGGAGCACCTACTTGGTTCCTCACGCCTAGTTGTGCTGAATATCCATGGGATGACCTGCTAGAATTCTTACAGGAGTTCAAATATAAAAGACATTCATCCAAAGACGCCAAGAGAACTGTGCTAACTAGACCCTGCAAATGTTTGCAGATATTTTTATCATTGATTTCAAGCAATGATGTCTTTTATTTTGAACAAAACAAAACCTCCTCTTGGTGAAATGATTGATTTAATTTGGCGTAAAGAGAACCAAGGCAGAGTTTCTCCCCTTATTCACATGTTGTTGGGGGTAAAAGATGCCCCAAAGTTTGGAACAGACAGTGATGAGTCTGTGTTATTTTTATTGAGCAGTTATGTAACTTGCACCATCCCATAGGAGAGTAGTGACAACATATTAGGACAACAAGTTCTATGATTCCAAAATCATAGATGCAAAAAATACTGTCATATTCTGATCAGAAGGTAACTAACCTCTGTAAACCGGATACAGCAGGAGCGATGTCTGATGCTTGTTTCCTGCCTACCCTGATGTGAAACACCTCTTGCGAGAATTGTATACAACCAACAAGTGTAACACAGCCAGGGGAAGGGGAAAAGTGGATGAAATAAACCATAAAGTAGATTCAGTGTAAATCAGCAGGTCTGGTTGTTAGGACGTTAAGAAGCCTCTTTTCTACCCAGGAACCCTGCAAGGACAAGAAAACTGGTCATGCACACAGTCACTCTCATTCGCTATATAATAATCAAACTGTGTGTGTACTAACACTTACTTTCAGACACTGCAGCTGTTGCCCATAATATAAACCACAAAAAATAGAAAAGAAAAAACACCAAAGTAATTCTACCTCTAGAAGTAGTTCGTGATTACTTAAAGAAGAGGTTATGGCCACAATGTCATTCACTGATTACTTATCTGAGCCCAATGCTTCAAACTGAATGGCAGCAGAAAGTAGCGTCCAGGATATGAATGGCCATTTGTTTCCTTCTTCCCAGATAGACAGTGTTCTCAGTGAACACACGTACAAGAGAGGCACAACAAGCCTAACTAATCCCGCGCGGCATGCGCGTTTCTAACTACTAATCCCGTATTCAGTATAGGCTTCTTCATATACACACGGTCCCAGGAAACAAAACAAGCCTAACTAATCCCGCGCGGCATGCGCGTTTCTAAATAAGAGTCCCGTATCCAAGAGAGGCACAGCGTTCAGCCTCTAGAACACTCCGGTCTTAGTGTTTCTAAACACACGCGTAACCGACAAACGTCTCCTGAGCTCAGAAGGCTTCAGTTTCCTGCTTGTGAACGCTACAAAATCCAGCGCGGCAAGCGCTCCAGCAACAGAAGGAGAAACGTCTCCAAGAATCTGAAGCTTCGCAAAACACGAGTCTCTGCCAGAGTCCACGATAATCAGGTGACAAGCACCCGGTGAAAGGCAGACAGCGTTTTTAAACCATAGAAAGTGAAAACAGATTGAGGAATCCTGGCCCTATGACTTCTGGGACTTGTAGTCCAACAGGCATACACCACACATGCAGGGCAGATTGTGACAGATACTTTCAGCGAAAATACAGAGAAAAAGGGAAATTTTATGAAAGATGTTGTTTCGGATTCCCACGACCTGTCACCCCACAAGGAAGGGTCAACAGGTTTTTGACTGCAGTCAGACATACACTTACAAGGAAATCACCCACTAATACATACAACCTAAGAAGAACAGAGGCCTCCAAGTACATTAATGTCTACAACCCTGTGATTCTGAAGATGTGGAATGCAAACATAGATGTACAACTCAAATGCTGTAGCTCAGTATTTTACATCTTATATGAAAGAGGCATATACAACTAAAATGAAGGAAATGTGGGAGGCGATTTCAGCATGAAAGACTCTTACAAATTAGTTGTGCAGTTTTAGTTTGAAAATACTTTCTCACGGAGAGATAGGCTTGTATGAATGTGCAGACCGGTTAAGTTCTGCTAGTTTGTTTTTTAAATCAAGAGGATTTCAATGGGTACGTTTAGTGCTTGCTAATACTCGTAACAGAGTACTGAAGTATTTTACTGTAAGTCAATATCTTGCAGAATTTGAGCCACACAGTACAGATATTCTGAAGAGTAACATGCTGGATACTTACTATCCAAGACGAAATCCTAATCTGGAAAGGATGTGTCTCTATACTTCAACATTATATTTTCAGAAGTAATGTCAGTGAACACATAGATGAAGGTAAATTTGCTGTTGTGGGATGCCCAGGATGTTTGGTGAGACATAACAAAGAAAATGTAATCAACAATCGAAAGCGAAGTTGCCAAACTCCAGACATAAGAGAGTTTACATATTTAGCCTTGTTACAGTTCTTTAAGCCATGGCGAACTGAAAGTGAGCTACTTAGAGAATTTGACTGTTATGAAGACTCATTCAACCCTGTGAAAGACACCCTTGAGTGCTCTATGTTTCCAGTGTATCTTCGTATGTTGAGAGAAGAGATTGAACAACAAGAAACCATTGCTGCAGAGATACCAAGAGAGTGTTCTCAGAGCAGTCAAAGTTCTGCACCTAGAAGTCAAGATCCTCTTGGACAGCCAATCATTGAAAATGAAGCTGTAATAGCTATGAATGGGGTACAGAATTAATGCAGCAAGAAATACCGTAAAATATGAATCTAGAACTACTAATGCAGCAATTAAATGCAGATCAGAAAGACAATTTTAACGAGGTAAAAGTAGAACATGGATTGCTCCATGAGAAAAAAGTGTTCATGTTGTATATATAAACCTGTTCTATTGTACATAAGTGGTTGAGCTAGAAGCGGAAAAAGATTCTGGATTAAAGTACTGACAAGTTACCTACAGAAGACAACAGAATCCAATTTGTCATGTGGAGTCACTGCACCAACAGGCTTAGCTGCTCATAATGTTAAAGGAGTTACCTGTCATCGATTATTATTGCTGCCTGTTGAACATGACAACAAATTTCAATACAACAAATTGTCTGGTGATGCTTGTCATGAAGTGACAAGAGTAAGTATGGGCGGAAAATCCGTTACGCTCGCGGATTTTGCGGATTTTCAGTAAATTCGCAATCCGCGAGATTTGCGAATTTCCCACAAAATCCGCAAATTCGCACGCAGCGGATTTTTTTTTTCTTGGTGATACAATTTTGCGGCGCGCGGCGTTTATCATCGTTTGCCGAGTTGTTTTTCTCGATATTTTGCGAGTGCTGCGCCATTTTGGATCTTGCTGCGGGATCCCGCGGGAATTTGGCAAGCGCGATTACGTAATCGCGGCTTGCCAACTTTTGCAGCGAGCGTTTGTCAACGCGAGTACGCCGAGATCACGTCTCGCGGTACTTCGCAATTGCGAGATTTGAGATGCGGCGAGCAGCAATAATCTTGCACACGCGAAAATATAAAATTTGCAATTCTGCACAAGAAATCCACCAGCAAGCAGCATAAACCTTCTTGAAATGATGATTTTTATCTGAATAACTCCTTAGGTTGACATTTGCCTGCACTTTTTTAGCGAGGAGTCCATTTTGGAGAGGGGGGGAGGGGGGTGGGAGGAAGGAAGTGCCCCACAGTCTTCAACTTCCTGTTCCTGTCCAGCAGGCTCCTCCCAGTGCTTTGTCCATCTCCTGGTCACTTTTCATTTGGATCTGGAGCAGGAAGGATTACTTTTTGTGGATGCTGCTGGATATTTGGATTTGAGGCCTTTTTGACTTTCTTTGGATCACTGTTGGATTAGAAATTTTACAAGTAAGTTTGTTTGGGGCATTACAGTTGCTGCAACTACAATTTTGGAATTTTCGATTTTTGGGCTGTTTTGGGGCCTTTTGCCCAGGGGTACTCAATGGTGGGTGGACTGAGTCTTTCTGTGGGGTGTCTTGAACTTAAACATCATGGAGGGCATGGATGGATTGGGATTGTGCTGATTTTTCAGTGATTTTCGTTTTTGTGGGGCTGTACTTGTGGCCTTTTCACCAGGGGTATTTGAGTCTAGCATGGGCCTAGTCTTTCTGTGGGGTGTCTTGAACTTAAACATCATGGAGGGCATGGATGAAATGAGATTGTGCTGATTTTTCAGTTATTTTCGTTTTTTGGGGCTGTACTTGTGGCCTTTTCACCAGGGGTATTGAGTCTAGCATGGGCCTAGTCTTTTTGTGGGGTGTCTTGAACTTAAACATCATGGAGGGCATGGATGGAATGGGATTGTGCTGATTTTTCAGTGATTTTCGATTTTTGGGGGTGTTCATGGGGAGGGACAGGCCATGTGGCTGGGGGCCATTTTGAGTGCTGCTACAGGCCCTGGCCATGTGCAGGGAGGCAAGTGGCCATTTTGAATGTAGGCATTGTTGTTAGGCCTGCAACCATTTTGCCTACTTTTCAACCTTTATGCCCAGGGGTAGTGAGTCTTGCATGGACCTAGTCTTTCTGTGGGTTGTCTTGAATTTAAACATCCTGGAGGGCATGGATGGAATGGGATTATGCTGATTTTTCAGTGATTTTCGTTTTTGGGGGCTTTACTTGTGGCCTTTTCACCAGGGGTATTGAGTCTAGCATGGGCCTAGTCTTTTTGTTGGGTGTCTTGAACTTAAACATCATGGATGGCATGGATGGAATGGGATTGTGCTGATTTTGCAGTGTTTTTCGATTTTTGGGGTGTTCATGGGGAGGACAGGCCATGTGGCTGGGGGCCATTTTGAGTGCTGCTATAGGCCATGGCCATGTGCTGGGAGGCAAGTGGCCATTTTGAATGTAGGCATTGTTGTTAGGCCTGCAACCATTTTGCCTACTTTTCAACCTTTATGCCCAGGGGTAGTGAGTCTTGCATGGGCCTAGTCTTTCTGTGGGGTGTCTTGAATTTAAACATCATGGAGGGCATGGATGGAATGGGATTGTGCAGATTTTTCAGTGATTTTCGTTTTTGGGGGCTTTACTTGTGGCCTTTTCACTAGGGGTATTTGAGTCTAGCATGGGTCTAGTCTTTCTGTGGGGTGTCTTGAGCTTAAAAATCATGGAGGGCATGGATGGAATGGGATTGTGCTGATTTTTCAGTGAGTTTCGTTTTTTGGGGCTGTACTTGTGGCCTTTTCACCAGGGGTATTGAGTCTTGCATGGGCTTAGTCTTTCTGTGGGGTGTCTTGAACTTAAACATCATGGAGGGCATGGATGGAATGGGATTGTGCTGATTTTTCAGTGATTTTCGATTTTTGGGGGTGTTCATGGGGAGGGACAGGCCATGTGGCTGGGGGCCATTTTGAGTGCTGCTACAGGCCCTGGCCATGTGCTGGGAGGCAAGTGGCCATTTTGAATGTAGGCATTGTTGTTAGGCCTGCAACAATTTTGCCTACTTTTCAACCTTTATGCCCAGGGGTAGTGAGTCTTGCATGGGCCTAGTCTTTCTGTGGGTTGTCTTGAATTTAAACATCATGGAGGGCATGGATGGAATGGGATTGTGCTTATTTTTCAGTGATTTTCGTTTTTGGGGGCTGTACTTGTGGCCTTTTCACCAGGGGTATTTGAGTCTAGCATGGGCCTAGTCTTTCTGTGGGGTGTCTGGAACTTAAACATCATGGAGGGCATTGATGGAATGGGATTGTGCTGATTTTTCAGTGATTTTCGTTTTTTGGGGCTGTACTTGTGGCCTTATCACCAGGGGTATTGAGTCTTGCATGGGCCTAGTCTTTCTGTGGGGTGTCTTGAACTTAAACATCATGGAGGGCATGGATGGAATGGGATTGTGCTGATTTTGCAGTGTTTTTCGTTTTTGGGGGCTGTACTTGTGGCCTTTTCACCAGGGGTATTTGAGTCTAGCATGGGCCTAGTCTTTCTGTGGGGTGTCTTGAACTTAAACATCATGGATGGCATGGATGGAATGGGATTGTGCTGATTTTGCAGTGTTTTTCGATTTTTGGGGTGTTCATGGGGAGGACAGGCCATGTGGCTGGGGGCCATTTTGAGTGCTGCTACAGGCCATGGCCATGTGCTGGGAGGCAAGTGGCCATTTTGAATGTAGGCATTGTTGTTAGGCCTGCAACCATTTTGCCTACTTTTCAACCTTTATGCCCAGGGGTAGTGAGTCTTGCATGGGCCTAGTCTTTCTGTGGGGTGTCTTGAATTTAAACATCATGGAGGGCATGGATGGAATGGGATTGTGCAGATTTTTCAGTGATTTTCGTTTTTGGGGGCTTTACTTGTGGCCTTTTCACTAGGGGTATTTGAGTCTAGCATGGGCCTAGTCTTTCTGTGGGGTGTCTTGAGCTTAAACATCATGGAGGGCATGGATGGAATGGGATTGTGCTGATTTTTCAGTGAATTTCGTTTTTTGGGGCTGTACTTGTGGCCTTTTCACCAGGGGTATTGAGTCTTGCATGGGCTTAGTCTTTCTGTGGGGTGTCTTGAACTTAAACATCATGGAGGGCATGGATGGAATGGGATTGTGCTGATTTTTCAGTGATTTTCGATTTTTGGGGGTGTTCATGGGGAGGGACAGGCCATGTGGCTGGGGGCCATTTTGAGTGCTGCTACAGGCCCTGGCCATGTGCTGGGAGGCAAGTGGCCATTTTGAATGTAGGCATTGTTGTTAGGCCTGCAACCATTTTGCCTACTTTTCAACCTTTATGCCCAGGGGTAGTGAGTCTTGCATGGGCCTAGTCTTTCTGTGGGTTGTCTTGAATTTAAACATCATGGAGGGCATGGATGGAATGGGATTGTGCTGATTTTTCAGTGATTTTCGTTTTTGGGGGCTGTACTTGTGGCCTTTTCACCAGGGGTATTTGAGTCTAGCATGGGCCTAGTCTTTCTGTGGGGTGTCTGGAACTTAAACATCATGGAGGGCATGGATGGAATGGGATTGTGCTGATTTTTCAGTGAATTTCGTTTTTTGGGGCTGTACTTGTGGCCTTTTCACCAGGGGTATTGAGTCTTGCATGGGCTTAGTCTTTCTGTGGGGTGTCTTGAACTTAAACATCATGGAGGGCATGGATGGAATGGGATTGTGCTGATTTTTCAGTGATTTTCGATTTTTGGGGGTGTTCATGGGGAGGGACAGGCCATGTGGCTGGGGGCCATTTTGAGTGCTGCTACAGGCCCTGGCCATGTGCAGGGAGGCAAGTGGCCATTTTGAATGTAGGCATTGTTGTTAGGCCTGCAACCATTTTGCCTACTTTTCAACCTTTATGCCCAGGGGTAGTGAGTCTTGCATGGGCCTAGTCTTTCTGTGGGTTGTCTTGAATTTAAACATCCTGGAGGGCATGGATGGAATGGGATTATGCTGATTTTTCAGTGATTTTCGTTTTTGGGGGCTTTACTTGTGGCCTTTTCACCAGGGGTATTGAGTCTAGCATGGGCCTAGTCTTTTTGTTGGGTGTCTTGAACTTAAACATCATGGATGGCATGGATGGAATGGGATTGTGCTGATTTTGCAGTGTTTTTCGATTTTTGGGGTGTTCATGGGGAGGACAGGCCATGTGGCTGGGGGCCATTTTGTGTGCTGCTATAGGCCATGGCCATGTGCTGGGAGGCAAGTGGCCATTTTGAATGTAGGCATTGTTGTTAGGCCTGCAACCATTTTGCCTACTTTTCAACCTTTATGCCCAGGGGTAGTGAGTCTTGCATGGGCCTAGTCTTTCTGTGGGGTGTCTTGAATTTAAACATCATGGAGGGCATGGATGGAATGGGATTGTGCAGATTTTTCAGTGATTTTCGTTTTTGGGGGCTTTACTTGTGGCCTTTTCACTAGGGGTATTTGAGTCTAGCATGGGACTAGTCTTTCTGTGGGGTGTCTTGAGCTTAAAAATCATGGAGGGCATGGATGGAATGGGATTGTGCTGATTTTTCAGTGAGTTTCGTTTTTTGGGGCTGTACTTGTGGCCTTTTCACCAGGGGTATTGAGTCTTGCATGGGCTTAGTCTTTCTGTGGGGTGTCTTGAACTTAAACATCATGGAGGGCATGGATGGAATGGGATTGTGCTGATTTTTCAGTGATTTTAGATTTTTGGGGGTGTTCATGGGGAGGGACAGGCCATGTGGCTGGGGGCCATTTTGAGTGCTGCTACAGGCCCTGGCCATGTGCTGGGAGGCAAGTGGCCATTTTGAATGTAGGCATTGTTGTTAGGCCTGCAACAATTTTGCCTACTTTTCAACCTTTATGCCCAGGGGTAGTGAGTCTTGCATGGGCCTAGTCTTTCTGTGGGTTGTCTTGAATTTAAACATCATGGAGGGCATGGATGGAATGGGATTGTGCTTATTTTTCAGTGATTTTCGTTTTTGGGGGCTGTACTTGTGGCCTTTTCACCAGGGGTATTTGAGTCTAGCATGGGCCTAGTCTTTCTGTGGGGTGTCTGGAACTTAAACATCATGGAGGGCATGGATGGAATGGGATTGTGCTGATTTTTCAGTGATTTTCGTTTTTTGGGGCTGTACTTGTGGCCTTTTCACCAGGGGTATTGAGTCTTGCATGGGCCTAGTCTTTCTGTGGGGTGTCTTGAACTTAAACATCATGGAGGGCATGGATGGAATGGGATTGTGCAGATTTTTCAGTGATTTTCGTTTTTGGGGGCTTTACTTGTGGCCTTTTCACTAGGGGTATTTGAGTCTAGCATGGGCCTAGTCTTTCTGTGGGGTGTCTTGAGCTTAAACATCATGGAGGGCATGGATGGAATGGGATTGTGCTGATTTTTCAGTGAATTTCGTTTTTTGGGGCTGTACTTGTGGCCTTTTCACCAGGGGTATTGAGTCTTGCATGGGCTTAGTCTTTCTGTGGGGTGTCTTGAACTTAAACATCATGGAGGGCATGGATGGAATGGGATTGTGCTGATTTTTCAGTGATTTTCGATTTTTGGGGGTGTTCATGGGGAGGGACAGGCCATGTGGCTGGGGGCCATTTTGAGTGCTGCTACAGGCCCTGGCCATGTGCTGGGAGGCAAGTGGCCATTTTGAATGTAGGCATTGTTGTTAGGCCTGCAACCATTTTGCCTACTTTTCAACCTTTATGCCCAGGGGTAGTGAGTCTTGCATGGGCCTAGTCTTTCTGTGGGTTGTCTTGAATTTAAACATCATGGAGGGCATGGATGGAATGGGATTGTGCTGATTTTTCAGTGATTTTCGTTTTTGGGGGCTGTACTTGTGGCCTTTTCACCAGGGGTATTTGAGTCTAGCATGGGCCTAGTCTTTCTGTGGGGTGTCTGGAACTTAAACATCATGGAGGGCATGGATGGAATGGGATTGTGCTTATTTTTCAGTGAGTTTCGTTTTTTGGGGCTGTACTTGTGGCCTTTTCACCAGGGGTATTGAGTCTTGCATGGGCCTAGTCTTTCTGTGGGGTGTCTTGAACTTAAACATCATGGAGAGCATGGATGGAATGGGATTGTGCTGATTTTGCAGTGTTTTTCGATTTTTGGGGGTGTTCATGGGGAGGGACAGGCCATGTGGCTGGGGGCCATTTTGAGTGCTGCTACAGGCCCTGGCCATGTGCTGGGAGGCAAGTGGCCATTTTGAATGTAGGCATTGTTGTTAGGCCTGCAACAATTTTGCCTACTTTTCAACCTTCATGCCCAGGGGTAGTGAGTCTTGCATGGGCCTAGTCTTTCTGTGGGTTGTCTTGAATTTAAACATCATGGAGGGCATGGATGGAATGGGATTGTGCTGATTTTTCAGTGATTTTCGTTTTTGGGGGCTGTACTTGTGGCCTTTTCACCAGGGGTATTTGAGTCTAGCATGGGCCTAGTCTTTCTGTGGGGTGTCTTGAACTTAAACATCATGGAGGGCATGGATGGAATGGGATTGTGCTGATTTTTCAGTGATTTTCGTTTTTTGGGGCTGTACTTGTGGCCTTTTCACCAGGGGTATTGAGTCTTGCATGGGCCTAGTCTTTCTGTGGGGTGTCTTGAACTTAAACATCATGGAGGGCATGGATGGAATCGGATTGTGCTGATTTTGCAGTGTTTTTCGATTTTTGGGGGTGTTCATGGGGAGGGACAGGCCATGTGGCTGGGGCCATTTTGAGTGCTGCTACAGGCCCTGGCCATGTGCTGGGAGGCAAGTGGCCATTTTGAATGTAGGCATTGTTGTTAGGCCTGCAACCATTTTGCCTACTTTTCAACCTTTATGCCCAGGGGTAGTGAGTCTTGCATGGGCCTAGCCTTTCTGTGGGTTGTCTTGAATTTAAACATCATGGAGGGCATGGATGGAATGGGATTGTGCTGATTTTTCAGTGATTTTCGTTTTTGGGGGCTGTACTTGTGGCCTTTTTACCAGGGGTATTTGAGTCTAGCATGGGCCTAGTCTTTCTGTGGGGTGTCTTGAACTTAAGCATCATGGAGGGCATGGAGGGAATGGGATTGTGCTGATTTTTCTGGGGTTTTTTTTCGATTTTTTTGGGGTGTATAACTGAACTGATGTTCCTCTGTCTTCCATTGTTTTTAGGTGCACAAGACTCAAGAGAACCACCAGTGCCAGGAAGAAGTCCTGCAGCGGTGTGTGTGTGCAGCATAACGTCACGCGACGTCACGTCTGACCTCAGACAACTCTACAATTCGTGCCACTGCGGCCTGCTGTCTGACCTGCTCTGAAGAAGATGGCCCCAAAAAAAGGTCTCCTTAGCTCCTCTAGCAAGAAAGTTGCTAGTAAGGAGCAGAAGAAGCAAGTTACCAAGGAGGCTGGTGTGCCAACCGCCACGTTTTTTGGGAGCAAAAAAAAAAGTACGCCTGCAGCAGCAGGATCTGCTGGGGACCAAGCTGGGAGCAGCACCCCCGCTCCATTGGGTTCAGTGCCTCCACCACCACGCCAACTTAAGTCAAAGCCCTTGAGTGCTTCAGAGGCAGTCAGTGTACTTCTCCAATCACCATCGACCAGTGATGTTGGCTCATCGCAAGAAAGTAGCAGCAATGTCCCTGAATCAACACAGGTTGTTGTAACTCATCTGACAAGTGTTGAACAACCACAGCCGCAACAACAAATGTGCAAGTAGTACAAGCCCAAGTACCTGTGGAAGGAGAGGCAGCGCAAGGAGATGCGCAAGCAGAGGTGCATGGAGGGTCACAAGTGCCCACAATAGTTGTTCCTCCCGAAGTAGGGGCACATCAGGAAATTGACAATCAGACCGAGGTATCATTTGAGGAAGCCACTCCTCCTGATGATCATTCATTGTCTTCCACATCCCTAGCAAGGAAAAGATCAAGGGGGGTGTCTACATCTTCTTCAAGCTCACCTCCTACTGATGATCTGGATGACGAATGGGTACCACCACGGCAGCCTGAGAGTGAGGCACACCATGATCTCACAAAGATACCTAAGCGTAAAAGGAAGGTCGTCGAAAAACTCATAGCTATGGAGTGTGATGAGGCTCAACAAGAAGTGACGCATACTGCTGCTGATGAAGCCCTTCACGACGACGATTCAGTCATCATAATGGTCACTGCAGCCCCAGCGGGCATGCAGCAAAGAGACATTTTGACCCTATCCCGAGAAGCTGCTGAGCGTGATGATGATGTCGACGAGGAGTCAATGGAAACACAACAATCATTGGATTTGGAGTTAACTAGTACACCAACACCTACCGCTTCCATATTTCTTCCTCGCAAGAAGGGACTTCCATCCACCTGGACCTCAATTAGTGGTGGTGAAAGTGCAAAACATACTGAAGTTCGGCAATCCACATCCTCCACTTCATCTGGCATTAGCAGCAGGACCACCACCACCAGTATCGCCGCCTCATCCGGCCCCCAAAGACATTTCAAGTCTCCAGTTTGGGACTTCTTTAGTGTTTGCCCAAGAATGGAAAACGTAGCCATTTGTAGCATGTGTAAGCTTCGAGTTAGTCGTGGTAAGTTTGGTACCAACTATGGTACCGGAGGCCAGAGAGGTCATCTTAGGAGAGCGCACCCTGTCCAATGGTTTGCGCACCTAGAGGCGGTCAAGGAAGCCCGAATTGCACGTAATGAAAACGTTGATTTTTCATCTGATGATGACGAGGAGGAAGAAGACGATTCAAACACTTCACTTACACCCAGTACCCCTGTCAGCAGCACACCCCATGTGAGCCACACTAAGAGTGTGGGAGAGAGTGAGACATCAATGCGGAAAAGTTCATCAGCGAGCGTAACTGGGTCGAAGATATCATCATCATCCCGTAAATCCTTGGTCCAGGGCAACATTAAAAAGATGTTGTTTACAGAAGCGCAATATGAACGCAACCACCCACTGACGCGTCTGTATAACACTAAGCTGGCTAAAATGCTAGCTCTGGACCTTCTCCCTTTTTCTTTTGTAGAAGGGGTTTGTTTTCTAGAATTAGTGGCAGCGCTCTGCCCTAAATGGAAGGTTCCTAGCCGGTTCTATTTTGCCCGAGTTGCGGTTCCAGCACTAAATGAAGATGTTCTGGAGGTGATTGGGGCAGCTTTGCAGAAGAGTGCTGTTCACACTATACATCTGACAACAGACATGTGGACCAGTGGCGCAGGCGCTGATTACATGTGCATCACTGCACACTGGGTCTCTTTTTCAGGGGCTAAAGCAAAGCTAAATGCAGGTTTTGACGCGGACATTGTTTTTAAAGCTGCTCGGAAACATGCAACACTAGCCATGTTTGGTTTGGAGAAACGTCACACAGCAGAAAAGATTTTGGATGTCTTTAACACAAAGGTCCATAACTGGCTGTCCCCAAAAAACGCCAGGTTGGTTATGTTTCCACGGACAATGGCGCCAATATAGTTAAGGCCATGAGGCTGGGTTACTATTTCAGAGTGCCGTGTTTGGCGCACTGTATAAACCTGGTTGTCCAAAAATTCTTGGGTAATAAAGGCAGTGCAGCGTACAGAGTATTGGACACCTGCCGAAAAATGTGCAACCATTTCAGCCATTCTTTTAAGGCCCGGAAGCAGCTGAGGAGCCTGCTATATCAACGTCAAATGCCAGTGAAAACACTCATCCAGGAGGAGGTAACACGTTGGAACTCAACCTTCTACATGCTTGAGCGTCTGTATGAGCAGTATACGGTACTCGATCAATATTTTTTAACAGAGGGTACAGCTCAGGAGGACCTGAGGATGGGTGCGGCGCAATGGAACATAGTTCAAAGCCTGACACGCATGCTTCGTCCTTTTGAGTTCTTCACGCGTGCAGTCAGCAAGGAGGACTGTAATTTGGGAAAAGCTATCCCATTGTTGTACATGCTGGAGCACCAACTGAAGGAGGTGTGTTCTGTGTTTGAAAAATATGTAAAAAACCAAGACTCTTTTGTTCTGGCTGAGAAATTATTAGAGCTCCTACAAGGTGATGAACGTCTTAAAATGATCCACTCAGAAGAGCATTACATTTGTGCTACTATTCTGGATCCATGCTACAAAAAGGCGCTGGCAGGCCAAGCATTATTTCCTTTTGATGATGAATATGTTCCAAAGTACAAACGTTGGCTAGCCTTGTCAGCCAAGAGGTTTGAAAGAGAACGGCAGAAAATTGAAGGAAATGGCAGTACATCAGCAGGCCATCCCCAGTCAAAACAATCCACTTCTGCACCTGTGGCTGTGGCACAAGTGACCTCTCAGCCGTTAAAGACACCGGCAACCGGATCATCTGCACCAGACACAACAGAAACATTGGAGGCTGAAGAGGATTGGCTGGCTCGGCTTGGGTTTGGTTCTCAAAAGGTCAGAGGCACAGCAACAGCTAAGCAAAGTGGAGGAACCTTGGATGAGGACCTTGAGTCGATGGTGAAGGACTATCTGAATGACTCAACAGAGGTCTATGTTAATGCTGACCCATTGGCGTATTGGTATGGGAAAAAAGAATTGTGGCCACAGCTCACCAACCTGGCTTTAAACTACTTGTCTTGCCCACTCACAAGCGTGTCTTCTGAACGTGTTTTCAGTGCTGCTGGTGGCATTGTAACTTCCAAACGGAGCCGCCACTCGCCCAAAAATGTGGAGAGGTTAACAATGATCAAGATGAATCAGCACCTCATACCACCAGATTTCAGAGTACGAGAAAGCACGCCGGATGAAGACGAGGTGGCCAGCAACATAGATGAGGGAATTTCTACTCTTATGGAAAAAGGGATGTGCACCGCCTTATTGTAGTAAACTTTAACTGTGCTGGCATGGAAATCACTCCCCTCCTGGAGTGTATGTCTGAATACTAACTAGTTGCACACCTATGAGCCCATAGGTGTATCTCCCATGGCACCAGTATTAAATGCTGTTAATCCAGCTGAAGTTGTAATCCCAAATAAAGTTCAAAACGAAAATGTTTTCTTGTTCAGAATGAATTGTATTTCAAATTGTTTCACATTATTTGATTCATAACATGTAGCAACAATCGTGTTTGTTCCAATGCATTTCGGTGAATACAATCACCTTCGTCAGGGAACGTCTACAAACAAATGAAAAATATACAATGTAACAATTTGCAATAGAAACATGTTTAAATCACACTGTTCACTTGAGTTTAAATTAATCTGTAGCGCATTACTAAAGCGTGTTAAAGCAGGTTTTATGGGCTACTGAAAACATGGTCGGCAGTAACGTTTCCGCGTGCACCAGTGTATACCCTGGCGGTTAATTAAAAGGTTCGCTTGGGCTTGTCATTTGCTCGCTGTTTCACGGAGTGTAAAGGTCGCATTGCCGCTTACGCTCGGTTTGTTTTAAATCTAATCGTAGCTCACCTTCTGCTGCTTATTAAATCTCTCCGCCTGGAAGTTCCTGTATCGGTTTGTGTGCTCTCCGGCAAAGGAAGCTCCAACTAACGCAGCGAAAGTCGCGCATGCGCAGTTACTGACTATAAGGGTGTGGTTTTAACGTTTTTTTAAAAAAGAAATTGACAAACCAAAACTTTAGTGATCAAAACTTCGCGCATCGTGTATCTACTACGGGTAGAGGTCAATCAAGGCGCCACAATTGGTATTTACATACTGCTCATGTGTACGTTCTCTATACTTCTAAGACATGATACAACAGCTGATTATTTACAAGTAACACAAAAATTCTGTTCGATCATTAAGCCCATGTGGCTTGAGGCTGTTCAAATAATAGATCCAGTGATTCTCTCGTTTTAGCAAGTTTTTTTTGTTCAACGCTCCTTCTTTCCTTGGTACAATCTCCAATATGCATGCTCTCAGTTGGTTTAAATTATGGCGTTTTTCAGTAAAATGGGAAGCTACTGTGGATTTCGTGGAATGGGTTCTGATATTGCTCTTATGTTCAGTCAATCTCACTTTTAGTTTTCTTTCTGTGTGTCCCACATATACACTCCCACATGGGCATTTTAAAAGGTACACCACGTTGGTGGTGTCGCAACTTGCGTTGACTCTGAGTGGTATTTTGTGTCCTTTCATGGGGTGATTTATCGTTGTCCCCTTAATGATGTTATGACAGTTAGCACAATTTAGGCACGGTACTGTTCCTCTGTATATTTGGTGGGGTGTGGTCTGCTTGGGTTTCTTCAGTAGTTCACCTAAGTTTTTTCCTCTTGAGTGAGCGAATAGAGGTTCTAGATCAAATATGCCATTGAAATCCGTTTCCATTTTGACTATTTGCCAATTCTTGTAGATGATTTTCTTGAACTGGGAGCTTACATTAGAGTATTTGCTGGCGCACGTTATCCTTTGTGGTTTTATTGTGGTTTTATAAGTTAGGAGTTCTTGTCTGGTTTTAGTTAGTGCTCTTGTCTGAGATTTCTGAATCATTTCCTCTGGATATCCTCTAGTGGCGAATCTGTCTGCCATGTTTTGTAGCTGTTCTTGGCATACGTGGTCCTCAGATACCCCTCTCCTAACCCTGAGAAATTGAGTGTATGGGAGGTGGTTCTTCAACGTTGAGGGATGGTGACTGGTGTAATGTAAAAGATTATTCTTGTCTGTGGGTTTTCGGTATAAGTTCGTGGTGATGATGCCATTGTTTAATGTGATTTCTACATCGAGGTATTGGATGGTGGTGTCATTGATCTTCCATGTAAATTTAATTCTCTCGTTTTTCTCATCCAATATCTTCAATTGTTGCTCCAAAGTTTCTTGTGTACCTTTCCATATGATGAACATGTCATCAATGAATCTCATGTAGGCTAACAGATGTGTTGCCCACTCTTGGTCATTATAAATGTGTTCCTCTTCAAAAGCTCCCATGAAAAGATTCGCGTACGCCGGTGCGGCGCAATTTCCCATGGCTGTTCCATTTAGTTGAATGTACCAGTTTTGTTCATAGGTGAAATAGCTGTTCAAAAGGGTAAATTCCATCAGTTGCAACAAAAAGAGTTGTAAATCATGCGAGTAAGTATTGTGTAATAAAGCTTTTTCAATTGCCTCCAGGCCTTCTCTGTGAGGTATGGCTGTGTATAACGTTTTTACATCTATGGTAGCCATGATGCAATCTGGTTCAATTTTTACTGCTTGTAACTTCACCAAAAAGTCTGTAGTATCTTTTATGTAGGAGAGATTTTTGATGACCAAAGGTTGCAGGTACTTGTCAATGAATTTGCCCACTGGTTCGTGTATGCTCAACTTGGTGGATACGATGGGCCGACATGGAGGTTTGTTCAGGTCTTTGTGTACCTTGGGTACTAGATAAATGGTGGGACTCTTTGGGTTCTCTTGCATGAGGTATTGTTTGGTCTTTTCATTGATGATTCCTTGTTCGGTGGCTTGTTTCAACATGCTTTGTAATTTTTTGCGTATATCCATCGTGGGATCATAATTTATTTGCATGTATGTATTGGTATCACTTAAGTGCGTCTGCATGGCTTCCTCATAGAACTTCTTGTTCATTATAACCGTTGCTCCTCCCTTGTCTGCCTTTTGGCATATTATCTGTTGGTTGTTCGCTATGCTCTCAATTGCTCCAAATTCTTTTTTAGACATGTTTGGATTTTTGACTCTCTTGTTGGTGTTGATTTTGTTGATTTCTTGTCTACACAAGTTTTCAAAAAGGTCTATCATTTTGTGCGATGTGGGTGGCATGTAATTGCTGGAGGTTTTCAAGCCTTTTAATTCATCTTCTTTAGGAGGTGGTTTTTCTCTTAGTATATTCTCAAAAAAATGTCTTAGTCTCATTTTGCGTGTGAGTTTAAAGAGACTCACTTCCAATTCTAGCTTGTTTGTATGGGTGCTTGGTACGAACGATAACCCTCATTGCAAGGTGTTTATTTGTAAGTCATTTAGGTTTTGATCTGAAATATTCAACACTAGGTTTTCTTTTCTGGTTAATGCTGTTTCTTTCTCTCTTTCCTGGTCGTGGTGTTCCTCGTTTGTGGAGGGTTTGTTTCTTTTGTTTTTGTTGCGTCCCCTCCTGGGTCTTCTGTTCCTGTTGGGCCTACATCTAAAAAAGGCTCCGGGGTGGCTGATTTATCAGATGGTATGTTTCTTGTAGGAGCTTTTCTTTGCTCCGTTCTGTCACTGTCTGTGGATGACGTATCTGTTTGGGATGTGACCAGGAAAGAAAGAAAGAAACAGCATTAACCAGAAAAGAAAACCTAGTGTTGAATATTTCAGATCAAAACCTAAATGACTTACAAATAAACACCTTGCAACGAGGGTTATCGTTCGTACCAAGCACCCATACAAACAAGCTAGAATTGGAAGTGAGTCTCTTTAAACTCACACGCAAAATGAGACTAAGACATTTTTTTGAGAATATACTAACAGAAAAACCACCTCCTAAAGAAGATGAATTAAAAGGCTTGAAAACCTCCAGCAATTACATGCCACCCACATCGCACAAAATGATAGACCTTTTTGAAAACTTGTGTAGACAAGAAATCAACAAAATCAACACCAACAAGAGAGTCAAAAATCCAAACATGTCTAAAAAAGAATTTGGAGCAATTGAGAGCATAGCGAACAACCAACAGATAATATGCCAAAAGGCAGACAAGGGAGGAGCAACGGTTATAATGAACAAGAAGTTCTATGAGGAAGCCATGCAGACGCACTTAAGTGATACCAATACATACATGCAAATAAATTATGATCCCACGATGGATATACGCAAAAAATTACAAAGCATGTTGAAACAAGCCACCGAACAAGGAATCATCAATGAAAAGACCAAACAATACCTCATGCAAGAGAACCCAAAGAGTCCCACCATTTATCTAGTACCCAAGGTACACAAAGACCTGAACAAACCTCCATGTCGGCCCATCGTATCCACCAAGTTGAGCATACACGAACCAGTGGGCAAATTCATTGACAAGTACCTGCAACCTTTGGTCATCAAAAATCTCTCCTACATAAAAGATACTACAGACTTTTTGGTGAAGTTACAAGCAGTAAAAATTGAACCAGATTGCATCATGGCTACCATAGATGTAAAAACGTTATACACAGCCATACCTCACAGAGAAGGCCTGGAGGCAATTGAAAAAGCTTTATTACACAGTACTTACTCGCATGATTTACAACTCTTTTTGTTGCAACTGATGGAATTTACCCTTTTGAACAGCTATTTCACCTATGAACAAAACTGGTACATTCAACTAAATGGAACAGCCATGGGAAATTGCGCCGCACCGGCGTACGCAAATCTTTTCATGGGAGCTTTTGAAGAGGAACACATTTATAATGACCAAGAGTGGGCAACACATCTGTTAGCCTACATGAGATTCATTGATGACATGTTCATCATATGGAAAGGTACACAAGAAACTTTGGAGCAACAATTGAAGATATTGGATGAGAAAAACGAGAGAATTAAATTTACATGGAAGATCAATGACACCACCATCCAATATCTCGATGTAGAAATCACATTAAACAATGGCATCATCACCACGAACTTATACCGAAAACCCACAGACAAGAATAATCTTTTACATTACACCAGTCACCATCCCTCAACGTTGAAGAACCACCTCCCATACACTCAATTTCTCAGGGTTAGGAGAGTGGTATCTGAGGACCACGTATGCCAAGAACAGCTACAAAACATGGCAGACAGATTCGCCACTAGAGGATATCCAGAGGAAATGATTCAGAAATCTCAGACAAGAGCACTAACTAAAACCAGACAAGAACTCCTAACTTATAAAACCACAATAAAACCACAAAGGATAACGTGCGTCAGCAAATACTCTAATGTAAGCTCCCAGTTCAAGAAAATCATCTACAAGAATTGGCAAATAGTCAAAATGGAAACGGATTTCAATGGCATATTTGATCTAGAACCTCTATTCGCTCACTCAAGAGGAAAAAACTTAGGTGAACTACTGAAGAAACCCAAGCAGACCACACCCCACCAAATATACAGAGGAACAGTACCGTGCCTAAATTGTGCTAACTGTCATAACATCATTAAGGGGACAACGATAAATCACCCCATGAAAGGACACAAAATACCACTCAGAGTCAACGCAAGTTGCGACACCACCAACGTGGTGTACCTTTTAAAATGCCCATGTGGGAGTGTATATGTGGGACACACAGAAAGAAAACTAAAAGTGAGATTGACTGAACATAAGAGCAATATCAGAACCCATTCCACGAAATCCACAGTAGCTTCCCATTTTACTGAAAAACGCCATAATTTAAACCAACTGAGAGCATGCATATTGGAGATTGTACCAAGGAAAGAAGGAGCGTTGAACAAAAAAAACTTGCTAAAACGAGAGAATCACTGGATCTATTATTTGAACAGCCTCAAGCCACATGGGCTTAATGATCGAACAGAATTTTTGTGTTACTTGTAAATAATCAGCTGTTGTATCATGTCTTAGAAGTATAGAGAACGTACACATGAGCAGTATGTAAATACCAATTGTGGCGCCTTGATTGACCTCTACCCGTAGTAGATACACGATGTGCGAAGTTTTGATCACTAAAGTTTTGGTTTGTCAATTTCTTTTTAAAAAAAACGTTAAAACCACACCCTTATAGTCAGTAACTGCGCATGCGCGACTTTCGCGGCGTTAGTTGGAGCTTCCTTTGCCGGAGAGCACACAAACCGATACAGGAACTTCCAGGCGGAGAGATTTAATAAGCAGCAGAAGGTGAGCTACGATTAGATTTAAAACAAACCGAGCGTAAGCGGCAATGCGACCTTTACACTCCGTGAAACAGCGAGCAAATGACAAGCCCAAGCGAACCTTTTAATTAACCGCCAGGGTATACACGGGTGCACGCGGAAACGTTACTGCCGACCATGTTTTCAGTAGCCCATAAAACCTGCTTTAACACGCTTTAGTAATGCGCTACAGATTAATTTAAACTCAAGTGAACAGTGTGATTTAAACATGTTTCTATTGCAAATTGTTACATTGTATATTTTTCATTTGTTTGTAGACGTTCCCTGACGAAGGTGATTGTATTCACCGAAATGCATTGGAACAAACACGATTGTTACTACATGTTATGAATCAAATAATGTGAAACAATTTGAAATACAATTCATTCTGAACAAGAAAACATTTTCGTTTTGAACTTTATTTGGGATTACAACTTCAGCTGGATTAACAGCATTTAATACTGGTGCCATGGGAGATACACCTATGGGCTCATAGGTGTGCAACTAGTTAGGAATTTCTACTCTGTCAGGTGACACTGAGCTCACCCTGCCTGAATTCGCAGAGTATGATGACGAAGCCTTATTCTTATTCCTGGACCGTGATACCGAGCCCTGAAAATGAGACAACGAATCAATAACTTTCTTTTTCGTCCTTATTCACTTTTATTCCTGTGTGTCTGTCTTTCTTTGTTGTGCACAGTTAATATATTTCAAACTTTAATCAGATAATCACAAAAACAAGCCCATCAGCTGAACTGTCTTCACTGGTTTGCTAATTGATTTGAAGGTGCCGCAGTCTGCATTCCTGAGGTTCACAAGTTCAGAAGAACATGCTCCTCTATCCTCCTCCTCCAGACTCCTATTTCCATCAAAGCAGAGGGCTGGTTTACGCCCAATGAAGAAAGACTCAGCACTTGTGGGGGTGTTGTTCTACCTCTTTGCAGGTGAGTTGACGGCTCTGGGACCATTGTTGGGAAGCTCTAATACCGGATAAAAGTGGTTTGGACCAAATCCGAGGCGCAAATTTTTTAGTGTTTTTGCTGACTTGCTTGCCTTTGAGGTGCTCTTAGGGGGGGTTCCGTCTGTTTGTGGGTGAGTTTCGGGGTCTGTCAGCACTGCTGGGACACTCTAATCTTGATTGCATCTGCTTTTCAGGAAATCCGTGGTGGCAACCCCGACTTATGGCCTAGCTACGCAGCGCGTTTGGACCGAAGGCCGAGAAATATTGTAAGTAGGAGATGTTGCTTTTGGCCTGTTTGGGGGTGTTATGCTTTTTGGCGGGTGGGTTGGCGGGTCTTGGGGCATTCCTGGGAAGGTCTAATACCGGGTAGAAGTGGTTGGGACAAAATCCACGCCGATTTTTTGTTGTTGCTATTTCTGACATTTTGCTCAATGTAGCGTTTTCGTGGGCCTGTTTGGGGGGCTTCCTGGTGTTTGTGGGTGAGTTTCGGGGTCTGGGAGCACTGCTGGGACACTCTAATCTTGATTGCATTTGCTTTTCCAGAAATCCGTGGTGGCAACCCCGACTTACGGCCTAGCTACGCAGCGCGTTTGGACCGAAGGCCGAGAAATATTGTAAGTAGGAGATGTTGCTTTTGGCCTGTTTGGGGGTGTTATGCTTTTTGGCGGGTGGGTTGGCGGGTCTTGGGGCATTCCTGGGAAGGTCTAATACCGGGTAGAAGTGGTTGGGACAAACTCCACGCCGATTTTTTTTGTTGCTATTTCTGACATTTTGCTCAATGTAGCGTTTTCGGGGGCCTGTTTGGGGGGCTTCCTGGTGTTTGTGGGTGGGTTTCGGGGTCTGGGCGCACTGCTGGCTATATATACTTTACTTTGCAAGAGGTTTGAAGCAAATCCATGGTGGCAGAGGGGAGTTAGGGCCTAGCTGCAGAGCGCGCGCGGAGTGATTTGGGAAATTTGGAAAAAATGACAAAGTCCCCATTTTTGTACTTTTGCTCTTTGGCTGTTTAGGGGTCTTCTACTCGTTTTCTCCTGGGTTGACGGCTCTGGGGCCATTGCTGGGAAGCTCTAATACCGGATAAAAGTGGTTTGGACAAAATCCACGCTGATTTTTTGTTGTTGCTATTTCTGACATTTTGCTCAATGTAGCGTTTTCGGGGGCCTATTTGGGGGGCTTCCTGGTGTTTGTGGGTGAGTTTCGGGGTCTGGGCGCACTGCTGGCTATATATACTTTACTTTGCAAGAGGTTTGAAGCAAATCCATGGTGGCAGAGGGGAGTTAGGGCCTAGCTGCAGAGCGCGCGCGGAGTGATTTGGGAAATTTGGAAGAAATGACAAAGTCCCCATTTTTGTACTTTTGCTCTTTGGCTGTTTAGGGGTCTTCTACTCGTTTTCTCCTGGGTTGACGGCTCTGGGGCCATTGCTGGGAAGCTCTAATACCGGATAAAAGTGGTTTGGACAAAATCCCCGCTGATTTTTTTTTGCTATTTCTGACATTTTGCTCAATGTAGCGTTTCCGGGGGCCTGTTTGGGGGGCTTCCTGGTGTTTGTGGGTGAGTTTCGGGGTCTGGGTGCACTGCTGGCTATATATACTTTACTTTGCAAGAGGTTTGAAGCAAATCCATGGTGGCAGAGGGGAGTTAGGGCCTAGCTGCAGAGCGCGCGCGGAGTGATTTGGGAAATTTGGAAAAAAATGACAAAGTCCCCATTTTTGTACTTTTGCTCTTTGGCTGTTTGGGGGTCTTCTACTCGTTTTCTCCTGGGTTGACGGCTCTGGGGCCATTGCTGGGAAGCTCTAATACCGGATAAAAGTGGTTTGGACAAAATCCACGCCAATTTTTTTTTTTGCTATTTGTGACATTTTGCTCAATGTAGCGTTTTCGGGGGCCTGTTTGGGGGGCTTCCTGGTGTTTGTGGGTGAGTTTCGGGGTCTGGGAGCACTGCTGGGACACTCTAATCTTGATTGCATTTGCTTTTCAGGAAATCCGTGGTGGCAAACCGGACCTATGGCCTAGCTACGCAGCGCGTTTGGACCGAAGGCCGAGAAATATTGCAAGTATGAGATTTTGCTTTTGGCCTGTTTGGGGGTGTTATGCTTTTTAGCGGGTGGGTTGGCGGGTCTTGGGGCATTCCTGGGAAGGTCTAATACCGGGTAGAAGTGGTTGGGACAAAATCCTCGCGGAAAAGCCTTTTGGCACTTTTTGTAACTTAGGGTTCGTTAGGGTTAGCCCTAGCAGCAGGATTGCATGTATTTCGGGGTGTTCTAGATTTTTGCAACTGAGTTCTGGGGTCTTAGAGCACTCGTGAGAATGTGTAATTTTGGTTGCAAGTCATTTGAAGAAAATCCATGGTGGGAAAGGGTGGATTTGGCATAGTTAAAGAAAGCCTTTGCCACTATTCTTAACTTAGGGTTCGTTAGGGTTAGCAGTATTTCTATTGCATGTGTTTGGGTGGGGGGGGGTTTCGAGTCTTGGAGCGATGCTGGCTATGGATACTTTTGCTTGGTTGCTTGCAAGTGGTTTGAATGCAATCCACGGTGGGTAAGGGGGTACTTGGGCCTACTTTTACTTTCAAAGTACGTTTTGTCACCAGTTTTCTGCTAGGCCTCGTTTTTTGAGATTTGATTGGGGGTCTTCTACATTTTTGCGACTGGCTTTAGTAAGGGTCTGGGTGGGAGCACTGCTGGGAAGATCTAATTTTGTTCTAAAACACAGTTTACAGTACACCTAGCTTGAGGAGAAAGATCCGCTACATTAATTTGCCCATACTTATTTATCCTTCAAAAGGTGACTCAGACAGAGTACGCACTTTCAAAAATATTGTACTGTCTACTAGGAAAATCAAAGTGTGACTTTTTGCACTCCACAGCCTACATACCTTAGATTTATTTATCAGTGGTGTTGTAATATTATATCACTTCCTGTTTTTCGTTGAATAATTACAGGCCTGGTTTCAGTCTGTGCAATAGGGAAAAAAGGATGAAGTCAGGCTTCACATTAGCGAGCCACAATTCAGCATCAGGAAGGCAGTGGACAGGGTGTCTTCTGGTCACCAACATTGATGGATGAAGCGTCAGCTGCAATGGAGGAGTGCCGCTAATGAGAGGAATTTTTTTCTGCATGCAACTTACTTACCAAATTCAACAGGACAACTACAACAACATACAGATACAGTATCCTTTGTCTTTTTCTCTGACTGTCACTGCATTTCTTGGATCTCTCTCTGCTTCTAAATTGATCCCTTAACACATCACTTAGTCCACTCCACTATCACATCTGCACCACACATAGTCATTTGTAAGTGCTCCTACGTAATTCGCAAGTCGCAGCACGCCCCAGCCCGTAGAGGACTGGGATGGCCCAAATGATGAAGCATGTCACCAAGGGGCAACCCTGGTGAGTGAGGGGACACCTAGAAAAAGAGCAATTTCTCCTTTTCTATCTACTATACCTTTCAGACCAACCCCATTGAGTGTTGTGAATGGATTTATAGTGACCAGCAAGGCTCTCAGGTATCTGGCAACAGAGACCTTATGTTGAATATAGTTATCAATAATTATACACACGCCCTGTACTGTCGCATTCTTTCTTCCACAGTTGTCGAAAGTACTACTTACTTTTCACTGACATGCATGCAGTAGTGCATGCACTTTCAAAGATTGATGGATAGGTTTGTACCCAAAGATTTGTTGATGTTCAATTGTTTGTCCATGCTGTGCTTTTTTTACAGGGTGTCTTCTGGTGACCAACATCGATGGACGAAGCGTCGGCTGCAATGGAGGAGTGCCGCTAATAAGAGGATTTTCTTTCTGCATGCAACTTACTTACCAAATTCAACAGGACAACTACAACAACATACAGATACAGTATCCTTTGTCTTTTTCTCTGACTGTGACTGCATTTCTTGGATCTCTCTCCGCTTCTAAATTGATCCCTTAACACATCACTTAGTCCACTCCACAATCACATCTGCACCACACATAGTCATTTGTAAGTGCTCCTACGTAATTCGCAAGTGACAGCACGCCCCAGCCCGTAGAGGACTGGGATGGCCCCAATGATGAAGCATGTCACCAAGGGGCAACCCTGGTGAGTGAGGGGACACCTAGAAAAAGAGCAATTTCTCCTTTTCTATCTACTATACCTTCCAGACCAACCCCATTGAGTGTTGTGAATGGATTTATAGTGACCTGCAAGGCTCTCAGGTATCTGGCAACAGAGACCTTATGTTGAATATAGTTATCAATAATTCCACACACGCCCTGTACTGTCGCATTCTTTCTTCCACAGTTGTCGAACGTACTACTTACTTTTCACTGACATGCATGCAGTAGTGCATGCACTTTCAAAGATTGATGGATAGGTTTGTACCCAAAGATTTGTTTATGTTCACAATTGTTTGTCCATGCTGTGCTATTTTTTCTTGTCTCCCAAAACCTTTCACAAAAACCCCCGTACCCATCCATTTTTCAAACCCTAACCCTCTTCCCCCGGGCTGTGTGGTTTTGATTGATGTGTGACTAAATTACAGCAATAAATCCACACACTTGCTGGGGAGGATAAGGTGATACCAACAGGCTGGTGAAGAAATCCGAGGATATATTCTTACTCTGCTTGACAAAGACCCATGGCTAATGTCAAAGAACTTCAACCGAATTAGTAGTTATACTTTACCATTTGTTAGGCTACAATGTGGTACTCTTCTAGTGCACTGTCACCTGCTATATTCTCTATTGTACCGTTGTATTGCTCAGGAGTGTGAGAAGTTGGCCCGATATGCAACGTTCGCTATTCTAGCGACCGCTATGTATCGTTCCAACGACCCTTATGGTGTTTGGTTGTAAGTCAACCTATAGACCAGCTATCCTAGTAGCGTGGATACGAGCAGTCTAAGGCTAAAGACTCGAGAGGGCGCGTTAAGCCAGCTGTTTACCACACATGTACCCCTTGAACACCCAGTGAAAGGACACCACACAAGTGTTATGAAAATAAACAGTATATTTATTAAGAATCACAACAGCCCTGTACTCTTTATGAGGACAGGGTACTAAGCACAAACCAATTCTCTTCAGTAAATACTTCAAGTGCACAGTTTAAAGACAAGTGTCCGAGGACACGGAAAGGTTAAGGCAAGTCGGAAGCGAGGGACTCGGGACCCTAGAGTAAGGAGGCTATGCAGGCACCGAAATGCCGAGTTACCTAGCCACGAGGGCTGCGGCTGCACAAGTCTTACAGGCGTCGGGGTCTTCGCTGACGAGCCAGGAGCCGGAAGAAAAGGAGTTGCTGGCCGGCGACCAGTGGTGTATAGTTCGTAGAGATTGATGAAACCTGAAAGCAGAGGGGACCAAGTTCGTACTACTAGCCAGTAGTCAGAGGGTACCAGGAAGGCACCAGTTGGCCGTCACCTCGACCAGGTGAGTGGGCGACGCTAGGCTCTGCAGTCTCACGGACCAGGAGGCGTTGTCGGCGACCACGGTGGAGGTGCGAGCTGTCCCACGACGGATGTCGCTGTCGGCGTCTTGGGTGGACCAGGAGGGTCCGGGGTGCTTCTCAAAAGATGGAAGCAGGGGCCAGTCCGGAGCAACCAGACCGGCAGTGTTGATTCTTGGTCGTCGTCACAGAAGGGCACAAGCCAGCGGCTAGTGACCAGACAACGTGCTGAGCAGCGAGCAGAAGGGCCCCACGCAGATCGTGGAGATGCTGGGAGACTGCACTTCGGTGCTAGAGCGGCTCAGGGTCGGGGCTTCTCGGACCCCAGAGCACTCACCAGAGAGTTACCTCGATGGTCGTGCTGGTTTTTAAGAGCGTGCAGGTTCTGATGATGGCCGGTCCCTCGAGGTCTCGTCGCACCCACAGATCACAGCTGAGCTGATGACGTGGGTAGAGGTCAGAGGTGCCAGGGAAGCCGGTTTCTCGTCGAGCTGGGCCGTCGGACTCCTTGAGGAAGGACTTACAGCAAACCGCAGAGTTCTTAGATGGTGCCCGCTGATGCAGGGTGACTACTCCTTAGTCACAAGGGAGAAATCTTAAGAAGAGTCTTGAAGTCCTTTCGTAGAAAGTATTCTTGATTCAAAGATGATCTAATTTGGAAGGGTCCCCGCTCCGGCCTTTATCCTAAAGAAAGGGGTGGGAACATGACTAGGTCCTGCCCTAAGGGTGGGACCAGGAAGGGGGGTAGTTACACCCCTCTCCCCTGCCGGACTTTCCCCAGGCCAGGGCTGTCGCCCCTGGAACTGGTTCTAACCGGCAGATGCGTAGTGAGCACCGGGGTGCCACTCCGCAGTCACCTTCTCGCAAAAGCCCTACCTACCCAGAATACACAAACCCTGTCTGGGACGGTGCGAACACCGCCCTCGACAGGAAACCCTTTGTCCAAGTGCTCCTCGCTGGAAGGACTCCCAGCAGCAGGAGGTCAGACTTGTGTCTGTGGTGGCAGCATCCATTTTGTGGAGCTGAGGCTTTCGTTAACTTTAACCGGGGTTCACAGTTACGTACATGTCGTGTCCCTCTAGAAGGGCGGAATGCTAACCTCGTCGCCAGAGTTGGTGAGAGGGCAGCGTCCCGATTCGTATGACACCTTACTCGACATGTCTTGATAACGCGACACCGAAGTTACTGATATGGTACGCGTTATCATGGAACAGCCATTGGGTCTTGATTCCGCAAGCTGCAACCGGGCTCGGCTCGGGCCAGAGCTTAGTTCACACGAGCCCATGCACTCTGCCTTCAGGATTGTCAAGGCCTGCCATAGGAGTGACTGATAGGAACTCGGGTGTCCATTGGAGGGTTAGATATAGGGCTACTATATCTAAAGCAAAGGGTGATTACACGACTTTGCCCCAGCTGTCATGCAGCCAGTTGTGTCAAATTTAGGAGGCCAGCCAGGGGTGGCATAATACATGCTGCAGCCCCTGGCGGCCCTGGGTACACCTATGCCCTGAGTTACAGGGTCTGATAAGGTGGCCCAGTACCAATTGGTAAATGCACCTAGGGTACATCTCGTAATTTAGAAAGAGAACAGCCAGGCTGTGGGTTTGAATGGCAGGCCCACAGCCAGAGAAAGTCGTAAACCAGTGAAACAAAAGCAAAAAATCTGGGTGATCATAGGATTGCAGACCCTACTCTCCTACATGACCCCCCCCCCAAACGTCGGAACAACTAACTAACCTTGACCAGGTAAGTCTTCTTGTTCTAAGTGGAAATATCTGGAGAGCCCATCGGCATTGCCATGATCAGTACCAGGTCTATGTTCCACTGTGAAGTCCATCCCCTGTAGGGAAATGGACCACCTAAGCAGTTTGGGGTTTTCGCCCTTCATCTGATTTAGCCACAAGAGGGGCTTATGGTCGGTCTGAATCTTGAAGTGAGTGCCAAACAAGTATGGCCTCAGCTTCTTCAGGGCCCAAACCACAGCAAAGGCCTCCCTCTCAATAGCTGACCAATTCTTCTCTCTAGGGGTCAGCCGTCTGCTTATGAAAGCAATGGGCTGGTCTTGACCATCAAAATTCAGTTGAGAAAGAACAGCTCCCACACCCAACTCAGAAGCATCTGTTTGGACAATGAATGGTTTGGAGTAGTCCGGACTCTTGAGGATAGGCGCCGTGCACATGGCCTGCTTTAGGTCATCGAATGCTTTTTGACAGCTCGCTGTCCACTGAACCTTTTTTGGCATTTTCTTACTTGTCAGTTCGTTTAATGGTGTCACGATGGAACCATAGTTCCTGACAAACTTCCTGTAGTATCCAGTCAGGTCCAAGAAAGCTCGAACCTGAGTCTGGGTGGTTGGAGGAGCCCAGTCCCTGATTGACTGTATCTTGCTCTCCAGTGGCTGAACCTGGCCTCCACCGACAAGGTGGCCCAGGTATACAACCTGTGTCTGCCCTATCTGGCACTTGGTGGCCTTGATAGTGAGACCTGCTGCTTGCAGTGCCTCTAACGTCTTCCGCAGGTGGACCAGGTGATCCTCCCAGGTGGAGCTAAAGACAGCAATATCGTCAAGATATGCCGCACAGAAGTCATCCAGCCCAGTAAGGACATGATTCACCAACCGTTGGAAGGTGGCAGGTGCATTTTTCAGACCAAAGGGCATCACCACGAACTGGTAATGCCCACCAGGGGTTGAAAATGCTGTCTTAGGCTTGGCGTCCTCAGCTAACCTGATTTGCCAATACCCAGCTGTCAGGTCAAACGTACTTAAGTAGTTGGCCGAAGCCAATCTATTGATAAGCTTGTCTGCCCTTGGTATTGGGTGGGCGTCAGTCTTAGTGACTGCATTGAGACCCCTGTAGTCTACGCAAAACCTCATCTCTCTCTTACCACCCTGGGTGTGAGGTTTCGGCACTAGAACTACGGGACTAGCCCAAGGGCTATCCGAGGGTTCAATGACTCCCAGCTCCAACATTTTCTGCACTTCACTTTTGATGCAGTCTCTGACGTGATCAGGCTGCCTGTAGATTTTACTCTTTACGGGCAAGCTGTCACCAGTGTCGACCTCATGGGTGCACCAATCGGTCTGACTGGGTGTCAGAGAAAACAGATGTCGGAACGACTGAAGAACCTGTTTACAGTCGCTCTGCTGATGGTCGGAGAGGCTGCCGCAAAAGACAACACCATCTACCGAGCCATCGTCAGGATTCTGAGAGAGCAGGTCGGGGAGAGGGTCACTCTCCTCCTCCTGTCCTTCATCTATGGCCATGAGCAAACTCATGTCCTTCCTGTCGACATATGCTTTTAACCTGTTGACATGAAGCACCCTGTGGGGGCTCCGGGGAGTTCCCAGGTCGACCAGGTAGGTGACCTCTCCCTTTTTCTCCAGGATGGTGTGGGGCCCGGACCATTTGTCCTTGAGTGCTGCTGGGGCCACTGGCTCCAACACCCACACCTTCTGTCCGGGCTGGTAAACAGTCAAGACAGCCTTTTGGTCATGCCAAGCTTTTTGGAGTTCTTGGCTGGCCTTAAGGTTTTCGGATGCCTTTTCCATGTACTCAGCCATCCGCGAGCGGAGACCGAGCACATAGTCCACTATGTTGGTTGCCGGCTTTTTGAGAGGTCTCTCCCATCCTTCCTTCACCAAACACAGGGGTCCCCTTACAGGATGCCCGTACAAAAGTTCAAAAGGGCTGTAGCCAACCCCCTTTTGTGGGACTTCTCTGTAGGCGAACAAGAGGCAGGGGATCAGGACGTCCCATCTACGCCGAAGCTTTTCCGGTAGTCCATGAATCATCCCTTTTAGGGTCCTGTTGAATCTCTCAACAAGCCCATTGCATTGTGGATGATAGGGTGTAGTGAATTTGTAGTTGACACCACATTCCTTCCACATAGCAGTTAAGTAGCTCGACATAAAGTTTGCACCTCTGTCAGAGACGACCTCCTTAGGAAAGCCCACCCTGGAGAACACTCCAACTAGG
The DNA here is from genome assembly GCF_964263255.1 of Lissotriton vulgaris. Lineage (NCBI taxonomy): Eukaryota > Metazoa > Chordata > Amphibia > Caudata > Salamandridae > Lissotriton > Lissotriton vulgaris. The sequence goes on from NC_141693.1 coordinate 1,070,751,518, forward strand.
GCTCTTGCCACGACAGGTGCTGTAGTGGTCCTAAGGGGAATAGCTTCAGGATACCTGGTGGCATGATCCACTACCACCAGTATAAACTTGTGCCCTGATGCTGTAGGTGGTTCCATGGGACCGACGATGTCGATCCCCACCCGTTCAAAGGGCACCCCCACCACAGGCATTGGTATAAGGGGGGCCTTTGTCGTGCCACCTGACTTACCACTGGCTTGGCAAGTGACACAGGAGCGGCAAAACTCCTTGGTATCTTCGTTCATGTGAGGCCAGTGAAAGTGCGAGACAAGCCTGTCCCACGTTTTCGTCTGGCCTAAGTGACCTGCTAAGGGAATCTCGTGGGCCAAGGTAAGTAGGAAACCACGCTGAGACAAGGGGACGACCAGCCTCCTGGTCATGCCAGGCTTGGGGTCTCTTGACTCAGTGTACAGGAGTCCATCTTCCCAGTATACCTTGTGGGTACCTGTGGCGTTCCCAGCAGCCTCAGCAGCAGCCTGCTGTCTGAGGGGTTCAAGAGAAGGGCAGTCTAACTGGTCCTTCCCCAGGTCTTCCCTTGAGGGTCCCCCTGAGCCCAAGAATTCAACTTGATCAAGTTCGAACTCCCTCGGCTCAGTTTCCCTCAATTCCTGTAGGTCAGCCTCCTCTGAGACTTGATCCTCGACCTGGGGCAAGGGGGAAGGCGCAGCCTTAACCCTACTGCTCTTTTTCTTGGGAGGTGTCTGGTCCGTTGTTCCAGGATCCAGCACCTGTTCAGTGGGGCATTTCCTGACCTGTGACCTAGTCACAGCGAACACATGTGCTGGCAAACCTAACATTTCCATGTGAGTCCGGTGCTCCACTTCTGACCATTGTGATGACTCCAAATCATTGCCCAACAAACAATCCACTGGGAGGTCTGGACTAACTACAACCTTCTTTTGGCCAGTTACCCCTCCCCAGGAGAAAGCTACAATTGCCATACTGTGATTGGTAGTGACATTGCTTGCATTGGTCACCAGGAATTCTGTACCTGGCATGATCTGTCCAGGGTCCACAAAGTTAGGCGTCACCATGGTGACGCTGGCACAAGTGTCCCTATAGGCCTGAGCCATCTTTCCATTGATAAAGGGCGTCTGTCGGTATTTGCCCAAAGTATTGGGGCTTACGTCAGGGGACACGTCCACGTCCCCTGTACTGACAAGGACAGCCTGAGTGAGTGTGCCAACTAAGTTGTCACGCCCCTCAGAACCCAGGGTTAACCCTACTAAACCCTTGGGAGGCGCACTACCACTGCTGACTGTACTAGGGGGCACAGGTGCCTTAGGGGCTGCAGTGGCAGGAGTCTGCCCTCCTCCTTTCTTGGTGCACTCACTAAACCAGTGAGATTTACTTTTACAGTACTGGCACCATCGTTTGGATTGGCCTTCTTTCTTCTTTTGGGGAGCCTGACCCCCACCCTCTTTGGGTTGTTGGGGACCTGTCGAAGACTTCTGGTCATTTTGTTCCCCCTTAGAATCTTTACCCTTCTGGTCTGCTTTCTTCTGACCACCTTGATTCTGGCCCTGGTTCTGTTTAACTCTCGTACGAACCCATTTGTCTGCCTTCTGCCCCAATTCTTGGGGAGAGGTCAGATCCGAGTCGACAAGATGCTGATGCAACAACTGGTTCTGACAATTGTTTAAAATTTGTTCTCTCATCATCAAATTATACAATCCTTTGTAATCAGTAACCTTACTGCCCAGCAACCAGCCCTCAAAAGCCTTAGTGGCACAATCGACAAAATCAGACCAATCTTGAGACTGCGTTTTCTGGGTATCCCTGAACAGCACCCTGTACTGCTCAGTGGTTAGGCCGAACCCTTCAACGAGTGTATTCTTCAAGACTTGGTAATTGTTAGCGTCCTCTACCCTTGTGGTGAGGAGCTTGTCTCTTCCTTTACCTTCAAAGGAGAGCCACAAGATAGCTGCCCACTGACTCTGGGGAACGCCTTGCACAGTGCAAGCCCTCTCCAAAGCAGTAATCCATTTGTGGATGTCATCCCCTTGTTTAAAGGGGGGCACTATCTTCCCAAGGTGCTTCGTATCGAAACTCTTTTCCCTATTACTAGGTACATTGCTGCCACCAGTGGGGACTACCCCACTTAACTGTTGCTCTCTAGCAAAAGCAAGCTTTTCCTTGGCCAGGGCAAGTTCTTCCCTTTCGATCCGCAGATTAGCTGCCCTTTCCTTCGCTTCGTACACTCTCCTCTGAGGGGACGTCATCCCTCTTTGAGAAGAGTTGTGAGAGCCGTTGGTATGAAGGGATCTGCCAGAGCCTCTTGATAGAGATCTGGCTCGTCCATTCCCCATGTTAAGCGGAACCGATAGTAGCGCCGGGGTTCCCCCAGTACCATTATCGTGTCTGCTTAAGTTGGACCGTGTTAGTCTGACGACTTCTACCTGTCCCTTATCTGCCTCGTCCCCAGAGAGATCCTCATCCTCATCCTCCTCCACATCCCCGTTCTCGGTTGCGAGGTGAATGAGGTCAGGATCGTCCCGGGTTCCCTCGAGGGGAGGCATGTCTCCTTCTGGATTAGAAGGGCTAAGAAGCTTCTCAGCCTTCCTGGCATCATAAGTCTCTAGGAGACCAATCAGAAAGGAGGTGGTGGGGTTAGCCCCTTGCTTAATTTTCCTAGAGGTACATACTTGTCGTAACTCATGGAAGTTAAGCGCAGTATATCTTGACGGGATGACCTGTGGAGGGTCAACTGACACCAGGGGAGACTCGATGTTTCCTCCTGTGACCGACATACTGCTTCTAGTGTGGTGTAAGTGATGCACCTACCTACACTATGTGTTTACCTACTTTTCCCTTGCTAAGAGTTGTAGCCAAGGTGTGCTAAGCCTTGAGGAGCTACAACAGCTGGTTCAGTAGAACTCAGAGTATTCTAAGCTTTAGTTATATGTACTAACAGTACTTGTGCGATCTTTCAACAAGATATTCTTAGGATACGTGTGGTAAAACAACAGCAAGCTCAAATCCCAACCGCTGCTCACCAATGTGAGAAGTTGGCCCGATATGCAACGTTCGCTATTCTAGCGACCGCTATGTATCGTTCCAACGACCCTTATGGTGTTTGGTTGTAAGTCAACCTATAGACCAGCTATCCTAGTAGTGTGGATACGAGCAGTCTAAGGCTAAAGACTCGAGAGGGCGCGTTAAGCCAGCTGTTTACCACACATGTACCCCTTGAACACCCAGTGAAAGGACACCACACAAGTGTTATGAAAATAAACAGTATATTTATTAAGAATCACAACAGCCCTGTACTCTTTATGAGGACAGGGTACTAAGCACAAACCAATTCTCTTCAGTAAATACTTCAAGTGCACAGTTTAAAGACAAGTGTCCGAGGACACGGAAAGGTTAAGGCAAGTCGGAAGCGAGGGACTCGGGACCCTAGAGTAAGGAGGCTATGCAGGCACCGAAATGCCGAGTTACCTAGCCACGAGGGCTGCGGCTGCACAAGTCTTACAGGCGTCGGGGTCTTCGCTGACGAGCCAGGAGCCGGAAGAAAAGGAGTTGCTGGCCGGCGACCAGTGGTGTATAGTTCGTAGAGATTGATGAAACCTGAAAGCAGAGGGGACCAAGTTCGTACTACTAGCCAGTAGTCAGAGGGTACCAGGAAGGCACCAGTTGGCCGTCACCTCGACCAGGTGAGTGGGCGATGCTAGGCTCTGCAGTCTCACGGACCAGGAGGCGTTGTCGGCGACCACGGTGGAGGTGCGAGCTGTCCCACGACGGATGTCGCTGTCGGCGTCTTGGGTGGACCAGGAGGGTCCGGGGTGCTTCTCAAAAGATGGAAGCAGGGGCCAGTCCGGAGCAACCAGACCGGCAGTGTTGATTCTTGGTCGTCGTCACAGAAGGGCACAAGCCAGCGGCTAGTGACCAGACAACGTGCTGAGCAGCGAGCAGAAGGGCCCCACGCAGATCGTGGAGATGCTGGGAGACTGCACTTCGGTGCTAGAGCGGCTCAGGGTCGGGGCTTCTCGGACCCCAGAGCACTCACCAGAGAGTTACCTCGATGGTCGTGCTGGTTTTTAAGAGCGTGCAGGTTCTGATGATGGCCGGTCCCTCGAGGTCTCGTCGCACCCACAGATCACAGCTGAGCTGATGACGTGGGTAGAGGTCAGAGGTGCCAGGGAAGCCGGTTTCTCGTCGAGCTGGGCCGTCGGACTCCTTGAGGAAGGACTTACAGCAAACCGCAGAGTTCTTAGATGGTGCCCGCTGATGCAGGGTGACTACTCCTTAGTCACAAGGGAGAAATCTTAAGAAGAGTCTTGAAGTCCTTTCGTAGAAAGTATTCTTGATTCAAAGATGATCTAATTTGGAAGGGTCCCCGCTCCGGCCTTTATCCTAAAGAAAGGGGTGGGAACATGACTAGGTCCTGCCCTAAGGGTGGGACCAGGAAGGGGGGTAGTTACACCCCTCTCCCCTGCCGGACTTTCCCCAGGCCAGGGCTGTCGCCCCTGGAACTGGTTCTAACCGGCAGATGCGTAGTGAGCACCGGGGTGCCACTCCGCAGTCACCTTCTCGCAAAAGCCCTACCTACCCAGAATACACAAACCCTGTCTGGGACGGTGCGAACACCGCCCTCGACAGGAAACCCTTTGTCCAAGTGCTCCTCGCTGGAAGGACTCCCAGCAGCAGGAGGTCAGACTTGTGTCTGTGGTGGCAGCATCCATTTTGTGGAGCTGAGGCTTTCGTTAACTTTAACCGGGGTTCACAGTTACGTACATGTCGTGTCCCTCTAGAAGGGCGGAATGCTAACCTCGTCGCCAGAGTTGGTGAGAGGGCAGCGTCCCGATTCGTATGACACCTTACTCGACATGTCTTGATAACGCGACACCGAAGTTACTGATATGGTACGCGTTATCATGGAACAGCCATTGGGTCTTGATTCCGCAAGCTGCAACCGGGCTCGGCTCGGGCCAGAGCTTAGTTCACACGAGCCCATGCACTCTGCCTTCAGGATTGTCAAGGCCTGCCATAGGAGTGACTGATAGGAACTCGGGTGTCCATTGGAGGGTTAGATATAGGGCTACTATATCTAAAGCAAAGGGTGATTACACGACTTTGCCCCAGCTGTCATGCAGCCAGTTGTGTCAAATTTAGGAGGCCAGCCAGGGGTGGCATAATACATGCTGCAGCCCCTGGCGGCCCTGGGTACACCTATGCCCTGAGTTACAGGGTCTGATAAGGTGGCCCAGTACCAATTGGTAAATGCACCTAGGGTACATCTCGTAATTTAGAAAGAGAACAGCCAGGCTGTGGGTTTGAATGGCAGGCCCACAGCCAGAGAAAGTCGTAAACCAGTGAAACAAAAGCAAAAAATCTGGGTGATCATAGGATTGCAGACCCTACTCTCCTACAAGGAGGACAAACCAGATTTCATTTTCTTTTTTTTCATAGGCATGCAACTGCCACTGTGTCACACCACTAGTACCACCGCTATGAGGAAATTTTATCCGCCCAGGATTGCCAACCTTATTCGCTGTTTCCCGTGGAGCCAGCCCTGGGCCTAGCCCTACTTGCAAACAGAAATTACAGGTAAGATAGGCGTTTGGTTGGAGGTAGTATAATGGAGTATTAGGAGAGACGAGAGATTGGATTGACGGTAGTACTACTAAAGTCCTAGGACTATTCAGGAAAACAAACTTACTTCTAAAACCCCCACCCACCAGACTCAAAAGCAGTAAAAAACAGGTATGGTCCGATAAAGTTTCAAAAAGTATATTTTTATAGCCCTAACAAAATAATCTCCCGCAAGACCCTCCCTAACCCCAACAATTGTCCTTCAAAAGTCCCCAAAAAACCCAACTCCCAATTCCCACCCCCCAAAAGTCTCTAAAAAAGGGGCAAGGGACACTATGGCAGGGTGCTGTTGGATTTAGCAGCCAGGGCATCATGCTCCTTGCGGAGGGTGGCAAGTTCGAAGCGGAGGCCCTCCACCGAGTTCTTATAGTTATGGACCTCCTGCTCCAGGTAGGACAGTCTGAGGGATAAGCGGCGCCGGTGTGCCTTGCAAATCCTGTGAGGGGCAGCTGCTTTCTTTGCTGCTTGGCGGTGGCGTTTGGCTTTGGTAGCCCGGCTCCGTACTGCTGGAGCACTGCGCTGGCTGGCAGCCCGCACGGAGGAGGATGCAGCTGTCCCAGTGGACGTTGTTGTTGTACCAGACTGCGTCTCCTCCTCCTCCAGGGCCACCAGCCGCCGATATTCAGCGACAGTGGCATCCAGCCTCCGTTGCCGGGCCATTCGAGCCAGCTCCTTCCTCCTTGATGGTGTCTTGGATTTGGAAGGAGCAACTACATGAAGAAAGAAAGACATAGTCCGTAACCAATGCTCCTTAAGATTAACACAAAATGATTGAGCAGAAAGTTGTCACAGTACAAGTAGCAAATTGAAAGCACAGTACATAACTATTGAGGACAGTATCTATGTAACCTCCGACTTCTTCATCCTTTCTCTAACATTAGTGGGAGTTTAAGGAACAAATTCTACGAGCACTATGGACTTCCATTACAGTCGACTATGACAGTACACCACTCTTATTCTTCTTCTTCTCTCTGGTTTATGAAAATTGGTACGTTATCTTATGCAAGCCGGCATAATGCCAGCGCAGTGAACTTGCACCCGAGAAAAACAGACGCACACCATGGTGAGTGAGACAGACTTGCGTTACTGTACCGGTCCAGTACATGCAGGTGGTGAAGCTCTTACTTTTCTATTACGGGTGGCACTGAGACTACTCTGTTAAAAGGGCTACTGCTTAATTAATTTAGCTTTCACCCTACAGTGCAAATGAGTATTAGAAAAGGAAAATGAAGAAGCTAAATTATCTGATTCTCTATCACTTCACATGGGATGTATTTGATGACATATGGGATGACTTTAGGTGCTTTGCTTATTATTGAGTGAACAGTGATACCCCCACACATGAATGACGTACTACTACTAAACTAAAGTTATTAAGAGAGGTAGGGAGTGTCCACCGTAATAACCGGATATATGCTGTGCTTGCAGTTGCAATACAAACTACTGCTACTATTCATGGTAGTATTTGGACAACGTTACAACTTCTTTTCCTTGCCTTTCCTACACTGGAACGGACGCGCGGGTGCGGTGTTACATGCTCTACAAAGTAACACTTAGTTCATCCAGTGACCGTCTACTCTCTCTAGATACACATATGCTATCTAAGAGTCAGATAGTACAATGAATGATCCAGGCATCCATCCATTCAAAGTATATGCACACATACAGTTTCTGTCTCACCCACCCAGGCTGTTCTCCTTCCACCCATCCTTGCTTCATCATTCACCCAGCCATGCACCATACCATATTCTTTCCTTCCCAGCCACCTCGGGGACCAAGCAAACACATATCATTCTTCTTTGCCAGTCATCATTACATTTCTCGTCCTTCCACACTTACTTACACCCTTCTTTCGCTTTTCGTTCATCCCATCCATCAAGTTCACCTCAGATCTGATTGGGATTCTTCTCGCCAAAAACTTCACAGCTAAGTCGAAGTACATTTAGAGGAGGCTACTACCTGGTTTATTTATAATACACCCGTGCAGAAAGCACACTCTGCAGTCTTCAATCTCAATGACTAAGGAATGTATAGCTTACCTCTGCCCGCCACCACCGTGTGAACCCTCACAGGCATGTCCTTGTCCGGCACTTGCACCGCCTCCTCCCCAGAGTTGTCCTCCTCGTCCAATGCCACCACCACCTCCGCGCTGGCCCCGTCTCCAGATGTTCCACCTACAAAGTACATTTAATAATGTTAGAATAGAACACTCACTACTATATATTATTTGGTCTAGGAGGAAGAAAGAAATGTGAAAAAAACAGTATACAATTTAATAATTTATGACTGTGTACTCTAAAGTAAAAATGTCCCTTTTTCCAGGGAAGGCTGTTATCTTGCTGCACTTTTTGGCACAACTGATGAATGTTTGCTTTTTACTTTTTAACACGCAACACTTTTTCTCCTAACAGACAGAAGCTTGACTTCTAAGAACACGAGCAGGATCAAGTTCAAACCAGGTGAGAGCTCGGCTCGACCACAAGAAATGTGTCCAATTAATCGTCAGCACTAAGCACTTTTCCATTTTCAGTTACACGTTCACTTTTATGACAAACTTGATTTTAATAAATGTGTTTACTTTTAATAAAGCTTTTAAACTTAAATAGACTCTGTGGTCTTTGGTCCTCCAGACTAGAGTGGATGAGCTAAAGGTTTTGGAATTTTTGCAAGCATGAGTCCGTGCCTCTGCCATCGGTGACTTTGGGAGATAAATGACTCTGCCACACTATCTAGTCAGTAAGGAGATTGGGGGTTCAACTACAAAGTCTGTTATCACTGAGGTATGTGGAAAGTCTAACAGCACCTATTATAATTGATAAGCTAAGCAGTGCATTATTTAGTGTCCATAGTTCTGTTTGTGCAGATTTGTCCCTGCAACAGTAGTAGAATGGATTGTCCTCCTATCCAAACCAAAAGTAAAGTAGTATCTTATTCTTTCTTGGTGGTCATTCACCTTTTTATTGTTGGCAATGGTCAAAGCATAAACATTTAGAATACTTGAAAAGACATTATGGACAATCCCAGAGGACTGCACTCAGTGCATAGAGCTATTGCTGACTAGAATGGGAGTCCAATGGAAATGCCAAATGTGCAATCTTAGTTAGCTACACAGACAGACTAATAAGAATAATCTAGTAATACCACACAGAGTCATAGTCGAGGCAGGATAAGAATTTAGATCCTGTCTACAAGAAGATCAAAGACGATTTAGAAAAAATCGAATGAGGAACGCTAGGAAAAAATAAGTACTCTATATTAAAATTAAAACTTACTGGGGTCAGCAAAGGAGCCCTCGCCTGCCCGGTCCTGGCCTGCATCGTCACCAGCACCCTCCTCCTCCTCCTCCTGTGTCCTCCTCTTGCCCCTGGGGGAAGCTGATGTACAACATGAAAGAAAGAAAAACAGAAAACATGGATGATATTTCTCAACCAAATCAAACATTTCAAAAGAACTAACAAAATATTTTTGCGAAATAGAAATAGGGAACGAATCCACGGGATATATTATTGACCAATCTCATGTGGTCGACTACGTTATTACTTTAGTATTGCTTGATTTGCGGACCGTCGAATTGGAAACTACCCTATGTAACTCACTAAACAAAGTACTAAAAAGGTTTGCCTAGGATTGGCAGGCAGCAGTCCGCAGCACGCAAAGTGACAGCCAAAGTCCATCGTGATTGAAGATCAGCGACAACACTAAAGTTTCCTACTACATTAACCAGTCATTAAAATACTCAAACTATTAATCCACCACCACTATTTCTTCTTATCGCCATGTGTACAAAGGAAGGACTGGACTTGAGTCTGTAGGGGCTGATTTAGAAGCCCCTTGCGGCTCTTTTGCTCCATTGTTGCGTGACTTTTGTGACGCAGCGACAGCACAAAAGAGGCAAAATGGTGCGGCGTATATTAACAACGTGACGCATATGGGAGATGCATCACGTTGTAAAGCCCTGCGCCAATAGGGGGCGTTCCGGCGCAAGGGAGGGCGTTCCTGCGCAGGAACGCATCCTAAAAGTGGCTGAGGGAAATCTACAAGATTTCAATCAGTCACTTTGAGGACAATGATGCGTGACTCAAACCCTGCGCCTGCTTGAAGCAGACGTACGGCTTGACGCAGCATTGGGGAGATAGGGCACCCCAGAGCATTGATGGAGCTGCACCATCGTTGCGACGCAACTCCAGCAATGCGCCGCCTTTACGGCACAGATGCGTAACGCTTTGGTGACGTTTTGGGCCCATGGTGCGCTGCATTGTAAATACGGCGCACCATGGGTGATGGTGGCGTGATGCACAATTACTGGCGCATCCCTGCTACTTTGCAGGTATGCGCCGGTAATTAAAAATCTGAACCTTAGTGTGTAGCATTACGCAGTTCTTTAAACTACACTCATACATATTTTCACAGGCCAATGAAATGAACACAAAATCTAAAACAAATAAGCATAGTAGCAACACTACTGAGAAGAAGGAGAGCAGTGTACCTGAAATGCACAGAAGATTTTGAAATATAATTTACCTACAATGTAATGAGCAGCATTATTGCTCTTGGTAAAAAACAAAAATTTGCAATATAATAACACAGCAGGAGAAAACATAGTAGTAAAGAAATAGCTACTACTACTCACCAAGCCCGGGGATCTCAAGGCCAAGGAGGTCCAGCAGATCTCGCTCACGGGTCAGGACATCCGTCCAGCGGTGGGTGGCCTGGTTGTAGCTGTGCCAGACCCGAGAGTAGTGGTAAATGGCCTGGCACACCTTCTCCCACCGCTTCCGGCGCTCCCGGGCCCCGTACCCGGCACTGATCTTGCCGCCTCCCATGATGGTCCTGGGGAGGCGGCGATGAACATAAAAAATGAGTTGGCCCACCTCCTCTGGGGTAAAGATCTCCCTGGGTACGACCTCCTCCCCCCTCAAACGCCGGACACGGGGTGCGGGACCCTTCCCCTTCTCGGGATGCTTCCCGGCTCCCTTCACCATGGTCTGGGCGGAAAGGAATAAAGAAAATAGAATAGAGAAGAAAAGAAAAGAGTTTAAAAAAGTAGTTTAAAATTAACCAAAAGTAGCAGTAAACACAAAAATATAGGGCTAGAAAAATAGAGGGATAGATAATAAGTAAAATAGATTAAAAAAAACTTCAAACAAGCAAAGGATGGCAGAGATTGACAGAGGATACAAAGACCATGCCCAGAACCATAGCAATGAATGAGAAACAAGATAGCCGCGCCCGTTCACGACCGCGCGGGTAAGTTCGCACGAGATTTTCCTTGTGAACATGCGCGAAACTGTACTGGCAAGCCGCAGACTTTGCGAGATTACACTTCGCGCCCGGAAACGGAAATACGTCAGGCAAACAAGATGGCCGCGCCCTTGAACGACCGCGAGGGTAACTTCGCGCCTTGCGCTACGAGCGGCTCGCAAAAACGCACAAAACCTTGCCAACGAACACGCCGCAAAAAAACAAATTGCATATTCGCACGAATTTGCGGCTTCCGAATCCGATCTCGCGCGTGTTCGCGCCGCGCGAATCCTGCGAAATTGCAGAAAAACGAGTTTTTCAAAACTGAAAGCACTCGGCAGGGGCAAGAGTTCAAGCTCATCATTAGTAACAATTCCCTGTAGTGCTTCCTGACTGGGGCCCCTCCAGAATTCAGTTGCTAGTTGCAACAATTGTATGACCCTGCTCTGACCCTCACAGCAGGCTCATAGAATAGTTACAAGTAGGCCACAAAGGTCCTGGGGAAAAAAAATGCACTGCAACAGAAAGCAAATTACAGATAAGGAAGCAGGTGCCAGACTGGAATTTTAAAACAGTGACACATTAATAAACTAACCCCAAATTAATTCATGTCAGTTGAAGCAGGGCTGGTGTGCTTGCTTTTCCCCCCCATAATCTACAGTGATGATGAACCAGAGGGTGACATTGATGTAACAGAGGGTTGCAGTGGTGAAACAGAGGGTGCTGGGAACCTGTGATGATGAACCAGACGTAGAAACAACATAATCGCGACCGTTGCGTGCCGAAATGTAAGTTCGCAATTGCGAACTGGTACGAAACCCTCGCGAACTGGCAGAAATCCTTGCGAACACAAAAAAAAAAATCCGCAAATTCGCTAGACTTCGCGGATTTTGCGGATTGCGAGTTCGCAAATCCGCAAAATTCGCGAACGCGAGATTCGCAAAATTCGCCCATACTTAGACAAGAGTATTAAAGAAATCAAAGCTACTAATTATTGATGAAGTCAGCATAGTGTCTAACTTAATGCTAGCTTTTATACATTTAAGAATGCAGCAAATATTTAAAACTGACTATGATGCACTTTTTGGAGAAAAACACTTGACAGTCTTTGGAGACCTGCTACAACTTACTTCAGTCAAAGGACAACCTGTATTCAAGAAGTGACCACAAAATGAAACACATAATTCACTAGGAAGTATTGGAAATGTAAACATTCGGGAAAACTTTCAATACAAAGAGTTAATCCAAAATATGCACCAAGCATCAGATATGCAGTATTGAGATATTCTAAAGGACATAAGAGTGGGAGTCCTCACAAAAGAGGGAATGACTGTATTACAAAGCTGTGTCATCAAAAATTAGTTTCCAAGTAATGTTTCAGCTGCTGCAGTAATGTATATTTTGCTAAGGAAGATAAGGCCATTGTTTGTTTGAAGCCAACTCTTGAGGAGTGTAGCAAATTCAATGACCAATTATTGCAACTTGAAAAAGAAGAGATTGTCAAAATTAGAGCAAATGATCAAATAGAAAATCAAGGAGTTACAGTACTACTAACAGAAAAACTGCAATCAAAATTGGATAGTTTAGAAAAGTCAGTGTCGAAAACTGTGGGATTAGAAAAACAGTTACGTATCTGTAAAAATTGCCATCTAATCTTATGTTGTAATTTGAATGTTGAAGAAGGGCTAGTGAATGCAGATGCGGCTGCTGCCGGTATGAGCAGCTAGGCCGGCTGGGGGGGACTCCGAGAGACGACCACGAGGGAAAATGAAATAATATTTAATTTTCCCTCGTGGTCGTCTCTCGAAATCCCCGCAGCCGGCCCCACTACCCTGCTATTACCTGCAGCAGCCGCGGCTGAGTGAATGGGCCAATGGGTAAAGTTATGAAATGTATTAACTATACAAACAGGAATGATGTGGAATACTTAGCCATAAAATGGGATGATGTTGCTGGAGTTAAGCAGATTGGTAGATACGTTGTACTTTTCAACTTGTGAAAGACTTGTATGTCCAGCGAAAGAAGTTCCCATTGTCTTTAGCGTATGCAGTCCCTGTTCACAAATCACAAGGTTCAAGTGTAGATACAGGTCTTGTTAATATTAGTAGTAGTGTATTCAAAGTTGCCCCGGGAGGAGAACTCCTCTCCACCAGCGGAGTTTACAGAGTTTTGCCTACTCCACGCTCTGTTGAGAATGTGGAGTTCAGGCAAAACTCCGACTCTGTGGTGGAACACAGTTAGCCGACCCCTCCACCCTACCTAATTTATTTATTTTAAAAGGCACTTACCTGCTGCGGCGTCTCTGGGCTGCCTCCTCCTTGCCATGGTCTCTCTCTTCTCCTTGTCCTCGCTGTCCTCTTCCATGGAAACCCTTATGTTGTACGTCTTGCGTGTCCCAGCAGGTAAGTGCCTTTTTAAAATAATTAAATTAGGTAGGGTGGAGGGGAGTGGAATCGAGTAGTGTTCTACTGAGTTTTTTTCCAACTCCGAGGAACTCAGCATAGTGGCACTACGCCAGTTCTGCCCGAGCTTAATATCAAAGAAGCAATGTCATATGTTGCTTTGTCGTGAATTAGAACATTGTCTGGTTTATTTCTTATTGATTTAGATGATAAGAAAGTAAGTGCTGATGTGAGCTGTGTAACGGAGTATATTTGGTTAGGAGCTCAATATGCTCCTCATTTAGGCTAGTATCCTATGGCTCAAAAAGCAATACTCTGTCCAAAAGGAAAATATCAAAGCAGTCTATCAGAGATGAACAGAAAGATGAAAAAAACGAAAAACGACAAGGAGGAAAGAAAAGAAAACTACAGCACAATGAGGAAAAAGAATGGCATCATTTTGATAATAAATGTGTAGAAAAATGTTATGCTAATGTACCGTTAAATGCAGTAAACCACTTGCCTCATATGATAAATTCTATTATAGGAAACATGGATAAAAGAATGTCTTGGCAAGTGTGTAGTTTACTTGAAGAATTAAGAAGTGACAGAAGTATTATACATTCTGCTACTGGAATAAGAAAACTCACAGATGACTGTACTGGGTCAATTGTGTCTCAAAATCTTCAGTACAATGCTCAAGAATTTCTAATGGTAATCCTAGGACTATTAGATGAAGAAGATGTGAATATCAATGAATTATTTGGTTTAACTTATAAATTGACCCATAACTGTGAAGATTGTGAATTTACGTCTACCAATGAAACCAATTCAGAATGACTCCTCTACTTGGCATTACTAGATTGTCAATATGTGGCCTTTAAATATGTAACTACAAATGCCCTTCAAGATATGACCTGTCCAAACTGCAGATCAGACCTTAGGTCACCGCTGTTTCTACAAAGGCATGGAAAATATGTATTAGTGATGCCACAACAATGCAGAGTGGATGGTACTAAATTAGGACGTGAAATTACAAACTTTAAAGATACACAAATATCCATCTCATAAAGAACTTTCACAATTATAGCAATCATATTTCATGAAGGAAAACAAATCTGGACACTACGCAATATATTTAGGACGCCAAACAGAATAGACAGAGTGCAATGACATACAAGTGACATTCCAATCAAGACTACCTAAACACATACAAAATTTATATCAGCTATTTCTAGAACCAAAGTTCTTGGGAGAATCTAGGATATGAAAATATTGTATTGTGCTGACTAGCCCCGGGCGTAGTGGGCGTAAGGGATCTACGTGGAGGGCCACAGTGCAGTCATCCATTCACTCAGGCACTTCCCATGCACTCATCCATTCACCCAGGCACTACCATGGCACACATCCATTCATGAGGTGGTACTCATGCACCCATCCGTTCACCCAGGCACTACACTTGCACTCATTCAGTCACCCAGGCACGTACCATGCAGGCATCAAATCACCAAGGAACGATCCTTGCACTCATCCATTCACTCAGGCACTATATGTGAGAAGTTGGCCTGGTATATAATGCTCACTAATTCTAGTGATCACTTTGTACCATGCCAAGCAACCCTTATGATGATTGGTTGTAAGTCAACCTTATAGACCAGTTATCCTAGTGGTAACGTGGACAAAGCAGTCTTAGGCTAAACTCTGAAAGGCATGTGAAGCCAGCTTTATTACCATACACAACCCCCTTGAATACCAAATGAAAGGGACACCACACAGATATATATTGAAAATATATATTTAGATTTATTAACTACAAAATCCCCTGGACTCTTTATGAGCACAGAAGCATAAGCGTTAAATCACAAGACAGTTTAAAATACACAAAAGTTGCACAATATGGATGAGCCCTAGGGGCCACCTAAACCATATACTAAGAAAGTGGTATAAGAGATACCAAATGGAAAGGGAACAGGCCTAGGGCCTTGGGAATCGCTGGAGCTATTCGAGACTAGCAGTGACTAAGTCGGGAAAGGCCCGCGGGACTCGGGTGCAGTGTTCAAAGTGCACGCACTTTCCAATGTAAAGTCTATGGTGCGTAAAAAGTACAAAGTTAGTTAGTTCGGAACCTTCCGAGTGACCTAGAAAGCTGAAACTTGAGACACAGGCCCTAGAGATGTGTACCAGTGTAGGAACACCGGCGGAGCTGAGTTACCTCACCCACAGGAAGCGGGTGCACAGGGTCGAAGTAGTGTCGGGTTTCGTCACGCTGGTCGATGGTGCTTGGAGCTGAAGATGCTGCAGGCGGCTCGATGTGAAGAGTTCGGTGGATCCAAGGGTGGATCTGAAGATGTGAAGACCTGAAAGCAGAGGGGACAATGTTCAAAGTCACTAGCCAGTGACTACCGTGGAACCAGATTGGAACCAGGCGATGTCGGGTGCAAACAGGCATTGAGGTGTAGCTTCTCTCTGCAGCCACGTAGACACCGGGGGTCGAGGACGTCCAGGAGTCGGTCACAAGCTGTCCCGTGCAGGCTTCTCGCTGGTGGCGGTGTCGGCAACTTGATCCGAGCAAACAGGCTTTGGCTAATGCAAGCCACGAAGGAATCAAAAAAGGCTTACCACTCGGACCAGCAAGGTCAGAGCGAGGGCTCCTTTCTACAGGAGCTAGGGCAAGTCTGGAGCAACCAGACCTGCAGTGTATTTTGTCGGTTTCATCGCCAAGATGGCCGCTGACCACGTGGCTAGTGGCCGGGATGGCGCATCGAGTGGCACAATGCAAAAGGGCTCCACGCAGATTGTGGAGATGCTGGGGGGCTGATCTTCGTGCAAGTACTGCTCGGTAGTGGGGGTTCTCAGTCCCCAAAGCACAACGTCAAGGGTGCCTCGGTTGCTGCGCTGTCAGCTTTTCAGGTGTTTTCCAAGATGGCTGGTCCCACGTCTCTCGGTGCCTCCACGGGTCCCTTCTTTGCAGGGACTGTGGATCGGGCTCTGAGAAGTCTGGGAGTCTGAGTCTTGTCAGGCTCTGTGCTCGGGCTCCGGCGGGAGGCGGCGGCAAAGCAGACGTCGAGTTGCTGGTTGGTGCCTGTGTTCACAGGGTGGCCACTCCTAGGCCACAAGGGAGATTCTCTTCAGTCTTCTGAGCAGCAGAATGTCGAAGTCCAGTCTTCTTCTTTGTTTAAAGTTGATTCAGGATGATCTGCTGTGCAATGGCACTGCTCCCACTCTTATTCCCAATCTGAGGGGTGGATCACCTACTAGGTCCCTCCTCTGGGAGGAACCAGGAAGGGGGGCGGTTACACCCCCTTTCCTTTGTCCAGCTCCTCGCCAGGCCTGGGTCTGGAAAGTCCCAGGACCGGTTTGGACTGGCTTATGCACGGGGACACCTTGTGTGCCCCGGGCATGTCTCAATCTATTCAGCCCTGTCCTACTCAATACACAAAACCCTGTCTGGGGTGGTGCTCGCACCTCCCAAGGCAGGAAACCCTTTGTCCAAGCCTCCCTCGCTGGAAGGACTCCCAGCAGCAGGAGGTCAGACTTGTGTCTGTGGTGGCAGCATCCATTTTGTGATGCTGAGGCTCTGGTTAACTTTACCCGGGGTTAAGGCTACACACATGTCGTGTCCCTCTAGAAGGGTGGAATGCTATCCCCGTCGACAGACCTGTTGAGGGGATAGTATTCCAATTCGTATGACACCTTACTCGACATGTTTTGTTAAAGCCAAACCAAAGATAGCATATAACCGCGAGGATTATAATGCACTTAAGAGTATATGGTATGGCAATATCCCGGAACAGCTTAGGGAGTGGTTCTCGACAGCTGCAGACAGGCTCAGCTCATGCTAGAGCACCATCTCACATATTTCAAAGCACTCTGCCTCCAGGATTGATGAGGCCTTCCATAGGAGTGGCTGATAGGAACATATGTGTCCAGTTTAGGGTTAGATATAGGGATACTATATCTAAGCAAGAGGTGATTACACCAACTTACCCCAGCTGAGTGATCAGCCAGTTGTGTCAAATATGGAGGCCAGGCCAGGGGTGGCACAATACGTGCTGCAGCCCCTGGTAGGCCTTGGAAACACCTATGCCCTGGGTACCTAGGGTACACTGTTACAGGGGCCAATAAGGTGAACCAGTCCCTATTCGTAATGCACCTAAAGTGCATTGGCAGTAATTTAGAGAGAGAACAGCAGGCTGTGGGTCTGATTAGCAGGCCCACAGCCACATTAAGTCATAAACCAGTGAAGCAAAAAGCAAACATTTGGGGTGACCATAGGATAGCAGACGCTACTCTCCTACACTATGCATGTGCTCATCCACTCACTCACACACAATACAGGTACTCACCCAATGACCGATGCACTACCCATGCACTCATGAATTCACCCAGGCACTATCCTTGCACTCATTCAATCACCCAGGCACTCACCTTGCACTCATCCGTTTAATGAGGCCATACCCATGCACTCATCCAATCACCCATGCACTACTCTTGCATTCATTCATTCAGTCAGACAGTACCCATGCAATTATTTATTCTCTCAGACACTACCCATGCAGTCATCCAATGACCCAGGCACTACCTTTGCACTAATCCATTCATTCAGGCACTACCCATGCACCCATCCAATCCAGCTCAGCGTATAGCCATTTTGTCTAACCAGTGTAACATCGTTAGCAAGGTGAGTGGACGAAACCTTCCCTTTAACTAGTCTACAATCAACCTTAACTCCAATACTCTGCGGGGAAATGATCACTAAGGGAAATATCATGAGTTTGGAAATTTGTGACCCTAGAGGCATGTCTGGACGAAATTAGGATAAAATCTATGGTAGAAGATAGCCCTCGTCCAATAAACGTTGGGCTGAAGGAGACCGGGATGCCGAATAAGTTATTTGCGAAGCCCGAATCTCCAGTAAACATAATATCATTTATAATATCTCCAGGTCCAGAATGATTAAAGTGAGGGCAGCTAATTTCTTAATTATAGCCCAGACCACAGACACCAGTGTCCCAATGGTGGCATAAATGGATGTTAAAGTCTCCACCCCAAATTATGAACAAATCTTTAGTGGAGGCCGCATGAATCTTTGTAATATGATGGGATATGGCCCCCAGCACTCCTGCTAGCTCTTCATGTGGGGCATTGTTATAAAAATTCACCACAATACCAACTGTTCTGTCCAAACCTGCCCCTATTATTTGAAAGCAACGATCAGCTGTCAGTGTTACAATATTCCCTAGTTTTAAGTAGTGTGCTATATAGATGCACAGCCCCCTCATTGCTATCCCATGCTATGATACAACTGCGGGTACATGAAAGGTTTTAAAACGGTTAATATGGCTCGGTTCTTCCACCCAAGTCTCCTGAAAACATAGTACGTCAAAACCAGGTACAAACTCTGCCAACTGAGGATTCCCAATCTTTAGCGTTAGGCCAGCAATATTCCAAAACAAGAGGCAACAAATACGGTCTTTAGTAATTCCCTGTACAACACTAGGGCTTATTCCAGAGGCAACAACGGTATCAGCTTCAGGAGGAGTTATTGGGCCATTGGCCAAGCTATGGGAGAAACGGGCAGCTACAATTCCCCCCAATTGCTCATTCCTGTATAGTCAATCACAGGTCTCTAACCCCGAAAAAGGTGCAAAATGGTTCACCTGGTTAGGTGCCTGAGTGTGATTGTCAAGGGTTTTACCTGGGTAAGATGGCATTTCTGAACTCAGTAGTGGGAGAGGCCTAAGGAAACAAATCAGGGATAGTGCTGTGATCTGTATGCCTACAGAGGGAAATCTATACAGGAGGTCAAGAATGGTTTTGGCAGCATATGAATTATTAAAATGTATCACTATACGATCTCCCTGTGACCCTTTCAAGGACGCACCCACCCATCCTACCCTTCTAGCCATAACTATTTGGTTTGCTAAATATGGCCCGCCCCAACCAGAGCCCATTACATGTCGATTCAGGCAATGAAGTGCCTTATCCATCAGCTGGACAGTAGTTTCCATTTGGCCCACCCTTAAAATGGGAATTTTTTTTAAAACACACAAGATGATGGACGGAATGTTGCACATTGGCAAAACATTCACCCCCAGTCACAGATCTGGGTTTAATCCATCGTCATTTTTCTTACCACGCCACCCCAGTTCAGACATGGCCATATGCAAATCAGCCTTGACCCTGTGCCTCATGGGAACAGTCCAGCCTGAACTGCCAAGCCGGGTGGCGTGGTGAGCAAAATACTGAAAGATTAAACCCAGATCTGTAACTGGGGGTGAATGTTTTGCCAATGTGCAACATTCCGTCCATCATCTTGTGTGTTTTGCTGTTTGTCACTGGAGTCAAGCTATCCTGGCTGATGAGGGCTGAAAGCCCGAAACCGGACCTAGGATACTTGATTCCGGTCCAGGGAAGACATGGCCCAGCAGTGTGGTCTGGACTGTTCACATGAGGCACTGGGTCAAGACTGATTTGCATATGGCCATTTCTGAACTGGGGTGGCGCGGTGAGCAAAGTAACGATGGATTAAACCCAGATCTGTGAATGCGGGTGAATGTCTTGCCAATGTGCAACATTCCGCCCATCATCTTGTGTGTTTAAGATTTTTTAAAACCAGTACTAACGGTATTGCTGCCGGGGGAAGATAAAGGGAGGAATTCGGTTAACCGTCTTGCCTTCATGCCCCCCTTGAGTTGTTTGAACATTGTTAGAGGTGGAAGTACCAGAAGGAAGTTACTAATTTTTTGGCGGTCAGCATGCTAGAAATTAATGCTATCAGTGTTAGAGGTAGGTCCGTTATGGGGACCACCCAAGGGCTGATACTGGTGCTGGTGCCGATGCATTACATTGCCCCCCGTTTTTTGAGGGCAGTGCTACCCCCTGAGAAACCTCATGCCTGTGAACCTGGTGGGGGTCAAGTCTAGCTGTTTTGCTCTCTATCCCCGCAGGTGTCACCTGAGACTGTCCCTCTACACCATTCAGCTGAGAATTGTTTACACAGGAATGAGGTACTTTGCAGCCAGCCTCTAGCAGCATTAACCTCTCCTCAATTCTGGATAGTTTATAAAGGACAGGGTCAAGCAAAACGGAAAACATAGTCTCTACCCTTTTCAGAAAAATCTCATCACCCAGATGGTAAAGTACTAGTCTATAAGTCCTTACAGGACACTGGTTCCGCATAGACCACTTCCACTTCGTCTGTCCACTCCTAACGCATTTCCTGGCTCATACTCCTCTAGTTGCATTGTTCTTAGTGGATCCAGCCCCCCTTCTTCATTTAGCTGGCAGCCCAGCACGTCCGCTAGAGCCGGGAGTTGGCACAAACACAGCTTTAGCCCGTGTCACTCTATCGCTGGGCTGTGTCGCACTGGTAGGAGGGAGTAGAACAGGCATTATAACTGGATCCCGGCTTGGGTCAGGCTGTGTTAAAGACCTTGCGGGTGAAAGGACAGTCCCAATAGCCTCTAGGGAGGAACGTTTCTGCATAGTACAGGAAGGGTCCAGTGAGAGACGTTTTTCTGTTTATTGAATTTCGAGGGTTAAGACCGACTCCGCTCTCGTAAGGAATGCGTCCAGTGTGCCCACAACACCACCCTCCCATAATACTCATATTTCTGATGCGCGGAATAACCCCCAAAACAATCTTCTTATGATAGTACAGAAGGTACAGAAGGTATCTAGGCGGAGAAGCAAGAAACAAGAAGAGGCCAAAGAAAAAGTGAATACCTTCAATATATGCGGATGATAAAGGAAGACCAACAAAAAGAGGAAAACCTCTCCTAGAAAACAATTAATCTGTAGGTACTATATCCATTAATTTCTATATATCAACATTGTCTCACACAAGAATATTTATTTGAAAAACATCACTTTTTTATTTTTTATCCATCAACAATTACTTTTTCATAAAAATATACAATACAATTCAGTAATTTAGACATATAATACAGCCCCCAAACAACCTCAAGCAACCAAACATCCTCACAAGCAACCACACAACCATGTACAGTTACACAACACTACACAGGCATAACATATTACAATACAGAAGTACAAAGAAAAAAGACAAAAATATACAAGCAAAAAGCGCGACGCTCGTTTCGGAAAGGACAACTATCCACAGCTCCTTCGTCAGGGCGCAAGGAAAAATATATACGGTTTCTTCAGAAGCGTTGAATTCTTCAGTTTTCAAATAATCAATCCAAAATGCAGGTAAAAAAACAACAGGGGCTATCTCTTGAAAATGGTTAATGCAAATATGTGATATCTCCGGAGGTCCAAAACGAGGCAATGCTACTAGGCCACGCCCACAGTTCGTCCGGCGGTAGCCTATCACACTTCCCGGGGCAACAACGCCCTCACACAATGTATCCCCCGGACGCGATGAACATTCGGAAAATTGCTAAGGTACGTGTCATAGAGAATTAAAACTAAGTATGATTCGATGTCAAAAACGGTCCGTAGTTTCTAAAGTCGGTAAACCCTGGGGGGCCAGAATTAGCGTACTCCCTCTGATGAAACGGGGACTGCGATCAAGCAGCCACGTCCTCAGGTGATAGACTGTCTTCCAACAATTCGCCGATGAAGTAAGACCACAACACAGCCTCCTCTGGGATCCGCTGCACTCTTTGTGCGGTGCGGCGTGACCGGTGGCAGCCCAAGTGCTGCTGGGACTCTGCGTAAGGTAAGGTACGTTGCTCCAGATGGGAGTTCAACAGGCAGGGAGCTGTGTGGGTTAATGCCGGGTCTATCTGATCTGAGCAGGACCTGTACCTCAGACCTGTGCCTCTCCTGCTCTGCTCCAGTCCTCACCTGAGCTCACACCAAGCTCACCAAATGCTCACCGCCGCTCCTGATGCTGGCGACTCCCTGCCCCTGGCACGGCGCGACAGCTTGCAGTTCACCAGGCCTTGCTGGGAGATTTCCTGCGGCCTCTACAGCTTTCCCGCGGCTTTCCGATTCAATCCTCAGCTCGCGAAGCCCGGTTCTTGGTCCCCCCGTGGATCCCCTGCAGCTGCCGGTAACAGCTGATCTCCCGCGCTCCTGCGCTCACGCACTCAGTCTTCACAAGACCAGGACTGGTGTCCACGCTAGCAGTCACAATAGATAGACTCTCTACAATCCAATCTGCGACTTCTCATGTCCCAGCCTTCAGCTTCACTCAGGCACTACCAATGCACTAATCCAATCACCCAAGCACTATGTATGTACTCATCCATTCACTCAGGCACTACCCTTGCACTCATTCATTCACCCAGCCATTATATATGCACACATCAATTCACTCAGGCACTATCCAAGCACTCCTCCATTCACTCAGGTACTATACATGCACTCATCCATTCATTCAGGCACTACCTATGCACTCATCCATTCACTCAGGCACTACCTATGCACTCATCCATTCACTTAGGCACTATCCAGTCACACATCCAATCTCCCAGTCACAACCTTTGCACTCATCCATTCAGTCAGGCAGCACCCATGCACCCATGCAATCATATATTTACTCAGACACTCTAAATGCAGTTATCCATTGACCCAGGCACTACCCTTGCACCTATCCATTCACTCACGCACTACCCATGCACTCATCCATTCACTCATGCACTACCCAATCACTCAGGCACTATCCATGCACTAACCCAATCACCCAGGCACTATTCATGCCCTCATCCAATCACCCATGCAGAACATGTGTTAGGAGTTACTGAGTCACATTGGAGTTTGTGACTATTTTTAACTGTATAATTTGAACTAAACTGTTTTAAAAAGTTAGTATTGCTGATTTAAGTTGAATTTGAATCTGCTTTGCTGCATCTGCATCAATCTCAGTTGTTTCGCACCATCTTAGACGATCCGTAGACGCTTCTTTTCTAGATTGGTGGTACAGCAACAAATCAGGCGTGAAGGGGCGGAGTTTGTGGGCTTTAAAATTATGATGGCAGGACAGACACGCAGCAGACACGAGCAGCTGGCATACTGAAGACACCCAAGGGCAAGCCCGTCTGCTCCCGGACGGGACCAGCGGGCAGTCACTAGGGCCAAAAATATATTACATGCCTGCTGAACTAAAAGCCCTGGCCCCACAGGACAAGCTGCAGCTTGACCTGCTATTTAAATATAAGATCAATAAACTTGGCCTACTAATTCCAAGTCATGAAATAGATCTCAGCGGCTGCGAGTTCACCAAAAAAGCATTGAGCCTTAAAAATATCATCCCCTTAGCTAACCACCACCCTACAAAGGATCCATAGCCAAGCATCAACTAGAGTTGTTTAATCTATTAGACTCTTACTCGGATATGCTGTTTATGACAGAAACCTGGCTAACAGAGGAATCCAACACTGATATTTTAGCAGCACTCCCAGAAATGTATTATTTTCTACGGTCCAACATATGCACTGGGAAAAGATGGGACGGGTGGCAGTGGCCATTAAGAAGAGTTTACCCTTCACCACCATCTCCCCATTAGGGATTACACTAGTTGTTAGCTTAACAGTTAAACTGGACTCCCCCACCTCTGAACTGGTGTGTGTTCTCATTTACAGACAGCCAATTGCGATGCCAGAGTTTCCCAAAGTATTAGCAAATTGCATTGCTTCACTAACCGTGGACTTTGCCAACATTTTTATAATTGGAGATATAAACTACTGGGCGAATGAGGAGGAAGGGGGAAAGGGCTCCAGGTAAATGACTGAAACACTACAAAGTCTGAATCTCGTACAACATATCCAGGTGTCTATGCACATCAAAGGACACACACTTGACCAAGTTTGGTCCATCAACCTCACTCTCAGAAACTATGGCCATCCACCCTTGCATTTGGTCAGACCATCATACAATTAGTTTCACACTAAGTGATATCTTCCTGCCCAAACCTATGCACCTTTCCAAAAGTATGACCAGAAACTGGAATCATATAAACACGATTTAATTCTGTAACACCTTCGTTCTCACGCTACCCACCATGTCAGCTAATGTAGACACCTCTGAGAAAGAATTTTCTAACTGGCAATTGAAGGCCAGCAATACACATGCCCCTCTACAGACCCAAACCACCCATACTCAGTGGCATGAAGCATGAAGCATGAAGCATAAAAATAGTTTTCCACTGAGTAAAAAGTGCTAAATTAATAATGTACCAGGTCAAACAGAAATCGCAAGAAATGTATGCACCAGAAACTAAGGAGCTATTTAAGCTAAGCTTGACAGCCTACAAAAAAGTCATCTTAGAGGCAAAAAAATTGTTTTTACTGACAAAGGGCCATATGTATCAAGAAGTCATTTTGCGATTCTCAAATAGTGATTTTTTGTGAATCGCTATTTGAGAATTGCAAAATGCTATGTATGTAGGATTTGCAATATATTTTGCGAATCCTACATATTCCTTAATTGCAAATTGTGATTCGCAATTAAGGAATACCTCCCCATTCATTCCTACTGACCTAGAGAATTTGCGATTAGCAATTAGCGAATTACAAATTGAGAATGCAATTTCAAGGGTGCAGGGGTGTCCAAAGGACACCCTGTTGCACCCCTGAAATAAGCATGGGTGCACATGTGGCGCACATACATGCCCTAAGGGCATGTATGTACTTCACATTGCACTTTGAAAAATGCAAAAAAGTGCATTTTTAAAGGTAATCGCAAATTACCACCAACGTGAAGTTGGTGCTAATTTGCGATTCCTTAAGGCCAATTTGCATTTTTTTATGTTTCTTACATTGCATTTAAGGAATCGCAAAATTTGCGATTCCTTAAATGTAATCGCAAAATAAGGAATCGCAAATTTTGCGATTCCTTATTTTGCACACAGATTTCTTTGATACATACCATTTAGCAAAAATGCGTTCGCAAACAACGAAATTCTGGGAATTTCGGCATTTGCGAACGCATTAATCCTTGATACATATGGCCCAAAGTCATAAACTCAGATAACAAAGCAAAAGACATCTTCAATATAGTAAGGGACTTATCTAACCCGGATTAAGTAACTTTCCCTATTAATTCCTCACAAAAACTATGCAATGACATTAATGTCTTCTTCTTAGACAAAATAAAGAAAATACAAGAAACCATTGTCCGTAGCTATCAGGATAGGCAAAATGTACCTGACTAATACCATGGCTACTTTCCCCAGCTTAAATAAACAACAACTCATGGTACTACTAAACATAGTAAAATGTGCCCCCCCCCCAGTGGAATACGGACCGGGGGACCCCATCCCCCGGGGCCCATATTTTTTTTCCCCTTTTTTTAAAGTAATAAAGGAAGGGGGGCTGCGTAGTCCCCTTTCCCTTGGCAGATTTTTGCCCCGAGACCCCATCCCCCAGGGTCTGGCCACAATACAGTTTTTCCGGGCTGTGGGGGGCCACCGCAGGCTCCCCGCATCAGTAATCCAACTTGTCCCCAGGATCTAGACCTTCTAGGGGCCTATATAAAAGGATGCGCGGGAGCGTGTGCTTTTTTTTTTTTTTTTTTTTTGGCTAGAGTCACAGATCCTGAAGATTTTTTTGTATTTATTGTTTTTGGGCCCAGAAGGGTTCCATGTGCCCCCCCGCCCCCCAAGAGGCCTAGGGGGTCAGGGTGTTTCTATCCTGCCCCCTTTTCTTTTCTTTTTTTTCTTTTTTCTGCTGCATCACAAGATGGCTGCCAACACTCCCTGGTTTAAAGTGTTCCAGCCAATCATTTCTCAGGCACGAGATCGGAGGTGTCACGGATCCAGTTGTATATCTGAAAAATGTTTACATTTCTCAGCAACTACTGTGGATTTAAACCATTTAATGAAAAGGGTGCTTTCTGGACCAAGAGCTACCTTTCTGCCAAAGTTGGCTTAATTCTCTTCAGCGGTTCGGGCTGTAGCCATGTTGAAAGTTTCCTATGGAAATTAACATAGAGAAAAAACTTTTTGGGACCCCCCTTTTTCAAAGCCCCTGCTTGATGGATCACTGAAAATTTTCAAGACAGCATTTGAAGTGACTGGCGTATTAGTTTTGAAAATTTCCAGAGCATTCCCCAAACAATGTCAAAGTTATTGACAAATAAAAAAACCCTCTTCCGATGAAAACGACATCCTAACTATGACTAGCAATATGTATATTATATATAATATAAAGGGTTTATACTTACCTGTAAAAAACTTGTATTTGTTGTAAAGTCATGTGTGGTAAGGTATAGTTGTGGTGAAGACAGGCATGGTAATGACATGTGTTGTTCCATCATACAAAATTATTTATTGTAAAAAAACATCAAATTCCTGCATCAAATCTAATATTGCTGAAGAAGTCTTTGGTGTGTTTGGTGCTTGCTTCAAGGTGGTTCGTCAGGGCTTCTTTTGTTGTGTCTTTTATAAGGGTGGACAGACAACTCCGTTCCGCCCACGGAATGTGCGTGGATTTGCCCCTTCCGCCTTCCGCGATGTAGGCGGAGAAACAAGGCATATCTCTGCACACTCGGGCAGAACGGAGTCGGCCTCTCGCCCGCATCGCGCCCGC
This sequence comes from Lissotriton vulgaris, assembly GCF_964263255.1. Taxonomy (NCBI): domain Eukaryota; kingdom Metazoa; phylum Chordata; class Amphibia; order Caudata; family Salamandridae; genus Lissotriton; species Lissotriton vulgaris. Next base: position 1,070,778,252 of record NC_141693.1, read on the forward strand.
AGTATTAACACTTTAAAAAACATTATAAATATCATTTTAAATAACCTTACCTTATTGGCGGCGTCCCCGGGCTTCCTTCCATCTCCATTGCGACTTCTTCTGGAAACTGCGGATGTGTGGGTGCCCGCACATGCACAGTTCCTAGAAGAAGATGCGATGGAGATGGAGGGAAGCCCGGGGACGCCGCCAATAAGGTAAAGTTATTTAATGTTTTGTAAAGTTTTTTAATACTGCGGGTGGGAGGCGGGCGGGAGGCGGGAGGCGCGTAATGGAACTATGTGGAGAGTGCAGAGATTGGTTCCATCTCCGTGCGTCTCCGCCTAGACCCCTTACGCAAATTTTGACCACCAATAGTCTTTTATTCACTGGTAGAATTTGTTTAGGCTGGATTTGAAAGTTGCTCAGTCTGTGGTGTCTCCCCTGGTGCACCATCTTCTCTCCAGTAGTTAGCAGCTGCATGTCATTGTTTTGAGTTCTGGTGTGAACCATCTGGCTCGTTCCTGGCTTGTTTAAGGTCGTCAATGGGGATCCAGGTGGGGAAATTCTGGACTGCTTATTCAAGGTTGGTTGTGGCGGTCGGGCTGGATGATGTTGAGGGTGTACATCTATTGGGTCTGTGTTACTTTGTTCCAGCTGTGGAAGGGGTGTTGGGGGAGTTGGTCGCAGCGCATGGTAATCCTGCGATGCTGAAGTAGAGTGATTGGCCCAGTTGAGTTATGTGGCATGGCTGTATTTGACTCTGTTGCTGGCTGTAAAAATTGGGTTCAGTGTGTGTCCTGATCTGTGTGTGGGGTTGGTGACCAGCTGGGTCAGGCTGATGTTTCTCATGCATTCCAGGAAGTTTCGGAGATAGTGTCCATGGGCTGGTCCAGGTGAAAGTTGAAGCCTCCAACGAAGATGTAGTGCTTGGACTTGATAGCCAGTGGGGCAATAAAGTCAGTGATGGTGTTGCAGAAACTGGTGCCTGGCCCTGTGGGTCTGTAGGCAAGGGTCCTCTGATGGTCGTTCTGTCATGGGTGTGGATTTGGAAATGTAGGTTTCCCATGGTGTGGATGATGTCATCCTCGGTGGTGGCACATTGATTTGTTTCATTGGGGATGATGGTGATGCATCCGCTGTGTTTCTTGGGACATATGTAGCCATTGGGCATTATGGTGGCGATGTCTGGGGTGGAGAAGGGGTTGAGCCCGGTGTTTGTGATGACGAACACATCAGGGGTGAGGGTGGTAATGGTGTCCCAGACTTCTGTGGCGTGATTGCAGAGAGATCGTGCATTGAGCAGGAGGCATCAGAGGGGTTCCGGGGAGTTGCGGTCAGCGAACTGGGAATGGTGCAGGTATCTGTGAAGGAAGGCAGTCTGAAGTTCCAGGTGAAGAGACAGCAGTGGCAGGTGAATGGCTCTCGTGATCTCATTATGTGGACAGGGAGGAAAGATAGGTAATGTCCCCATGCACAGTGTTTCCCTCCCTTGTGTGCATGTATCCCGGTCTGCATGGAGAAGGCGCCCTGTGCACTACAACTCCCAGAAGCCTTTGGGATACATCAGGGGGAAATAAATTAGGTGCCTCCAAGGAATCCACCTCCTATAAAGCACCTCCTCTTCCGGAAGGAGGTGCTTGACAATCTTGCCTGTTTCCAGATACAACAAAGAAAGCGGATGGGGTTCCCTGCTGGAGTTCCCAATAATTTTGCGGCAGTTTAGCCTCTTTCCCGAGATTTAAGTTCACCTGGATGAGCACGCATTGGTCTCAGACTTTCCAGCACTTCCAGAAGCCTTCCTCCTGATTTCCGGCACAGGGAGCCCTCAAGGTATCGTAGCGGATGGCAGGGAAAAAGTGCTACTCCCTGAAACCGTGACTTTGGCAGTTACCTTTTTCTTCCGTGCTGGGTCCCCATTTGGCGCCTGCCCCAGAAAGCACTCCCACTACGAACAGTAACAGCGGTCAGGTGCGCCTGCCTTGTACTCACACCGTGAAAGCAAACAGCAGCTGGGTGTGCTATCCAGCAGATTCCACCATTTCTTTCTGCACTCTTGCTGTGATAAGAACAGCGGAGTTGTACAGCACGTTATGTGAGTGTGTGTGGTTTTTATGTACTACCCCTCACGTTTCTTCTTCTTCTTTTTGCATATAGTTGTCGTCTGAGGTGGGTTTCGTTGAAGACATCCAGAACCCTAGACCAGACTTAGGGAGACAAGGAGCCTTCCTTGCAGCAGTATTTATTATTTTATCCACTTCCCTTTTCCCCGGAGTGCTTCCTTACATAGCGGTGTTGAGTCACACTGTGGCAGGTTGCGGCCAGGGGAGTAGGCGGGCTTCTCAACCCGTTGTCGTCCCCGCTGGCCGATATCTGAGGTTAGTGGCATTTTCTTTCTTGAGCTGCTGACACATCCTAACAAGGGCTTCCAGTTCAGCAGCGGACTTGTAGATGGTGAGACGTGTAGGGTTCCTAGCACTGGGCGCAATCCAGGCACAGATGTGCACAGACAGGCTTGCCTTTGGTGCACCTTTGGCACATGTCACCTGACCTTTAACCTACATCAATATTATTCCACAGTTCTTTGCTTCCACAAAAATACATACTTGTTCCTATGGTATTTATTAGTAATGCATTATATTGCCATACAAAGTTATTGTAAAACGAAAGCGATTAGCATTGGCAGTGCTTTTTTTTACTGTTGAGGTCCATGATATTACCACAAGCATTGCCTGCAGCATACATAAATGAGTGCAATCTCCCATACCTTGCATGATACCTTTACAGTGTGTCTTTACAAATTTAATACTGGCCTGATTAGCAAACATGGCCACAATTATAGCTATGTGGTTCGCTAATGGGGATCATTTTTATGGTGGTGGCAAGCCAATTTTTTGTCCTGGTGTGACCTTGATGATGTGACATGTTCTTGGCCATTCAGAGTGGTCTATGGTCATTTTAGCCCCATATGTGTATGGTCTGCAAATACTATTAAGAAATCACAATTTAACAATTTCCCTAATTTTCAATTTCCTAATAGCAATTGTGAGTCTGTAGGAATCACTATTTGGAAATCCCCAATTACATACATTCTGTTTTGTGATTCCCAAATAGCGATTTCTATGGATTTGCTATTTGGGAATCGCAAAATGGAAATGTCATACATATGGTCCTAAATCACCATTGCTACCCCATTATTTGTCAGATATTTTCAATCTTTTCTCAATCACCGTCAATGGATTTATCAAACGATGCAACATTAGAAGTCATCCTCACCGTCAGCCACGGCAGGTCACTGCTGAGTAGCGGCAGCCTTCTGCAGATACCCATATGTAGTCCAACTTTCTGCCACTGAAATGCATTCAGGGTATCATCAGTGGATGCAGGGGTACATTTCACCTTTTTTCCTTTGGCTTTTGGCAATGGAACGTTTTGGTGTGCTGGGGCTGCTGCACTACATCCACTCCATGCCATTATAACTCAGTCATGTTAACTGCAGTAGGACCCTGTAATACTGTGAACAATAATTATCAGTTTTTAAGAGCATTCATAGAAAGTTGGATACACTGGAAGAACTGCAGTTAGAAATATTTCAAAAGTAGTACGAATTTGCGTGCAAATGTATTTTAAGGTAGGTCACCTGGCCAAAAGGGATTACTGAACTGTTAAATTGCTTAACAAATGTATATGTAAAAGCCGGAGATATAATAATGAGAAATTTTAACCTACCGAAGCATACTCCACAGCACAATAGTTCCAAGGAAAAATGACAGAGGTATTTACATAGATGTGTGCACTTCACAAATGTGTTCCCGATGTGCATAATTTAGCAATAAAAGGAAGCCCTCCGACAGACTTATCATTAGCTGGGCGTACTTGCCAGGTTCTGCCTTTGAGGCAGGCCTTTGTTTTTCGGACGTGATTAATCGCAGCGAATACAACAGAGTCTCTCTCTAGCAAAGGTAGTTTTTCAGTTGAGCCTGAAATATTAACCCTCAGTAATCAATGGGATTGCAATATAGTGCATCTGGTACCCTCCTTAGGAATTATCAAATTCTCAACTAGGTGAAAAATACATTGTTCAACAATCCCACGAATCTGTGCGAAGTGCTGCGTGTAGTTGTGTGCCAAAGATAACATTAACCCAAAGCAGGCAGACACCTTGAACAGCAGCACTTGTATTAAAATGCTACTTTCATATAAGTGTAGCAGGAAGGAAGAGAGGCAGCTCCATCGCCATGTGTGCGGAAACACTACGGGGGGATAAGTACAAGAAAGTGGAGGAGAGAGGCGTTAGCCTTCCTGGCTTAACGCCTCTCTCCTCCACTTCTGAAACGCAAGGCTGCACCATATTCACAAGAATGTGGTGCAGCTTTGAATTTCTCCCCTGTGATTGCGTTAAATCGAAGGCACCGTTGCACCATAGTGCAAGGGTGCCTGCGTGCATGGGAGGATTGTTTATGTGTAGAAAGGTGTCCCTTCCTGCACATCAACAATTCTAGAAATGCCATTCTGTCACTTTATTGAGTACTGCTACATGCAGCACCGATGAAAGTGACAAAAATATATATTTTTTTTAAGTTTGTTTATGTACAGGAAAAGACACCTTCCTGTACATAAACAAACAAATGAGCATATTATCAAGAACGGCGTTAAAAATGATCGCCGGTTTGACGGCAGAAAACTGCTGCTAAAGTGGCGATAATAGGCTTGATAATATGCCCTTGAGAATTCCAATAGAAGTCCATGTTCTGGTGTGAACATTGGCTTCTATTGGAATTCTCTTTTCTGCCGCTAAACCGGTGATAATTTTAACGCCGTTTTTGATAATAAGCACCAATGGCATTTTGCTTTTTCCATGTGGGCTGCACAAGGCAGCCCACATGGATGGAAAAAGCAAAAAAGAGGAGAAATAATACACTTCTCCTCATTTCGCCATTTTAAGACCAGTTTTTACCTGGTCTTAATTTTGGCGCTGCCTCCTCTGTCGCCACCCTCCTTTTAAATAGGGGGCAGCGTCAACATTTATTTTTATTTATTTATTTATTTTAAAAGTTTTATATAGCGCTAGCTTAACCTGTAGGTATCAGAGCCCTTTAGATACACACAGTAAACCAGTAAACAGCAGAAGGACATTACATTACATAGTAGGCTGGCAGTGAGGAAGCAAACCAAAGAAAGAAAATACAGCAAGGGAGATAAATACGCAGTGCATCGAAGGGGGAGAGAGCAATAAAAAAGAAAAAGGTGAGAATGACAGTCTGGTCACCCACTACCTTTGAATGTCCGGGGAGAGAGGAGACAACTCTGATATAGTAGTCTAGGTAAGTTGATGTTGGTCATGAAAGTATTTGTTTAGGAGATGGAGTTTCAGGTCCCTTTTGAAACAGGAGAAGGAGAGGTTGCATCTGAGGATTCCAGGGAGAGCGTTCCATATCCTGGGACCATTGCCAGAAAACGATCGGTATTGGGTGGATTTCTTTTTCATTTTCGGAGGAATAAGGAGTGAGTTGGAGCTTCTCAGCGATCTGGATTGACCAGCTCTTTTCAGTTTGTTATTTAGGTAGTTGGGGGCAGGAGAGTGAAGGGTTTTGTGTGTGATGCAGGCCAGTTTATTGATACATCTCCCTTCCATGGGAAGCCAATTTGGGCAGTTGAAAGCAGGAGTGATGTGTTGAAATCTTTTAAATCCAGATACGAGTCGAGCGGACATGTTCAGCACTGCCATTAGAGGGGCTAGGTGAGCTTTTGGAGTCCCTGTAAGGATAGCATTCCCGTAGTCTATTTTAGAGAGAACTAGGGATTGGACTACTGTCTTGAGGTCATCGTGGGGTAGAAAAGGTTTCAATTTCTTGAGGTGTTTTAGAGAGAAAAAAACACTTTTTGCAGAGTTTTTGATGTGGGCCTCCATTGATAAGTTCTTGTCAAGGGTAATGCCTAGAGACTTTACTGAGTCGGGTAGGGTAAGGGGGCAACCAGATCCTTGAGCCACTCTAGGATTGGATGATGGTTACTTTTTGTCTGGGTTGAGCTTTAAATGGTTAACGTAGAACCAGGATTGGATCTCAGTTAGGGTGGTATTGAGGGGTTGGATGTCGCTGGGGACTTGATCCTGAAATAGATTTGGGTGTCATCCGCGTAAAGGTGGTAGTTCACTCCAGCTTTTTTCAATATTATTGTGAAGGGCTCCATGAAGAGACTGAAGAGGGCCGGGGAGAGGTTCGAGCCTTGCGGTACCACAAGTGTGACTTTAGTAGGCTTTGAGACAGGAATCAATTTTGATTTGTTGTGAGCGGTGTTGAAGGAAGGAGGTGAACCATTTTAGTACTGTGCCATTTATGGCGGAGCGTTTCAACAGGGGCTCCCAAAGGGCTGGATGGTTTACTTTGTCGAATGCCGCAGAAAGATCAATAAGGATGGGTAGGCAGGCATCACCTTTGTCTAGGGCCTTGTGAATGTCATCAGAGACCTTGAGCATAGCGGTTTCCCTGCTACAGCCTTTTCTGAAACCAGATTGAAAGGCGTCGAGGAGGTTGAACTCATCATTGTGTTTATTGAGTTGGAGGAGAACACATTTCTCCAATATTTTTGCAAGTAATGGGAGGTTAGAGATAGGTCTGAGGTTGTTAAGATCATTAAGGTGAGCACCAGGTTTCTTGAGAATGGGTGTGATTTGTCCTATTTGGAGGGAATCTGGGACACAGCCTGAGGTGAGAGAGACGTTGATGATTTTTGTCCTGAATGGGGAGATGATGTTGAGTTCTTTTGTAATGGTGGAAGGGAGGGGGTCCATAGTGTGGGGGGAAGGTTTTAGATTAGAAATTATATTGAAGGCGCCCACCGCAACACCGAATGCCCAACCCTTTTACGCTAACCATAGCTTGAAAGGTGGCCTTATGTACAAGGCAGTGTTAAGGCATGTTAAGTGGCTTAGCGCTGCCTTTTACATAAGGCGCAGCCCCTATCGTCACCACAACGTCCCCATAAGTGACATTGTGGTGGCGAAAGGGGCTTGTACATATGCCCCTATGTTTAAGTCACAGCAGCACGGCTCGCTCTGGGTGTTTCAAAGGAACTACCATCGGGCTGCATTTATGTTCTTGCTAGCGTTGTTTATTTTTTTTTTTTTTAAACTCACAAAATCCAACAGCATTACACGTTTGCGTACTCACGTATCACAGCACCACTAGTTTTCCTCAGGGGCGGCGGAGGAACCGGCATCAACATTTTATTTGGACACAGTCATGTGACGTTATGATACAGGTTTTCGCTCACCAATTTCAGGCTTTCAAAGTAAACATATTTTCTTATCCTAGTTTGTGTATTAAGGAGATAAAGCCACCAAACTCTCTTGCAATGCCACATAGACATTACAAAAATTATTTTCACAACGTTTGATTAAACAAGTCTAAAAAGCATAATTGTGTCTATTTATGCAAAAGTATATAGTTGGGATTCAAACTCAATTCAGAGGCGTGACTCTCAATAGTGAAGCAGGTGCAGTTGCAACAGGGCCCAGAAGTGTGAGGGGCCCATTTCAACTCAATTAGTGGCTGCTTTATATCACTAAACCAGTGAGTTGGGGTAACTTCTTGGCTTGCATTAGGGCCCAAGGAGGCCCTTGCTACCCACTGGCTCAATTACATGTAAAGCAACACTATTCATTCAGTTGCAACTTGGCATTGATGCCTAAAATGTTGGTTTATGCAACTCATATTACAAAGAAGACTGTACACAGGAAACTAATCAATCAACGTGTAATAGCTCATTCAGTTTAGTAATAGTTTCAGAAACTAATTACTAAACAGATGGAGGGTTCCCTCTTTTCACTTCTTCATTTAGGTGCATCCACTCATTTTCTATTTTTAACAAGAGCAGGGCAATGGCAAATTATACTGATCTCTTTCTTGATTGGGTGGCGCAAAGCAAGATATGCCTCATATGCTAATAATTGTATGTGTTTTCTTAAACATAGAAAGCTGCAGTTTCTGGGATATCGGTGCGCTAGCATGTTTATGTTTCTACAGTCTACTTATAAGTGTCAATGCACGGTTTGCTTGCTTGAGCTGCCATATAAGCTGTAGAGTAAGCTGGTGTTGTTTAACTATGGGGCAGCAATGAAATGAAATGAGCATTTGGCACCGTGCATTAGTAACTATCCTCTCAGACACACAATGTGAATAAAGTTGCGGGCACTTTAAGCATATATTTTAATATATATCACCAATGAAAGCTCCTGGTGCTAAGTCTGAATGCTTCTGGGAACTGTAGTTCATTTGGGGTAATGTAAGAGGCCCTTTGCGGCTATAGCAGACCAGACTTAGCATCTCTCTAAAATACTAATGGGGCCACTCACAGTTAATGTTGGACCTGGTAAAAAATTAAATGATTCAGGCGTAATTCACATAATTTCATTAAATTCATTGTATGGTTGTTATGGAAAATGCCACCATTATGGCACTTTACCCCATTCACTGCAAAAATGTACAGGTAACGCGTTGTAACAACAGGATCTGAGCAGCTGTTGTTTGCAGTGCTTTTGCTGTTATACACTATTTTTTAAGTGCAAAATGTGCCTCAGGTGTTCGCTCCTCCCCAACCACGCTTTGGCCTCTTTGGCTACCATCATCTTGTGTATGAAGCCTGACACGTCCTCTTCGTTCCATTCCATTTCGGGGTGGGTCTGCATTTTTAGCCTAAAGCCCTTATCATATTCTAACCAGGCATCGCCTGGAAATTGCCTCTGTGCTCTGTGTATGTTGGCTTCGTAGAGCCACAAATCGGCTGCGCATCATGGGAATCTCTCCACTATGATGCACGCCATGATGCGGAAGGTGTCCAACCAACTGTCAAAACTCCTTTCTTTCCCCTCCCGTCCCCTTTCCTGTCTCTCCTCGTCCTTCCTATCGCAAGTCGTCAAGTCGAGCCCCTCTAGCTGTATTTCTAAGAGCGAGAAAATATCGATAAACTCTTTCCTCCATATTCTCTCTTTCACTGCCAGTGGTATGAAGCTTGCCAACCCCGTTGCCCTAGTGAACATGGACGCGGGGCCTGGCGACGGCTGTGTGTATGGTTCTACTATGGGGGTGCTGTGAGGGTGCCGCCTAGCCTGCCTGCGTCTCCCCAGGCTCCTGGTGGTGCCCTGCTCTCCTCCCTTGCTCCTGCGGCGGTCGGGCCTCCCAGGGCCTTCACCCGCACTTGCCTTGGGTCTGTGAGGAGCCATGGTGTCCCCAAAGGTTCCACCTCATGTGCCGCTGCTGCCCCTGGTGTCACTGTCCCTTGCCCCCCTTGCGCCTGCACTCCTGCTGCCGCTGCGCCTAAGCTCTGTAATAACAGTGGTGTTGTTGATTTGCCATGACTTCCTGCCTTACTGTGTTGCCATTATCCTTTTGCGTTAGCCCCAAAATGCAGGTGGGTCCGCCGTCCGTCCGCCCTGTTTGTTGGCCAGTGCGGAGTGCTGACGCTCTCTTTATACACCACAGTGAGTACAGGGTGCTGGTCTTCTCTGTTTTGCACAAAACGATTTGCCCTTGCCAGTGCTTGTTTCCCCTAAGGGCACTTCCCAGTCTTTTTTTGTTTTTTTTTAATCGCACCTTGGGTGGGGTGCTGCCACCGTTACCCCTGCATCCAAACAACAAGTGTTCTCCTGCTCCGGACCCGCGGTTGCTAGGCAACCCACTGCGTCGCTTGCTGCTCTCTTGCCTTCTGTTGTCCCGCCCGTTCCTCGGCGCGGTTTCTGACTCGCGCCCGGGCTTCTCCTGGTGCCTCGGGCGTTCACTGCAGCTTGCAGCCATGTGGGGTGTTCCCGGCGTCGGAGGCCCCCAGGGGGTCCGTAACTTGCCTGGTGGCTCCCGCAATCCACGCCTGTTCCGAGGCTGGTTGCCGCGACTTCCCCCACCTCCTCTGCTTTCACTTCGTGGAAAAAAATGGCTCTGCTGGCAAAGGCTAAAGTTGACGGCTCCCGCAGTCCACGCCCGTTCCGGGGCTGGTCGCCGCGACTACCCCCGCCCCCTCTGCTTTCCCTTCGGGGAAAAACCGGCTCCGCTGACGAAAAACGAAAGTTGGTTGGCGGCTCCTATGAGGACTGGCGGCCACGCTCTCACCCGCTTCCTCTGCTCTCCTCCCTCAGTGAGTGCGGTCAGGAGGGGATTTGTTGCCGGCGATCTTGGCCCCTCACTGGTGAAGGGAAAACTGCCGTCCTGTGGCGAGGCGGTAAGGCAAGCGCCTGCTCCCACAGCTACTGGGTTGACCGTGCCAGTTATCCCGGGAGGATCCCGCACACTCGCCTGTGTGTACCCGGTTGAGTCCGGTGCCGCTGGCCCAGCTGTCTCCTGCGCTCGTAGTGGGTCAGCCAAGCTCTCGTTCAGGGACTTGCAGCACGGCGTCCGCTGGCGGTGGATGGCCACTGCTTCACGATCTCCTCAAACAAAGTTCCTCCCGGCGCTGTACTGCTCCCCCGCTCCTGAAGAGAGGAGCATATCTGGGGGAGCAGGTTTATATCCAACACAGGCGTTGTTTGTCCTAGCCAGGGTTGTTGCCCTTTTGGGCAGTTTGTAAGGCGCGGGCCCACATTGGCTGGGGGGTCGGCGCCTCTCTGTCGGCCCTGGAGAGGGGGGTATTCCTGCTCTGAGGGCGCTTTTGGCACCAAAGCAAAAACCGTTTTTGTGTATGGGGGCACGGCGTGGGTTAGGGCACCGGCCTTCTAGGCCCCCGCTGGGGGCTGCCTCCGCTAGAGCAGCTGTCACTAGGGCCACTCTGATAGCACTTTAGCTTTGCTCAGCAGTTGCCGTTGTTCATACTACCACTAAACAATGTTTTTTTTGTTTTTGAAAAACAAATTCCCAAAGAGTGAAATTTGTTTTTGAAAAACAAAAAACGAGTTGTCCTGACACCTTGGGATTTTTCTCCCAACGAGTGGGCGTCAGTTTGATGTTTTCCTGTTCGGGAATGTCGGTTTTCTTTGTAGTGGTGCCAAAGAGAACAGCAGCTATGCTAGAGCATCTGTTCTAGACAGTGTTGACGTTTGAGGAACTTAAACTGATTGCCTGATCTTCGTTGCTCATTGCTAGTGCTTACGCTGGCAGAGCATGAGGAATCTCTGCATGATGGTCAATAAATGACCTCCGTCATCCTGGCATTATAGAGAGACACCTGTCAACCACTAAATACGGCATACTTCTTTCACTCTGCTTTCCAGTGTAAAGAGGAGTTAGAGGGTCTGCATTTCCCTCGTGCCCTAATTGTGCAAGAAAACTAAGAACATTGAATCTTGCTGTTGCATTATGGCTGCTAAAGCTCTGCTCATACATTAGCCATAGACATTTTGCTTTCTTAATTTGAAACCACACCCCATAGGAGAATTCACCCCAGTTAGGAACTAGTTACAACACTTGGATTGCACGGCCTTGCATCCTATAGCTCCAGTGTGAGGAGGCTGTGACTCTAAGGTATTCAGAGCTAGCCTACATCTTTGAAAGAGTAATATCAAGCTATTGGATACATTTCTTCTGCTTCTAGTCCTGAAGAAGGTGGGGCTACCATCACACTTTATCTTAGAACTTGAGTAGGATTGTTGACAAGTTAATTTGTATCTATTGGGAAGTTATTTATGACTGAGGTTTCCACAAGCCTTATTGGGACTTTAGAGCAGCTCATGAGACTGAGCTTCCTATGGGATGTCTGAAGATGGCTTACTAAAAATAATGGGCATAGTTGCTATTATTTTTGAGCATGTAAGATTTTCTGTAATGTTTAACGTGATTGATGGGTGAGTTCTGCTGTTGTTATTAAGGAGCCATGCATGCATTATGGAAGTACTGTTAGAATGGTTCTCTTATTTTTTTAAAACATTTTTTAAACTGGATTTCTTGAGCCACTGATAAAACCTTTTTTCAACATTTTTCCTGTTGGTTATCCATACTCACTTATAGTTATGTGAGTGTAGAGTGTGTGTCATGACATAAGAATGCTAATGACTCCGATTTAATGTTTATTCAAATTTATCAGTGCAGCAACACTCTACTGAATCCAACTGACTCAGAGGCGGTAAAGTAGGGAAAGCCATTTTGCAGTCAATGTCCGGCAGCAGAAAGCTGATGCTAGGAATTTCATCATCCCAATGAGATATCGCACAATGGCTGTGTGGCTATAAGCTACAATGGTTTATTTCACTTCCCTTGACTAAGCACCACAAACTGACATGATTGTGAAGGGCAGTTTACAGGTTCATTCTTGTTTTGGTAAAGGCCTTAAAAGAAATCATGCTCAAATCACTACACTCATACATCTTTATTAAGGCTGCTAATGAGGAGAGCATACAGGAGAACAGCAGCATATTTATCATTTATACGATGCAAGGGTTAGTGTTGTGCCATCTCCTGAAGGTGAGGGTTTAATCTTTTCTTCTGTGAACATGGCTTTATATGAAGTGTAAATGACACAGTCTTGTAAATCCAATGTTTCTGCATAATGCTCTAAATCACCCACGTGCTCATGTCATAGATCTAGAAGACTTGATTGAAGCTGACAGGAGTAGGACTCTACTTTGTCTTGAAGTGGAGTGGCTCTCCGTACTCCATGAAAAGCTGTTGATTGTGTTGATTGTGTGCATGCCTGAGTGGACTAGATGGGTGATTGTATGGTGTAATTACACCAACCAGCCACTCTACAACAACCGATCCCAATCAGAGGTTTTATATATATGTGTATATATTCAATGAAAAAAGTAAACATAAAAGCTTAGTTAGAGTTAGGAAAACTTTTTTTCCCTATGCAAGCCAAGCTTAAACTGCACAAACGTAGTTATAGCTTTCATTTACAGTTTATCCACCACCTTCAAATTATTATAAGTAGCGCACCTCATTGCACTCAAATACTTAGAGCAGAGTAGGGTACAGTGGTGTTGGGTGGAATGAATTGTAGTAGATTAGAGTATAGTGGAGTGGATTATACTGGAGTTGGGGGTGTACAGTGGAGTGGCGTGTCATAGAGTGGAGTGGCGTGTCACAGACTATAGCGGCATGGAGTGCAGTAGAGTGGAGTGGTTTAGTAAACAGTAGAATAAAGTATCACAAATTGGAGTACCGTGTTCTACAGTAGAGTGTGGCGGGGTGTTGTACAGTATTAGAAAGTGATGTAGACTACAGAAGAGAAGAGTGGCATACAGTCTAGTAGAGTTTCAGAGAGTGTAGTGGTGTACAGTACATTGTTGTAGAGTGTGGTAGGGTGGATTGGCATACAGTGTTCTAGAGTACAATGGGATAGAGTGGTGTAGAGTGGAGTGATGTACAGTGGAGTAGTAGAGGGGAGTTGAGTACTGCGTCACCGAGTAGAGTGGAGTAAAGTGGGATGCAGTGGCCTACAAAGTGTTGTGTACAGTATCGTATAAGGGTTAGAGTATCGCAAAGCAGCACAGAGTGGAGTAGAGTGCTGTACAGTGGCATACAGTATATTACAGTGCTGTACAGTGAAGTGTAGGGGTATACACATGAGTAAGGTGTCGGAGAGTGGCATACAGTGTAGTAGAGTGTAGTAGAATGGGTTGTATAGAGTACAGAAGTGTTTCAAACATTGGAACTGCATAAATTGGATTGTTGTATAGTAGCGCAGGGTGGGGCGAAGTTTCATACAGTGGAGCAGAGTCGAGTGGAATGGCATGACCTACTGTGGAGTAAAGTAAAATAGAGTGTATTGGTGTGTCGCAGAGTAGAGTGGCATATAGTGGAATGTGGTGGTGTAGTGTAGGTATCAAAGAGTGGAGTGCTGCATATATCGATATGTGTTGAATAGACAAAAATAGGGTTGTACAATGGAGTATATGAGCATAGAATGGAGTATAGAGTTGGACAGTGGAGTGCATGGGGACAGAGTGCTGTAATGTGTGGTAGACTTTTATAGAGTGGAGTAGAGGAGAGTGTCATACAGTGGAGTGGGGTAGATTGCAGTGGTGTGCACTGTAGCATGCAGTGGAATAGCATACAGTGGAATACTGTATAGTGGGGTGTAGAAGAGTGAAGTGGTATAGAGTGGAATAGCATTGAGTTGAGTGGTGTACAGTTGCATAGAGTAGAGTAGGGTATAGTGGATTATCATAGAGTGGGATGGCATACATTGAAGTTGCATAGAGTTGAGGAAACTGTTTATAAATTGGATTGACATCTCATACAATAGAGTGCTGTATAATCCTACTGTGTTCCTCAGCACACCCTTTTAACAATCAACATTGAGAGTAATGTACATATTAAGTTCATGTCTATTTCTTTTGCTGTTGTTCTCTGTAAATTGTCTCCAATCTCAGCCAACATGTGTTTCGTCGCATATTTTGCAACTTCTTCAGGGCTATAGTCTGTGTATGTAGAGCTGTGTATCTGGTGATAATTCCAACCCGGATGGATATAATCTTCCTTAAGATTCCATACTTCAATCTCAAATGTTCCCATAAAGAAATTAAATCCTTATTATCATCAGCCAGAGAATATCTTCTTCTGGAGCCTCAGTTGGTCTTTCAACCAGACCGTACTTGCCCCAGGTCAACTACTCAGTCTCTGGCTATGTCAAATTAGTGGTCGGATCCCCTGAGTTAAGATTCTCGTAGACCAGCGAGTACGCTGAGTGCGGTCGTTGGAAACTGTCATAGAGTTGAGTAAAGTGTTCTACAATACAGTGTATGGGCATATGGTTGAGTACAAATTTGAACAGTGGAGTGTAGAGGGAACAGGTCCTAATTCAGATCTTGGCAGTCTTCCCGTCAGTATGCCATGGTGGCGGGCCCAAGTACTCCATCAAGCCGACAGTATCCTGCCTGCCTTATTTAGATGTGTTCGTGATACACAGAGGACCGCCATGCAGGTCTCCTGTGCTGTCGCCAATGCCATCTTGATAGCAGAATGCGGCCAAGCCGATTTAGATGTTCCCTTTGCGCTGACGGTGTCCTGATAGTGGTGTCTGGGTGGAGGGCAACCGCAGTGGTGGGGAGACAAGTAAGTCATATTTTTTTATTTATGTAAAACATATATATGTAGTGTATGTATACATATGTGTGTTTGGATATGTGTAGTGATCTTGAAATGTACATACTGCTGTGCACACAACCAACATGCACACACACTGTGCATTGTATACTTGCATAAACCATGAACACCTACCTTCGTTTCCATCAAAATGGGCTGCCAGTCTGTCGCAGGTCAGGGCGCAGCAGGCCAGAGGGACCAGGCCAACAGTGAAGATGAGGAAACTGCATCTGATACCCACAGAAAAGGTGAGTATTCACCTCTTTTCCTCCCATTCCTCTGACTTGAAGTGGGAGGGATTCCCCCGGAATTCCCTTCGAAACAGGACACATCCAAATCTGGAGGACAGTAATCTTGGCAGAAGTCCCACCACCACCTGCTGCAGCCCATCTCGACGTAGGGGCGAGGATTAAAGTCCTGGCAGAGTCAGCTGGACCACGGCGGTCTTTTCTCCCATTGCCAGCCAACATCTAAATAGAACAGGTGGACCGCCAGGTTGGGGTGTGGTAAGACCAACATAAAAGGCCACTCCACTGGGGTACCGCCAATATTTAAATCAGGCCCAGAGTGGAGAAGGGTCTAGTAGAGTGGCATAGAGTGTAGTCACGTTTTGTAGCGTGGAGGTACATAGAGTGGAGGAGAGTACCATGGAGTGCATAGAATGGCATAGCATACCGTAGAGTGGCATAAAGGGGAAAAGCGTAGTGGAGTGACATATAGTGGAATAGCATGTATTAGAGTAGTGCACCATAGAGTGGTGTACAGTAAAGTATCATAGACTGGAGATCCATACAGTGGAGTGGCTTAGAGTGTTTTTTTAGCTATTAGTGTAGTAGCATACAGTGGAATAACGTACAGTGAAGTGATGTAAACTGCAGTGGTGTATTGTGGAGTACTGGTAAAGTGTAATACATGCATATAGTATAGAGTGGAGTACAGTGGCGTGGCATAGAGTAGAACAGCTTGGAGTGGAATAGCATAGAGTGGAGTGGCATACAGTGGAGAGGTGTAGACTGGAGTGGCGTACAGTGGAGTGGGGTAGGTTGGAATAGCATACAGTGTAGTGACATCCAATGGACTAGAGTTGAATGGAGTGGCTTAGAATGGACTTGTATGTAGTGGAATGGCATACAGTTAAGGGTGGGTGGTAAACTATGCTCTGCCAGAGGAGTTTGCAGAGATTTGCCACTCCCTGCTTCGCTTGGAGTACCAAGTTTGTAAAAAACTTGACCAACCACTGCATAGAGGAGTTTACCAGTGCTGCTGCTCACCCCTACCAGAGTCTCATGGGAGCATGAGCACTTTGCCTGACACATGTGGCCGGCAAGTGCATCTTTCCATGTCTGTCTAGAGCCAACTGGCAGTTGGAAAGTAGCAGTGCTTTTGTAAATGCCGCACACAACTTAAAGGACAATACGTGGGCAACACAATGGGTCTGAAAAAACCAAATATGAGGAGGGTCAAAGGGGAAATAATTTAACAACCTGTCAACTCATGCCCCTATAGTCAAAATCAATACACAGTCATGCTCAAGAAAAAGGGAATTATAAGATGAGTGCAGTAGGTAGTCAATTTTAGTAAGCACGTTTCCTAGAGCACTGCACTCATCTTATAATTCCCTTTTTCTTGAGCATGACTGTGGCTCAGCGTGCCGCTCTCCACTGCCGCACCGTCACGTTAAGATATGAGCGGTGTTCGGAGCGACCGCCTATCCCCATATGATGATATGCCACCACAAGGGTGGTCTGATGGGAATTTTTCAGCCCAGTGTGACTCAACTACACCCTTCCACACATGCACCTGTGATCCTTGTTCACCACTCAGGGCAGCACACCACCACAGACCTGGTCTACTCTTTCTGTGTATTGATTTTGACTATAGGGGCATGAGTCGACAGGTCGTTAAATTATTTCCCCTTTGACCCTCCTCATATTTGGTTTCTCAGTATTTAGAGCAACTTCTTGTTGCGGGTCTATATATCCAAGATGTGAACTCATTGTTTACATCATTAGCTCACCCAGTTCAATTGTGTGTGACTCCCTCTACCTGCCTGACCCCATCCTCCCTCCCTTCTTTCGATTTCTTCTGGCCTGGCATTACGAGTATTTTTCTGTGCCATGGTTCCCTACCACGCTAGCCCATTGCATTTAGGCAACCTTCCCGGGCTGTCCACGTGCTTCTAGCTTCGAGTGCCTACTCTCTGAGCACTTCGCCTCAACCATACATATTGTATAAGGATTGTCATCTTCAGCATTTGGCCTTAACCACTTACACAACTTAAGCATTGCCATTAGCAGTAGATCGATCTGACACTGCAGAATTGTATAGGGATCATTCCATTCTGTAAAACCCTCTTTTACAATACCTTTTGGCTATTTGTGGGGGTCCACTGCTGTTTGACCATTGTGAGGTGATTAATCTGGCTTAGCATAGTTGTAGCTCAGGATTACAAGCTCCATTATGCTATTTAGATCAGCTGATTAATACATCTATGATTACTATGGTGTATGGCACACCGAAATAGTTGGCCGCAAGCGCGAGGGTATAGTGTCTACTTGTTGCGCATGCGCGGCAGGATTAATGCTTATGGAGCCTGTCGCTCCTGTGCTTGTTGTTGCCCATTTTCTGCTAACGCAGGTGAGAACTCTTGTTCTCCAACTTATTCAAGACGTGTTCACGCGGGCTAACCTATGTATTTATAAACTTTCAGAGTGTGAGCACTCCGCAATAGCTAGGCGCACGCGCAAGGGTGTAGTATCTCTCTGATTCTCGGCCAGTTGATGTTTTGCGCATGCGCGGCAAGATTAGTGCCGGACATGTGGGGACTGGCGCTTTTGTGATGTCTGTTGCGCAATGGACACGACTATTGGCTTCACAGTCATGAAGCCCCGGTACTTAAATGAAGTAGGCGGTTCCGTAGGTGCCTCCCCTTCCGCTCGACACAGAGCAACGGGTACCGACGGATAGGTAAGTCTGGTGAGGATGCGATGGTATATCTGCCCTGTATTAAGTAGTTAACAACCGTTACTTTACTCAGGGCAATGCTCTCAGACCTGAATCTTTTCTGGCTAGCTGCAGCAATTTGTTTGCTGCAATTTGTTTTTAGCCATATACCATGTGACTCGCAGTGCAGGTCGCAGTATTATATTATATATAGAAACACATACGGTCGCCTGCGACATGGATATTATTCTATTTTTATCCTTTCTGTCTCCCAGGGCCAGGTACCCACCTTAAGTAATCAGTTTAGGGACGGGGTTGGTTTATGGCAGGTCAGATGGTAGTCTACCACACGTCTATTGGGTTGTATGTGTAAAACTACTGGGTTGGACTGTAGTGTAGTTCCTAGTTTCCCACTAGGCCCTGCGCATTGGAATAACATAACAGTAGTATCGACGTGGAACTGCGTATATTCCAGGCCTCCACTGACTATTCTAAACTTAATTGGGTGTGTTACCAACTAGCTCAGAGGTCACTGGAAACTTTCTTCTCTGTATAGGAAGTGATCAGCTTCCCTGGCACAGACAAGAAGGGATTCAGCTTTCCAACAACCGTGCAACATGACAACTTTGCTCCTCAGATCAAGAGTCAATCTCTAGGGTCGTGTGAAACAATAGACAGGTATTTCACTCAGTCAGTTTAGTGCAGTTTACTTTCACGAGATGTAGAGAATAGAGAGACGGGCGTTTGTCAATAAAGGGTTAACATTTATTGAACAGTCTTTCTTCTCGTACAAGAGAAATGTATTGCCACAATTGCAAGACTTGTTATTATAAAAAGTACGTACAGTAAGATAAGGATTGCGAAATAGAACTGTAAAAGCATTGATATGGTTTCTTAGCCATACAATGGTTTAAAAGTAATAAAACATATATACAGTCATATATGCATTAGGCTAAAATACTCAACTGGTGCTTCTAACTAAGCCTACCCCAGTGTGCCTGACCTAAGCCTAACACGTGGAAGGGGAGTAGGTAAGTAGATTTAAGTTAAGTTGGTTTTGCCAAGGTTTGCTTCAAGAATTCTCGTCTAAGGGTTTAGTCGACACCATACCTCTGAATAGAATGATGGAAGTCTGGTATTTCCTTCAGGGGGCACTCGATATCCCAGTCACCCGCGAGGGCAGACCGGAAATGCTGGAGCTGGATTTCTCTGCAGGAGAAAGGCAGCGGGTCTCTTCAGCGCGTCGGGAGGAGGAGGTGGGGGACAGCGTCCGCGGCAGCTGGAATCTGCTGGGCTTCTTCGCAGAGGGACGGCTGTTCAGCTCCTAAGCATACCGCACCATCGTTCGCGCTTTAGCAGCGATAATGGTATCAGTAGCTTCACCACCAAGGGACAGCAGCAGCGTACTGCCCTCAGCAGCAATGGGATGCACAACAGGGTGCACCACAGCATACAACAGCACGACAGCTCTCGCTTAAGGCAACGTTGGTAATATTTATACCTGACAGTGCCGGGTTTGACGCATGTTTGCTGGACATAAGACGTCAATTAAAGATGTCACTAGGAAGTGATAGCTATCAGTTGCTCATTAGAGTTCCATTACTAATCAAAACACAGCAAGCGGGGATTTCCAGGTTTGCTGAGTTTTTATCTTGTTGAAGAACTCGGAGTGTTAATCTAGGAATATCAGATAGTGACTTCTGCTCTGTCATTGCACTAATTGGTTGCAAAGGAAGTGGCAGAGAACTATGCTGGAATGTGGCTCTGTTCGTGTGAGGCCAGAGATGACTTTCTGAATATCGCACTTGAACGGTTATGCCAATATAGGGAATAAATGGATTTATAGCCGAATAGGGGCATAAGGTCGCAGTATCGATCAGGAACCTAGATAAACACGCAACTGGACACATAAGTGTTGTGTGCTAATTGTGTCCCTTTTTTCTACACATCAGAGCGGGGCCTCATTCTCCCGAGCGGTTGCCGGGCGAGGTGGGTCCGTCACCCACACAAAGCTGGGTGAGTATCACTAAGAGGGAATGCCTCCGTGTGATGAAGCTAGTATGCTTATGTATTTTGCGGAACGCAAATTGTTCCCGCAGGTGTGTCTTGTTTTGATGGTGTTTGTGGGGTTAGTTGGTTTCATGTGTGTAATGGGATACATGGTATATTTTGTACTTTTCTGACAGGAAGAAGATTTCCTTTCTGTCTCCTGTGGACATTGAGGTTCCAAGCTGTGGGGAGATACATGACTTCCTTCAGTAAACTGCATGTATTTTTTCTACTATTTTTTCTACAATTTCTTTTGCATTTGTACACCTAACATACTCTGTTGCAGTAGCTTATTACCTATAAGGTCCTGATGAAAGCTGGAGCAATACTCCGTCAAGCTAAAACTAGTTGACCACTCTGCACAGCGCCATAATGGAGTCTCACTCATCTACTACCAGGCGTGTTTTTAATCTTGACACCTACGCTAACCTTTACAGGTACTCCCCTTAGCTTAGGTAGTCAATTTTAGTAAGCACTTTTCCTAGAGCACTGCACTCATCTTATAATTCCCTTTTTCTTGAGCATGACTGTGGCTCAGCGTGCCGCTCTCCACTGCCGCACCGTCACGTTAAGATATGGGCGGTGTTCGTAGCGACCGCCTATCCCCATATGATGATATGCCACCACAAGGGTGGTCTGATGGGAATTTTTCAGCCCAGTGGGACTCAACACAATGGGACATCTGTTAACGGTTTCACTGCCCTGTCATTCTTTGGTGTGCAGCGCCTGCAGTCATTCAAGGCCAGAAGAACCTGCTGGGTGATTTTGTTTTTTTCATAGGGCGCCTGGAGATCAGAACCAGCCGCATGACCTATATATAGCAGAGCTCTTCAGAGTCTGGAATAAAATTGAAATATAGTCCATTGCCACTTGGTAAGTGCTGGACTCCGGGTTTTTAAAAAATACAGCATTTGTGCATGTTTTCCAGGCGGAAAACTGCAACAACAGAACTCAAAACACATTGTCTCTGTTGCATTACATGCACATGTCCCATGACGTATCTGTGAATGGATTCACTGTTGATGTCACAGGTCATAGAACAAGCTCAAAACAATTCATACCACCAATCAGCGAGTGTGTAATCCTTCAGCATTTGTGTTCCAGTTCATGTGTCACCTGGCACCAGACTACACTGTAAACTTTTATAAAATCTGCGGCCGACAAAGAAAATATAGCACAGTATCTATAATTACATTAGTGTTTGCAAAAAGCACAATTAAAATGAACCACAAAACATACAGCAACAACTACATGCAGCAAATTGTAGTTGCTTGGTGTACAATCTGGTGTAATAATATAATTAGCAAAGCAAAGACATATGAAATTAGTGTTGCGATTATAGAAAGGGATTTGACACAAACATGTTTAATTGGAATCTTTTGGGTCATGGGTTGCCAATTAAGGGTATCTCCAGGGTGCATGGCCTGATTCACAGAGATTCTGAGGCATGCTCTATTTCACTTGGCCAAGCAAACAATTCACTAGCTGTGCAGCCTGAAGCTGGAGACCACTGGAGTAGTACAGCTGCCATCACCAAGTCACTAGGTGCTCTGGCATGTCAGAGGCATCGGGTGTTGGTGGTAGACTGACAAACCTGGCCCAGGGCCCATATGAGGACCTGAGGGAGTTACATAGGACTTGCTCCTGTATAGGTTTATGCACACAGCCACACAGCTGTACGCAAACACATCCAACTGAGACTCAGTAGGGAAATGTATTTATATTTTTTTTATAAATTTTTAAATAACTTTACAGCCATGTAGCGTGGTAGTTTCACAAATGTTTTTGAAACCACAGTGATAGATCTCACTAAGTTTAATCATGTTATAACTTCCAAAATACTCACCGACTTAACCACAGTGCTAAAAATCCTCATTTGTGCACCATAGTGTATAATCCTGCCAAATTTCATGTGAATGCGTTCAGGCGTTTTTGTGCTACGTCAAATACAATAGACAAAGAAAATTGCATTGGTGAAAAAATGCTTTTTGGGGGCCCCGTTTATCTTTGCACCACCTTAATAATTCAACAAAAAAATGTACATCATCTGAAAATGTAGAAAATGCTATAGGCCTTGAAAGCTTTGTGGTGATTCTTTTTCTTTTTATCTATTGAATTTGTTATGCATTTGTTTATTGGTTGTAATGTAAAAGGGGATGCTGTTACTCAAGGAGAAAGAAAGGATGTAAAGCTATTGGTCGGAACTAAGAATGTGATAAGAGGGATCCAGGGGGATCAGAGTGAATAGAGTGAATGCCCTCACACACTGTCATGTTACATGATGGGGCTGCTTTGCATTGGGCAGGAGCTGCAATGCCCAAAGAGCCCCTCTAGGGGGCTCCTCTTCATAGATCTTCTGATATTAACTGTAATGATGAGTGCAAGTGAGATATAGGTTAAGATTGGTGAATTAGGTGATATAAAGTGAAGGTGTATCGCATAAGTGGTATATGAGTGAGTGAGTGGGTGTAGTACTTCACTTTTTTGGGTAAAGTTCCCTAAACCTTTTGCTTTCCCCCTAGACCGTTTTCCTGACCTAGAGATGCCAATTTAGATGCTTTGGGTACTTTGCCACTGCTGATCAGTGTCAAAGTACAGGAGTTCCCTATATAAAATGTAATTGTGATTGGTTGGCCATGATCGGTATGTTGCCTTACTAGTAAAAGTCCCTAGTGATGTGCATTGTGTGTGCAAGGGCTAGTAATGCGAGGGCGCGCAGGGAAGGGAACTCAGGCCTTCAGTGTAGGGCCTGCGCACAGAATACTACGTTAGCGCATGTATTCCAGACAAGTGCAACCACTTATCAGGCATGACTTTCCCTTGTACATACACATGGGGCACCCCTGTGGTAGGTACCAGCTAACCCCTGGGCAGGGTGCAGTGTAGGTAAAAGGCAGAACATTAACTGAGTGTGTGGTATGTTCCGAAAGTGAAAAATGCTCCATTTAGGTTTTTCACTGCTGAAAGGCCATTCTGCTCATAGGACAGAATGGGGGAGGCTGGGTGTAGTGTTTGTTAGACCAGTTTCCCCTCAGTTTATAAGGAAGAGGTGAAGTTTGGTATGTATGGGCTCAGTGTCGTAATGCATCTTTCTGTGAAGGTGGTTTTGTCACTGTGTGTTTATAAACCACTCTTATAGAAAGTGGCTGAGTTTTGTGCTCTGAGCATTTCTATGTGTCTCTGAAATGTGGTTTGTCTGTCTGAAACTGAAAGGTGAGAGGGGCTGGGAGAGGTCTTGACCCAGGAAGGGGTTGAGCTGACAACAGGCTGCCCTGCATCTAGAGAGTAGGGGGAGAAGAAGCCTGGGAGGTGAAAAGGCCTGGGCTGATGCTATAAACCAATTGACCCATCTCCTGCTGAGTGATTAAGGATCCAGTCCCCCACTATCAAAGGGAGTGAGTTGACACTGGGAGGGGGACACCCAGAACTGATTTAGGGAGGGGTCAAGGACCTCTGAGCACATACAAACGTCAAAGACATTAAGGGGTATTACTATGAAAGCTGAAGCCCCTGAATGTTGCAATGAAACAGATATGGATTGAGACTGAAAAGGCTTGGACCCATTCTGTGGTCAAGAGGAACCTCTGCTAAAGAAGGAGCAACTGAAGCGACTGCTGTGGATAGACCAACCCTTGCTTCATGCTCTGGTGCTGGTCTGCAGTTTGCTGTTCTAACTAAGGACAAAGTTGTTGGGACTGTGCTTGGCAGTGCTGGGTCCCCCTGCTTGAAGAAGACTGTGCTTTGTGCTGTGTCTTGAAACCCCAAGGGCCAGAGGTGAGCTGGCTCCCTGTTTTGGAAACACAGGAATATAGAGGTTTCCAGAGAAGACTCTCAGATACATTGTGGGTGTGTGTGCTCTGTCTAGCCTGAGTCCTTTGCAAGTTGTGCCTGTGATTTTGGGCACATGGAGTTTCAAGGGAAACTCGGACGTGCTGGGTGCACGTCGTAGTGCAGCCAGAATATTGGCGAGGAGCACCATGACATCCTGTGCACCAACAGAGTAAGTGAGCCTCAGACACGCTGGGTGCATGTCATGGTGCGGCCCAGGTGTTGGTGAAGAGTGCAGGTGCCTCGTAGGCACCAAAGGAAGAAGTGAGTCTCCGACATGCAAGAGCACATGTCGTGGTGTAGCCAGGGCATGGTTGAAGAGCGCCTGGACATTGTATACACCGACAGAAGAGGTGAGGCTCGAACGTGCAGGGTGCGTGTTGAGGTGTAAGCGGAGCGCTGGTGAAGAGCGCTGAATTGTCGTGAGCACCAAAGAAGAGTGGAGTCTTGGACGCGGGGTGTGCATGTCAAAGTGCAACTTGAAGGTGCTGGTGAGGAGTTCCGGTGTATACCGAATTGAAGTAAAGTAGGCACAGTGCTGAGGGCGGGTCTTGGACTGAGACCGCCGGATTGAGGGCCAAGTCATTGGGGCCCTTGGAGTCAATCAGCAGCGGCCGGAACCGGCAGCCACAGAAGAACTGAGCCACCGGCCCGAGTCCGCTGCCACCCGTGACGGAGTTCTGGATCAAGGCCCAAGTCGCTGACGTCGGGGAGGAGAGTGGGATCGCGCCCCCCATGTAACATGGATCAACACCTGGGATGGGTGTGGGCCCAGAGGGACACTCTCTCTGCCTTCATCTTCAGTCAGCTGCGCGAGTCGTTGCTTCGGCTTGGATCCCAGCCCGTGCTGACTCAAGACGGGGCAGTACTGGGGCCGGAGTGGGAAGCTGTACTTTTTGTGTAATCATTTGATCCATAACTGGGGTACTGGTAACAGTATGTAAAACTGTTGCATTACACTTTGTATTATTGCTGCTAACAAACTATCAAACTGTCGTATGACGCCTGACCTCATTTGTGCCTGACGAACTGTATGCGGGATGCGCTACGCACTATGTTATTTCTCCCTTGCGTATTCCCTGATTGTAACGTGGCGCATTGCATTATTTCTTCAGTGCACAGCATCTGAGTTTATCATTGAACAGTTTATTATATCTTTATTGCAACATACAGGATTGTAGCGTGATGCATTACTTTGTTTTTTCCTAGGGCAGGCATGCTGGTGGTGATTTGCATTGCATTATTCCTTTAATTGCAAGTACATGACTGTGGCGCCACGTATGGTATTGTGTCTCTGTTGCACAGTATAAGAGAATATCGCAATGCATTGCAGTATTGTTTCCTTTTGCAACTTGTGTGATTCTAGCAATACGACTTGCCTAACCTTTTTGGAAAACGGTTAGACGTAAGCTTAACTGTTGGTTAGAAGCGGTCGTTGGGATTAGAACCTACCAACCCACCGGAAAGAATACTACCCATTCTTATATGTTGATTTTGTATCGTGTAGTAATTTCGTATATTTGCTTATACAAAGATTATACTCATTTTAGCAATACTCATGTGGAGTCTATTTGTAATGACATATGGGGTTACTATGAGTGTGGTTGCACATACTGAACACTCGTGCCTTGGAGATAAGCCTGGCTGCTCGTGCCATGCTACTAAGGGGGTGAGCCGGACTATCTAAGATGGTGCCCTTACTTAGCCTAACGTTGAAGTGAGGGGTCAGGGCGCACATCTCCAGCATTTGGTGGTGGCGGCGGTAAGCGACATGGACCTCCACTTCCAGCAGTGGGTGTGTGAGTGACTATATGGGTGAGTGAGTAAATGTGAGAGTGGCTGTATTGGTGTGTGCTTGTGTGATTGTATAGGTGAGTGAGTACATGTGTTAGTATATGTATGAGTAAGTGAGTGGGTATGTGAGTAACTGTAAGGGTGAGATAGTGGTGATGTGAGTGACTGTATGGATGAGCGAGTAGGTTGTGCGTAGCTGTATGGGTGACTGACTCTGTGTGAGTGGCTATATTGGGGTATGAGTGGGTGTGTAAGTGTCGGTCTGTCTGTATGACTGAATGTGTGACTGGCGGTATTGGTGAGTGAGTGGGTGAATGAGTGGCTGTATGGGTGAGTTAAGGGTTGTGTAAGTGGCTTCTTCATAGCTGCTGGTGTGCTGGACCTCATAATGAAGTTGGGATACTTTTTAGCCACTTTGGACGTGAACTGTGGCGATGCAGTGGCATACATGAAAAGTAGTCAGTGGGTTTCGATATTTCACCAGCTTGTGCACAATCACATAGTGATACTCTTGCAGTCACAACCCCCACCTCTCAATGCGAGGAAGCATTTTAGCTTTCGGGTGGTCTGTGATGGTAGTGAAATGTTTCTCATGTAAAAACACATGCAAATGTTCACAGGCCCACACTACAGCCAGATTCGCCTTATACGCCTGAGATCAGGCACATTCTGTGCCGGACAGGCTTATACTGGCATAGGCTACAATGTGACTCGGCATTTGGATGCCTATTTTGTTGAGCAGGAATTGCCCCCAGCCCCACCAGGCTCGCATCTGCTGTGATCTCAGTAGGTAACTTGGGGTCAAAATAGGTCATTTCAGCTGCATTCTTAATACGATCTTTAATGTCTTTCAAACTTTGGTCGCCTTCAGAAGATCACTGGTAGGGGACATCTAGCTTTGTTATGTCTCTCAAAGGGGCATTCACTGTAGCAAATTCACAAATGTATCTTGAACAACAACTAACCATGCTTAAAAAGGATCTCACCATGGTTACATCTTGTGGGGGGCAATTAGATGGCAATGCTGGCATTTCATCCATATCAGGAGTCGTTTCCCCTTCAGAGAATATGTGGCCAAAGAATTTGAGTTTGGTTTTGTGGAACTCACAAATTGTCATGTTCACAGTGAGACTTGCATCAACAAGTAATTGACACATTTATTTAAGGGCCTCGTCATGCTCCTTTTGTGTTGTTCTAAATAGCAGTACATCATCACTGTAATTGAAAGCATGTATGACCGGTTAAATTACACAGCGGATGATATCCTGAAATATCTCTGCAGCCCCAAAAAAACCAAAAATCAGTTTTTTGCATCAGAAAAAACCAACATGAGTTCGAAAAGTAATAATATACCTACAGTTTTCTTCCAGCTCGAGTAGATAGTACCCTTTATTCAGGTCAAGAAAGGAGAAGACTTTGGCTCCATTCTGCTACATTATCTCTCTTGATTGCTTTGTTGGCCTAGCGCATATCAACGCAAATGTGCATTGCACCTCCACTGTCTTTTTTTGGCAACACAACTATGGGCAAAACCCACAACGTGGGACCGGTGGCACGTTCAATGATGTCATGCTTCAACAGTGTTTGTAGTTCTTTCTCAACGGCTTCTTGTAAGTGGAAAACTACTTTACAGTACTGTTGGGCATCAGGGCAAATGTCTTCATTAATATGAAGTTGTACTTTTGTTGTCTTAAGCCTTCCTAGGCCATGAAACAATGATAGAAACTGACTCACAATTGTTTGGCATTATTTTGTCGCCCGAAAGAGCGCCAAGCCTTTCAGGGGTAAAGAATAAATTGGTGTTGTATTTGTTTCTTCTGGCTAGGAGGGAGATCTGTAAGCTATGGTGTCAGGTGGTACCACCAACATGGAGACCTTGGTGGAAATCAGTAAGATATTACAAAGTTCTAGATCAGAACGTTAATGTACATAAAGAGGGAACAGAACTATGGCTATTTTGAAATCTGTTAGACCATTTAGATCCTGATTAAGGTACTTGATTGAGTCCAATGATTATACCTCCTGGTCAGCTCATAATGTGTACTGCGGGTGGCTCTCATAAGAAAATTAGCTGAGCTTTGAACCCCCAAGTTATAAGGAGCCGGGGTGGATCAGGCCGAGACGTTTCTATAGCTACAGGGGTCATATGAGGATAAAAACAACTGTGTTTCTAGTTCTTTTGTAAGTGAAAAACTACTCTACAGTGCTATTGGGCAACAGGGTAAATGTCCTCATTAATATGAAGTTGCACTTTCATTGTCTTAAGCCTTCCTAGGCCATGAAACAATGACTGGAACTGACTCACAATTTCAGTCTAAGCACAGATGTTGTGGTCGAGTGATATCAGTCCCATGTCAGCAGCAGTGGTAAAGCTAAGTAAACATGCACTCAATGAGGTTCCTTGAAGAACATGAATCGGCTCTTGCACTGATGTCATTTTGTGTCTCATGGTTGCTGTAAAAGACCCATGACCCTGTAACAGTTTTGACGCAGCCCACGTGTATACCTTCATGTTGGACAGAGTAAAGCTGTTAAATTTCCCTACCGGCATAATATTAATCAACACACAACTGTCTATAATAAAGGTTATGGGACAACCATTCACCTTTAATATAATTTTAGGGTAGTGTCTAAATTAAATTTTTTGCACCGTTTTGTACTTCTTTTTTGACTTTTGGTCTTACTTGCAAGCAGCTAATTCTACATGTGCATGTTGTTCTTTGGTAGATATCATCAACGTACATCTTTCTTATTCACTAGCACTGGATAGTGATGTTGAAGAACCTTTGTATGATAAATTTGATGACAATCAATTTTGTTTTATTTCTTCATTTTCGTAACTGATGTTGCTTTTTGGCTTTGTGGGCATAACGAGAATGCTTCTAGAACCATCTGGTGCCCATTTTCTCTTCTCACTGTGATGCGTTTGTTTTCTCTTGCACTTTGCAGACTATTATGAAGTAGATTTATTTTCCACAGCCTTTGTATGTATGCCCCATGACTGGACATTTACCTCCGTCAGGAAATGACAACCCACATCGGAAGCAATTTTTTTCTTTATTTGTAGAGATGCACTTGTGCGCATGTTTATGCTTACTTCTCATGATCAATGCTGATACATTGCATGATATTCCTGCTTCCATATCAGCAGATTGTCGATCTGCTCATTCTGCCCTCACATCCATTAGCATTTTCTCTAAAATCAGTATCTCTCTCAACATGCATCTTCTGAAAGTCTGAGAGACAACCATTGATGACTCTGAGGTGCAAGGCTTCTTCATAATTGAAATCACAGAATTTACAGTGTTTGATAAGTGTGTAAAGTCTCTCAACAAACTCATCCATTGTTTCAGCAGCCTGTTGTCATGCTTGGTAGAAGATCTACCTTTCATAGTCCACATTTGGTGATAGCTTGAACGTGGCTTGCAAATATAATTTGGTACGACATTATATCACTTTGTGAAATTTCTTTAGCATTTCTTTCACTCCATCACAACATGTTTTTTATAGATATTTTTTTATTTTCTTACCATCTTTGTCTTCCAGCTCTTCTATGAAGTCATCAAAGGTTTTGATCCATGCAGCCCACCTGGCTCCGATGTTCTGTTTCTTTGCCAAGTCAATACCAGGTGGCAGGAAGTGACACACAGGCAGGGTATAAACTGTCGCCTTATCTTTCTGGAACCACTTTCATTATTAATTATTTGGAGACCCTGTCCTAATTCCTCTATAGGATGTACGTTTTTACAACGCATGCTTTTACTACGCATGCTGTAACAACGCAAGTTTTAAAACGCATTCCATTACAACGCATTACACTGGGGGGGGTGCTGGATAGTGAATATTTTAATTTACTATTCCAACACCAGTCCCCTGGACACCAGGGAAGGTGTTGGATAGTAAATTAAAACTATTCCCTATCCTAGAGCGCACCACAGTGTAATGTGTTGTAATGGTTTTTGTTTTAAAGTCTGCGTTGTAATAGCACTGCGCGCTAAAAGTTGCGTTATCAAGGTTGTTCCCCTCCTCTATACCATCTTCACTACTACACCTCTGTAACCATTTACCCAATCTAAGTGCAATCTTGGTGGTCATGTTAGAAGTGAAAATGGTCAATTGCTTGTCCAGCCTTTGTTATCACATATTTCCTTTGCAAATATTATAACGTTAATATTTTCATGTTTTTACTAATGTAACTGTGTGTATTCATTTTACCTAAATAAAGCTATAAAACTGTTCTCTTGTAAAATGTATGCAGCAGTTATTGTTCTTATGTAAAGCACTCACATTCCCTTTTAGGTCTTGTTATTCCCTTTATATAAATTTACAAATAAAAATGTTAATAGAGCACTCTTCCCGCAGAAACATTGTACTTCACCAAGGCACTCTTTATGCAGCTCAAGCTATACTTCGACACAAAAATCATTGTTTTGCTAACAACGATCTCTAGCTCCCAAGATTACAATTTTGTTTATGTATACAAAGCACACAATTCTGTTTACAGTCTACAACGTTATATCGCAGTAAGTATTCATTCTTCTTGCTGAGCACGCCGACTTTGAGCAGCACAAATAATTTTTCCTCTCATGCTCTTTCTATAATGCATTGAGCCTTACAAAATATTCTACTGCAATGTTATAATCCACTGCCAAATTGGCTCGCTACCAAAATCAGTACAGGGGACAAGTGGGAATATACAATCACTACTCTATGGGGGCCAAAATCTATTTTTTGCACCGGATCACGTAAGCATGCGTCCCATAATAGCAGAGTTATGACATGAAAATGAATGCAGGTCTTAATGCTTCCACATTCTCTTTGGAATTTATGTCTCAGTGTCTGACACAGGGCATAACTCTCTTCGAATGGTACTAATAAAATGAATTACCTCTCTACCTGGCTGCCTCGTGAGGAGTAACCTCGCAAATGTAAACCTGGATTTAAATAGGCCTCCACAAATTTGATACCGTGAACTTTGGCGCAGCTTAATACTGGTCAAGCTTGGAATGTGCAGTTAGTGCACACATTCAAGGTGGTTTCTAAGGGCAAGATGAAGGTGGCTAAGTACTGGTCGGTAACGCCGAAAATCAGAGAATTTCAGCGTTAGTGACCGATATTTAGCCATGTGCGATGTAGGTGACTTTAAACCTACATGCAAAATAAGGAATCGCAGAATAGTGATTCCCTATTTTGCTCTTGCATTTAAGGAATCGGAAATACCGATTCCTTAAATGCAATGTAGGTAGCACTAAAAACAGTGCACCTTAGCTTTAAGGAATTGCTATTTACCACCAACTTCAAGTTGGTGGTAAGTAGCGATTTCCTTACAAAAAGCACTGTTTTTGCTTTTTTTTATGTGCCATATGGCACAAATCCATGCCCTTAGGACATGTATGTGTGCCGCATGTGCACACATGTACATTTCAGGGGTGCAACAGGGTGTCCTTTGGACACCCTGGCACCCTTGAAACACCTCCCGCTATTAACGATTCGGTAATACCGAATCGCTAATAGTGAATCTCTTCCCATTCATTCATATGGGCCTCCTAGCCCATAGGAATTAATGACTAGGTATTCCTTAATAACGAATCGGAACTACCGATTCGTTATTAAGGAATGTTAAGGAATCGCTAATATTTTAGCGATTCCTACCTACATTCCATTTAGCGAGTCCTTAATAGCAATTCAGTAATAATCGCTATGAAGGACTCGCTAAATGGAAGTTACCTACATCTGGCCCTAAGTCACTTTTATGGTACTATAAAAGGATGAAGTGGCTAACCGCTGTATGAACATCTGAAAACCCAAGAGAATGGAAACCCTGAGAAGTGCAGGGTTAAGGAATACAAATGTTAAGTCTGCCATAAAAGACAGGCTTACAGCGACTATAACAGAGATACATTTGATTACGTGAGAATCACCGTTGTTAAAAAACCCTACAAATATCATGATTAATAAACTCATAGCATGCGGTCAAGTGCTAGAAGTAGCGATTTACTAGACATTTTGTAGCTTGGCTCTTGTTTTGCTCCATTGTACTCAACAGAACTAGTAACATACTAGCAGTGTTTTTTCTAATATTTTTCAAGAATACATTGCAAATGGGTACATATCATGTTTTAATGTAATCTGGAGAGCATGTCTAGCCATGCCTAGCCCTTTTTTCCATGTGAAGTCAGAAAAGTACATATCAGGTGTGAGAAATAGGTTTACCCTATTCAATTCCCATGGATTTTTCATTTTTTGGACTACTTGATTTATGCCGTGAAGTGAGTCTCACTAACTTAGTCTCACTCACTCTAAGTAAGCACTGTTGAAGTGGCTTGAGAGTGCAAACTGTCAGTGTCTGCCTTTCCATACAAGATCCGGTGCCGTACACGGAGACGGTGGCCTGGCTGCACATGGACATGTTATCTGTCCCAGAATGGACACTTCAGATATTGGTGCTGACCAATGCAGGCTTTATGAGTTTTCATATAGTGTGAAAACGTACATCTGTAGTGCTTCACTGAAGTATGTAGAGTGTTTTACTGTATCATACTTAATGGGGCTACATCGAACCACAGTTTGACCATAATGAGATCTGGCGATTTGGTTGATGCACTAATGTTATGGTAAATCATTATACCAAATGCAAATGTGACATAAATCTCCACATTCTGACCTCCTTGTGGGGCACTTCAAAATTTATAATTGTTTTCTAACTCAGCTTCTAATGCGATTCTGACCATTGAATCAGCCGCTGGGCAAAAGTAATTGCTCTGCTGGCTAGCTGAAGTATAAAAGGCTTCTTCACACAATAGAGCCATATGACAGGTATTAGACCTGCTCCAAAAAGGGAAGCGGATGATGATAGAATCTGCATGTGATTACAACTTTTCACAGTGCACAAAGACTGGGAAAGCTCACATTCAGAGAGAAAAAGAAGGTAGCTGGAAATCGAATTCGCGATCCGCAGAATCTGCGAATTCGTGCGAATTTGCAGATTTGTTTTTGCGTGTTTGCTGGGTTTTTTGCGTATTCGCGGGCCGCTTGCAGTGCACCGACCGCGAAGTTACCCATGCGGTCGTACATAGGCTCGGCCATCTTGTGCGTGTTGCGTATTTCCATTTCCGGGCACGATTGGCAAGCTGGCATTGTGGGCGGCGCGCTATTACGAGTTCGTGTGAGTTTTTGCATGCTCGCGGGGGAAATATCGCGCGAACTTAACCACGCGGTCCTCAATGGGCGCGCCCATCTGGTTTTTTATTCATTGGTATGGTTCTGGGCATGCTTTTCCTATCCTCCCCTAATATCTGCAATCCTTTGTTTCTTTGAACTTTTTTTTAATCTTTTTTACTCATTATCTATCCCTCTATTTTTCTACATCTATATTTTGTGTTTTTTTCAACTTTTCGTTACTTTTAAAGTTACTATTTTAAACTCTTTTCTCTTCTTTACTTTTTCCCTATTGTTTCATATTTTTTTTTTCTTCAGCTGTCCAGGACCATGCCAAAGGGAGCCGGGAAGGGTAAGGGGAAAGGTCCCGCACCGCGCACCCAGCTCACTTGCAGGCGTTTGAGGGGGGTGCAAGTGGTGGCCAGGGAAATTTTCACTGCGGTGGAGGTGGCCGCCCATATATTTTTTGTTCTGCGCCACCTCCCTAAGACCGTGGCAGCAGGGGGCAGGCCCGGTCATGGGTATGGCCTCCGGGAGCGTCGCCAGCGGTGGCATATGGTGTGCCGGGACATGCAGAGGGAGTCGGGGGTCCGGCGCACCTACGACCAAGCGACGCAACAGTGGGCCGACGTCCGCGACCGGGAGCAGGACCTGATCCACCTGCTAGGCGTAGAGATCCCTGGCCTTGGTGAGTAGCTATTTAATAACTACTTTGTATTCTTCTGCTCTGTGCTATATTGCTAATATATGTTTTTCCCAAAGAGCAAGAATGCTGCCTATTCGATTATATTGCAGGTGAAATAGTGTTTAAATAGCTTCTGTGATTGCAGGTGCTCACCTCCTCAGTGGCGTTGCTACTATGCTTACTTGTTTGCAACTTTGTGCTCATTTGGCCTGAATATGTATGAGTGTAGTACTTTACAGAACTGAGTAAAGCTAGAGAGACTAGAAACTCAAGTCTAGTCCTTCCTTTGTACTCCTGCTGCCTCTAAGAAGAAGAGATAGTGATGGATTGATAGGTTGAGTATATTATGACTTGTTATTAGTAGTAGGACATTTTTTAGTGCTCTGCAATCATGATGACGGACTGTGTCTGTCACGTCGCGTGCTGCTGAGTGCTGGCAGTCGTAGTGGAACCTTTTTATTGTTGGTTTAGTTAGTGATTTACATAACTTTCCAAGTAGACGGTCTGTGAATCCAGCAATACTGTACTAGTATCCTCCTAGTTGACCAGATCAGATAGGTCAATACATGTAGTGCAATTGTTGCTAATTTGTTTCCCCAAGATAATTTTAGATTGTGGTCAAAGAAATCAAATATTTCCCAAAAACAATCATCCATGTTTGTGTTTTTTTTCATGATCATCAGCACCTCCCAGGGGCACGGCAGCAACATCCCAGACTCCGGCGGAACAGATTGAGCAGGAACGGTCCTCTGCAGGCTCTTCTGCTGGCCCCAGGAAGTTGTTCTGTTGTTAATAGAATTATACTTCCCTAACTTTTACAGCTCCTATTCATTCCAAAGTGTTTCCTAATTCTATTTTTTACAAAACAGTCTTTGATCTTCTTGTAGACTGTTTCTACTGTGTTATCCTGCCTCTCTACCATCACTCTCTGTGCTACTACTATTTACTGTTATTTATGAGTTGGTCTGTTTAGGTAGCTAAGCTTTCCCAGTCGGTAAACAGTGTTAAATAAACTCTGATCCAGCAATAGCTCTAGAGGCACCCAGTGCAGTCCTCTGGGTTGCCCTTGCTGTTTATTCCAGTGTTCTTAATGTTAGTGCTTTGACAATTTCCAACAACAAAATGTCAATGTCCACTAAGAATAAGCTAGTAGTTGGCTTTTTGATTTGATAGTAGCACATACCATACCGCTAGTGTTTCAGGGACTATTCTGCACATTCAGAAGTATGGACAAGAGAAATAGGACATTGTTGATGATAGGTGCAGTTCGACTTTCCACATACCTCAGTCAGAAGTAACTGTGCGGGACTCGGGAGCCCTCACCTTATTGAACTTCAAGTCCTCCTGGTGGTGATGAGGAGTAGTTGGGTATGTCTGTAATTATAAAAATGTTGCACGTTAAAGAGCAAGCATTCATCAGTTGTGCCAAAAAGAGTTGCATGTTATGGCTAAGCATATAACTTAACACCCTCCCCAAAACCGTGACTTCTTTTCAGTCCCAATAATTAAAAATTGTTTAACATTTTCTCTTCCATTACGAGATGAAGTAGGGGGTGGTGTATGGCATCTAAAAATATGACATGTTTTTTCTAGGCGTCACAGCATCGGATGCAGCACTTGCCACCACTGGTGCTGGGGCCAGCAGCGCGGAGGGGTCCACTTAAGTGGCGGCACCACCAGGAGGAGCTGAGGGAGATGGCTCAGCAGTGGCGGACGGTGGTAAGTTATTATTATACTCCTTACTTATTGACATTTTAGAGTAGGCTCGCAAAGGAGTATATGATGTACTGTACAGTAGACAGTACACTACTACAAGTACACTGTACTGTTAAGAACAGTTACTGATTTAGAACTACATTTTTTTAGCCAATCACGGAGAAGACAGTCACCCTTGACTTAGCAGTAGCATTAGCGGCGGTAGTTCTCGAGTAAGAAATGGACCCCTCTATTTGACTTCAAATCAGCTGGGAAACTTTTATCGTGAAGCCAAGTCATATCAGATGAACTTGAGGGATGTGATGAAAGAAAAGGGAAAGAACTTAGGGTCAATGGAAGGACGAGCGAGTCGTAACATTTATGACTAAAGAATGATACGTGTTTTTGAATGCAGGCAGATGTGGCTGATAGGAAGGAATCAGATGCATGGCTGCTTGAAGCAAGGATGGTTGGAGGAGAAAGAAAAAATGACTGCCTGTGTGGGTCAATCAGAAAATTCATGTGTGGTGTGCATTGCAATATATCATTTTGATGGAACTCAAATGCAAGTCAAGACGGTGGTTTACCAAATAAAATGGAAAGGGTGTTATTTGGTTGTTGAGAAAAAGTAAAGTTGTTATAGTTGAAACATTAAGTAGAATGATAGACGTTTACTTTGGAAGCCTGGATGGTATCTTCTTCCTCATACATAGCAGAGGTGTATGTAGAGCAGACGCTCAGTGCATGAAGAGTGTTACTTTGTTCGAACAGCATGTCCGTGCCAGAGTAGCAAAGCAGAGGAAATCCAAAAACTACAAGTTGTGATTGTTCAGAAACTGTCCCTTGCCCAAAGTAACAGTACAGTAGTTTACTTTGCAAGCACAGCACATATTGTGCATGTATTGTATAGTTGACAATTATATTAAGTAAAGTAGGTCCCTTCCTCCGGCAATTATTGTTACCACACTCACTCCCTATGTTCATTATTTTCTTTCTGCTGTGTTAATCATGGGTGGACTATCGCTGTTGTTCACTCAATCTATCACAATAAGGCACCTAAAGTCATCCATCATATAAGCAAAGAGATCATGTGATCTGAATAATCTTCATTTTCTTTTTATAGAACTGAAGGAGCAGGGGGGGGCAGTGCGAAATATAAATTACATTGAGCAGTAGCCCTTGATGTAACCAAGTATGGCCAGTGCCACCCCTATACAAAAGTAGGAGCTTCCCTATCCCCACCTGCATGTACTGCTTAAAGTAAGGCATTCAAGTCTGCGTCATCATGGCTTGTGTCTCTTTTTCTTGGGTGCAAGCTGACTGAGCTGGCATTATGCCGGCTACCACAAGTTCACGTACAAGTAATTTCTCTCACAAAACTAGAGAAAAAAAGAAGAATACTGGTGTACTCTCTGACTATGTATTGAGTCCATAGTGCTGCCTGGTAGTAGAAATCCTGAAACTCCCACTGTTACAGGCCTACAAAGACAGGGGAAAGCTACATGCCAAAATGTTATACTGTGCTTGCAAATTGCTAGTGTTACTGTGAGACAACTTTCTGTTGAATTGTTTTGTCTTATTGTTAAAGAGTATTGGTTACATTATTTTTTTTCTTTCTTCATGTAGATGCTCCCAAAAAGCTCACCAGAAGGGAGATGGATGTCTGGGCCAGGGCCTGGAAGATGGAGACCATTCGGGTGGAATATTCCCGGCTGTGGGCTTGGGAACAGGAGGAGGGGGTGTCAGCAAGCTCCTCCAGCACTGCCCCCATGTCCACCAGCCAGCCGCCTCCATCGCGGCGCCGTGCTCGGACAGCCCCCCGCCGCCGCTCAGCTGCAAGAACACCAGCAGCTGGCCCCCCCAGAGCCTGGAAGGCACGCATGCGCCGCCTAAGACTAAGAGTACACTACCTGGAGCGCAAGGTGGACAACCTTGAAAAACAGCTCCGGGACCTCCGTAAGGAGCGGCGGGACGGCCTGTCCAGACACTGCCGGAAGTGACTGTATCTCTTGCCCCTTTTTTTAAAGACTGTTGGGGGATGTGGGAATCCGGAGTTGGGGATTATTTGGGACTACTGGACGATTCAAAATGGACAATTGTTTGGGGTAGGGAGGGGTGGGACTAGTTTATTTTTGTTAGGGAAAATATATCATTATTCATTTTACATACTTCAACATAGTGTACACGTTGATCTTATTTTGTGAGGTGGTGAGTGGGGGTTACGGCACATTTGGTTTCCTCAAAATTACCAGCATGAATTATCTAAAACGTCCAGAAATGTTCAAAAGTGCCACTAACAGAGTTAGTGATTTCAATTGGCCTACTAGTACTTTTACTAGTACTACTGTCAGTCTCTCCTCCGAGTCTTAGCCCATTATTCTACCTCCCCAAAATGCTTATCTTACCTGTGATTTGTGTTTGAGAATAGAGATAGGCACAGCGCTGGCTGCATGGCAAATGGTGATTACGCCATCTTGGACCGAAATTCCGTTGTTATAGTGTTAGTAGGAATGGTACCACACTAGTAGTAGCAGCATATGAAAAACAAAGTAAAAAAATGAGACATTGATAGGTTACTGAAAAGTAAGTAGTACTTTCTACAATGTACTAACTATGAAGAAACAATGTGACAGTACAGGGCTGCAGTAATTACGCAATTTCACTTGCCTATCTGCCCTCAGAGAGAAGAACCACTTAGTACATTAAATTAGTTTAACAAATAGCAAAGCCAAAAGTATACAATGGCTGTAGGGATTAATCAAAGCAGAGAGCAAACAAATGCACAGAGTCACACTCATAGAAGTTCAGAGCAATAACATTACTTAAAAGATAAGAAGTAATTAAGTAAAATGTATACTGTGACTGTTGTTGTAGTTGTCCTGTTGAATTTGAGAAGTTGCATGCATCCAGCCATTCCTCTTTTTCGCGGTACTCCTCCATTCCATCTGACGCTCAGTCGATCAATGTTGGGGACCAGAAGACACCTTGTCCACTGCCTGCCTGGCAGATGCTGAATTGCGGGTCGCTAATTGTAAGCCTGAGTTCATCCTTTTTGCCATTGCACAGGGTTAAAGCCGGCCTGTAATTGTTGATGGAAAAACAGGAAGTGATATTAAAACACCATGGAGAAAAAAATATAAGGTACGCTGTGTAGTGCAAAAATAACACTTTCAGTTTTAGAGTCGACAGTATTACAAATTTACCATACATACAAGCATCATTTTGAAAGTGCGTACTCTGAGTCTCCTTTTCAAGGATAAATAAGTGTGGGCGAAATTTGCGGATCTTTTCCCTCAAGCTAGGTGAAAAGTGTAAACTGTGATTTTAGAACAGCATTAGACCTTCCCAGTAGTGCTCCCAGACCCCTCAACCCACCCCCAACCATCTAGAACCCCCCCAAGCAGCCCCCCCAAAAACATGCGCTACTACTACTATGTCTAACTTTCAACCGTGCCAAAACTCTTTCTGAAACTAGGGCTAGGCCCAAACCCCCCTTTTCCACCATGGATTTTCTTCAAACCACTTGCAATCAAAATGATGCTATCCCAGCAGTGCTCCCAGACCCCAATCCCACCCCAAAAAACCTAGAACCCCCAGAAACAGCTCCCCAAAAACACGCAAGTGAGCAAAAAAGGAAAAACATTTTCACCATGGATTTTCTCCAAACCACTTGCATCCGATATTAGACCTTCCCAGCATTGCCCCCAGACCCCTCAACTCACCCGCAAAAAAGTAGAACACCCCTAAACAGGCCAAAAGCAAAAATGGAAAATGTGACACTTAGAACATTTGAGGCTTACTTGAAAAATCACTCCAAACACGCTCTGCAGGTAGGCCCTAACTCCCCTTTTCCATCATGGATTTTCTTCAAACCACTTGCAATCAAAATTAGACTTTCCCAGCAGTGCTCCCAGAGCCCCAGACCCCCCCAAAACTAGAAACCCCCAAACAGCCCCCCAAAAACACGCAATACTGCTTGGCCTCAGTTTAAAACGTTCCAAAACGCTATCTGCAACTAGGCCCAAACCCCCCTTTTCCAACATGGATTTTCTTGAAACCGCTTGCAATCAAAATTAGACCTTCCCAGCAGTGCTCCAAGACCCCCTGACCCACCTCCACAAATATAGAACACCCCCAAAAAGCCCCCCGAAAACATGCAATACTGGTATATCCAAAAGATGGCAAATTGCGCTCCATGAACCTCTAGTTGCACCACTCCATGCACCTCTCCATGCGCCTCTACTTGCACCTCTCCTTGCACCTCTCCTTGCGCATCTCCTTGCCCATGTACTTGCGCTTGTACTAGTTGCACCTGTGGTTGTCGTTGCGGCTGTGGTTGTTGAACACTCGTCAGCTGTGTTACAACCGGCGTTGATTGGATGGTACTTTCTTGTGATGAGCCAACATCACTGGGCGATGGTGATTGAGAAACTAAAGTGGCTGCCTCAGCAGCACTCATGGTCTTGGACATAACTTGGCGTGGTGGTACTGAGCCCAATGAAGCAGAGGTGCTGCATTCAGCTTGGTCCCCGACGGACACCGCTGCTGCTGCAGGCGTAGTTTTTTTTTTTACCAAAAAAGGTGTCATTGGGCCCACCAGTCTCCTCGGTAGGTGGTGCCACTTGCTTCTTCTGCTCCTTCTTACTGGTAGTGGCACTGGCAACTTTTTTCGTTGAGGCGCTACGGCCACCTTTCTTTGGGCCCATCTTCTTCAGATGTCAGAACAGCAGGCCGCAGTTGCACGAGTTCCAGAGTTGTCTTGTCTGTGGCCACACGTGACGTCACATGACGTTGTGCTGCACACACCGCTGCAGGACTTCTTCCTGGCACTGGTGGTTCTCTTGTGCACCTAAAAGTAATGGAAGCCAGAGGAACATCAGCTAGACACCCCAAAAAGGTCGAAAAACACACAAAAATCACCACAATCCAATGCCATCCATGCCCTCGATGATGTTTAAATTCAAGACACCCCCAGAAAGACTTGGTCCATGCACCACTCACTACCCCTAGGCCTAATGCAAGAAAGCAAGGCTAACCGGGTGCAGGCTAGAGCACACTGCCTGGCTTCAAAATGACCCCTTGACCCCCAGCCACATGGCCAAGCCCTGCCTGGACCAGGCCTCAAAATGGCCCCCACCCAAATAACCAGGCCCCAACAACACCCCAAAAAGTCGAAAAACACACAAAAATCACCACAATCCAATGCCATCCATGCCCTCAATGATGTCTAAATTAAAGTCACCCCACAGAAAGACTTTGTCCATGCACCACTCACTATCCCTGGGCCTACTGGCTAGTGAGGCTTTACAGGCACCCTAATTTAGTTTTTTTTAAAACAACATATAACAGTGAGCTAAAATTCCATGACATAAATGAGAATTAAGTTAAAAAAAATCACAGAAACAGTTATATCATGCACCCATAACTAACCCTGGTCCTACTGGATACTGTGGCTACACACAATATAAATTTTTGTAAAGTTGTGAAAAAAGTTTTAAAACTGTAGTTGCAGCAACTGCAATGCCCCAAACAACCAACACCAAATTACTTGTAAAATCTGAAGTCCAAAAGTGATCCAAACTCCAAAGTCCAAAAAGTCCTCAAATCCAAATATCCAGCAGCAGCCACAAAAAGTAATCCTTCCAGCTCCAGATCCAAATCAAAAGTGACCAGGACATGGACAAAGCACTTGGAGGAGCCTGCTGGACAGGAACAGAAAGTTGGAGACTCTGGGGCACTAACTTCCTCCCACCCCCCAAAAATGGACTCCTTGCACCTAAAAGTGCAGCCAAATGTCAATCTGAGGAGTTATTCTATTCAAAATCATCATTTTCAGAAGGTTTATGCTGCCTGCGGTGGATTTCTTGTGCAGAATTGCAATTTTTGCAATTTCCGGAAAGCGAGCTGTTCAAATCTCCCGCCGGAAGTCAGCTGCGCGCCGCATCTACGTGTTCGGCATTGTTTACTCCCGCGATGCGTGATCGCAGGCCCTTATTACGTACTCGCGTTGCCAAACTCTCGCTGTGCAAGATGGCGGGCCGCGATGACGTTCCAAAATGGCGCAACACACGCAAACTGGGTGAAAAACAACTCGGCGGACTCAGAATCACGGTAAGTCAACGCAGCGCGCGCGATATTGTATTTTTCAAGCGCGACCAAGCAAAAAAATCAGCAGTTTGCGAATTTGAAAATTTTTGGGCAAATGTGCGCGATTCGCAGGTCGCAAATTTGCCAAAAATCCGCAAATTTCGCGAACGAAACTGATTTTACACCCACGCTTGGTCTAGAGTCACTCAGAGGAGGGGCTGTCCTTTGATGTTTTGGAGGGGAGTGATGAGGCAACTCTGTCAGTGAGAAGAAAAGCTTAGACTCTCAGGGAATATCTTTCAATAGAACACTTGAGAGCATGATCTTGAAAATTCACAATGTGCAAGAGATGTGGGGTAGGAGTTGAAGATTAGGCAGACGTGCCCGGCTTCTGCAAATTTCCACCTTCACTTAAAAACTCCTGCAGAAGAAAGACACTTTGAGTAAATTCTGGACCCAGGCAAGTCATGACAAGAGAATG
Organism: Lissotriton vulgaris; assembly: GCF_964263255.1. Taxonomy (NCBI): domain Eukaryota; kingdom Metazoa; phylum Chordata; class Amphibia; order Caudata; family Salamandridae; genus Lissotriton; species Lissotriton vulgaris. The sequence goes on from NC_141693.1 coordinate 1,070,819,956, forward strand.
CTTAAACAGGGAAGATACCTGACTCCTATATGAAAATGGACTCAGATATTTGATTTGGCACCCATAGACTAGGACTTCTTTCTCCAGGGAGAATGCAACTACCTCCTTTATCCCCTCTGGGTATAAAGAAGGTAGTGGCTCTCCCCTTTAAGAAACCTGCTGGGGAGACTCCTGAAGGGTTCCCCATATCGTTTGTGGACTGGTCCTGTAGGATTATGACTTACAGAAAAAGGGAGACTCTGATTTCTGCTGACCCAGGTTCTCTGCAAGTACTCAAAAGAGGTCCCTGGGACCTGGAGGGTGAAGGCAGGAAGGGCACTCTGCCATGCTGCTCTGCAGGTGCTGCCGAGGAAACAGAGGTCCAGGAGAAATGCCAGGAATCCAGGCAGGAGAAGGTACTTTGCGAGACGGGAGAGCAATAAAATTAGGCTCCCTAAGAATTGAAAATGTAGGAGGTCCGAAGAAGCCCCTGTTGGTGGCTGGAGTTCATCATCGTGAAGTTAATCATTACAGGTACTAGCAAAATGTTAGCATAAGAGGGCATGATCCTTAGTGGTTTTAATAGCATTGCACTGGTCTATCATGATATACTGTTGATTTATTAACGTGATAACAAACTGACAGTAGACCTGCCTTTTGAAAAAAACACCCCATTTTAATGTGGATTTGTTAGTGTATGCGTGGGGAATCAAGATCCTAGGGTTCAGGGCTTGCTTGGGTGTGGGCTATTAGGAGGGTATCAGCATAGGTATTTCCACCTGTCATTATGTATGTATTTGTAAATTAATGTGTAGTATAGTGCATGTGTAATGAAGTACTTTTCCTTTTTATAAGTACAGCCTGGTTTTTTAAGTGTTGCTTATTGCATATTTGCATACTGGGGTACTAACTCTGCCTTGCAATGCGCAGATAGTCAGGTATACAAACCCTTAATCGGTTTCAAGAAGGTGAAAAGTTGTGGACCCACATCCTTTGTAACTAATAACCCACTGTCTTACATCAGGCATTTTTCTCCTAATTCTTTGAGTATTTCATTTGAAAAAGAAGCTAGTTGCAGCTAACTTAAAAGATATTTTGCAGCCTAGTACAAGTGATTTTGGAATTCTGCTCCACCTGATCACGATTGGCCTGGACCACCAGGCCCACTTTTATTAGCTTACAATTCTGGCCGGATTAAAGAGATGAGGCTTTGGCTGCATGTGCAGCCAAGCCTTCTCCCCGTTCCACTCTAACATGATACTATGGGAAGAAGAAAACATTCAATGCCCCCCACCAGACCTAAAGTTACTCACTTCTCTAACCTTTCCACTTTGATTCCATCACATTCCCACCCCACACAAAAGTCAGCATACGTTTACAATCTACTCAAAGCTCTGAGCATGGCAATTCTACATCTACACAGTTACTCTGCATTTTGAGGCAGTGAACTCATAATAAGTGGACTTCGATGGTCAGATATGGTTCAGTAATGGTAATTTCCACCACTGCTGATCTCCACATACATTCTGTTCTGCCTATATTCCAATCAGGAGATATCTTCAGTTCTATGTTGATGGAGCAAGTTTTCGTATGTAAAGAAACTTGCTCGATTTCAATCTTCTCGAAATAATGTGTAATAATGTAACCAACAATTTTGTAAATACTAATTTTTGCATTACACGACATTTACTTTAAGTAGGTGAAGCTTATAAATGTGCTTTACTAACAAGTAACCAAAATGACTAAAGATGGCTGCTAAAAACGCAGGAACTCTTCTGCGCATGCGTCTACTGCATCTACGTAGTATGACGTCTTTCGCTTTGGTGGGAAATCTTCGCAGCTGCGCAGTCGCATTTAAAATGGCCGCTAGAAACTTACATGTTAATGCACACACTACGCTGAAACTAAACCTCGCTTGTCTTACTAAACTACTAATGCAATAACTAAAATAAATTAAGGGAATTAGAGTAGGAATAAGTGGTATACAGTGTATTCATTTATTTTTGTGTCTAAGGTGTTTTTCTTTGACTTTATTATTAGTTCGTATTTGGGCCTGGAGTGTGACTGAAAAGGGCCATCTTGACATGGGGGACGCAGGCACATTGGACTCTGTAAAACTTCAGGATGTGACATTGAATTTCTGCCAAAAGTACAGTGACCAGAAGATTTGCCTGGGAACAGCAGTTCTTGACCTGGAGAGGGGAAGCAGAAACCCAAATTCGGCATACAATGTGAAATGCAGGTGGGAAAATAAAGCATGGGAAATTAAGTAAGGGGAGGGAACATAGAACAATGAACTTTAACATTACATAGTATGGTGTGATGACTTCTCCCCATCCCATCATTGTCCAATCACCAGTAGGGGATTCACGAACATTGAAACATTTGGGGTTGGTACATACTCTGAGAATAGTATAACTAAGGTGGGCCCAGCCAGGTATATTGTCAGACTTGTCACCGACGTGTCACCGACCCATCATTGCTGCAGAAGACGCCGGAGGCCACGGAGGTCAGAGACGCTGTCCTAGCACTCTGACCAAAGTATCGAGGAGGAAAGACAGAGAGAAAGAAGAGCCAGAGAGATCGCTGAAGGAGAAACATCTGTCCAACTAGAAGGGGAAGAATCGAGGAGAGTAGCGTAGCACCAGTGAGGAATGTAATGCAGGCGTTGCACTTAGAAGAGGTTACCTTTCCTGAACTGTTGGCTCCTGAATACTTGGGAGTCCCTTTCCAGCTCCCTGGCCAGTGGTTGGTCCTCACACCATTCTAGGTAAATATAAATCTATGTGGTATGTCCTTGTACTGTTTTCCTTTTCCACCCATCCCAGGTACCAACATCATGAAATTTTACTAAGTCTTAATGTCTTTACTTAAATCACAATTTCTCTTCAAAAAGTTTGGTGTTTGACATTTATTGGTATTTGACTTACACAAATATTGGATAGATAAAGGTTTTAAAACTCTCCCGAGCCTGTGGTCATTCAAATAAAAGGTAAATGTCATTCATGCATATTATGCTAACAACCTGATCTATCGACCAGAGGAAATTGAGAACTTAGGTGGTAAGGTATTGGTAAGAAATGGTGTACAGGTATAATTCACCATGAGATCAAAATAAGCCCGGAATTATTATTCCTCCACCAAAAACACCTGCATCATATATGATGATAGAAAGAGGCTACCACACTTGTGTATGGTTAGAAAATTTGATATAATACACAAAAGATGATGGAGTATTAGCATTTCATGAGTATGGAACACTTAGTGGGACAATTGTACACAATTTACAAACTCCCATGAATGAGTTAGAACCAAGACCTAGATTAACCCAGTACGAAGCCATAGAAGAATGGGAAACTGAGGCCTTTGAGCGAACAAGATCACGGAGTCACAATCACATGAGTACATTTCTCCTAGGTTTCCTCGAGAAACTCGAGATAGACAGATGAAACAATGGAGACAGGCCATGGTAGTGGAAGGATTATATCCTTTACTGACCACAGAAGAAATGACAGGAAGTAAATGTACAGAGAAAACAAAGCATTTAATAACTGGTAGTGGAGATTCAGAAGATGATTATTTTTAAGATATTTTAATGAAAAATCCTCTGCCGTATCAAGAAGAATTAAATAGAATTATCCCTTGTGCCCCGCTTCTGAAAAACACCTTTGGTTCCGCAGGTTGTACATTAGACTACAATGGAAAGGGTACTTCAAGAAAAAGAAAGGGATGCAATTAATAAAAATAGAAGTGAGTTAATTCAGAAAACCCCCCAGTTAAATACAAGTCCTGAAGCACAAACTATACCAGTGACTATAGGTCCCGTTGTTCCCTTATATGGGGATAAGCCTAACTTTCCTAAAACTCCTGTTCTGACCACATCGACCACACGACCTAGAAAAGAAAATATAATAACTGACGATCAAGCAAGTGAGTGTGTGAGTCGATAATTTATTTAATGGATTTGCCAATAAGAGAGCCAATATATGATTCATTCAGAAAAGTTACACCAGGATGCTCAAAAGAGGTACAGATCGAAACACCCACAGGGACAAGAAGTGCTACTGCAGTACCTCCAGAAGCAAATAGAAAGATGGACACGAGATATAAAAAAAAACACAATCAACGGTATTGGATATATTTAAATTACGAGTAGAATTGGAAGAAATGATTGCTGGAGATGTAGGGATAGAAAGATTAAATACTTTCATTGAAGAAGAGTTATTATTCATATGCAGATGTATCACCGGAAATACGAAAATATTTCAAAAATAATTGATGAATTTGGCTTCAGAAATGGTAAATCCAAAGTATTGCAGAAACAATATAGAGCAGAATTCTTTAACAAAGATTTAGAAAACATGAATGTGTCAAGGAGGAAGTTACAGATAAAGGAATTATTGACATTATTGCAAAATTGGAAGACTTGGATAGTTGGAAAGTTAGGTGGATAAAGCAAAAAGAAGAAGCTCAAGCAAATAAAACACCATCTGAGTACTTAATGAAAGAAGCAGAAAAGGTTGAAGGTTGTGCCCAATGAGAGAAGTTCTGGGAGGAGGTTATGAACATGTCCCATGGATCCGACAAGATATTTTATCTTTCACAAATGATTTCCCAAAGCTTAGAGAAAATCAGTGGAATGGTACAGGCACGCTGAAAGGTTTGTGAAGGTTTCAAAAGTTTTGCTATAGGATTTAGAAGGTTTGTTTGACATTGTTGTTCCTGCTGATTTATGGGCAGAATGTAAAATCACTGTAGATTGGCCTAACAATGAGTACCCAAGAGCTGCAAAAACAGGAGCCCCGTCAGATGACGTGCTGAAAAAATATCATCAGGTAATTACTTTTCTGAAAGGGAAAATTCCACCAAAAGAAACTGATTGGATAAAAATAGACAAAACCACCCAAGAAAAAGATGAGTCAGTACATGCATATTATGAACATCTCTTACATGTGTTCAAACAGTACAGTGGGTTTAAGAACATTGAAAACAAAGAAATGGCTCATTTTGTGTATCGATTTGTGTCTGGGTTGAGGTTGGAAATATCGGAAATGATTAAACAGCAATAGATGAGATCCATAAGTATGCAAAGTATTGTAGGGATGAGATCGACCATAGGCGAAAGAAATTAGAAGAAAAAGTAATGTGGGCCTAAGTTAAATTAGCAGAACAGCAAGAACTTCAGTTAAGTAATCAGGCAGAAAACTTAGGAAAGGGGCATGGTCAAGTTGAAAACAGTGCAGTGGGGGCACACAAAGAGGGCGAATGAGCAAAGAGGAGGCAAAGAAAAAGTTTCCTTGTGACGGGTGTGGAAAATTGGGGCATTGGAAAAACGAGTGTAATCATATTCAGAATATTATTGTCCAAACTAAAAATGTTAATCCACAGACGCAGAATTAAGTGTTAAAGAGGCAACTGCAGCAGGTTGTACCGAGTCAATTGCCACCTGCCCCTATGCCAGATTTTTTGAGTCAAGCCAAGTGCAGTGCGGACACCGAATTCCGGGAGGGAAGTGGTAAGAAATATTCTGTAACACCACAACTTCTTTTGCAGGATTAATTTTTTGAGTCAGAATTACAATGAGGGTGCCTGAGAGGGGAGGAAGAGGATTGCGTACTTGGATAGATGGTAAGGTTGAAGAAAATGACATCACCTTCCATTTGGATACTGGTGCTACCCGTTCCACTGTGAGAACAGCAGGCATCCCAAACCTACCCCTCTGGGGAGAAGCGATCCAAGTAGTGGGCATTTCTAATAAACAAATTAGGACCCCAATTACTGAACCAATGGAGGTGTGTAATGGCAAGTTTAGAGAAATGCATAAGTTTGTTGTATGTGACTCAAGTCCCCTAAACTTGTTAGGAAGGGATTTATTGTACAAAATCAATTGCACACTATTTTGCACCCCGGATGGTGTTGCAATTCAAACTCCTGATGAAGATAGAGTAATCAAAATCATGTTAGCTAAACAGGGAACAGAAGTGAATGACATGTTTTCCATGATGATACCAGACGAGTTACCAGACGAGGTCCAAACTACAGTAAATCCTGATGTGTGGGATTTTACCCGAAAAGAAGTAGGATTAATGGCAAATGTAGACCCAGTAAAAGTAACTCTAAAAGAAAGTGCAGTTTATCCAAATATCCGACAATACAAAATGAGACCGGAAATTAAAGCTGGTGTTGCAGCAGAGATTGAACGATTAGTTGAGCAAGGCATACTAAAAGAAATAATGAGTAGTCCCTGTAATTCGCCGATAATTGGTATAAAGAAACCTAACGGCAAATATAGGGTGGTCCAAGTCTTCAGGAAAATTAACAAAATTGTCCTAATATGTTGTCCGATAGCGCCGAATCCAGCAGTAATTTTATATCCGATACCGTGGAATGCAGGATTGTTCACTGTGATTGTTTTGTGCCATGCCTTTTTCTCCATTCCATTGCATCCTATTAGCCAATTTTTATTTTCGTTCAAATTCGATTCGATTCGATTTGATTCGTTTGGAATCGTGTTTCAAAGGGTGCACTGAAAGTCCTTTGATTTTTAATCAGATTTTGAAAAAATGTCTTGAATCTCTGGTGTTGCCCAGACAATCAGTTTTGGTGCAATACATTGACGAATTATTAGTCCCATCAAAAAACTCTGAATGATTGTATTGTTGATTCCATTGCATTATTGAATCACCTGACTGAAGGTGGACACAAAGTGTCGCAGAAAAATTACAATTTTGCACAACTTCAGTGAAATATTTGGGACACCAAATAGAAAGAGGAGTCAGAAGAGTGAATTCAGAAAGAATAAAAATAATAAAACATATGCAATTACCGCAGACCCAGAAAGAAATAAGGATGTTTCTTGGAGTTGTAGGTTATCGCAGGCAATGGATTGTGAGATTTGCAGTACTAGCCAAACATTTGAAACAAATGACAAATAAACGTTCAAAAGAACAAGTAGAGTGTAATGATGAAAGCATGAAAGCTTTTGTGAAACTACGAAACTGTCTATGTGAAGCACCTGCTTTAGGTATGCCAGATTATTCCAAAGAATTCACAATATTGTGTGTTGTAAGAGATAATTGTGCACTCTCAGTCCTAACACATAGACATGGCCTAATGTGGCGTCCTGTGGCATATTTCTCTGCTACTTTGGACCCAGTGGCATCTGCATTGCCAGGGTGTCTAAAAGCTGTAGCTTCAACATGCATAAGTCTGGAACAAAGTAAATCCATTGTAATGGGACACCCTATAACGGTGTATGTCTCACATGCAGTCATAATTCTTTCAACACAAATTCGAACTCAGTATCTTACTCCTAGTCGGCTGACTAAATATGAACGAGTTATATTAGGTGCTGAAAATGTAATGATAGTCAGATGTACTGTCTTAATCCCTGCAACTTTGTTGCCTGAACCATATTTTGGAGAGTAAAAGATGAAGTTAAACATGAATGCCTTGATGTCAGTGAACTAAGTACCAAGCCTCGTCCAGACATATAGGAAGAACCATTAAAGAATGCAGAACATGAGCTGTTTGTAGATGGCTCGTGTATGCACCATGAGGAAGGAGGATTAAGCGCTGCCTATGCTGTATGCACATTGACTGGAATAGTCGAATCATCCTATTTACCACGAGTCAAGTCTGCACAAATAGCTGAATTGGTAGCTTTGATTAAAGCTTGCAAAATTGGGAAAAATTGGAGAGTAACCATTTCCACTTACAGTCAGTATGGTTACGGGGTTGTGCATGACTTTGGCCAGCTCTGGATGCAAAGGGATTTCATGACTTCTTCAAGAAACCCTATTAAAATTGAAATTTCGCAAAAGAATTAATTGAAGCAATTCAATTGCCAAAAGAAGTGGCCTTTGTCAAGTGTGCTGCTCACCAGTCAGGAAATGTTAAGGTGACATCTGGTAATTGTTATGCTGACCAAGTTGCCCAACATTGTGCTAAATACAAAATAGCATTTAATAAGAAAATTGATGCATGCGGAATCAGCTGCCAACTTATGCTACTTGGGAATGTGGAAACATGGGAAGAAATGAGAGACTTACAAGATGCAACAGACATAAAAGAAAAGGGAGAATGGGAGAAATTAGGTTGTCAGAAAAGATCTGATGATGGTGTGTGGGTTTACCTAGATGGAAGACCTGATATACCTGACTGTATGCGTGCACCAATGGCTAGACTGTATCATGGAGACACATAGATAGGCAGAGATGCTATGATTACTTTTTCGACAGTTTAATGCAAGGTTCAGGAATGTCGCAGGGAGTCTTTACCAGAGATGCTTAACTCGCCAACAAATGAACCCAGGCAGGAAAACAGTAGCTTGCACAGGAAAAAGTGGAAAAGCTGAGGGTCCATTTATAAGACTTCAGATTGATTTCATCCAGTTACCTGCCTGTCATGGATTAAAATATGTACTTGTCATTGTTTCTTTGTTTTCAAAATGGGGGGAGGCATAACCGACCGGAAGGAATGAAAGCTTGACAGTGGCCAAACTCTTACTGAGGGAACTCATTCCACGATTTGGTTTTACAGTAGCTATTAAATAAGATAGAGGGTCTCATTTTAATATTGAAATATTTCGATTAATTTGTGAAGCATTCAAAATTGAACACAAATTGCACTGTGCATACCGTCCACAGGCTTCTGGAGTGGTAGAACAACTAAATGGCACAATCAAGTCAAGGCTGGAAAAGGTGTGAACCTACACCCCACTGGATTGGCCTGATACTTTACCTCTTGTCCCGATGGGACTCAGAAGCATCCGAGACAAAAATACAGGCTTGAGTCCCCATGAGATACTCATGGGAAGAGCAATGAGACAAGCATGTACACCAGGACACAAGCTTTTGAACATATCTGATAATTTGGTACTGGAGTATTGCAAAGAGTTGGCTGACCGAGTGCATTCTATCTCTCACCAGGTTGGGGAAGATGCTATTGCCAGGCAGCCGAACCAAACGCATGATCTGAATCCTGGTGAATGGATAGTAGTCAAAAATCACAATCGAGAATCTTGCCTAGCACCACGGTGGAAAAAGCCACATTAGGTTCTATTGGTTGCAACAACAGCTGTGAAATGTGCAGGCTTGTCTAATTGGATTCATGCAAGTCATACAAAGAGAGCACCAGCACCTGACGAAGTACATTCACAACAAGCTCAAGTGGTTGAAAGGGCTGATGGTTGTACAGCTGAAGAATCACAATCAATAGATTCCTAGCACTAGTCAGGATGATTGGATCCCAGTGGTAGACATACCTGAAATTATTGTGAGAACCAGAAGTCAAACTCAATAAGAAAGACAGGACGAGTGTGAGGACGGGACAGGCATAGAAGAACGTACTCAGAATACAGAAAATAAAGCTAAAATTAAATCTGAGGAGGACCAGATAAGGAAAGAGCAATGTACTCAGACATAAGCAAATAAAAGCAACCCTGTGAGTCTGAGGAGGGACAGATAGGCAGTAGAGAAAACACACAAGCAGAAGAAAATCAAGAAATTAGAAGACCTGAGCAGGACAAGTTAGGTAAAAACAAACAAGTTCAGGAAGAAGAAGGAGAACAAAGTCAACTCAAATTAACTCCTGAAGTGAGTCAGAATAGCAATGAAGAACCCATCCAGGCAGAAATGGCAAAGGTAATAAGTCATTGACAAGGTCAGATAGAGAGGAATTCAGGAGACGAAAATAAACAAGTTGTGCCACAAATCAACGAAAACAAAAGAGCATTTGAAGATACTGAAAGCACAATGCAAGCTAAAAGACTTAGAAAAGGAGATACTTGGCCTAGTATTATCAAGAGACTGAAATATCGCCTTAAGACAATAAATGGATAACTTGACTAAGTAAATGAAGTACAATACAATCTGGACTGTCCACTGATAAACCAAGAAGGAGAAGTCCATGATTGCACAGACTGAATAACAAATTCAAGGGTCCTAAATGGACATATGTAATTCTTGAGGAATTTGAGAATCTGGAAATAAGTGGAAAAAGTGATGAAGAATTAAATGTTGATCAAATAGACGAAGAAGTGAGACCAATTTGAGGAAAGAAATTCACTAGGTTGTACCCTGTACAAAATTCAGAAAGAGAGGAGAAATCTTTCTCGTCGAAAATGGCTGATGGAAGAGTTGCTGGAAAACCAGAACGGAATTGTGTGGAAAGATGCTGTAAAATGTGTATATGTAGCATATTTGTAGTAATTATAGTATGGTTAGGACTGCCAATAGCCATTCCATACCATACGAAAGTAAACCGAATAACACTAGTGCACATGGAAAGGTAGCTAAAATTAAGCAAGACAGAGTAGAATGAGAAGAACCAGATGAGACAGATTTACATCACAGCGGATATTAAATGTTTTTGCAAACCTGTTAGTACACTATGTATAAACCATGGAAGTTAGTGATTGTTATGTGTGCATAAAAATGACATCTGTATCAGAAGGAGTAACATATCATCATTTACCATTGACACATGGCATTTCCTGCAGTATTTTAGCTAGTTTATTTTACAGAACGGGAAAGTTTCAATTTTATTATTCTAATGTAAATGTGATTTTCTCTGAAATTCCTTTATGGAAAAACATGAACCCTGTCCTTAGTAGTAGAGGTTCATAATTCATGGGTGAATATTTTCTAACTATGAAGACAATAGATATAGCTGAAGCACATAAAAACAATCTAACTTGTAAGCTACATGAAGAAGAAAATATATTTTTGTATTTAGTAGAAAAGAGGAGACAGGAAGGGCTACTGAACCTAAACCTCAATTACCTAAATGGGCTGAGAGAGAAGACTTTATTGCAACTGGTAAGACTCATATTGCTATGTCCCTGGACCTTGAAAAGAAAGGGAAAATGTGTCTTGATAGGTTAAAAACAGAGTATAACAATATATTTATTGGTTCCAGTGAATGTGAGCACAATTTTCTAATAATAGGGGGATGGGGACTCAAAGGTGGAACATTCCAGTATTTCCTGGAATTTATTATGTATGTGGGAACAAAGCTTATTTTAGGCTGCCTGACCACTTGTATGGGAGTTGCTATTTCAGAATAGTATTCCCAAAGGTGTACCATTGAAAAAAGAATCACTGGAAGCAATGAAGAAAATAACAGACTAACATGCAAGAAAAGGGCTATTTTTTCAAAAATTGTAGGAGATATATTCAATGCATCGACACCTTCAGTGGGAGTAATTCTGAATACACAAACAATTTGTAAATAATCAACAGTGGTGGATCGCTTATCGACTGACACTGCTGGAGGATTTTTATTGATCAATACTGAATTGGTTGAGGTAAGATCTATGGTTTTGCAAAAGCGACTTGCTCTTGATATATTATTGGCAAAAGAGGGTGGAGTCTGTAAAATGTTGAATGTGCACCATTGTTGCACCTACATACCTGTCAAAAGTGTTGAAATCGGAAAACATGTCAAAAATATCACAAACTTGGAAGAAGAATTGAAACCACTGGAAGTTGACAGAGTATGGAAAAAAACAAACAAATAGTATTTTCTTCTATAAGTAGTTGGTTTTCTAATATAGGGAGAAGTATTATAGGTCAAATAATGATGCCAATAATAGGAATAACACTATTATTTTTAACAATAATGGTTTGGTGCAAATTCTGCAGGAAATGAATATGGTATGGAGTGAATGAAAGGGAAGGAAAAGTAAATATGATGAAATTCAACTTGAAGAAATAAAAGGTGACATTTACAAAGAAATGAAGGGTTTCCAAAAGAGAAAGGGAAAAGGAAATTCCAGAGTGATAGAAGAAATAGAAATTGGAAATCGCTAAAGTTGGCATCTGGTTTAAGAAATTAGTGATGGCATAGAATGCCATCAAAGAGGGGATTGATGGAGCAAGGTTTCGTACTTAAAGAAACTTGCTCAATTTCAATCCTCTCAAAATAATATGTAGTAATGTAACCAACATGTTTTGTAAATACTAATCTTTGCATTACACAGCATTTACTTTATCTAGGGGAAGCTTATAAATGTGCTTTACTAACAAGTAACCCGAGTGACTAAAGATGGCTGCTGAAAACGCGGGAACTCTTCTGCGCATGCGTCTACTGCATCTACGTAGTATGACTACACCTTGCTTGTCTTACTAAACTGCTAATGCAATAGCTAAAATACATTAAGGGAATTAGAGCAGGAATAAGTGGTATACAGTGCATTCATTTTTGTTCGTGTTCTAACATGTTTTTCTTTGACTTTATTATTAGTTCGTATTTGGGCCTGGAGGGTGACTGAAAGCGCCATCTTGTTGTGGGGGACGCAGGCGCATTGGACTTTATAAAACTTCATGATGTGTCATTGAATTTCTGTCAAAAGTACAGTGACCAGAAGATGCGACTGGGAACAGCACCTCTTGACCCGGAGAGGGGAAGCAGAAAACCAAATTTTGCATACAATGGATACAATGTTGTAAACCCAATGTGAAATGCAGGTGGGAAAATAAAGCATGGGAAATTAAGTAAGGAGAGGGAACAAAGAACAATGAACCTAAGAAAATGAACATTACCTAGTATGGTGTGATGACTTCTCCCCATCCCATTGTCAAATCACCAGTAGGGGATTTACGAACATTGAAACATTTGGGAATGGCATATAGTCCGAGAATAGTATAACTAAGGTGGGCTCAGCCAGGTAGATTGTCAGACTTGTCACTGACCCATCATTGCTTCAGAAGATGCCGGAGGCCACGGAGGTCAGACACGCTGTCCGAGCACTATGACAGAAGAATCGTGGAGGAGAGACAGAGAGAAAGAAGAGCCAGAGAGGGGGGCGTGGCTTCGCGACAAAACAGCATGGCTGTCTGTTAAAGCTTCTCTGAGACCCCTTTCCTACCGCATGAATCCGCCACACTGATCCTACCCTCCGGTGCCAGATTTACACACCGGAGGAGTAGCGGTGCCTAATACTGCAACTCCGGACCCAAACAGTCCTCTGAAGCCAAAGTTATCCCGTCTGGCATTTGAGGCCTCCTGACTGAGTGAAGTCGGGGCCTCGCGTAAGCTAACCACTGCTACAGGAGCTGAGTGTGCCAACGTGCCCCCCTCTGCCATCCGGGGGGGGGGCGCAAATCACCGAAAAGAAGACCGTTGGTGCCACACACAGCCACACATTTTGAGCCACCGCAAATCTGCTCTCCTCTCCACTGCATTAACTTTGTGCACCGGTCTTGAATCAGTGAGACATGACCTCGGTGCTTGGATCGAGGACTTTAACCTGCCACCTGCAAGGGACCGGATCTGCACATCAGAGTGGCTGCGGAGCCCGGTCCTGCAGCCCTCCACCTGAAAAATACATCAGGGGCCGCAACTGGCGTGTGAGGCCTCCCGGTATGCAAGCCAGGCCCTCCCGTAAGTGCGACCACCGCAACAAGAACTCAGTGTGACGGCGTGCCCCCCTTTAACACCCAGGGGGGGGCGCAAACTACTAATACAGAGGTTGCTGGTGCCACGCACAGCCCTGAACCCTGGTACATTGCAAGTCTGCACTCCTCCCTGCTACCTGGACCCTGCACACCAGTCCTGATCTGAAGGGGCCTGACCCCGGTGCTCGGGCCAGGACCTCGGTCTGCCATCTGCAGATAGAGTGAGGAGACTCAGAAGGGCCTATAACTGTGAGTAGCGAGCAAAGTTCTCTGTTCGCCGTACTCTCCTTGTGCCTGAAACTGGGGGCTGCATCTACCCCCTTCACCCCCTTTGCTGCCCTCTCGCTCCTCCGCCTGCACTACTGCCACGGACCTCCTTCGCTCATGCTAATATTTGTGGCCCCGCACTTTGTGCCATTCCTGCCAGACATTTATCACTCCACATTGTCCGCCCTAGAGTGAGGCGACACCTTCTGCCCACAAGGTGTGCGCATATCATCACAAGAATCGACAGAATCGATGAACTTGTGCACCACAACCCAGGCACCCTTTCTCAGGCGACTTTTGCTTGCAGACTTGTACTCATGCTCCGGCGAGACACATATGAACCCAGCAGAACTCCCAAACACCGCGCTGTTGGTCCAAAGTGCGGGCACAACACCAAACATGTCCAGTACAAAGGGCCCGAAATCCACCCAGCAGAGCAGACTTGACCGCTACACCTGCCCAAAAGTGGATTTGCCTAAGCGGAGGGGAACTGGCAACAAGAGGCAGAGCGGGGCGGAACAGGATCCCTCAGAGCCCACAATGAAGGACTTAATGGCAGCTATTACTGGAGTGCGCACCTCCATAGACACTCTATCCTCAGAAATGACACTGATCAGGGCCGACCTCACAAAATATAGGGAAAAAGTCAAGCAACTGGAACTCACTAACACCAGCCTTGTGGAAGATACCTCGCAACTGGAGACAGACATTAGAGAGCTCCAGGCATTCCGTCAGGTCGCAGAGGACAAGTTGGATGATTATGAGGGACACTTGTGGCGCAACAACATAGGCATTCTTGGTGTGCCGGAGAAATCTGAGGGTCCCGCCACTGACCTATTCATAGAAAACTTGATCACGATGAAATTACAACCGAAGGGCCTGTCCAAACTGTTTGTTATTGAAGGAGCGCATAGGGTGCCTGGGAGTCACCCGAAGCTGGGAGTGGCCCCGTTCGATACTGGCCCGGCTTTTAAACTACACTGACAGAGACACAATTCTACAAAACGCCAGGGTCGCTCCTCTCATCAAACTAGACAACTCGGAAATCGCCTTCTTTCCTGTCTTTACTCAAGCAGTACAGGTGCGTCAACGCTCATTCCTTGATGTCAAATGGAGGCTACGTGAAAAGGGTCTTAAATAAGCCATACTCTTCCCTGCGCGTCTACATGTCGAGGCTGATTGGACAACTTTCTTCTTCGACTTACCGGAGGTGGCATCTGACTGGCTGGATAGCTGGAAGGCTTCACCGGATAGGGACTCCAGCAACCATTGAGGCAGACAATCTAACGCCATTAGATAGACTCTTGATAAGCCTGTCCTCTACACAAATTGAACATTGCCGGCGGACAATTGTTGAACTGTAAGCGAGTGCACTGAAGCAGCTGACAGATTGTACTTTGACTGACTACGACGAGATGCACCTGGAGTTTGTAACAGTACGAGAGGGGGCCAAAGAGGCTCCTAGGCCTCCCCCTATATCTTCTTTTAGTAAGTTGTTGGGCGACAGGCGCTCTGCATTTGAGATTTATGGGCAGTTCTGAGCCCAGAGTGCAGGGGAGCAGGGTGGGGGGTTGTTGGGAGGGGTTACTTTTCATTGTTTCATATTTTTTGCGTTGTCTCGATGGTACAGTCCCTGTTTGCAACAATAGTTGTTCTCTACTTAGATATCAATGGTTGTGCAGTGGAACAAAGAAGTCAAAATCTTAAGTTGGAATGTTAACGGGTTGGGGGATAAGATTAAAAGATGTGTGGAATTGCAATATATCAAAAGATTGTCACCAGACATTGTATTGCTTCAGGAAACACACCTTATTATCAATACATGCAAGGCTATGGATAATTAGGGCTATTCGATGATCGGACACACAGGTTTTGCGTCTAACTATAGGGGGTAGGCATCATGCAAAAGAGATCATTCCCCCTCTCAATCACGTCCACATGGATGGACGATCGTGGCAGGTATGTTGGGATTATGGGCACTTGGAAGGGCCAAACCATTACTTTCATGTCAGTATATGCACCTCCAGGCTTACAAGCCACGTTTGCTGACCTCAGTACTATGCTGCTAGCGCTGTCTGATGGGCGCTTAGTGGTCGACAGAGACTTCAACTCAATACTATTGGTCTCACTAGACAGACACCCCTCTTGCACAATACCTCATTCTGCACATTCCTTTTCCAGTTTCCTGGAGGCAATGGGATTAGTGGACGGATGGAGAAGATACAATCCAGATAAAATCCATCACACCTTTCACTCCGGGGCACATAATAGCCTCTCCCGCCTGGACTATATAATCGTCCCAGCTTCACAGGTCACGAATATCCATGACATCCAACACCTAGCCAGGGGTATCTCTGATCATTCCCCTTTATGGGTCCATGTAGTCCTAGACCGCACACAAGTAGGACGCGTTGCCCCTATCAATCCATGGTACCTCAAAAACCCAAAAATACGCAAAGACCTCATTAAGTCCGTTGACAACTACTTCCTGGAGAACAAACTCACTGTTGACACCCCGCAAACTCTGTGGGAAGCCTTTAAAACAGTAGTTCGGGGTCAGGCCCTCTCCTTAATAGCGGGATCGCAAAAAGACACAACAAAAGACATCTCCGACGTAGAACAGGAAATCTCATGAATTCTGATACCACTCCTGAAGCCCTTCACACACTCCGTCTACTCCAGGATGAATACCGGGCGCTGGTCACTGACCGTGCCAAAACAATGGGACAGGATAGGCTGGACTGAAACTACAACTGGGGGACAAGGCTGGAAAACTGATCACCTGGCTAGATAAAAATGAACACGCCAGTAGGCTCGTCCCGGAGCTTAGAGACACTGACATGTCCCCCATAACACAGCCTCAAGACATAGTTAACCAGTTTGCAAAACATTTTTATGCCGTTTGCAGCTCGACCGCTCCGAACTCCTAAGAGACATCTCCCTCCCTGCACTCTCGGACGCTGACCAAGCATTTATGGATAGTGATCTCACCGCTAACGAAAAAGCGCTCGCAATACGAGCGCTGCACCCGGGTAAGGCCTTTGGCCCAAATGGCATCCTGAACGAACTTTATAAGCTCCGTCCAGATAAATTAGCCCCTTACCTGAAATCCATGTTCAAGGACAGCCTTGAACAGGGATTGCTGCCCCTAGATCAGAGAATTGCAACCATTGTGACAATTTACAAGGAAGGGAAACCCAAAACAGACTGCGTCTCCTACCGCCTAATTTCATTGTTGAATGCAGAACCTAAAATCCTAGCTAAGGTACCTGCCAATAGACTGATCAAGGTAATAGGGTACCTAGTGCACTCTGATCAATAATGGGTCATGCCAAGAAGGAACACAGCTCTAAATCTGTGCAGAGTGCACAGGGTCCTGGGCAGGGCACCGACCCTATCGGAAGAGCAATCATAGTCTCCTTAGATGCCACTATGGCGTTTGATACGCTTGAGTGGCCTTATCTTTTTCCGTGCACTAGGATTTGGGCCGAGTTTCAATCAATGGGTGAGTCTACTATGTAATGCACCTATGGCTCAAGTAGTCATAAATAGCAAAAAATCGGAGACCTTCACATTTAGCCGAGGTACCCGTCAGGGATGTTCCCTCTCTTGCTTACTATTCGCTCTGGCCCTCGAACCCCTTGCAGCATGGATATGTAGAGACTCAATGGTTTGTGGAATGCGTTGGTCGGCGGACTGGGAAGGCCGCATTGCTCTATATGCGGATGACATCCTCTTGTATTTCACGACCCCCAAGAGGTCTCTGGTTGCAGTATTTGACATCCTGACCATCTTTGGCAGATAATCCGGGTTTCGTATCAACGGACAAAAATCTCTCCTATACGTTCTCTGCGGAGGTCCTCCTCCGCTACCTCGAAATTGCCCAATACCAATAGCTACAGAAGGCTTCAAATACCTAGGTTTATTCATTTCCGTTGATCGTTCCCTCCGGTATGCCCTTATCCTTGTTCCCTCACTGCATCGACTCAAACGTGACATCACAAACTGGAAATAACTCCAGCTCTCTCTATTGGGCAAGGCGGCCCTCTTTAAAATGATGTCCCTACCCCGCTTCCTATATGCCTTGCAAAATTCAGCCGACCCTGTCCCAAATTCATATTATAAAGAAATAGAGGAGCTCCGGCAAGACCTTCTTTGGGGCGGGAAACCGCGTATTGCTTTACCTACCAAAACTTACGCTCAGTTGGTAGGAACGAGGGATCGGATTGCTCTACATTAAAAAATATTACTGGATAGCGCACCTCAGCAATAAACCATGGCACACACGGTCGCCCTGACGACCCTGGGTTTAACATGGATTGATGGCTTCTTCCAAATGGGACTTACACCCGAGCATTGTACTCCAAACCGGACAGGTTCCCACTTACTGGTCCTACCAACCACTCAATTAAAATCTGGCATTCTGCAACCAAATCACTCGGCTGGAACACTAGGTTAACTCTCGCCACACTTCTGTGGGATTCACAAAAATTAGGAGACTTGGGGAATTCTAAAGACTTTGACAAGTGGGAGCTAATTGGCATTTCACACATTAGGGACCTTTGGGACACAGGGGACGTGAAGCCCTTTGACACCCTCCAATGCCAATGCGAACTGACAGAGTCAGAGCATTTTCAATACCTGCAAGTCCGGCACGCCTTGCAAACAGTGCTACCCCTAAACTCCTCTCCACCAGACTTCTCCCCACTGGAAGACAGACTACTCGATGCCCATTTACCTGAAAGGGCTATTTCCCTAACTTAACGTAAGCTCATCAATAATATGGAAGACCCTCTGCGTTCACTACGAGAAAAGTGGACCGGAGATGGCATAGAATTAGACAATGAAAGCTGGCAAATAGCTGTGTCCTCCCCAAAAATTGTTGAGATCCTGGCACGTCTCTTATTGGTGCAACTGAAGGTCCTGCACATAATTTACATATCAGGTCCCCAATTGACACACATGGGTGGGCCAGCGGATGGGTATTGTAGGCGGGGATGAACCCAAATGGGCACATTCATGCACATAATATGGCACTGTGAAGAAATACAGCAATACTGGCATAAGATACATGAAGTAATGAGCGTAACGATGGAGGTTGAAATTAAGCCAGAAGTGCCCAGATGCCTCCTTAACATCTGGGAACCCACTGACCTCACCACTCACTCTACACAATGGGACATGCTTGGCTACATTGTCGCCAAGAGGAACATTGCTCAGCTCTGGGGAGCCTGGCATGCACCAACGATCATGATATGGGACCATTAGAATGAATACTGTGGCAATATATGTACTCCATCACATACTTTTGACTGTGATGATTCCCCCTCCCCTTGATTTCGAATGAACTAGTCTACTGTATCTGTATGTATATTTGATTTCACTGTAACTTCCTCTACTGACTTTTGTGGAACTGTACCTTTATGTCGAGTCTGTTAATAAAAAGATTTATAAAAATAAAAAAAAGAAAAGCCAGCGAGATTGCTGAAAGAGAAGAATCTGTTCATCCAGAAGGGGAAGAATCAAGGAGAGTAGCTCCAGAGAGGGGCGTAAAGCAGGCGTTGCACTTAGAAGTGGTTACCTGTCCTGAACCGTTGGCTCCTGACTACTTGGGAGTCCCTTTACAGCACCTTGGCCAGTGGTTGGTCATCACACCATTCTAGGTAAATATAAATCTGTGTGGTATGTCCTTGTACCGTTTTCCTTTTCCACCCATCCCAGGTACCAATGTCATGAGATTTTACTATGTCTTTATGTCTTTACTTAAATCATAATTTCTCTTCAAAACGTTTGGTGTTTGACATGTATTGGTATTTGACTCACAAAATTATTGCAAAGATAAAGGTTTTAAAACTCTCCCGAGACTGTGGTCATTCAAATAAAAGGTAAATGTAATTTATGCCTATTATGCTAACAACCTGATCTATCGACCAGAGGAAATTGAGAACTTAGGTGATAAGGTATTGGTAAGAAAGTGTGTGCAGGTATAATTCACTATAAGGTAAAATTAAGCCAGCGCAAGATTGACAGCTTATAGTATGAATGTTTTATGGGCCCAGGTGAGTATGGTATTTTAGGAATAAAGCCAAGCTGGTAATCCCACTGCATCAATGTACAAGTGTTGAATCAACAAGATTCAGCGCTGCTTCTAGTACATGAAGAAGTACAGCTGAGGTACTTCTACATAATTTAGACTAGACTGAGATAATCACTTCTACCAAAGCTTATAATTATGCTGACATTTTCAGTCTTCCAATGCAGAATATTGTCAGGAATATGTTAAAATGACCGGTCTGGACCAATGGAACAAGGTGACAGAGCATTGTTATGGGTGACACCTTAGAGGGCATGTGCTTGTAGGTAAGAACATAACCATGAAAACTGTTGCGGTGCCTAAATTAGCTAAAATAATGATCAATTTCTCTAGGACGTATAGAAGGAAAGATACAAGAAATGCTGGAGGCTTAAACAAAGTGGAAGATTCCTGTTCCATGGAGCACTTATTAAGTTTATGAAGTAGATGCAACCTTAGATGACAATACATCTGGTCTATACACTATTTTCTGACAGAATAACTTCCATTCTAATTATGAGTAATGATGGCAACGGTGTTGAAATAGGACTGAAAAACCGTAGAGCAAAATAAGAATATTTAAAAGTCAGCATCAGCACAAGTAAATCGTTATTGAAAGCAACAATATATGAAGTGAATGAATAGATATTAAGATATGGCAAGGAAATAGAAACGGAAAGAAGTACATGAGATATACATATAAAGAAAATATATATGAGAGAGACAACCTCTACAAAGACCTGAAAAAGCTTTAAGTACGTGAAACACATGTTGACTGTTTGAAAATTATTTAATTATTTCATTTGAGTATAAAAGGAGACAGATCAGGCCCAACTGTCATTCTTCTCACATGCAAATAACCTTTTATTTTGCAACATAGTTTCAAAATTACAAAAGTTACAGGAACGTTTCCGCTGTCTAGGCAGCCTTTATAAACCTGAATATGCACAATGACATTGGTGCTTTTAAACTCGTTTGACTGCTGTCCGCAGGTGTTGCTGACCACAACATAATTTCATCATTTAAAGGCAAAATCCTCTTTTTCTCAAGCAAACTCTCACTCGTTGACTGCAGTACAAAGAAAGTTTTCAATTCAGACATTCAAACATAGTGTATGTCATTTGTGTTATGAAACTCACTTTCATAACTGGAGGGTGGAAGAGTGGATGTGTGAGTGGATTTTTGAGTTGGTGCATTGGTTTTGTGAGTGGCAATATGGGTCTGTGAGTCAGTGTATGAATAGCTTTGTGGGTGTGTGAGCGTGTTTTTTGAGTGGCTGTGTGGGTCTGTGAGTAGATGTGAGATTGGCAAAATGGATGTGTGAATGGGTGTCTGAGTGTCCGTGTGGGTGTGTCAATAGCTATGTGAGTCACGGGGCTACAATAGAACGACATCTACCCCTTTATCCAACAAGACTCCAAAGTTTTGCACAAAACATCTACCCAACTGGAGTAGTTTCTACTGGGCAATTAGTGGGTGCTTACTCGTTGGGTAAATGTCTAGTGCATATTTCACACTACAGCGGGATAACGGACCAGGAGAAATTGTCTCCAGTGACCTTCTGTGTGTTTAATTTCAGCAATGTGATTGTTCCTTAAGCATGTTCTTCATCTGTTCTCAGGAATCTTTGGTAATATGAATTCCCCTATGGAGAAGATGACAAGACTACAAAGAGGTGAATCTCCATCAAACAAGAGTACTTGCTCTTAGCTATATAAAATAAGTGTTTCTATGTTTGGTGGAGATGTCCTCATATTCATCACATCAAGAAGGCATCACCAAAATAGGTAGGAAATGCACGGAGGGACCTTCTGGTAGGCTGCTCTTCATACAGGCAAGAAGCAGTAAGACATTTACAAACTACTAAGGAGGATGGGGCAGGATTAAACGGGTGAGGATTCCAGGCAAATTTGCAAATTTGTATACTCATAGTAATTTAAAGGGAGAACCACAGATCTGCTCTCACCAGGAAAGGGCAAGAATTACATTGACTGACTTGTTGCAGATTGTGCTCTGATAAATCAACGATGCATTCTCCTCCACCAAGTATTTCAGATCATTTTTCAATGAGGAATTGCTGAGAAATCACATTTGCTTTGCCTTCGCCAAGCCCAGGAAGATAGAATCATTTCTCCTTTACAGACGAGGAGCTTAAACTGGGGCACCTGCGATCGATATTTGTATTTGCAAGTGCTTCCTGTTGAGGTTTAATTTCTGTGAAATGAGCATGAAGGCCAGAACCTGTCTGTCTACCTACACAACTGGAGATCTTTCTACTGGATAATATTAAGGGGTACCTATATGGGTAAATGTCTAGTGCCTATTCTACACTACAGCTGCATAATGGACTACCAGGAAATGTCTCCAGTGACCTTGTGTGTGTTCCTGCAATTTGATTGTTCCTCATGTGTCTTTATTCAGAAATCTGTGATAACATGATTCCTCCTATAGAGAAGACAAAGAGGTAAATCTCCACCAAACAAGGGTCCTTCCTCTTAACTATACGAAGTAAGTGCTTCTTTGTTTGGTGGAGATGACCTCATATTCTTCTGCATGAAGAATGTATCACCAGTTTTCCTTTGCAGAAGTGGAGCTTCCACTGGGGCACCTGCTTTGTTTATATTGGAGTGGGCGAAAAATGTCTCTAGAGCGTCTCGTCAACGTTACGCTGGCGAGTGCTCATGAGAAAAAGTCACGTGCTGAACCTCCTCCTGGTGAGATTTCTCAATCTCATGTCGCGACCACTCGCGTTGAGAAATCTGCTGCTCACATTGAGGAAATTGCCACTCAAGTAAAATGTCTGCTCGAGTCGCAGAGAACAGCAGCACCCTCTGGCGCAATGCATAATGCCGTTCATGCTGATTTTATTGCAAGAACAAAATCCAGGCACTAAATATCAGTGCGAGCAGCGCAACTTAACATACTCTGCTGCTGGCGGAGCTCCACGGAGTGCAGCAGCATTTTTCTGCCGCTTCACTGAGTTACACAGAGTAGAATTCCATGCACTTCACCCAGGCCTAGTTTAAATTTGTATGTGCTCCCCGTTCAGGTTTAAAATCTGTGAAATTAGCATCAGGGTCAGAAAGGAAACATACCTGCCTGTTTATCCAATAATAGTCCACTATTTTTCTAAAAATGGACCTTTGGGGGTAATCCCAATGCCCCCGCAGTCCCAACCGGCTCCTCACCTCCAGTGGGAGTTGACATTGCTCCACACTTAGGAAGCAGCCAAAAATGCTGCTTCCTGTGTGTGGGAGCAATCCTTTCATCTGTTTTCAAGCCTGCTTGACAGCCATTAGGAAAGCAATTGAAAAGTTTACTCCCTGCAAGCGGGAGCAATTTTCCTGCTCCCGCCCACAGGAAGCGGACTTACAGCCTGATTGAGATCTTGGTGGACCTGGTCCCACTGCTGTTTTTAGTGCTTTTCCCACCCATCTGTTAGGCAGTCCACTCACCCTATTTAGATTCTGGCGGTTTGATGGACGAAAGGCTGTCGGAGCACCATCAACCCCACCTGGTATGATTTCCCACGTCAACAGTGCAATAGGTAAATGCGGATGTCAGAGGGAGGACAGCTAGTGTGTCCACTGGGCCAATCATGAAAAGCCTTCCTGCCAACATGACTGTGGTGTTAAAACATCCATACCTGAGTTGGCAGATTGGAAGGGATATAAGGAAGAATCTCATCTTTTCTCACTTTCGCACTTCCATTCCCACCATGGATCTAATCTTCCAAGTCCTGCTGCTTGATGCCGAACAAAATAAACACCGTTGTGGATGCAATCAATGGTAAGCTACACTTTTACCTGTTACCTTTTGACTTGTCTGTTAACATTTGCACTGGACTCATACATTTTTAAATCTCTCTTGCAAGCAATAACATACCAATGTGCAATGAATATATGTCTGTAATATAGACATTCAAGAAATGTAAAGAAATCCACTTGTATTATCACTTGTATACTTAAATTAGGTGCAAGCTGCCTACAAAAAAATGAACACTTGCAGAAAAAAGGATATCAAATCAAAGAGTCACTAGACAGGTGTGTTGAAATAAATTCCCAATATATAAATTCCCAGGATTGTCACATTACAAACATATGCAACACACATCATTGGGATACCTGCAATGGAACATGGTGTAGCAATTACACTAGACAATGTGTAACCTTTAACTTATTAATTACCAGTACAATCAATGTCAGTCCGAATTTTGAAGTATTTAACATATACATCCATGTAACATTTCCCCTTGTCTGGTGTAATTCCTGTACTATATCCAATTTCAATAGTCACCATATTTCATAAGGTGTAATACATATATGCTCATACTGATCAGTAATCAAGGTAAAACAACACACCTGTAGCAACACATTAAAAAAAGTTGAAAACATCTATTAGTTGGTGCAAGTGGCCATTGCTATGATGAATGCCTGCACCTACTTTCAAATGGTCATCACATACTATACTAAGCAATGCATGCACTTGCCAAAACATCTGTTGTATCACCTGCCATCGTGGTAAAGAAAAATAAGTACTTCACATTTTAGTCAGAAAATTTGCTGGAAATGAAACACTTGCAAAGGAATATTAATGTCAGGACTAATATAGTCAAATAAAAAATATGGTAAATCCTATAAATGAGATATGTCTCTAAAATACTTTAGGAGAAAAATGGCAGTCTATAAAGTTCAAGTCCTGTACCTGAGGTGACACAAAGCTCATCTTCTAATTTACTGCCAAGGGGAATCTCCTCAGGAAGGAGCAACTAGGGGGCAGAGCAGGAAGCTTAAAGATCTTACTTGGGAGGGGGGCTTTGGGTTTGGGAGGGGTGCTCTTGGGTTTGGAAGGGATGCTCCTGTGTTTGGGAGGGGGGGCTGTACATGTGGGAAGGGAGCTTCTGGTTTTAGTAATGGTGGCGTCTGTTTTCGGAGGGGGCTGGGATGTGGAAGCGGTGGGTTGAGGTGTGGAAGGGGTCGATTTGCATTTAGGAGGGGTGGTATGGGCTTTGAAAGACGTTAAGGAAAGGGTAAACAACAATCCCTCAATGGAAAATGGGTAGGATGTTTGACAGGGAGTTGGGTTTGGGGTACAGAGAGTGGCAGTGGCAAATGTGCATGTGTTTGTTGAGGGTGCAGGTGCCTATGGGTCTGGTGTGTGTTGTGCACATTTAAATGTGTCTTGCTTCCTAGGTGTTTGTTGTTTAGGTGAGTGTGGGTATTTGTGAGTGCAGCTTCTAATGTGTGTTTGTGTGTTGATGGGTGAGCTATGGAGGTGCTGGATAGGATTGTGGTTCATGTGAATGTGGTGGTGCTTGTGGGTGTGGTGGTGGGGAGTGTGGAGTCTTTGGGTGTGCTGATGGTGGGGTGGTGCATGTCGGTGTGGTGGTGATTCTGGGTGTGGTGTCTGTGGGTGTGCTGTGGTAGTGCATGTGGGTGTGATGGTAGGTGTGATATAGGTACGTTTGGTTGTCTGCATGCGTTGTTTGTGGTGTTTGTGTTTCTTTGTGGTTGAGCTGCCTGTGTCAGTTTGAGTGGATGCGTTCAAAGGTGTGAGTGTGCTTGGGACAGGTCTGGGAAGAGATAATTGGGTTGGTAAGGGGCAGGAGGTGAGATACAAAGTTGGGATGGTTCGGAGGCTGTGTTCATTGAGGAGGCTAGACCATGAAAAGAGTTCTGTAAGCCAGACATTGCACTATGAATGCCTTCCAGGTATGCCACAATGTGTCCCAGTTGGCAGCTTACCCTCTGGGTGGCATTCAGTAATACAGTCTGGCCTACAGAAATGTTCTGGAGGAGGTCGATAGCCTCCTCACTCAGTGCAGCTGCAGGGACAGAAGCAGGTGTCTGCAGCAAACGAGATGCCACCTCTTTTGGGAGGGGTGGGTTTGGGGTGGGTTTGGCCAAATGGTGGGGGAGCAACAGGGTGGGTCAAAATGGTTTTCTGTTTGGCGGACTAGGATGCAAGTAGTACAGTTCCTGTTGGATCTGCTACCACAAAGGAGTGCTCACTCGTTCAGGCAGAAAGAGGATTTAGCAGAGCTGGTAGACTGTTTTGCACTTCCCTCACCCTCTGTGCCACTGGGTCCCTCAGTGTTGGTGGTGTCAGCACCCGAACCACAGTGGCTATCTGCTTCTCCACCTCCATGGCCAATGTCTCCTCTGCCTGCTCCTGATGCTGCTGACATGATATATGTAATAATTTAGTTGAAAATGTCTAAACTCAACTGATTGAGCTTTGATCACAAAACAGTTTCAAACTTTGGTTAACCATTAGCATAAGCTCATGCATGTACGTAACATTTTCAGAACCCATTTGTTCAAAGTTTTGTCATTCTCCATGATAGCTCCGATATCATATATGATCTTGTCTCTAATCCATTTTTATGTCTCTCCAGAAAATGTTTAACACATTTGAATGGTTGAGGTTTGTTGTTTAGAATAGCAAGCTTTTGTTACTAAAAAAGGATATCAAGCAAAACTAACTTTGTACAGTATGTTCACAAGGCTCAAACCATCAGCATTATATTCATTCTCAAAAAGTAAAATATGAATCAATGTGTTTCAACAAATCATGTAATGTTGTACTAATATATGTATAAGCTGAAAGCCTATTTCCTTTGTTGGGGCATTGCACAACGGCAACACATACTTATTTTTAACTTATTATGAAATATTTAATTTGTAATGAATAATGTAAAATGTACAATTATTCTACTGTTGCACAGACTGGCGTGGGAGCAGTAAATTTTACCCTTCCGGTGTGCAACACTTATAATTACTGTTGCACAGACTGGGGTGGGAATAGTAAGTTTTATCCCTCTAGAGTCCAAAGCTTTCCCTACTGTTGTATAGATTACAATAGAAATAGGATATCTGTTTTTCACAGATGTTACTACCTTTTGAATATTGTTCACATTTATGCAATATTATGATATGTTTACATTTATATTAATTTTGATGTAATTTGTATATAGATGTATATGTAAAATATTTGATATATTTATTAATTATTTTGGTAAATTTGTTTTTGTTTACAATATATATATATATATATATATATATATATATATATATGTATATATATATATATATATATATATATATATATATATATATATATATATATATATGAACCACGTGACTCCTTTGGATTTCTCGGTGTTTCCAGCGCCTGCTCAGCACACCAGCAAACAGAAGGGAGACAGACCACGTAACATCAGCATATCGTTGTTTTATTCGGTACACAGAAAGCAGCTACGCGTTTCTGGCAAGGTATGCCCTTGTTCACGCTATATATATATATATACAACTGAATTTAACACCTACTATGAAAGACTGAATAACTAATCTGAAATTTACATATGAAATCAGTGAAAAAAGAGTAGTGTTCTTAGACAGGGAAATCTATGTTGAAAATAAAACTGTTCAAACGATGCTGCAAAGAAAGAAAACCACTACAAACTCAACCCTGCATGGAGAAAGCTTTCACAATGAATCCCTCAAGTGGAGCATCCCATATGGGGGGTTTTTAAGACTTCGAAGAAACTGCTCTGATGATACAGAATTTGTAAAACACAGTCAACAAGCAGAAATTAGATTTCTTAATCGGAAATATCCAAAAAAGGTCATTGAGAAGAGAAAAGTCTGCAAAAAGTTGTGACTCAAAATCAAAAGGATATTTTACAAAAACCACCAAACGCAAAGAACAAGGATCATCATCAAACAACGATAAGACTAATAACAACACACAGTGCAGAAAATAAGAAGTTGACAGGAATAATCAAGAAGCACTGGGGAATTTTAAAGTTGGACCCGACATTATCAAGAATCATAGGAGACCACCCCAATATCACATATTGACGAGCAAGAAACATTGGTGACAAAATTGTCCACAGCCACTTTCAGGAAATTCCAATCACAACCTAGCTCCAAAGGGAAGGCTTCTGGTACTTCAAACAATGCAAAGTATGTAAAATAGCTACACCAACAAAATAAGTGGACATTGGCCGGGGCACAAAATGGAAGATCAGACAACACTTAACATGTAAAAGTACTCAAGTTAGCTACATGGTAGAATGCCCATGTAGAAAGCGCTATATAGGGAGCACGATCTTTGAGGTAAAAAAGAGGATCCTGGAAAACACACGAGCAACAACACATAGGGACCGCTCAAATGCCATAGCGAATCATATGGAAATACATCATGAAGGAGAGTGGGAACTGTTAAGATTCTGCGTGTTGGAACAAGTTGTTCAATCTGAAAGAGGTTGAGATCAAATAAGAACTTTAAGACAAAAGGAATCACACCACATTGTAACATTTAGAACACTTAATCCCAGAGGTTTAAACAAAAATGAGGAACTTTATGTACATCTTTAAAGATCGGAAGGAAGGAAGAATCAAGTATATAATAAACAGAAAGAACAATAAAATACTCACCAGAGAGTAAAATCTAGACATCAAGGACAAAATCTACACAGAAAACTGGAGATGTGGCTGTCCCAAAAGAGAAAAGGAGAATTCGAAAAGGAAGAAAAGATCAACCTTACGTAAATGTATGAAGCTGAGAAATTTGAACAAAGTCAATATTAGCTCACCAGAGAGCAAAAACTTATGGACTGAAATGTGAAATGCACTGCTAATGAAATACACTTTGTTGAAACATGAGCACTTAAGATAGTAGATTTACATGTATATAAGCAATTTATTTAATAACTACACATACCACAATGCATCACAAGACAAAAAGGAAGTGGTTTAGTGCTTTTATAAATAAAAGATGTCTGTTTCTATGCTGTAACATCCCGTGATTAAGCCTTCAGGGGAAGGTGAAACGCGTTGGGCAGGCAGCGTTTTGAAATAAAGCCGCATCAAAACTTCAAGAGATACGAGAGAGTGCGTCTTTATTTTAAAATCTATACTGTCGCTGGGATCAATTGTTCCTTGGTGAAATTGGAACCGGCTTGGTCCTGCTGGAAAAGACGCACTGCTTACAAGGGGAGCGCCGGCTTCAAACTCACAGGGCTACACTGTAGCAATATGAAGAAGGAGTATTTCTACTCCAAAACGCGTAGGACGTTGTGTTCTGAGTAAACTGCACCGATAATAGAGGCCACGGCTCCAGTGTTGTTTCTTTCCGTTTACCGAAGGAGGGATCAAGTACATGTATATATATATATTTACGCATGCGCAAAATCATGTAAACAATAAATAAGTAACAGTGTACGCAAGATGACTATTAGCAACATTGTCAGTCCAATTGTATATGCTGCAAACAGTTGATAACATAGATTGAATATGTAACAATGCAACTTGGTACTCACATCGTAGTAGAATCAACTGAATACACCATTCAGTGTATTTTGCAAATGGCCCTACACCCAGAAGTGCTCAACTCCGAATGCGACCAACCTTCAGTCGGACGCGCCATAATCCAACAGCCACTTGGCCGGGTTTGGGACCGCAATGTTAATGTCAGCCACAACAACTTCAGGCGCAATGGAGCAGGCCAATGGCAGAATAACACGCGTGAAGGTTAAACTTGTAAATAGTGTTGGTGCACACTTTTAAGTTGATTTAGAGTGTTCTCTCTGCAAAAATATACGGGTGTGAATTATACAAACATGAAGTATATTAGAGACGTTTTATGAACTGTGTTTCCTATGTGCTCTACAAAGTTTCAGAAAAAAGTGTAAGAGACTGCCATGATGAATTAATGTGCAAGTCATGAACTCTTCTATGTCCGTACATGAGGGTCATATACCTGTAACCATAGCAACTCTCTGCCAATTGAAACTTGTGTAACACATGAAGGCCTATGTGACCATGTAACACATATGTATATATAGTTTAACAGAATGTTTATGCAGATGTAGTGAACAAGGCGGGAGCAAGCCGCCGAAACGCGTCTATGCAGCAAATGAGCCATTAAATATCGTTTGGATTATGATTCATGGAGTCAGCGCCTTATTTTGATGGAAAGTTTGGTTTGGTGATAATATATATATATATATATATATATATATATATATATATATATATATTACCTACTGGCGGTCGCCAGTAGGTAGTTATAGTTAGGATTTTTTTCAATGTTAAATCTCAAAATTCTATTTGGAATAACTTTGGCACCGGTTGACGAATCTGCCTGAAAATTTCCTGAAAATGGCCTCGTCGAGCTCCGGTCCTTCCTTGAAAGTTTGGGGGGGATACGTCAAGCGGGGGCCGAGATAAAAGGGGGGTCCCAAAACGCGTTTTCCCCATGTTAATTTCCATAGGGCGGTCGATTTCACTTTTAACCCGAACGGCTGAATGGATTTCCACCAAATTTGGCAAAATTGTAGGGATTGGTAGCCTGATGTGCCTTTGCTATGTCTCAAGATATGTGCTGCAGTGGATTTTGAGTAATTTAGGTTCCAAAAAATATATATATCTATAGCAGCGCACCGGTGCGCGCACCAGGGAGCGCTCCGGGCGCGTGACGCGAGGTGCGCATGGAAAGCTGATTGGCTCTCGGGTGTCTGTAAACATTCGAAACAGTCTAGAGCGGCCGCCATCTTGTGTCTCGGTAAAATCGAGACATAAGAGGTGGCTAAAACAAAGGGGGAACTGACCATAAGGCGTCAGGGATAGACCCCTTTGACCCCGTAGGTTTGATGTGGGGGCTATAAAAGGGCCCCGCGGGGCATTTAAAATATTTTTTTTTTTTCGTTTTGCGCGGGGGAAGCGCCCGGTGCGCGCACCGGGGAGCGGCCCTGGGAGCGTACTATGATGAAAAAAGGTGACAGAGTTTTTAAAAAATGAAGTTTTGATTTAGAAATTGGAGGTAGTTCTAAAAATAACTTTTTTTTTTCTTCTTTTTGTTGTTTTATATTTTTTTTGTGTTTTTTGAACTTTTTGAACTTTTTTTGGCTTTTCAAAACAGTTTTATATTTTTTTTGTATTTTTTTAGGGGGAGAAACAAAAAAAGGGAAT
Organism: Lissotriton vulgaris; assembly: GCF_964263255.1. Lineage (NCBI taxonomy): Eukaryota > Metazoa > Chordata > Amphibia > Caudata > Salamandridae > Lissotriton > Lissotriton vulgaris. The sequence goes on from NC_141693.1 coordinate 1,070,850,651, forward strand.
TGAAACTGGCTCAACTGGAGCAAAAAAACAAAAAACCCAAAAAATTACTTCTTTTTGGGGCACTTGTGATTATCACCTGCAAGGACGATGAGCTTAACGCTTTTTTCGCCATAGGCGATAAGCTTGCCACATGCAGAACAAGTGATTTTAAAATCAGCAAATCTCGGCTGAATGCAAGGCATCACCTCGGATGTTTCTGGTTCTGATGAAGTGGGTTGGTTTCTTTGGGAGGGGGTCCTTGATGACTGGGGGAGGTTACTGGCCAGTTCCCTGAACTCTGCACGAGAGTAGTTGATTGGGTGCTTTCTGGTCATGTGCCGAATCATGGTATAGTTACCAAAAGAATATTTTTTGTTTGGGTTGCCCCGTGAAAGTTCATCATTGCAGATGAGGCAAGTCACCTTGGGCGCATTCACCTTTTTTTTCCCCTCTGGGATTGAAAAAAACTGCCATACAATGTGTGGTTTGGGTTTGTATGGGGTATTTTCTTCTGGCAGCCATCTTCTTCTCCCCTCCTCCTCTTCCTCTTCCTCCTCCTCCTGTTCTTGACCACCAATATAATTTGGAGCTGGTCCTCTTGGTGGTTGTGGTGGTGGTGGTGGGGCAGATGCACCAGCTGATGCTACTACTGAAGCCATTATTTGGAGCAAAAAAGTAGAGAGAGCAACAAACAGGTCTTCCTCAGTCAAAGGACAAAGTCAGAATAAGGAAAAAAGGTGGGGTCTTTCATCATTTAGAAAAAAAAACTGTCCTGAACCAATGAGAAGTGTTATTTTCAGGTCACAAGACCAGGGGCTTCATCATTATGAAACTAAAACTGTTATGAACCAATGAAAAGTGTTATTTTCTGCTCACATGACCCGACGCGCTTACGCTACGCGCCCGGGGCACGCCCGGGGGCGCGCCCCGGGTCGCGCAGCGTAAGCGCGTCGGAAGTTTACGTTGTGCGATCGTATTCGCTCGAGTACTTCCGGGTGCGCTTACGCCGTGCGTATCACGCGGTCGCGGCTACGCGATACGTCACGATCATGTTTTCGTTTGCGATATTGGCGCTCACGGGACGCTCCCCGGAGCGCGCCCCGGGGCGCTTTTCAGAAATACGCTTTTTGGGGCGCTCCCCGGGGCGCGCTCCGGGAGCGCTCCCCAAAAAAAAAAAAAAAAAAAAAATGGGATAATTGTAGGGACAGGTAGCCCTATTCTGAAGTGGTTTGTAAAAAAATTAACTTTAGAAAAATATGTATTGTGCTACATTGGGCTTAATATATGTTAGAGCCAAAATGTAGCCCAAATGTAGCCCAAAGTAGCCCAATGTAGCCCAAAGATGGCCACCAGAGACCAAAAATTGTAAATGTAGCCCAAATTTCAACTAGATGTAGCCCAACTGTAGCCCAATGACAGAATGTACCAGAGTGTTAAAAAGAACAACTAGAGTGCTAACAGTCTTATTTATAAAGTGAAACTTATAGTTAGGAATTAGCATTAAAAAAACCTATGAAATTCACTGAAAAAACCATAGGTTTCACACCAGTTATAGTTGGGAATTAGCATTTAAAAAACCTATGAAATTCACTGAAAAAACCATAGGTTTCACACCGGTTATAGTTAGGAATTAGCATTTAAAAAACCTATTAAATTCACTGAAAAAACCATAGGTTTCACACCAGTTATAGTTAGCTGGACATTTTACTGATATAAAACCATTGAAATTCCCACGTTATAGTTAGTCGGACTCACTATAACTTGCGCGTGCAATGCACTGCTGATGACATCACATATTACATCACTCATGACATGGTCAGTGACATCACTCATGACATCACTGATGACACCATCCAGTGAATATGTGTCTTTCTGAAAAATAAATATTAGTGAGTTATGTTTAAATATTTAAATACATATATTAGTGTTTCACTTTGTGTATAAGTGGCTTCATGTGTTGATAAGTAGCTACATGCGTATGTATATGGGTTATTTGATATTTTTATTAGTATCAGTATGAGTGTCTATATGGTTTGGTGGGGGTATTACTTAGCACATAGATGCATGAGTGACTGACTCTTTGTTTGTATGTGTTTTGAAGACAGCATATGTACAGGACTGTATGGGTGGATGAGTGTCTATATGTGTTTGTTAGTGAGTGAATGACTGTCTCACTAGTGTCTTTATCAGTAACTACATATGTTTTAATCTAGTATATATGAATATTGATGTATATAAGTGAGTATATGTGAGAGTAAGAGATTGTAAGATTTCCTGTTTAAATAAGTATGTGTTTCTATAAGTGATTGTTTAAGAGAATAAATATGTGTAATTTTCAATAGAAGTAAGGTGGAAGTGTGTGTATAACTCTATATTCAAATAAATGGTTGTTCAATAGTTTATTTGCACGTGTGAATATGTGTGTGAGTAACTTTTGGATGAATGTCGGTGTGTAACAGGATGTATAGGTGTATCTCTTCATATGATGAGTGAGTATATGTATGAGTGACTATATAGAACTGTTGGTGAATGAGTGGATGTGTATATTGATAGTGGAAGTACAGAATTGCTTGTTGTAACTGATATAGGTATGTCCATTTTTTTAAAATTTCAGTTTCTATTTTTGAATATGTGTCTCAAGGGTTACTTTACACTGAGAGGAGGTCTGTCACTGTGTCACAAGGATGGTGTCATCAGTGATGTCATGAGTGATGTCACTGACCATGTCATGAGTGATGTAATATGTGATGTCATCAGCAGTGCATTGCACGCGCAAGTTATAGTGAGTCCGACTAACTATAACGTGGGAATTTCAATGGTTTTATATCAGTAAAATTTCCAGCTAACTATAACTGGTGTGAAACCTATGGTTTTTTCAGTGAATATATATATATATATATTACCTACTGGCGGTCGCCAGTAGGTAGTTATAGTTAGGACCTAGTTTCCATAGGAAATCTGCAACATTCTATTTGGAATAACTTTAGCGCCGGTCGACAATCTTCACGAAAATCTCCAAGAAAATGGCCTGCTCCGCTCTGCTCCTTCCCTGAAAGTTTGGGGGTGATTCATGAAGCGGGGGCTAAGTAAAAAAAAAGGGGGCCCCAAAACCTGTTTTCCCCCTGCAATTTTCCATAGGGACCTTTAGCCAGGGCTACAGCTCAAACGGCTGAACGGAATTACACCAAATTTGGCAGAGGTAGAGTTTGGTTCGCAGATTGTGCTATGTGTTAAATGGTGTAAATCCGTTCAGTAGTTTCTGAGAAAATTAAAAGTAAAATCATAGTGATATCTTGAGACAGAGATCTACATGCGGACTGAGATCTGTTCAAATACGAGCGCGAGCTGCATGCTGATTGGCTGTCAAGTGTCTGTCAACACTCGAAACCAGGAAGTGTTGGCAGCCATCTTGTGCCTCGGTATAACCGAATCTCAATAAAACAGTAAAACAAAGTTGAGAAACAAGGGAAGGGGGCAGGCTAGAAACATTCTGGTCCTCTAGGCCTGCTCAGGGGGTCGTACATGGATGTTTAGGCTCTATTTTTATTTTATTTTTTTTAAAGAAAAATCGCGGTGTACGCTTATGGAAATCCAGAAAATTACGAGCACGAGCTTCATGCTGATTGGCTGTCAACACTCCTAACCAGGAAGTGTTGGCAGCCATCTTGGTTGTCGTGAGAACCGAGTGACAAGAAAACAGTAAAACAAAGTTGAGAAATTAGGAAAGGGGGCAGGATAGAAACATTCTGACTCTATAGGCTTGCTCAGTGGGTGGTACATGGATCTTTAGGCTCAATTTTTATTTTTTTTAAATAAAAAATCACGGGGTACTCATGCAGTACTCGTACGCGGTGGAAAAGGTGAAAAAAAACTAGAAGTCCATTTTATTCATTAGGTCCCGGGGGGGGGGGACAAATTACGGGGGCATTTTCTTTCCATAATGGGGGGGCTTTTAAGGTGCCCCGAGCACTGGGGAACGCCACTCGTCTGGTTTTATTTTGAAGTATGCGGGAGGGTTACGGTTCTACTCCCTGCAGTCTCGGGGAGAGGCACTCCTCAGGGCTTTTTAAAAAAAAATCAGTTTTGAGCTCTCCCTCCCTCTCTCCCCGTACACGTGGTGGGGAACGGCACCTTTCTGGGGCAGTAATATGTAAAATGACCTTCCAGCTCCTGGTACCTGCACTGTCTGTTTTTTTTTTTACTGTTGGGAGGGAGTTGTGCGGCCCCCTTGGTGGAACCATTGATGGTCCTGGGAAGCACCATTTCTCTTGCAGTGTGTCGGGGTGCGTACTCCCGGGACACTGCTGTTGGTATGGTAGGGCGGTACCGTCGCCGCTCCCACTTTACCACAGCAAACCATTTTTCTATTTGAAAGAGAGAGCGAGTTAATCTGCTCTCTCTTTCAAGTAGGAAAGGAGATTGGTTGGACGTGGGGAGCCGTCTGGGATCGTGGGGGAATTGGGGCTAAAAGAAAAAAAAAAGAGGGCTATATTATCAAGCAAGGGCGATACATTATCGCCGCTTTTATCAGCGGGAAACTGCCGCTAAAGCGGTGATAATGGGCTTGATAATATGGCCTTGTTAATTCCCATAGAAGCTCGTGTTCTAGTGTTAACATGGGCTTCTATGGGAAATACAAGGCCGTATTATCAAGATTATTATCACCATTTTATCGGCAGTATCCTGCCGATTAAACAGCGATAATTTTAACACTGGTCCTTGATAATATGCACCTAAGTTTACTTGTCAAAAAAAGAGGTATTTTTGTATGATAGTATGTAAAACTTTCCGTTTGTTTTTTTGTGCAGCAGTTGTACTCTCTACGCATGCGCAGCCTCGTTTCGAAGCCCACGTTTTTTTCAAGTTCAACAAGCAATCCTTTCTTTATTTCAGATATTAAATTTCCCGCTTTCTTTTCCCGGGTCATGTGTGTCATCCGCTGCTGTACTTTTGTAATATATTAATAATCATACTTTATCTATATTTATTTGAAACGTAGTGCCGAGGCGCCAAACATTGATTACGTACTCCGTCCTCCGCCATTTTAGTAGTTTTCCTCCGTTCTTTTTATTATATCTGTTACTTTCATTTTACCGTCCTCCTATTTTCTCTGTGATTGCTGAGATTTCCTGCCACATACACCACAGTATTTGTCCTTGGCCTCTGATGTTAACAGACTTGGTCCTAAGTATACGTAGAGACTAATTTGAAAGACGTAAGCCACAGCCATTACAACGCGTGTCAGTCAACACAAAGACATTATTAAGATTATGTGTTTATTATGTGTGGTAAATGCATAGTAGTTTTAAAAGCATGCGTGGTAAAGGCATGCGTGGTAAAGCTATATGCGTGCTAATGGCTTCGTGGCGACGATCACGCATGCTTATGACCGCATTGTAATGGCTGTTTCCCCCAGGAAACTGCAGCAACCGGGTCTGGGAGTCGTCGACTCCAGGGCAGCAGGCGGAGGGCCACGCAGCTCCTCATACAATATAGAAATCTTGGTGGGGTGATTGTTTCCGTGGTTTGAGGGACATGATTGAGGTCCACACATTTAATTTTGTAGTGGGGTAAGTTTTGCACGGGAAAATGTGGCATGAGGTTTGTAAATGTGGTACACATTGTTTCGTATTATTTTGATTTCTTTTGTAAGTTGTTGTCTATCCAGAGGAAATATAACTTTCAATCCTAGTCTTGAACATCTTACTACAGTATTTCAAAATTATTTTTATTGTGGACCGTCAAACCCCCCCCACAAAATAAAAGAAGTATGTCGTTTTTTTAATTAACTTTTATTAAAACAATAACTGTAAACGAAACTTAATTATAACTATATTAGAAGCAACTAGAAAAATAACTTTAAAAAAGAACAATATTATCTGTTCTGAAAAAAAAAAAGAACAATATTATAAACAAATTGTGAAATGGACTCCAAAAGATGTCCAATTGGTAATCTGCAAAACAAAAAAGAAAATTAGAGTTTAGAATTATGTAGATGTGAGTAAATGAGCGGAAGCATTACAAGTCAAGGTAACTCTACAGATTTACGTGTGCAGTGAGGCTGGTACAATTCACTTCTGTTATAATGCTGCCTTTAAGTGGTGTCTATATGGAAGGGCCTACAGCGTTACTGACAGAAAAGTGGCACAACGGGATTGTAAAGATGCAGACTCATTTCTAATGCATTGCAATGAAGGCTTTGTAGATCTAGGCCTCTGTGCTTACCGTTGTATAAACACTGCGGCCAAACTCTTCGGCCAGTTGAATTCACAACTTCTTTTGAACAATTCTTCTACATGTCCAAGCAGACAACAGTGTCTATAAGTTTAAGAGAGAAAGAGAAATTATGTCACAGAGAGTGAGAGAGAGAAAGAGAGAAAACAACATTAAAACTGTCTCGCAGAGTCTGGAGTTGACATTTTTTCTTGAAAAGTCAGACGTAGATTTACAAGCTCCTTGCGTCACTTTCTCCATGTTAAAAGTGACAGAAAAGTGGCGCAATAAGTTTGTAGATCTGTTTGTCAGACTGTTGTAACCTATCTGTTGTCACTACTCGGAGGAAATTATTCATTTTAGACAGAGAAGCTAGTGCACACTATGCATTCTCTGCTTTCAGAAATAAAGGTAACACTACGGTTTTACGTGTGCAGTGTGCCTGGTAAATTTCACTTGTTATAGTGGCGTGTTCAAGTGGTATCTATATGGAAGTGCCAACTGCATTACTGACGCAAAAGCGGCACAACGGGATTGTAAAGATTGTCGCGTTCTAATCTAGGACCCTGATCAACCCTATGACCTCATGCCCCTATACGGCTATAATCCATTTATTCCCATATAATGGCATAAACGTTCAAGTGTAAAATCTCAGAATCTCGTCTCTGACCTCACACGTTCAGAGTCACATTCCTATGCAGCTTCCTCTGCAGCTCATTAGTAAATGACACAGCAGAAGCCACTATCTAAGATTCCTAGATTAACACTCCGAGTTCTTCAACAAGATAAAAACTCAGCAACCTGGAAAAGCCCCGCTTGCTATGTTTTGATTAGTAATAGAACTCTAATGAGCACTGAGAGACGATCACTTCCTAGTGACATCTTTATTGACGTCTTATGTCCAAAAACTTACGTCAAACAAGGCACCTTTCAGGTATAAATATTACCAACGTTGCCTTAAGCAAATGCTAGCTGCCTCATAGACATCGCTGCCGTTATCGCTGCTGATGCTATCGCTGCGAACGAGCAAACGATGGTGTGGTGAACAGAGGAGCTGAACAGCCGTCCCTTGCAGAGCCCAGTAGATGCAACCAGCCCACGGACGCTGCCCCTCCTCCTCCTCTTCGACGCGCTGAGAAAGACGCTGTCTTTTCTCCTGCCGAGAAAATCCAGCTCCGGCGTTTCCAGCCTACTCTTGCGAGTGACTGGGATATCGAGTCCCTGGAAGGAGATACAAGCCCTCCAACATTCTATTCCAGAGGTATGGTGTTGACTAAACCCTTAGAGAGAATTCTTGAAGCAAACCTTGGCAAAACCAACTTAACTAAAGCTACTTACTTACTCCCCTCCCAAGTATTAGGCTTAGGTCAGGTACACTGGGGTAGGCGTAGTTAGAAGCACCAGTTGAGTACGTTAGTCAAATGTATATATTTTTTATTCATTTTAAACCATTGTATGGGTAAGAAACCATATCAATGCTTTTACAGTAATATTTCGCAATACTCATTTTACTGTACACACTTTTTATAATAACAAGTCTTGCAATTGTGGCAATTCATTTCTCTTGTATGAGAAGAAAGACTGTTCAATAAATAATACCTTTTATTGAAAACGCCCGTCTCTCTATTCTCTACATATTGTGAAAGTAATCTGCACAACAACTGACTGAGTAAAATAACTGTCTATTGTTTCACACGACTCTAGAGATTGACTCTTATCTGAGGAGCAAAGTTGTCATGTTGCACAGTTGTTGGAAAACTGAATCCCTTCTTGGCTGTGCCAGGGAAGCTGATCACTTCCTATTCAGTCAAGAAAGTTTCCAGTGACCTCTGAGCTAGTTGGTAACAAACCCAATTAAGTTTAGCATAGTCAGTAGAGGCCTGGAAGATCCGCACTTCTACGTCGATACTACTGTTTTTATTATTCCAATGCGCAGGGCCTATTTGGAAAATAGGAACTACACTACATGGCGCCCAAACGTTTGGTGAGGCGATAAACTAACGCAAGACGTTAGAGTAACTCAGTCGTGCATTTTTCACACAGACCCCTTTCTCCCGTAAATACTCCAATAGACGTCTGGAGTGGGTGAAAGGTTAAAATCAGCCCGACCTTAGTAGGAAGAGATTCCTATGTAAAGCTCTGGTTTATTCAACGTTGAAGGATACAGTGTTCCAAAATATTGTGCACCTAATCTTTGACTCCTTGGAGACCTGCTCTGCAAAACCTGCATTTATAAAATGTCAGTAGAAAACAACGGAACTGATGCCGCAGTAAATGCGACTCAGCAGGGTCCCGACGGGCCTACTGAACCGGGTGCAATAATCATCCCGGCACATTTAAGAAAATCTATAATGTTAAAACTTATAGAAAATGGACTTACCACACAAGGTGGCACAGTCGTCTCCGTGATAGAGGCACACGAATATCGGCAGACAGAGGTATTCTATTCATGGATAAAATTTCCAGCAGTAAACGCTGCAACACACGGGTTCCACTACAATGTAGTAGGAGTTCCCCTGGATGAATACGCTCCTTTCGAGGAGATTGAAATCCAATTAAAATACCAAGAACATTTACTTTGGTTTAAAGGTGCCCTAAAGCATAATGATCATATAACCAGGCTCGGTCCACTAGGTAGACCAGGAGCAACGTGGCCGGTTCTAGCCAGCTACACACCACATCCGGACATTGCAAAAATGTGTAGAGAAGAGCTGTTAGCACAGCTAAAACACTAATTAAAATACAGTTAGTCCAATATGTAATGCGGACTGCAACAGTCCAACCAGCTGTTAATGTTCCACAGCTGACCCCTCATCAGGGGAACACAAATAAAATTACACCACAGAACATACAGTCATGTCTTGGTAAAACACCCATAAAACGGGAACAAATTCCTTTTTAGTTAGCGCAGAAAATCACTCAAATAGAGGCAGTATTTCCGAATACCACCCCTATTGAGAAACACAGGATCCTGACCATCTGCCTTCCAATGGGGGTCACACCACATATGGAGGACTGTGACACTTGGGGTACAGTCTTTGCTTCCATTTACACAAAAACACATGGTGTTCCATCAATGGCGGTAATACCAGAAGTGCTAAAACAGATTCAGAATGAATACGGTCCAGAACCTGCTTTAACTCTTGGTATGAAATTACTAAAAAGACTTCAAGCAGGTCTCGGCTATATTATTAGCCAATATAAAGGGAGAAGCAGCATCTGTGGCGATCCGCCAGAAGTTGAAGGAAACAGATATAACAGATCAACCAATTGAGCTTTCCAGGATCATAGAGAAATGCTATGAAGAATTAGGTAGAGACAGCTTGGGTGGAAAACCAGTAAAGCCCCAACTGCTCGAAAATCCTGAAAAATTATTTATTAAAAATAATTCAAACACTCCTAAAAAGAGCTGGGATGGAAATAAACAATCCACTCCCAAGGAAATAGTTTTCCAGTCCAGAGGAAGGTCTCCTCGACGGAGGGAAAGAACTCCGAGTCGAGAACACCAGTCTCCCCAGAGGGAGCCCTCTGAGAAAAGATACAACCTTAGAAATAGGGATAATTTGAAAAAGCCTGATAGATATCAAAGTATTGATATACGTCCCTCTCGATCTTTTTCGCAGAAATCGGAAAGAAGAGGACGGTCAGATCCAGGAGAGCACACCAAGTCCAAAGACAAGGAACCTGCTCAGAGTAAAAAGTTACAATTTCCAAAGAAGAAGGTAGCCAGTATTAGAGTAATCAAACATGCCGAGAATACTGAGGACACAGTTGAAAAACGGGGAGTGGGCACGGACAGTGCAGCAGAAATCAGTATAGCCCGCAAGATCTTGATGAGTCATCTGGAGACAGTGGACGTGAATGAATACATTCAGGTTGAAACTGCCGACACCAGAGTTAGGGAACCCCATAAGATATACAAAATAACATTGCGTATAGAGGGTGATAAGACTAGGAAAATAAGGGGTCTATTTTGGGATAAACTCTCAAAAGGCTATGATATTCTGTTAGCTGAAAAAGATTGGCCCCCAGAGTTTGTCAGGGAGTGCCCTCGTGGCGAAGAAATGATTATGCCTGCCTTCTCGAATCACATTCCGATTCACAAAAAATATACTTATGCAAGGAAATGGGCAGTAGCCTAGGCACCAGCATTATATAAAAATCATGTAGGATAGGATGAGGACTCTCCTCCTCACAAAATCCAGTTAAAAAGTCAACCGACTGCACAAAGGCAGTATCCCATTAAGCAAGAAGCTAAAAAACAAGTCAGGGAGATTTTAGATCAACTTGAATACCAGGGGGTGATTGAAACATGCACCTCTCAAATGAACAATCCTTTGTTTCCTGTCTCCAAGCCAGACAATTCATATCGTCTAGTTTTGGACTACAGACACCTTAATGCATGTTGCAAAACATTTGCAGTACAAAATTTGCATAGTGCTGCACTAATGAACAACATAGTTAGAAAAAAATATAAAACGACATTAGACATATCTAATGGTTTCTTTTGTCCAAACATTGCACCAGAAAGCAGATACTTGACCGCTTTCTCAGTAATGGGGTCACAGAAAAATTTCTGTAGGCTCCCACAGGGATTCAAGAACAGCCCAGGACTATTCCCAGCCAGAGTAACAGAGTTACTACAAATATATGATGATGAGGCATTATCTTACGTAGATGATATCTATCTCACAGACGACGACTTGGAGACTCACTTGAAAAGAGTGAACACCATTATACTTGGGTTCGCAGCAGAGGGTTACAAATTCAACTTTAAAAAGTCTCGAATTGCCCATCTGACAGTATTATTTTTAGGATACAAATTATCAAGTGAAGGAAAAAGCCTAGTGGACAACTTCTTAGAGAAGTGCGCTGTACTCCAAGCTCCAAAAACGCTGAAGAACTTACAATCAATTCTAGGCTTCCTGAATTTCGGTAGAACTTACATTCTAAATTATGCGGAGAGGGTTAAACCTCTCTACGAACTAATTAAACCTGATTTTAAACAAATCAATTGGACTCAAAAACACACAGAAATTTTGAGATCACTGCAAACAGACATGTTAGCAAAAACAAAATTAGATGCACGTGACAACACACGCAATCTTGTAATCCGAGTCATCCCTGGGAGATGCGGATTCACGTACCTGACCTCTAATGAGGGAGAAAAGGTACCAATTTCTATTAAATCTCACTTGTACACACAAGCAGAAAAAACATTCAGTCCCACAGAAAATACTGTGAAAGCAGTGCAGACTGCAATAGCGAATGAACGAGAACTAGCACACGGCAAACGGATTAATATCCTCACAGCGGAATCCGCCTTCGAGGCGCTATTCAGCCCAGTAAACCTGCCTACAGTGTCACTGGATCCGAAATGGATACAGTGTGTAGATTCTCTTGGAGCGGAAGATGTGAAATACTATTTCGCCCCGCAGTTCGAAAAACTGAATGATTTAGAATATGAAGAAGAATATCATCTGCCAATCGAACTTCTGCCTCTCCCTCAGTACGCCTGTATAATCTATACAGATAGATTTGTACAGCATTTCAACGTAGAGAACAAATCCTATGATGCAGCCTATGTGATTGTTAAAGGTCGTTGGCTGTGCGGTAAATTCGGACCGAAAATAACAAAAACTGAATCAGTAAGGTACTGTTCGGCTCAGAGAGCTGAAATCAGATGTTTAAAGATGGCGCTTGAAAATGCAGAACGTGAATTCCCGACACGTAACGTGTGCGATTCTCATTTCTGCGTCAACTCTTACAATAATAAATTACAGAGCTGGGTTCAAAATGATTACAAAGATGACACAGGTGCCACAATAAAGCATAAATTGCTCTGGAACCAGGTAGCTCTTTTACATAAAGAACTACAAAAGACTCACGTGATACACACTCTGAGTCATCAACGTGATGGCGTTCACGTTGCAGGGAATTCATTGGCTAATACAGCCACAGCGGAAGCAACTAAACCGGTTTCCGTAGTCACAAAAAAGCGTGCAGAAAAACACATAGACGGGGAAACCATGCTGGCAGTAAAAACGTCCGTAAAAGGCGACTGTGCAGCACTACCCGTGAACTATCCACTCAATTATGCATATGTAATTGATGCAAACTCCGTTCCTTTTGCTCGAATCCCTGGAGTGGGGGATAGGGTAATTCCAAACATGAACCGGAGAAAGTTATTAATAGCAGACGCACACATGGGTGAAGGTCCAAGGCACATACAGATGAAGGAAACTCTGAAAGAATTACAATCAGTGTACTGGTGGCCAGGAAGGAGCCTACATCACTACAAATATGTAAAGAACTGCCCGGACTGCGACAGAGATCACAGCAATGAGTCAAGCGCATTAATGCCATGGTAGGCATAATGCTGTCTACATGCCATCCAGCATCCTATTAATTATTAAGGCTAAACCCACTTAAAAAATGTGGTCCCAGCGCTCGGCTGACGCCAGAACAGTTATAAAAGATCTGCGAGTCTTCATCGGCACATACGCAATTGCCATGTTCCATTCTGACCAGGGTCCTGCTTTCAGCTCTCGAGCTTATAAGGAGGCCATGGCCAGCATGGGAGTTGGGTTGCGGTATTCTTGTCCGTCACACCCCGAAGGGAACAGTTTGGTAGAAAGAAAAAACCGGGACATAAAGCAATCTATAACGGGCGAAGGTATTAGGTTCGGGTGCTGGGTGGGTCAAACATTTAATAAGTGTCCAGTTAAGTCTTAACAACTTGCCAAGAAATTCTCTAAAAGGTTTCAGCCCATACGAACTATTGTTCGGAACTAGAATGCGAATTCAGGACTTAGATAGTCAGGTATCAGTGGTAGACGATAAGAAAACAGACTTTAACATCAAAGACCGTTTGGCTGTTTTACAGGACTTGAATGAAACAAGAAAATCCTTAAGCAACATAAAGTTAAAGCAACAGCCAGCTACCACTGACGAGGCACCACCAGCTCCAGCCCCAGCAAGGCCTGTCTGGATTCCAAAGATTGGGGATCTAGTCAGAGAAAAAATAGCGGCGAAGAAGGAATTTGGGCCTTCTTACAGAAAAGCAGTACCTGTCTTAGCAATCAATTAGCAATTTTACCTTGCTGGTAAAAAGGAGAACAGAGTTGTATCAATCGACCTGGTAAAACCACAAGCATGTGGCCTATAATCAACAGTAGGCCCAGTGGACTCCCAAGAAACAACAGAATACCCAAACTTGCAACAATCCAAGAGGTTCAAACTGAAAGACTAATCACATTCGATCAGCCTGCAGTGCACAGAGAGGGACTATGCAATAATGCCATGGAACTCGTTCCTCTTGAAACACAGATTGAAACAGTTTGTCAAGAAACACCAGTCTACAAAGATGTGGCATCAGATTGTGCTACCGAAAGACAAATTGAAAGAACAATTCCAACAATTGACAGAACTGCCTCTGGCTACTTCATCAACTTCAACAGCTTTTCTGAGGATCAAAGCAACCCCGAAGTGATGCCAGAAACAAAAAAGACTTTTAAAGAAAAAGCAACAGAACTCTTTCATCAAATCAAAGAAGTATATCTGGATGCACCATTAATTGAGCATTGGATTATTTCGGGGGTATTTATACTCCTACTATGCCTAATTTTAGGAAAGTTTATTACAGTACAATGGACACAGCAAGTCAGAACATCAATTTAGTCCTCAAACCACACAGATTATCCCACATGAAGAAAAGAGAACTGTCAACAGTAAATGTCACAGCCATTCCAATACCCGGTGGGGTAGTATGGGAGAAAACTGACTATGAAATCTATGGTCCGGTCGAGATCCTGAAGTATCCTCATCAATTCAAGGTTTCCTTAAGTGACTTTGTAAAACCTAGTGTAGCGTCCGCCTTACAGATGACAGACACCAAGAGCTGAAGAAAGGAAGAACCTTTATTTACTAAAGAATCAGCTTCCAACGTAAGCGACCTCAGCCACAGCAAACGCCCTGCGGGTGACACTTCAGATCACGGGCGCTCAGCTTAGAACGCTGGTCGCGGTGACATTCGGAATGACGTCACCGCGAGTCGTTCTAATGTCAGCTGAGCTGCCGGGGGGGGGGAAAGAAGTAGTGGGAGATACCACACATCCCCCTTCCCTGCGGAAAAAAGCATTAAACATAAAACATTGCAACCAGGTGTTACAGGCGGATTACATCATTACATATTGTTCAAAGTGTCTGGGTGGTCTGGTCATTCTCAGGCTACTTCTTCCACCAGGTTGGGGGTCCGACTCCTGTTTCTTGGGAGAGGGGCCACTGTTCACCTCGGAGTCGTCCCCCCCAACACTGCCTCTATCTGAACCTTGGCCGGGTGGGTAAAACTTCACTACTCTCCCCAAGTTCCAGATCTTCCCTTCCTGGGTCTTGATGGCATTCCTGAATAACTTAGTGATTTTGGTGGGCCTACTGTATCCTGACTCACTTGCCCTGCCAGTGGGTGTTCTGATCTTGATGTCATCACCTACTTTGAACCCGGCCTCCCGTGTAGAGTTAAGCCTGTCGAATCTTTCTTTCCTCTCCCTCGTTGCTCTTTCCTGCCTCACTAACCCTTCCGCTTCTTTGGAGTGGTCTGACCAACCCTTGCGCCACCCCATCCACCCTGGAGACAGTTTGGTGTTGGGTATCCCTCCTCGGAGCATCTCAAACGGGGTAACACCCGTCGTCTGGTGCGGGGTGAACCTATATGCTTCAATGCGCCTCCACACTTCTTCCTTCCAATTCATGCCGCTAGCCTTGGCTAACTGGATACTCTCCTTGAGGGTCTTATTAAAACGCTCCACCATGCCATTTGTCTCTGGGTGGTACAGGGCACACCGCTTGTGCGTGATTCCTCTCTCTCCAAGGAAATTCTCCATCTCTTTAGAACACAGTTGTACTCCATTGTCCGTGAGTAGACTGCTGGGTAATCCTTCCTTTTCAAACAGCCCTTGAAGGAACTCGATGACATTCTTGGTTGTGATTTCGCTCACCAATTTCACTTCTGGCCATCTGGAGTACAGGTCCATGAGCACCAGGATATATGGCGTGCGCACCTCTCCTGTCAATGGACCGACGATATCCAACGCCAACTCTTCCCAGGGTCCTGATGGCGGCGGTCTGCTCACCATTGGGGGTGTCGACTGCCTCAGCACTTTGTCGCTGATGCTACATGGGATGCAGTCCCTCACCTTCCTTTCAATCGCCAGGTCCATGCTCGGCCACCAGTAGTCTTCCCTCAACCTTTGTTTGGTCTTAGTGATGCCCAGATGGCCATCGTGAGCCATGTCAATGAGATTCTCTCTCACCGTCGCGGGAGGAACCAACCTCGTTCCTCTGAACAGACATTCGTCGACCACGGACAACTCGTCTTTTACAATCCAGAATTGCCGAAGGGCCTCCACGCGTTTATCTTCATGTTTCCATCTGTCCGTTACTCTCTTGCATACCTCATCCAAAACTTCGTCGTCCTTTAATGCACATTTCCATGTTTCCTCACCTATTGCTCTCTGGATGGCACAAACATTTTCCATCTGGTGATTATCCACATCATCTTCCGGTTTGTCCTGCGATTCACTCCCATTGCCTCCTTTCACCAACCTCGATAAACAGTCTGCCGCCAGATTGCGAGCCCCAGGGACATACTCTACATTGAAGGTGTACTCCTGGAGGCCAACGACCCAACGCCTGATCCTACTGGAGATCGCATCCAGCCCCTTCTTACTGAAGACCTCCACCAATGGCTTGTGGTCAGTGCGAAGGATAAACGTTGTGCCCCACAGGAAGTCCCTATATTTGCTCAACGCCCAGAACACTGCTAAGGCTTCTTTTTCGATCACGGAGTAGTTGTTTTCTGACTTCTGGAGGGACCTTGAGGCGAAAGCTATCGTTTCTTCTCCGTCTTTGCTTGCTTGAGTGAGCACCGCCCCTAGCCCCTTGGCACTTGCGTCCGTGGTGACTATGGTCGTCCGATTAGGTATGTAAGACTTTAGACTGGGTGCTTCTGCAAGCGCATTCCTCACGTCCTCGAACTCACACTGACACTCCTGATTCCAATCGAACACCGTGTCCTTTTTCAACAACAGCCTGATAGCATGCGTTCTCCCCGCGAGGTTCCGTATGAACTTCCCGTAAAATTCTAGCATTCCCATGAAGGACTTGATCTCTTCCTTGCTCTTCGGGGGCGCCAGGTTTACAATTGGTGTTCTGGAGCTCTGCCTTGGGACGGATTCCTTCCGCAGTCACTTTGTGTCCCAGGAAGTCCAGTTCAGCACACCTAAATACACACTTCTCTCTCCTCACTGTCAGACCTTGTGACCTAAACCTGGCTAGTACTTGTCTCAGTCTTCTGTCGTGCTCTTCATGGTCTCTGGCGAACACTAGGACGTCGTCCTGGTAGCACACGACTCCTGGAATCTCTTTCAGGATGTTTCCCATGAGCCTCTGGAAGACGGCTGCCGCAGAAACCAACCCAAATGCATCCTTTTGAACTTGTATGCGCCAATGGGTGTCACGAACGCTGTGAGTTCTTGCGACTCTTCATGAAGTTTGATCTGGAAGTATGCTGAAGTAAGGTCAAGGGTGGAGAATACCCTTGCGCCCTCTAACATGCTCATCATCTGGGTGATGTTGGGCAGCGGGAAGCGGTCGACCACAACCTCCTTGTTCAGGGCCCTGAGGTCTATGCACAGCCGAACCGATCCATCCTTTTTCTGTGCAGCGACGATGGGTGCCAACCATTCCGTCGCTTCTACTGGTTCAATAACACCTGCCTTGCACAACTTCTCAAGTTCAGTCTTTACTGCTTCTTGGATGGCGATGGGTAGCTTCCTGACCTTGGCTACTACAGGCCTCGCATTTTCTTTCAATCGGATCCTGTGGCAGTAGTTCTTCAAGCATCCTAGCTCTTCCTTGAATACTTCCTTGAACTCCGTCACTAGACTCTCTTCCGGCTCCCGTATCTCTTGTATCAGAATTTGGGGATTGCTGTTAGGATTCAGGTATACCCCCAACTCCTTCTGTGCTTGCCAACCCAGGATGTTATCACCGACAGTGGACACATACACCTTGGACGTCGTTGTTCTGCCTTTGTATTCTATTACGTCCCAGAAGTAACCTTTCATAGAGATAGGGCGACCCGCTTATCCCCCAGGTCTCAGATCCATTCTCTTCAAGATTACCTTCCCTTTGGACACGCGTGAAAACTCTTTCGCACTGATGATGGTTATCCTTGAACAGGAATCGAACAGAGCTTCTAGCTCGGTGCCTTTTACTTTCACAGTGTCTTTAGGGCTGTAGACCAGGCCTTCTTCCACTTGCACAACTATTTCATCACAGACCGTGTTAGTCCTGCCCCTATACTGTCTATGGGTCCCTGACCACTTTTGCAATACTGCCTGAAATGACCCTTCTTGCCGCACTTGTTGCATGTGAACTTGAGGGCGGGGCACTCCTTATCATTTGCCATGTGTCCTTGCTTCCCGCACCTGTAACAGGCACCCTTGAATGACCATCCTGGTTTGTCATCTTTATGTTCCTTGTTCACCACCTTCTGGCCCTTGATCACAGACACTGCCTCGAACTCAGTTGTAACTTCACTTACTTTGGGTTTCTCTTCGCTTCTCCTCTCCCCACTGTCCTGTTTTATTTCACTGACGCACTGAAGCATGTGTTCTACCTGTTTGGCTATTATTAGAACTTCTCTTAGGGGTGGGTCATCCTTAAGCCACAATTCCTCCCGTACCCGTTCCATCCTGCATGCCAACACAAACTGGTCCCTGATCCTTTCCTCACTCGCACCACCGAATTTACATGTAGCAGCTAGCTTCCTGAGGTCTGAGACGAAGTCCTCTATTGACTCCCCTTCCCTCTGTACTCATTTCCCAAAATGATAACGCTCCATTATGGTGCTAGTCTTCGGGAGATAATGCAAATCTAGTTTCTTTAAGCTTATTTCAAGTTCATTGAGACCCCTCGCTTCTTGTGCCCCTAGGTCTGGGAGGTGATCAAGAACCTCTTTCCCCTCTGCTCCCAGGTAATAAGCTAACAGTGCCACTTTCCTCTTCAACCCTAGATTAGGGCCACACACAGTAGCATAATTTAAGAACACTTTTTTCCACTTTTTCCACTGAATAGCAGGTTCCCCTGGATTGGTAAAAAAAAATGGTGGGGGCGTTACACTTTGCATGCCTAAGGTAAATTGGAACCTTCCCAAGGTAATGGGAGCCTACTTAGTGGGTGTACTACGCACAGGAATAGGGAGGAAATCTATCACGAGCCAACACAGTACATACACACTGCTTACAAGTCTTATGAATATTACACAATTCCTGCACTTTTACAGATAAATTCCACCTATTCCCATAATAACCACTGGGTGGCACTGTGGTGCGCAAGTCAGTCAGCTCTGAGGAGAATTCGAGCTTGATAAATGTCCTGTTGTCGTGCAGAACACAGGAATTTGCTTTACTGAGGAGAATACCAGCCGATACCCTCCTCACTCTCCGGAGATTTCAACAAAAGTTATTCCACAGGGCTGAAAACGAGGGATCGAGAGGGGGCCACAGGTGAGCTCAGGCGTTACACAGAGAGTGAAGGCTTCTCCTTCGATGTATTCATCATAACTTACATCATTCATCAGCGCGCGCTGGCACTACTCAACCCCTTGCATGCATCCTGACTGGTAGATGTACGAGTGCTGAGAGGGCTGGCTCAGGTACACGCTGCAGGGGCAATGTCAAATGAAATCTCGGCTTGCAAATTGCCAAAATCTCAACAGGGCGTGTGTTAGCTTTTCCCTCTGCCTCACGATGTTAATCCCTCCAGTCTTTACATCAGCCCGGCTCTTCCAGACTTCACCAGCATTACAGGCATTACAGTCCGCCCCCTCAACTTGACCCTTAGTCCTTTTCTTCCTCTGGCGCTCCTCCCGTTGAAGCGACCTCCGCTATCCACACGGGGATTCCCCCACACGAGATGTCCAGCTCACACAGTCCGTCCTCACGCACAGCTGGTAGCCCCGTTCGCCCACATTCAGCCGTCTCTACTCACAGCGCGGAATTCCAGATACTCCGTGGGACAGCTTTCTCCGCTTGCGTCAGTCAGCTGTCGCTCCTTTACTTCTCGTCCGCAGCGCTTCAGTCTGCCTTCACCGCCTTGTTTTTCTTCTCCGACAACTTCTTTTTTTGACTTGCGTGTTGAGGTCGCTGTAAAAAGATGGTCCTCGTCGCCAGTGTAGCGTCCGCCTTACAGATGACAGACACCAAGAGCTGAAGAAAGGAAGAACCTTTATTTACTAAAGAATCAGCTTCCAACGTAAGCGACCTCAGCCACAGCAAACGCCCTGCGGGTGACACTTCAGATCACGGGCGCTCAGCTTAGAACGCTGGTCGCGGTGATATTCGGAATGACGTCACCGCGAGTCGTTCTAATGTCAGCTGAGCTGCCAGGGGGGGAAAGAAGTAGTGGGAGATACCACACCTAGCACATTCTCTGATGATTGGGACTTTGAAAGCATTAATATTATGATGTCTGATTTAGTAATGTCAGCTAGATTCACAGAACATGATTATTTGCAAGGTTCGTCTAGTTATGAACAGATATTCCGCTTCACACACTATGGTGATCATTACTTGCATAAGTCTGCACAACCTAGAAATGTTTTTAAGTATAATCAATGGGAACATTGTGCTACACCACCTAAAAGCAGTTCTAAAACATTCTATGAGAAATTTCAGTACTTCTCAGGGTTTAACACCAGTGATGCAGAAACGTTTTATTATAAACTGTTAGATAAAACAGGATTGAAAACAATGCTGACAAGTCCCATATTATCTCCCAACTCTCCGGGGCCGGTCACGACCCCAAAATGCTGTATCAGGTTCTATGCACATTTACTAAGCCTGCCGCTTGCGACAGTGCAGAAGTGCTAACACAAAAACTGTGCGATGACACGGCCGGTTTTTTCTCGGATAAAATTGATGCCATCTATCAAAAAATCTCTCAATCTAGCACAGCCGTGGATGATAATGTCCCCCCTTCAAGCTCTCAGCCTGGAACAGTCGGGGCTGCCCCAACCTCACTATCATTTATCCCTGAGATCACCTTAGACCAGGTCAACTCTCTGATCGGGACCATTAAGTCAGGTAGCCCAGTAGACCTCGTACCTGCCCGGGTTATGCACCACATTGGGAGTGTCCTCAGCCCCAGTATTCGGACAGTGATCAACCGCTCCCTATCTGAAGGGCTGGTCCCCCGGGTGTGGAAGGAGGCCATAGTTAAGCCCATTAGGAAGAACACCGCCATCCCTTGGTCAGACATGACCAACCTGAGGCCTATCTCCCTTCTGCCATTCATCGGCAAATTGACGGAGAAGCATGTCAATCACCATCTCTCCTCCTTCATTGAACAGACTGGCAGCTTAGACCATTCACAGTCCGGGTTTAGGCCCAGGCACGGTACTGAGACCGCCCTCCTCTCCGTTACGGATGCCATACGCATGTCTCTGGATAGAGGGCTGTCTGTGGTGTTGGTGCTGCTGGACTTGTCCGCAGCATTCGACACCATATCCCATGCCATTCTCCTTACCAGATTAAAGGAGACAGGCATTGACAAAGCTGCCCTGGCATGGTTTACCAGCTTTCTTTCAGAGCGGACACAGACGGTGAACATGGGCTCCTTTAGTTCCACCTCGGCCAACATCATCAGAGGAGTCCCGAAGGGCTCATGTCTTAGCCCTACGTTGTTTAACGTATATGTCTCCTCTCTGGCCAACATGACAAGGTCCTTTGGGTTCATGCCTATTTCCTACGCTGACGACACGCAGCTGCTGTTTACTTTTAAGACCTTTACTCCTGAGATTAGACAAGCTTTCTCTAACGGCATGACTGCAATCGCCAGCTGGATGGCCAAAAACTTCCTACAGTGTAATGTAGGAAAGTCTGAGGTCATGTTATTCGGAGAGGCGAGAATCCTCTGGACCCCAGACTGGTGGCCTCCAAGCTTGGGACAGGCTCCGCTCCCCAAACAGGTAGTCAAGAACCTGGGAGTGCGTTTAGACCAGGACCTTACCCTTTCTCACCATGCCAGCACCACTGCAGGGTCTTGCTTCCACACTATTGGCCTCCTTCGGAAGGTGTTCCACCTTCTACCTGACGATACCCGGAAGACCCTGGTCCAGGCCCTCGTTTTAAGTCGCCTGAACTATTGTAATGGCTTACTCCTAGCTGCCAATGAGGGAGTGCTCAATAAACTGCAGGTGGTGCAGAACACCGCAGCACGGCTGGTGACCAACACCCCTCCCAGAACTCCGTCCCTTCCCCTCCTTAAGGCCCTTCATTGGCTTCCTATCCGGAAACGGATAGAATTTAAGATCAGCTGTGTGATACATAAATGATTACACAATCAGGGACCACATTACTTGACAGACAAATTTGTTTTTCACCGTTCATCCCGTAGCCTCAGGTCCTCTAATCAACAGCTGCTTCAGGTTCCTAGACATTATAAGACCAGACAGGGAGGCCGTGCCCTATCTATCATGGGTCCTCGTCTATGGAACAGTCTCCCCCTTTCCCTCAGAGAATGCCAGAGCCACACAGCTTTCAGGAAACGACTAAAGACTGTATTATTCTAGGAGGAGCCTTCCGACTTGTTCACCTCACAGTACCGCGCGGAGATACACCTTCGGGTGTGATGCCGGCGCGTAACAAGCCCATAAATAAATAAATAAATAAATACTAAATTGATATATTCAGAAGCATTTTATGAAAATATGATGACATTTGGTTTTGATTTTTGGAAAAATAACATTAAAACAAAAACCATCTGGGGTACAAAAGAGTGGCAGGTACAAGGCCTAGAAGCACTATTTCGAGCCTGCATGATCCCAGAACAAATAATGTTTTTAAATGAAACAATTCACCAAACATCCTGTCTTGGCCTAGTTAAGATTAAAGACCTTAACAAACCGTCTATTCCAAAGCCAATACCTGAGAATACAACAACAGATATT
The DNA here is from genome assembly GCF_964263255.1 of Lissotriton vulgaris. NCBI lineage: Eukaryota > Metazoa > Chordata > Amphibia > Caudata > Salamandridae > Lissotriton > Lissotriton vulgaris. The sequence continues at coordinate 1,070,872,855 of NC_141693.1, forward strand.
GAGATAGACGTATCTAAAATTTTACATTTGAACAGAACACATCCTGATTGGAAAAAGTGGTTAATCGGGCCTACTGACACAAACAACTGTCAAGATAGATTCCTGAATAAAACACAGGGGTTAAAAATGATCAGACAAGACCCTAGATACTCCCAGAGACAACATCCAGGAATAGTAACAACACACAGTGTAGGGAAACTCTGCCTCGAATGGCTAGGATCATCCACACTGGCAGAAATTAAGCAACACTTGTCTTTACTTAAAGATGGTGCTGATTTGCGCAATTTCATTATGGGACCACGCAAACAGTGTCAAAAACGTTTCATAGCGACCAGTATCTACGCTGCATACAACGAGGCTTGGAAAGTCACACAAATTGAAACAGCAGAGAAAATACGAGAAATTGATCGTATTAATTTGGAAAAATCACTTTCTGTAGTGGACAATGGGTTAATGACTCTGTCCTCCAGAATATATTCACTGGACAGTATTGTATCATCTGCCTGAGATATAATAGATAAAGACTTGCTAATGTTACAGCATGGCCAGTCACAATTACGTTCTATTGTACAGTTAGGCTGGACGCTGCAAAATCTTCGTTCAGGCTATGTGCCTTGGCGTTTAATCAACACAACGTCATTGTTTTCCATCTTTAACCTTACTGATAAACAAATCCGCTTGCCACAGAAAGGAGCAGACTATACAATCCTGAGCATCGAAAAACTTGAGAGATTACCTTTGACAATGTCAGAAAGTCCTGTCATTGAATGGATAATACACAGGATTATCACAATTCCGATAACAACTTTCCGATTAAAAAATTGCCTTGAATACATACCTACTGGCCAGTATGAACGATTGGGTAAAGGTTACATTAAGTCAGCATGGAAATTACCATACACACACACATGCTATAGTGACAGCAACAAAAAATTTATTTCTTAGTGGTGAAAACTGTAAACATTCACTAAGCGGTATACTTTTGTGCCTGGGTATTAATTTACACGGAGCCTGTGAAGGAAATTCTAACAACCTTTCATGCCACCAACATGTCACACCTGCAACGCAGATAGAGCCTTTCTTTATGCAACTCGCAAATGGGAGTTACATTCTAATAACGGATCATAGCTGTTGTGGCCTTTTGCCAGGGAAAGCCTATCTCGTAAGCGTAACTTCCATGGTCAAATGCTGTATGCAAGCATTGATTCCGAGCGGCCCTGGAGACATAGAGACTCCCATTTGGCCTCGTTTGAATTTCTCTTCTATACGAATTGATACTTTAAGCAAAATGAAGTCTGAGCTTTTGCAGACAGCAGTGCCCATCACGTCATCAAAAGAGACGTATGATCTCCTAGTTGCAAGGACAGCTACGGAGACACATGACCTTTTATCAACAAATTGCCCCGTGCATTTCACAGAAATGCTTAGCCAAATTCTTAACATGTCTAGTGCCATAGGCATCCCAGGCATATTTAAGACGATTTTTAAAGGGACTGCTAACACCATTTCAAGCAATTCTGGGAATCATTCCCAATTTTGTCCATTCAGTCTTTGGCGACATACCCCTGATTTTGGGACTTGTAGCAGGAATTTTATTTTTGACCCTCCTGCTTCGATATGGCAAGCCACAGCTCAGACATGACTCCGGCGGGAATGGAAGAAACAATCCTAGCAACCCGCTACCGGGACAGAAAAACTAGAGTCCTTGGATTGCCCAGGCTGAGAGATCTAAACATGACCTGGTTCCTTTCATTCAGACCTATATGGCAAACCTGCATCTTACCTGTGCTACGATGTATGCTATGCAGAGATGAATGCGTGTTGGACACCTGTCTTGCACTTCCATCAGCAGTACCAATGGATATCGATACTTTGCTCAGTCCTGTAACGGCTCACGCATTGTGTTGTCCCCAGCGGCTACCAATCCTGATGACGGCATTCGTTGAGACTCCTGTGCTACGACTAGGTGGTGACAGTGGAGCGAAAAATAAAAGCAACATCACCCAGGTACGACCTTCTGTGAGCATTGCTGATCCAGACTTTGATGATAGCAATCATTCTCACACCTGCCAAGTTACAGCACTACCGAACTTGGTCGAACTGTCACCTGATTTTGTAGACCAATTTTTTGAGAGCCTGTCTGATATGATGTTCTCCCCTGAACAGAAACAATAACTTTAGAAAAGCATTCCGACACACAGCGTTCCCATGGACTCTGGATTCGGCCTTCAGTTTTGATCAACAAAAACTTCAAAAAAGCGTTGGAACTCTATTCCCCCGTTCAACAACATTTTTTTTTAATTGAACACTTTTTAAAAAATATTCACCTTTTTCTGGCACGAAAATTCTTTGCTTAAAGTAGACCTATTCATAAAGAACAGAAGCTTCTACTTCTATTTAGGTAGATCTAGAGACTTAATAACTTAACACCAGCCTCTAGCTCATTTTACAACAAATGCATTTATATGTGATGAAATTATCTCGCCCTTCTTTTCTGTATTAAGAGATATTTCATGTGTAAATTTTTCGCAAAATCATTCAAACTGATTACATATGCTATAATTTTTTGACTGATTCCTATGCTTAAAGACGTACAGTACCTATATTTTCACGTATTTCAAATACGCCTGTTTCAAATGCAAATATGTATTTTGGGGTGGGCAATGTTACACATGCATCTTATTGCTCTAGTTTTAGTAATTTGATGGACATAAATTCATGGAGTGGGTGTCGCGTTCTAATCTAGGACCCTGATCAACCCTATGACCTTATGCCCCTATACGGCTATAATCCATTTATTCCCATATAATGGCATAAACGTTCAAGTGTAAAATCTCAGAATCTCGTCTCTGACCTCACATGTTCAGAGTCACATTCCTATGCAGCTTCCTCTGCAGCTCATTAGTAAATGACACAGCAGAAGCCACTATCTAAGCTTCCTAGATTAACACTCCGAGTTCTTCAGCAAGATAAAAACTCAGCAACCTGGGAAAGCCCCGCTTGCTATGTTTTGATTAGTAATAGAACTCTAATGAGCACTGAGAGACGATCACTTCCTAGTGACATCTTTATTGACGTCTTATGTCCAAAAACATACGTCAAACAAGGCACCTTTCAGGTATAAATATTACCAACGTTGCCTTAAGCAAATGCTAGCTGCCTCATAGACATCGCTGCCGTTATCGCTGCTGATGCTATCGTTGCGAACGAGCGAACGATGGTGTGGTGAACAGAAGAGCTGAACAGCCATCCCTTGCAAAGCCCAGCAGATGCAATCAGCCCACGGACGCTGCCCCTCCTCCTCCTCTTCGACGCGCTGAGAAAGACACTGTCTTTTCTCCTGCCAAGAAAATCCAGCTCCGGCGTTTCCAGCCTACTCATGCGAGTGACTGGGATATCGAGTCCCTGGAAGGAGATACAAGCCCTCCAACATTCTATTCCAGAGGTATGGTGTTGACTAAACCCTTAGAGAGAATTCTTGAAGCAAACCTTGGCAAAACCAACTTAACTAAAGCTACTTACTTACTCCCCTCCCAAGTATTAGGATTAGGTCAGGTACACTGGGGTAGGCGTAGTTAGAAGCACCAGTTGAGTACTTTAGTCAAATGTATGTATGTTTTATTCATTTTAAACCATTGTATGGCTAAGAAACCATATCAATGCTTTTACAGTATTATTTCGCAATACTCATTTTACTGTACGCACTTTTTATATTAACAAGTCTTGCAAATGTGGCAATTCATTTCTCTTATATGAGAAGAAAGACTGTTCAATAAATAATACCTTTTATTGAAAACGCCCGTCTCTCTATTCTCTACATATTGTGAAAGTAAGCTGCACAACAACTGACTGATTAAAATAACTGTCTATTGTTTCACACAACTCTAGAGATTGACTCTTATCTGAGGAGCAAAGTTGTCATGTTGCACGGTTGTTGGAAAACTGAATCCCTTCTTGGCTGTGCCAGGGAAGCTGATCACTTCCTATTCAGTCAAGAAAGTTTCCAGTGACCTTTGAACTAGTTTGTAACAAACCCAATTAAGTTTAGCATAGTCAGTAGAGGCCTGGAAGATCCGCACTTCTACGTCGATACTACTGTTTATGTTATTCCAATGCGCAGGGCCTATTGGGAAAATAGGAACTACACTACAAGATGCAGACTTATTTCTAATGGTTTGCAATGAAGGCTTTGTAGTTGTAGGCCTCTGTGCTTACCGTTGTATAAACACTGCTGCCAAACGCTTCGCCAGTTGAATTCACAACTTGAGTTGGGCTGTTCTTCTACATGTGCAAGTAGACAGCAGTGTCTATAAGTTTAAGAGAGAAAGAGAAATTATGTCACAGAGAGTGAGAGAGAGAAAGAGAGAAAAAAGAACATTAACACTGTCTGCGAGACAGTGTTAATGTTCTTTTTTCTCTCTTTCTCAGTTGAGATTTTTTCTTGAAAAGTGAGAGGTACATTTACAAGCTCCTTGCGTCACTTTTCCCATGTTAAAAGTTACTCAAAAGTGACATAATAAGCTTGTAGATCTGTTTGTCAGACTGTTGCAGCCTATCTCTTGTCACTGCTCAGAGGTAATTATAGGTTTTACAGAGAGAAGCTGCTGCACACCACGCATTCTCTCCATTCACAAATAAAGGTAACACTACGGTTTTACGAGTGCAGTGTGCCTGGTACATTTTAGTTGTTATAGGCCCGCTTACAAATGGCGTCTATATGGAAGTGCCTACTGTGTTACTGACGCAAAAGTGACACAACGGGATTGTAAATATTGCAACTTATTTCTAATGCATTGCTATGAAGGCATTGTATATGTAGACTGCTGTGCTTACCTTGCATAAACAGTGCGGCCATCGGACTTCACAACTTGACTTGAACTCTTCTTCTATACATCAAAGTATATTCAATACATTGCAGAGAATTTCATTGCTGCTGCTCAATAGGCCGTGATTGCTTCTGAAGGATGTTTGGTGATGGAAACAAAAGGACATTTTGATTAATGATCGTAAACTGAGTTGTGAAACTACTGTCAAGAGTGAATTTTAATGTGGGTTCTTTATATTCCGTACTTAGACTGTTGCAGCCCATTGAGTCTCAGAGTTTGGAGATGAGATTTTTTCTTGAAAAGTCAGACGCAGATTTCCAAGCTCCTTGTGTCACTTTCCCCATGTTAAAAGTGACAGAAAAGTGGTGTAATAAGCTTGTAGATCTGTTTGTCAGACTGTTGTAACCTATCTGTTGTCACTTGTCGGAGGTAATTATACATTTCTACACTGTGAAGCTGCTGCAGACTACCGAGTCTTTCCTTTAACAAATAATTTGTTGTTGTTTCGGAAAGAAAAGGCCATATTATCAAGCAAGGGCGATACATCGTCGCCTCTTTTATTGGGAGGAAACTGTCGATAAAGCAGCGTTAAAGGGCTTGGTGATATGCCGTTGTGAATTCCCATAGCAGCCCAGGTTAACACAAGAACCTGGGCTGCTATGGGAATTCACAAGGGCATAATATGAAGCCCATTATCGCCGATTTATCTGCAGTTTCCTGACGATAAAAGCGGCGATAATGTATCGCCATTGCTTGATAATATGGCCCTCAATTCTTTGTCACCTAGTGTCATCGGGGTGATTGAAAGATGGTGCTATACGTGTGGAGGAAGTATTCACTGTAGATAGTATCGTCGAAAACTTTAAAAAAGGAAGAGAAACAATGTGAGAGAGTAAGAAAGAGAAAAAGAAAAAAAGGACTTTAAAATGTGGGAGACACACATACACGACAGGGGGGTGTATGTGAAGCTTGATAATATGGCCCTCAATTCTTTGTCACCTAGTGCCATTGGGGTGATTGAATGATGATGCTGTACGTGTGGAAGAAGTATTCACTGTAATCAAGATAGTTAACTACTTGAATTCAGATAAGGTAGATAGATACAGCAGAGTGGAGAGAGTATCGTCAAAAACTTTAAAAAAGGAAGAAAAACAATGTGAGAGAGTAAGAAAGAGAAAAGAAAAAAGAATTTGAAATGTGGGAGACACACACACACAAAAGGGTGTACATGAAGCCAGAGGCGCAACAACAGTCAACATTTTCGGGGGGGGGGGGGGGGACTTAAGTTCAAACAAAAAGAAGAGTGGAGATTGGGGCGTGGCCAGCAGCCGGCGGGAATGGTCGCTGGCTAACGCGACTCCCGGCCCTTGCCCGACAATCCGCCTAATAAATCCGATCCTGGACCGGGATTTCTCGGTTTACCAGGATATGCCTCTTTAGGAACCGATTGGGGAAGCCTGGACGTGGTGCTGACCCGAGCGGGGCTTCGCTTCAAGAGATAGAGCCCGGCACGGCGGAGCCCCCCGCGGCCTGCAAGATGGCGACCGTGCCGAAGCTTCGCCTGGCCTGCTGACTGCTGACTGGCGCTGGTGGTGGGTAGCAGCGCCCAAGCCGGGTTGCGAGCCTGTCCTGTCTTGTCGCCGCCCATTGGACCTGTTTCTGACCCTCCAGGACCCGCAGGCTGCCTGGTGTATGTGTGGAGCTGTCCCTGTTTCCACCGGGGGAGAGCAGCTGAGGTCGATTGTGTGCCGGAGAGCCATTCACGCGATGCCCCGGCTTTGAGGCCTATTACCTCCGGAGCTCGAGCGCACCCTCCTTTGGCCATACGGAGACTGGCGGCCCCCGACTTGGGCCCAAATCCTATCTGCAACCAGCCGCTTGAGAAGGGGCGCCCGGGAAGACTTGGCTGCTGAATAGTTGCCCCCCGGACATCTCTGGGGTTGTAGGACCCATTTCGGATCTGGGTAGTGCACGGGCCTACCTGAGACTGCCTGGCCTTGTGGCGAACCCGTCGCCCGGGCCAACATCTTTAAGGTAAATAAGCTCCTGTGCCCATGTCCATCAAGGCCCTTGTGACAGACCCCTTCACCCTGTGCCCGAGTGGAGGCCCCTCCATCCTAAAAGCTACCTGAAACTAACTACAACACAGCGACTCGCTGGGTGCAGTTGATTTACAACCTGGATGGGGCTCGGGCCCCCTGGACGCTGCCTTGTGGACCCTATTAACCTTCTTGCGAGGTCTCGCTCTCAACGACTGGATCCTGGACAACGATCTCGCTTGGGCCTCTTGACTCCGAAGGGGTGAGTCCTGCCAATACAGCAACGAAAAGGTGCCGAGGGTGGTGTGGCGTGCGCTCCTGACCTGCTATACCTGACACCGTGGGGAGTGACCGGTCCTGTTCTTTTTCGATCGGCCCGAGAGCCTACCTGGAGGCCGCGATGGCGTCTGGAAGGGGGTCAAAGCCTTCAACCCAGAGACAGATCAACAAGAACTCGTGGGCTGCTAGGGGTGAAAAAAAGGAAACTCCTTTCCCGGCGACCCAAAGCTTGCGTCCCCGTCGCAGGGAGCAAAGGCGCTTACCCTTGAGGACGTAATGGAGGCTATTGCAGGAGTCCGCTCCTCCTTGGAGACCCAAATTGACTCCGTAAACATTGAGGTAACTCTTTTGCGAACGGACTTGCGCAAAATGGACACCAAAGTCAAAGATGTTGAGGTCAAGACAGCAGCCTTAATGGATGACACGTTCACACTTCAACAACAAGTCACCCAGCTTCAGAAACAGCAGCAGCTGATGAGTGAACAGCTGGACGATTTTGAAGGGAGGGCTAGAAGGAACAACATTTGTATCCTGGGTGTTCCGGAGCGCATGGAGGAGCCCTCTGCGGACCTGTTTGTGGAGTGAGTCCTTGGTCACGAAACATCTTAAACCGAAACACCTCTCAAACTATTTCTCCATAGAGAGAGCACATAGGGTCCCGGGCGGTAAACCTAAGCCTGGAGCCCCCCCTCGCCCCATCATCGCGAGGGTTTTCAACTTTCAGGATCAAGTCTCCATCCTTCAAGCGGCCAGATCCGGACCGCCTCTCCTCCTGGAAAACGTTTGCAGCTCAATGTTCCCGGACTTCACGGTGAAAGTGCAGGTGAGGCATCGTAGCTTCCTAGAGGTCAAACGAGCGCTGCGTGACAAGGGCTATAAATATTACATGCTCTTCCCTGCGAAACTAGGCGTCAAAATGGATGGCAAAGCATGGTTCTCTCTCTCGTCGGAGGAGGAGTGGGACTGGCTGGAGGGCTGGACTCGGGTCGGGAGATCTCCACGGAACCAGAATGCACCGGACTAGCACCCACATGAGGAGCACATGCCAGGAAGCCAAGAACTGTTTACTGGAACTGTTGATGGGGGAGAGTAGCACCTCCCTGCTATGGCTGAGACTATTGGAGTGAGTTGGGATCTCTGATTTGCGGATCTCCGACGATTTGTTGCTGCTCTCGAGGGAGACGTGCTTCCACAACGCACTGGCCTATGCTTCAGAATCTTGTGTCTTCCGGCCCCGCCCGGGCTGCACCAGCTGATTGACAAGTAACTTTTCTATTGTGTGAATGGTATACGGAATTGATGATGTGGTCTTACATGTGTATGTTATTTCCAACGGTTCTCTGAGTCGGGCAAGAGGCGTTAACGGCTCACCTAGTACCCCGATCATCTGTGGGAGGTCGACAGGCACTCTGCCAAGTTGGGGTGTGGATAGTTATGGATCCGCGGGCAGGGAAGCAGGGTGGGGAGAGGGGTGTGGGGGGGATCAGCAATGTTGTGTTGATGTATTATTGTTTGTTCTTGTTCCCAGCAGAGTCCTCTTTGGTTGCGTAGTCCTTCTCTCTTGTCCTTGTATCTCCAGCGGAATGTGCTTTAGCCATACTTTTCTGCCACTCCAAGGTCCCTTCATGACGGGCCGACTGATCTGGCTGATCCCCAGACTCCGGGGAGTCCCTGATCCTTCCAGTTGCATGCTCTGGTGTGTCCCAAGATCTGGCCGATATGGGAGATTTCTCCCTGGACGGCCCTACTATCAGATCCTCCAAATCCACTCTCATGGCACGACTCTCCTCTAGGACCCTTAACATCCTCTCCTGGAACGTTGATGGTTTGGGTCACAAAATTTCTCAGGCGTCATTCCCCCGACATTGGTTTACTACAGGAAACACACTTGGTCGGCAATACCTGTCAGGCGCTCCAGAGAGGGGGGTACAAACTATTGGTCCATGCGGAGTTCACCTCGGGATCCCGGGATTTTAGTTCAGAAGACTCTTGCACTCACTCACTCACGAAGCTGGGCTGACCATCTAGGCCTCTTTGCTCTGGTGGAGGCCGCCTGGTAGGGGCGTCCCTTAAACATCATCTCTGCATACCTCCCGCCAATGCTGGACCGAGACACCCTCAAGGAGCTGGGTGCTCAAATGCTGGGTCTCTCCCCGGGTACACTTATAATTGGAGGAGATTTCAATATCACAATGTCTGACGACCTGGACCGCAGGCCCAAGAGGGGATCACACCGCCAGAGTTCGGACCTGGCTGACTTTGTTCACACTCTGGGGCTGGAAGACATTTTGCGCCTCCATTACCCAGCACACTATACTTTACGCATTATTCTAATGCACACAATAGTATGTCTAGAATTGATTACTTGTTTTGCCCTACCGCAGACGTCGGTTGCTTTATTCGCCCGAGAGGCCTTCCTCGTGGTAACTCCGACCACTCGCCACTCGTAGTAGATTTAACCTACAATCGTCAGGTAATGTAGGGTCCCATTGTTATAAATTCATCGGTTTTTGCAGATCCCAGACATCAGGGAGGCACTACAAGAGCGCACCGAACTCTACTTTGCTAAAAACGTTGGGTCAGTGGACTCGGCCGTCACACTCTGGGAGGCAAACTTAGCGGTGGTGAAAGGGGAAGTTCTGGCTCTCAAGACAGGTTATTTGCGCAAGCATAATGAGCAGATCATGCAGGCGGAAACTGAAATTGATCGGCCTTGAGGCGTCTTATAATGCTGCACCGTCCGATGCCACTGCCGCTCGGCTCCGTACCCAACGACTCATTTATAAGGCGCTGGCACAGGAGAGGGCGCAGGCGCGGTTGCTCCATACACACCATCGGGTCTATGAATTTGGAGACTGTGCAGGCAAGATGCTCGCTTGGCTGGAGCGTCGAGACCAGGGCTCATAACTAGACCAGACGGATCCGTGGTGGTAGACCCGCAAGACATTGCGGAGGCCTTTGCCGATCATCTGGAAAGTGTTTATACAGATGGCGCCAGCTACTCGTCTGCTGAATCCAGACAGCTTTTAGAGGAGATGCGCCTCCCGACCATTTCAGACTCGGACCGGCTTGCCCTAGACGCCGACATTACGGCTGAGGAGCTTACTACAGCACTATTCGCTGTCAATTCCGGCAAGGCTATGGGTCCTGACGGAGTCCCTGTTAAATTCCTGAAGGGCATGGTCTCCGATATTATTCCTCATCTACTAAATGTGTTTACAGAGAGCCTTGAACTCGGGGTCCTCCCGGTTGATCAAAGGCTAGCCTCCATAGCGGTCATCCTTAAACCCACCAAGCCTCCCACCGACTGCAGCTCCTATCGGCCTATCTCCTTGATCAGCGCGGCGGCCAAGCTCCTGGCTAAACTACTAGTGACTCACCTTCTCCTAGTGCTCCCTTCCCTGTTACATGACGACCAGTCTAGTTTTTTACCGGGCCGCAACACAGTGTTAAATCTCCGGCGAGTCCACAATGTGACGAGTCGCCAGTCCATTCTGCAGCAAGATGCGGCAATCTTGTCCCTTGATGCTGCGATGGTGTTTGACTCGATCGAATGGCCCTATCTGTTCGAGGTCCTCCACCGCTTTGGTTTTGGTCCCCACTTTATTAGCTGGGTGCGCCTGCTGTATACGGATCTTCTGGGTCAAGTCCGAGTCAACAGCTACACTTCCCAGAGATTTCCCCTTCATCGGGGTACCAGACAGGACTGCCCCCTATCCCCCCTGTTGTTTGCCCTCACCCTCGAGCCCCTGGCTCATTGGGTCTGTACGGATGTCTCTATCAGAGGCTTACACTGGAATGAAGAAACTGTGGATAAGATCTCCCTTTATGCGGATGACATCCTGATATACGTCCCCGCGCTCCTCCATCTGCAGCCTATTCCACATGCTCACCAACTTCGGGAAATACTCAGGATACGCTATAAATTGGACTAAATCGGTGTTGTATATGCTCCACGGTTTGCCGCCCCGCATGCCTCGAGGGTTCTCCATCACTATAACCATGGACGGCTTAATGTATCTTGGCGTCTATGTTACTCCCGACTTTAAAAAGTTCTACAACCACAATTTGCTGGGCCCCTGCGTAGGCTTCGCAGTGATGTCACACACTGGCGGTCACTTCCGCTCTATCTCCCAGGTCGGGCGGCACTGTTCAAGATGTTGGCGCTACCGCGCTTCCTGTATGTCTTGCAAAACTGCCCCTTCCCAATACCGGACTCGTATTTCACAACGGTAGAAAGTGAGCTCTGACTGCTGCTGTGGGATGGGGGTCCAGCTCGGATTGCTCTCTGCAAGTTGTTTCAGAGCTGGTATGATGGTGGCATCGCCCTGCCCAATCTCCGCCTTTATTACTGGGCATCGCAGCTGGTGGCGGTCAACCACTGGATACATGGCTCGCCCCTAAACCCGGCCTTCCTATTGGACAGATGTAAGACCGGGCGTGAGGGTTATTTGGGGGCACACTACAGTAGGCCAACCAGGAATAGATACGTTGGGCCTATGTCACAATAAGTGGAAATTTGGCATAGGGCTAATAGAAGACTGGGATGGGCTGACAGACTCACTAAGACCACGCCTCTGTGGCCCACACAACGTCTCGGATCCCTCTGCTTCCTCCAGGGTTTCGACAGGTGGGATACAAATGGGATTTCTGAGGTGGGAGACCTGGTCCATAAGGGCAAATTGCTGACCTTTAGTAATCTGCAAGCTAAATATGACCTTGCACCCACTGAAATTTTTAGATACTTGCAAATCACACATGCCACCAGGGCCGCTATTCCGGATCTTACCTCCATACCCGAAACCTCCCCTCTGGAGGACAGATTGCTGTCGGAACCGCTTCTTGGAAAGGCCATCTCCCTTACCTACCGTAAGCTCTGCAACAATCTTCCTGATCCCTTCCTGTCATTGCGGACCAGGTGGTAGGAGGACCTGGGCTCTTTCGATGAGGGGGAGGGGAGGTCGGCACTAATGTTACCGAGGGAATCAGCTATTTGGCACAGGTTTAGATTGATCCAACTGAAAGTGTTACACAGGGTGTATATGTCAGCCCCTACCCTGGCAAAAATTGGGCGACGCCCAGACGCTCTGTGCCTGAGGGGCTGTGGCCTTCCTGGCACCTTTTATCACATCCTATGGGAATGCCCAGTGGTCCAGCGGTTCTGGGGGGGTTCGCTTAGCAAAATGAGCAGCTCCTTGGGTAAGCCAATCTCCCCGTCGCCTAGGGAGTGTGTCCTTAATATCTGGGGGGCCAACGATTTGAATGTCCAAGAGCTACAATGGGCATCGCTAGGTTGTCTCCTCGCCAAACGTTCCATAGCGATTAAGTGGGGATCCCCAGACAGGTCATTGGTGGTGGGCTGGGTGGCGGAGATGGATCGATGTATGATTGCTGAGAAGACTGTATATAAGACAAGAGGTTGCCCAAAGATGTGGGACAGGAAATGGGGGCACTGGAATGCATATAGGGGTGACCTGTGTGACTCTCCTACAGTCGAACTGGCGCTGCCCCGTGTACGACCTGGGGGTGGTACTTCACGCTGAACAGTAACAGGCTTGTTCCCAATGTGGTTTGCTGAACTTTGAGGCGCGTATCATGGTCCTCTGATTTTGTTTTTACATTAGTGAAGTACTAAAGAGGCTGATGCATCGTCAGTCCGAGTTGGACCCCTGAGACGGGCAGTATACTAATTGACTCTCTATCCTGGATTTGTGTTTTTTCCCTTTTTCTTTCTTCTTTCGTTCCCCAAGTTCTATTTTTGATTGAAAACAAAAACGTGGTGCAGCTATCCTTTCTGTGTGCGGCGCAGGATTTGTATTGCTTTTCTGATCGATTTGCTCCTTGATACGCCGTCCAACCTCGGGGTGTGGACTGAATGGCTGTGTACTGAATTCTAACCCATATATTGTAATATGCCCTATACCTGCCTGTGTACAGCTGTAAAAGATGCCTAATTTTTTGATCATCATCACAATAAAAAAAAAAAGGAAGAGTGGAGCTGCAGGGGCTGTAAGCGGGGCGGGGATCATCAAAGACTCATTAACAAGCAAAATGTCTTTAAAAGACCTGTGACGTACTCGGGTGCGACTGTGTGTTGGCGCAGGAAGGTATGTCATCCTAGCTGAAGCCTCGTTATCCCAATGTGTGTTTTGCGCGCCTGCTGCATACTATAGATTGTCTCCTTTTATAGATAAGTTGTTGTTTCAGAAACAAGCTTCTTTGCTCACCTTGTGCTATTGCCATCGTCAATGTTACATGATCCATCGTGAAGTTGTACATCTAAAAGGAATTAAAAGAAAGATGTTATGAATGATAATTGTTGCTAAATTAATTTGGAGTTAGATAATATTGTGGTTTTATAGATGTTCATTGTCCTATTTGTACGTACCAGGGGGCATATTATCAAGAACCGGTGATAAAATTATTGACATTTTATCGGCAGGAAACTGCTGATAAAATGGCGATAATGGGCTTGATAATTCACCCTTGTGAATTCCCATAGAAGCCCATGTTCTGGTGTTAACATGGGCTTCTATGGGAATGAACAAGAGTGAATTATCAAGCCGATTATCGCCATTTTATCGGCAGTTTCCTGCCGATAGAACGGCGATAATTTTAACAGCGGTTCTTGATAATATGTCTCTGTTTGTATTTTGTATATATCCCGGACATTTCAGTGATTATAAAAACGTTAGTGCTATTGCATAAAAAAATTATACATGTAAATGAATACATTATATAGGAGTGCGTTCGTCTAAAATATTAGGTTGCATTTTTGTGTGTAGTCAGCTACAACCCTTTGACTACTTCTGATGCGTACTCAAGTGTCACTGCTCACCTTTTGGGGAAACAACAATTTCTTCATGATGTAGTCACGATCTCCAACAAAGACGTCTCATATATGGTGCCGAGTCTTGATATCTCTAAGGCTAACGACATACTCGTGCTCCCATCATCATCGCAGGTTCTTGACCCGCTCAGTGCTTCGGGCACTACTAACTCAGTGACCAAAGTGGCCACGCATGTAGTAGTGGGCCCCTTGTTCGGTGCTTTGAGAACAACTCTAAAATGGCCTACAACACGTGCGCTCCATATTTTTCATAGAAAGGGTCACGTGTATAGCGACGAATGCGCTGGATGGGTGTGGTGTGGGTGTATACCAGCCATGAGGGAGTGTGTGTGTCGATCTGACAACTAGACATGCAGCTAAGAAATCACTACAATGTAAGTTTGTGACTTGTACTTTTGTTGTGTTTTCCTAGTACCGTAAGAGTGGCCTTCTTTTTTCATTGTGCCGTTATAGAGTCAGCATGTATGTAGCCTATTCTGTGACGCATTTTATTGTACAATGCGTTTCAAAAACTAGTTGTGGTAGGGTGCTTTTAAATTAAACTGTGTACTCTGCTTACAAGTTTGTTGAGTGTAGAAGTATATATATTTTTTTCTATTTTGTATTCTATCATAATTGTGCTGACTTTTCTGCTTTAGCGTGCAGTACTATATTATTTTATAAATAAGAAACTGTTGAAATCATGTTTGAAATTAGAATGTAAGCATGTAAGCTGCTCTCTGTGAAGAATAGCAATGCCGGCTCCCGCAGGAAGTGGGGAGCCGGCTGGGATCGTGGAGGCCTTGGGGCTGTTTCCACGGTCCGCAACGTAAGATTTGATCCCCGGGAGATGGGGTCCTCGGGAGTTATAGAAAATTAGTGATAAAGGCTATTTTTTACATGGTAGATTTATCGTACGCATACCGAGCACGTATGAACGACGGGCAGCTGGAATATTGGAAGTCGTCCAGTAAGCGTAAGTAAGCAAGAAAAATAAAAATAATTTTAGATATTTATCAAGTTTATGTTTTAAATGTTAGGTGGCTCTAAAAAAACCCTTGTGTTTATTTCAAGATTTTAGTACCTACAAGTAAGTACCGATGGAGAGTCTTAAGTTTATGAGGAAGACTCTGTTCCCCTCATCTGTAAAATGTACACCATCTCTCCTATAGATGTCATGCATATTGAAACGCAAATTGTTGTAGTAGATGGACCCCATTCGATAGTCTTGGAGAAAGGCAGAAACAGATTTATTCACATGCTTCCTAGCTTTTTCAATCTGTGGACAATAGTGGTTGGACCAGTTCCATTTCTGCCTTTGGCATATATTAGAATAGACAAAGGCAGTTTGGGGGAAAAGTGCCATCAATTCTCTAAAGGTGACCTTCATAAGCATTTCCAGACCTACCCGAGTCAAAGTGCCTAGGTCATTGCCACTACAGTGCACAATTATGAGGTCAGGGCTTTGGAGATGTAAAAAGGATTCCACCAATGGCATCAATTGATGCCCCTTTAATCCTCTCTGTCCAATCTATTTAATGTCTACATTTGGTAAACGTAGGTCTTTGTGAAATATTTTCTGTTGTGCGTACCTTTGACTCCAGAAAATATAGCTGTGTCCCACAATCCACACTGTAAGCATTTTGAAGAGAGGTCTGGATGCACTCTGATGGTCTCTGTAAATGAAATGGCAGTTTGAAAACTTAAATTTTTCTAAAATGGTGGACAACATGCAGTTTTGAAAAAAGAAAAGAAATGATTGGTTGTTTGACAACATTTTACAGAAAACTGGGGTGCATGTTTCTGTTTTTTAAAAGCATTATTTTAATTGGTTAAGAAAAAGTGATAGAACAGAACGTTACATAAGATAAGCTGGTATATTCTCAAGTCAAGCATAATTGCTGATTTAATTTGCAAAAATGTATGATGAACTTTTCACCTGTGTGCTGAGTTAGGTGTTCCCTGAAGTGTTTCTATGGTAACTGGCAGATTGTGGAATGGGCGAAGAGTTGAAAGTTTTGTCAGTTGGAAAGTGTGTAAAAGTTCAAGCAATATAAAAGTGTGTTTCTTTTTTAATTTAATGTGGGAATAAATGTGATTTTTTATTTTTTTGTATATGTGTGTAGATTGAGTGTGTAGATTGATCGGAAAAGTTTGCTATCTGCTATAGGACTTCCTGATCCCGTAGGACTGCTTAGGGGAATTTACAATTATCCCCAAGGTCAAAATCTTTGATGGCCTTTGTTGAGCCTTTTATGCAGGGCACGGAACGAAATTCGTTTAAATAATTAAATTTTTTACTTACCTGGAATCATACAGATTATGTTGTTTATCACACCCTGCCCTGCCCCTCCCCCGCCCCACCTGCCTGCCCCACCGCAACTCCCTCCACGGGCCGCGGCTGAAAGACGCGGTAGCGACCTTGTCATTTACCACAGACTTGTGGGGAATCCTTGGTGAGGCGCGCGCTCACTAACGAGTGCGCACTTCACCGAAGACGTTGCGGAGTTCAAACTTGTTTTCAATTGCTCCTTAGACATTCCTAAAGAGAAAGTACAAATATTTCTGAGAGAGTTAAAGAACGTAGTATGACAAGTTAGTGAGTAAGTAAACTTACCTGACATTATAGACAATATTGAATGTATTCAGTCAATGTATTTTCTATAACTTAAAACAAGAAACGATAACATTTGTGTTAAGCAAGGTCTTAAGGGAAAAGAACACATTGAGTAAGGAATAGTGGACAGACTTTTGAATTAAGAAGGAACATTAGTGAAAAACACAAGATATTCAAGGATTGATAGAATAGATAACAAGCAACTGCATAAAGAAAGGTTAGTAGAAGAACACAAGGAAATTAATAGTATAAAAACTTAGACAATAAACTAAGAGGCCTAGGTTAATGAATGTTAGGTAATTATAGGTTATAAGCAATGAGAAAAATAAAGAACCGCAAGCTACAAGGTTGCAGATAAATAATTGAAGGGAGGCTAGTTCGAAAGTCAAAGGGGTAGGTAATTAGTAGGGTTAGACTAAGTTATAGATGAGGAATAGAGATAGAGTAAACACATGACGTATTCACAAAGTAGTGTGATAATGATGTCTAAATATACACAGATACACAGTGTTATTCTGGACAATGAATAGTATCTTTTGCATTTTAGTAAAACATATGTAGTATTTTGGAATGGGTAGGGTGAATAGACTTATTCTAAATTTTTTAGTTGTGTATTTTACTATAACAGCCTGAGTCTTTTCATATAATCATAAGGAGTGACTTGTTTCAAAATTTAAGAAAAGCTAAGAACAGAATATCCTTATAATTAATTATATTTACATAAATTTGCGAAGGACTAAAACTCTACTAATGGAATGTTATTAGATAATAGTATTTATATAGTATTTTTTGGAGGCCAAAATAGGTGAAAACAGTAGTTTTGTATTATATATTACGGAAAATGATACAATTAACTGTTTATATTTTTCTACAAGGAGCGAGAACATAAAGGAAAAATTATGGAAAGAGAGCAGCCTCATACCGAGGACATTTTGGATATTTCCTTAGTATAATTGAAGAACTAATCATATCTGTCATAGGTAATGAGAGTGAAGAAGGGAAAATTAGTGCTGGAGACATGAGGTGTGATTTCGAAGAGGAAAGCTTGGATGGAGAACTTCTGGAAGTATTAAATTATGTCAAAAGTTTAGCACAAATTAATTCAGAAACTGCTAACGAAAGAATTGATCTGTATGACATATCTTATGAACTTCTATTGGAATGTGTGTTAAATTATGAGATATTAATTTAATACATTTATTCTTTAAACATATTAAAGGTTTGGGTACTATCTACTAATGTATTTATTGTACTAAAAGTGAAGCGCTTATAGATTCAGTTACATATTCTTTAACTGTTTGTATTGATTTAAAATATGCAAAGTGGGTCTGAGGGTATGGATTGCTTAAAATCCGTATGGAGTGTACAAGCAGTCTTGTATGCACCTGTAAACTTGTGTTTTGTGCCTTCAATTCCCCAGTCTGTATCCTTCTACTTCCTCCAAACACTCTGACACTGCTGTTTTAGTATTGTAGTGAGCCAGTCAGCAGTACGTTCTTTTCCATTGTACCGTGGTAAAACTGAAGCTGTAATAAATTTAGTGAGCAACTTTCTTTGCAGAAGTGTAATGAGCCAGTCAGTATCTAGATACTCATGGATTAAAAGAGGCCTTAGTCCATAGGCTGTTTCAAACCTCTATAGATTGTGCATGCATTGTTCTATGCACCAGCAAACTTGTTGTTTTATACGTTCAATTCCTCAATGTGTATCCTTATACTTCCAGTAAACATTCTCACACTAGTGTTTCAATATTATAGCGAGCCATTCAGCAGTATGTGTTTATTTGTATTCTGTGGTAAAACTGAGGCTGTTATAAATTCAATTAGGATCTTTCCTTGCAGAACTGTAATCATCCAGTCACTACCTAAGTAGTCATGCATTAAAATAGGCCTCAAGGCATAGATTGCTTCAAACCCTTATAGACGATGTATGCAGTTTTCTATGTACTTGCAAATTTGTCTTTTATACGTTCAATTTACCAGTTTGTATCCTTACACTTCCACCAAACACTCTGTCACTTTTGTTTTAGTTTTGTAGTGACTCATTCATCGGTATGTAGTAATTCATTCACTACAATAAAACAATAATGGGCACATATACAATAATTGGCATATCCCCAGGAATATGTCAGCTATTGTGCTCCGTGACACCACCACAATGGATGTGCTGTATTTACAATGCGGTGTACCATGGGACAAAAATGGCACAGATATGTGATGTATCTTTGCTGTAAAGGTGGTTCTTTGTTTTAGTTGTGTTGCAAGTTGAACGTATCTCCAGCAATGCTCTGGGGGCCCTATGCTCAGACTGCTGTGTCAATCCTTACACCTGCTTCAAGGTAGTGCAGGGTTTTGACACAGCATGAGCTCAAAAGTGACAAAGTGAAATCTTGTATATTTCAGTCAGCCACTTTTAGGAGGTGTTCCTGCTCAGAAACACCCCCCCCCCCCCCATGCAGGAATGTCTCCTTCTGGTACAGGGTTTTACAATGCTACGCACCTCCCAGATACATCACATTCTAAATACCACATACCATAGTGCATCTTTTGCACCACCGCTTCATCAGAAAAGTGATGCAACGGCGGTGTAAAAGAGGCACAGGGGTGTTGTAAATCTGCCTCTAACAAACACTTACAAATTCACCCAGGCAGTTTCACTAGCAGTGCATTCATTTTGAATTTACTTTTTTTAATATTTTTCATTAAAAATATGAAATGTAACTTAAAAAATAAAATAAATATAAGTATTTATAATAAAAATGTAGGAAATTACTATAAAAAGAAATAAATATAATAATTAGTATATTTTAAAATTATCATTTACAAAACCTTAGAAACTCACTGAAAAAAACATAGGTTTCAGGCACGTTATAGTTAGGAATTAGCATTTAAAAACGTTAGAAATTCACTGAAAAAACCATAGGTTTCAGGCACGTTATAGTTAGGAATTAGCATTTAAAAAACCTTAGAAATTCACTGAAAAAACCATAGGTTTCAGCCACGTTATAGTTAGGAATTAGCATTTAAAAAACCTTAGAAATTCACTGAAAAAACCATAGGTTTCACCCATGTTTTAGTTAGCTGGACATTTCTCTCATACAAAACCATTGAAATTCCTCCGTTATAGTTAGTTCAGCCAACTATAACTCGCGCGCCCGCAATGCACTGCTGATGACGTCACATATGACATTACTCATGACATGGTCAGTGACATCACTGATGACATCACTGATGACATCACTGATGACATCATCCAGTGAATGTGTGTCTTTCTGAAAAATAAACATTTTTTATATATGTATATCTAAAGGTCGATGGAAGAATAAATGGGTAAATAAGTGTCTGAATGGATGTTTTTTTTGTAAAAATGATTGCATAACTGACCTATTAAGTGTATCTTAGTGAATACATGTATTAGTGAGTAATGTTTATATATGTAAATATCTGTATCAGTGTCTCACTTTGTCTATAAGTGGCTGCATGGGTTGGTGAGTAGCTACATGAGTGTGTATATGGGTTATTAGTTTGTTTTTTGAGTATCAATATGAGTGTCTGTATGGTTCGGTGGGGGATATTACTTAACGTATAGATGCATGAATGAGTGACTCACTGTATGTGTTTTGAAGACAGCATGTGTGCCGGACTATATGGGTGGATGAGTGTGTGTATGGGTGTGTTAGTGAGTTAATGACTGTCTTAATAGTATCTTTATGAGTAACTACATATGTTTTAATCTAGTATATGTGAGTATTGATGTATATAAGTGAGTATGTGTGGGAGTGTGAGATTGGAAGAGTTCCTATATAAATAAGTATGTGTTACTATAAGTGATTGTTTAAGAGAATAAGTATGTGCATGTTTCTGTAGAAGTAAATGTAGTGGTGTGTGTATAGCTATAAATGCAAATAAATGGATGTTTGATAGTTTATTTGCATGTGTGAGTATGTGTGTGAGTAACTCTATGGATGAGTATCATGTGTAACAGGAGGTTTAGGTGTAATGAGTACATATGATGAGTCAGTACATGTATGTGTGACTATATAGAACTGTTGGTGAATGAGTGGATGTGTATGCAGATGTTGGAATTACTGAACAGGTTGTTGTAACTGGTATCTCCATTTTTTTAAAATTTTTAGTTTCTATTTTTCAATGTACCAAAGGTTGTATTCCGCTGAGAGGAGGTCTGCCACTCTTTTACAAGGATAATGTCATCAGTGATGTCATCGGTGATGTCATTTGACATGTCATCAGTGATGTCATAAGTGATGTCACTGACCATGTCATGAGTGATGTAATATGTGACGTCATCAGCAGTGCATTGCCGGCGCGCGAGTTTTAGTTAGCTGAACTAACTATAACGGAGGAATTTCAATGGTTTTGTATGAGAGAAATGTCCAGCTAACTATAACATGGGTGAAACCTATGGTTTTTTCAGTGAATTTCTAAGGTTTTTAAAAGCTAATTCCTAACTGTAATGTGCCTGAAACCTATGTTTTTTTCAAGGAATATATATATAAAATATAATCTACTGATGGTCGCCAATAGGTAGTTATAGTTAGGACCTATTATCCATAGGAAAAGCATTTTTAGATTTGCCAATATCTTTAGTGCCGTTTGATGAATCTTCGCAAGCCTTTTTAAACTAATGGTTAACTCAAGTCAGCTCCTGTCTTGAAAGTTTCGGAGTGATTCATCAAGCGGGGGCCTAGAAAAAAGGGTGGTACCAAAACGTGTTTTTCCCATGTTAATTTCCATCGGGATTTTTGGAACAGGCTACAGCCCAAACTTCTGAACAGAATTAAATCAAATTTGGCAAAAGGGTAGCTTTGGTTCAGAAAGTGACAAGAGTTAACAACTTACCAATGTGACATTTTGCACATCCACTGCATCATAATTGCATATCATGCTATGTCACATATAATAGGGCTACCATTGCATCATCCACAATAGTGAAGGAGCATCATACCAGGCACAAAAAAGACTATTGGCCTGTTTGTTACAACTGGCCCACATGACATCAAACATCCTTATGTATATGTGTAGTTTAGGCAGCCATGTGAAAACTCAGAAAAGTCCTTTGGTAGTGGACAGGAATCAGGTGGAAACCTTTCCAACAAATTAGTATACAAAGCACATCATCATACACATTGTGCTAAACTTACACCTTCAAGAACTCTTCTTGTGCATTAGACATTGGTAGTTTTAATGTTAATTTGAAAAATCCTTCCTGTAAAAAAAATTAGGTAAGCAATATGTGAAATTCAAATAAGAACCTACCTCCTTTTTTCTGCGTTTGGACTCTCAACTGCCCATCAAGTTGGGGATAGGTCACTGCAAGAACGCTGCCTTTAGGGTGGTCAGGGTGCAGCACACACGCTTCCCACGTTGGGAGTATTGCCAGAACTGGGCTTCAGTGGACTTTCTGATCCAGTGTTGTAGATCCTTCTACCTCTTCCTGCAATGGAGGCTTTGCCACCTGTAGACCCCAAGGGTCCACACTTTCCTGGCAACAGCCTTCCAGATCTCTCACTTCCGATGGGCATTGACCTGTATGGACACAAGAAATGGAAGCCAAAAAAATGGTTTTCTGACATTTTGTTTGTGTGTATTGATGTAACACAATTTACTATGACTAGCACAAGCAGTACTCATACGTTAGCATAAAACATGTGTATTTTCACATGGTGACCAAAACATTTATATTAATACACACTTTTATAGTGACATGTTGACTACCCTCATCCCTAGTCATATCCTACACTCACTAATCTAAGCCAGTGACATCATCTAGCCCAGGGGGCGCCTACATTTTTTGTGAAGTGAGCTACTTCAGATCAATGCAAACCATTGTGAACTAATGAAGGCTTAACAACTTGTCATTAGTTACCATGCAACCTGGCGGCCAGCTTCATTGACTTGATGCCAAAAGTCAATAGAACCTGATACTATGGCCCTTATTATGATGTCAGGCAGATCGCCACCAACAGGCCGTCGGTGGAGGTCCACTTGACATTCAAGTTCATCGGTTCGACGGCTGCATTAAGATGCAGTTGGTCGGACCCCAGAGGCCAGGGGATAGGACCACCACCTCCGACAGGATCCAAGATCCCATTGTGGTGGCAGTTGCAATGCTAACCCTACAATGGAGGCGGTGCCTGAACCGGCACCACTGTAGGGATTAGGATGTCTTTTTATGACTGCCTTCTTGTGGCAGTCTCACTGCCATAAAGAGGCAGAGTGAATAGGAATTAGGAGACCCCAAGCTGGGCCCCGTCCCCTGTAGGCCACTTTTCAGTGGCCCTGGGGATACATATAGTGCCCCCATGCACATACAAGCACTGTGTACCAGGCACCACATGGTGCCTGACACACGGTGCATGAATGTGCACAAAGTGTTCTGCAACACTGCAGCTTGTGCTGCAGCCTTTTTCCAGGGCTGTGACTCAAGCCACAGTGTTATAAAGCACTTTTCCACCCCCCCATCCCAGTGGACACCTCATAATTGGGGGGTCAGACCACCACCTGCCTCTAGGGCGGATCCCAGACTGCCAGGGTGTCAGACGGCTTTCCGACTTTCTGGCATCACAATGATTCCCCATGGTTTGAACTATACTATAGCTTAGGGCACTATGAAAGTGCTGCCATGTGTGTAAGTGAGAGGGTGCTCTCTGGGGATGTACGTTATGTTATGTTAAGTGTTTTCTAAAGCACAACAGCTGCCCCAGCAAAGAGGCGTCCCGGCGCTGCTATATCTAAATGGTACAGAATCAACTGAAATCGAGCCTACCATGGTCGCAAACACTATGTTAACGGAAAGAGGAAGGTTTTAATGGATTTCCGGAAGGCAAGCAGATCCTCCAATCCGCGAGTATGGACCGGCAAGGAATTCCACAGCTTGGCTGCCATGACCCGAAAAGAACGACCACCGATTCGGCAGAGTTTGGTCCGTGGTACGATCACCAAGTGTTGTCCCAGTGAGCGCAAGCTTCGCTGGGGAACATACGGGATCAGAAGTGGGCACAAAAGTTCCGGACTCCTGGATTTTAGAATCTTAAACGCCAGACAAAGAGCTTTGAACTGGATCCGGGCATTGATCGGAAGCCAGTGCAGCCTTCTGATCATAGCTCTAGCCGAGCATCGACGAGGAAGTCCAACCAGAGTTCTTGCTGGAGTCGCTGTATCTCAGCTTTGTTAGCCCCTAAAAGTAGCACACTGGCATAGTCCAGGAGCGATGGTATAGTGGATTGGACAATGAGCTGCCGGACTGCTGGATCGAAGAACTTCAGGAGAGGATGAAGACCTCTTAACAAGCCAACACAAGTGGCTGCCACTCTCTTAGTGTAGGTCTGAAAGACAAGCGCGGATTCCATCCAGACTCCTAAGTTCTTAACTAGAGTCTTTGGCGTTGGCAAAATCCCCAGCGAGGCCGGCCACCACTGCTCGTTCCAGTGGGAGATGTTCTTCCCTACCAGTAGGACCGCAGTTTTGCTCGCATTAAGCTGTAGACAGTTGTCTCCCATCCATTGGGCTACTGCTGCCATTCCGTCTCTGAACCTAGTGGCCGATGTAGATGGCCCTTCAGCTAAGGTAATAACAAGCTGGGTATCATCATCATATGATACCATCGTTAGGTCCCACTCCTTTGCCACAGCCACGAGTGGCTGAACATATAGATTGAACAGAGACGGGCTTAATGCCGAGCCCTGAGGGACTCCCTGACCGATGGAATGGGATTGAGAGAGGAACGGCGGCGCCGAACCCTGAAGGATTTTTCATTCAGAAATGATCTGCACCACTCTAGGGGGGTTCCCCTGATCCCTACTGCCTTAAGACGATACAGGAGAATGTCATGAGACACCGTGTCGAAGGCAGCGCTGAGATCCAACAGGATCAGCGCTGCACTCTGACCGGCATCAAGGATCGTCCGCAGATGTTCAGTCGTGGCTAGTAGGGCGGACTCTGTACTGTGGCCCGGCCTGAAGCCGTTTTGGGATGGATCCAGAATGTCATTGTGGCTCATGTTTTGAGATAGAACATTATTTACATGGGCCTCTGCAATCTTAGCTACCCACGGGAGAAGGGAGATTGGTCTAAAGTTCTGCGATTTAGAAGGATACAGCGTGGGTTTCTTAATGATGGGAGAAATCCAAGCCTGTTTCCAGGCCATAGGAACTCTGCCCCTAGAAAAAGACAGGTTGAGTATACGCCCTAGTGTCTGCTGAAAGAGCGCCAGAGATTTGATGAATTTTGACGGCCTCATAGGGTCCGAGGGCGTCCCAGAATTAACTTTGCCACATAATCTGGCAAGCTCTTCACTGGAAATCTCCGGTAGAGCTGCTAAGATGGGACCCGCTCACCTTAGCACTTGCAGGGACAGCTAAACCTGGGGAACGCTTTGGAAATGATTTGTAGATTGTTTGCACTTTTTCTACAAAAATGATTGCGAGTTCCTCACACTGCTGCGTAGATGTAATACTGGATGCAGTGGCTCTATTGCTCTTGAGCTCCTGAACAATTTTAAAAATACATTTAGTGGGGTTAGCGCTAGCTTTAATTTCTTCAGCATAGAATGTGGCACGTGCAGAGCAGATAGCTTTATGATAACACTTTAGTTTAGCCAAGTAGATTACTTTATCACCACCTTTGTAATCCCTTCTCCATGCCCGCTCTGCTCTTTTGCATTCCTTTCTCAGGGCTCTCAGGGACTCGCTGTACCATGGACATAAGTTGGACATACGCCCCTTGGTCCATTTAGCCGGGATGAAGGTGTCAAGACCCCCTACAATCCGGTCACAGAAGGCAGTGTACGCCACCTCAGGATCCACAGTGTCTGCCAAGGAAAAACCCCCTAGAAAGGAATGAAAGTCCTCTAGTTTAAGTTTGTGCCAGGGCCTCTTAAGGACCGGGTTCCGCCTGTCAGCCCTAAATGGCTCAGTTATCTCCAGCCTGGCTTCTATCAGGTAATGGTCTGTCCATCCCATAGGCTTGGGTATAGCTGTACTCATGGCCGGAATATTGGAAAAAAACGGATCCAGTATATGCCCGGCCGTATGGGTAGCATCTAGTATTA
This sequence comes from Lissotriton vulgaris, assembly GCF_964263255.1. Taxonomy (NCBI): domain Eukaryota; kingdom Metazoa; phylum Chordata; class Amphibia; order Caudata; family Salamandridae; genus Lissotriton; species Lissotriton vulgaris. The sequence goes on from NC_141693.1 coordinate 1,070,898,514, forward strand.
ATTCATCTAACTGTAGGGCCGCTAGATCCGCCAACAGGTTACAGATGGTGGTATCCTGGGCCTGATCAAAATGAAGATTCAGATCCCCTAGAATCGTAAAATTGGCAGACCCCACCACCAAAGAACTAACAGTCTCTAATAGTGCCTCAATAAACTTAGCAGCAGGCCCCGCGGGACGATATATATATAATCCTGAGAATGTGAAATGCAAGCTTATTTCTATTCTAAAACGAGCACCCTCAAAGCCCCATACGTTTTCCTTGATAAAGGAGCATGGGTATTGCGTCCCTATTTAGGGTATTGATTAAGTAGCCAGCAGGGAGAGTGAGGCTAAGTATCCCTGTCATGTCATCTCGCAGCCATGTCTCACAGATGAAGAGAACATCAGGGGATTCCTCCACAATGAGCGTTTGCATCTCCATATGGGGTTTAGCGAGTGACCTTACATTTAGTTGGAGAACCTAAGCTTCGATTGTTTGTCTAATCTCATTTCTCGTCCCACCCGACAAGGTGCAGGAGTGGTGAAATCACAAGTATCACAGTTCAGACCTGAATCACCTATTTGGGAAGGCAATTCCCCACAAATCCCGCCACCTGGCTTTAGAGCTAAGCGTACCTCTCTGTCATAGAGCAGGGGCTCCCGCAGACCTCGGCCAGGGGTACTGGTGTGAGGCGATGTTCTGGTGATGACGGGCGCAGACGGGCTTGCCTTTGGCACGCCTTTGGCGCGCCGCCGCCGCGCCCGCCGGCTACGCGGATGTTTAGTGATGGCCATATGTAGAGATGAGAGGAGGGCGGGAGTCTCAGAACAACTATACCGCCACTGCAAAATCCTCCCAAGATGGCGTCTAGGCCCACGTGAATCCCAGAACAGGACCTATTCTGCTGCAAGGGTTCGCGGTAGCACTGCGGGTGAAAACAAGCACCGCGCGAAGTACGTGTAAGGGCACTAAAAATAAAAGTGATTTTAAAAACAGACAAATATAAATTAACTACAGTCCTAACTTTCCCGGCTGAGCCTCAGGAAAGTACCAAACATATCTAACAGGCGCGCGGAGTCACAGCACAGTTTAAGTAGCTTAGAGGGCGGGAGTCTCAGAACAACTGTACCGCCACCCCAAAATCCTCCTGAGATGGCGTCTAGGCCCGCGTGAATCCCAGGTCAGCACCTATGAAAATGTGTGCATATTAATGAGATGTAATTGTATGGGTGACAGAGTCTTTGAGGTACGTACTTGTAGCATAGCCCACAACTTTTGATATTTGTGGCAGCGTTACATCCATGATACAAACATACATGAAGTGTTAGCGCAAGACATTAGGTAACTCTCAACTTCAATTTTCAACCATTTCAAATCATTCAGGGGCATATTTGTACTTGCATCTCCAAATCTGAGTTGACAAGGAAATGTTTGTATGACAGTTCTACATCAATATTTCAGTTCTTTGTCCCAGTGACTCAGCCCCGGCCTGGTCCATGATTCTGACTGAGCACTGCTCATTTTAAAGCCCTGCTATTTGCAGCCTGGTGATCATGATGTCAAAGGAACATAGCCTTCCCTAAACCTTAAATGAAAAAATTACCTTGTGTCAATCTAATAAATGACCTAAAGGTTGTGTGCTACTCTGGAAGGGTCTGGGAGGTATTGTTAGCTCCCAATCAATTGTTTGGAGCCTCTTATCTATGCTGAGTGATTAGTGGAGCAATACATGTAGCTAACATATTTTTTATTTGGTTTAACAGAAAACATATATATGTACAGTTATAAAGTCTATTTAATGTATTTTCTAATTTACATGATGTGAGATATCTACATTTCACATGTAATTCACACATTTAAATAGATATATCTCTACATACACACCATATAGAATCTAGGGATTTAAACACACAACACATGCAAATGTTATTGTTTTTCTAACATTGTTAAGTGCTTACAAATCCCCAACATCATTGTCCTATGTAAGGAACAAAATATATGACTCTTCACATCAATCACTATACTTCATTCAGGAGGTTAAAGGGACATTGTAGCCTGTGTTGTTGGACAGATAACTAGTTAGAAAGATTTGCATACACATTTCATACATGTATCTGTTCCTTTGGTGAGTCACAGAGCTACCTATACAGGGAGAGGACCTCCTGTGACAGCAATCACAGCTCATCTGGTGAGAAGGCAATGGCCCTCTCACCTGCTTGACCTGGTACAGTTGCTTCCAGAGATCGTAAATCACAGCAAAAGTGGAGGAGGTCTTGATGGCTGCAATGTTAGGCAGTAAATGAACTTTATCCAAACTGCTGCATACATGTATGTAGCATACACGATCATCAGTGGAGATGGACACAGCCATTGACCATCATACATTGCTTTCACATGTTAGCCTGTGGTTGTGTCTGAGATGGAGTTGAACACCCAATACACGGTCAACTTCTGCCACAGGCATCTGATTACAAATGTCTTGACGGTGAGGTCAGGTGCCTGCCATTTTCTAAGGTCAAATAGTGTGCTTGTGACTGTGAAGTGCACCACCAACCCTCATATTGGTTTCCACTTTGTTTACATATTCATACTTTGATGGACACACATGTTTATGTAGTGCATTACTGTAGTTAAATGCGATATTTGCTCGGTGTTGTATACATCTCCGATGATGGTATTTAGGTCTCAAAAAATGTAAATAAACTAATGTGTAAACAATACATTAGTAATGTATTATTTAAAAATTCTTACATATTTAAAATATTTGGAGCCCGATGTAGGTAAATCTACATTTACCACTTCATAAATACCGAATCATACCGAATCGGTATTTATGAAGTGGTAAATTAGAGGGGGGGAGATGTAGGCATTTCAGATTCGGTAAAGATTCGGTATTTACCGATTCTGTAAATACCGATTCGGTATCCCCCATTGCTTCCTATGTGCCTTGAATCCCATAGGAATCAATGGGCATTACCGAATCGGTAATTACCGATTCGGTAATTACCGATTTGTGCAAGGGTGCAGGGGGTGTCACTTTGACACCCTCCAGCACCCCAAAAAAAGGCATGTGAGCCATGTGGCACACAGACATGCCCTAAGGGCATGTCTGTCTGTCACATGGCATAGGTGTGCATGCACACATGTGCATGCACACCTGGATTCGGTATTTTAACACCCAATTGTATTGGGTGTTAAAATACCGAATCTGAAGGGCCTGTGGGACTGAAAGTAGTCCCACCTACATCCCAAATTTAAAAAATCGGTAAAATTACCGATTCTGTATTTTTGGGATTCGGTAATTTTACCGAATCGGTAAAATACCGAATCGGACAAAAAAAGGTCCCCTACATCTCAGTAGGCCAAATACCGGTCGGAAACGGCCGAAATCGGCCATTTCCGACCGGTATTTGGTACCTACATCGGGCCCTTAGAGTTACAAAATTGCATTTGTGAATTAAAAATGACCAAAGAAATGTTAGCTTAAAATGTGTGGGAAACCATATGTATTTTTCACAACATTACATTTGTGTTAATAAACAAAAATATTATATGTAGAAAATGTTAAAAGTGTTGCAATCAAACATTAGAACTGTGGGAGAGTGAAGAGAAGACCGCATCAAGTGTACCACCTATTTCCAGACCTTGTCGTCATGGAGGAACAGGATATTATCAAACAGTTCAAATTGAATAGGCAAACAATACTTGATTTATGTCAGGACCTGGAGCCAGATCTTCTGCCTCACAACAGATATTCCACATCTATTACACCAGTCATCAAAATCATGGCAGTACTTCATTTTGTGGCCCCAGGATCATTCCAAAACACTGTGGCAGTATCTGATGGGATGTCACAACCAACTTTCAGTGGTGTGCTGCAACAATTTCTTTCGTCAACGATGAGACACATCAACAGCTTTATCCAATTTCCACAACATGAGTATTTTGTGAATGTGAAGGGTGATTTCCATGGTTTAGTCTCCTACAAAATATGGTTAAAGCAATTGATGGAACACATTGCCTTAGTGTCACCACATGCCAGTTAACCAGTCTACCGGAATCAAAAACACTTCCATTCAACCAATGTGCTCACTGTGCCACTGCATTCAAGCTAGCCTGGCTGATGAGAGGTGATACACCAAAACCGGTCCCAGGATTCTTGTTTCCAGTCAAGGGAGGACCTGGCCTAGCAGTGTGGACTGGACTATTCCAATGAGGAGCAGGGTCAAGGCTGATTTGCATATGGCTGGGTCTAAAGTAGGGTGACATGGTGAGCAAAAGAACAATGGATTAAATGCAGATCCTAGTGACTGGGGTGAATATTTTGCATTATTCATTCAATCAATCAATCCGGGATTTGTGAGGCGCACTACTCACCTGTGAGGGTCTCAGATGTTGGTGGGGGAATTGGGCAGCTCTGAGTAATTTGAAAAGCTTGCTTTTGAGGCTCTTCCTGAATGATTGCAGTGTGGGGGTTCATCTGATGCTGAGGGGGAGTTTCTTCCAGGTCCTGGCTGCGATGTAAGAGAAGTCTCTTCCTCCTGCTCTGGCTCTATAGATGTGAGGGAGTTTGGCAGTTTAACTGGTACTCTATTAGCATACTGAACGATCTTCAACTTCTGGGCTTTGTAACAAAGACTGACATGAGGACAGATTCTTCTACAGGTTGCATGTATGTTGCTGACTATGTCTTCTTTTTTGAGAAAGTCCAGCATAATCAGGTTGATGCAATGTGCCAAACACCAGACCCTTAAATTCCCACCATCTGCCATATCCTTGTCTAAGTTACTGCCATTGTCTGTTGCAGCAAAATCCAAAATGAGACCTCTGGGTAAGCCATTCAAAATCCTTGATGCTAAGGTCTTCCAAGATGTTTGAAGGTGTATGTGATTTCTCCAAAGGAAACATCCTTACTGTTGCATGCCGCCAAAGACCTTTAAAATTTTCTTCAGCACTGAGACCTGCCGACAGCTATTCCCTTCCCCCCTCATAGAGATCCAGTGTACAGTGATGCACATGTAGTTAGTTGTTTGAAAACAGTTCCACATGTCTGTTGACAGATGGATAGTATGGACAGCACTTTGCTCCATAGCTCTGTGAACCAAATGCAGGACATCATAATGGAGCACTGGAACAGCATCTCTGGCAAAATACGTCTGGCTGAGAACCTTCCATTTTGAGCAGATTGCTGCCACAAATTCAAAAAATCCCATTGCTTGCACAAAAGAAAGAGGAAGGAGGTCCATCAATAACATTTTAGTTAGTTTCTTGTTGTACAAATGTGCTTTTGGGAGGTTGCGTTCATAGGGCCCTTCTGCCTAAACATGCCCAATAATAGTAGCTTGGATTTTTATCTTTTGTAGTGCCACTGACACAGGTGACATCCGGAGAGAATCAGGAGGTGGTACACTCAATGTACCTGTAGGAGGAATCAATGTATGCGATTGTTTCTGCATCTAAATGTTGTGCTACTTGGAGATTGCTGATGCAGGTGATGCTGATATACTGCAGAGGACAGCGCTGCTTTGTGTAAAGCTATTATCCGCTTCTTCATTGTCACCTACTTCTATCACCTTGAACAGAGCTGCTTTCCCTCTCTCATCACCACCAGCACTGCCTTTTTAATGTTCTCCTCCCATTGGATTGCATGATGTTTTTTCATATGGGATGTTTGGACTCCAGGACCATAGTGTGAACCTGGCTTATCACAGTGAATGCCTGCATGGAAAATGGAGCATATAGCAATGTTATTCTTCTGCTTGCTAATTTTAAAGAAGTCCCAAGCTGGGGTGGAGAACTTTCTTAATGTGCCAATGCCCATGACCAAAGAGCTGGAGGTAGGTGGGTATGGTGTTTGCTTCTCTGAGTTGAGTACTTCGACTGAGGTAGTGGTGGGTGCAGGTCTCGGCGGGGGCCTTACAAATATGGAAGCTGGCAGTGAGGGAACCAGTGCCCCTTCTCAGCAGATTCAATCAAAGAGGCCATCTTGGTGTCCTCCTGTGTGGTCTCCATACTGACAACACTGGCTCGTCTTCATCACTGTCACTTTCCATTATTCTAGGGGTTTCAGGAACTTTCCTTTTCCATGTCTCTAGTTGCGGTGTTCGGACTCAGCCAGGGTCCAATTCAAATCCAAATCATCAGAAGTGGGGATTGGAGAAGATGGTGGAGTAAATTCTCTTTTACTTGCCGGAGATCGTAAAGCCAATGGTTTAAAGCTATATCTTGCTTCCGACATCGCTGTCCTCACGGAAACCTGGACAAACCCCAGCTCTGGCCCAGACATCGCCACTGCCATCCCCAATGGCTGCTGAATCACCTACAAGGACTGTGCCAACCGACCAGGAGGTGGCATCGCCATCATCCACAAAAACACCCTCTGCCTGCCCATCCACTCAGACGATCTAAAAACAACGATGGAACACTGCCACTTCCAGATCCAGACCAACCCCAATACCACCCTCCACTGCACCATCATCTACAGATCACTGGGCCCAGCACCCAACCTGTACCAAAGCGATCGTCAGTTTCATTTCCCCTAGGCTCTCTCATTCACTGATTTCATGCTACTTTATGACCTCAACTTTACCGGGACAACCCCAATGAGCAGAACACCAAATCCCTTCTGGAGAACCTTGTCAACATTGGACTCAAGCAGCTAATCACCGCTCCAACCCACACAGCAGGACACACGCTCAACCCCATCCTCACTGCCAGTGGAAACATCACCTGCAACCACACTACCAAACTCCGCTGGACCGACAACCACTGCAGGCACTTCGCCTTCACCACATCCATCATATATCAACGTCCTCACAGCAACCCCGGCCACAGCTGGAACAAGGTCACCGAAGAACAGCTCACCACTTCTCTCAGCACTACCACACTGCCAACGGCCACCAACACCAATACCACATCTCACAACCTCCACAGATGGATCTCCAACTGCTCTGAAACCATGGCTCCCCTTAAGAAGGCACCCGGCAAGCAACACTCCAAGAAAGACAGCTGGCTCACTCCCACCCTCCATGAGGACAGAGGCACCTGCAGATGACTAGAGAAGAAATGGAGGAATAACAAAACCCCAGAAACCCACACAACCTCTAAAGCTGCAACCACCACACACCACCTCCTCTTCAAAACCAGTAAGAAAACAATCAAGTGTAAAGAAGCAATGCCTACGATTTGAATTTTCTGTTGATGTCTCATATCCAACTGTAGTCTCATGACAACCTCCGGAGGAACGGTGCCTGACTTAAAAATGGCGACCATATAAAACAACACGACCTGCTTCACTTTGCATGATGTATTAGAAAAATATAGAGCGGTGAAACGTCTGTGTCTTGTGGGTAGCGGTTCACTGCAAAACTGATCTTGTTCCCACGCTGGGCTTTACAGAGCTGTGCCAAGATGGTGTGGTTTATTCTGGACTTTGTGGCTGCAAGGAAATGAGGGGCTGAGGCATTTTGGGCATATGTAAGATCTGGGTGAATGCAGCACATGAGCCTCTAGAACAGTGCTCTATGGGAAGGCTGTGCTATCACCACCAGGGAACCTTCTTTCCTTTACTGCCGCCAGCAATCTCTCCCTATCTCCTTTGGTAGCTTGGAGACCCCAGTTTCCTGGTTGAGGCTATAAGGCTCTGTTCAGTGTCCTACCACTGTCCGAGCATCACTTTTTGACCGAGAGGTGCCCATGGCACCCTATCACTGTGTTCCTGGACAATTGCCCAACACTCACTACTGCTTTTGGGAATGGTGAAGATCTGCACATTTAAGAGCTGTCTCTTCCACTTCTCCTATCATGGTGGAAAGGCTACCGTGATTTCTTAGCCCCCCTCCCCTCTGCCTTTCACAATGCTTGCAGTATGCTGCAGTGCTTGTCCCCAAGATGGCGACTGGTGCCAGTCCTGACTACCGCCGCGGGGGACTCCTAAAGGTACTGATGAACTCTCAAACTGAGCTAGTGGGACGTTCCACGGGATCAAGTATCTCTCCTGATCTAAAATTAGACCAATGATCTAAAATCATTGGTCATCATCCTGTTCTGGATCAGCCCTCACCTGACCCGGCTCCTGCTCACCCTCCATGACACTTGACTCGGAGATCTTTCCATCGGCAGCTGAGACCTAGACATTTTGACTGTTGCTGGGTAGAGCTACCTCGCGACCTAAAGGGAAGATGGACTATGGATTTCCCTCCTTGATCATACCCTACCCAGCCGGTCTTTGGACAAACTCTTCTGTGTCTCTCTACTGGACATTTCTCCCTTGTCCTCTTCACCATACCCCCTACCCACCTCCTCTCTTCTCTTCGCCTTTTTCCTGCTATTGACTTTTGCCCTCACCCGTCCTTGCTCATAGTTCCCACCCTGCCTATCCACTGAACTTTCTTCTGGGAACTTTCCCTCGTCCGTTGAGACCTATCTATCTGACTGATGCCTGCCAATGGAGCTACCTGTTTAGCTATTGGGGTGATGGGCTGTGGATTCCCTCCTTGGACGTCACCTACCCAGTCAGTCTTTGGGCAGACTTCCTTTCATCTCTCCTGCCATCTTTTCCCTCATCCTCCAGTTCACACTTCTCCCCTCCTTTCTATTTGTCTCACCTTTCTTGCCTCTCCCAATTTGTTGCTTAATTTTTGACGTAATGTCAATTTGTTTTCATTCTCTGTAACATTGTGTAGCCTAATGTAAAGTGCTCTGATACCTACGGGTCTAGCCAAGACTATATATAACCCCTAAATAATGTTCCTCTGAACTTCTGTTGGACCTTTGACGACACATCAAAACTCTTTGTACTCACCTCGATGCAAAAGCAACCTTGGTCGATGCCCGGTAGAGCTTCCACATGCAGCTAAAGAGGAGTCTGGACCTGGTTTCACCCCCTTTACCGTCAACTACCCAGTCGGATATCTGACACTGTTTTCCTCGTTTCTCCCATTGTGTATTTCCTCCCTCCCCCTCCTCCTCCCCCTGTGACTCTGATTTAAGTGATGTTACTATGTAACCTGTAACTCGCTGTAACTCATGTGAAGCGCTCGGATACCTCCGGGTCTAGCCAGCACTATATAAAACTTTTCAAATAAATAAATTAATTAAATTAAAACGAAAACAGCCCTCCAGGACAGAATAAGTGCCAACACACACAACAGTAAAGAACTCTTCGCCATCGTCAAGGAGTCTGTCAGGCCCAATAGTAAGACCATGGACATCCCACACTTCCAAGGCCTCTGCAACACATTTGGTGCCTTCTTCTGTTGTGAATGTATCTAGGACCCTAATTAGATATTCCCGATTTATGCCCTTATGCGGTTATATTAAATCATGTCCTTATAAAGGCATAAGAATCATATCCATATTAAGTCATAGCCAATGCAGTCCAAATACGGCAAGGCTACTCCCATAGACTCCGAAAAAGTACACCGCATTCTTAAACACACCAAGCCTTCAGCAACCCGGGAATTCCCCCTGCTTCTGTTTTGATTTGTCCTAGAACTCCTGAGAGTCCTGAAAGAACTGCCAGTTCTTAGTGACGTCTTATGTCCAACCTTACGTCAAACTCGGCACCTTCCAGGTATAAATATACCAGCATCTGCCTTAAGCAACACACGGTGGTTTAGAGCAGATCGGCTATCTACTTGCCCGACGCCCAGTTTATGCCAATGCCGAAGGATGCCGACCCTCCCTGCTGACACACTGAGAGAGACGCTGTCTTTTCTCCTGCTGAGAAATCCAGCTCCAGTGTTTTTCGGTCACCCTTGCAGGTTGCTGAGAGATCGAGTCCTGAGAGAGAGAGATACAAGACCTCCTTCATTCTATACCTCAGGTACGGAGCTGATTAGACCCATAGAGAATTCTTGATTTAGACTCTTGGCAAAAACTGTTACTCATCTACTCCTTCCCACGTACTAGGCTTAGGTTAGGTACACTGGGGTGGGCCTATCTTAGAAACACCAATTGAGTACGTTTAGTCATTATTTTATCATTGTATGTATTTTATCCATTGTAAGTATCTTAAGGCTTAGAAACCATATAAATGCTTTTACAGTATTATTTCATAAAACAACTTTTACTGTACGTACTTTACTTTATGACAAGTATTGCAATTGTGGCAATTCATTTCTCTTGCATGAGAAAGAAGACTGCTCAATAAATAACCCTTTTTTTGAAAACGCCCATCTCTCTATTTTTCTGCATTTCTGGTGAAACGAAGCATGCACGATTGACTGAGTAAAATAGCTGTCTATTGTTTCCGCGACTCTAGAGATATATTCCTTATTGCAAGGGGAACAAAGTTGTCATGTGATATGGTTATCAGAAGCTAATCCCTTCTTGTCTATTCAGGAAAGCTAAACGTCTTCTTGTTTATTCGAGAAAGTTTCTAGTGACCTCTGAGCTAGCTGGCACACACAATTAAGTCTAACATATTCAATAGAGACCTAGTCAACCTCAGTCCTACGTCTAAGCTATCGTTTACGTTATTCCAATGCGCAGAGCCTATTGGGAATATAGGAACTACGCTACACTTCCATCACAAGATCAGGCAAATCTATGAAAACTTTGACACCTCCCACCATGTCCGACACCACTGTACCCAACCACACTCACCCCAACAGATCCTGCTCAACTGGGCCCCGCTCACCACAAACAACACTCTCAAGAGCATGAAGGGCATCCAATCTGGATCTCTCTGGGACCCATTCCTGCACCATTTGTTCCATAGAGCAGCCACCGCCATTGCCCCTGAACTCCGCCGCACCATCAACAGCTCCATCGACTCCGCCACCTTCCCCGATGACTGGAAACATGTTGAGATCAACCCTCTGCTAAAGAAACCATCCGCCGACCCAACAGACCTCAAGAAATTCAGACCCATCTCACTGCTCCCCTTCCCAGCCAAGGTCATTAAGAAGGCCATTAACGCCCAACAAGCACACTGCATCCTAGACATCTCCCAATTTGGTTCTAGAAGCAACCACAGCACAAATACTGCACTTCTCACCACCACTGATGACATCTGCTCCCTCCTAGATAGGGACAAAACTGCAGCCCTCATCCTTCTGGACCTCTTCACCACCGTTGACACCGGCTCCCACCGCACCCTAATCACAAAACTCCACAATGCCGGCAACTGCGACAAGGTCCTGGACTGGATTTACTCCTTCCTCACCCGTCGAACACAGAAAATCAGACTACCTCCTTTCCTATCCGAACTAATGGAGATTAGCTGTGGTGCACCTCACTGCTTGTCCCTGAGTCCCACCCTCGTCAACATCTACATGGCCCCTCTCATGGCCATCGTCAGGAACTACAGACTCAACATCGTCTCCTATAGCGACAACACCCAACTGATCCTCTCCCTTACCAATGAACCCACAACTGCCAGAAACAACTTCCACAGTCGGATGCAGGCTGTTGCCACCAGGATGAAAAACAGTAGTTTCCAACTCAACTCAGACAAGACCGAAGTCCTCATCCTGAAACCCACCCCCTCAGCATGGGACGACTCCTCGTTGCCCTCCGCATGGGAACCACACCTACCCCCACAGACCATGCACAAAACCTCATCATCATACAGGACTCTTCTCTCACAATGAACTGTCTGATCAACGCTGTCTCCTCATCTTGTTTCCACACCCCCTCACCTGCTTCAAAAGACATTCAGATAGATCCCACACTGAATTCTGAAAAACTGTCACTCATGCACTTATCAGCAGAAGACTCAACCACGGCAATGCACTTTATGCCAGCATCACCCAGAATCTCCTCAGGAAACTACAGAACATTCAAAATGCCGCAGCCAGACATCCTCTGCCGAAGCCATATCACAGAACACCTCAGAGAACTCAAATGGCTTCCAGTCACAAAAGAATTACATTAAAGCTCCTCACACATGCCTGCAAAGCCCTCCATGAATCAGGACCAGCATTAAGTATGGGCGGAAAATTCGTTTGGCTCGCGGATTTTGCGGATTTTCGGTAAATTCGCAATCCGCGAGATTCGCGAATCTCCCGCAAAATCCGCAAATCCGCGAGCAGCGGATTTTATGGCTTGCTCGCACTGTTCACGTGAGTTCGCGGCTTCCCAGTACAACTTCGCGCCCCGCGAATAAGCGCAAAATTGCAGAAATACGATCTTAGCAAAACTGAAACTACTTACCAGGTTCAAAAGTTCAGGCTCATCATTAGTAGCCATTTCCTGTAGTGCTTCCTGAGGGGCCCCTCCAGAGTTCAGTTGCCAGTTGCAACTATTATGTGACCCTGCTCTGAACCTCAGAATAGTTACACATATGCCACAAAGGTCCTGAATTACAGCTAAGGGAGACAAGCAGGAGCCAGGCTGGAAGTTCAAATCCATTAATCAGCCCCTAATTCATTATTGTCAGTTGGGGCAGGGCAGGTGTTGTAACTAATTTTGCAACAATGAAAGCACTTAGCAAGTGCAAAAGATCACTAATCAGGAAGCACTAAGGAAGCAGGTGCCAGCTAAAAAAATATTCTGTGACACATTAATCAGCCCCAAATTAATTCAGGTCACTTGAGGCAGGGAAGGTGTGCTTGCGTTGCCACAATAATGTACACTGACTGGACAACCAGAGGGTGCTGTGATGAAACAGAGGGTGGCATGGGTGGGCCAGAGGGTGGCATGAGTAGTCAGAGAGTGGCAGTGGTGACAGAGAGTGGCAGTGATGAAGAAGAGTGTCCCAAACAGGCTGGACACGTAGAAACAACAAGTTCGCGAAACTTGCGACCCGACAGGTAAGTTCGCGTTTGCGAAATTGTACAAAACCCTCGCGAACTGGCAGAAACCCGCGCGAACACACAAAAAAAATAATTCGTGAGAATTCGCGGATTTTGCGAATTGCGAGTTCGCAAATTCGCAAAATTCGCGAACGCGAGATTCGCAAAATTCGCCCATGCTTAACCAGCATTACCTGAACCACTGCCTCTAATTCTATGTACACACCAGACACCTTCGCTCTGCCCGGCTGGCTCTGGCCACCATCCCTCAGATCCACAAGACTAAAACCGGAGGAAGATCTTTCTTCTACCTCGCAACCAAGACCTGGAACACCCTATCTCTCCACCTCAGACAATCTCTGTCGCTGACCCAATTCAGGATGGATCTTAAGACCTGGCTCTTCGACTGACCGCCAGTGCTCAGACTGTCCAGCAGCTCTCCCCCAACCCCCAGCACTTTGAGGCCCTCATGGGAGAGTAGCCGGGCTTCCTAAATCCTGATTGATTAATTAATTGCTAAGCATAAAGCTCAACTTTCTGTTTTGCACATACTCTTGGAAAAACCGTTGCTGACTCTGGCTCCTGTTGTCCATTTTGCTCAGTTTCCTGTGACGATTTGGTACTCTGCAGCTGATACAAATCCAATTCGGACTCACTGCTCGTTGCCATAACTGCAATGGCTGCCTAACTGAGCGGCATGGGCTTCTGCTTAGGTTGGGGTGGTGCCATTGGTGTGGGAGTGCGGCTCCCATCTATTTGCTGCTAAAAGGAAGGTACAGCAGGTACAGCCCAGTTGGCTGCTAGGAGTACCGATGGACAGAGCGGTGCCCCATTGTCCTGAGCTGCATGCCAGGTGAGGAGAAGCACGGTCCTCTCGCATTCGAGGAGGATTGCCAGGAGTGAACAGGTGATATTTATATAATTTTTTGTGTTCACTGTACTTTTAGCAAATATTTAAATGGGTCCTGATGAAGCGGTAGATACCTTTCTGGATCTTTAATTTCCGCAGAAACATGTCGACCAGAATATCTAGTCAGTAGTCATTTGTTCAACCTACTGACCTATTTGCACTCATTGTTTTTATCCTTTTGGAAGTGGACGGCTCCAGAATAAAGTGACGATTGCCTTCACTCTCCAATTTTAAAAAGAGCACTTTTCTTTTCTATACTAATTTTTCTATGCACTGCTTTCAGTTACAAATACACACCACCTATTGACCTTGTGAGTCCTAATATGACTGGTGTTAGCCATTTCAATATTAAATCTTTTTGAGGTGGTTACAATATGGACTCCCCAATTTTGTGAAGTGGTCTAGATGATGGAAGGGCGGTACAGAAAAAGTAACTAATGGATATTCTTTCACACTGTGTAATATCCTGTTGTATGCCTCAAATCTTAGGTACACATAGAGTCACCTAGACACACATAGACATTCTTCCCTATAGACCCACCGTTTTTCTTGTTGTATTACACAGCAGGCAGACGACATTTCCTGAAAAAGGTGGAGGGCAGCACACCAGTGATGGCAATCTCTTTCTTCTCCTCATCACTGGACACTTAACAGGCAAGAACATGTTTCTTTTTGGCCATCTTTAAGCTCTTTCAGTTCACAAGCGAAAGCAGAGGAGGACTAATGGGGTGTCACTTTGTGCCGGCCTTCTGTCCGGCAGTACTGTGGGTGATGTCTCTTGTGCACCTAAAAGCAAACAAAAAAGAAAGATATTTAGTGAAATGTGACATTTTTGCAGTTTGAATTAAATTCATACAGACAATATAATTTAGTCAGGATATCCCAATTAATTAACAATAATGTATCCATTAAAATCAAAGCCATAACATAATTCTTCAATAAAAACATAAGGATTTAAAATGTTCCTTTGTGTACCTCTAAGGCATATGAGACACCTGTGATAGGCAGGTGGTGCAAGGCAAATGAAATAATCATTAAAAAATTGAATGGTGGTGTGCGCCTATGGCAGGCAGGGGATGCAGATGAAAATTGATTAATCCTTAAAAAATGAATGTTGGTGTTTGCCTATGGCAGGCAGATGGTACAGGGGATGATTGAATAATCCTTAAAACATTAATGCTGGTGTGCACTTATGGCAGGCAGGGGTTGCAGGGGATGATGGAATAATCCTTAAAAAAAAGCTCATGCTGGTGTCTGCCTATGGCAGGCAGGAGGGGGATGCGCCTATAGCCTAAGGAAAAAATTCAATAATACTTAAAAAATAGATTCTGGTGAGGACCTATGGTCTAAGAGACCTATAGCAGCAGGTGATGCAGGGAAAAGTCAAAGATTGTAAACCAAGTAATTGCTGATGTCTCTCTAGGGACAATGAGAAATACTTTGGGAGGCAAGGAAGTACAAGGGAAATCGAAAACATGCATATAATATTATATAAGCACTGTACATACATACCACAATCATCCTCAAGCACATTAAACTAATATCAGAGAAAAAAGTTAAAAAAATGAACAAAATAGCATAGCTCTTTTCTATCAATATCCCTAGAAAATAGGTTTGAAAACTAGAAAAAAAGACTTAACACAAGGCATGAACAACAAAGCATATGCAGGCTGATGGCACAAAAACATACTGGCTGGCTACACAAAATGATTGATTGATTGATAACAAAGTTTATTTAGACAATAGTCTATAAACCATACATAGAACAATGGATCACACATAGTGATAAAATATTTAAACCCACAATTCATTTTACAAATTTACAACACTTGTAAAACCATAAAACATAAAATTGGGATACTCTGTAATTTTAAACTCTCCCGCTCTCCTTTGTTGCCTCCATTACATATTCTCGTCTTGCTTTCAGAAATTTCCCCAACGCAATTGTAATACCCAAAAATGACATTTCTGTAAGGAGGTCAATGGCGTCAGCACGAGAGGTCACCTCATATTTTAAAAACATTGGACGTAAAAAAGCTTTCCGAATTGCTAAAATCCATGTACAATCAGAACAGTATATGTAAAATATAATTTCTTACTCCTAGGCCACATTTACAAGTACCATCCAGTTGGATCAGGGCCACTCCTATTTTTCTTTCAATCTTCCATGGATTTAGGCCCACCCGAACCTTCAAGATTTCATGTCTTAACCATCTATTGGGTAGTAAATCCAGGTATGGGAACCAGACCTCCTTTTCCCATTCATTCTTTACCCAATTCACCGATTTTTTTAGCCTCAGATAGTCCATGTCTTGTGATCTGGAGTATTCGAGCCCTTGGTCTCTAAGCATTTTTTTATTACAGACTATATTCAACAATGGTGGGGAGAGGCTCAATTTCAAGTGCGCGGCTACCGTCTGGAGGGTTTTCTTCACATCTCCTGCCCAGCGTAAGCTGCTTACTTGAATTTCCTCTCTACACCAAATTGAAACCTTCTCTTCACCACCAGACTCCTGTCGGTTCCAAAATCTAATTAATGACATTTGAGTCTTTACATCCCATGATGGCAATCCCACCTCCATTCTAATAGCTTGAATCATGGAGCTATTTGGTAAGGACAGCAACATTTTCTGAATTTTACCTTTTTCCCGGTCCAACCCTCTTTTACCACTCGGGTAAAGCACCTCTGCTCCATAAAGCACTTGTGGGGGGATCATAACTTCAAAAGCCTTTAAAAGCGGTCTGTGTGACATGTCACCGTAATCTTTATAAAATTTGGCTGCAGGCCACATGTTCAAAGAACAACAATTAATAAGGCATGGACAGCAAAGAACAAATGCAAGCCTATGGCAAAAGTACACTAGTTGCAACACAAAATGGCCATCGCCGGAAGTTCAAACAACAACAAGCAAGAAAGCATAGACAAGAAAGAACACATGCAGGCGTATGGCAAAAGATCACTGGCTGGCTATACTAAATGGCACATGTTTAAAAAAAAAAGAAGTAAGAAGGCATGGACATCAAAGAACACATATAAGCCTTTGGCAAAAGCACACTGATTCCTATGAGAAGTGGCTGCCGGCCACATATTCAAACAACAACAAAAAAGAAGGCATAGATAACATAGAATACATGCAGATTATGGGCACTGACCACACATTATGGCCACCAGCCACATGGCATTGTGAGCAAAGACAAAATAGTAGCCTACGGAAACACACACACCCACAGATGCCAGCCAGACAAGAACACATTTCCACTTGGACAGCAAACAAAGGAGGCATGGTAAATGTCATGACCTGACAGAAAGACGACGGACAAGGCGACAGGACAGTAGGGACAGCAGACACTAGGACCCTGTGGGTCGTGAGGGAGGTGACCAGGTCACCGGACACCACATCCGGTCAGGGGACAGGAAGAGGACAGATTCGACCAGGGCGACCAAGAAGAAGGACGTGCACGTGACTAGCTGTATACAATATCCAAATAAAGAATCGTGATTGCACCTACCTGTGTCCGTGAGCGTTTGTGCTGCGCAGTGCCAACCTCGTAGACACGACAACTGGCGACGAGGGTGTGAAGGGAACCGACGTGCATCTTGGCGCCATCGACATTGGAAGAACCAGGTGCCCACCCTGGATGTGCCCAAAAGAAGAAGAGTGAAGAAGAAGAGCAAAAAGAAGCGACATCGGAGCCCACCCGACCGCCTCTGACGAACAATCCGGCAAAACTGGGGTAAGCGCGAAATCTCAAAATAGGCGCGAGCTCTCGCGAGAAGAGCGGCGGCCATTTTGAGATCAGGCGGCTAGGCCAATCAGAGGCGAGAACGGGGAAGCGGCCATTTTGGGGCCAGGCAAGCGAGATTTTGAACGCGAAATCTCGCGAGAAGAGCGGCGGCCATTTTAGGAAAAAGGACAAAAGCGAAAAAGGCATAGAAATAAGGAGAGTGGCCATCAAGGAGTCAGGCAATAAGGAAAAAGGAGCAGAAAACAATAAAGGAAAGAGAAGAAAAGCATAGAAAGGCTAAAAAAAAAAAACGAAAAGAAAAGAACAGAAACAGAAGACAAAGAAGAAATAAACAAAGAAAGAGAAAAGGAGATAATAAAGAGACACATAAGAAAAAGGAAAGTAGAGAGAGCAAAAATAGAAGACAAAGAAGAAATAAACAAAGAAAGAGAGAAGAAAACAATAAAAGAGACACATAAGAAAAAGGAAAGTAGAAAGATTACAATAAAACAAAACAAAAGGAGAAGAAAACAAAGGAAAAAGCAAGAGAACAAAAGAAGAAGAAGAAAAGGAGGAAATAAAAGAGGAACGAACAGATAAACAAAGAAGGAAAAATGGCAGATCCAAAGCCTAACGCACAATACAGGAGACCACTACCGTTTAACCTATCGGAGCCACAAATAGGAATAAGGTGGGAAAAGTGGATCAGACGGTTCGAAAGATATGTAGACAACACAGATGTAGTAGCTGGAAAGAAACTGGGACTACTATTGAATTTGGCAGGGGACGACGCAGAAGAACTTCTGGTGACACTGCCGACTGATGAAACAAAAACATATGACCAACTAAAGAAATGTCTAACAGCCAAATTCGACCCGCAACGAAACATTGATTTCGAACGGTATACTTTTACCATCGCATGTCAACAAGTCGGCGAAACACTAGACGACTTTGCGACACGGCTGAGGAAATTGGTGACACATTGTGAATTTGATAAATTTGATAACGAGCAAGCAATCAGGCTACGGATCATAGAAGGCTGTCGTGACACAGGATTCAGAGCAAGGATACTTAAGGAACCAACGTCATTGGAGAACATCCTGTCACTAGCGAGAGCAGAGGCGAGAGCAGAGGAACATGCCAAGGAAATGGAAAGAGGGAAGAGCGTTGAAACAGAAAACGCACATTTTACGACAAGCAGATATCGCACAGACCAACGAAGAAATGACTGGAGGGAACAAAAAGAGAGGAGACGACCTGAAAGGACATGCTACAAGTGCGGAATGGAATTTCCACACAGGGGTCAATGCCCCGCCTTTGGCCAGACGTGCAAAAGATGTGGTGGAAGAAATCACTACGCCAGTATGTGCCAAAGTGCCCCATCAAGAGACGACAATGTGAGAACAGGAAGACCACAGGAATCGACGACAAGACATGTCAGGTATGTTGACAACGAAAGGAGGAGTTCATCACGAGGGTCAGGTGAAGAAGAGGAAACAGAGAAAGTAGAAAGACTATATCACATGTCGGAGGTGCACACTGAGCAGAGCAAGGAAGAAGAAACAGGAGAAACAACACAGCCAGCAGACAGAAGCACCCGAGGAAAGACAGACCATGCAAAGATAAGAGTAGGTGTGTATGAAACAGACTTTGTACTGGACAGTGGTGCAACTTGCAATGTCATGTGTGCATCGGAGTATGAGAAAATGGAAGTCAAGCCGACCCTGAGAGCGTCCAAGGTAAAGATCTTTACTTGGGGGGCAAGGAAAGAAGTAACCAACTTGGGGAAGTTCACAGAGGAACTGAGATACAATGACAAGATGAACACGGAGGACATTCATGTTCTACAAGGTGATGTACCAGGGCCATGCCTGATGAGCAGCAGCACAGCCCAAACGATGGGCCTTATAACAATGACATATAAAAAAGACAACAGCTCTGTTGAGAACAAGCAAAGAGAAGACTCAGGGAACAAAGAAAGAGGAAGAGAACAAAAAAGAACAATGGAGAGAACACATACAACAGAAGGCGGCTGTAGAAAGAGAGGAGCAAGAAACAAAACGGAGATAAAAGAACAACGATCAAAGCGACGAGAGGCCGGCAAAGAGAGAGCAGAAGAAGGACAATGGAAGGACAGAAAGAAGAGCAAGAGGAGAGAACAACGACAAAGAGAAAGAGCGACTGGCAAAATGAGAAAGGACGGAGAACAACTGAAGAGCAGAAAGAAAGATGGCGGCAGAAAACGACGACCAAGAAAGGGATGGAAAGGGACAAAGAGACTACGTAGAAAGAAGTAGGAAATACAGACTGGGGAGAAGACCTGACGAGACTGACAATCTCTCTCTCTCTCTCTCTCTCTCTCTCTCTCTCTCTCTCTCTCTCTCTCTCTCTCTCTCTCTCTCTCTCTCTCTCTCTCACTGTAACGACGAGCAATAATGTAAAGGGTGGTGACACGGAGTGATTAGTAGAACTGGGACACGAACAGTTGTTTGCAACAAGGGGGGAGATGTCATGACCTGACAGAAAGACGACGGACAAGGCGACAGGACAGTAGGGACAGCAGACACTAGGACCCTGTGGGTCGTGAGGGAGGTGACCAGGTCACCGGACACCACATCCGGTCAGGGGACAGGAAGAGGACAGATTCGACCAGGGCGACCAAGAAGAAGGACGTGCACGTGACTAGCTGTATACAATATCCAAATAAAGAATCGTGATTGCACCTACCTGTGTCCGTGAGCGTTTGTGCTGCGCAGTGCCAACCTCGTAGACACGACAGTAAACAATGAAGAAAACACTACCAATAATTCAGCAATGCCAAAAACTAAAATTAAGGCAGCTATAAAAAAATTCCAATAACCCATGTCCTCCCAAGACACCAAAATATTACCAACCAAAATACACATTTGTGCAGAAAAACAAATGTGAAATTCAAAAATGTATATATGGTATATGCAGCAGGAATTGCAGACGAAGAGAGGGATGATCCTTTCACCTCAAAATCTGATGGTGGAAAAGTGATGGGGAGCTCGACAAAGCATTGGGAGGAGCCTTCCAGACAGGAAGAGGAAGTTGGAGTCTCTGTGGTGCTACCTACGTGCTAAACAATAAAGTAAAGTAAATAAAAATGTGCCTTGTGCTAAAAAAGTAACTGAATCATCAGTTCAAGTAGAATATGCACTTGAAAAGGTATTTAGAAGTTGATTTTGCTGCTTTTTGAGTAGACAATCTACTCGAGAAGCAGCCAAGTCAGCTTTACCATCGTCGTTACAAAATTTCACCTGAAGTGCGCATTGCTGGAGTCCTGCATTGTTCCAGTGAACATTGTGCTGCTCGCATTGCAGGATAATTCTGCCACTCACCTATTGGTGGAATTTGGCAACAACTTTGTGTTACAAGCGTAACGCAGAGTTACAAAATTCGATTTATAATTGCGGCCGAGCCTACATTTAACATCAGTTCTGTATGTATTGGTTCTGCTTCATCATCTTTAAAGTGTTTGCTATTAGACCTCTGAAGTGCTCAGCTGGATTTGCAAAATGACACAGCCATTCATGTTCTGTTTTCTTTTGTAAGGTATTTCTGCACGACACATGAGATATAAGTGATTTTTAATCTCATCTAATAGCCAGACCGATGTTAATATTTAATGCAGGGGTTTATTCTTTCTGTTTCTTCTTTTTATGTTTAAATCAATATTCTACCTGGGTTCATACATGAATTTAAACATTCGAGTATGTTTTTTTAAATCTTGTTTTTGTGTATTTGCATAAAACAGAAATACACATTTTGAAATGTCAAAGTATTGGACTGCTCCCTGGATGCCTACAGACAGACACTGAGGTTTTTGTCATGGGACTGTACTTACCATAAATGTAGAGAATCTTTATTTTTGTCCCTGTTTTATGGGATTGGAAACATCCTTGCTGACACCAATGTTCAGAGCGGCAGGATAAAGGACAACAAGTAATTCTTATTTGCAGTTGTGGGAACTCATAATTCAGGCATGCAATTTGGAGTAGAGTAGTGTAGTGTTTGTGAAAAACGTGCAGAATTAAAGACTTTCGGCCAGATGTAGGTGGCCCAATACCGGTCGGCAATGGCTGAAATTACCGAATTTCGGCCGTTACCGATCGGTATTGGGTATTTGAGATGTAGGGGAGCATTCGGTAAATAATGAATCGGTATTTACCAATTCGGCATTTACCGAATCATCATTTACAGATTCGTTATTTACCGAATCGGTAAATGACATGTAGGAAGCACTTTGAAGAGTGCTTCTGTGCTTTAAGGATTCGTTATTTACCACCAACTATTAGTTGGTGGTAAATACCGATTACCTCTGTAAATGCAAATCTGTGCTTTTACACCTGTGCCATGGGAAAGACATACATGCCCTTTGGGCATGTATGTGTGCCACATGTGCACACAAGCACTATTCAGGGGTGCTACACAGTGTCAAAGTGACACCCTGCCACCCTTGACTCGTTCCCTACTTTACCGAATCGGTAATTACCAATTCGGTAATTGACATTAATTCCTATGGGCCTCTTAACGGTAATTTTTACCGAATTATTAGCTACATAGGATTTACCGATTCTGAAATACCGAATCGGTAAAATTCGGTATTTTAGAATCGGTAAATCCTATTTACCTACATCTAGCCCAAAGGCCCTAGTAATACTTTCAGAAAGCCATTTATGCATGTAAATCTGTTTTACATGCATAGATGGCTGAATGTAGGAGTGGCAGACATTCGTACAAGGTGACATTGCACTTATAAATCCTGTTACTCCTGTAAATTTACCCCACATTGGTGCAATATTAGGTATGCATTAATCCCACCCGCTGTGCGAGGATTAGGCCTCCTGTCCAGAGTTTTCCTAGAACGTTTGAGAACATCTACAAACTGAAGGTCTTGTGGTACATAGCTTTTTTGCCATCCTTTTCCTACCCTGAATATAGTCTGTAAAGAATTCCTGACAATAGCAGATCTACATCGGTAACACCAATGCACCAGGTGCAACTTTTATCTATAGTAATCGCATGCCATCCTATGATGTAACATACAAAATAATACGATATAGATAACTTGTCCAGCAAGCTGAAGCTATACTATGAAGGGTTTAATCTCCCATTCCTTGCTGCATGGAAAGTCAATGTCTATTAACGCAATGAATTTATATGGTCTGTTCCATCTTTAAAATACTGCTTTTGGCCTGCTGCTTCTATTCGTTCTCATAACTGGAAAACTTGTAATGAAGTTGCAAGTGTTATTATCTACTCTGACAACCGCATTTTGTGGCTGCTGGCATGAAAAGAGCACAGCGGGAGGCTGATAAATGGCATTTCCTTTGTGAGCATTCCCTGAGTCAATACATTTCCATTGGCGTGTAGGATTCACAATAAAAGAGAACACATTATTAGATGCAATTATTCAAGCATATTCAAACAAAACCTCTCTTTATGTTTCAATGATTTTGGATCTGTCTCTGTTATTCTTTTAATCTCCAGAAAGAGATACCGAGACTGCCCTATTTTGCAGTGTAATTGGGTTTAAAATGCAAATGCAACATTTGCACAATGCACTAAGCATCATGCAGCACAAAAACCGAACCAGAACATCCTCTACAGAGGTCTCCATGATCTACTTAGGATATTTAAAATTGAGACTCACACTGGGCCCAGAAAAACAGTTTTGGGCGGCAAAAGAAGAAAGTTAGGGCACGGGCAGATAAGAAATAAGTGCAACTGCCACAAAAAAATTGATTTAAGTGTGTGTTGAGAAGTAAGTATAAATAGTGGCGGCTGGCTTGTACCGAGGGTGGTGTGGCAGGGGGGGCACACATCAAAAAAGAATAATTAAAATAGACTTACTTTCTTGCAGGGCAACGTCCTCCTCCTTCTAGTGTCTTCTCTCCTCACCGAAGCTCCCAATGCAGGAAACTGCACTAACCAATCCTGATGCCAGGGGCATCGTCTCTGCGGGGGCGCAGGAGCATCGCCCCACTGCTCTCAGAGCGGTGGAGAAGGGAAAAATAAAAAAAATTAATAACAAGGTTATCATCATTTTATTTTTAGTTGCTGCTGGGCTGGATTAGGGTGGGGTGGGGCTAGGCTGGTGGCTCAGGGAGGAGGAGTGGACTATGCACACTAAGTGCGCATGACTGCTTGCCTAGCTCTATCGGGCCAGCCAAACCTTCATGCGCACTTTGCATGTTCCTTACCAGGCTGCATTACGCAGCCTGATGGGGAACATGCCCAGCCCCCCAGTCACCATCTGTGCACCGATTACAGTGCTCAGACAAATCACAATGCTGCATGCAGAGTTGTGATTGGCTTAGGGGAGCCTGTGTGCTTCCGGACTCTTCTGCAAGGACGGAGGAGAGAGAGAGGTGGCCACAGCGCAAGGAAGTAAGTGATTTAAAAAAATAAATGTTGTCACCCCAGCCGCCGTTCCCTGCCAGCCGCCAATGCCTGGCGCGGCTTTCACAGCATGAAAGCAGCGCCAGGAATGAATAAAGCAGCCTCTCCCAGTGCTCCTAGGAGTACTGGAGGCCTGCACTTTGTCTAACCTAGCTATCTATGACAGCTAGGTTAGAGAAGTTTAAAATGCGAGTGTCTCATTGCCCAGCCTAAGAAGGCCGGCCAAAGAGAAAAGTGCATTTTAAAGCACATAGCTATCTGCTGCTGCCACTCAGCAGACCTGGCAGCGCCCTGTCCTGACACTTAGTTCAGAATGGGTTGCTAAAAAACAAAACAGTAATAACTTTAATACCATTTTCTTTTTTTCGCTGTATGGCTTGTTGGGCGATGCTCCTCCATACAAATGGAGGAGCCCCCCCTGAGTATATCATTATACACTGAGCAATATTACGATTGCAAAGGCTCTGATTTTATAAAAATCGGAGCCTTTGCAACCACAAAATGGCATTTTTGTATTCACAAAACCCAAATTGTGATTTGGTAAATGTTAGTGAATCACAATTCCTGTTTGCGAATATATACCCAATTGGCTTTTAGAAGGGGGTGTTAAATGCTCTTAGGAGCATGCCAAACATTGTTTTATTTAAAATCATGGTAGTCTGTTGACCCCAGCAGGCCACCATGGATGTGACTCTAGCCAATCGTAGAGAGGCATAATTATGATCCACGTCATGCTTATTAATGAAGTAGGTCGAACTGTGAACCTCTACCATCCAGTCTTTTGTGAACCGACCTATTAATGCATAGGTTGGGCTGCAAAATATTAATGGAGTCAGTAGAAGTCATTGTGCAAATTGCAAATACTTGTACCATATCCATTATAATATAGTCCTAATAAAAGATTACAAACTGCAAATCAGTATTTGTCGCAATTTATGATTTCGTAATTAGAATGTTAGCACATGAGGCCCTCAAAGCTAAGAGAATTGTGAATATTTATGAGTGGCCTTTTAATAGTGATGGGCTGATAACGGAATATTGAGTTCAGCAGAAACGCTGCTGTTAATCGGTATACTACCTGAAGATTTCTTCTGCTTCAAGCAGGTGAATGCTCCATGTGAAATACTGGAGGGGAACATGTGTACATTGGCGTAGTAAGTCATATTTCAGCATGTTATCCCACAACAATTCATAATTCCTGTTATTTCCCCACCCCAGAACGACTGGAACCCCTGGTCATAGAAAACCCAGTGCTTGGTAATAAGAGTAGTGATTTAGGAGGTACTCGTGAGGAATGTACTAGAGATGGCATTCACTTCAGAGCGAATAAAGTGTATTATTGATTTGCCCTTTGCTTGGTAGTTAAAGGAACATCTGTCAGAAGAACTGTATTAAATCAACCATCTTATCAGGGTCAGACTAAACTAAAGGCATCAGTGCAAGATGTGCAGAACCAAATAGGAACCAGATTGGAGTGCAATGACTTGCAAACAAAGTTGCCATTATAATCTACTTTTCTCTCACACCATATCAAAGTCTGCAATAGTTTTCCTTAACTGGCCTTTTTGGGGGGCAAAATCTTGATTACTGAGCTTCAGTTGCATTGTAAAGTGTTACTCACTCACTTTACATTTGTCTGACTAAAGGTTTTTATTCCCACACTTACTGGTTGTAAGGTTTAAAGTTTCAGCACTTTCAACAAGTTTATCTGAACAATTTGTCATTGACAATGAGTGTGCAATTTTGTCAGAGCAATTGCTGGAGCAATGATTTATGTTTCAACTGAATGTGCATATTAAATCTTACAAATGGAAAGCACTCGAGAATTCAATTCCATTCATCAGTGAATCATAAGTGTATTGAAATGAGCAAAGGGTCAAATGTACGTGTTGCTTAGGCAATGTTATCTATCATGCATGATTCAACAAGAAGATTGTGTGACGGAACCACACATGCCATTACCACACATGCCATTTCAACACAGTCTTAACCATGCAAGCCTTAAACAAGCATACGACTTTACCACGCATGTCTTTACAACACAATATGTGTTGTTAAGGCACGTATGGCAAAGACATATGAGTGGTTAAATCGAACCTATATACCCAGACCACTGCACCCTTCCTGAGACCTAAAATGGCCCCAGGGCAAAAATCTTCTCTGAACCCATCCCACATCCCCTGACCCCCTGCCCTAAGCCCTAAAACACCCCCTGGGCAAAAATCTATCCCAGCACCCCGCCCTGAGCCCTAAAACGGGTCCCATGCCCCAAAAACTAACCCAACCCCTGGCCCCCTGTGCCCTAAAACAGCTCTCAAGCCCCTAAAAAACCATGATCCCTGGCACCGCCCTGAGCCCTAAAATGGCCCCCACGCCAAAAAATAACCTCTTCCTCTCCTCCCTAAGTCCTAAAACTACCCCCTCCCTACTGAAACTTCCCCAACACCACCTAAGCCCTAAAAGCTACACTGCCACAGATTCCTAAATCTTCCCTGACCCCCCAGCCCTATAAACTTCCTTGACCCCACCAAGCCCAAAACATTTCCCCTGATCTTCGCACCCCTGAAAATTACCCCAACACTTAAAAACTACCACCACCCTCAATACCCAGCCCCCCCCCCAGCGCCTTGAGACCCTCCGGGTGAGTAGTGCGCGTTATAAATGTCTTTGATTGATTGATTGATTGATTTAAAAACAATCTGCAACAGCCCAGTTAATGCTTTTCGATCCCACTAGGGAATTCTTCAGGGACAATAATAAGCGTACTCTTTTGTGCATGTTGTCTTCAATCATTCACTCATTAATCTTCAATATCCTGATGTACGAAAGTCTTCCTTTCTGCCCTGATCACCCCCAAATTTCGACTGAGACTTGTGGCACTGACCCTGATTGGGCCCTGGGCTCTGCTAGCCAGGCCCTGTGCTCTGATTAAAAATATATATGGTAATTAGGTGTAATTACAATTCGCACTGACAACCTATCAGTAAGTCCCTAGTATATGGTAGAAGATGTAGGTTTGGAGGCTCAGCAGCTTTGATGCTGTGGTACCTGCAGTCATCTTAACAGTCAGCCCTGCTTTGCAAGCAGCTTTTAAATTTAAGTAAATCTGAATTTGGATTTAAAGGTACTTTCAAAGTATTAACCGAATTTGTTTTTAAATATATGTGACACCTAAGGTCTAGTCTAGGTTCCCCCAAGATAGGGTGCTATGTACAAATAAGCAGCGACATTAAAAAAAAGGTTTATATGCCCTGGTAAGGGCAGAAGTACCAATTTAATTCCCCCCCTTGTAGCCTTTTAAATTCGTAGGCTAACATTGGAATACTGTAATGCATTGTATTTTTAAACAGGAGTGAGCTAAAATAATATTTTAAAGACTTAAAAGACTGGTAATGATTAAAAACCAACAACATGGCCCTGTTGAATTTATCATAGCTAATACAGAAAAAAAGTTATACAACTTGCTTTTCTGTGAGTCAAAATCAAGCTTTCCAGCAGCTGCTCTTGATTGGACAACTTTATCAGGCTTAGCCAAACTGCTTTGATGAGGTGATAGGTGGCCCGAACAGAGTCAGATGTTATCTGATGAGGGGAGCTCTGCAGCTGCAGAGACAAGGCCGGGATGGGGGCTGGGTAATCAAAATGGGCTTCAAAGAGAGCAAGACAGTAAGGAATGCTAGCCAGGTCTATTCCATCTTCCCATACCCCTCATCCAGATGGCAGCCCCAGGAATGGAATTTACAGGAAGACTGGAAAGGGAGTGTTAAGGGAAAATAGCTGAACTAGTAGGTTGGTTTAGTCAGCTCATAATCCCAAGGAAAGAAAACCTGCATCTTGAATTTTAAAGTGTAGTGCCTTTTGGGACAAGAAAATGGCACACCTTGGAGGAAGCTGTCATGCTTTTGGATGGCACCCTGTACCCCATTAGTCAGGGATGCCTCCTACTTGTCACCCCAGAATGCTGGATAAATATGTGAGAGCTGTATACAAAGTCCAATCTGCTGCCTCAAACTACAAGCAAAAGAAGGACTGCCCTGTTGGAATCCTTGTCTGCACCCAAAAGGATTACACTCTGAAGGAATGTGTCTGCTGCCCACTTGAGGACCTGAGGACTTTGCCTTGCTTCAAAAAGTATTAAGGAGTGGTCTTCCTGAAAGCAACAGGTTAAGGGAGCATCCATACACCATCTCCCCCAAGAAGTTCCCACTCTGTAGTGCGTCCAATGGACTTTTAGGGATTTGACCAGGTGCATTGTGGGAACTGTAGTCCCAATTTCCAAGGAGCAACTCAGAGACTCTTGAACCGGGGATCTGTGTTGTGGACAGTTTAAATCCCCAAGAGGAACTTGAGGAAGACGTTTCGGAGTTTGAAGAAGTTCTGAGTAGCTTTTAGAAAAAGCTCCAAAATGTGAGCAACCCAGCTTCGAGAGTCAAGCAGGCTATCTCACCCAGTGACCCTGCCTGGATTTCAGGTTCATTCCGCTGAAAGCTCCAGAGTTCAGGACTTCCAGGAGTTGACCGAGGGATCCTGCTGAATCAATCTAACGAAGCTGCTGCGAATCCGGCCTCCTAGAGATGTCTGCATGACATCGAGAGAAACTTTGACTTTGTCCTGGTCAAGCGTGACCAGATGTCCCAAGTTGGTCCTCTATGTTTTTAAGCACTAGAAAGGGCTTATTCTTTAAAAATTCATATCTCTGGTTCCCTATAGTGGAGTTTTGTCATTAAATTTTTAATCATAAACATATTTCCTAGTTTTATAAATTGGTTGAGGATTTTTATTTTGTGTTGAGTCTTACTTATTTAATGTATTAGTGTTTTTAAGTGCTTCACGCTCCTGTTTCCTACGTTAAGCCTGCCTGCTTGTTGCCAACTCCCAAGGGTTGAGCAAGGGAATCATTTATTGAGACCTTGCTGGACCTTACATTTCATTGGTGGCCTTATTGCTATTGGTAGGTGCATACTAACCCCTACTAGTAATCCATCTTCCAACTCCTCAGCCAATATCCCTACAAATAATCATTGCTGGATCATATCATACCATCCCACCTGACATCTAAGGGCCTAATTTAGATCTTGATGGAGGGGAATACTCAGTCACAAACTTGACAGAGATTCCGTATGCCGTATTACGATCCCATTATATCCTATGCAGATCTTAATTTGGCGATGGGATATCTGTGATGTTTGTGATCCGCGTTTCTCATCTGTCAAGATCTAAATAAGGCCCTAAGTCTTCTTATTGGATCACACACAATTAATAACATTTCCTCAGCAACATGGACATTTGAAATGTTGCCCATTTTAATGCACTTATCATTAATTGTGATGAACTGAACTGATTCTTGATTGCTTTCCCTTTGTGAGATATATTATGGATAAATAATGGGATTGTAAGACAGTTCGACCCTCGGGCTTAAGCACTGAGCTGACTGAATGTTTTTACTATGCATCTGTGCGCTGAAGGTTTAGCTATTTCTGCCAAGAGTATTGGGGTTGAACAATATGTGCATATTATTTTCTTGTAAGTATTCAGTTTGCTCTGAAACCAGATGTTCCTTTTCTCATGCGACTTACTATTGTCAAAAGAATTTTGATGCGAAACCCGATGCTATGTTCGCCTTGTGGCTTTGAAAAGAGAAGGCGGTAAACAATTTGCCTTTGCAATATCTACAAAATTAGAATTTCTGACTTCAATTGCCGTTTCAAAACACAAATTGTAAATTGTGATTCATGCAAATGATACTATGATATTTATTTTTTTACCAAAGAAAGATCCATACACATGTTGCAACTTCACAGACACTCACTTTACAGACAGTATTAACTTCCTTTTGATGCTCACCAGACTTCTCCTTTGTGTTAGGAACTACCAATTCATTTTTGTAAGTTGAATAATGGAAGGAAGGCATTGCAGAATCCTTGTCTGCATCACCGCCTGTGTTTTTTGGGATGATACTTGTTTATTTTTTAGATATTTCTCTTCCATGGTGTGACAATTAAGGCATAACGGGGCAGATGTACAAACGTTTTAGTGGTCATAAACAAATAATCAGGTTGTTTGCAACCGCTAAAAGGGTTGTAGTATGTAGAAAAACTATTTTGCAAGTCAGAAACTTAATACTGGCTCACAAAATAGGGTTTGCATGTCACTATTAGGAAGGGGAGTGCCAAGGGCATCTCTTCCTAAAATAGAATCGCACTGTTTGTATGATTGTTTTGCGACCTGCAAATGTGGTTGCAAAACAATTACAGTTACCACCTACTTCAAGTAGGTGGTAAGCCAGTCGCAAACAGGAAGGGGTTAGGAAGTGTTCAACGGACCACTGCATTCCCTTGAAAAAAGAAAGGAAACATTTTCTTTTTATTATTTTAGGCACATCCCATTTTCCCATTAGGGAAAACAGGCTGCATTTTTTAAAAAAAGGTGCTGTATTTAAAAAAAGCAATCAGAGACATGGTGGTCTGCTTTCCACAGCAGGCCTTCTTCCCTGTGATTGTAGACATTCCCAATAGGTCGCAAATTGCGCCCAGCCTCATGAATATTGATGAGGCAGGTAATTTGCAACCCCATTCCATTTTGCTAGTCGCAAATTGTGAGTCTCAAAAAATCACACTTTGCGACCTGCGAAATGAAGTGGTCGTACATCTGGTAAAGCAGATCCTAATGATACTTTTTCTCTTCTTGGTATATTTATCTCTTGATTATGGATGAGATGCATGCATGTATGTGTGTACGTTTAGGACAATGATGCAAGACCAAGGTGCATTTTTAGAACATAACTTTGAGCTATATTTGGTTTCTTACTATAATACTTGTAAGAGCTGTAGAAGGAAAAAAACTACTCAGGTAATACCAGAATACACATATACGTGAATGTACTGAGGTAGTATGTTGACCGATGGGGAGCATCAGTCACCAGACTTTTCTTGAGACAGAAAAGGCAGTATGTGTCTAAATTACCATGGCCAGAGGTCATCAAGTTCCCCATAAGAGGAGGCTTGTAGAAACATATTATTTAGCTGCTTAAGAGGTGTGCACCATAATTTAAGAAAGTCTTCCGGCAATTAGAAACAGTTCTAGTTTCCCAAAACATAATAGCAAGTTTGATACTTTTAGAACTGTCTGCTTCATGTGACACTGTCAACAACCAATGCTGCTTCAGAAAAATGAAAGAAATAGAAGTGGAAGGATCTTTCCTAGAGTGTATTGAATCATTCCTGTCAAATAGATATTAAGCTATCTCACTCCCTCTTTTCAGGTCAAAGTTTTGGAAAATACAACACGGGGTGCCTCAAGGCTCAGCCCTGAGCCCCATTTACTTTAAAATAGGCATATATCCATTGCTGACCTTGATTAGATCCTTTGGGATCTCTTTTGTTAATTACGCAGATGATACGCAGCTAATTGTGTCTCTCTAGAAAAACTTCCCTATCTCGACAGGTTACTTCCACGCCTGCATGCAAGGAATGGCCAGTTGGCTTAAAAAAAGCACCTGCCTAAAATTTAACAAAGGTAAAACAGAGTTGTTATGTTGTTCTCCTTCCAAAAACTCCAGCACTCTCCTGAAAATTTCTGCCCCTGGACCAATACAAAGGGCTAAGAAAAATTACAGGTTGTACGAAACCTTGGAGTGTAAGTTGATGAAAAACTCTCCTTAGAAATACACATTAATAAAAGAGTAGCTACATGTTTTGGTCAATTGAGGAACTTGAGGAAAGTTGTCTCTCTATTGTCCCAGCCAGAAAAAAAGCAGGCTGTACAAGGGGAAAGCTTGAGCTGGTTAGACTATTGTAACATGCTCCTTTTGGGACCTTCGGATTATATAATCAATAGGCTGTTCAGGGTACAGAAATTTGCTGCAAAACTGGCCTTGAATAAATCAAGAACTGATTCTTCCTCAGCTGCGCTGAAATCCTACACAGGCTGCCGGTGAGAGAAAGAATCAGTTTCAAAGCTTATGCATTGTATATAAGACCCTGAAAGGATTTGAACCATTAACATTACAAAACATTTTTTTTACTACAGGCCAAGCCAAATTTGGTCTCTATACAGAAATTTTGGAAAACTAGGGCAGTTGGAGTACTTTGCAGATTAAGGCTGCCCAGATGTCGAATCCACCACAGAGCTAGTAAAAACTTGAACGGTTTTAGAAAAACTTAAAAACGTGGCTCTTTAAAAAAAAAAGAACCAGGCATAAGTGAAGGGAGCCCCGGACCAATCAGCAAAGGCATCAGTGCATTATGTAGATATGAAAAACGGCAGTGAGGTTGTAATTGTGAATGCCGTGCTCTGTAAATGTTTGTTATTGAAATATTTCATGGTTCAGCCTTGTACAGTGATATACGGTAAACAATGTGCAGGGATAGCAAATGGCTCAGAGAAGAAACTGCTAGTTTGTTTCACAGGCATGTAAAATTACCTGCACAGATGGTCTTGGTGTTGAGGAGTGGAGCGCTTCTCAGACACACACACAACCAGCTCACACACACACACACACACACACACATACACGTTTTATTTTTATTTTCTCATCATGGCACTGTAGTGTTATTATGGACACTGTGCTGTTTTTCATTTATATTGCACAAAATGCAAGTAGGCTTCCATGCACCACATTCTGCACTTCCTTTGTCAGACTTTTCATTTTTGGAGACTTGGTGCTGCCTTTTCATAGTAAATGTTTAGGCCTATTTGATTGTGGGTGATATAAGTTCCGTAAAATGTTGTCCACCTGGTGCTTCCTTTATATATCCCCTTTGGAATCTGGGCATTTTGCTGCTGCATATGCTAGTTGCTTGGGAGGCAGGGTCCCTGTAGTCCTTGTGAAGGCCTCCAAAGTATTTTACTAAAATACAAAAGGTTGAGGGGCAGATTTACAAGCCCCTTGCGCCGCTTTTACACCGCTGTTGTGTCACTTTTATGATGCAGCTGTGGCGCAAAAGATGCGCCATGGTGCGGGGTATTTACAACGTGACGCATCTCCCAGATGCTTCACTTTGTAAAGACCTGCGCCAGAAGAGGCGTATCATCGCAGTGGGAGGCGTTCCGGCGCAGGATTTCACTTAGTCACTTTTGGGCCCATGCTGCGTCAAAACCCTGCGCCTGCTTGAAGCAGGCATATGGATTGACGCAGCATTGTGCACATAGGGCCCCGCTGATCATTGCTGGAGCTCCATCGCGCTTGCGACGCAACTCAAACTATGCGCCACTTTTACGACACAGATGCGTGACGCATCTGTGCCGTTTTTTCCCCATGGTGCGCCGCATTGTAAATGCAGCGCATCATGGGTGGGGGAGCTGCGGCGCACAATTACTGGCGCATCCCTGCCGATATGCAGGGATGCACCAGTAATTGTAAATCTGCCCCTGAGTTTTTTCACAACTTACTGTGTCTGCCAGAAGCCTAGGCCTGGGAAAGTCTGTAAACTGATTTTCAATGTTTGTATTGTAGATTCCATGATGCTGATTTGATGTTGTAAATGGTCAGACAGGCATTTTTTCCATGATTGTATCTGTTGTGCCAGTAAAGCAGTTTATCAACCTATTTTGTGTAACTTGGAATGTGAGCTTCTTCAGATTTTCTTCATAAGGTAATCTTTTTTCCATTCTGTCTTCTGGAGTCAAAGTCAAAATCCCCTTTAACCAATTGGCTGCTAGGCGTTTCCCCCCCCTGTGCTGGAAAATGCCATTTTAGTGGCACCATGACGAGCTCAGCTCGTCATCAGCACACGACACCCGTGGGTGATGACGAGCTGAGCTCGTCATCAGCATCGAAGGGGTTAACTGAACCTTATTTGACTATTGTGAATCGCCCTTTCCATAGACAGCTTTTAACGAGGTTCCGTTTTAATATGATACACTTAACTTTGGGTGAATTCCCAACTTGGTGCAAGCCGGAAGACTGTAACCCTTGCAAATGTGATAATTTTTCAAACCAGGACACGTTGCATTTCGTCATGTTTAGTGACTTTTATCAAGAAATGAGAAAAAAATATCTGCTACCACTGTTGAAAGAGGCCGGCTTCATACAAGTCAGACCAGCTCTCTTATATTTACAAATGCTAAGTTGTCCTTTGGTCATGTTTTGTGTTGCGAGCTTTCTGGTGGCTGCTGTTCGGAAAAAGAATACATTAGATAGACTGGTAAATGCTATGTAGGGGATAAAATTCTCTTATTGATGTGCCTTCTCTTGTTTACCTGGCACTTTGCAATTTGGACATATATGACGAGAGCAGGCCTCCCAGATGCATTAAGTGATGATATGTGTATTATGTCCTTATGAACTACCTCTAGTGTAAATATTATTTTTTAGTCTGAATTTTAATGTAATTGTGTTTTACGCAATCGGACATCTGAATGTATTGAGATTTTTCTACATTTTACATTGTACCTTAAAATCACGTTTGTTTCTTGAAATCTACTATGTGTATATAATTGTATATATGTATATATGTTCATGATTGTCTTTTTATGATTTTTAATAATCGAAATAAAATGCTTTGACTTTGTCTTCTGGAGTCTGGATTTGGTGAGGATGTGGTAGCCACGTATGCAACTTTCCAATGTTTACATTGTGTCTGTGGGGTGGGGTGTCCAGATCGAGGATAATGCTTGTAGTGGCCTAAGGTACATTTCTACGGGAAATGTGGTAGATTGTGCTTGTTTGGTTCCTGTGAGTGGCATGGGTTACTGTAGTGGATAAAAATATATATTTAAATTGTACGCGTTTTTTCATTGTCTCTGCTGGGGTCCCGTATGGGGCCTAGCTTTAAGATTTTACACTCAAACACTATAACGATGGTTTTGTTTCAGAAGCTAAGGCACTGTTCATGCCTGAGCTCGCATCCATATTAATCTTTCTTGCAGTTCTTCATGGATTTGCTGGGTATGATTTTTTTTATTTAGTCTGCATGACCAGTCAGCCAATTTAGGTACCTAATATTGTCTGGTGTAGGCCTGATTCTTATCTTCTCTTCTCTGTATTTTTTTAATTTCCACTCTAATGTCCCATGATCGTTACGGGCTTTGGGGTTGCCAAATACACTTTCTTTGAGTTCTCTCCATTTTAGCCACGTGTTTTCTTGAATCCTTTGTGCAGTTGATCCTTTCAAGATTCACAGATCTCTTCTTTAATCTTCCTGCATTATTTTTCATGTGTCTGTTGCAGTTTTGGAAGTACTAGTAATCACTGGTCTAACGAACTATTAATACATCTTTATGCATATTTCCACTGTGCTTGAGAAAGAGGTAGAATGGGGACAGTCCCAGAGGTGGAAACTCCTTTCCTTGACCTTCATGCATTTTCGCTATGGTGTTTTTGAGAGTTTTAGAGGCCCTGGAGTGGCTACATATATTTTGATTAATTGTTCAGCATTTCTCAGGATGCCAAGTGAGGTTCTGGGAATGTTAGTGCCCAGGGGTAGCCAAATATATATGCTTTTAATTCTTCATATATTCCACAGTTTTGTTGGGGGTGATGGCGGCCCCTAGAGAGTGGCTGACGCTTCCCTTTATTCTCTGGTAATGTTCCTGGGTGTCTGCAAGGAACCTTGAAGTAGTAACGTCCATTGGGTAGCCACGATTTATTCTTTGACTTTTCTGCATTTTTTTCATGTGACTGCTATGGATTTGGAAGCTGTAGATACTCTGGGGGTGGGATGGTGGAATAAGGTTGGTCCTTATAGTAACCTGAAATTGTAACCTCCGACGATGGCTGAAGCAAAACTGCCTATTAATTTTTTATACTTGCAACCAAATTGACTGACCACTTAAAAATGTAAAGAAAGTCATGACCCACAACAAAGAATATCATCACATTGAGCATAGTATGCAAAGAAGATGCCGATCAAATATTGTAGCCTGTTCTCAGGGTGTAGTTATTCAGGTACTGGCAGTAAATAAAAGAATGGATTAAAATTGCCAATGCGGATTCCTGGACTCCAGTTTGTTCACATAATGAAGAACGTTCACTCATGGAGAAGAAATTCATGCCACACTTGAGTTGTGTCCGTGCCCGTGCCCGAGTGTGATTGAGGGTTAATATTGCAGTGGTGACTAGTATATACATGAAAATACACATTCAACTGGAAGCTAAAGAGGTGTTTTTAAAACACCCAGCGATTGTTTATGTGAAGACATCATTTAGATAACTAATTTTACGCTAAACATGCTCTTTTTTTATTTATTCAATAATCATCAGTAAGGGCCTGCTGTGTGAGGGAAATACATTCTCTAGACTAGTTTCAGTCCCTAAAGAGACAATCTATTTTTTTTACATGGCTCTACATCTACATCTGTTACGGTATTCACAGTTCATCACTCTCCCGCAAAATGTAGTTGGTCCTTCCATCTGTCACTCAAAGGATGGATGCTCTCCCAAGCCAATGGCCCAGGGTGCTGCTGTTGCTTTTCGACACTGCCCACTGATTCCAAAGGTCCTGCACAAAATGTAATCACAATGTTCAGAAGTGCTCTTGTAGCTCCCAGTTGGCGCGTGATGCAGTCATTTGCATTCAGTCTCTCTGCCCATCGGTACTGTGGTTGCTGCCATCGTCCCCTAATTCATTAGACTATTTTATGTGCTCCAGTTGATGCATCTGGTGGATTATAGATTGAGGCCCTCCTTTATGAGGAATTGGCATAGGGCCGTTCCACAAGTCTTCTTGCTGCCCTGCCCTGTGCCAATGTGATAGGGCAGGAATGCACCATATTTATGAAATATGGTGCATTTCTGTCCTTTCTGTGAATATTTAAATCTGCATCAAAATTCATGGGTGTTTTGTGGGAGCACCCACCGCAATGCCCAAGGTACGCCTCCATGATGTAGAGTACGGCAAGGCAGTGACTTGCGCTGCTTTATCTTAATCCATATCTATGAGGGCATTCAAAGCCACGCGGAGTTGCTTTGCGCCACCTCATAATTATGATTGAGAGGCTTGCACTGCCAGAGCATCAAAAAATGTGATCAGGTGGTGTAAGCCTCTCATAAATAAGCCCCTGAGTTCTTGGTGGTCCAGAGACAGGGTAATTATGAGGAAGTAATGCCTAGGTATGATCAAAGTTGAGTTTTTTGCAATTTAAACAGTTCAGGAAAACTTCACAGTTTATCTTTGCCTTGACAGTTTTTTCTGAATTGCAAGACACTTTTCACTGCGATCAAATTCAGCCAAGATGGAAATGTATGCATGAAATATCTGGCCTCGTTTTCCTTTTGTAAGGTTTGTCTATGCTCTGTGGTAATTGAATTCAGAATGTTTCTCTGTAAGTTTACCTTTCGCAGATCTTTTTTATGCACAGTGGCATAGGACAGATCCCTGTTGTCTGCGAAGCATATTCTGCGCAGAATCATTTTGTTAGAGCTAAATACAGTTATGTGCAACATAAATTCCCACAAGTCATGTTTTTGATTCAAACAAGACAAAAGGAACATTTATTCAACCTTTGTGAAGTTTTTCCCTAACTTCAAGAAGGTTCCATAATACTTTTCGCACACATAATAATTACTTGTCAGTGTGCCAGGAATCTTCCTCTCAAGTCATCCTCTGCCAGTCACTAGGCTTCCTTTATTGCTCTTCCCATTGCTTAGAAGTAAAAAAGGAACTCCTTATAAATGGTATATTTTACTTTTGGCACATTCTAGTTTGAGAGTTCAATGGGCACGTTTTGGGTTGCTAATGTCAAACTGTGTCATCTGTGCTGTATGTTATTCGTTGGCTGGCCTTGGCTGGGTCTGCCTTAAAATTCGAAAGTAATCATTTTTTTGTAGGCTCGGATTTTCTAGGGCTCACCAAGTCCTCCAAGAGCCACCATTTAAGCCTTTGAATGCAGCGTTTTTGCCATTTTTCTGGGGAATAATATCTTTTTGGATTTATCCTCTACTGATTTCTATGGTGACGTCTTTACTCAGGAACCTTGCCTTTTTGTATTTCCTATGACAGTTATAATAAGCTCTGATCCCGAATGTAAACCCAATATGCATATTTGCACTTCCTGCGCCCATCGGCATGTCTATGATGCCTTGAAGACGCCTTCCGGTGCATGTTGGTCCCTACAAAACCATTTACAAACAAAAATATAAATTGATTCCCCTGAAGTTCAGCAATTGCAGCTTCAGTGGTACTCTGTTGTGCTATTTACAGTGCATGACAGATTTCCGAATTTCTGCACTCTCTTTCTGAACTATGGGTAGGTCCTTCTGGTCACAAGCCATCTGAGGCAGTGCTCAACCAGTGGACTAGTCGATCATGTCTACCACCTGTGCAGTAGCTGATCTGCTGCTGCCTGATGGTGTCAAAGGCCATCTGGTGGGAGGTATGGCAACTTAAAGGGCAGACATGAACAGCGTATCCACTGCAGATATTAGCAGTGCTGTTGATTGGATGGCACCGTCCACCTTTACTATTAAGTGTACATTGCCTCTGACACCATAGATCTCACAAATTATTTATCTTCATCAGTTTTTCCCTCAAAGGAGTAATTAATTGTCCTGTATCTAGCCAGGGAAAGTCACTTGTTTCAAGAAGAGTTTTATGCCTTAGTGTGAGATACGTCTCTCACTGTATGTCCTATTATTTATGGATCATAGGGCATGCATTTCTCCTGGCTCTGGAGTTGAGCCTACGCGTTTCGACCTTTTTAATCTTGACAGGAGAAGTTGTTTGGACAGGTCTTCATCAGGGCTCGCTGTAGGTGCTGTGGGACATCATGTTACACCTGGGGAGGGTTGTAAGGGGCATGTTTTAGTACTTGGATCTGAAATATAGGACCAAGAGCAGTGCTTTTTTTGGTATTTTCAGGTGCTGGTTAGTACATATTAAGATCACGTACCCAATTTCAGTGGAGGCGATTCTGCATGTCGTGTTTACATGTTAGTCGCAGAAGGCAATGTGGTGATGATTCCCACGGGGGCGTTGTGGAACTGTGGACCCGCAGTCTGAATGTACTGCGGAAAAAGTGAGGAAATGAATGCAGTGTCATAGTGTGTCAATGGCGTTCTGTAGACATATATCATGTTGCATTGGGGAGCCTAATGCATGGTTCGTGGGAAATAGCGAAAATGCCTGTTTTTTATGTCTTTAAAATGCGTGGAAAGGTTACACTTTGTTATTCAATATGATTCTCAAAGATACTTAATGGAAAGGGGCGACCATTCGGTCCCCCCGAACGTATGGCGGAGTACCACGATCCCCCCGGGAAGCCATCTTGGGCGGGAGGCGCGTCTCGGCTGGTATGCCCGAAGCGGCGTAGCCGGGGCGCGCTCTTTTCCCGCCCTGGAGTGGGCTGGCCTAGACACTGACGCGGCCGGCCACGCCCTTGGGGGCAGGCAGGGGCGGGTTTACGCCCGCCCTGAAGACGGATAAAAGGAGCAACAAGCCAAGAAAGCATCCTCTTGTTCCTGTGCTCTAAAGCTGCACCTCCTCGCTGCACGTGAGCTCGAGACGGAACGAAGAGCCAATTTTGAGCGTGGTAATCTTTCTTTTGTCTTACAGATACTCTGTCGGAGAATGCCTAAGAAAGTCGGAAAACGAATGACTACCGACCAGATGCTGCGTGTACTCATGAAAGAAGTGACCGATCTGAAGAAACGGATGGCGGATAGAGACGGGGAAGGGGGACCGAAACGACCCTTGGCAGGAGCTGCTCCGGGAGGAAAAGGCAAGAGGCCCAGAAGGGGAGCAGCTGGGGGGGACATCCCGGTTCCCTGTGCCCCACTCGAAGAGCCAACTCCGGTGCCGGCAGAGGGGAATCCGATTCCCGTGGTGATCACCCCCGCGTCCGGGGGGGATATGCCGCCCGAGCTGGCAGCACAATTAGCAGCGTGGTTGGGAAAAGAAAGCGAGGGCGCCACGGCTGACGACGCACGGGTGTTGATGAAGCAACTGCGTGAAACGAGGGAGGCGGCGAAGGCATCATCGCCAGTTATCACGCCGGCTGCGGCAATAGAAAAACCACCAGGAACAGGTCCAGCCGCAGATACAGCTTCCGGTTCAGGTAAGCGGCCATTGCCGATTGCGAGGGA
Source organism: Lissotriton vulgaris (assembly GCF_964263255.1). Taxonomy (NCBI): domain Eukaryota; kingdom Metazoa; phylum Chordata; class Amphibia; order Caudata; family Salamandridae; genus Lissotriton; species Lissotriton vulgaris. The sequence goes on from NC_141693.1 coordinate 1,070,938,318, forward strand.
CGAGTCTGCACCTTCACGAAGGGAAAAGTTGGGTCAACATGTCCCTCTGGCTATTAAGGAGAAGATATGGGCAGATGAATATGTAAACATCTTCTCGTTGCTTACCGATCATTATGAGATGGAGCATGTTAAGAGCCAAAAGGAGCTCATGCATCCGAGTGTTTGGCGCGCAAAGATGGCCGCCTTTAAAGTTGATGAAAACATTGGGATTGTTATGATTCTGTTTCATGGTCAAAAATGGAGAGTACTGGTATGTTAAAAGTACCATTAGTAGGGAGTAGCGGGGGTGAATCCTCCCGCCAATATGCCGGGACCCCCTTTCGATCAGGTACAGGTAACGAGTACAACTCAAGGCCAAACGGCAACACAGGTAAAAGGGGGATTTGTTGGAACTTCAACAGAGGTAAATGTACGACGCCCCAGGGGTCATGTAAATTCCGTCATGAATGTGGAGGGTGTGGGCAGCCATCCCATCCGGAGTCCATGTGCAGAGCCAAAACGGGTGTTAACGGGGGGAGAGGAGGCGCCAAACAGGTCTAAAATAGTCCGAGGGGCGCCTTTACCTACTCCGGTTGATACCATGGCAATGATTCCTTGGCTCAGCGAATACCCGGATCACTCTTCCGCTGGGGTGTTGAGGAACGGGTTTTCATATGGTTTCCGCATCCCAGTGGGGGAGTTTCGGGGTGTAAGAAAATGTAAAAATCAAATATCGGTCTTGCAACATACGACCGTGGTACAGGAAAAGATTGGGAAAGAGGTTACTCGAGGTCGAGTCGCCGGTCCATTTGATGAGCCACCGTGTGCTAACTTTGTTTGTTCTCCTTTGGGGGTGGTCCCTAAGAAGGACCCGGGTGAGTTCCGACTGATACATAACTTATCAGCCCCACGTGGTCTGTCCGTAAATGAAGCAATAGACCCGGATGTGTGTTCGGTGCGGTACGCATCTTTCGATGAGGCCGTGGCCATGTTGAATCGCCTAGGGCCCGGGGCGCTGATGGCAAAGTCAGATATTGAGTCAGCGTTCCGGTTGCTCCCGGTACACCCAGACGATCAGCGTCTCCTTGGTTTCATGTTTCAGGGTCAGTATTACATGGATAGATGTATGCCAATGGGTTGCTCTATTTCTTGTGCATATTTTGAACAGTTCAGTTGTTTTCTGCAATGGGTCTTCACAAGGAAGACGGGTTTACAGCATGTCATGCATTACCTCGATGATTTCTTGTTTCTGGGGGCGGCCGGGGGTCCCGAATGTGGACAGGCTTTGAATGAATTTTGTATTTTAATGAAGCATTTCGGTGTGCCATTGGCACCAGGTAAGACTGTGGGTCCCTCGACTTGCCTCGAGTTCCTGGGGATCGAACTCGACTCTGTGGAAGGTTGTTTTAGATTACCTAAAGAGAAGGTGATAAGATTCAGGGCTGCCCTGGAAGCTTGTATTAGCGAGTCCAAGGTCAGGCTGCATCAGTTGCAACAATTGGTGGGACAGCTGAATTTTGCCCTGAGAGTCATGCCGATGGCCCGCCCCTTTTCCCGCTCGATCGCTCAAGCCATGGTCGGCCTGAAGGAGGGTCATCATCGCACACGGTTATCGGCAGAGGTTCGTCAGGACATGCGCATTTGGTTGGCATTTCTGGCGGATTTCAATGGTCGAATTGTCTGGAACAAACCGGCGGTGTCCTCCGAGGAGCTGGGGCTGTGGACAGATTCGGCAGGGAACACTGGTTTTGGTGCCATATTCGGCACACGATGGTCGGCTCAAAAATGGCCGTTATGGTGGCATGAGTGTGGACTGACTAGTAACATTGCCTTTTTGGAACTTTTTCCCATTCTTGTGGCCCTGAAAACTTGGCCCGAAGGGTTCAGAGATCACTCTGTAGTGTTTTGGTCTGATAACATGACCGTGGTTGAGTGTATCAACAGCCAGGCAGCACGATGCAAATGGATTCTGAGATTGCTCAAAGAAATTGTGTTATTTTGTATGCAGTTGAATGTACTATTCAAAGCAAGACATGTGCCAGGGGTAATGAATAAAGCGGCTGATGCGCTTTCTCGTTTTCGTATGCAGGCCTTCTGGGGTTTTCTGCCCACAGCGGACCCGGTGGCGGCACCCTTCCCCGAAGCTCTCTGGTCTCTCGGTGCCCCGAATTACAGAACCTCGTGGGAGAGAGTTTAGCACCCAGGACGAGGAAGGCATACCAAGGGGCGTTCCGATCCTACTGGGCCTTTGTGGGGGATGCTAGGAGGGAGCTTTGGGGCCAGGAGGAAGTGGTAGTGGATTTTCTGCTGTCCTTACATCAGGCAGGCAAATCAGTGGCTACGGCCCAGAGGCATCGGGCCGCCATTTCCTTTATGGCAAGGGCTCATGGGATCCAGGACCCGACTGCGTCTTTCGTTGTGCAAAAAGCGCTACGTGGGTGGCAACGCCTTGAGGGTCGCAGAGTAGATGAAAGGCGCCCGATAGGTCTGGATAGGTTGGCTTTGTTGTTATCTGTACTTCCTGCAACCTGTTCATCCCGGTATGAAGCAGTGTTATTCCGAGCCGCTTTTGTGCTAGCATTCCATGGGGCTATGCGGGTGAGCGAACTAGTGGCAAGGAACAAGCAGGATACCATGGGGGGACTGTGCCGAGAGCACGTCCAAGTCAGGGGGGAGACAATGACTGTCTCATTTGTCAAGTCCAAGACCGATCAGGGTTCGATGGGGGACTGCATAATGATACGAAGGATTCCCGGGTCGTCCATGTGCCCGGTGGGTTGCGTTGAGGAATATTTAGCGCAAAGGGTGGCATCATGGGGGGGGACCTTGTTGAGACACGCTGACGCCACCCCACTGACGAGGTTTCAGTTTCAGCGGGTGCTTGCGATGTCGATTTCTGCCGCGGGCATGAACCCCGGCGAGTTTGGGACCCATTCCTTTCGGATAAGGGCTGCTACCGAGGCTACAGCCAGGGGTCTGAATGTCGATCAAGTAAAACGTGTGGGGCGTTGGTCCTCGAATTGTTATAAAAGATATGTGCGGTTGCACATGTTGTGAAGCTGTAATGATGTACTCACGCTTCTTGTTTTTGTTTGGTTTCAGTTACGCGAGCCTACGAGGCGGGGCGAACTGTGCAGTCAACCCAACACCGGGTCAGCGGTCAGACATCACCGGCTGCGAAAAAGGAGGTGTGGGTCGTGGGCCACTCATACGTGAGGCGTGCCGCGGACGTATTCAAAGCAGGTGACATGATTCACGTGGCTGGGGAATACGGGTACAGTGTGTCCTTCTACGGAAAGGGCGGGCTCTGTATTGACCAGTTTCGATCATTTTTCGAGGGTTTGTTAGGGCGGACAAGGTCACCGCCGTCTGTAGTCATAGTACATCTTGGGGGCAATGATTTGGTGACCACTGGTAGACGACTTCTTCTTGAGGCGATGCTTTCCACGGTAAGTTGGTTAGCGAGAAGAGTTCCAGGGTGCACAATTGCATGGTCCCATATGATCCCACGGAAAGTGTGGCGGGGGGCTCTTTCGGTCTCTGCTCTGAATCATTCAGTAAGGAAAATTAATAATAAAGTGAGTAGACTGTTCTGTTCAAGTACACTGCATTCTATTTCGCATGGTTGTATTAAAGGGGACAGTATGTATTTGGGGGATGGTGTTCATTTGTCTCGAATGGGGAATGAGTTACTCATAGGAGACCTGATAGCTTGGTTGAAAACTTTAATACATGACCTTTAGGCAGGAGTGTTGTGGGGGGTCCGGATAGCCGGTCAACTATCCGGCCTGTGGCGGTAAGGTCATGATCGGTGAGCAGTAATTGGAGGATCCCTATGGGTGGGCGTCACCCATTACGGATGGGAGCGCTCAAGGGAGGTGGCCATTGGCCCCTCAACGGGGAGGCGGTACCTTCTAAGGATGGGCCGCCGAAAGAAAAGGAAAGGCGGTCAAGGCCCCTTCCTGGGTAGGAGGGGCTACAGCCCCCTCCTGGGGAATTTCCCGGGGCCAGGACATCTGCGACGGCAGATGTGGTAAGTTGTGTGGGGTTTGGGAGGGGGTCTACGCTACCTTCTAGATACCTCACAAGTGTCCTCGGACGACCTTTAAATGGCGTCGAGTTTATTGGGGCCCCCGTCAAGTCAAGGGAAATTGGTAAATGCACTTGAGGTACACCTCTGTGCGGTCGCCCCTCACAAGTGAGGGGGATATGTCTGGTTTAGGGATCCTGACACCGGTTACGACCTTGCCGTTGGCCCTTAAACGTTAGGATGTACAATTTCAAGTTAAATGTTTTGTAGGATGTTAGTTCGGCTAGGAGAACCTTTGTATTAGAGAATATGTTAAGGTTAGCCAAACATCGCAATGTGGAAATGAAATTGTACATTAATATGAAACTGTTATTTTAATGTTTTAATTTTGTTTCATATTTTAATAAATACGGCCGGGAGGGTCACTCCCTCCCGTCTTCCAAAAGTTCAGAACCGTTTCCGGTGTTCCATCCTTGGGGATTGTGTTGAGAGGGGGTGGCGGGTATCTCAGCCATATGGAAAGGGGCGACCATTCGGTCCCCCCGAACGTATGGCGGAGTACCACGATCCCCCCGGGAAGCCATCTTGGGCGGGAGGCGCGTCTCGGCTGGTATGCCCGAAGCGGCGTAGCCGGGGCGCGCTCTTTTCCCGCCCTGGAGTGGGCTGGCCTAGACACTGACACGGCCGGCCACGCCCTTGGGGGCAGGCAGGGGCGGGTTTACGCCCGCCCTGAAGACGGATAAAAGGAGCAACAAGCCAAGAAAGCATCCTCTTGTTCCTGTGCTCTAAAGCTGCACCTCCTCGCTGCACGTGAGCTCGAGACAGAACGAAGAGCCAATTTTGACCCACCCACCAGCCCCTGAGGACAGCAAGTGGTTTTGAATAAAATTTGATGTGGTAACGCTAATTTTTTGCAGGTTGTGATGATTGTCGTGATAACTTTGAATATGCAATAAAGAATGGTCAAATTGTAGTTTGTTTTTGCAAATAAAGTAATGATGCACTAGTGTTGATCAGTAATCATGCCTTTTAATAAGTGGTAATTGTTACTGTCTTTTAGTAATTTAGTAATTTAGTAGTTTAGTTAGAATTGTCGTATTTATTTTGGTCGGGCGGTAAGGTCATGATCGGTGAGCAGTAATTGGAGGATCCCTATGGGTGGGCGTCACCCATTACGGATGGGAGCGCTCAAGGGAGGTGGCCATTGGCCCCTCAACGGGGAGGCGGTACCTTCTAAGGATGGGCCGCCGAAAGAAAAGGAAAGGCGGTCAAGGCCCCTTCCTGGGTAGGAGGGGCTACAGCCCCCTCCTGGGGAATTTCCCGGGGCCAGGACATCTGCGACGGCAGATGTGGTAAGTTGTGTGGGGTTTGGGAGGGGGTCTACGCTACCTTCTAGATACCTCACACGTGTCCTCGGACGACCTTTAAATGGCGTCGAGTTTATTGGGGCCCCCGTCAAGTCAAGGGAAATTGGTAAATGCACTTGAGGTACACCTCTGTGCGGTCGCCCCTCACAAGTGAGGGGGATATGTCTGGTTTAGGGATCCTGACACCGGTTACGACCTTGCCGTTGGCCCTTAAACGTTAGGATGTACAATTTCAAGTTAAATGTTTTGTAGGATGTTAGTTCGGCTAGGAGAACCTTTGTATTAGAGAATATGTTAAGGTTAGCCAAACATCGCAATGTGGAAATGAAATTGTACATTAATATGAAACTGTTATTTTAATGTTTTAATTTTGTTTCATATTTTAATAAATACGGCCGGGAGGGTCACTCCCTCCCGTCTTCCAAAAGTTCAGAACCGTTTCCGGTGTCCCATCCTTGGGGATTGTGTTGAGAGGGGGTGGCGGGTATCTCAGCCATATGAGTCTGGGGCCCGCCATGGGCATCGTGTACCTGGGGGTGATCGGAGTGATCGGTGTCCGCTTTTCCTTTTTCTTTAGATTCGGCACGGCGTCCTCTCGCGGAGCAGTCTATCCGCGGGGTAGAGGCCCGAGGGGGAATGCCTTTCTTTGGTTTCAGCGTCTCCTCGCAAAGCGTGTCGCTCCTCTGCCGGCTCTCGCTGTGTTAGTTTTAAACAGCGCGCGTCCGGCGTGGAATCTTTCACCGGGGGTGTGAAAGAAAGAGGCGTTCTCATTGGTGGGTTCGCCGGCTTGTGTGCAACGGCGCTCCTGATTGGTCAATGTCTTCGCGTCGTGGGCATGTGATCTCGTTGCTATGAGATCGGGACGCTTTTTGCGATCGACATAGATGAAGGCTGAGGTTATTGCACTTGGTTTTGTGTTATGGTTAACACGTGAAGCTGGATATTTCCGCTAATTCATTTAATCCGTGGTTTACAGTGTCAAGATACATGATGGTTTTAGCTTCTTGCTTTGACAAGTTATTGGCCACATTTTTACCTTTAACATGTTTTACCACTGTCCATTTGAAGTCGTCTGGTCCATGATGTTTTTCAATACAGTAGGGGACCAAGGGTGCATTTTCTTTCTTACATCGAATCCTGGAACGGTGTTGGGATATTCTTGTTTTTATGGGTTGGCTCGTTTTGCCAACGTACGCAAATCCACAAGGGCATATGACACAATAGATAACGTTACAAGTGTTACAGTTTGTGAACACGTCGTGTTTGATTTGTTTCTGGCCGTATGAGAATATTGATCCTTCTATAGTGCTGTCGCAGGAAATGCAGTTTCCACATTTGTGGTGTCCTCTGACAGGTGGAAGGTTCAGAAGTGACTGAATGGAACTTTCTTGCCTTGGCAGTGATGTATCTGCTCGGACCAGTTTATTTCTCACACTCTCGTTCTTTTTCAGTGCGAAGATAGGTGGGACATCAAAAGGTTTCAGGCTCCGTACTGTGTTCCAATTTTTGGAGACTATTTTCTTGATTTCTGTGGTTGCTCCAGAAAAGGTTGTCACGCATACAATTGGGGTGTCTTCCTTGTTCTTTTCTTTGGGAATTAAGAGGGTGTCTCTAGGGATGTACCAAGTTCTCTTCATGGTTCTCTTCAATAACTTCTTGGGATCTCCTCTCTCGCTCAACTTATGCATCAGCTCCTGGGCATGGTAGAAGTAGTCGGTTTTCTTTTTACAATTCCTACGCAATCTCATGAATTGACTTAGTGGTAGATTTTCACAGAGATTGCGTTGGTGGAAGCTGGAGAAGTGTAGGAAAGTGTTCCGGTCAGTCTCTTTGGTATATAAGGTGGTATACATGATGCCATCTTCGTGTTTAACCATCAGGTCCAAAAAATTGATTTGTGTTTTATTGTATGCCAAGGTGAATTGGATGTTGGGATTGCGGTCATTTAGCCAGACAACGAATTCTTTTAGTTGATGTTCTTCGCCTCTCCATAGCATGAAGACGTCGTCTATATAGCGACGCCAAATTTTTATATGCCCATCAAATGGATTGTTGTTGTAAATCCAAGTGGCTTCGTATAAGGCCATGTACATGATGGCCATTTCTGGCGCAAATGGACATCCCATGGCCGTCCCCATAGTTTGGAGGTATTGGACGTTGTTGAATTTGAAAAAATTGAATTTCAAGCAGATTTCCGCTAGTTTCAGTAAGAAATCTGTGGGGACATTGTGTGGTCTTTCTCTCTTTTCGAGGAAGAATTCTAGGGCTTCCAAGCCATCCTCTTGGGGGATATTGGAGTATAAACTGACACCGGTTACGACCTTGCCGTTGGCCCTTAAACGTTAGGATGTACAATTTCAAGTTAAATGTTTTGTAGGATGTTAGTTCGGCTAGGAGAACCTTTGTATTAGAGAATATGTTAAGGTTAGCCAAACATCGCAATGTGGAAATGAAATTGTACATTAATATGAAACTGTTATTTTAATGTTTTAATTTTGTTTCATATTTTAATAAATACGGCCGGGAGGGTCACTCCCTCCCGTCTTCCAAAAGTTCAGAACCGTTTCCGGTGTCCCATCCTTGGGGATTGTGTTGAGAGGGGGTGGCGGGTATCTCAGCCATATGAGTCTGGGGCCCGCCATGGGCATCGTGTACCTGGGGGTGATCGGAGTGATCGGTGTCCGCTTTTCCTTTTTCTTTAGATTCGGCACGGCGTCCTCTCGCGGAGCAGTCTATCCGCGGGGTAGAGGCCCGAGGGGGAATGCCTTTCTTTGGTTTCAGCGTCTCCTCGCAAAGCGTGTCGCTCCTCTGCCGGCTCTCGCTGTGTTAGTTTTAAACAGCGCGCGTCCGGCGTGGAATCTTTCACCGGGGGTGTGAAAGAAAGAGGCGTTCTCATTGGTGGGTTCGCCGGCTTGTGTGCAACGGCGCTCCTGATTGGTCAATGTCTTCGCGTCGTGGGCATGTGATCTCGTTGCTATGAGATCGGGACGCTTTTTGCGATCGACATAGATGAAGGCTGAGGTTATTGCACTTGGTTTTGTGTTATGGTTAACACGTGAAGCTGGATATTTCCGCTAATTCATTTAATCCGTGGTTTACAGTGTCAAGATACATGATGGTTTTAGCTTCTTGCTTTGACAAGTTATTGGCCACATTTTTACCTTTAACATGTTTTACCACTGTCCATTTGAAGTCGTCTGGTCCATGATGTTTTTCAATACAGTGGGGGACCAAGGGTGCATTTTCTTTCTTACATCGAATCCTGGAACGGTGTTGGGATATTCTTGTTTTTATGGGTTGGCTCGTTTTGCCAACGTACGCAAATCCACAAGGGCATATGACACAATAGATAACGTTACAAGTGTTACAGTTTGTGAACACGTCGTGTTTGATTTGTTTCTGGCCGTATGAGAATATTGATCCTTCTATAGTGCTGTAGCAGGAAATGCAGTTTCCACATTTGTGGTGTCCTCTGACAGGTGGAAGGTTCAGAAGTGACTGAATGGAACTTTCTTGCCTTGGCAGTGATGTATCTGCTCGGACCAGTTTATTTCTCACACTCTCGTTCTTTTTCAGTGCGAAGATAGGTGGGACATCAAAAGGTTTCAGGCTCCGTACTGTGTTCCAATTTTTGGAGACTATTTTCTTGATTTCTGTGGTTGCTCCAGAAAAGGTTGTCACGCATACAATTGGGGTGTCTTCCTTGTTCTTTTCTTTGGGAATTAAGAGGGTGTCTCTAGGGATGTACCAAGTTCTCTTCATGGTTCTCTTCAATAACTTCTTGGGATCTCCTCTCTCGCTCAACTTATGCATCAGCTCCTGGGCATGGTAGAAGTAGTCGGTTTTCTTTTTACAATTCCTACGCAATCTCATGAATTGACTTAGTGGTAGATTTTCACGGAGATTGCGTTGGTGGAAGCTGGAGAAGTGTAGGAAAGTGTTCCGGTCAGTCTCTTTGGTATATAAGGTGGTATACATGATGCCATCTTCGTGTTTAACCATCAGGTCCAAAAAATTGATTTGTGTTTTATTGTATGCCAAGGTGAATTGGATGTTGGGATTGCGGTCATTTAGCCAGACAACGAATTCTTTTAGTTGATGTTCTTCGCCTCTCCATAGCATGAAGACGTCGTCTATATAGCGACGCCAAATTTTTATATGCCCATCAAATGGATTGTTGTTGTAAATCCAAGTGGCTTCGTATAAGGCCATGTACATGATGGCCATTTCTGGCGCAAATGGACATCCCATGGCCGTCCCCCTAGTTTGGAGGTATTGGACGTTGTTGAATTTGAAAAAATTGAATTTCAAGCAGATTTCCGCTAGTTTCAGTAAGAAATCTGTGGGGACATTGTGTGGTCTTTCTCTCTTTTCGAGGAAGAATTCTAGGGCTTCCAAGCCATCCTCTTGGGGGATATTGGAGTATAAACTCACAATGTCCATGGTGACCATAATTTCCATTGACTCTTCAAATGGTTGGCCATCTAGAAAATTTATTGCTTCCATCGTGTCTTTAATGAAGCTTGTGGTCTGGCCAACAAGGGGTTTAAGAAAGGTGTCGACATATTTGGCTGGTCGTTCCAGGATTGAGTTGACTCCCAAAATAATTGGACGGCCAGGAGGGTTCCTGGGGTCCTTATGGATTTTGGGTAGAATATACATCAAAGGTGTTCGTGGGTTCTTGTTTATCAGATATTCTCCCTCCTTTTTGGATAGCCAGCCTTCCTTCCGACCTTGATTTACTAGAGTTTCCAGACGATGTGTCAGTTTATCGTTTCAGTTGTCATTCGTTTTTTTATAGTACTTCTCATCCGCAACTTGCCGTTGGACTTCAGCTTCATACATTTCACGTGGGAGGATGACAATCCCCCCACCTTTTTCCGCCGGCTTGATGATGAGACTTTTGTTGTCCTGGAGTCCCTGTAATGCAATTTTTTCATCCATTTTGAGATTCCATTTGATGTATCTTTTCTTCCTCTTTTCCAGCGTGTCGAGATCACGCAACATGTTCTTTTCGAACGTTAACAGTTCCACAGGCATCTGACTGGAATGTGGGATAAAGGTGGAGGGTTTTTTTAGTCCAGAGTAATTCCTAATCGTTAGGTCTTGCTGGTTTTCGAAGAATATTTTTAGTCTCATTTTTCTGAAAAGTTGGATTATTTCCAATTTGGTCTGGCAGATATCTGGGCGTACTGTCGGAATGAATGTTAGTCCTTTCTGTAACACACTCATTTCACTCTCGGACAGAATGTGATTGGACAGGTTGAAGACTGCGCTTTTATTCGAGTTTACCATCGGTAAACTCGTCTCCTCGTTGTGATTTCTCCTTGGTATTGTTTGTTTGGACGGTTGAACCACCTGTTGCCTCTCGGACGGCCACGAGATCTGCCTCTGCCTCTGTCGGAAAAAGGTGCCTGTTGGTAAAATTGGCGGGCTTGGTCGTCTCTATTGCTGGTGGAGGCGTCGGCGTCACTTGAGTTGGTTGATGCAGAGGAGTCTTCTGAGAATGTTACAAATTGTCTTCTGCTTCTGCCTCCGTATGTACTTAGGGCACTAGTATTTTGTTGTTGTTTGTAGTAGTCCTTTTCCAGATACGGATATGTTTTTTTCTCAGAGTAGTTTGTGATGTCTTTCAATAGTTTTTGTTTTTTGAAGTCTTCTGTTGTTTTCTGGAAGATTTGATTTTCTTTTTCTAATTTACTTAGGAGTGCCTGGGCGTTCTCAATTGCTTTGTTATTCTTAAAAGCTTCTTCCAGTTCCTTAATTAGCTCCTGTTCTTTAAGTCCTAGTCGTTCAGCAGTTTTGATCGAATGGAACATCCAATCTCTTGAGCATTTGGTGCCAATGTGACTAAATCCTTCCAAGTACTCGGGGTCATCAGTAAAGATTACCGGCACATTTTTTACTTGCAATCCAACCGGAGTGGTTCCTGCTCGTAAGTGTTCTAGTAATACCTCCCCATGGAGGGATGTTCTGATTTGCTTTTTCTTCAGGCGGGCAATTTTCTCCAATTCTGTGGATTGGCCAGCTTGAATTGCTGTGTTTCCAGGGTTCAATGTTGATGGTCTCTTCAATAGTGTTTCAATATCTTCCTCTCTAATGCTCAAAGTTTTTGGTTCTGACATTTAGATACCGGAAGGGTACTGATATGACTAATCTTCTCTTTTGTGTTCGCGGGTACGTGAAATTATTAAGTAGCACAGGTGTAAGGGATAAGTTCATGAAATGTTAAGTTTGTTCAAGTGTCACACCAGGGTACCATGGGCGGATTTTGGCAGAAGATGAGATTATGATTCTGCTGAGTGGAGCGTGACGCTCGATGGGGAAAATGGATTTCCAAATAGTCCCTCGTAGACGGGTGTCTACACTATATTTAGCAAAAATCACAGGGGATTGATTCTGTTAAGGTGATCAGAGGCTGGAATCAAGGTAAATACTATTAAGTGTACATTGTCTCTGACACCATAGATCTCACAAATTATTTATTTTCAAAGTCCTATTTATTGACAATGACTGCTTAAATACTTTTAGCACATTATTTTACGAAGAGTTCAAAGAGGTACACACTGGGCGTAAACAAATCGTTTGTGATTATCTCCTTATATCATTAAGCACATTCAACATATATTACAACAAATAACTTGCTGACATCAAAGTAAATCAACGTGAGACAATTAAACAGTACACAGTGATAAAATTAATAAGTTCATATATCAACATTATCTTTACAAATTGATATATCAGGGTCCTACTAGGAATCTAGGAAAGATTTTATGAGTATCCTAGGGGTATGGTATCAGTTTTTCCCTCAAAGGAGTAATTAATTGTCCTGTATCTAGCCAGGGAAAGTCACTTGTTTCAAGAAGAGTTTTATGCCTTAGTGTGAGATACGTCTCTCACTGTATGTCCTATTATTTATGGATCATAGGGCATGCATTTCTCCTGGCTCTGGAGTTGAGCCTACGCGTTTCGACCTTTTTAATCTTGATAGGAGAAGTTGTTTGGACAGGTCTTCATCAGGGCTCGCTGTAGGTGCTGTGGGACATCATGTTACACCTGGGGAGGGTTGTAAGGGGCATGTTTTAGTACTTGGATCTGAAATATAGGACCAAGAGCAGTGCTTTTTTTGGTATTTTCAGGTGCTGGTTAGTACATATTAAGATCACGTACCCAATTTCAGTGGAGGCGATTCTGCATGTCGTGTTTACATGTTAGTCGCAGAAGGCAATGTGGTGATGATTCCCACGGGGGCGTTGTGGAACTGTGGACCCGCAGTCTGAATGTACTGCGGAAAAAGTGAGGAAATGAATTCAGTGTCATAGTGTGTCAATGGCGTTCTGTAGACATATATCATGTTGCATTGGGGAGCCTAATGCATGGTTCGTGGGAAACAGCGGAAATGCCTGTTTTTTATGTCTTTAAAATGCGTGGAAAGGTTACACTTTGTTATTCAATATGATTCTCAAAGATACATAATGAGTCTGGGGCCCGCCATGGGCATCGCGTACCTGGGGGTGATCGGAGTGATCGGTGTCCGCTTTTCCTTTTTCTTTAGATTCGGCACGGCGTCCTCTCGCGGAGCAGTCTATCCGCCGGGTAGAGGCCCGAGGGGGAATGCCTTTCTTTGGTTTCAGCGTCTCCTCGCAAAGCGTGTCGCTCCTCTGCCAGCTCTCGCTGTGTTAGTTTTAAACAGCGCGCGTCCGGCGTGGAATCTTTCACCGGGGGTGTGAAAGAAAGAGGCGTTCTCATTGGTGGGTTCGCCGGCTTGTGTGCAACGGCGCTCCTGATTGGTCAATGTCTTCGCGTCGTGGGCATGTGATCTTGTTGCTATGAGATCGGGACGCTTTTTGCGATCGACATAGATGAAGGCTGAGGTTATTGCACTTGGTTTTGTGTTATGGTTAACACGTGAAGCTGGATATTTCCGCTAATTCATTTAATCGGTGGTTTACAGTGTGAAGATACATGATGGTTTTAGCTTCTTGCTTTGACAAGTTATTGGCCACATTTTTACCTTTAACATGTTTTACCACTGTCCATTTGAAGTCGTCTGGTCCATGATGTTTTTCAATACAGTGGGGGACCATGGGTGCATTTTCTTTCTTACATCGAATCCTGGAACGGTGTTGGGATATTCTTGTTTTTATGGGTTGGCTCGTTTTGCCAACGTACGCAAATCCACAAGGGCATATGACACAATAGATAACGTTACAAGTGTTACAATTTGTGAACACGTCGTGTTTGATTTGTTTCTGGCCGTATGAGAATATTGATCCTTCTATAGTGCTGTCGCAGGAAATGCAGTTTCCACATTTGTGGTGTCCTCTGACAGGTGGAAGGTTCAGAAGTGACTGAATGGAACTTTCTTGCCTTGGCAGTGATGTATCTGCTCGGACCAGTTTATTTCTCACACTCTCGTTCTTTTTCAGTGCGAAGATAGGTGGGACATCAAAAGGTTTCAGGCTCCGTACTGTGTTCCAATTTTTGGAGACTATTTTCTTGATTTCTGTGGTTGCTCCAGAAAAGGTTGTCACGCATACAATTGGGGTGTCTTCCTTGTTCTTTTCTTTGGGAATTAAGAGGGTGTCTCTAGGGATGTACCAAGTTCTCTTCATGGTTCTCTTCAATAACTTCTTGGGATATCCTCTCTCGCTCAACTTATGCATCAGCTCCTGGGCATGGTAGAAGTAGTCGGTTTTCTTTGTACAATTCCTACGCAATCTCATGAATTGACTTAGTGGTAGATTTTCACGGAGATTGCGTTGGTGGAAGCTGGAGAAGTGTAGGAAAGTGTTCCGGTCAGTCTCTTTGGTATATAAGGTGGTATACATGATGCCATCTTCGTGTTTAACCATCAGGTCAAAAAAATTGATTTGTGTTTTATTGTATGCCAAGGTGAATTGGATGTTGGGATTGCGGTCATTTAGCCAGACAACGAATTCTTTTAGTTGATGTTTTTCGCCTCTCCATAGCATGAAGACGTCGTCTATATAGCGACGCCAAACTTTTATATGCCCATCAAATGGATTGTTGTTGTAAATCCAAGTGGCTTCGTATAAGGCCATGTACATTATGCAGAAGCAGAAGACAATTTGTAACATTCTCAGAAGACTCCTCTGCATCAACCAACTCAAGTGACGCCGACGCCTCCACCAGCAATAGAGACGACCAAGCCCGCCAATTTTACCAACAGGCACCTTTTTCCGACAGAGGCAGAGGCAGATCTCGTGGCCGTCCGAGAGGCAACAGGTGGTTCAACCGTCCAAACAAACAATACCAAGGAGAAATCACAACGAGGAGATGAGTTTACCGATGGTAAACTCGAATAAAAGCGCAGTCTTCAACCTGTCCAATCACATTCTGTCCGAGAGTGAAATGAGTGTGTTACAGAAAGGACTAACATTCATTCCGACAGTACGCCCAGATATCTGCCAGACCAAATTGGAAATAATCCAACTTTTCAGAAAAATGAGACTAAAAATATTCTTCGAAAACCAGCAAGACCTAACGATTAGGAATTACTCTGGACTAAAAAAACCCGCCACCTTTTTCCCACATTCCAGTCAGATGCCTGTGGAACTGGTAACATTCGAAAAGAACGTGTTGCGTGATCTCGACACGCTGGAAAAGAGGAAGAAAAGATACATCAAATGGAATCTCAAAATGGATGAAAAAATTGCATTACAGGGACTCCAGGACAACAAAAGTCTCATCATCAAGCCGGCGGACAAAGGTGGGGGGATTGTCATCCTCCCACGTGAAATGTATGAAGCTGAAGTCCAACGGCAAGTTGCGGATGAGAAGTACTATAAAAAAACGAATGACAACTGGAACGATAAACTGACACATCGTCTGGAAACTCTAGTAAATCAAGGTCGGAAGGAAGGCTGGCTATCCAAAAAGGAGGGAGAATATCTGATAAACAAGAACCCACGAACACCTTTGATGTATATTCTACCCAAAATCCATAAGGACCCCAGGAATCCTCCTGGCCGTCCAATTATTTCGGGAGTCAACTCAATCCTGGAACGACCAGCCAAATATGTCGACACCTTTCTTAAACCCCTTGTTGGCCAGACCACAAGCTTCATTAAAGACACGATGGAAGCGATAAATTTTCTAGATGGCCAACCATTTGAAGAGTCAATGGAAATTATGGTCACCATGGACATTGTGAGTTTATACTCCAATATCCCCCAAGAAGATGGCTTGGAAGCCCTAGAATTCTTCCTCGAAAAGAGAGAAAGACCACACAATGTCCCCACAGATTTCTTACTGAAACTAGCGGAAATCTGCTTGAAATTCAATTTTTTCAAATTCAACAACGTCCAATACCTCCAAACTATGGGGACGGCCATGGGATGTCCATTTGCGCCAGAAATGGCCATCATGTACATGGCCTTATACGAAGCCTCTTGGATTTACAACAACAATCCATTTGATGGGCATATAAAAGTTTGGCGTCGCTATATAGACGACGTCTTCATGCTATGGAGAGGCGAAGAACATCAACTAAAAGAATTCGTTGTCTGGCTAAATGACCGCAATCCCAACATCCAATTCACCTTGGCATACAATAAAACACAAATCAATTTTTTGGACCTGATGGTTAAACACGAATATGGCATCATGTATACCACCTTATATACCAAAGAGACTGACCGGAACACTTTCCTACACTTCTCCAGCTTCCACCAACGCAATCTCCGTGAAAATCTACCACTAAGTCAATTCATGAGATTGCGTAGGAATTGTACAAAGAAAACCGACTACTTCTACCATGCCCAGGAGCTGATACATAAGTTGAGCGAGAGAGGATATCCCAAGAAGTTATTGAAGAGAACCATGAAGAGAACTTGGTACATCCCTAGAGACTCCCTCTTAATTCTCAAAGAAAAGAACAAGGAAGACACCCCAATTGTATGCGTGACAACCTTTTCTGGAGCAACCACAGAAATCAAGAAAATAGTCTCCAAAAATTGGAACACAGTACGGAGCCTGAAACCTTTTGATGTCCCACCTATCTTCGCACTGAAAAAGAACGAGAGTGTGAGAAATAAACTGGTCCGAGCAGATACATCACTGCCAAGGCAAGAAAGTTCCATTCAGTCACTTCTGAACCTTCCACCTGTCAGAGGACACCACAAATGTGGAAACTGCATTTCCTGCGACAGCACTATAGAAGGATCAATATTCTCATACGGCCAGAAACAAATCAAACACGACGTGTTCACAAACTGTAACACTTGTAACGTTATCTATTGTGTCATATGCCCTTGTGGATTTGCGTACGTTGGCAAAACGAGCCAACCCATAAAAACAAGAATATCCCAACACCGTTCCAGGATTCGATGTAAGAAAGAAAATGCACCCATGGTCCCCCACTGTATTGAAAAACATCATGGACCAGACGACTTCAAATGGACAGTGGTAAAACATGTTAAAGGTAAAAATGTGGCCAATAACTTGTCAAAGCAAGAAGCTAAAACCATCATGTATCTTGACACTGTAAACCACGGATTAAATGAATTAGCGGAAATATCCAGCTTCACGTGTTAACCATAACACAAAACCAAGTGCAATAACCTCAGCCTTCATCTATGTCGATCGCAAAAAGCGTCCCGATCTCATAGCACCGAGATCACATGCCCACGACGCGAAGACATTGACCAATCAGGAGCGCCATTGCACACAAGCCGGCGAACCCACCAATGAGAACGCCTCTTTCTTTCACACCCCCGGTGAAAGATTCCACGCCGGACGCGCGCTGTTTAAAACTAACACAGCGAGAGCCGGCAGAGGAGCGACACGCTTTGCGAGGAGACGCTGAAACCAAAGAAAGGCATTCCCCCTCGGGCCTCTACCCCGCGGATAGACTGCTCCGCGAGAGGACGCCGTGCTGAATCTAAAGAAAAAGGAAAAGCGGACACCGATCACTCCGATCACCCCCAGGTACGCGATGCCCATGGCGGGCCCCAGACTCATTAAGTATCTTTGAGAATCATATTGAATAACAAAGTGTAACCTTTCCACGCATTTTAAAGACATAAAAAACAGGCATTTCCGCTATTTCCCAAGAACCATGCATTAGGCTCCCCAATGCAACATGATATATGTCTACAGGACGCCATTGACACACTATGACACTGAATTCATTTCCTCACTTTTTCCGCAGTACATTCAGACTGCGGGTCCACAGTTCCACAACGCCCCCGTGGGAATCATCGCCACATTGCCTTCTGCGACTAACATGTAAACACGACATGCAGAATCGCCTCCACTGAAATTGGGTACGTGATCTAAATATGTACTAACCAGCACCTGAAAATACCAAAAAAAGCACTGCTCTTGGTCCTATATTTCAGATCCAAGTACTAAAACATGCCCCTTACAACCCTCCCCAGGTGTAACATGATGTCCCACAGCACCTACAGCGAGCCCTGATGAAGACCTGTCCAAACAACTTCTCCTATCAAGATTAAAAAGGTCGAAACGCGTAGGCTCAACTCCAGAGCCAGGAGAAATGCATGCCCTATGATCCATAAATAATAGGACATACAGTGAGAGACGTATCTCACACTAAGGCATAAAACTCTTCTTGAAACAAGTGACTTTCCCTGGCTAGATACAGGACAATTAATTACTCCTTTGAGGGAAAAACTGATACCATACCCCTAGGATACTCATAAAATCTTTCCTAGATTCCTAGTAGGACCCTGATATATCAATTTGTAAAGATAATGTTGATATATGAACTTATTAATTTTATCACTGTGTACTGTTTAATTGTCTCACGTTGATTTACTTTGATGTCAGCAAGTTATTTGTTGTAATATATGTTGAATGTGCTTTATGATATAAGGAGATAATCACAAACGATTTGTTTACACCCAGTGTGTACCTCTTTGAACTCTTCGTAAAATAATGTGCTAAAAGTATTTAAGCAGTCATTGTCAATAAATAGGACTTTGAAAATAAATAATTTGTGAGATCTATGGTGTCAGAGGCAATGTACACTTAATAGTATTTACCTTGATTCCAGCCTCTGATCACCTTAACAGAATCAATCCCCTGTGATTTTTGCTTGTCCACCTTTATGCACACTTTTTGTTTGGCCATGGGTGGTGGACAATTTTGCTTAAGCGTTTTTGGACACAGCGGTACTGTAATTTCCTTCTTCATTATGTGACGACAAATAGGTGAGCATGCTTTCATTGTGGATGACACAACATGCTTTCTGTGATGATGTTCGACACCTGAGTTGGAAATCCACGAATTACTTACTCTAAACCTTCATTCATTTGTTCTTTTCCTTGTCACAGTCCAGTGAGATATGTGGTAGGTCGAGTTACTTTGTGGAGCATAGCTGTGTTTTTTATTTGAAAACAGGTATTGTTTCTTGCTAAATGAACACCAGGTAACGAGGTTGACGAAAGGGCGCTCAACTGCACATCTGGGACAAAGTATCAAATCGCAATTTGTATATAACGGTGCTCGCAGGGGAAGAAGGGTTGGTTACCTACACAACCCTGCCCCTACCCGCTTGTGCGGATAACAAAACTAGAAGAAAAATCCTCCGCGAGCACACAAATATATATAATACACAAATATGGGTTTCAATGTCCATAAATGTATTCTTCTTGTCCTTCAATCAAGTATTCTTCTGTTGGTACAGCAGACTTCTCCTGTCGGTACATCCAAAGCATTCAATAAGGTATTTCTTCAATGTAAACCAAATCCTAAGCCGCCAACACATTTTTCTTCATGCTAGATCAAGAATCCTTGACTTCTTCAGGGCTGTAAACCCAAATAAACAAAGTATAAACACAGCAAAGAATTGTATCTTACACAATGTTACAGACACCTCATACCTCGTTAGTCCTTGTCTAATTATTAAGAAATGACAGAATAGCATTCAAGGCGTCATAGTAAACCATCATCCAGTGTGACATAGAATAAAGTCCCAAGGAAAGCTATTAAAAGTCATAGCACCAAATATCTCCTATTTCTTTACCCAGAGTTGTGAAAGCCCAAGAGCAAAAACAACGTTTTTATTGAAGATTATTTTGAAATTATAAGCGTAAAATCACCTGAAATTCAGATTCCAAGATACATAACTTATAAATTTGTCCGTATCGGTGAAAAACGCACAACTCTCTATCTGTAAAATCAAAATTCATACATCACATACGTTAACCCAAATTAGAAGAACTCTAATCAAAATCAGATAAACACCCCATCACAAATTCTAACCCCTGTTTATTCTATTAGGCGAAGAGATTTTAACAAATAATTTGTAAGTGACTTTTGATGTCTACAAATAACAAACACTCCTCATATCCAAAATCCAAAAAAGTATCCAAAATTCATAGCCAACCCTGTAGGATATCACAATGTTCTGACACCCACAAGGATGAAAAAATATTGTTCACAATCAAAGTAATAAACCACTCTTGGCATTTACCCTTTCTCTCTTAATATAATCCAAATCCTCTGTCAAAGCTCCGCATATTATCAATATCGTTTTCACAAGTGGTAATCCCACTGAAAAGAATATCTGTATGGTAGAGAGTTGCGGTCCCTAAAAATAACAAAAACATCAGAAGTACTATTTAAATATATAACAGCTCCCTTATTTTTAAAAAAAACCGTTAAATAGGCCAATTCTATAACATACATTAATTCATGTTGTGTATTCTTACACAATTGCATACAGAGACTACAAAAGAATATATCCCTGATATTAGATCCATTCAATAAATCGAAAGAGAATCTCACCCTTCCTCCTTAGTATCCACATCTTCAATATTCTAAATCTTCCGAAAGTGTCCAAAACCCACGTGTATGTGGTCTATAAAAAAGACCCCAAATTAATAGGTTAAGTGTTCACTTTTCACAAACTAGTTAAACGTCTACAAAACATACCAGCCCCCACTCACCCAATCTCCGTTGTAAACCCCACAATCGTAACGGGAAACCGGCGTTCTACTCGGGCGCCATATTGTCACTGCCATATATATCAGAATGTGACGGGTGCCATCTTAGAAAGTGCAATTAACACGTTGCCGGTCTCACAGAGCTCTCGTTTACACTGTGGTTCTGTCAGAGAACATAAATTAACTCAGCAACCTCAATATAAATCGCGAACCTGATTTAAATTAATCTTAGGTAGAAACTAATATTGTCAATATTCCACTCATTTACCAACAATTAAATCGCAGTCCTATCGTACCCAATACATTTTTGTGCCATGTTTTTACCGTCATCTATTTTTCCAAAAGTAATAGGCGCCATCTTGGAATGTGCATCTATCTCATTATTCGATAAACTGAGCTCTCATTTATATTGAAGCTATGTCAATAACCAAAAAACAACTAATACCAATCCAAATCATGTCACAACACCTGCTTTGAATTATTATAAAGGGTAATCCACTACATTCATCATTCAGCTCGGGTTACAACAATCAGGCACTTACGTACCCACTAACAGATCCACTTAGACACTCACACACCCAATCACGGACTCAGAGACTCACGTGTCCACTCACAGACTCACTCATGCTCATGCACCCACTCACAGACCCACTCAGCAACTGCATGCACCTACTCACAGACCCACTTAGACATTCATGCGATACTCACAGACCCAGTCTGAGAATAATGCGCCCACTCACAGACCCACTCAGAAACTCTTGCACCAATTCACAAACCCACTCAGAGACTCATGCACTCACTCACAGACACACTCAGAGACTCATGCACACACTCCCAGACCCACTCATACATTTAAACACCCAGTCCCAGACCCGTTCATACGTTCATGCACCCACTCACAGACCCACTCAGGCTCACATACCCTGTCAGAGACCTACTCAAACTCATTCACCCACTCACTGATCTATTCAGAGACCTACACACCCACTAAGAGACTCATACACTCATAGACTCATGCAATCACTCACAGACCCACTCAGAGACTCCTGTACTAAGTCACAGACCCACTCAGACACTCACACATCCACTGTCAGATCCACTCAGACACTCTCACACACAGTCACAGACCTACTGAGACAGTCATTCACTCACACTCACTGCGTGTAAAGTCTGTTTCCCCCTGCAGTTCGCTGTTTACTATGCAGTCTAGAATTTATTTATTAAAGGTGTTTTTTGTAATTGATGTTAAATTGAGAGCCAATTTCATAGAGGTTTAAGTTGGGGAATTTAAATTCATGGGGCTCACAGTTTTAGAGTGGAGTTGATAAAAGAATATGTAAGATGAAGCTGTAAGGGGGAAGACAGGAGTTGTTCAGGTGAGCCGAATTACTTGCTCTGTTGTATTAGCTGGTCAAGTTGAATTAAAATAGGATAGTATTATTCTACTGCCTGAAGAAGGATTTTATGGGATCAAAATGAGAAGGTTTTCTAATTGGATTAAATGATTGATGTTATGCACAGTGGATCAATTATAGATTAATTATGCTTGTATAAACTAAATATCGTAGATGAAAACTGGCAGGCAGAGCTTGAGAAAGCTCTTAATATGATTGGATATGTATGGCACATGCCCCCAGTGAGTTAATTTCATGAAGTAATTTAAAATGTTCTTTTTCAGTCAGTTGTACTTCATGATTCTTATGGACTAATATGTTTCTAGCTATCCACACTGATCCCTATAATAAATCTTAATGATTTCAAGTGTATGAATGTATCCGATATAAAGCAGTGTTTTTGATTTTCATATGTTTAGAATCAGCATTAAATGAGATAGTGGGTTGTTCATAGAATTTCCATTGTTAATTATGTCAGAAGCCAATATCTGTAGAAAGTTTCACCATTTAGAGATTGCTTCACAGCGTAATCCTGAATGAGAGTTCTGAAACCCATAGGCAAAGAACTACAAAACAGTCAACTCTTCGATTGCTGGGCAGTCCCATTCATTATTCACTTCCAATAGAATGAGCAGAGTCTGGATGAGAGTCAAATAACCTTTGATTAGGTGGCCATCAGCAGGACACACCTGGCTCACCACAGAGGTCATAAGGACAGACCTTAGTTGTCCAAGACAAAGACAATCAAAGATCAACAGATTGCTTCTTTCAGCCAATGCCTTCCTGATGGTCACCCCCAGAATTAAAAGGTCTATTTGAAGAGGAAGGAGTTTCATATATAATACTTTTAAGGAGTGGAATGCCCTTCCACTCCCTCCTAGGAAGTCCTCCTCCTTGCTTAAGTTTCAGGAAGCTGCTCAAAACTTGGCTTTTTATATACTAGTTCTTCTTCTCAGTTCCCTTGGAGACGGCAAGCGTCTAGACACCTTCGGGTAGCAGTGTGCACAATAAATTGTTATAACATAACATAACATAACAATGTTGAGAATATCATGGAGAGGAGTAATACTATGTAGGATAAGTGATGTAGCTTTATCTACTCAGAATGCTTAGTTTAACAGAGTTAAATGCAGTTGTGAATGTCCTTTGGTGATATCGGAACTGTTACTATTCTGAAAAAGATATGTGTTGTGAATCTAAGGGGAATGCAGACGGTGGTATTTGAAAACGGGTATATTTTATCCTCATGGTTGAGGCATTTCCGGTTCCTACCACCACCAGGAATGTTTTGATTATGGTTATTAGTTATGATCTAAAAGTTTCTGTTTTGGTTGTGAGGGACAACTATCTAGGGATTAACTTGGGAACAGTTTGCATAGACAGGGTGAAATTAGTCACCACTTACTGGCTAAGCACATGGGGGTGGAGAATATAGTTTTGCTCAGCTGGTAGCATTATGGTAAGAATTTTCGAATTGAACGTCAGGGGAATGAATTTGCCTGTAAATAGGAATAAGATATGGTGGGCAGTAGACACCCCATAGACAGTGTCCCCCATATTTATTATGCAAACAGGATACTCATTTAGCGTTTGGCACACAAACAATACCCAACACAATTTAATTTGGTAATATCTAGGAGGGTATTTGAGGTTTGGCTAGCAGTCCATAAATATTTACCAATAGAGGTACATGAAATAAAAATAGATCTGAAAGATGCTTGATTGTAATCCTTACTGGATGAACATATGGCAGAGATCTTTCCTCAATGGCCACGTACATCTCAAATGTGTGATAGAAAAACTCCTTCAGGACCCTGATTGGTAATATAGATAATTAGGCACAGGGGGTCTTATTGTGGATGGACAACTTTAATATTGTTCCTGATGGGGATTACTATTCTCATGAAAGATATGCAGTAGGAGGGATGTCAAAGACGTTGGACAGCATTTTCTCTGAGTTGCGACTGATTGATTTGTGGAAGGAGATTCACATAGTGACAAAGGTTTTAACTTCTTTTTGCATGCACACTGATCCTGCTCTAGATGATATCCTGTTGTTGTGTAGCATTTTAGAATTTGAACTAAATTACTGATTCATGCCCTTATATAGGTACAATTCATATTGCCCTTATACAGGCATAGAAATCATGCCCATGTTTAGAATTACCCATCCAGTCCAAATACAGGCATGGCTACTTCCACTAGTTCCAAAAAGGCACAACGATTTCTAGGAAAACTCGGCTTCAGCAGTCTTGGATAACCCCTTTCTTGAATATTGATTTGTCCTAGAAATCATGGAGTTTTCAAAGAACTACCATTTCCTTGGGGTTCTTTGGTGACATTATTATGTCCAACTTTACATCAAACAAGGCACCTTTAAGGTATAAATATGCCTACATTTGCCCTAGCAAACACACGGTGGATCAGGAGCAGTTTGACTATCTACTTGCCCGACGCAGCGCGCTACAGCAAGTGCCGAAGGAAGCCAACCCTCCAGCTGACGCACTGTCCGAGAGGCTGCCTTTCTCTCACTGAATATCCAGTTTCAGTTTTTCCAAGCTCCCCTTGCGGGGTGTTGGGAAATCGAGTCCGAGAGACAGAGAGATACCAGACCTCCTTCATTCTGAAACCAAGGTATGAAGCTGATTAGACCCAAAGAGAAATCCTGGTTAGATTCTTGGCAAAGAAACAAATTAAACCCATGCTACACCATACTTACTTCTTCCCTCATACTAGACTTAGGTTAGGTACATTGGGCTAGGCGTACTTTAGAACCACCAGTTGAGTACTTTTAGTCTCTGTTATTTATGTATGTATTTATCTATGGCTTAGAAACCAAACAATGCTTTTGCTTTTACAGTATTATTTTATAATACTATTCTTGTTGTACGCATTATACTTTGCAACCTGCATAACCATTGTAGCAGTTCACTTTACTTGCATGAAAAAGAAGACTGTTCAATAAATCCTTTTATTGAAAACGCCCGTCTCTCTATTTCTCGGCAACTCTGTTGAAACGAAGCATGCACGATTGACTAAGTGAAATATCTATCTATTGTTTGCGCGACTCAAGAGATACTTCTTATTCTTGGGAAACAAAGTTGTCATGTTTATGTGGTTTTCAGAAACTTATCCCTTCTTGTTTAGTCAAGAAAGTTTCTAGTGACCTATGAGATAGCTGGTACTCACAATTAAGTTAATATATTCGATAGAGACCTAGTCGACCTAAGTCCTATGTTAAATATATAGGATATGTTATTCCAATGCGTAGAGCCTATTGGGAATATAGGACCTACACTACACTGTGTGGGGATTGTCCCCTATACTGCAAGCTACCACTGATGCTGATATTGGAATTATAACTATTTGAAGTAATTTGGGATGTGGATTTAGGTAATGCTTTCGAAAGGAATGGTATGTGAAAGTTTAACACAATTCTCAATGATGGGGGGCAAGTGGAATAGTGTACAATATGGAATGCTTTTATGGCAGTAGTTATTGGTAAGTTTATCACAGCAAAGGCAGATCAATGGTGTAAACGGGAGTAGAAGAGAAGACGTTTGGATGCTTTTCTTAATTCACCTGAATGTCAATTGTAGAGAGAAGGGAGATCTATAGGCATTAAATAAAGTGATGACCCTTAAAGGCCAAATAATCTTATTGCCCATGGAGAGATTGGGAAGGACCTTATTAAAGGTGAAACAGAGGTTCTTTTAAAAAGCTAATGATGTGGATCCACTTCTGGATATCAGCGGTAGTCGGCACATGAAAGCATGGTAGGGCGTTTGGATGGGGCAGGGCGCGGCATAGGGGAAGCCAAAAGAATAGGTGTTACTTATTTATTTATTTAAATATGCCTATTTTGTAGTCTATCAACTCCCCCCTCCCACCCCACCTCCCCCCTGCCCCACCACGTTTACCTGTGCCGACCACTGCTGATGGCTATGTGACTCCAGTAAGTGTAGGCCAAACATAGGATACCATTTGTCAAATACTCTTAGATCTCCTTCAACCAGGGGAAAGCATACAAAAGGAATCTTTCAAAGTCCTCTATGAGAAGCTACACAAAAGAGAACAGACAGATAAGTGTAATATTGAGAGCTTCATGGCTATGAATACCTTGTCCTGACTCAGAAAATATGTGAGCTGTGCTGTAAATGTTCCCATCTGGGTAGAAGAGGTAACTTAAGTGATATGTTAATTGCAGAATAATAAGCCCTTCACTTGGATAGGTTGTTTTAACTCTTTTTACAAATACTTCCACCATATTCAGGCTCCCTGATTGACTGAACATTTTGACTGTTCATGGAAATGCATATAGTTTCAGCCTCCATGAACAGGGCTGCTACAATATTAATAATTAGTCTGGACTTCCTCAGGAGCTATGCACCTCCTATATGCACACTTTTTTACTAAATACAAATTCTATAATGAGATCACTGACATAATATTGATGGATACAATATCACAACATAAAATTACTGTAAATTAAATAGTGATAACATAAAAATCGACTTCCTACACTAAACTAATAAAACAACAAATATTGAGAACACAAATCTTGTTGTCAATATTCTTGTTTTTTAGTTATATTGATAACAAAAATATCAGAAACAAAAATATTGTTACCTTTGGATAAAAGTGTATGTCAAAAATATAATTTTACACAATAGCAACTACAAGTTTATTGCCAAAACAATGAAATAGTCATTAATAAAGAAATAAAAAGCACTCAATAAAATATTTACCATTTACCCCAATAAATTATATAACTAAAATATTAACAATTGAACACCTAAAAATATTAGCATCAAGTAGAAACATTTGCACACAGCGTAAATATATATAAATACATTTATGTTAAAACCTATCAAACTATACATCATACATAAAACAATAGAACCTAAATTAGCATTTACCATAGATGGATTTAACTGCTAAAGAAATTCAAACTAAAACTACCAATCAAATAAAACTATAAACAACCTTAACCAATAAAATTGAACAAACAATGAAATCAACAACATAAAAAGCGAACTAATTTAAATAACTAAATACTGCAAAACGTCAAATGCTGTAAGATGAGGAAACTCTTCCAGATTCTCTCTCCAGACCATTAAAGAAAAGAATATATACATCTAAACAAATACCTAATGAAGTAAGTAAAACTTATATTTAAACTACAACATAATTGCTATTAAACTTATCAACGTAAAATAGCAAATAAATATGAAAAACACGGTTGAACTTCTATCTCTTTAATTGACTTCCTAAAAGTAAAAACTATGGCTTGAAAACCAATAGACTGACGGAAAATACCAGCTAACACAAACCAGCAAGAAGATATAAGAAAGCAAGTATACATAAATTAATTTAAAAAACTAAAATCACCCAAAAACATTTAAAAAGGAACTTCAATTTTGTATTCATCCAATAGAAAAGAAAACACCTGCTCCACATAACATCACCCCCAATAGAAAAGCTGCTTAACCGTGTGAAACATCTAAATAGAACATACATGTAAGGATACAAAATAGAAGTAGTTCCATACATTTACATGTAAATAACAAACGCCCACACTTTAAACTGTTATATATATATAAAATAGATGAGCTTAACATGGAGATAGAGTCTACATGCAGTGAAGAAACAACTGAATGCACCAAGTTGAGAGGTGAGATGATGGCAAGACTACAAAAGGAAGAGGAAACAATCAGGAAAAGAAAAACTTTTAAATTTCAATGAGATACAGCAGACTATGCTAAGGGGCGAATTTTTACATTTGCTAAAAAATATGAAGCAATCAAAGCCAGCAGAAAATTCAAGTCTGCATCCATTCCTGGTCCTCCCACGCATAAATCCATGCCGGGATCGGCACAACTTGACAATACCTCTGAATCTAATTTAAGCTCCAGTATGAACAGCGACTCAGACTCTAATATCTCACAGGTGGAATCACAGTCAGGGTTTACAAAGCTTACACTGGCCGAGGAGCTGGAGTGTCTACGGAAAGACAGACGCGAAACCTTACGTCACAGAATTCTGGTGCCCACAGAAACAAAATCCGCAACTCCAAACGCTGCCAGCGCCGAAGAGCCAACACAAGGAAAAAATCTGCCAAAAAAGAAGAAACACACCAGGAGATGGAACAAGAAGTGAGTGACTTGTCAGCTACATCAGGTACTGCCCTCTCTGTTTTAAATCTCACTGATACTGTTTTTTCTCAGTCTGAATTACGAATTCTATCAATGGGACTCACTTTTTGCCCTCCCAGTGATTTCAACTATGTTAACACCAGGATAGATTTATATAAATTTGTCCGCAAGTTGAAACTTCAGAAACATTTCGCAGGGAGTAAAACACGCACAACATTGGTGCGAGCAGAGATAGATAACCAGGGGCTCCTGGCATGTGATGCTCCGCTTTTAAAAGATATGGAATCACTCAGATTGGAACAATCAGTGTCACAGGACATACCGGCACAAACGACTACCAACACAGGGGGCCTAACATCTTTTAAACCTCGTTCAACATTCACTCCTGTGATGGTATATGACAATATTGATATTTTCCATGAGGCGGCAATTAAGGAAATTAAGGTGCTTTACTCTAAAATGTTCAGTACTAAACAACAGAAACACCAACAAAATGATCAATATCAGAAACTGATAAAGAAAATTCAGCAGAATGACAACATCATTGTCAGGCAATCGGACAAAGGGGGCAATATAGTGTTATGGCCGAGACAACTATATTTGGAGAGAGCCCTTTCTCAACTGAACAATTCTGATTGTTATAGACATTGTGATGTTAGTTCAGTTAGAAGAACCCAGACAGATTTCTACTCAATATTGATGGGATGGAGGTCTTATGGACTGAATAGCATGGATGAACTAAAGGTTTTGAAAAATGATAATCCGATCATGCCAGTTCTGTATTTGATCCCAAAAGTTCACAAGAACCCAGCTAACCCCCCGGGAAGACCTATCATTGCAGCGTGTGGGGGACTACTGGAAAAAACAACTGTTTATGTGGATTCTTTACTGCAAGAACATGTACAAAGTTTACCATCATTTGTCCAGGATTCCAGTTATTTTCTGCGTAAAATCGAGGACATTGATTGGGATCCTGGGTGGCTCTTGGTAACGCTAGACGTTACATCTTTGTACACCAGCATAATCCACCAAGATGGCATAAGAGCCATAGAGTTTTATTTGGGACAGAGACCGGTTATGATGGCAGAACACAACCGCATGCTTCTATCTATGATTGCTTTCTGTTTGAATCACAACTTTTTCATGTTTAATAACAGATACTATCAGTAGGTCAGGGGTGTAGCCATGGGGGCCTGTTTCTCTCCCAGTTATGCCTGTCTGCATATGGGCTATTGGGAGAGACAGGTCCTCCATGGTGAACTTTCTGACATAGCAACACGGTCAATTGTGCACTGGTATCGTTATATTGACTATGTGTTTTTTATTTGGAGAGGTACACGCACAGAAGCAGAGCATTTTATTGAGACGCTTAATTGCAATAATTTCAATCTTGCGTTCACATCAGACATCAGTCAGGAGCAGGTACATTTTCTCGACATGACCATTGAGATCTGCCAGGGTAAGCTAGAGACTAGGTTATACAGGAAGCCCACGGCAGGGAATACGGTACTCCATGCCAGTAGCCATCATCCCTCCCATCTTATACCCAGCATCCCCTATGGGGAGATGCTGCGTATAAGACGGTTGAGTAGCACGGATTTTCAGTGCCAATTGGCGCAGGAGGCCAGTAAAATCAGATTCCTTGCTAGAGGGTACAAGCCGGGTCAGAATGATAAAGCTATATCTAAAGCTAATGCTTTATCTCGCAATCAGACCCTAGAGCGTAAAGTCAAACCTAGACCCTCAGCCACTCAAGACCAATCAGGTAGACTGATTTGGGCCTACAATAGGCAACATGGCGCGCTTAGAAAGATCATAACTAAGCATTGGGACCTAATCAAATGTGACCCCATCATAGGTGATAAAATTCCGGTTAAACCGTCAATCACCTTTAGGAAAGCATACTCAATGCAGGATGCTCTGGTTAAGTCCAGTCCTGAGTTGGTGACGCACAAAAACTGGCTGGATAAAAGTAAAGGCTTTAGGAAATGTGCGAACTGTAAGGCCTGCCTTCATGGGGTCAACAAATCTGAATATTCAGTTCCCTTCGCTGCTACTGCACGCAAGATCAACAAACAACTGACTTGCAAAAGCGAATAGGTGGTGTATGTGCTGGAGTGTCCTTGTGGCCTGCGGTATATTGGTAGTACCAAACTGCAGGTGCTTAAAAGGATACTCCAGCACATAAGGGCCATCAACACCAATGATTCCGCGTATCCAGTAGCACGCCATTTCAAAGAATGCCATAACAACAACAGTGCTCTACTGAAATACTATGCCATAGATTGTGTAGGTCCATTGAGAAGAGGAGGTGACAGGAAGGGGACATTGAGAAAACTAGAGACAAAGTATATATTAGAGATGGACAGCAGATCCCCGGGAGAGGTAAACTCCACGGAAGATTTTTATACCTGCCTCTGAATAGTTAAAGGTCCGATTGATCCCCTTGAGTAGCGATTACATCTCAGCTACAACTCTATAGCTTACGGCTTATCAGTGTCATGAAGATTGAAAATGTCTTGGGTACCAACGGGGCTATATACTGTTCCAAAAACAAAAGCCCCAGATCTGATGCGCATTGTGGACAACCCAGCTGAGTTGCATAGCCTAGGCTTAGGCTATGCGTTACAAATAAAGGAATGATTGGTCAATTTATTAAATAAAAAGAGAAAGAAAAAAAACAATGAGATTCACGTATCACTGGTTCACTGTCACTAGTGTTGTAATATCACATGCCTTATGGGTAGAGTAGTCTAATACATTCTACCATAGTATGTAAGGGGAGGCTGCGATAATGTATTGAAACAGATATTATCTCCTCCCCACTACTGTCCAATAGTAATAATAGACTTCTATCAATGTGCAATATATTTATTTGTAATCAGGGAGCAATCAGGGAGCATTTTTCTACTGTTTTAGTAATTGCATTCATGCAGTTATAATTGACATAAACAACTCTTTTTATCCAGTCTGTATATAGTGATATGTATTTAATGTAAATATATTTATTGTTGATGGTATTATATATTTTTGTATATGAAATTTAAATCTTTAGTTGAATAATATATTTATTGTTATTTAATGAGTATACAGTAGTATGTCTGGATGAAATTGCTTATACCTTGTTATTTGCACATGAACAGCTATTTTAATGGGGATTACCCCGCAAATTTCGAAGTAGCTGAGCAGGATATTGTCTATGTTCATTACTCTTGTAAATAGCATGTGACTATTTTCAACCAATCACAATTCAAATTTAATGGCACTTGCACTTTAAATTCTGCCTTCCCTCTACATGCGTCATGTGACCAAGGCCTCCGTGAAGGCCGAAACTTTATGCTGAGGTGCGCCTTCCACTTGATTGAATAAATCACTGCTCACCTGCACTTGGGTCTCCTTCTCTTCTTCTGCGCCGCTGGTATCCGGAAATTGGGCTCCTGGCGAGAGAAAACTGAGATCGTGTTTATATATATATTCACTGGAAAAGCCATAGGTTATTGACCATATATAGTTAGGATTAAAATTTGCAAAACCTTGAAAATTCACTGAAAAAAACATAGGTTATAGACCATATATAGTTAGGAATTAGCATTTACAAAACCTTATTTTACTCACACAAAACCATTGAAATTTGCATATATAGTTAGTTGCACTAACTATATATCGCGCACCCGCAATCCAAAGCTGATCATGCCACATATTACATCATTCATGACATGGTCAGTGACATCACTGATGACAACACTGATGACATCTCAAATGACATCACTGATGACATCACTGATGACATCTCAAATGACATCACTGATGACATCTCAAATGACATCACTGATGACATCTCATTTGACATTACTGATCACATCACTGATGACATCATTCATGTGATAATTCGATGAACCTCTTCAGACTCTAATATAACCTTAGATACACTCAGTGTAAACAGACACTCACAGACTGTCACTCATCCATGTAGTTACTCACACACCTAGTCAGTCATGCAAAGAATCAATCACACCTCCATTTCCTCAACTATACAGTTATACACACCTTACTTATTCAAACATATACTAACACATATTTACTCTCTTATACAATCCCTGATACAAGTTCACAATGATCCATACAGCCACTCACACATTCACTGGCTCTTATGCACAGTTATTTATATATGTCAACTCTCACATGTACTGTGCTTTACATATGTACTTACTTTGACACGTAGCACTGAGATATCCATTCACTCACCAATACACTCATGCACACAGTCAACCGCCCATACAGCTGTTTCCACATGCACTTTTGAACCCATACATCTAGTGAATCAACTGCTCACACATCTATGCACAGAGTCATACACCTCCCAGCCACCCACACACACACTCAGTCTCCCATACAAATACTTGGGCAACAAATCAATAACCCATATAGTTACTCATATAGCTACTGATCAACACATGCAGCAGTTTACAGAACAACAGACATAATGATGCACACATTAAGATAGTTTAGTCACTAACCCATGCACTCAGTGAGACACATTTAATCACTCACTCATACAGTCAGTCATGCACCTACTAAATCCTTCATCCAGACACTTATACATCCACTCATTCTTCAATATGTAAGACATATTTTAACTTTACAGAAACATACAGTCACTGGATATTGTCATCAGTGATGTCATCAGTGATGTCATTTGAGATGTCATCAGTGATGTAATCAGTGATGTCACTGACCATGTCATGAATGATGTAATATGTGACATGATCAGCAGTGGATTGCGGGTGCGCGATATATAGTTAGTGCAACTAACTATATATGCGAATTTCAATGGTTTTGTGTGAGTAAAATAAGGTTTTGTAAATGCTAATTCCTAACTATATATGGTCTATAACCTATGATTTTTTCAGTGAATTTTCAAGGTTTTGTAAATGCTAATTCCTAACTATATATGGTCTATAACCTATGGTTTTTTCAGTGAATTTCAATGGTTTTTTAATAGCAAATATCAAAAGCTGTAAAATGTATTCTTCTTTTAAAGGAAAAATATATTTTATATGTATTTAATATAATTTTTTTATGTATATAC
Source organism: Lissotriton vulgaris (assembly GCF_964263255.1). Lineage (NCBI taxonomy): Eukaryota > Metazoa > Chordata > Amphibia > Caudata > Salamandridae > Lissotriton > Lissotriton vulgaris. The sequence continues at coordinate 1,070,971,268 of NC_141693.1, forward strand.
ATTTTTTGAGGGAACGAATTTATCAACTATCATGCTGAAGAAGAGTGTGGGGAAAAAAAACAAAGAGGAGGACTAAGAGGAAAGAACAATCAGTTCAAAAAATGCAATTGGTTTAAAGCATGAAGTGCTTTTCCACACATTTACATTTAAATAACCCATATTAGAACATACAAAATATCTACAGAGGAGACGGTGTACATTGAATTTTAGACTCTTCATTGGTACCTACATGTTGGTACTTACATCACCCACACAACACAACAGCTCTATTCAGAGCTACCCTACCTCAAAGCACTCTAAAATATTATTTTACTATTTCCCTTGGTTTTCCCCTTGTTACGCTTTCCGGAACGCTACCCGGTGCGCGGACCGGGCGCTAACCGTGCGAAAATTTGAAAAAAAACGTGGTTTCTTTTTACGTATATGGGCCTCCTCAGCCACCCTCAGAAAACCTAGGGGGTCAGGATATGTCTCCCGTGCCCCCTTATACCCATTCCCAACATTGTTTATCCTCCATCTTGTGACTAAATTCGTCTGAAACACAAGATGGCGGACTCCTGTTACGCTACCGGTGAGCTACCCGGTTCGCGTACGGGGTAGCGCTTCCACTGCGAAAATCGAAAAAAAATGTATTTTATTTGTTTGCCCCACGGGCCCTTTAATAGCCCCCACATCAATCCTAGGGGGTCAGGAGGGGTCTACCTTGCCCCTTTCATTCATTTCCCCCTTCGTTTATTTCCACCTCTTGTCTCTCGATCCTACCGAGAGACAAGATGGCGGCCGCTCCGGACTTTTTAGAATGTTGAGAGTCACCGGAGAGCCAATCCGCTTCTCCTCGCGAAGTTCCGTTACGCGTCTGGTATGCGAACCGGGGCGCTAACCGGGACGCTGTCACAGATATATATATTTTTTTGAAAGTTAATTTCTCAAAATCCACTGGAGCACATATCTTGAGACCTAGCAAAGGCACATCGGGCAAACAGTCTCTACAATTTTGCCAAGTTTCATAGAAATCCATTCAGCCGTTCGAGCTAAAAGTGAGTCCAACCGCCCTATGGAAAACTCAATGTTAAAAACACGTTTTGGGACCCCCTTTTTTCTCGGCCCCCACTTGACGAAACCCCCCCAAACTTTCAGAGGACGCTCAGAAACAAAATTTGCTATTTTTCTGAAAATTTCAGCCAATTCCGTCCATCAACGCCAAAGTTACTCAACATAGAATTTTCAGAAATCCCAAATCAAAAAAATCCTAACTATATATACCTACTGGCGACCGCCAGTAGGTAATATATATATATATATATATATATATATATATATATGTATATATATATAAATATATATATATATATATATATATATATATACTATTACACTAGTTTCAAATTCATTGAAAGAGGCTCCAAAGTATATCACTTCACAAAAGAAAGTCAGTTACTAAATCACATACTCTACACCTAAAGCCAAGAAAATTCATCAGTAAAAAATATAAACTGGAAATGAACCAAATATTATTCTAATGCATGCTATGGGAAACCAGCTACAAAATATGGGGCCAGATGTATCAAGGCTTTTGCGACTCGCAAAGGCTGAAATTCACAGAATTTCGGCCTTTGCGACTCGCAAACGGCCGTTTTGCATTTTTTCTGATGTATGAAAAAAATCGCAATTTAAGGAATCGCAATTATTTACGATTCCTTATCTTGCCATAGCATTTAAGGAATCGCAAATTTTGCGATTCCTTAAATGATATGTATGACACATTTTTATATTGCGATTTTAAGTTAAGGAATCGCAAATTACCACCAACTTGTACTTGGTGGTAATTTGCGATTTCTTTTAAAAATGCCCTATTTGGCATTTTTCAGGGTGGCATGTGACACACATACATGCCCATAGGGCATGTATGTGTGCCACATGCACACACATGTAGATTTCAGGAGTGCAGTAGGGTGTCTTTGAGACACCTCTGCACCCTTGAAATAATTCTCAAATTGCGATTCGCAAAATGCGAATTTGCAAATAAAGAATTATAAGGAATCGCAAATAAATTGTGATTTTGGACATACATACCGTTTTGCGAATTCTAAATAGCGATTCGCAAAAAATCGCTATTTAGGATTCGCAAAACGGATTCTTGATACATCTGGCCCATGATGTTGTATTCATGTAAGAGAGCATAACCAAACCCTCCCCCATATGACTGAAATAGAAGTAAAGGAGATATTGCAGGAAATAGGTGAAGCAAGTACTAGCTCCCAGGAGCCCACAACCAAAATCCTTAAAGATATACAACCTAAACTCCCCAAACACATAACAGGCCAACTACCACTCATACCCACTTTGAAACGTCTAATTGCAAGAACTAAAAGAGTCAACAGTGATACACTAATTGCCCTTCACAGATACCAGAACATACACATACCTAAAAATTTAACAGTTACACATAACAACGAACCTTTCCTTTTACATGACAACCTAAATAATGAGAAACAAATTATAATATTCTCTACATCAGATAACTTCACAAGACTTAGCCAATGCCAAAGATGGATGATGGATGGGCCCTTCAAAATGTGTCCCAAATCATTCACTCAGATATACACCAAACATGGGTAATATCAAAACACAAATATCCCTTCTATATATGGCCTGCTACCAAATAAACAAAGCAGCTTTTACCACAACCTCTTAAATCATATAAAACATAGGACAAACAACTTCTCCCCCCAAAAATAATCATGCACTTTGAGCAAGCCATGATTCAAACTGTTCTAAACATTTACCCACACATCCATGCAAGGCTGTTATTATTTTTTCAATTAAAATATATGAAGACACCTCCAACAATCTATACTGAGGGCCTCATAATGATGTCAGTCAGAAAGGCTCCAAAAAAATTTCGGTTTGTCCGAATCCTTTTCGGAACCCGCTTTTCAGATCTACTCATCAACATATCCGACTTAGTGATTCTGATAGTCGGAAACCGTTTGGTCTTTCCAACTCATGTCAAGCTTTATTTGAATAAGAAAGTTTGTACGTAAAGAGATCAGTAGATACAGAAGAAAAATTCTAAACATTTGTTAAACAATAACTAGGCTGATATAAAGATAGAGAGATAACATTTTTCGAGGTTTTATAAGGAAGGGGGAGGAAGGGAAGAGGGAAGACAGAAGAAGACAGATTAAATAAAGAAGAAGGAAAGGGAGTATTACCACTGCAGTTTCACTAAGTGCAGAACATGGCATACAAATACAACATTCTACATACAGCAATACATATTGTACAGCTTGGAAAAACATATAACAGTAAAAGCATGTAAAAAAGAGATCAAAAGAGGGACAGAGTCAATATCCTTCAAGGGGGTTTAACATTTTCCGAATTGGTATGTGGAATTTTCTTTAGGGTCATACGGACCAAATATGTGGTAAGTGGGAGCCAGAACAATTCTCTGTTATGAGCTGGTTTACATGAAGAAGCAAAGTCAACATTGAGTCTATGAAAATGACAAAGAGTATTCCACCAACTTATTAGTGAGAGATTTCCAATTAAATTAAATGTGTTGGAATGCAAGAGCAAGCATGAGATCAAGTAGACCATGAGAGTGTGGGGGATGGTCTAAAGAATCAGAAAGACTAGCCAAAAAGAGAAGAGGTATTGAGTAAGGAATGAGGAGATTGAAAATATACGAGAGATATATAGGCAGATCTTACACCAGAATTTGGAAACAGTAGGACTGAGAAAGAAAAGATGAAGAAGATCAGCGTTAGGAGAGCCACAAGTCCAGCAACTAGAATCAGAAGAAATGGAGAAACGGGACAAAGAATAAAGATTGGGTTAGAGAAGCAGAATGAAAAACTTTTAGGGACTTGGACCAAAGTTTATCCCAAAAGAGCGACAGACCAAATCCGATTCCCAAGAGAGTTCCAGTCTAGACTTAACACAAACTGGATTGGGAGCTAGAAAGAATTTAAAATGAGAGAAGCTTTGGGTAGGGTAAGAAGTATTTTAAGAAGAGGGTTTTGGGCAGTAGAGGAAGACAAGGAAGTAAGAGTAGTATATATCAAGGATTAGTGCCATAAGAGTGGTAAATTTATGTAAAAAAGAGCGTGGACAATGAAATAAAAGTTGAAATTGAGGGAAGGAGCAGGGTCGCCAATTTCTCCAAAAAATGGGCCTGTTGTGTATAAGAATAAGCGAGTTATAACAAATAGGGGCATCTAAGAAAGACTCCCGAGTAATAGTAGGAGGGTGAATCAAGGCCGATAAAAGGGAAGAGATATGGCTAAATAAAGAAGGTGAAGTAAAGGGTGTTTTAGCGGAGAAATAGATAGCTTCATTAAAGGAAAAGGGTAATAATAATATGTATTCGATGGATAGCCAAAGGGGAAAAAGGGAGAGGATTCCGGAGCAAGCCACGTTGAAGCCTGACGTAATGGGAAAGATTTATGGTAAAGATGAAAATCTGGGAAATTGACTCGACCATTAGGTTTGGCGAAGAGAGGATAAAGCAGTTCTAGATTTTTTGTATTTCCAGAGAAATTTTGAAAGGCATGAGTCAATACATTTGAAGTGGATAGCAGGGATATGGCCCGGAAACATAGAGAGAACGTATATGAGATTAGGAGCTATCATCATTTTAATTGAATCCAGCCACCCCCCAAGAAAGAAAAAGAGGATTCCAAGAAGAGAAAGATTTTTCAATACGAAATAGGACTGCAGATATATTCAAATTAATTGAGGAAGCAATGGAGTTAGAGAACCAAATACCTAGATATTTAATTTGTGTGCTGTTCCAAGCAAACCCAGTGGAGGAGAAGAACTGAGGGAGACAGAATTTAGTAAGAGGAAGGATTTCAGTCTTATCTGAATTAATTTTGTACCCGGAGACTTGTAAAAAAGAGTTAATTGCAGATAATAAAGGGGGAATAGATGTTTCTGGGTCAGAGATAAATAGGAAGCTATCATCTGCATATGCAGAGAGCTTCAACTGGTTTTCACCATAAGGAAAACCAGAAATGAAATCATTATTACGGATAGAGATTGAGAGAGAAAGATATAGTCCAGACAAGAGAAAGAAGCATGCGGACGGGGAAAAAAGGAGTAATCAAGAGTATGAGGGTGTGAGAGTCTCCAGGAAACAATAAGGTGTGATTGAGAAATAGTATCAAGGAATTGTTTGTGTGTCTTGTGAGGTGTGAAGTCAACAGTCGATTCGCGATCAAGAAACGGATCAGCAATTTGAGAACAATCACCTCCTGAAATAAACAGATCATCCTGATGTTGAATACATTTCCTTGTAATTAAAGGCCAGACAAACCAATCAGGTTGTGTAGGTCCATATACAATAAAAACCATTAAGGGAACAGAATTAATTAATAACTTAGCAAAAATCCATCTGTCATCAAGCTCATTTTCTTGTGAGATAACTTTACATTTTCATTTCTTGTGATAAAGGATAGCCACACCATTTTTTGTTTATTGGTGGTAGGTGAGAATAAGACCGTACCCACCCAGCTTCTTTTCAATTTAAGAGATTCGGCTTCTGTGAGATGTGTCTCTTGTAAGAGAATAATGTCCGGATTATAGGAAGCTAGGTGGGAAAGGATTCTCTGTCATTTAAAAGGGTTAATAAAACCTTTTACATTCCAAGAAATAACTTTGAATTAAAAAACAGCAATAATTCTTATACAAACAAAGAATACAATGACAATCAAAGAAAAGAAGATGCCTATAAGAATAAGGGAGATCTGATGAAATAGTTCGAGAGGTTTAAAGAAGAAGCTGAAGAGGGAGAAAAAAGGGGAAATGTAAACCTGCACATAAAGAAAAGGAGGAAATAGGAAAAGACAAAGGAGATAGGAACTTATCCAGTTGAAAAAAGGGAAAGAGAAGGAAAAGAAGGGAAGGAGGAGGAAGAGAAATACAAGAAAAGACAGTACATATCCAAAAAGGACGACTGAGAGGTACATACCTGAGGAGAACATAAGACGATACAATGGGGCGATGGTGACACTCAACAAGACAAGCCTACCAAGGATGGGAGAGCAAACCGTACTAGGATGACGAAGGAATGTAGTAAGGGAGCCATAAAAATTGAAGGGATGAACACCAAATAATCTGATTGAATAAAGAAGAAAAAAAGCGTTAACATCGGGAGAATACATGAGAAAATATACAACAAATCAACAAGCAATGTGAAGAAATACAAGAATTCTTAAGAGCCTGTAACGTTTAAGGGAGATAAACAGGAGTAAATAAGCAACAAGAGGAACCATACCAAAACCGTTGAATAAACATCAAAAAGGCAATAAAACAACATACTGGAGAAAGAGGAGCAGGGAGCAATACCAATATCCTGTAAGGAAAAAGAAAGATTAGATCAGCAATCAACCATTTGAGGTGGTGGAAATATCCATTCTGCTGTTAGTTTGAATGTGAATAAAGTTCTTCAGTTCTGCTGGGTCTTGAAAGGTCCATGTTTGGTTTTGATGTGTGACTTTAAAAACGCACGGATGAAACAGTCCATATCTAGCACCAAGAAAGCTTAGCGGGGCATGAAGGTTCAGAAATTATTTTCTTCTAGACGCAGTAGCATTGGAGACATCTTGAGAAAGAAATATCCTCTGACCCAACCAGGAAATTTGGCGCTTAGATCTTGCTGCAGAGAGGACTGAAAGAAGGTCCGTAAATTTCAAGAAAAGGATGATGACACCACGTGGTTTAGCGAAGGCAGAGGAATGAGGACCAAGTCTGTGAGCTCTTTGCATGCTAAGAGAAGTGGTGGTTGGCATATCCAGAAGTTTCGGAAGGAAGGAAGTGAAGAATGATACAGGCTCGTCCCCTTCCAAGGATTCCGTCAGATGGTATTGTTCCTCCTGTTCCTGTTTTCTAAGTCCTCAGTATGTTGTTGAAGAGTGCAAACAGATTTTTCCAAAGAAGAGATGCGTTGCAAGTTAATCTGTATCTCTGTCACTTGCTGCTCCACAACTGTTCCTCTGTTATCCATAGATGACCATTTCTCCTCGAGGAATTGCAGCTTATTATTGGTTTCTTCAACAAATGGTCGCAAGGTGTGTACTTCCTCCAAGAGCAATTCCATAGAAATTGGAGATGGTGTTTTATCAGGAGAGGGAGGATCATGCTTCAGGCATTTAGAGGATGTCGTAGGTGGAGTAGACTTGTTTGGCATGGATGTCATCGAGGAAGAGCGATTAGAAGCAACACCCGCCATTTGGGTTGAGGCAGAAGATGAGCCTGATGGTGATGAGGATGAAGACGTTACCGCAGGAACAGCTGTTCCAGGAATATAAACAAACTTCGGCTTGCACAATTTGCCCATAAATATTGCACATAGGTATTAAGCTTACCAAGTAAAAAATCTTCCATTTCTATAGCAAGCAAGGTGCATTCCTGGTGAACTTGGCGAAGCAGGAGAGAAAAAATCGTAAAAAAAGACAAACCAACTTATTTAATAAACAGCTGTTGAGCTTGTATAAGAAAGTAAGTCAGAGACCTTTGAAGAAACGAAGATTGAAGGCTGCGTCAAAGATATAAAGAAACACTCTACTAGCAGGTAGTGACAAAAATCCAGAGTAAATCACCCAAGTGCAAGATGTATTAGGTGACAGAAGAGAGATATAGTCAAAGAAACCACCAGATGGTAAGAGGGTTATGCAGCAGTATTAATATTGAGACTCATAAGATTGTCAACAAGGCAGGTGTGCAGAGTTGTGAAGCATGTCAGCATTTATGAAGCTGAGGTGACTCGCATCTAAAATGGCGGCATTCTTGAAGAAGTTATCATAGTACTAAAATGAAAGCAAGAAGAGCATTCTGAAGTAAGGCAGAGTAAACCTCCTTATTCATTTGGTGTGTTTTTGAAGCAGAACATTAATATTCATTAACCCAGGGAGCCAGGAACCAGCGTGTAAAAAGCATTACCATAGACGTGCTAAGCCCGTAATTATTCAAACGCACACATTTAAAATGGCGGCCGATATGAAGTAAAAGAGCTGCGGTGAAAAAGTGAAAGAGAGCGAGGTGCTAGTTATCTGGAAAAAGTCTCACCTGAAGCTCCAGTCATTCCGATGTATAATGCGGGTAACACGTTCCAGGATAAATGAAGAAAAGTACATTTGCGGGTCCGAAGAGCCTCCCGGTGCGGCGGAGCAAACCCTCTAGGTGGCCATTTTGATCGCCGCCTTAACCACGCCCCTTTCCAACTCAGTTCTGACTGGCATTCGGAGAAACCGAGTTGGTTGGAGCTGATGTGCACAGGTCTACCCACTACGTTTCTGACCCGCATCTTACGATGTCAGATTCGGACAGCCTTTCTGAATTAGTTTGTTCAACATGGATCCCAAACTGACTTTGGGATTCAGTAGCAGGACCCTCTTCACCCAGAGGTCCAACAATGCACAGTGTGGCAGGCACCATGGGGTGCCCACCACAGGGTGCAAGGTTTTCCACAACCACCCCTTTTTCAGTGGGAGCCTGTGTTGTCGGTCGAAACACAGGCTCCAAATGAAGTCAATGAGAAGTCAATGAGAAAAATATTGTCGAAAAATCCCCACAAAATGCAAACTGAAATGAATTTGATAGAAATCCCTCAAAGCAATCCAAAGTATCTACCAATCATACATGAGAAGTGTTTTAAAAAAGAGAAACACTCCAGAAAAATTGGAAAAAAAGAAATCAAAGAAAAAAGCATTGGTTTATTATAATCCAAAAATGATTACCCATAAAGAAATAAACTCCCACTGCCCATAGGACACAATCATAGACAAAAACCTGATGAAGTAAATAAAAAAAAAACACCAGCAAAACACATTACATTCCCAAAAATATATACACGTAACAGTTAAACAGCAGATTGAAAACAAACATAACACAATTTAGAATAGTATATTGATACATTACTAAAATAGTGAACGAAAACCAAAAATTAAAAACATTAAAACTAACTTCTAAACCTCACCCCTATACCCTCTATCTTAAAAACCCTTAAAAGAACATTAAAAAAGGCCAGACTTGTTCTGATGAAGCGCATGGGTCTGGGAAAATAGACTAAAAATAACAAATAGAATACAAAATAGAAGGTAGCTGTAATAAAAGCTGCTAAATGAAACAAAAAAATGCTATATCGCCATAGAAATGAATGTGAAATATTGTATAAATGTTGAATAAATATATAACAAAATATAAAAAATTATTAAACATGTAAAAAGATGTCAAAACATTTGTAATAAAATGTGAAATATCTTTAAAGTATAAATTAAATAATGGTATAAAATATACACAATGATGTATTATATATTGAAAACATGTCTGTTAAATAATGTTGAACCTGTGTACAGAAAAACATGTTAAGAAATGTTAAAAATCTGTTGAACAGAGGTAATTGAAAGTCGAAATTGCCCAACATACAATTGAATTCAAATATAATTTTATTTCAATTCATGTTTTTTATATTAATAACACCCACAATCTAAAGAGAAAAAGCAAAAGTGAAGATTAATAATCCAACTCATTTGTGTATTATGCATGTGTGGATCTACATCTGTTCTGCAGCATATATACTTTTACTCATTTAGATGTTTGTGAACATTCGGAGGATTTGTGAGAAAGTGGGAATATGTACCTAAAAACACCAACATTCTACACCATGCTCACAATTATTTAAGGGTGTACCATTTTTTCTGCAGTCAATGCTGTCCCGGTTCCTTTATTCCATATGATTATGGAAATGTTAGTATTTCAGATCAAGTGGGAGTGAGAATAACGGTTATCCTTATACATTTTTCTGCACTTTATTTACAGCCAATCATTTGTGTTCCTTCTGGCGAATATATAGTAAAGTTATACAGACAAATAGATTGTTTAGTTTTTGGGAATTTCCTTGTTTCATCAAGCTGAATAATAGCAGCATTAATAACTGAAACATTCCACACTAATACGTCCTTTAATGTTTCTCTATCAGCTGAACAGAAATACCCAAAAATAAAAAGCACAAAATTGAGGCAAGCTAAGTTCAGTGCTCTTTCATTCAATCCTTTTCTAGATCTTTAATTATTATTTTTTTTTATTTATAAAGTTTTACATAGCGCGAACTTGACCCAAGAGGGTATCGGAGCGCTTTACATTTAGGATTGTTGCATGACATGTTACATCAGATACAAGAGCATAGTAAGGTACAGTGCACTTAAACAATGTTTCAATAATTCATAGGATGGAGAGGAGGAAGGAGTTATAGCGGGAAGATGAGGAGGAATTATGCCTAATGTCCAGCTGGGTAGGTGATGGTCAAGTGGGATGCCAGGGCCAATCTCCTCATTAGCTGTCTAGCAGCTCCAACGGTCATCAGCCATGTTACACAGGTCTCAGCGTTCAGGAAAAACAAGTGTTTAGTTCCGTTGAATTGCGATGGTCATATAGCGCTATCTAGACCCAGAGGTATCAGAGCACTTAACCAGGGGAACATTGCATTAGAAGGTACATCAAAGTTATTATAAAGTACTGGCTAGATCCGTAGGTATCAGAGCGCTATAACAGAGGAACAATGCGTTACAAATTGCATCAGTTGCATTAATGTAATAATGTACAGTAAACAAACAACAAGGTTGAGAGCATTTATAGGAAAGGAGGGGAGGAAGGAGCCATAGCAGGGAGACCAGGAAGAACGGTTTCCTCATCTGATTGCTGCTCCCGCAGGACTTTCCATTGTGCTTCTCCTTCTGGGCATCGCGCTACTTCTCGGGGCCCCCGCTTCGCGGGAGCCGCTCGTCGGATTGGAACTTTGCTGGCCCTAATGACAGTGGAACCGGAGGAATTTGCTCCTACTGCCTGAAACACCTACGGACTTGAGGCGGGACTGCGAGGACCAGACTGCCCAGCGCCGCTGATCGGCCACAGCTGGTCCTCTTCCCGCCACCCTCAGAGGCTCCGTGTACATTGGGTTCACCAGTAACGCGAACGCGGGACGCGCGCGGGACACAGCCCGGGGCGAAGCCCGGGCAAAGGGTGGGCCGTTTCAGGCCGTTCGAGGACTGGAGGGACTGGACTGGGCCATACCCTTGTCGTCATCCCTGCCCTTTTGGTACTGTTATTTTGTCTCTAGCTTCCGGCGGGTCCCCTAGGAATCATGTGTTCGCGTGCAAGCCATAGCAGGGCTGCTAAAGGAGGGAAGATGATGAATGGGACTCTCGATGATTTTATAACTAGGACCAACACAGCCATAGATAGTGAAATTACTAAAATACAAAAAAGAGTATCTATAGAACTAAACGCAGCTAGAAGATTGTCTCAGGATATTGCTATGTCCAAGAAATCATCCCTGGGCCACATAGCAACTGTTAAAACAACCAAGCGTTTTTCTGATCCAACGACTAATTACCACACAGGCTGATGTCCACCATACCCTAACCACAACCTCACCTGTGGCAGCTACTACTCCAGAGCTCGCCCATTCTTATACCAACCAGAGTCCTACCTTGATTGTACCTGACTCAGAACCGGGCACCCCTTCTGAAAAAACTTCTCCAACTAATGAGGTATATGGGAATAATCTGTGCGCTAGCAATAAGGCTGTAGGTCATAAAAGGAAACGCATCCTAAGATCTGCCTACTCGAGGAAGAAGGCTAAAGTTGCTAGGGCACATCACTTTAATGATAGAAAGCCCATTGTAGAAAGTGGGGTAGATAGGGACGAAGTCCCAGTGCAGATGCTTCCTGGCATTGATGAGAATTACCCGGTCATAGATGTCCCTAAGTCAGATATTATAGAGGGGGAGATTGATCAACATAAAGGGGTACCTACATGTGTGGTAGAGGGAAAAGATGAGGAATTTTTAAAATTAGTATGGGAAACCTTAAAAAAGCTCCTAACCCCCCTACAACTCAGGCTCTCACGTAGAGAAAACCATCTCCTAGAGGTAGAAAAGAGCATTCTAACACTAGCAAGCCTTAGCTGTAAGGAAAACAAAACAAATCCTCCATTGGAAGCTGATAAAATTGCACTGGCACCATCTGCTGCTTCACTAATACCGCCCCTAATCAAACCAAAATCCAAACTAGATACAAAGGCCGTTGATCATAAAGATACTAAATCCCCTTCGTAGATCTCGAAACAACTCCCTTCACAACCAATACTACCACAAAAAGAAATTGTTGCCCCGAGGACGAAAGAAATTAAGGCACATTGAACCAACTTACAGGGGCCACAAATCATAGAGAACTTTTGTGGGGGCTATATAGATCTCCCCCCAGATGTAAGGTCATACGTGGTGGTGTTAGCGGGAGTTCCTGAAATTGAGACATATTGCCAAGAAAATTTCTGGTCTCTCAAAAATAAGGTCATTCACTGGCTGAATGTAAATAGACCGCTACCTAATCACTTAAGGAGCAAAATCTTAATGGTGCGAAGGGTTCCTTGGATAGGTCCGTCATGCAAATCCATCTTAGGCGATTGCATTGTAGTTTCATTTGAAGATCCACACACGGCACAACACATATGTTCTTGGAACACATGTAGTGAGAACTCATCCATTGTAGTTAGACCACTCACCTTTTTCTACCCTCCACGGCCCACCCTAAATTATGGGGGGAACTGGTCATTGGCCCGACACCCCATTCGGGGAGGAGACAGAGATGGTTGGCGAGGGACCAATAGACGGTGGAATGGGGCACCAACCTTTAATAGGTTTGGTTGCCTAGACGAGGTAGATTGACTCCCCACGTTATTGACACCCCCGACTGGTTCCAAGGATATACCGCCTGTGCTGAACACTGAACCTATGTCTATCAAGTGCAACACAGGAAGGAGTAGTCCACTTGCAAAAATAGATACAGACACAGGAAGGATAGGGACCAGTGTTTTTGATCCTAACCCAGCTACAAAAAACTCCATTGACAAAACAGCCTTGGAGGATTTAGTTGTGCAGTGTGCGCCGAGCCAGCCCTCCCAAAGGGCGGCGCATGCTTCATGTAGTATGCCCTTTACTTCCCCGCTACCACCGCCACTGGATGCAGAAATCCGTCATAAAAACACTCCTGGCAGTGATTTTGATCCTTCACCAATGCTACCCTCAGGGGCGGAGGCTATCCAACCATCCCTGGAGGTAACTGAGGCGGATTTACTGCCGCCACTCATGGCTAGGAAGCCTAGCTTCACTCCTGACCCCCTTGCGTCTGCCTTTATGTCAGGGTCAGGGGGTGTTGGTGGTGCAGCACTGAAGGTGCTTAGCTGGAATGTAGCGGGTCTTGCACGGAACATCGATTTACCCGAATGGAATTCATTTGTTGAATCCTTCGGGATCTGCCTTTTCCAGGAAACCTGGTGCTTCTAACCACGCCACAAGGTGGGTTATTCCACCTGCTTTGTGCCTGCGGCACAACCACCTGGTGGCAAAGGCTGCCCGTCTAGCGGCCTACTAATCTGGGCTAGTATCTCCCTGGGTTTAAACTTCAGGTCCATACCAACAAAATCACCTGACCTGTAGAGAGTATCAGTTAAAGGCTCTTGGGGGAAGAAGCTAGAAGTTTTTAACATCTATGTAAGAGGGGCAAGGGGTAGTGCATCTATGCTGCCACTCACAGGAATTGAGGAGGAACTCGGTTCTTGTAATGCTGATTCCCTCGTTTTATTAGCTGGGGACTTTAATTGTTCATTCAAACCACTCGCTCGCGAGGACATATTAGGCACCAGGGATGACGATGCTAGGAGAGGCATTAACCCCCTCACTCTCACTCCCATCAGAAGCTGGACCCAAAGTGCTATAGACCTTAATGCCCTCTGCTTGGAATTTGGTCTTAGGGCAACTAATGGCAGATGTAAGTCCGACTCCCTTGGGGCACACACAATTAACAGGGTGGGCCACTCCTCACGGATTGACTATATACTCCTGAATTATAGGCTTTGGGCACATCTGATAGATATGGTGGTCTTGTCATCTATTGATAGTGACCACAATCCACTAGCTTTGACCTTGTCCTCTCTCTTGAAGGGTATGACTCCAGCCCAAACTTCACATACATGGAAAACAACACATGAAGTGTGCCCTTCCAATTGTGGCAGGCGGTTGAAATGGAATAAAGTTGCTGCCAATGAGGGAAAAATCACAGAAGTAAAATCTATAATGTTTAATGCAATGACGCGTCTAGATTCTATGGGGCTTAGTGAGCACGATGTCCCGACCCTGTTCTTCGAAACTATCAATGCGCTAGGCGAATTGTTTACTGTTCACCCAGCAGGCACGAGGAACAAGCCAAGAGGTGGACATAAGGGCAGTGTGAGCTGGTTTTCCTCCGCCTGTCGTTCCTCCAAACGGGAGTTAATTAAAGCAGTGAAAACTAAGGATAGCGGCCAGATTAGCCTTGCCAGGAAAATGTACAGAAGGGCTTTAGCTACGGCAAGGGCTGAGCATGAGACCCATTTTTGGATCAATCTAAAGGCGGCTAATTCTAGGAAAGATTCCAAGAGCTTTTGGGAATTGTTGAGAGCAAGGGACAAACCCCCAGATTCTCTAATAACATGTAATATAACCGGTGAGGTGTGGTTCAACCACTTTTCCCAGCTCTATTCCCTATCTGTGGGTCCTACTGCTAGCCTGATGGATCAGCCCCTTACTGAATGTACCGATCACATTTAGGCCAACCTCTTCTTGCCCAAGGAAGTGGAGGGGGCGATTAAGTGCCTGGTTCCAAACAAGGCTGCGGGCCCTGACGGCATTCCAGGCGATCTACTTCGGGTTAACCCAGAAGAGTGGGGGAGACTTATTGCCTCCCTTTTGAATGCTGAATTGTATGGTGGGACTCTCCCGGACTCATGGAAGGGCGTGGAGGTCGTCCCAATCTTTAAGAAAGGAAGTCAGGACGACCACGCTAACTATCGCCCTATCAGCTTGTTAGACTCCACACAGAAGGTGGCTGGCAAGGTAGTCCTAGGAAGGATCTTACAGTGGGTTGAGGAGCAAAAAATTCTCTCAGACTACCAGGCTGGTTTTAGAACTGGCACGGGACCATTGAACAGACATTCCGGCTATTAATGATTTACTGGAAAGTGGTTGTACTGGGCAAGGGCAGTCTGTACCTTGCATTCATAGATTTGCGGACTGCCTTTGACCTGGTCCCACATGGCCAACTCTGGAGTGTCCTTGATGCACAGGGTATCCGCCCATATCTACTTAATATGCTCATTAAGCTGCATGAAGACAACTTTGCGCAGATCAGGTGGGGTGACCAGGGACAAAAACACCACGTATCCCCGTAAATAGGGGTGTGCACCAGGGATGCGTGCTAGCCCCCACTCTCTTTTCATTATATGTTAACTGAGTGGTGGAGCACTTACTAAAACATCCAGCAGATGCACCTTCCCTGGCTGGTAGGAAAATTCCTACCCTCCTATTTGCGGATGACACCCTCCTGATCTCAAAAACCCCAGTAGGCCTGCAAATCTCCTTTCCAGTTTTAAGAACTTTTGTGATTGCAGGGGACTTGCTATCAACGTAGGGAAAACTAAGTTCCTGGTTCTAAACCCCCCGAGAAAGACTGTTAACCCACCTTCTTTGAACTCTGTCCCACTTGAGAGGGTTAAGGAGTTCGATTACTTAGGCATTCGCCTATGTGATATTATGAGCTGGATATCCCACCACCAAAAGATGTTGCTGACCCACAAGAGGGTGGTGGGGGCCCTTCTTAAGGAACAACGTGCTTCTTCATTAAAACCTATTGCTCCTATACTGGACATCTACAGGGCAAGAGGGGTGAGTGCAGCTTTGTATGGGTCAGAATTATGGGGCGTGCAGAACGTAGATTCTTTGACCCGTTCAGAAAATACATTTCATAAAGACCTTATGGGCCTCCCGTATAGTACGCCATCTCTTCCACTCCTCTTAGATGCAGGTACGCGCCCAATTAGCGATCTTGCGAGGCTGCGCCCCCTTCTTTTATGGGCACGTATTTGGAGGGTCCCAGAACTGACCAGTTATGCAGAAGGCTTAAGGGAACTTCTTCAAACATCTGGCTGGCACAAGGTTCGATGGTTAAAGGAAGTCAAGTGCCTCCTTTTTGATCTGGGCCTCGAAGATGCTTGGTCTAACAGATCTGCCCCGCCCAAGTCGATTTTGAAGAAACTATACTGGGACTGGGTGACCAATTTCAGAAATGGCAATGCCAATCTGTGCAGAATGTCTGTAGAATTTCTGATGGTTAAGGAGGTTCCCTTTTGTGAACCATATTTGGACATGATCACAAAAACCTGGGACAGGGCACTATATTTTAAATTTAGGGTGGGCTCACTTCCAGTAGGGAAACTGACTGCCAGCTGGAAGGTTCCGGCACAGACGACTCCCTTTTGCCCCTTCTGTGCGAATAGGCCCGAGTCAGTTTCTCACCTACTGTTCGAATGTCCAGCATATGCAGCTCCCCGCCGCAAATGGCTGAAGCCACTCTGTAGGAGCCTTGGAACTAGATCACACAAAGAGGCCTTACGTATCTTAAGATCAGACCCTTGCCTCTTGTTTGCTTGTGGCCTGGCCACATTTCTTGGTTGGGCATGGCGAGTTAGATCTTCTAGGCTTCTGTATCTTGTATAAATAACTATTTCAGCTTGTTCCTATGTGCAATCCCTTGCTTCTTCTAAATATGAAATGTATGTTTTTATCTATGCATTGAACTTTTTACTGTTTTTATTGTTTTGTAATGCTTTTTAAGATATGAGAATTATATCGAAATAAAGCTATATCGAATTGAATTGGAAGAACTGTGCCCAATATATGGCTGGGTAGGTGACGGTCGAGGAAGAAACCAGGGACAATCTCCTCAATAGTTGTCTAACAACTCCATCGGTCTTCAGCCAAGTTGCTCAGGTCTCAACATTCGGGAAAAACAGTTTAGAATAGATGTATAGGCTACAAGGATAGAAGTAAAAGAAGAAGGTGGGGGGGAGGGCATAGAAACAAGCCTGAGAGGGAGTTGAGACACAGCGGGGAGACAAATGAACTATGCCTAATGTCTGGCTGGGTAGGTGATGGTCCATGGGGGGAACCAGGGCCAATCTCCTCAACAGCTGTCTAACAGCTCCAACGGGCATCAGCCATGTTGCTCAGGTCTCAGCGGTTGTGAAGACAGAAATAATCACTTTTGAGTAGGGGTATTAGCTACAGTTACATAGTCAAACATAGAATACCAAGTCCCCAATAGAGGATAGAGGAGAGGCCACCCTGCTGGGACTCCACGCTCAGGGAAACATCCCCGCCGGATGAGGTTGCTGCTGAAATCAACGTGTAGGTGGAGATGGAGAATCTTGGTGTAGTCCAGCCTGGTATCTGAGAAGGAACTGGGGTCTGTCATAGTGGCTACCGGAGAAACAAAGGCAGTGGACGCCGCCATTTTAAAGTCAGGCATGTCAGGACCGGGCATATGTAAATCCTTGAATAGCTTTAATAGATTGGCGATAACACCTTAGGAGGCTGAGTTCCATATTAGCTGTGTGAGGGTTGAAAAGGGTTTCAGCACTTTGCAGGTTAAACTAATAAGGCACTGGAAATGTTGATGAAAAGTCCCCCAGCTACGTGTAGTAGAAAATGATTGATCCAAAATCAGCAATACAGCATTATCAGAGAACCATATCACTGATTGAATGTGCTAAGAACTGAGTCACAGGCACCATTTTGGGGACAGGTAAAGCTCTCATAAAGTTTGTCATGGTGGTATCGCATCATCAATAGTCAGTGACAGTCATCAAGCAGTTTCAGACGAACATATCGCTCATTAACTACGCCAAGTTCTAAAACACGGGTGCCATCTTAAGGTCAGGCTCATGAGAATCCCTGCGTTGAAAGGATCAGCTATAACACACTCCTCATAAGTAACAGGCACTGCATTAGAAATACTAACTCAGATTACAAGGTTGTACAGCGCAGCCCCACAGGAGAAGGCGAAGCACTCCCCATACTTCTTATATAGTCACCATGTTAGGGTCAGGCCACTTAAACTAATGAACCCTGTAACGTTAAGATAATTTTGCAAGGCTGCAGTGAATATTGTACCTTTAGGGAAGAAAAGTGAGGTTGCATTGATCTTCAGGTAATGGGCACCCAGAATGGCAATCGGCCTCATTTCAGTATCATTGGTAATGCCATTGTTGATGTTGTTCCTTGTCCGCCATTTTAGATCATCTAATTTTTCCGATTGGTGGGATTATGGGTGGCAATTAAGCTTCTCTAGCGATGTGAGGAAAACGGCATCAGAGGCGGTTGGATGGCGGGCCGACCACCAGCATCCAACTCCGGTGTCAAACCGCAATTACAGGCAGGCGGGAAGCGGGCTCGGCTCTACAATGGAGTGCCGTGAAGAAAAAGCGGCATCAGAGGCAAGTGGAAGACATGCTCGACACCGGCATCTAGCTCCGGTCCCACTCAGCACCACAGGAAGGCGGGCTCAAGCCGGCATCAAACATCAGGCACAAATTACTTTAAATGCTCAAAGCTTGACACTGTAGAGACTGGCTTAACAGGCGACAGAGGCAGGCGGAAACTTCGGCACCAAACTCGGCATCAGATGCGGGCGGAGGGCTGCTCCGCATCGGCATTCAGTCCTGCTGAGGACGTCACGGCGAGCACGGCCAGCTCCTCACCAGGGTACCATTAAGAGACATTTCTATAGGAGAGTTTCTTTAGTAAATGGTACTCTGTCCCCACTTACCCATCTATTCCGTCCTAAACCATTCTATACCAACTTTATTTTAAAAGTTGTGTACAGATTAGTGAAGGGGACCAAAGCTTTAAGTGAAATGGACTTTCCTATGGAACTCCATTATCAAGCTTCATTACAAATATTTGAATGTAAGTGCTGTGTTGAACATTTTAAACTCAAAGCAATACACTTAATCAAATGTCTGCCTTTTAGAACACAGTCACAGCTTTGGCCCTGGTTTAGACAAAGGCGGTCTTTACTATGTCTTACAAGGTGGCGGGGTACAATACTTCCACCACCCTGATGGAGCGAGGACTGCCATACTTAGAGATCAATTCCTGCCTTGCAGCCAAATTTGTACCTTTGGAGGCTGTTCTTCTAATGATACAAAGGACCTGATTATGAGTTTGATGTTGCAGAGCCTGGTCCTCCCTACTGCCACACCTCCAAAACCCATGGTGAGGCCACTCGCCAGATTAGGTGTTAGTTCCAGTCTGGCGTTCCCATGGCGGTGCCTCAAAAAGCAGGCACCACAATGAAAATGCCAAAAACAGTTCCTACAGGGCATGGACTGAAAAGTCTATGCAGGAACTTGTGTGCATGCACACAAATGGCACATGTTGTGCCCCCCTTTGTGCACATTATGCAGAGGCACCAGGAAGCACTGTAGGGCCCCCCTTTGGTTCCTCTGTGCCACCATGAAAACCCTGGCAGAGAGGAAACTCCTAATAAGTATTGCAGGATCATGGTGGTGCCGCCAAGCATATGGATGCTTCTTCACTGCTGCAACACCATCAGGGAATGGTGGTTCCCTTGTGGCGGGCTGTGGTGGTCTCACCACTCATCATGTAATAGGGTGGTGGGGAGATCACCACGACCCCACGGATTTGGCGGTCAATGGAATCCCAAACTCGTAATCAGCCCCTAAAAAGTTTGGTGGATGGCCATCATCAATTTGACATCAGAATGTCAGCCCTGAATATGGAGGACAGTGTGATGGTCTTACTCCAAAGTTCAGCACTCTGTCAGGCCAGTGCAGGGAGCTTTCCATCAATGGAGTCAATTGGAGCACCACTGATGGGAAACATGATCCTCTGGAGTCTGCACTCTAATTAGGGCTGGTGGACCTAGAGATTAACAGACAGGGTATCCCATCATGTTTGTGATGAAATACCCTGTACTCCAAACTCTAAACCGGATCCTTTGTTCTCTGCCATTCCATACAGAGATAAGCATATTTCATGGATATGATCACTTGCTCATACATTTTGTATATTCAAGGTTGAGGAAATTTCAAGTTTCACACATGAATCTCTTTTCTTTGAATCAGAATGCGGTAAATGGGTTGGGTCCTGGGAGAAGGTGGGTGTCTTAGAGGGGATGGAATAAGGTATTGAGTACTAGAATCTCACATTCACTACTCTACTAAGTGTATAGGTCAATTTCTGATTTATTACCATAGTAAAGACTAAGTTGAGAAGCCACTGATTCTCAGCAATCAATATACAGATAAGAAAATTGAACCATGCTACTTTGACTGAATCATGAGAATTTATGTCACTGCACAGATTCAACCCAGTGTGATCTTGTTTTTCGCTAACACATGTATTTAAAACATCTGCAGGGAACAAAAAGCATAAACAATGCATGAGATATGCGACACTGAGGAGAGCAGGGCATCATTGTACACTCAGTGCTACGCAAGAATGTTAATACCTAGCATATGAAACCTCTGCTCATCTGCAAGAATACCCTTACACACCTATATGTTTGTGTATGTGTCACGTGTCAACCTGAATTTGTGAAAACAATGCGTTCAGAGGAACGTGAATATTTATCTATTTTTTTATAAATTACTCTTTCAGAAACATTGACAATTCCAAGTTGTGGATCTCGTTAACATACCGCAGACAAAGCTTAACCTTAACAGAGTTCTTGTTTCTATGAGGGATGATTTATTTAAAGTGATTTCTTCTGTTTTTGCTCTGAAACCTTAAACTTCAACGCTTCACTCTTTAATATTGGCACGTCAGGCAGCCTAAGCAGGTTTGGCAGAGAGGTGAAGCTGGCAGGAGATAAATCAACAACATCACCTACCATCAGGCAGATATTGTTTGTGACATGTCCCTTGGCAAATCAACGCTTCACCACAGGGTCAGCCACTGAAATGAAGGTCGTCTGGCAGAAATCCGTTTCTGAAGAAAAGACACAAATACATTTGAGACTAATGATAATGAATAGAGGCAGGATGCAGCTTGTGCATTTTGGGCAAAGACGAGTATTGACTCTCCTAGGCAAATGCTGCTAAAGATCCCATTTGTTATTTGCTCAATATAACGCAATCTCGATCGGAGGCCTCTGTGCCCACTATATATATATTACCTCTTAAATATCCCCGGACTGGCAGGCCTGTAAACCTTTAGACCAGCAACAGACAGCATCCTAAAAAATTGTGCTTTTCATGCAATTGTATTCACTTAAAACTTTATTTCAGCACAGAAACATGACCATAAATGTTGGAATTTAAAAAGGTCACCAGACCTATTTAGGTTACCAATCTCTGTACAGATTATGTACATGTATGCATATATATTACACAGTGATGGCCACCACTGAGTAGTTATAGTTAAGACCTAGTTAACATAAGAAATTGATTTTTTGTATTGCTAATAATTTTGGTTCTGTTTGACGAATCTTCACAAAACGTTCCAAAACAAAAAAGTTCATCTGCCTCAGCTGCTGGAACTGGAAGGTTTTGGGGCGATCCATCAAGCAGGGGCTAAGAAAAAAGGGGATCCCAAAACCCAGTTTCTGCTTGCAATTTCACTGGGGTGTTTTGAACAGTGCCACAGCCAAAATAGCTGAACAGAATTACAGCAACCTTGGCTGAAACCTAGATATGTATTCAGGCAGCAAACATTTTGTGACTTGGTGTGTGTGTGCTCAGTATTTTTCGATAAATTAAGGCTCAAAATGTTTAGATATCTGCATGGTTGTGTTTGCTTTACTCTCGTGGGAGACCAGCAGACATGCAACTTTAAAACATTAAGAGATTTGTTTGGCTGAAGGGTGCTTTTTTTCCTCACAGTCGCCTCCCCACAGGAGTTTGCACTCTCATTGCCTGGCCGCAATCTGAAAAATAAGGCTTGTTAAAAAGTGCCTTTTTTGTCATGGTCACACCCCACTTTTCGCTCTAGACACTGTCTTTTTAGGTTTCGAAGTGCACAGGGACATGCTAAATAGGACCCAGTGCCAGTGATTTTTCCCTTAAACTGTAACTGTTGAATTGGTACATCCATTTGGCAAGCACTTATGACTCCTTGTAGGCCCATAGTAGATGGTACCAATGGTACCAAGGGCAAGGGTGATAAGAGGGGTGTTCAAGGCTGCAGCACTTTGTTGTTCTTCCCTAGATGACCAAGAGCAAAAGTACATATGGAGGCCTGCCATAGCTCGAGAGTACTCTGCACACACTGTGTGCTGCAGAGCCACACCACTGCCTTAATATACTTATGTCGTTCTTAAGGTTGCCCTCCTAATCCTAGGAGGTAGAATGCATTATTTTAAAGGTGTTAATATATATGTTTATACATATATATCACTACAGTAACTCTGCAATGCAAGGTTTTACTGTAAGTGACAAGCGATCCATAGAGTAACTGAATACCGCGGAAAGGCAAGAAAGCCAGTTCCATTATGTAATGGACGAATTGTGTGGTGTTTGGTACCAAACACTATGCTTTTTAACCCCCTACACAATTCTTGTGTTAAGGGCGATCAAGCATGCACAGGACTACCACCCTACTTGGGTATCCCCTTTGGATACAAAGCTCCAGTGACTTGGCTTTCCCATAGCTATTTGCCACCAAGACAAGACTCTACCCTCCTGGTGGGATGTGCTTTCACTTCCCCAGGACATGGACAAAGGCCTGGGCAGAAAGGATTTCTACAGAACAAAAGGGGCAACTTAGTAACCCAGGGACCAAGGCTGGACAATAATTATTCATAAAAAATGGTCCCTATGGTGGAAGCGTGGCCTTTGTCATCCTATACAATAGTATTACACCAGGGATAGAAGAAAACCTCTCAATCGAATGAGTTTCAGTTATGCTTTTAGTGCATTTAATTATACATATCCCATTATTAAATATAAAGAAATTTAGCAGTATAATACAATATTTGTTTTTTTTAGAAAAAAGGTGCTCCTAAATGGTGAGCGTGCAGTGAGGGTGATATATGGTGAATAAAAAGTTCATACTTGCTATATTAAAACGTATATACATGTGGCTGGTAGGGGTAATAGAATGTGTGAAGTCAAGACCCCTATGAGTGTTGACATCCACCATCAATTTCATAATTGGTGACAGCTCATTTCTCCAGCAAGAGGGACTCCAGTGGACTCCAGAAATCCAAAGCAGATTTCTCTGACTGGTGGAACCAGTCCCCTGACACCTGCAGAACAATCGTAATGCTATGTCCCAACAAATTGGAATCCCAAAGGCCTCTATTTCTTGAGGGCAGTGTGTAACTTCATCGCAAAGTGTAGTTTTACTAAGTGCTGCATTTTCTGACAGCGTCAGTGGCACCAAGGACAGCCAAGTAACCTCTGCATCCTAGGCAAAGTAATGAAGTAGTGACTGTCGAGTCATGTTCTAGGGTCCGCAGAACCTTAATCATGAGAGGGTTCATTTGAACTCGCCCTGCAACGTTCGTTTTGCTAAGTGTATTTTCTCCCATTGACTTTAATGGTGAACACTTGACAGCTTTCATTGCATTTTTCATTAATACTTTAAAAATCGATAACTCTGGTAATCTGCAATGTATTAAGCTCATTTTGGTGTTAATATTAATTAAAAAAAATACAATCTATTTCTATAAGTTGATGTCAAGGTTTCTTTAGAGTTGTGTCACTTACTTATTGTCAATGCTAGTACTGTGAAACGCTTAACACATGTTCCTGTAAGTACGCTTGACTGCTCTGTGCCACTCTACCAGGATTGAGGTAGGGCTGCTAAGGGTGAATGTGAGGTCCACTATTAGTTATTGTGTTAGTATTTCATGATAAGGTCCACTAGCCATATCATGTAATACTTTTACCATTACAGGACTTGAGCAGGGGCGCTGTGTCCTGAAAAGAGAATATATGAAAAAAGGGGGGTACCCTGACCTACTGGACCTTGTGGTTGGGAGTCCCAGAGGAGCCCCCTAGGGTCAGATGAAATAAATATTTTTTGGGGGTGTTGTCGTTCATTAGGAGTCCCATAGAAGCCAGCATTAGCCCTGGACTGTTAGGAAAAATAAAAAAGGGGTGTGTGGTCTGTTGGGGTTGGGATTTGTCTGTTCGGATGGGGGGTTGGAGGCAGGTCCTGGTCCTGCAGCCAGGCTCTAGTCCCAACCCCACACCACGCATGACTGCAAGACTTCCACGGCTGGGATTGGTGTA
Organism: Lissotriton vulgaris; assembly: GCF_964263255.1. Lineage (NCBI taxonomy): Eukaryota > Metazoa > Chordata > Amphibia > Caudata > Salamandridae > Lissotriton > Lissotriton vulgaris. Next base: position 1,070,995,404 of record NC_141693.1, read on the forward strand.
TATATGTGTGAGCATTTGTCTGTAGTATATGATAGGGATGTGGGGAATTTCATGGAGTACACTTGCAAATACCATCCTGAGTCCAGTCAGTATTGTTTACTTAGCCTTAGTTCAACCCTGGATAGCTGTGGCCACGAGCAGTTAGGTTTGGCAAAGTAACTTAGTTTAAAACTTTTCACAGCACCACACAACGGAATGAGAAATTACCACACCAATAAAGAGACAAGAAAACAATTGATAAAATAGAGCATATTTTAATGAATTTTTAGAGACGTTGACCATCAAAATCCACCAGAGGGTTCATGAGACACAGGTTTTAGAAGATTTTATCACTTTTGAATGCAACCACAATCAAGCTATGGCCTACAAAAAGTTTGTAAACTTTAAAACAGTTTGAAAGAATTAGTCTGGGTACTCCGGCCCTGGTTGGGTGACCAGATCAAGCAGGGAAAATGTCTAGTTGGCCAGAGACGATACTTTGGACACTTTCCTGGCCACCGGAGCATTTTAAAGCATGTTCCAAATTTTACAGAACAACCACCATAGACATCAATTATCAATTGATTAGTCCTTATTTAGGGGATGCAGTTGTGGTGCGGCCAACAAGTGTGCCTCTCTCGGAGTACTTTGGTCTATGAGTGATTATTGGTGACTTTGCCCACGGAGATCGGGGTCCACAGAAGTCCTCTACCAGTTGCAGCTGGTATATTGAATGGTGTAGCGTGGTGGGGAGAGAGGGTTAAACAATAAAGAACACTTACCTTTAGTAAGGCCGCTGACTCTCTTCGTCTCTTGTCCACTTCTCTTTCAGAGTCAGAAAGCACACAGGCTCCCCAAGCCAATCATAACACTGCTGTCACCATAACAACAGCATCATGATTGGCCTCAGTGCCATGGTTCATCACTCAGACAGGTAGTGGGTGCCTATGCATGTTCTCCACCTAGGCTGTGCATCACAGCCCAGTGGTGAACATGCTAAGTGCAGATGACTGTTTGGCCGGCCCAAGACGGCCGGGCAAACCATCATGCACACTTAAGTGCAAATATTTCCCCCCCCCCTACTAGCTGTGTTGACAGCCAAGCCCCACCCCACCCCAAAACCTGCTTCAGAATGGAAAAATAAAACAATAACAACATTGAGTTGTTATCATTTTATTTTTCCTTCTTTGCACTGCTAAAGAGCAGTAGGATGATGCTCCTCCACCCTAGCAGAGGAGCCGCCACTGTCCTCTACGCTGCATTAGCTCGCCAGCCAATGCTGTGCTATTGGTCGTCCTGCACCGCGGTTGGGGAAAATCCTTAGGCGGAGGCTAGTGTCCCTCTAGTACAATGAATCAGGACTTTGATAGCACATCAGACAAGGATGCAACTTTTGGCTATCTCAGATATGTCCTTTTGGGCGCCTGACAACTGGTAACAGCAACACGTCTGCAGAGGTTACCAACTTGTCCATTTGGGCACTTTTAGCCCTAGTGTCCCTGGAGCTGGTTCCAGGGGATCAGCCGACTGATTCCTGGAGTTACTTTTGTGATTGAAAGTAGGGAACAAACTTTTGCCTGAATCAGGAGTTTTAGGTACAGTCCCAATACCACAAGTCCAAATGAGCAGCAGATGCAGGTCACTTGATGGTGCAGCATCTCTTTGTATAGGCTAGGAGCAGCTGGGAAGTCCTTCCTTGCTCATCTCTGGATTTGTCTCCTAATGGTCTTCAGGAACAAAAGGCATCCTGCTCAGGGGTGTTGCTGCAGTCAGCACTTAAGAGGGAGCTACCCCTTTGAAACTGACCTTTTGGTCTAACACCCAGAGTGGCCATCCTAGAAGAGGAAGTAACACCTTGCTCTGGGACAACTGCCTTTGATCCAGGGCTGGGAAGTCATTCACATGTCTCCCCAGCTGTTGAAAAATCTATCTATCTATCAGAGTCTTTGTGAGGCCACTGGACAAGCTGGAGTGCAGTGTGGCAGCTTTCTCTAATAAGACATTAAATTCAACCTGGACATCAGGTTGGATTTAATGCCACAATTAATTTGATACCTTATGTGACTAGGTATGTCCATTCAGAGGTTAGCTAGGCTGGGATGGCAACTGGTACCTCTTTGTTAGCCAATTGGCTTCTTACCTTTCCATAGCAAAATGATAATTTGGAAGTGTAGATGTTAAGACATATGAAAAATACCAGACCAACTTAATAATATAGAGCTCCCTCTCGTAGGGCTCTGTAGTCCTTCTGTGGGTGAGACATACTTATAACATTAACCCCTTGTGTGCTTCAGATGGCTCCTGGCTGTCTGATGTCACAGTGGGCGTGTGCGGAGGACAGTCGGGCCGTCCAAAACCCACCTACTCATTAATTCACCTGCACTGCGGGGGAATGTGTGCATGGCGCTAGGGGTTAAGGAAAGTGGGGGATTTGCCATTAGTTGTAATAGCAAAGTCAAACTAGCAGTGTAAAGACTGCTCTTTCAGTCTGCAGTGTTCAGCGGAGGTCCATGTTTTCCTTGCCACATGCAGGGTGGCACCAACAGTGCTGCAGCCCTATGTGAACACTCTGCCTTACATGCCCTGGGTACCCTTGCTACTATATACAAGGAATGTATAATAAGTCAGAACTTGCCAATTCACCATATCTTTTCTATATGGTTAGCACACTGGCACTGAGGTCTGCTTAGCATTCTCAGTGTTGACAAATCAGCAGCATCAGTCCAAAAATGAAGGGTGAACATGCAAGAAGAGGCATTTCCTTATATTTGGCATGCTAATACATTTTTGTATCTTAACAAAATCCTATAAATTCACAGAAAAAACAAAGAATAAAATTATGTTATAGTTAAGTGAAAACGTCAGTGAAAAAAAACACCAGAATTCACCAGTTATAGTTAACTCACATATTACAACACTCATGACATGTTCTATGAAATCATTTATGGCATCGTTGATGACAAGTGAAATGACATAATTGATTACATCACTGTGTATGATAAAGGTGTAACATGATGAGAGACTCTTGCTTCTGATTTACCATTTAAAAAAATAACATATGGTCATAAGTCTCCTCTCTATCAATGAATGTTAATTTTCTGTGAAAATTGACTCCGAAGAGCTGAAAAGCTATTTCTTATATTTAACTGGTTATGTTGCAGCTGTTAATGTACTTTTGACCAGCCTTTCTTACTGTCTGTCAGTGGTTAATTTGAGTCAGTAGTGAGTGGGGGCCACCAGCACTAAATTTTGGGGACCAGCCATAATTTTTCCTCTGCAGAAGAGCACTGGCAGAATATTCTTTTCATTACAGTTTACTAGCAATGTCACAACTAGACAATAATGAGATTGGGTTTTGCACACATATGGCAGGCTTCCATGCAGCACAACATCATTTTCGGTTTAAAGTATGCACACATGACATTCAAATTAATCTTTTCCCAATGACAGATGCCGCTTTATAGTTAGCAAAGTTGAACTCTAGATGTTTACAAGTCTTTTTTTTATTGAGAAGAATTTCAAAGGGAAAGAAGCATAAGAAAGCCAGCCACTACAAATACATCACCTGATAATACTCATTTAAATGTTAACACATGCAATAAACATTTGCAGCAAATTAAAAAATACACAGGGGCAGATTTATATCGGACTTGCGGTACTTTTGCGCACCCGGTGCGTCACTTCTGTGATGCAACAGCTGCGTAAACCCTGCGCCACGTTGCGACCTACTTACATCGTGACCCATCTGTGGAGATGCGTCACGGTGTAAGGCCCTGCGCCACATGAAACCGGTGTCAGGTTTCATGTGGGCGTTTCCACGCAGGGGGGGCGTTCCGTCGCAGGAAAAGATTTGTCAAAACCCTGCGCTTGCTTGTAGCAGGGGTAAGGCTTGACGCACCACGTTACAGATAGGGCAAAGTTAGAAAAGTGCTGAAGTTGCATGCCGCACGCAACACAACTTCAGCACTGCGCCAACTTCACGCACTAGATACGACACGCATCAGTTTATTCCTGCGCCATGGTGCGCCGTATTGTAAATGCGGCGTATCATGGGTGGCGCAAGGATAAACGTGCGTGCCATATCTTTCCTGGCGCATCTCTGCTGATTTACAGAGATGCGTCAGGCAACATAAATCTGCCCCACAAAACTTTAAGATATTAAAGTGCTGCAGTGAAAAAGTGCTAAATCGTAAAAAAGCTTCAGATCTAAAATATGATTCAAGCTGTATGTAGCCAACCCTAGCAATGAACAAACACTGTGCAGTGAAATTTGAACAAATACAGCTATATTCTTTAAATTGGGATTCATGAGAAAAGAGCACAAGTGCTTAGAGCAAATCTTTTAAATGATTAGTGCAAAAAAAACGCAATCTGCAAATTGCACATCCATATTAATCATAACGTTAATCAATATCTTGTACCAAAAGATTTGTGTTTGTAATGATTTGTTTATTGAGCAAAAAGCCCACCTGGTCCTTATGTATCATAGACTGAGCTGTGGGAAAATTTTGTGATGCCCATATTTTAGTGAATAGGTTATAATCAGAGTCCAGATGACTGATTGGTCTGTAAGAATTGGCATTCGTATGTGATTTAACCTTTATAAGAAGGCCAACTATAATGGATTGTTTGAAGGAATTGAGAATATCCATTCCCTCCCTGATCTGATTAAATAAATGAGTTACAAAAGGGAGCAACTCCTTTGCAAATATCTTGAAAATAACAGGGGGAATGTCGTCATTGCCAGAGGTTTTTGCGTTAAACATATTTTTGAGACTTTGGGCTACTTTTGCTACCTCTATTTTAACTAGAAAATTCTTTTTCTTTAACCTACTCGCTTCTCGCAAAGGAAAAAAATCTGAAATATTGCTCCAACCTAGATATAGGAACTGAATCTGCTGTTGAGTATAGATGCCTATAATGCTCCAAGAAGACTTTAGTGACCCATTGTTCTCATCTGTTAATGCATGGATATCCGGATTCTCAATTGAGCCAATGCCCTGCTTATATATCTTGATCCTGGAGGACCATGCAAGGAATTTTTCAAATTGTTGACTCATTTCAAACATCTTCTCTTAATATACCCTATGGCCCTGAATTTCCTCTACCATAAAAAAATCTTTAAGCACGTGCTTCCTTTTAGTTTTTCCTTGGACTATACTGATCGAGCCCTCCAAAGCTGAACACACATTTGATGCGAGGTCTACGGCAGCTTGCAGCATCCGAACTCTATTTATTCATACATTCTGTGCATTAGCCTGATATGCTGTCAACTGCCCTCAAAAAGTGGCCTTAAAGGCCTCTCATTCTGCAAATTCGGAGGCAGGACTATGTTTAATCTAAATAAACAAGTTCTCATTTCGTTAAGCCAAGTCTGGTCAGATAGAAGTGATTAATCAAATTTCCATCTAGGACTTCCTTTTGACAAGAAGTCTGTTGCTAATTGTAATGACACTATTGAATTCTCTGAGAAGGCGTTTGCCCAGATAAAAACTGTGTTCTACTTGATTAAACATGTTACCAAAGAAAATATTGGCCTGAAGCAAAGTTGAATTGGTGTGAAAAATTGGTATACTGCTTCAGGTTTGAAAGATCTATACGCCAAGGATCAACTAAGGCATAATTCTGCTTCATAGCTGCCTGAACTCTTGATGCCTTTGGCTTTAGCTTTTTTCTAGCTCTCTTAGAAGCATCTAATTTTAACCCCTTGTATGCTGGTGACGAACCCCAGCCGTCATGCTCCAGGGTGCTCGTGTGCTGATGACGGCTGGGGTTCGTCACGGCCCGCCCTGTTCGTTTGTTTACCGCACAGCGGCGGAAACGGGCCAGCAGCGAAGGGGTTAAATCCTTTAAAAGTGAAAAAGTTAAAATAAACTCCATAAATCAGAAGTCCTTCAGTATCCATGGCAAGGCTGTGAAGTTGTTTTAATGGTTCCACACAATTTGTGATGGCACCATAATAATTCACAAGATTCAGTCCCATGCAGAGGGCAATCACCTTAACCCGTAACCATCTCCATTTTTTATCCCTTGATACGTACCTCACATCCCAATTGACAGTATTTTCCAAGCAAATCCCCACCCCTCAAAAGATGCTCCTGAAGTTGCAAAGTATGCATGGAAAAGCCTTCTAGGAATATGAAAAATTGGAGTTATTGCTCTGAAGATGTTTCTTATGCAAAAGAATACATATCAGGCTCAAGTGAAGACAGCCAATTCATTTGGCACCATATTTCCGTTTGCTTAGCAATCCATTAGCATTGCATGTTTACAAGTTTATTTTATTAGCATGGTTTCCTAAAACCATTGCTACAGAATATAGCATAACATTTTCATTATAAATTGCAATTTTAAGAGAAAGGTAAAAAGGAATTTGCTACTAATCAGTTTAAATCAATTCCAGTCAGTTGATCTGTGCAGGATAAAGTAATTAATTAATTAACTTAACAGCTTTTAAGCTTTTTTCATTTTGGCAGTAATATTGCTCTAGCCGAAGTTGGTGTTGCGATGTGCCTGTTGCTGTTGTGGCATTTTCTTCTCCACCTGCCTAAAAAAATTTACCAAGTGACTGTTCAGCTGCTTGTCCTCGGGTGCAAAGCACGCCAGCACCGCTTGCCTCCATGTACGGATGCCTCTATGATTAAAAAGTAGTTTTAAAAGCTGTTTCCGTTCTTGTGTCAGTTCTTTACAAATGCAGAGAAGGTACAGCATGTTTCCTGTGCTGTGCCGCACAAGCGGCAGGTGGAGTCGAATTGGCTTTTCAGCCAGTGTGAAAAGTGCTTTGTGCATGGTAGCAGGCCAAGTCGGTACTTTAAGAATTGGATTTTAGTAGTTCTAGCAAACCCCAGGGCTAGGTATGTTTGAGCAGTGGGGGGAGGGTGGAGTAGGTGCTCAAAGTCATACAGCCATGTGACCTCTTGGATAGGGCTGCTTTGTCCTCAAGCCAGAATAGACACTTTACTGTTTTCTATACTATTTTTTTTTAAAAGACAGTGACTGGTAGGTGTTTCCCAGAGCTCGATAAGCCCCAGGCTGGTCAGACTTGCTTGTAAATATTTTGCAGCAGGTAATTCTAACCACAAGAACCAATTTAGGGTTCCTGATTTTGATTTCCATACTTTGTCCCAAAAGATGGCTATCACACCTTGTCTTGCAAGGGTCTGTTTCTGGACACCGAACTCGAGCCTGATCTGTGCTGGAGAAACTTTTTTTGGTAAGCCAAAGATTATTCTGTACACTTCTACATCCATGCCATCTAGGAGCTTGGAGTCCCTGCCCCTCTGTACCTCACTCCCATGAGCATACTCCTACCCACTGTAGGAGTATGCCCTGTATTACTTCAGCTAAACGGGCAAGTGATGGGCCGCTCAGCTTAGAGTTAAGATTTCTAATCGAGACTGCCAGTGCTGTTCCCTTCCTCTTGATTGAGTCCCTTTGCCTTTATCAATAATCACTCCTAAATATTTGTATTCTGTTGCTGAGTCTATGTGGGTGTGACCCCAGAACCAGACAGATGTTTTCTTAGAGTTCTTTTTGATTGATATGGTTTTGGCTTTTTCCAAGTTGATGTTCACGTTGTTTGCCTTGGAGTAGTCGAATGTGGTATTAAGAAGATGCTGTAAAGCCACCTTTGTTTGACAAATTAAAACTAATTCATCTATATAAGGTAGACATGGTAGTGCTAGGTTCCCTAACCTTGGAGAGTGTGAGTTGCTAGCATTTTTTAGTGGGATAAGGTCTGCAAGGAACAGGTTAGGGCCGGGGCCAGTTCACAGTCTTGTTTGAGACCTTTCGTTGTTGGTATCCGTTTACATTGCATTAATTATGTTAATATTTTGCACCATCAAGCCAATCTAGTAAAATTTGATTCTGAATACCAAAAGCCATCTTCTCATTATTATTCTTTTTCTTCCGTTCCTTCTTTCTCCTTTTTGCTGGATAAATCTACTTACATTTCTCTCAATCATGCTCTTTTTTCCAAACACATGCTCTCCTTCGACCCCCTACCCTTTCCAGTGAGACTGTCATAATAGCCTAAGTTGACAATTATGTACTCATGCTGAGCACTGGAAACCACCTGCTCAAATTAAGCACTGCCTATCCCTCAGCAAACATGGTTGATAGCTGACCAGTGGCTTTGGTAAGTGAAGTATTCATAACTATGGTAAGTAAAGCTCTCATACCCAGACCTGAAAAAGTTTAATTACTCATAGTACACAGAGCCCCTTCTGTCACAATGGCAATGGATACAGTAGCACTCCATTCATCAATGGACACCCCTTATAACACCACTCACCTTGACCCCTGCCCATGGAATCTGTGAATAGCATCCATGTTATGTTGATGACTCAGCTCCTTCTAGAGGAAAATCAGTGAAGAAACATCTGCAAATGTGATAGCTGAGCAATGTTATGCAAAAATGCCTGTAATCCTCGTGCCATGCATCCTTCATCTGCTTCAGAACCCATTGTAACAGCAGAAACACATAAGCCACATCTGTGCCCCGATCCATTGCAGTTGTGTAGGTGAACAAACAAGTTGTTTCCCACAATGAACGATAATACATTGCCAGCTTTGTTCTACAAGCTGTGGAAAGTGGCAAAATGGAGACGCAGCACACAGAACACCAGGAGTCCCCCTCATCTCAGTCTGATGAGCATGGAGTTGTCCTATCTGAGTGCCATCAGGACACATTGCAGAGGTACTCAAAGATTTAGGAGACAAGATCTCTGATGTGAAGGCAGGCAAATAGGTCTGCTTGCAATGTATATAGAAACAGCACAGCCTATGCCTGCTCTCTCTGCTACAGTTTATCAACCAGGAGCCCCTCTGGCTTTCCAATTACAATAACAGAAAAAACATCAGGCAGGGTCTAACACATGTGCACTCAAAATGCTGACTGTCTCCATTCCTACTAATAGCTGGCAGAATGTAAAAGGCCAAAGAGCATTTGAAACTTCCATGGATCCCTTAGGGAAGTTTCTGGAGCTCCAGGAGGTGTCAATGTAATAGCGGGGGTATTTTGCATCAAGGTACAGTACCACATCCTCTTATCACCACCATTCTGGTCCTCACAAGCATTGCCTAACAGGAGATTACCTAGAACTGTATATCTGCCTGCTGCTGCGTAAGACATGGCAACAATAAAAGAAAAAGGTTTTTCCATTTTGCATTTCACAGAAACAAATGTATTTCCTAAGAACTTGTGCTTTGTGTTTGGTTATTTATTAAATGCATCTTTCTTCATGCATATTGTTGCAATGTGTCCTTCAAAATATTGTGTACATTTTTGGAAATGGCCCTTTTTACAGGGTAATCCCCAAACCTTTAGCTTCTTCCTCCTATTTCTTTCTGACCTGTCTTTGTTGCCTTTAGGACTCTGGACAGTTTACCACTCATAATCAGTGCTTATGTCCATATGCTCGCTGTGTAAATTGTTATTATTGATTAATGTTTCCATGATTGGCATATTTGTTTTACCAGTAGGTCCCTAGTAAAGTGTACTGAGTGTGCCAGGGCTTGTAAATCAAATGCTACTAGTGGGCTAGCAGCACTGATTGTGCCACCCACATAAGTATTCCTGAAAATGTACCTCAGACATGCCACTGCAGGGTCTGCAGGAAGTTTGTAACTTCCATGTCAACTTTCCAGGCTCCAACCTTTTCTTTTCTTACATATGTCACCCCTAAGGTAGGCCCATAGTACGCTTATGAGCAGGGTGCTGTGTATGTTAAAGGTAGGACATGTACTGGTGTGTGTGACATGTCCTTCGTTTTTCACCACAATAGGTTATCTGTCCCATAGGAAAGACTAGGACTTTCACTTATAACATCTTATGAGCATAACACATTCAGGTGGGAACAGCGTCCTCCCACGCCCCAGCCCAGTCATTCTTAATTGCTTGCTGTCTGCTCGGTGCCCAGTCCGCATTGAGGCTTCGCAGCACGGCAGTGTCTGTGAGTCACGGTGGTTGCCCTTGGGTGAAGTGTGCTAGTCAGAGAAACCGAGCTGGGCTCGCATCTTGAGCACACATGGCTTTCAAACATCACACTGTCAGTTTCGCTGGAATGCGAGCCAATGTCTCCCTCACCCTCCCCTGCCCTGGGTCACACCTTGCTGCTGTTGGGACAAATACGCAGCGGAGGTACAGCAGACGTCATGCGGGCAGCTCGTGGCATCTCACTGGCTCCGTGGTGACCACCTACCCGGACTTACTTTCTTTGCTTTGGCAGGGAGCTGTGGCACATACCACATTCGTCATGCTCCCTTGCAGCCACCCACAATCTGCCAGGCGCCCGGAGGTACATAAACTGGACAACAGTCACCGCAATGCAGGTCTTACTTTCTTTGTTTCGGCAGGTAGCTGGGGCACGGACCACATCCCCAAGACTCCCTTGCAGCCACTGACAATCTGCCAGGGGCCTGGAGGTGCATAAAACCGGTCATCAGTCACCACAGCATGGAACTTAATTTCTTTGTTTCGGTAGGGAGTTGGGGCATGGACTACATCCCCCAGGCTCCCTTGCAGCCACTGACAATCTGCCAGGCGCCTGGAGGCGCATAAAACCAGCCACCAGCCACTGCAGCGCAGAACGTGCGCAGGCCCGTCCGGGCAAAGTCCAGGTCAAGAGCGGGCACCACTGCGCCCGTCTGCAGCTGATTGAAGCTGGGCTGGGACCACTCTTTTGGCTGGAAGATATTGGAGCGGATGCAGTGTGAGGGATACACTACCTTTTCATCTGGGGAGGAGTCCTTACATCACCATTGCTGGTTAGTGAAGACTATGAAATGTCTACATTCTATTGTGAATATTGACTTGACAGTGAGTTGTTTTGTTTTTGTGTTTTGACTTTTTCACTTTAACAGGAAGAGTCCCCCATTAGTCAGCCACCATGGGGAAGAGGAAGGCTGCTCACACTGATCACCCTCATAGCAATAATTACTACCATTGACTCCTTCTTGGTGAAAGCGGTGGGGACTATTTCAAAGGAGATTGATAAAGCAGAGAGGAGACTTTCTTTGGGCTCTGATGGTCCCCCAATACTTTTGCCTGGCAAAACCTCAGACACGGTAGCTCAAAATTCCCAAGCCACTACCTCTAATAATCCACAGGACTCCGCTATATGTGCTTTAATGCCTGTAGTGGGAGATCAGTGCCCTAGTATTTCCTCTCCTGGTCCAGTGGAGAATGGCTGTGTGCTGACCTTAGCCACTAAAGAGGTATTGGATCCACAGGCATCACCAGCCCCCAAAAGAGATCGCGGAATGCAAAGAAGAGAAATGAGGCCCAGTGGAGAGAGGACGAACCAGTAACATCAATTATCTTGACAAATATGGGGGATTTTCGGAACCTCCTAAGAAAATTATTTACAGATTCGCTGGGGGATCTGCTATCGCAACTTTGGGACAAACTAGATCAAATATTATCAGACTCCGAATACACACTTGGTAAAGTGGAGAGTATGTTGAACAGTATTTCACGCTGACTAAACTCTGCATTGGACACTGTAGCACCAATCACTCATAAAACCACAGTAAAACAATTATCCCAGCCCTGGTGCAATGACAACCTCAGGCTATCAAAGCAGGATTGTCGTAGACAAGAACAAAAATGGCAGACAAATTACGAGGTGGAGGAGAAAAATATCTATAAAGCTAAATTAGCCAAGCATAAAGAGGTTATCCTGGCAGCAAAGATCACATACTAATTGGAGCATATAAAAGCAGCCTGTAATGCAAACAAAACCCTTTTCTTTGTAATGAAAAAATTGTGAACACCAACAAGCCCAAGTCATGCAGTCATAAATCAAGATTTTTGTGACACACTGGCAGGCTTTTTTCAAGAGAAAGTTGGTAATATTTACAATATTTTCACTGCAAAAAGCAGCCAATCATCAGGATGAGCATGCTCCAATTGACCAGCCGGGTATAATCAATTGATAACTTTATTTTGGTCAAAGACCATAAAAGTGCACATAAAATACATACAAGCACAAAATATTAAAACAATAAATAATCATCAAATTGTTAAGAAGAGAATTAAACTATGAGTTATCAAGAGCGGGGGAAATAGACAGTGTCATATTTGCTACAGTTAGGTTAAGAAAGTTTGTCTTCTACGCCACATACTAAATAATTAACGGGATACAGCAAACACAATAGGAGGATGAGTATCATAGGTCAGTATCCTGCAAGCCTGAGTGAAATGCAGGAGTTTGAGGTTCTTGCAAATTGGAATCAGCCAACAGTTTCTAATTGCAGAATAGGCAGGGCAAAGAAGCAGTAGATGTGATACATTTTCGGTTTTAAAATCACATGCAGGGCAAGCTTCATTGTTAGATTTTAACCATTTACATGTAAATTACCTAATAGGTAAAGTGCCATGCCTTAGCTGAAGATACAACTTTCTAGCAAGCGGAGGTTCAATTACATCCAGGAATTCCTCAATTTTAGATTCTGATTTAACTAAGAGGAACTCTGTCGTTACCCTACCCATAGTTGCAGAGCTCTGTAATGTTAGAAAATTCTGCCTACGTATCTGAGTGTGGAGTTCCCTTTTTGATATCCCAGGGCAATAAGTCTCGGGTGTTTCCAAAAGTTCCGAAAGGCCTATCCGGATACTAACAGCCCTTATGTGCTGCAGCCATGGGATCTTTTTGCATTTAAGGGAGGTCCAAACCTCAGATAATTCTGCTCTGTAGGCGGCCAGTTCTGGGACTGACCAGAACCTCTTCCAATACATAATTGGTCTTGCACTTGTGATCTCCTCTATTGGCTCTATCCCAAGGTCTATTCTAAGAGGGATCAATGGAGTACTTGCCGGTAATCCAAGTAGATTCCTCATGAAGCTTTGTTCCACCCTTTTGAGGTACAATATCTGTTTATGCCCCCAAAGTTCAGCACCATAAATTGCAGCAGTTCTGGCCTGGCGACAATACATTTCCAATACCGGAGACACCGGCTTAAAGGCTGACCCCCTAAATACTTTACTTATACCCCCGCTAACTGCGATAATTTGAGTGCCGACTTGGCAATCTGCGTGTTCCACTCAAGGCTCTCTGTCAGGGTAACACCCAAATATAGAAAAGTCTTGACCCTCTCGAGGGAAATACTGTTTAAGACCGGGTTTGGGCGTGTTCGCTTCGGGGGGGTTGAAAATCATGAACTTTGTTTTTTCCAGGTTGATTTCCAATCCCCGCAACGCGCAAAACGCTACAAATCCGTTGAGTGTTTTTTGAATGCCCGATGATGTTTTAGACAACAGGAGAGTGTCGTCTGCAAACATCAGAGCGGGCACTCTCCCTGTGGCCAATTTTGGGGGATCGTTGTCCACCACACCATTCAGATGATCCACAAGTCCATTAATGTAGAGACTGAATAGTGTGGGCGCCAAGACGCACCCTTGACGCACACCTTTCTGGACAGAAAATTGATCCGTAAGGTCGCCGTACCTTCCACACCTGACCTGCGCATATTTGTTTGTATGGAGCCTAGATAGAATAGCCAATAGATAGGGCGGGAGTCCCAGGTCTGCCAACACCTTCCACAATTTCGCTCGAGGGACTACGTCAAATGCTGGTCCACAAACACAAGGTAGAGGCTGTCACCCTCCACACTTGTTGTTTTCCAGTACAGGACCGGCATGCGAAATATTTGGTCTAGGGTAGAGGTGCCAGACCTAAAGCCTGCCTGAAGTGTGGTTAAAATCCCGTTCTCATCAATCCACCCAAGGATCCTATCGAGAACGATCCTCCCCATTAGCTTTTGTGATGTATCTATTAAGCTAATGGGTCTATAATTTGAGGGAGTAAGTGGGCAGCCCTTTTTAAGAATTGGCACAATCTCAGCTCCCAACCAAGTTGGGGGCAAATTGGCTCCCTGCAGGATCTCATTAAATAAAACGGCCAAGTAAGGTGCCCAAATTTTAGGTTGTGTACGAAACAAATCCCCAGGCAATTTATCCAGTCCGGGGGCCTTATTAGGGAGCAATTTTCCTCTTGCTACCTCAACCTCTCTCAGTGTGATAAGTTCAACCTGGGGGAGACAGATAGGAACTACGGTTATCTTTTCACAATCTGCAACCCCAGGGACACTTTGGGTTTGTTGGGGTCCAGGGGTTTCATGAGTTAAGATGTCAATATCAGGAATACGGTATAATACACCAAAGTGCTTTTCCCATATTGCAGGAGCAATATTAGGGGCAAGCACAGGGGTAAGCCCGCTGAGGCCGGATGCAACAATGGACCAAAATAGTTTGGAATCCCTACACCTTAATGCAGATCCTAGCTCCTCCCATTCCTTCTTAGCGTCATAGATTGCCTTTTTGTACAGAGAGCGTTGGACCCTAATAGCTCCAGTGTCCTTTGTTTTTACTACTGACAACAAGGCTTTTTTGGACTTTCGGCAGGAGGCGTTAAACCATGGATGCGTCTTCATCCGGGGCAGATTTACCCTTCTCACAGGACAAAGGGCATCCTTTAAAATGGCAACCATTTGGTTATGTATATCGGTGGCCCTTCCCCTGGAACCAAGATTCTCCATTTCTACAATAAATGGAATAATGATCTCATATAATTCAGCAAGTTTGGTTGGGGAGTTTTGGAAGTCTGGCCATTTCACCCTTCTTCTACAATTAGCTATTATTAATGGTTGCGAAGCACTTTTTTGGGCAGGTGGTGGATTTGCCAGCCCAAAACTCCCCGGTTTGAGGGACAAAACTAGAGCATTGTGATCGCTATCGTGCCTATCAAAGACCCTAAATTCGAGCAGCCTATCCCTGTGCCTAGCTTCAATGAATATATAATCAATCACTGAGGTTTGGCTCCACCCTCCCAAATTACAATCAGCTTCTCCACTTTTAAGGGCCCCTCTGTGGACCAACTCACAGAGTGAATACCTCTAAATAAATCAGGTGCTCCTGTAGTAAGCAAACCTCAGCTAGGCCTACTTAGTGCAAGGGTTCGCAAGGGTTCACCCTTCTCTGCACAGAGTCCTCGGACCTTAGGAAGAAGTTGGCAATGAAACTGGAAATACAAAAAACAAAGTTTATTAAACCTTTAAAGGTGGTACTGCAGTCCACACAACACTCTTCAGTATTGTATCGAGTAGTACAAAAAACTGAAGCACATGGCCCCTTTTATACACAGTAAGGGGGCTGATAAAAAGGCGGTACAAAAGACAAGAGCAGATTTATGACCATACAAGGACATATTAGAAGGCACAATCGATAGATGGATGGAGCTAACAGTCTCCGATCACATTCCTGTCTGGAACCAATTAAGTAATGGTGACTGATCCTACTGCACATGTCTGAACATGTTGGAAGCGGAGACTGCTAAAAATAGCCTGTTGCCGGGCAGACTCCAGGCGCAATGAACAAGGAGGTAAGACCAAACGCAGGGCGAGCACATGGAAATATGTGGCATACAAAATGGCCGCTACAAATTCAAGATGGAGTCGGTACATTTGTTGCGATAATGGTTAAACGAAACATGTCTTCTGCTATTGCTTAACCTAATCGCCGTTGATTTACAACACTCCGCAAGATCCCTGCCCTCCCTGGTATAATGCACAAGATACCTGCTCAAGTGGCACAATCCCTGGGACAAATCTTCAATAACATGTTTGTCGTAGGGCTCTTTTCGTCTCAGTGGAAACTTGCCTCGATCCTCCCACTATTAAAAAAAGACAATTTGTAAACTCTGGACCCCAACGACTATCACCCTATTTCAAGACTCCCTTTTGCCGCGAAGTTGGCAGAGAAAATTCTGCAACAACAGATCTCAGAATATAAGAATATATAGAGGAAAACTCTCTGCTGGACGACACACAACATGGTTTTAGAAAAAAATTATAGCAGAGGGTCTGCACTAGTGATAGCGACTGAAGATATACGAGAAGTACTTGACAGAGGGGGGACGGCGGTGTTGATCTTGCTGGATCTCTCCGCTGCCTTTGATATGGTCAGACATGAGATCCTGGCTGACCGCATGCGAGGCCTGGGGATAGAGGGCACAGTGTTGGATCTCCTAAAAATACATTTTTGGACAAATAGACAACATAACTGATCACACTATTAAATCCTTCATAACTGGGCACATTTGTCTTCAGGCCTTTTTCCTTGTCCTTGTTTTTCTGAACCGGATAAGCCAAATTTATGTCGTCATATCACTCCTGTGAAAGGATCACTTCCAGGCAGTTTATAATCATTGGGAAAGAGAGCAATGTACTAATGATCCAGAGCCCTTCCCATGTGAGGCGCCTATTAACTTTCTTCTTGAAGAGGTTAGATTTGGCATTGAGGGATTGTCCCGGAATAAGGCCCCAGGCCTGGATGGGATTCCCCTGGAATTTTTTGGGAATAATATAGATGTGTGGGCTCTGGTCCTGACTAGGGTATTAAATGCAGCAGTGTTATCATCCAGGTCCCCGCCGTGGCCTACTGCCATTATTGTGCTGATCTTCAAGAAGGGTGACAGGGATAACCCTCACTGTTACCGCCCCATATCTCTGGTCGACTCCATTGTAAATGTTATGAGTAGGGTCCTATTAAATAGGCTATCAGAGTGGGCAGCTAAAAATCAAATCATTTTGGAGGTTTAATATGGCTTCCGCATAGGTAAATCAACAGTAGATCAATGTCTGAACCTTTATCTTTTGATATCTAAATATACAATTGCCAAAGCGCGTTCTATCTATTTAGGTTTTATGGACCCTACTGCAGCATTCAATATAGTCAACTGCAGTAAATTGTGGTTGTTACTAGATGAGTTAGGAGTAGAGTGAGCAATAATAAATGTTCTAATGAGTCTTTATGCCCAT
Organism: Lissotriton vulgaris; assembly: GCF_964263255.1. Lineage (NCBI taxonomy): Eukaryota > Metazoa > Chordata > Amphibia > Caudata > Salamandridae > Lissotriton > Lissotriton vulgaris. The sequence goes on from NC_141693.1 coordinate 1,071,012,204, forward strand.
ACAACAGCAGCAGTCAGATTTTACCTAAGAGGGGGACTCACTAACAATTTTAAATGTTCAAGAGGAGTGCGCCTTTGGTGTATTCTTGCTCTTTTTTTATTCACCTTATACATCAATGGGTTAGAATCTGCCCTGATATCCTTGCAGGCCGATACCCGGAGAATAGACAGTAGATCGGTGCCAGTTCTACTGTATGAGCTGCAAGTCCTAATGATGGGTTGTTTACTTCATGAATGGACTGAATTTGTCTCCGAATTTCACCAAATCATTTGTGATGGAGCTAGGTTGCCTAGGGACTAGCTTGAAAACTTACAAGGCAGGCACTTTTAGTTTACCCAAGGTCCCGGCTTTCACATACCTTTGTGTTTTATTTGATGCCAAACTAAATTAGATTAACCTGAAGGCAGAGAAGCTAAGAGACATGAGAAAATCCCTGGGAGCTTTTGCAAACTATGCACATAGATTGGTCATATGGTCCCTGGGTGTGATCTTAACATTATATCAATCCATTTGTATTTCCAAGTTCCTGTACCGGAGTGAGATCTGGGGGTACATGGCAGTCAGCAAATTATAGACATCGCAAAATAAATTTTTAAGACGGATTTTAAAAGTATCCCAGGGACCCCCAGCTTACTCTGTACATGAGGAACTTGGGACTCAGGGGCATATTACCAAGCAATAGCGAATAACAATAATGTCCAAGAAGGGAAAGTTCAGTTCACCACATTGATGGGCAGTATCTGAGGAGGAAGCATTGTCATTCGGGAGCTGCTGCATGACGACCCTGTGAAGGTTTTTATGTTCGGACTTTGTATCCTTTTTGGAAATTGAAAATCTCCCGCAAGATAAACATGCAGACTATATCCCCCACTGCGAGGAGCAGTATTTGCTTGTGCGAAGAAAAATGAATCAAAAGTTGCAATTAAATCAAAATGACCGCTGATGCCCCTTGGGTAGATTTGTGTGCAGGTGGATTCTGGTCTCCAATCAGTTCTCAAGGCACAGTTTAGCAGAAAACATTTCAAGTCCCAAGTTTTGAATATAGTCTATATGGTCTATCTGGGGTCCAGGACTGGTGGGTACCACTTTGAGGGCTAGGACACACTAGATCCAGGTATGAGTTCAAGCTGGTTGGAGCCTTATTTGTCACTGAGGCTCAGATCAGGAGGCCAGCAAATAAGCCCTTGGAGTTACTCTGAAAGTCTTGGCTTTGAGCAGAAAAATAGGTCTCAAGCACCAGGGCTCAGGGAAGGCTTCAGGCAGCTGGGCAGTCCACTCGGTGCAGCAGATCAGCCCTCTGAAGTACACAGCATGCCGCAGACAGCATGGAAGTCCTCTGAGAGCCCTTACACAGTTCCAGAAGTGAACCGAAGTGTTGGCCTGAGGATCCTATTTTTATACCTGATGCCAGCTTTGAAGTGGGAGAAACTTCTGGATTTATTCCCCCACAGAGTTGTCAGGAATTACTGGCATCCCTGCCCTGTTCCCAGTTTGTTTGCAGACACAATATACTAGTGTGAAGTTCTTTGTGTGAGAGCTGCGGTAGTGTCTTTAAAGTTCAAGTAGGGCAGTACACAGCTCAGCCACCACATCCAGCCTTGGATGGCCCATCCTGCCAACACCGAATCCCTCTATTGTTTGGCTGTCTGGGAGGATTATATACAAAGGCCAACTACATCTAGTCATGTAGCCCTAGAAACAGGTTGGGAGAAGCAAATGGCTAGAGAATAAAATGCCAGCTTTCTAAAAGTGTCATTTTCAGAATTATGATTTAAAATACAGCTTCACAATTAAAGAGGATTTTAAATTACAATTCCATACACACCAAACATTATATTCTACCTGCTCCCTAACAAAAGTTACTACTTATTAAAAGTAATGGGAGAACTCAATGCTATCCTATCATAGAGGTGGGCCTTACAGTAGTGAACAACACATTGGAGAGTTTTTCACTACCAGGACAAGTAAAATGTAAAAGTAAATGTCCAAATTTTGAAATACAATGAGATTTAGGCCTGGTAAGGGGTTTATTTTTCTATGTTGCATTACAGTTGACAACTTCATACAGGCTGCAATGGCAGGCCTGGGGCATGTTTTAAGGGGCTACTTGAGTGGGTGGCACAATAAGGGCTGCAGGCCTACAAGTAGCATTTAATGTTCCAGCCCAAAAGCCAAAACAAACAAATTTAGTAAAACAAGAGGGAAGAAGGCAAAACATTTGAGGGAAGACCACCCTAAGGCAGACGGGTCTAGCTTGTTGCCCTCCAGCTGAAAGTAGGGAGATCTACCCAACCTCCTGGGAGTTCTCATCACTAAGGATGAAGAACAAGAGCAGAAATCAGCATTGGAATCTTCTGACCCAGGGCAGTTTTCCACCGTAAAATCCATTCCCTTTAGGGTGACCTCAACAGTTTGGGATTTTCACCTCTCATTTGCATGAGCCATCTAAGGGGCCAGTGGTCTGTCTGAACTCATAAGTGAGCCTCAAATAGGTGTGATCTCAGCTTCTTCAGTGCACAGGCCACAACAAAAGCCTCTCCCTCAATAGCACTCCACACCAGTTCCCTGGGAAGTAACCTACAACTGATCAAGGTTACAGGTTGTTCTCGACCCTCCTCTTTTAAATGTGGCTGTCCACCTCCTATGCCATGCTCTGCAGCATCAGCCTGCACAATGAATTCTTGGGAGACATCAGGGGTCTTGAGTACAGGTCCAGTATACATGATTTCATTGAGGGTGGTTAAGGATTTTAAGGAGGCCTCTGTTTAGGGCTCCTTCTTGGAAATCAGTTAAGTCAAGGGAGCAACAATGGTGCCATAGCCCTCAACAAACCTCCAATAGTATACCGTGACACCCAGGAAGGCCTCACTTTAATTTGGAGACCATTAAGGGCTTTCTGTTTGTCTTGAGGTGAACCTAGTAGGCGCCCTCCCACCAAAACCAGGATAAGGCTGTTGCCTAACACAATTTTGAGGTCAGAGGTCCGACAATGTTGAGGCATACCATTTCAAAGGAAGAATCAAATGACAGGTATGGAAACCAGGGGAGCTTTGAATTTTTTCCCTGTTTTCCAACTTGCCTGGAAGGTAGGACATGACCTGCAGAATGCATCTAAGGCTGTCTTTGTCCAGGTCTAATAGAAGTAGGTGACAAGTGCAGAATAGCTCTTGCCCTGCCCCAGATTTCCTGCTAAGGGTATGTCATGAGCCATTACCCACCCCCTCTCACTGTCCTGAAGAAGACCCGCTATGTAAGGGGTGGTATCCCTATAACGAGGGTCGAAATGTTGACTACCAACTAGAACACATAATCAGAGTGTGATTTTGTACACCTGTTACTTATGATGATACAATAATGCTAAACTTGATTTTGGATTAATTCCGACAAGGCTCCCCTGAGAGGCCATTTTCAATTGTTGAAAGCAATTTACAATTGATTTGTCACTACACCCACCCACACCATTTCCTGAACACTGCACTACCCTCTCCCTTCCCTGTACAGTGGGCACTGTTAAGATGGTATTTATATGTGTATATAAACTAAAAATGAAAAAATACAGTGAAACACGTATTGACACTATGTGAATAAACAATAGTGTGCTGCGAATATATCTGTCAATGAATGTTTGTTATTAAACTCTAAGTTACTCTTATTTGGTCAGGGACCACTCTTTCTATATCACTTAACCACCCAGGTCCCTCTGACTACCGGGTTGACCCCCTAACTGTAATCCTGCTGCAATCTACAGCATGGATGGAAAGAGAAAATCAACTAAAGTGGTTGATTGTTTTGCAGGAAGGTGTCTCTTCCTACATAAAACAATCTCCCCACGATGCAGGCATGCTTGCACCATGGTGCAAGGGTGCAACATTGGTGCATGGGACAGGGATGAAAGATATTGTGATAAATATGTTGCCTCCCTGTGCTTTGAAAGTGACTCAGTGTGGCACAGTCGAATAGCTTGCGGAACACACTCAGTCACTATCATTGTAAATATGGCTCATAGGATGTTAGGTCTGGATGGCAGGTAGATTTCAACATTGAGGGGATCTAGTGGTTGTGGTTGGAAGTGGCATTGGAATAGTAATTTCTCCAGTTCCTTTTTTGATAGTTCTGTTTGGAGGCAGGAAGTTCCAAAATCTGGGTACACTTTCTGAAAAATAAGTTTAATTGATTTCTCCTTGGTGACGGTTTCTAGGAGAGTGGCAGTGCTTCTCAGTTAGCATTTCCCCTCAGAGATCCAAAGTTTCTGATTGAGATATTTAGTGGTGTTCCCACATAGTGACTTATGAGTGTTGCAAGCAAGTTTGAAGATTCACCTTCCTTTTTCTGAAAGCCAATTCAGGGAGATAAGAATTAGTGTGATGTGGTCAACTTTTGCAGATCCTTTGAATAATCTAGGGGCTAAAGGTAATGCTACTTGAAAAAGTCTGATGTAAATTCTGAGAATTAGCATTGTGTTGCTATCATATACCATTAATAGGGATAGGGTCTGAATAACTTTGAAGTCACAAGATTTTGAGTTGAAATTGGCCTCGCTTCGTCATGTTATTGATGCGGGCAGGCAGGCATAGGTGATTATCTGGAATGAAAGTTGGGAATTTCGCAGTGTAGAACGTTTGGTATTCTGTCAAGCATTGAACATTCCTCAAAGCCATGTCTGGGCAGGTATTGGCAAAGGAGCAGGGAGATCAACAAGAATTCTGCATTTACTGGCTATAGCTCTAATATCAATGAGTGTTTGTGATGCCAAGGAGACAAATTATGGAGGTGGGATTTTTAAATACAGCTGAGTGTCATCAGTGAATGCAAATGTGTTTCGATTTATATAGCGCACTTTAACCCAGGGGTCTCAAGGCGCTTGCTTAGGGAACCCGTCCTGGCATTCCCCTGTGAGATACCCTGGCTGGGTATCCACAAGGTGAAAGCCAGGCATCCCGCCGCGAGGGGCCGTAGTGGAGATTAAGCAAGCTATTGCCCAGAGTCGCAGAGTGTGACCCCGTGAGTCGAGTAGGCACCGGAGCGAGAATTGTCAACTCTGTGGAATTTTTGAGCCTGAGACCCGCCGAGGCGGGGAATCGAACCCTAGTCCTCGGCCAATCTCAGCTTCCGGGTCTGCCGCCTCTAACCACTGAGCCACGCTTCTCCGCTTTGCTCAATTCATTAGGAATCAATGCAACATTTTCAGAATTGATATTGAATATTGTGGGTGAGTGGATGGAGCCTATGGGACTCCCACATATAGTTTGGCAGTTCTGGAGATAAAGTTAGCTATTTTGATGCATTACCTGGTTGTCCCGAACGGATGCAAAACAGCTGAGAGCTGCTCGACTAAGGGCCATCCTGATCTTGGGTGCCTTTAGAAGTAATGAGTGGTTTACCATGTTGAAGGCCATGGAAAGGATGAGGAGGCATGAGTCTCCATTGTCCAGTATTTTGAAGGTGTCATCTACTGTCTTCAGGGTAATACTACTGGTGCTAGTTTTCATCTAAAGCTGGATTGTAGTTCATTTGCTAGTCTATTCCCATCAAGGTACAATATGCAATGCAGTTACACACACTTTCAAAGTACTTTGACAAGGAACTGGAAATCAGGCCGAAATTGTTTAGGTCCTTGTATTTTTTAGAAGGGCCTAGTTTAGACTGTCTGGGACTGATGCAGGCAACAAGGAGATGTCTATGAGGTTCAGCTAGTAAAGCACTACCGCCTGACTCATCTCCTTGAGTTCAAGGGATGGGTTTTGAGAAGTGTGAGGTGAGGGGAGTCTTGTTTTTCAATGAATTGTGTGACACATGTGGTTCTCACATATCACATGACTCGGAATCATGACCTTATAGTGTAGAAATATCTTTCACCATAGGGTGGTTGGGACATTCACAGCTTTTTGGCAGATTGGCAAAATCTGGAGAGAAAACAATTCACAAAATTAAAAACTCCCTCAAAAAAATGTAAATGCCTAAAACAGACATTCGATTGTGCACTAATTTCATAGCATTAGAAATTGCTATAATTTAATAAGTAAAAACCATTGGCAATAAATATTGGTTTCTAACTTCAGTAAGGGCGGAACAAATACATACTATATGAATGATGCCCTTTACAGTGCAATTACAGGAATCAGAAGTCTTATATTTAGACACTGTGATAGACCAACTCTTTAAATAATCTCATCTGTCCAATTTAAGTTTGGACGTAGGTGTAGCTGCATTTTTTCCTGTCACTGCAGATTGACAAGAAAGTAATCTTTTAATTTCATACCATTTTACCCTTTCCCACTGTGGGAAAGCAACTTTGTCCAGCGCGACATTAAGGGAGCGCGCCCCTAGGACCCGGCCCCCCCGGTTCCCGCCCCCTCCCGCATCAGTCATTGGGCGGGCGGATCGCCGCGAGGCCTCCGACCGCCCAAGTCCTTCCGGGTCACGGCGTGACGCACTTCCGGTGGGGGGAGAGGGGTGCGGAGACTGGGGCCTATTTAGGGGCCCGGGTCAGTGACCTCGGTCTCTTTGTCCCCCTTCTCCCCACATCGGACTGCTGGGCTCGCCTGCGATCTGCGCCTCCCCCCTCTATCCCTAGCTTAAGTTTTAAACTAGTTTAGCCCCTGCTTTGAATTGGGTCCGGATCGTGTGAGGAGGCGTGGTCGGCGGTGGAGGCGAGCCGGCGGGGAGCGCGGAGACAAAGGCTGGTGGTGGTCGTCCTTCCTTCGGTGACCCGGCAGGTCAGGTAAGGGGTGCGTGTGGCTGGGGGGTCCTGTTCGTGGCTGCAGGGAGCTGGAGCGGCAGGGCATCACAAGCGCTTTAAGTTAAGTTAAGCGGCCCCGATCTCTTGTGGCTGCGGGCGGGGGCCTTTGGGTACACGTTTTTCTCCTTCCGGCTGGGTTGGGCGCTGGGGGAAGGCCAGCGGGTGAGGCGCGAGCACATCGCACTGTTTGGGCGGGATTCTTGGCCACAGGCAGCACCGAGTGGTAATACACAGCCCCAGTCGGCGAGAGTAGTGGAGGATGCCGCTCAAAAGATCGAGCCATAAAAGAAAGGATAGAGAGCCTGAAATCGCCCAAATGTTAAAAATGATTTTGGCAAAACTTGGCAACAATAACAACGAAAGTAGTGATGAGGAGGGATCAGTGCCGGAGCAACCAGCACCAGGGGCCATAGAGCGCCCGCGTAGGTAGGGGGTATCACCCAGGGCTGCTTTCCCACCGTTGATTAAGAAACCTAGGGTTCAGGGCAAGGCAAAGAAAGGGGGCAAACCAAAGAGGGACAGGGCTAGCGATCTAGGCAGGCCAGCGGACGGGGGCGAGAGTCCAGTAGGTCCCACCCCCCGCTTCCCATAAGCTTAGTGCCTTCTCCTACAGTCACGCCATGCGCAGACCAATCGAGTAATGTTGCGGTTCTCCTAGTGGACCCAGTAGGATCAGCTCTAGCTGAAATTAGGGAAGCTCTAAAGGTATTAGCCCCAGTCCAGACTCCGGAGCAGCCGCCAAAGATGGCATCACCCAATCCTCCTTCATCCCATCAGCAAAGGGCGTCACAGGATCCCACAGCAGAGATTTTGGCTACAGTGGCCACCCTGGTTAGTCAGCTTGCAGCTCCTACGACTCATTCGATAGCGGATAATGTAGCAGTAGCGCCCTGGGTCCCCCTGAGATCGGCAGAGCAGGAGGCGCTGGGTAATATTCAGAAACAGTTAGCTCTCCTGGTTGAAGCGCGGGGCAAGGCCACCTTGGCATCAGAACCTCTTCCCCCAGCGGTAGCAGGCCCGGCAACACCCATAGGAGGTAAGACGGGGGCGAGTCAAACAAACCTCTGGAGGGTGTTGGCAGTGTGGGAGTTGTTCTGGGCAATGTGTTGTCTCAGCCTGGGGCTCTAGCCACCCACGTACCTAGCGACCTGAGAGAAAAAATCTGGAAGGGCGAATATGTGGAAATTTTTGCGCTAATTCGACCAAAAAGGTGAGATGTGGAGTACAAAGAGAGAGAAGGAAAAGAAGGGTCTTTCCGAGACAGGAAACTAAGGGTCGAAGAGTCTTTTACTAATTGGCTGAGTGGGTTTAATGTATTTACAACAAAAAGATGTGCACCTGGCCCACTGGGCAGTGTAGATTTAGGCATGCATGTTCCTTCTGTGGTCATCCCTCCCACCCAGAGTTTAAATGTGTCAAGAAGTCAAAAGAACGGGGAGGGGCTGGAGGCAAGGATATCAACCCCCCGCAGCCTTAAGCTGCCCACGCCCGTGGACATTGGGAGACTGTTTTTTTGGCTTAATCAGTATCCAGACAGGACAGCAGGCAAAGTTCTCTTTTTAGGTTTTTCTGAGGGTTTTCGCATACAGCGCAAGGCGTGGCTCCAGTTAGGCAATGCAACAATTTGCTTTCAGCGCGCAGGCATCCCACGGTAGTGGCACAGAAAGTAGAGAAGGAGCGTACCTTGGGCCGGGTGGCAGGTCCCTTTCCTTCCCCCCCTTTGGAGGGGGTTGTGTGCTCCCCTCTGGGAGTAGTGCCTAAAGGAGCAGGGACAGTTTAGGATGATACACTATCTCTCAGCTCCTCGGGGAGCATCAGTAAATGACGCCATTGACCCCTCCCTGTGTTCGGTGATATACTCTTCCTTCGATTCAGCCTTACAGAAGGTGAGGGACCTGGGGCCTGGGGTCATTTTGGCCAAGACAGATATCGAATCTGCTTTCCGCCTGTTACCAGTGCACCCGGGGGATTATCATCTTTTGGGTTTCCAACTGGACCACCAATTCTATTATGATAGGTGTATGCCTATGGGGTGTGCCATTTCATGTAAGTACTTTGAGACCTTCAGCTCCATGCTTCAGTGGGTATTTACATTTAGAACAGGTTATGAGGAAGTGGTCCACTACCTGGATGACTTCATGGTCATGGGCCCGGCCGCCTCTGAGGCCTGCACCTGGGCTCTGGGGAGGCTAGTGGCCTTCTTCCAAGAGCTCGGGGTCCCCTTGGCACCTGGAAAGACTGTGGGCCTGGACACGTGCATGACATTCCTGGGCATAGAGATTGACACAGTGGCAGGAGAGTGCAGGCTCCCCCTTTGACAAAGTACAGGCCTTCTCCCGGGCCATTGAGGCAGCGCTGGTAGCACCAAAAGTGACCTTACATCAGTTGCAGGTGCTGGTGGGTCAGCTCAATTTTGCACTGAGAATCATTCCCATGGGGCGTGCCTTCTCTAGGTCAATCGCCAGAGCCGTGGGCGGACTGTCACACAAGCATCATCGTGTGCGCCTGAGGGCAGAGGTGAGAGAGAATCTCAGAGTTGGGCGCGACTTCTTGAAAGACTTCAATGGAAAGGTGGTGTGGCCCTGGCCACAGGTGTCTAGTGCAGAACTGGGCTTGTTTACCGACTCTGCCGGCAGCAGTGGTTTTGGGGCCATACTGGGACACTCATGGTGCGGGGCGCAGTGACATTCAGAGTGGCATGATATCGGTTTGACTAAAAACATAGCCTTCCTGGAACTTACTTTTTCCAATTGTGGTAGCGGTGGCAATATGGGCTGACCGATTTAGGAACAGGTCTGTGCTTTTTTGGTCAGACAACATGGCAGTGGTAGAAGCCATCAACAGACAGGGTGCCTCGTGCAAGCACATTTGAGACTGTTAAAGCATCTGGTGTTGGAATGTTTGAGATTGAACTTAAATTTTAAGGCTGCTCACATACCTGGGGTTGATAATCACGCTGCTGACGCTCTGCCTCATTCCAAGTTGCAGGACTTCCGGAGATTTCACCCGCAAGCTGAGGAGCGAATGACAGTGTTCCTTTCATCGCTGTGGTTGATTGGAACCCCGCGTTAGCGTGGCTGGTAGGTGCCTCACTGAGCGACAGCACTAGGAAAACTTATCAACAGCATTTCAATTCTTACAGGTTGTTTGTACTGCGAGCAGGCATCCCAGACTTGTTCTCTCAGGAAGCGGTATATGGCTTCCTTCAGCTCTTAAGGGACCAGGGCAGGGCGGTGTCTTATGCGAGGGCACATGTTTCAGCTGTGGGTTTCTTTGCTAGACTGGTGGGGCAGAGTGACCCTAGTGCCTCCTTTGTGGTGAGGAAGGCCCTGACAGGATGGGCCAGGTTGGAGATGCCTAGGCGGGATTACCGGAGGCCCCTAGACGTAGCAACCTTATCTAGCATCTTGGTAGCTCTGCCTAAAGTCTGTAGTTCCCACTTAGAATATGCGTTATTCAGGGCCGCCTTCTCTTTGGCTTTTTATTTGGCCTTCAGACTGAGCGAACTGGTAGGGTCCTCTAGGTCTGACCAAGGGAGGGGCTTGCAGTTCCGGGAAACCTCCTTTTCCCTGGGGGGCCTGGAAGTCATCCTGAGGAGGTCCAAAACTGACCAGGGTGGGAAGGGATCTACCATCAAATAGAGCGCGGCCCCGGGAGTTATAGCTTGTCTCGTGGCCCAGTTGCGGGCATATTTAGCATTGCGCCCTTCTCATGGGGGGCCGGCCTTGTTCATACATGAACAGGCCCACTGTCTGTCCCAATACCAATTTAGGGCAGTCCGGGATCTGGCTTTAAGAGAGTTAGGTCTAGAGGGAGCGGGGTACACCTCTCACTCATTCAGGATTGGGGCGGCCACCTTGGCGGCAGGGGCAGGCTTACCAACTGGCACCCTGAAACAGGTGGGGTGCTGGGCATCTAATTGCTTCAGGAGGTACATCAGACCAGACCTGTTGTGACTGACGGTGTATATGTTGTTAAAGCTGGTTGTTAACTTTTCCATTTCCATCCTATCCAGTAAGATGACCGCGAAGGTGGTGTGGGTACTGGGGCACTCGTTCGTGCGGCGCGCCACGGTGCGGTTGCAGCAGAGGCGAGCCGTGAAGCCGGCGGGCTTAAGCGGGACGGAATTCCTGTGGAGGGGCATCGGGGGCTTGCGAATGTGGCACCTAAGACATCTTGTGGAGGAGCTCAGAGAGCAGGAGGGGCAGAAGACCCCGGATTTGGTAATCATCCTCCTGGGAGGAAATGACATGGTCGACCAGGGGCGCCTGGCGGTCAAGGAGGCATTGCTAACCGAGTTTACATGGTTAGGGCGGATCTTTCCTTTGGCCAAAATTGCATGGTCTTGCATGATTCCACGCAGGACCTGGGGCCCCGGAGTGCGGGCTAGAGCACTGAACGTTTCAGTTAGGAGACTCAACGGGGAGTTGGCCAAGTTGTGCTCAGTGAAGGGCCGCTTGTGTCTGATTCCACACAGGATGATCTCTGGAGAGGCAATGTACCACCAGAATAGTGTACATCTGTCAGACTTGGGCACTGATGCCTGGATCAATGGATTGTGGTTGTTTGTACTGAACGCAGGTGGGGAGGGTGACAGACCTAAGGCCCTTGGTCACTCTTGTGGCAGTAAAGAGACCTGCGAACACTGACATTTACTCACAAGATGGATGGGAGTCGGCCCTGCGTACTACCTAGGCCAGCACTGAGGGGGGGGGGAGACGGTAAGCTCTCCGCTTGGAGAAAGGTGACCACCGGCTGCAGAGGCTAGGGTGACAGGTTTCGAGCCTCCGGGTTCCTGGGCAGCCTGGTGGTCGGGGGGTGGGCCCCGGATTGGCGGACAAGGATCAGAGATGGGGCCCACCACTCTAGGGTGCAGGACGCCCCCCCCCCCGTTGTGCTGGTGGTCTGGTACAAATTTAAATGTCAATTTTAAAAGTGTTATTAAGTTTGCTAGTTATGCAATTGTACTTCCTTGTCATGTTTATGTGGTATGTTGATTAAACATGGCCTTTTTAAATCCACACAAATCTCTATCTTCGATATGCATGTGTGGGTTTAAGTGTTGATGGGCGGTGGCGGGGACATGCTGGGGGGTCCGGGTCCTATGCCTGCCATTCACAGGAGAAGATTTGTATTTCAGGGGTTGGAAGCTAATTCCACATTGTCTGGAATGGTCACAAACTTTAGGTTTGTGGGTGTTCACTGCATGTTGAAAAGCGACCCCAACGCCACGGAGACACGTGAATACCCCTCTCCCATTTCTGCAGATCTGCACCAGTGCTGGCTTGTGGAATGAATTCTTTCAAACATTTTTTTCTTTATCGCCTAAATGAATAGGGCCCACCGTGTTTTTGTTAGTTTAATGTTGAAAGCAATTACTATAGTTAATCTTGTACCTTTACTGTATTTCTCTCGCACAAACCGTTCCCACTTCACATTTTTATAACCTGCTCATATAACCTTAACCTGAAAAATAAGCACCCATGTCAGCTGAAAGTTGAAATTGTGAGTCAGTTTGACAGGCCGGCTACTTTCGACAGACTTTGACCTATCGAAAACATTTAAAACATCTTGCACTTTTAGGATGTTACTTTTTCTCATGTGAAAACATTAAGTATTTAAGTCTACAGTCATAAAGGGGAAAGTTAGAAAGCCACGCTTGAAGCCTTTAGAAAAAAAATAAGCTTTGGTTAATGGTTCTTGGGATAATAGTTTGTAAGGATAATTTTGTTTATCAAAGTTGATCAATGTAGCAATTGGCAATTTCTCTCAAGCAAAGGAAGAAGCTAATGAGTAAATAAACACATTGTATGGATTTTCCTGTCCAGTCAAATGAGAATGTCATACCAGAGCAATGGTGCTTAACGTCAGGCATGGATGTGTTCATTTTGTGCACTGAATTGCAGAAGCACCACATACAACAGAAATGACCCGCTCAAAGTTTCATTAAATGGAGACAATCAAAAGAGCTGCTGAGGCAGCAATTCTGCAAAGCTGCATCAGTAAGAAGGACCCAAGGATATAGACTGCCACATTGCTCAATTTATCAGTCCTGTTGTTTCAAACTAATATGCCACTGAGATACACGGAAGGTCACATCAGTACGCATTAGCATACGCTTTTACTTCTTGCTGGGGGTCTCTCCACAGGAAGGTAAGTTTTGAGCTACATTTAAGAAATTCTAGGCAAATTCAAACCTACATGATCTTCAAACAAAGCTGTTGCGGAAGTGACTTTAAAAATCCCAAAAGATCAGGGATATATCCAGTATTCCAAGGAACCAGGGTAATTGAAAGTATAATACCACAAAGTGTTGTAATTTGGCAGCGATCGGGGTTAGCATTTAGCTGAAGCCATCTTGGATTCGGCAGCCATCTTGTCTGCTATGTGCTCACCATGTCCTCAGTCCTACCTTGCTGTCATTTCCTCTTGTATTCTGCCCAGAGACAGACTATAGTTAGGCTCTGCTACTCTGCACATGCGTAGAAGAGACTGTGACTTTCTGTGCACTTGTCTATAGTTTGTAACTGTCAGGCTATTTCTGTTGGAACCAGCAAACTGTTAGCTCCTCCCACTTGTTGACTGTGCATTTCTGTATAACCTTTTATGTATGTAAACCTTCCCTACTTGATTTTCATGGAAAGGATTTATTGATCAGATGGTAGTTGAAGCACAGCACATCTAAACAGGTTCAGGTAGAGATCTAATACATCAGTTGGTCTGGAATCTGGAACCCAGGATGTAAGATGCAGGCACGCATCATACATTCCAGGCAGCAGATCCAGACAGGGAAAGACAAGGCAGAAAGAAATGTACAACAAAATGCAACACAAGAGCACTTCAGGAATTATGTTTGGGGAAATCGTTTTGTTCTACGTACCGACCATAAACCCTTAGTGGGGATCTTATCTCCTGGAGGTGGATGGAACTCCACTGCGCGTATAGCTCGTTTATCTTCACGAGGTACACACTCTCCGGTAACGCTGAAGAACAGACGTCGAGGCTTTCTAAACGTTTTCCACACGCCGGAAGGTAAAATAAACTGTTTATACACGCCGGATGAGAAAATAACAACAGAATTAACTTTGTTATCGTTTTTATTCCATTTTCATTTTCAAGTACTGTTGTTGATTTACATTCAGTTCAAAGGAAAGGATATTAAGAGGTTTCTCTCCTCTCTCCGAACTGGTGACTGCTATTTCTCCATTTAAAAACAAATGTTAAAACCCATTTGACTTTATTCACTTTGTGTACATTATTATTTTGGAGATATTTTTTTTTATTATTCAAAGATAAGAGGAAGTATCCTTATCTTCTCTAACCATTATGCAGTTTGATCCACCTTCAAAGTTTTTGCAAACCAAAGGAGACCCACCCATCCCTTGGACTAGGTGGAAGGAGGAATTCTTTACTTACCTTAAAGCCATGGATGGCGAAAGGATGTCAGCAGAAAGAAAAAAGAACATTTTCTTACATTGTCTTGGCTCGGAAGGACAACTTGTATTTAGAACTTTACCTCCTGTGAGATCTGGTGGTGATTCAAATGTTTATGATGAGGCTGTACACAGAATAGAGGGAAGGTTCAAACCTGTAACCAGTGTAGCCTTAAACAGGTTTAAGTTTTATACCAGGGTACAAGATGAGAATGAGTGCTTTGACGATTTTTTAACTGCTTTACGTGCACTTTCTCTTCATTGCAATTTTGGTCTGATGACCGACGAAATGATTAGAGATCAAATTGTGGTGCATGTGAAAAGCAAGAAAGTGCAAGAGCAGTTATGGATTTTAGGGGATCCCAGTTTGGAGACTGCCATTAGTACAGCTAAAGCATTAGAACAGTCTGACAAATGGATCAAATCCTTAGACAAAGTCTCTACTCAACCTACTCCCTCTACTTCCACTGGTGAGGTTAGCACTGTGAATGTTAAAACCCAAAATTCTAACAAATACGAGGGCAAAAGCAAACAATTTTATTGTTTTAGATGTGGAAGTCCGGATCACATAGCTTCTTTTCCACAATGTCCTGCTCTGAATAGACAATGTAATAAGTGTAATCGCACTGGTCATTTTTCAAAATATTGCAAAACTTCTGTTAAACCAGTTAATGATTACAAAAAACCTTCTTATAGTACTTCCAGACGAACTAATAGTAATGTATCTTATGTTGCTGAGAGAGAGGGTAATGATCCGCTGGTTAGAGAGTCGGGCATTGTAATTTCTATACAGTCTTCGTTTGACATGACACTAGCAGATACTCTGCCTTCTCCAAAGAGTTCAGTGAACATATTAGGTAAAACTCTGGAACTCATGGTGGACTCCTGTTCACCGTGGACTATAATCACTCGTGATTACTGTATAGAGTCATTTGGTAACCTAATTGATGTGAATTCCTTATGTGAACCTGATATTGATGCATATAATTTTGATACCTCCAAGATCAGTTTTATAGGTTTTAAAGAAGTTCCTATTATTGTAAAAAACAATTCAGCTATTATTAAGATGTATGTAGCATCTAAAGGTGTGAATGTTCTAGGTTGGCGGGACCAAGCTAAGTTGGGGATCTCGTTAAATCCTAGGTTGAAAGATCCAGTGTGTGTCCTTGCTATAGCTGATGGGGACTATGACCTGGCGTCCATGTCTAAAGAGATATCCATCTCCTTTCCTAATGTCTTTTCTGAGAAACTGGGGAGATTGAATGGTTTTACGCATAAAATCAAAGTCAAACCTAATACGGTGCCTCTAAAGCAGAAGTTGAGAGGTGTTCCCATCAGTATCAGAGAGGAGCTCAGAGTCATGCTTGACAACATGGTTAAGGATGGTGTCATAGAGGAGGTAGAATCCTCTGAATGGGTTTCGCCTATTGTTTTGGCGATTAAACCCGACAAAACAATTAGGTTATGTGTAGACCTGAGAGCGTTAAATAAATGTTTGGTTATAGATTGTCACCCGTTACCTAACATAAATGAAATGTTGTGCATGCTTGACGGTGCCTGTGTGTTCTCCACATTAGACCTTAGGTCTGCATACCACCAGATAGAGCTCACAGAAGACTCAAAACACTTCACCGCTTTCGTCACTCCCCATGGTTTGTTTCAATTTAAAAGAATGCCTTTCGGCCTAGCGTCAGCCGCTTCTGTTTTCCAGAGGGCAATGTATCACATTTTCAGGGATCTGAGTGTCTACGTCAAATGCTTTCAAGATGACATCCTCATCTTTTCAAAAAACATCTCTGAGCATGATGGTCACCTTAGGGAGGTTTGTTCCAGGTTGGAGGAGTTTGGCTTGACCATCAAAGCTAGTAAGTGCAAGTTTTTTTGTAAGACAGTAGATTATTTAGGACATTCACTTTCAGGGGATGGAGTTGTACCTAAAAAAAGTCTTGTGGATGCTATTGTCAAGGCCCCTTCTCCAGACAACAAGGAAAAGTTGCTATCTTTTGCAGGGCTCTGCGAATATTATAGCAAATTTATCAAAAATTTTGCAAACAAAATGGAGCCTCTCAGAGAACTTACAAGGAGTTCAGCCAAGTTTATTTGGTCGGAGAAGCAGGAACAAGCTTTTAAACAGATCAAAGAGGAGATAGTTAATGCTCCTACTTTAAAGTCCTTTTGTGTCAACAAGAAGTGCATCATTACGGTTGACGCCAGCCTTTATGGCATTGGTAGTGTGTTAAGTCAGTCATCAGGGAAGGATGAATGGTGTGTTGCCTTCTCCTCAAGGACTTTGTCTCCCACGGAGAGAAGGTACTCCGTAATCGAAAAGGAACTTCTGGCCTGCATTTGGGCTGTTGAGCACTTCAGGAATTATGTTTGGGGAAATCGTTTTGTTCTACGTACCGACCATAAACCCTTAGTGGGGATCTTATCTCCTGGAGGTGGATGGAACTCCACTGCGCGTATAGCTCGTTTATCTTCACGCCTTCAAGAGTATGATTTTGATATTGTATATGTTCCTGGTAAATGTAACGTGACTGCTGATTTTCTTTCAAGGTTTCCTTGTGAGGACTCTTCAAAGATGAATAATGACATCGATGTTGTTGCCTCTGTTGGAGATTGTGTTTCCAAGGAGTTCATTTCATTGTCGGAGGAGGAATGGTTTCTTGAACTTGGCAAGGATGTGATTTGCCAACATCTGTTTGATTTTGTTAGGAATGGTTGGCCACCCCATAGGGGTGTTTCTCCGGATATAGCTCCCTTTTGCCAGGTTTCATCGGAAATTGAAGAGTTTTCTGGTTTACTTTTCAAGGCTGGTAAATTAATTCCACCTCAATCCTTACAAGAGAAGATTCTTCTTCTCGCTCACCAGAGTCACATTGGCATGTCGTCAATGAAACGTCTTATTAGAGAGAGCTTTTGGTGGCCGGGTGTGGACAAAATGGTGGATAGGCTGGTGAGAGATTGTTCGCATTGTGTTAACAGTGACAAAATGCTTCATGTGACCTCTGCTCCCCTCAAGCCTGTGTCTTGGCCCACCTTTCCCTGGCAGAAAGTGGGTTTTGATATATCTGGTCCATTTAAGCAGTTACCTTATAATGCTCGGTATGCCTTAGTTCTGGTAGACTACCACTCCAAGTGGCCCGAAGTAAAGTTTGTCAGCTCCGTCTCTTCCCAATCAGTCATTCTTTTCCTTAAGGAAGTCTTTGCTAGGGAGGGATTTCCTGAAACCTGCGTCACTGATAATGGTGTTCAACTTGTGTCAGATGAGTTTGAGAAATTCCTCAGTGCATGTGGAATCAAGCACTACACCACCTCTCTCTATGAGCCTAGGGAAAACGGCCAAGTTGAACGCTTTAACCGTGTCCTCAAGGAGTGTTTGAATCTTGTACAGACTTCAGATGATTGTTGGGTGGATGTTGTGAGGAAAAGATTGTGGACATATCGCATCACCCCTCACTCTGTTACTGGTGTTAGTCCCTTCAGACTCCTTAAGGGTAGGGAGCCTCCCTCTGATATATGTCCCTGGTGGATAAAAAAACTTGATGTAAAACTTGATGTAAATAATTCTGTTTGTGATCTTGCCACTGTGGCCAAACGGGTTGAGAACAAACAACTACAAATGAAAACCCTGTTTGATTCCAAAATGAAAACCAAAGATAATGACTTTGTGGTGGGGGATTGGGTACGGATTAGAAAACCCGGTTTTCTGGTCAAGGGCCTTTCCAAATTTTACCCTCCTATCAAAATTGTTAAAGTCTTCAAAAATAGTGTTGCCACACAGGATGGTAGAGTATGGAATGTCCGCAGGGTTGCTAAATATTGCAATCCTGAAAATGTACGTTACTCTCCTTCCTCTACTCAGGGCTTTTGCCAGAAGACACCTGATGCTATTCCTGTTTTACCTTCTCCCAGTTCTGTTCATCTGGATTCCTCAGTTGCCTCCAGGGTTAAAGTGTCCAATAGGCAAAAGTGTGTTCCCAGCAGGTATCTGGATTAATTTTTTTTTTTTTTTTGGGGTAAGATGTGTTGCATTTTGTTGTACATTTCTTTCTGCCTTGTCTTTCCCTGTCTGGATCTGCTGCCTGGAATGTATGATGCGTGCCTGCATCTTACATCCTGGGTTCCAGATTCCAGACCAACTGATGTATTAGATCTCTACCTGAACCTGTTTAGATGTGCTGTGCTTCAACTACCATCTGATCAATAAATCCTTTCCATGAAAATCAATTTATGCATCCTTGGATCTTTTTACTCCTCCCACTTGTTGACTGTGCATTTCTGTATAACCTTTTATGTATGTAAACCTTCCCTACTGTACTTGTACCGCCTTCTTTTGAGCCCCTTTGTGGGTAAAAAAGGAGCATGTTCCTTTTGTTCAGTGTGCTACTTCATACACTACCGAAGGGTGTTGTGTGAATGTAGTTCCACCTCTTGAGGTTAATAAAGGCTCTGTTTTATATTGCAGTTTCTGTGCCGACTTCTTTCCTATTAGTCTGAGGACTTGTGCAGAGAAGGGCAAACCCCTAGCATAATTAGGCCTGGCTGAGGCTAACCATGACAAATGGCCCTCATTACGATGGCGGTCGGACGAGTGTTCGACCGCCATCGCATTGGGATAGAGACCACCGAACAAGTAGTCAATGTCTCCACCCACCTCGATCCGAGCACCGTGAAGGCGGTCAAATACATGCCTTTTTCAATCGCCGCTTGTGCTGCAGTCAAGGAAAGGGTTGCAGCACA
Organism: Lissotriton vulgaris; assembly: GCF_964263255.1. Taxonomy (NCBI): domain Eukaryota; kingdom Metazoa; phylum Chordata; class Amphibia; order Caudata; family Salamandridae; genus Lissotriton; species Lissotriton vulgaris. The sequence goes on from NC_141693.1 coordinate 1,071,031,119, forward strand.
AGCCACAAGCACCGCCATGTAAAGACAGAGGGAATAGGAACATTGTAATCCCTACGGCGGTGCCTCCCCAGGCACCACCCTATTGTAGGTATTACGCTCCAAATGACGCTCTGATGGGTTACTTGAGCCTGTCGGAGACATCGGTCGGTCCCTCCACATCATTATGTGGTTGTCAGACAGCAGGCTCAAATGTCAGATGGACGACCACCGACGGCCTGTGGGTGGCAATCCGCCCGACATCATCGGGCCCATAGTGTTAACCCAGATTCATTCAAGCACATACATTGTTTGGGGAGCCATGTAAGTCCAGGCAAAAACTCTTTACTCACAATTAATGAACAGCACAGAGTATATTTGTAAAACATGTATGATGAGCAAAAGAATAAACCATCAATGAAAGCTGTATATAGGCACTTTAAGTGAATACGCTGTGCAAGCTGTAAGTGAGAGAGTTATTGATGCATCTACCAAGAATATTATCACTGGTCTTTTTCCGCACTGGCTTTATTTAAGTTTGAGGAAACGTGGTACACAGTTCATATGTGACCAAGAGAAACTAAACGGTCAATGTTTTGACCCACAGCATCATTAAAAAGAAAAGGTCATCCTCAGGAAAAAGTACAGGTAGCAACCAATATTCAAAACAAATGTCAACAATTTAGACGATCCAAAAGCTCCAATATAAATTGAAATACAGAATAATCTGATTGTAGGGAACGAAACCAATCAATGTAGCATGAGCAGAAATTCTAAAAAATATTTAAGCCAAAATAACGGTATTGTCCCTTGCAAAGAGTGTCAGCCTATTGATGGTAAAGAACTCAAGGGCAAGTATTGGAACCTGTCAAATCATTGAGCTGTCAGAGTAGAAGTTATTCCCTATCTTCTCTGATTTAAGAGTCTTGAAACTGACACTGTTTTAAAGGCACCAATATCCATTATGTAAAAAGGGTATTCTATGGAGTGCTGTTCATTTTTGATGACCTGCTCCATGTTTTTCCATAGTAAACTCAAAACTCTACAGAGCCACTCGAGATGCTCCTTTTCAACACAGGAAACACTACAACAGAGCTTAGATCTATTAAATGAAGCTTAACCCAAAGTTTATCCTTAACCAGGGTAAATGTTACTGTACCCACTAACACCAGACTATGAGGTGGTGGCAACAGAATATTTTTCAGGGTTCAGGCTGTTTAGCAGCAACTCTGGTGGAATTATCCCACTAGCCCCGTTCAATAAAGGTCTGATCAATTCCCCATAACTGAAGTCCTTGCCTTTTCTTGTGAATTTTGTAAGTATTTGTATATGCATGTCCAAGGTCCTGTGCACTTGGAATGTGTACTGGCGCTGGCATACATTTGAAACACTGTGTGTAGGAGCTACTGTTGCCTAAAGACCTGTCTTGGCCAATGTGGATATGGCATGCTGCTCCTTCCTTTGTTCAGGGCCTTCCTATAGACATGAGATCTGTCTAGTGGGCTGGGGGGAAAATAACATTAATTCCATTGTAGCTTCCCTGCTCTCTAGTTTTCCCTGGATTGTACAGCCTGTAGCCTAGCAGTCTGGTCTTGTTGGTTTAAACATTCTGGCCCTAGTACAAAACACCTTGGCTAGATTTGACCAATGTAAGCTGCTCTACATGCAATGGGATACTGTACAATCAAATGTAGATGGAAAACCATATTGATTAAGACATGCTTCAAACAAGAGAAATCTCTTCATTGGCATTGTGTGGGGAGAAATCAAAGCGATTAATTCTGCATAAGATGTTTGAAATGATCACACTGGAGCAGGTAGGTTTACAGACTTCGTATTTATTGACCATTTGCCTCCACAACTCCCAGAAACTCACAGATTCCTGACATTCAAACAAACACAATCCATTGTCTTGGCAATGCATCATATATGGCCTTCCCAGACAGCACAGAAGCCAGTCCGGAGACACCGACGGGCAGAGCTATGCTCCTCTATACCTGAGCTGCAGCCAGGTGGAGTGACGCGCCATCACCACAACTAATGATCTGTGGTGGAATTACATGACCTGGATTTTGCAGGGGACATTTTTAACTTCATATTATACTAGCAGTAGCTAACATCGGGTCCTGAAGAAAGCATTGGTAATTTACCATTAGAATGCTGAAACATGTCGACCATCATTGCTCACAGATATCATGTTAAATCTGTTTTTGCACGTTATTTTTAGATTTGAAAAACTGAGAGACAATATAAAAGTTCAACATCTACTCAGTATTACCCAATTTTAATTTTTTCACACACACTTCTTTTTTTGCACTGCTTATTCAGTCGCCACTTATATTCAAAACACCATCTATAACATCTAGTACTAAATTACATCACGCCAAAGGTTCTTACACAGCTTTGATAACATCAGTAGGCTGTGTTCCTTTATCACCTGGGCAAGGAGAACCCAAATGATGTAAAAAAGGGCGGTACAGAGTGGTTACTGATGGGAAAACGTACCCATGCCCTCGAGCTTTAGCTCACATTTATATTCTTGTCACACTTGGTTGCACACCTGGTTCTCCACTTTTAGTTAATCTACTTATTGTCTTTCCGCCTTGAGGCTTTGTCTTTCACAGTGAGTTTCTTTTTTTCTTTGACTCCTAGATATACTCGTTGTTATGGTATTTATGTTGGGGTACATATCTAGCTTGGGTCGTTAAACTTGCCCTTGGACCCTCTTTTTAAATTGAGGTTTTGACAATGCATCATATATGTCACAAGGAAGACAGGGAAAACTACTACAGTGTTCCTCATAGTAGAGTCTTCCTGAGTGGAAGATCCATTTTGGGATGGAGTTACTAGTTCTTGGTAGATACCAAGAGGAGGCCTGCTAATGTTCTGACTGTGACTGTTGTTTTCACCACTGAAGATCTTAATCATATCTTTTAAATAAATAGGGTGGTGATTTGGATGTGACAATATTGAATATGAGGGAGGTCTTGAAAGTGATTTGGGCTAACATGGGTATCCAATGTAGCTCTAAGAGTCTGGTTGTTATTCAGTCATACTTTCTCTGTTGCTCAATGAGTTTTGCTTCTGAATGCTGGATGCTCTTTAGAGGTGTAACAGGATGCCTGGGAGGATCAGGAGAGTAGAAAATAACTAAAGGCAAAGAAGAACTTTATCTTAATTATAGAAGATTTTGAACTTTGTCCTACGCCTGTATTTTGCTTGACTCAGGCTTTCAGTGTGCTTACCAAAGTAAGACAAATTCTCTACTGCACTGCATTTTATGAGAGTTCTGCACATTAGTGCTGAGATAAAGTTTGCAAGTTTCAAGATGCTTTAATTTAGCTGCCTTCTTTTTGGCTGGCAATAAGCATTGGTCTAAGAGAATCTTGCTACTTTGCCCAGAGTAGCAGATCAGTATATGTACAAACTATCTCAATGGTCTAATTAACCTGGAAGCCTTATAGTTTTTCTATCCAAACTGGCAAGAATATGTGATCCAAGTCAAAGCATTTCCTTATGGCAATAAGTGACAACCACAAACATAATAATTATATTTTGGCGAGTGTGCAGGATCCACAAAATTTCCACTACTTTGGGACTGCCTATATGTTCCTCCATCCAACCCCAGAGAGACACAGATAATATTTCCCTTCTGCTTAGTGTTGTATTTTTTGCTTGTGGCCAGTCATTTTAGAATTGCTTATAGAATGTGTCTGGCGCAAATTGCCTCTGAAGCATCCTTAACACTAAATTCTACTGCCCAGTTTTAACTGCCTTGATCTTTTGCACCTGTGACTACCCCAGTCCATTGGGTAACCCAACATTAGAAAGCGCTGACTATAGGAGACATTTATCAAAACACTAATGTTTGGCATTTTAGGGAACAACTTGGAAGGTGCAGTCACTCCACTGCATTATGGCGCATTTTCACATGCTATCTACACTACTTCAATCCACATTACACTAGATTGGCTATGTTCACAATTGGATAAGGAGAAATGTATTCTTCCTAAACTGTGCTAAATCTGTTTATGAAGGTGTTCAACTGTTCCCTGAACATGAGTATTATGCTAGCTAATTGGTCCTTTCGTGACCAAATTCTATAAGTTTTAACACGTCCAAATCCAGCTCTGAAACTAGAACCTCGATGACTATGTGAAAAAAGTCTCAAAACATAATTATTTATACATTAACTGAGAATGACTGGTAAGATATCATACTCACATTCTGGGCTCAAATTGCCTGTATTACCTCATTTGTTTCCTGTTTAAAAAAGCCATTCTGCATAGTGACTTCTATTAGTCACAAGTAAACCTGCACCGATAAATAGAACTCCAAAGTAATTAAAACTTTTGTACATCACTCTTTTAAACACATTGAAATACTTTAATTTATCATCTCAATCTGCACTGTCTCCTACTGCACACTGTGTTCCAGTTTCCTGGTAGCTCCCCATAGCTTTACAACAACATGTGTTGGAATTACCTCTAAAAAGCTAAACCTCCACCATTGACTTTGGTGGGTCCATGTTCAGGTTGGTTGCTGGAATTTCTATGGCAGAAACATTTTGGACTGGGTTTGCTGTAACAAAAACAGCATGGTTCCAATCCTATTAAGTTGTCCAGTTTCGCCTACAGATTTAGAACCACTAAAGCAGAGGGCAGACACATTCAGGGCTACGCACAAATGTAAATTATAGCAAGTTACTTGTCCATGTAGGTAGACCTAGTCTGGGGGAATGGCACGCGAAGGATAATCCTCAAGAAGTTCCAACTGAGTACTAGAAGGGGAGGTCTGGGAGTGCCGGATCTCAAAGCATATTATTACGCCTGTCAATTGCAATGGCTATCTTATTGGACAGCAGGGCGTAACCTGCAGGAAATAGGGTTTACATAGCGAGATATAAGTAGAGGAGCGTTGCTGTTATTACCGAGTAGCAGGCCCCCTCACCACCTTCCACCCTTATTGCGCACAGCGCTGCAATGCTGGAGAGTAGTGTTACACTACACAAGCTTGCACCCTGGCTATGCAGGCAACATCCCTCTACTGGGGATACCACTGTTGGCTGGGTGGATCAAAGAACACACAATTGCTCCCTGGCTAGAAGTAGGGATTAGCACTGTGTCGGATCTGTTTAATGATGGGCAGATACTGGATCACAATAACTTTGTTAGGGAAATGGGGGCGCCGGGGCATTTGTATATGGTGCACGTGGTACTAATCCACTATGTCAAGATGCACTGGGCTCCGCATCGGCAAGAACCCACCACCCACAAATTTAATAAAACACTCTATTACATGGGCTGTGGGAGACACTTGATAAGATGGCTTTACGTGGGGATCCGAGCTTATCCGGAGATCGCCCTTCTACCATTGCGCAATGCATGGTCCGATGACACAGAGTGAGCATTAGAGGACAAGGAATGGGAGACAATCATAAAACACCCTAGAAAACCCTCTAGAAATACCAAATTCAAGTTCATTCAATCCATGATCGTACAAAGGGCCTATCGTACCCCAAACAGATTGGACAAAATATTCCCACAGACCCAACATCACTGTCTGAGATGCCAATGTAAGGGGGCTGACCTAATCCATATGGTGTGGTCATGCCCGCGCCTCCTTGGGTTTTGGGATGCAGTTAGGTGCTACACGCAGCCTGCCGCACATAGGGACATTTCTGATACTACAGAGGAGTGTTTACTGGGCCTACATAAATCATACAACAAGCATAAAATACAATACAAATTTGTGAACCTGTCATTGCTCCTGGCAACACGGGCAATTGCCATGCGTTTGAAATCCAAGAACCCCCCATTAGCACATGTGTGGCACAGAGACCTGATCCGATGGGGAAGCAGAAAGTGCGGAAATACGGAGAGAGGAGGCCAGGGGGCAACGTAAAAACCCAATAGCAATGGACTGGGATGCCATGTTAGAGGCCCTGAAAGCGCAAGACTTAAACTCTACTACCACCCCTTCTGTTTCATAGTAAAGCAGGCTGAGTAAATTACTGTAACACCACAAACGCAGTGATTACAAATGTGTGATCATGTATTATAGACAAGGTCGAGTTATAGGTGTAAAATTCCAGCGAAAGGATTTTTCAAAAGAGCTGGTGTATGCTACATTATGTTTGACATATATATTTGAAAGCTATAATTGTGAACAGTAGGACTGCAGGGAGGCGGGTGGAGGGGTTTTGTTTGGGGGGTTTACTTGTTTATTGCAAATAGAAGCATGAGGGTTGGTAGACTCGAATGTGAAACAAATGTTGGGAGGTATATAATCGAGACAAGATAGTTGTTATGAGGTGCGTATATCATTTATGTTATGTTATGTTTTGTATAGCGCTCAAATCTCCGTGGGGCATCTCGGCGCTTTACTCAGAGTACAATCCGGGAAGGGACAACTAGGAGGATGGGAGCCTTAATACTGGAATGCCTTTAGATGTTTCCTGAAAACACGGTAAGAGGGGATCTCTCGCAAAGATATTGGGAGGCTGTTCCAATATTTGGAGGCGAGATAGGAAAAATCCATACCACCTGACCTATGGAGTCTAATACGGGGTACCCGAAGTAACAGCCTCAAGCTAGCCCTCAATGGATGGCTCGGGACATGTTTTTTCAGTTTATTTTGTAAGTACATTGGGCCCTGACCCTGAAGTGCATTGAATGTCAAACAACAAATTTTAAAAAAGGATCTTTGTTTTATGGGTAGCCAATGGAGGTTTCTCAACAAAGGCAGCGATTGGGAGCCCGCCTGCATGTTCAGGACCAGCCTGGCCGCCGTATTTTGGATTACCTGCAGTTTGTTTAAAGAAGTTACTCCAACTTCTGCTAGTAGGGCATTCCCGTAATCCAAACGGCTAATAACCATTGCTTGGGTCAGCGTTCTGCGGTGCTCCATAGAAATGAAAGGGAAGATTTTCAGCAGTAGTCTAAGCCTATAATAACAGGCCCCCGAGACAGCGGTTACATGGTCCAGCATTGAGAGAGATTGATTTATCTTAATGCCGAGATTATTGACACACTGTTTTGGCGTTGGAAGGGGGCCCGACTGCGTAGGTCACCAGTCCTTGGACCAAGCTGCTGCGGCCTTCCCTAGAAGCATGACTTCCGTGTCACCAGGTTTCAACTGAAGACAGTTGTTGGTCATCCAGTTTGAGATTTCACGAATTCCTCTGGCAAAACATAGTCTGTCTGCCAGGTTTGGGCCGATGTTGAACAGCAGCCGAGTGTCATCGGCGTACGAAATAGTTTCGAACTCCAGGGCTTCCACCACCTTAGACAAAGGTGCCATATAGATGTTAAAAAGGGTAGGGCTAACGCAGGAGCCCTGGGGGACGCCTTTGTCCAGTGGTATTTTCTCAGACTGAAAAGGACCCATGATGACTGTTTGAGATCTGTCCGTCAGGAAGTTTTGCAGCCAAACCATGAACACTGAAGGATCCTAACCTCTCCATGAGCCTGGCATGTGAGATTGTATCAAAGGCCTTTGGAGAGGTCAAGAAGAATCAGAATTGCTGATCCTCCGGCATCCACAGTCATCCTCAGGGAGTCGGTCACCACTAAGAGAGCCGTTTCGGTACTAAAACCCCACAGAATCCGGATTGTGAGGGGTCTAAAATACAATTCGACTCAAGATAGCTGTTCAGTTGCTTGTTAATAATGCTTTGAAGCATTTTCCTTAAAAGAGGAAGCAGAGATATGGGGCGATAGTTGCCCAGATCTAGTGGATTGGCCGAAGGCTTTTTTAGAATGGGACGAACAACTGCGTCCTTCCAGGGGGTTGGGATTACCCCTTCCAAAATCGAAAGGTTGAAGATCTTTTGAAAAGTAGGAGCTAAAATGTGGGACAAGAGTGACATGACCTTTTGGGGGCAGGCATCCGCAGGGTAACCGCATTTAGGGATCTCTAAGGCTTGTTGGGTCTCTACCAATGAGAACGACATAAAGCATTCGAGAGAACAGTTTAACCGTATAATAGGGTTGGATTGGAAATGGTGGGTAGACTTTCCAGGTCAGGTGATAAAAAGTTGGAATACATTTTATCAATTTTCTCCTGGAAAAACCTAGTCAATGAATCACATAAATCTTGGGACTCAATAGGTGGTTGCTTGCATGCAATTGGGGTCACAAAGTCTTTAACAATGTCGAATAAGGCCTTTGATGAGCTGTTAGAGTTCTCAATTTGGTTCACAATATACAGACATCTAGTTGCCTTTAGATTGCGATGATAGGCTGTCAGAGCAGATTTAAAAAGCAGTTTCGACTGCGAAGATTTACTCCGCCACCAGTGTCTTTCCAATCTTTTGCAGGAAGACTTTTCCTGCCTTAGTTCGGCGGTGTACCATTGGGCTGAGCGTCGATTTAAGGTGAGTCGGGATTTTGTATTAGTTGGAATAATTACATCTAGCACTTTCACCAGCCCTTCCTTAAATGCTATCAGAGCGGTGGCTACATCCTGATCCTTTATAAGTGGAAGTGTCAAAAACACTTCCTCTAAAGCCTGAGGGGTTAGCTTGGTCCATGGCCACTGCACAGTTTGACATCTACCGGCATGCTGCCCGCTAAGTATCTGCAAGCTGGATGGCAACATGAACTTGATCATAGAATGATCCGTCCAGGTAAGAGGCCAGGGAGAGTCATATGTGAGCGAGTCGATATTAGTGAATATTAAGTCAAGTGTACGACCCCCATTATGAGTTGGTCCTTGCACTCTTTGGAAGAGACCCAACTGCTCCATGTCCGTAAGGAGCTTATTCATCTCAGGTAATGAGTGCAGTTCCCTGTGGAAATTAAAATCGCCCAACAGCAAAAACTTGCTGGCTGCAAGGGCGTGAGTAACAATCTGATCTACTAGCTTGTCTGCAAAGTCTGCTTTCAGGCTGGGAGGCCGGTATACTAACGCTCCTGTCCAGTTTTCAGATGGTGAGAAAGTTACTTAAAAATGCCCAATTCCATGTTTTCGTCTATTAACGAATTGATCCAGGAGATATTAATATGCTCTTTAAACACAATGGCTATTCCCCTGCCAATTTTCCCCACACTATCCAGATGAATGAGTTTGTAATTATCTGGGATAGCTATATTAATAACCGGGTGGTTGGTGGGGGTCAGCCATGTTTCAGTAAGGAAGCAGATCTCGGGGGAGTGTGAATTGATCAGATCCCTTATTTCGAAAGGGTGTCTGTCTAGGGAACTTACATTACAAAGAATGTAGGTTAAACACTCCGGAGGAGAGATCCTAAATGAATGTGTTAGCGGAACATGGCTAATAAGTTGGTTTCCCTGGAAGGTGCAGCATCTACAGGCTACCGGACCTTCTAGTTGCTCGGGAAACTTTTTAGGACAATTTAGCAAAGCGCCGTGCGTATCAGAGGCTGTCTTCAGGATGTTGTAAAGCTCAGCTGAGGAATAGACTAATGTTTTTAAAGTGATCAATTCAACCTGCATCTGAGCAGGGGTCGTATCCTGTGGGCTCGTCGTGGCTCGGACGGGCGCAGACGGGCTTACCTTTGGTGCACCTTCGGCGAGCCAAAGGCACGCCCGCTGCCCGCATGCGCTGCTCCCTTTATGGTGACGCAGAGCGCACCCCCAATGTACCGCCTGCGAGGTGGGCGTAGAGTGAGCCGGCAGCCTCTGTGAGCGGGTGGAGACCTCTGCGCCTAGTCGGTGGAGCAAAGGATTCGTGCTGTCAAGTTAGGTAGGTTGCTAAAAAATCAACAATATGCCAAATACAATCAATTTTAAAAGTGCGGCGTGCAAAGGTCCTAACTTCTGGCTTTCCGCCTCAGGAGTAAACTCCTCCGGCTCAGGAGTGTACTTATAGCCAACATACAATGTTTGTAATGTACTTACCTACCAGACGAGGTCATAAATAGTCATTCCTGTCGTAGCTTCATTATAATGTATATCATATCCCATTTTTTCATGTAATGCATCAATGATATGATACAAGACAATAATAATACAAATTTGTTTAAGAAAAAAGTTAATTGTGTACGTTTATTCTCACACTTTTGAGTAACATTACTACTTTTGGCTATTCACCATTTATAAGTGTAAAGGTACTCATAAGTATAGACTTAAGGTTTTCCATTCCCTGAAACAGGGAGTGGATCCAAATTTACGAGTAAAACTTACTCCTGCCAAAAGAGAGCAGTAGTAATTTCAGCAGTACACATGGCCAACCACTAGATCACTGATATTGGATCTCCCTCAATCTATATATATAAAAACGAAAGTATGTCTGTTTGTCCTTTATGCATTACTACACCATTCATCCGATCCGCATGAAAGTTTGGGAATTTGTTGAGTGCACTCCCGCGAAGGTGTCTGGCAAAAAAAAAAAAAGAAAGAAAAATATGTTAAATATCGGCCCCCGGCCTCCCAGGGCCCTCATAATCTTTCCAATACTGAACATTTACAGTTTACGGTGTGACTCGCTTTTGCAATGACCATCAACAAAGCACAAGGACAATCGCTGCAAGTGTGTGGACTAGATTTGGAGAATCCGTGCTTCTCACATGGGCAACTGTATGTGGCTAGCTAACGCATCGGAAAACCTTCTGATTTATTCGTGGACGCACCAGACGGAAAAACAAAAAATACTGTGTATCCATAAGCACTCGAATAAATAAACAGAATTAAATCAACACTTTAAAATGTTTTCCATATTAAAATGAATAAGTTTCAATAAAAATGACACAATGTAAATTGAATGTTATCATAACAAGTTTCCTTAAATTTCCTTTCTTATGAGATCGCAGCAACGCGCGACGGGTAAGATAGTAGTAAATAATGAAGACTGGGATTTAAAATAGAATCTCAAAGTAAATAACATTAAGTTAATTTAATATATTTTGACATTTTCAATATGTATATGAAATTACATATCTTATTAAAAATATTGTAATAACCTTTTTAATTTACAAATAGATGTAACTTTCATTATTTTAAATACATTCTATACATAACTATTTGTCATTTTCTAATGTAAAATAAATACAAATATTTCAATTTAGATTGGATTGTTTTAATAAATCCTAAAAAAATTTAATTCAAAATGAAGCTAAACATGCTGGAGCATTTTTATGTTCTACACTTATAACTTTTCCCTTTACTGTACCATAGGGAGCTCTCCACCCAAGTGGCATTGCTTTCCCTATGGTTATGGTAAAGTATAGAAAAAAGTAAAAAAGTTTTTTAAAAGTTGAAAAAAAACATTATGAAATTGAATCACTTTTATGTGTTGATTTAAATGTAGAACAACGTTTGTTTTTACTGCTAAAGAACTGATAAATTAATTTTGATGTAAAATGAATATATAAAATGTAATACAAATAATTGTTCTGAGGTTTTAATTAAAATAATATCACATATGTATGAAACAATTTAAAGTGATATAAAATTAATTAAAAAGTATTTAATTATATTTTAATGAACATAATGTTGCAATATTTTTAAATGTAGAAAATGTCATTATAATATTTTACAAAAATAATAAATCTATTCTATTTTATTTATTTAGCATTAAATTATGTGTATGTATATTTTTAAGTTGTTTAAATAAATGTGTTTTTTTATTCTTGCATAATGTCCTGTGTGGTTTTAATTTGTATACCTACATGCATGGGAAGGTGTTGCAGCACTGTTATTGGCCATGTGTGAAACTGGACACACCACAGTGTGGGTCCTTTTTGCCTATAGTAATTTTAAAAGTGCAGGTTGTAAATAACAATGGTTAACTCTTTTGTGGGTGGGTGTCAGTACCTCCCTTATTCCCTCATTAGCCCTCCCTAAACTCCTTCCCAAACCTCTCCCGTTTGGTGGTAAGTATGCCAGTTTTTTCACCCACTCCCCAAGTTTCCTCAATTTGTACTATTAAGTAGTAAACTTATATGTGTGAGTATCTCACCATAGAAAAGAAAAGAGAGGCAGAAGTGATGTACACTCGTAGGTGTGTGACGTGCCTATTGTAATAAGTAAGTAGTACTAATGTTGTACTACTTTACCTACTACGAAATGCAGTTTGTGAATCGGAGTCATAAAATTCACTCACTACATTGGCCGGTTTTGTCTGGATCACTGTCCCATTGACTAAGATCTGTTTACTGGTACTGTAATAAACTCTCAGAATCCTGAAACTGACATAAAGAAACAAAGACAGCCCCTTAGAAATAGGCCTAAGTATTATTTACAAATCATATACCAATGTTCACATGGTTTTAAGTGATGTGGGCTGGAACTTGCCTCCGGAAATAGATAGCAATCTCTGTATTTTGTAAATGTGTTCATTATAACTTCTCTGTTTCACCTACCTCTTAATAAAATGAACTTTTTTCTTTGACTTGCAGATCAGAGTGGATATGTCTGTCAAGAGGTATCAGAGTTATAAACTCTCACTATCTCCTGGATTAAAGATTGACTGTCCAACATTGCTACTCGTAAAGAATCAATGCCCCAAAAAAAGCAGCTTTGTTACCTATTTGGAGTGTCCAACAGAGTGAGTTGTACCTGAAAAAAAGAGCCAGTTTCTTTCAATTTTGTACCTCTGGCCTTTGGACCTCTTCTGTGTTGGGAAAAGCATGTAACAAAAGTCTCATCTACTGCAATGTTCTGTGTAAAATGGATTGTATTGCAACCTCCAGTGTCCACTTTTTTTTAGATAAGGTCAGCAGCTAAGTATATCTGGGTAATGTGCTGTGAGCAAGTTCTAAATGAGACATATACTTGCGTGCAAAAAGGAAGGATAAGCAAAAAAGTCTGTTATCTGGCTCAGCCTCACATCTGTGCACAAGTAGCACTGTGGCAGATGGGTCCCAGTCTGAACTAATAAAATTCAATAAGAAATCAATTAAAACTGCAACATTCCTTTTGGGTACAATGTAATGCTTTCCCTTGTGTTTTGTATGTTCATGTTGAGTATAAATTGTGAGGTTAGTTTTGAGATTGCTAGATTGATTAACATCCTTTATCAAAAAGCATATTTCTATGAGGCAGCTACACTTGGAGAGGAGGAGATTAATTCAGAAGGAGATGTGTTGTAGGTTTGGAAGGTGAGGTAATTTCTAATTTTACCCAGAATGTTTCACATGAATGAGATAGGCAGTAAGCTGTTTCTTGGATGACAGTAAGAGTTGGAGAGACGATGTGGCACCACTAACTTGGGTGCGTGCCCAACCAATCACAGAAGCCCCCTCTTACCTTATTAAGCCCCCACACAGACGAAGAGGGGTAGGAAGGAGCCTGGGAGAACAGAGGAATGACTAGCTTAGCTGGTGAACCACTGTCAGCAGTTTGGGGTTACATTGTCTCCTGATTTGTACTCTGAATTAAGTAGATTCTCTCCAGAGCTGGTGACACCCACTTCTTATCTCTGTTGTAAGGGGATCGTGAAGGAGTGGTGCCTGTGGACAGCTGTTAGACAGATCTGGCAACTGTGCTTTCAAGAGTGGGCACTGCTGACTCTTGCTGTCACCTTGGTCCCCCTCAAGAAGCTGTAGGACTCAGTGGCTGGGAGTAAAGGCAAGGATAGTGGTCTGCTATTATGTACATTAGAGATGTACAGGAGGGAAAGCCCAGAGCTCTTGCTGCTAAGTCACCACTGCAAAGAGGAAGACAAAGTGGAGGGAAGGAATCTGGGGGTCTAAAGACTCTGAAGGGGAAGGATTGGAGGCTTGCACCTTCCAGCAGAAGCAGAACGGTAGGGTGTTGAAATATCGATTACTAAAATATAGTTGACATAAATATAGTTGTAAAAATATCGTTTACAAAAATATCGACACCCTATACTTAAACAGGTAAGTACATAAATATCTACTCAAAAATATCGTTGTAATAAATATAGAAGTAAAAAATATTGACTTTTAAAATTACATTAAATAATGAATAAATATAAGTACTATTAACAAAATACATTACATTACTTTTATTTTTTAACTATTTAAAACAAATTAACTACACTTTTTCATTATAAACTTAATAAATGTGTACATATACATATATTTAACACATTACTTTATATGACAATAATAATACATACATATAATTAAAATATACAATATATTAATAGTTAAAACATTTGATATCGTAGGTGTAAAAATTACTATTCCCACTCCAGAGGGTGCAACAGTAGGGAAAGCGTTGGATAGCGTAGGGGTAAACATTACTATTCCCACTCCAGAGGGTGCAACAGTAGGGAAAGCGTTGGATAGCGTAGGAGTAAAAATTACTATTCCCACTCCAGAGGGTGCAACAGTAGGGAAAGCGTTGGATAGCGTAGGGGTAAAAATTACTATTCCCACTCCAGAGGGTGCAACAGTAGGGAAAGCGTTGGATAGCGTAGGGTTAAAAATTACTATTCCCACTCCAGAGGGTGCAACAGTAGGGAAAGCGTTGGATAGCGTAGGGGTAAAAATTACTATTCCCACTCCCCGGGGTGCAACAGTAGGGAAAGCGTTGGATAGCGTAGGAGTAAAAATTACTATTCCCACTCCAGAGGGTGCAACAGTAGGGAAAGCGTTGGATAGCGTAGGGGTAAAAATTACTATTCCCACTCCAGAGGGGGCAACAGTAGGGAAAGCGTTGGATAGCGTAGTGGTAAAAATTACTATTCCCACTCCAGAGGGTGCAACAGTAGGGAAAGCGTTGGATAGCGTAGGGGTAAAAATTACTATTCCCACTCCAGAGGGTGCAACAATAGGGAAAGCGTTGGATAGCGTAGGAGTAAAAATTACTATTCCCACTCCAGAGGGTGCAACAGTAGGAAAAGCGTTGGATAGCGTAGGGGTAAAAATTACTATTCCCACTCCAGAGGGTGCAACTGTAGGGAAAGCGTTGGATAGCGTAGTGGTAAAAATTACTATTCCCACTCCAGAGGGTGCAACAGTAGGGAAAGCGTTGGATAGTGTAGGGGTAAAAATTACTATTCCCACTCCAGAGGGTGCAACAGTAGGGAAAGCGTTGGATAGCGTAGGAGTAAAAATTACTATTCCCACTCCAGAGGGTGCAACAGTAGGGAAAGCGTTGGATAGCGTAGGGGTAAAAATTACTATTCCCACTCCAGAGGGTGCAACAGTAGGGAAAGCGTTGGATAGCGTAGTAGTAAAAATTACTATTCCCACTCCAGAGGGTGCAACAGTAGGGAAAGCGTTGGATAGCGTAGGGGTAAAAATTACTATTCCCACTCCAGAGGGTGCAACAGTAGGGAAAGTGTTGGATAGCGTAGGGGTAAAAATTACTATTCCCACTCCAGAGGGTGCAACAGTAGGGAAAGCGTTGGATAGCGTAGGGGTAAAAATTACTATTCCCACTCCAGAGGGTGCAACAGTAGGGAAAGCGTTGGATAGCGTAGTGGTAAAAATTACTATTCCCACTCCAGAGGGTGCAACAGTAGGGAAAGCGTTGGATAGCGTAGGGGTAAAAATTACTATTCCCACTCCAGAGGGTGCAACAATAGGGAAAGCGTTGGATAGCGTAGGAGTAAAAATTACTATTCCCACTCCAGAGGGTGCAACAGTAGGAAAAGCGTTGGATAGCGTAGGGTTAAAAATTACTATTCCCACTCCAGAGGGTGCAACTGTAGGGAAAGCGTTGGATAGCGTAGTGGTAAAAATTACTATTCCCACTCCAGAGGGTGCAACAGTAGGGAAAGCGTTGGATAGCGTAGGGGTAAAAATTACTATTCCCACTCCAGAGGGTGCAACAGTAGGGAAAGCGTTGGATAGCGTAGGAGTAAAAATTACTATTCCCACTCCAGAGGGTGCAACAGTAGGGAAAGCGTTGGATAGCGTAGGGGTAAAAATTACTATTCCCACTCCAGAGGGTGCAACAGTAGGGAAAGCGTTGGATAGCGTAGTGGTAAAAATTACTATTCCCACTCCAGAGGGTGCAACAGTAGGGAAAGCGTTGGATAGCGTAGGGGTAAAAATTACTATTCCCACTCCAGAGGGTGCAACAGTAGGGAAAGCGTTGGATAGCGTAGGAGTAAAAATTACTATTCCCGCTCCAGAGGGTGCAACAGTAGGGAAAGCGTTGGATAGCGTAGGGGTAAAAATTACTATTCCCACTCCAGAGGGTGCAACAGTAGGGAAAGCGTTGGATAGCGTAGGGGTAAAAATTACTATTCCCACTCCAGAGGGTGCAACAGTAGGGAAAGTGTTGGATAGCGTAGCAGTAAAAATTACTATTCCCACTCCAGAGGGTGCAACAGTAGGGAAAGCGTTGGATAGCGTAGGGGTAAAAATTACTATTCCCATT
The DNA here is from genome assembly GCF_964263255.1 of Lissotriton vulgaris. Lineage (NCBI taxonomy): Eukaryota > Metazoa > Chordata > Amphibia > Caudata > Salamandridae > Lissotriton > Lissotriton vulgaris. The sequence continues at coordinate 1,071,047,360 of NC_141693.1, forward strand.
CCAGAGGGTGCAACAGTAGGGAAACCGTTGGATAGCGTAGGGGTAAAAATTACTATTCACACTCCAGAGGGTGCAACAGTAGGGAAAGCGTTGGATAATGTAGGGGTAAAAAATAATATTCCCACTCCAGAGGGTGCAACAGAAGGGAAAGCGTTGGATAGCGTAGGGGTAAAAATTACTATTCCAACTCCAGAGGGTGCAACAGTAGGGAAATCGTTGCATAGCGTAGGGGTAAAAATTACTATTCCCACTGCAGAGGGTGCAACAGTAGGGAAAGCATTGGATAGCGTAGGGGTAAAAATTACTATTCCCACTCCAGAAGGTGCATCAGTAGGGAAAGCGTTGGATAGTGTAGGTGTAAAAATTACTAAATGTATTTAGTCATTTAAAAAAACCAAATCTTTATTTGTATTTAATAAATCATTAATTAAATATTTATTCAATTAAAATGTAATTAATTTACTACATTTTCACTAATAAATTCCAGTACACACACCTAAAATGTATTAAACAATTAACATAATTTATTACATAATTATTAATCAATTAACTAATTGAAATTAATTAACTATTATTTATTACACTATTTATATTCATTTAAAACATTAATTAATCTATTATTTTATTATATTTAAATTACTTCCCACCCTACTCCCCTATAAACCCACAACCCAATATGGAACTATTATTACTAAATTAAACATAAAATACATTAATAACTAATAAAATACTACAAAAAATACTACTTTGACAACAAATACTCATTAAAAACACTACATTACTTATAATTATTTAAAAAACGATATTTTTGTAAACTATGTTTTTGTAAACGATATTTATTACAACTATATTAATGTTATCAATATTACTTACCTGTCTGTCGATATTCTGTTCAGACTATATTTTTGTCATCGATATTTCTTCCTGTAGATTTTTTTGCAGCGATATTTATGTTAGTCGATATTTTTACGACGATATTCCCGTTCTGTACCAGCAGAACACCCGCAACTCCATCTAAACCAGCCCATTTGTGGGCCCTGAGAAACACACATTTTTCCTTGCTGCCGTGTGCAATTTTCTTTATTCTGCATCAGGTGTCTATGACCACCCACAGACATTGCAATATGCAAGCACAATTGCACATTGCAAAGATTAAGCACTTTAAAGTGAATTTGGCCTTAGGCAAATGTGGTCCCTCCATAAAAAGTAAGGACTGTCAGAGGGACTTGATCGCTCCCTTGATTTCACAGAGGTTCCTGAGCCATCCAATTGTGTGACTGAGGAGTACAGGGGTGCAGGATACTCACACCCTTTGCATTAAACGGCAATTACAAGTATTCTCTCATCCCCTCAGTTCCTGCTATTATTTTATTTGAAGGGAAATGGAGCAGCACATTTTAGCAGGATGGAAGGGCTTTCAATGTTAGAATACAGCCACTTCTTAGTATGAAGGTTTTTTTGGGGGGTACTGGATCTAATCATTGAAGAGAGGATTTGGTGAGGTACCATGTCAAAATGCTGAGCGAGCGAGCACAGTACAGGACGAAACCAATACACTTCACTGCCGCACATAGATGGGATTTTCGTACTGAGTATTTATTTCTTGTAGTTTTGTAAATTGCAAACAAGAACCATTGGGATAACAAAAGTGCTTTTCAGGAGAATAGATGCAATTCAGTATATAATGTGATGGTAGAAAATTGTTACAAACAGAGATTACATTATAAAATAGAATATTCAAAAGGTACTCATAGTTTCTGATCTGCAGTGTCCGCCTGTTATGTGGACTGCAGCATAGGTTTCATGGCAGTGAAACAAATTGGAACAATGAAAAGGTGATGGATGGAATGCTTGAATTAATCTTGGCCACAGGCAATCGCCGTGGCCACATCCCCAAGCAATCATTTTTCATTCACTATGCTACCTCAGTGTAGACCCAGTAATATGCCCAGTCTTGACCCTGCTCCAATGGGAACAGTCCAGCCTGAACTGCTAAGCCAGGTTCATCCCCAAACCAGAATAAAAGCAATACAGGACCAGTTTCGCACTGATGATGACTCATCAGCCAGGTATAGCTTGACTCTATTGACACAGTGACCACAGGACCCACGTTTGGGTATACTCATCGCACTTAGGGTATCAGCTGGAAAAATAACAATGTGATGGATGGAATGCTTAAATTAATCTCAACCACTGGCAATTGCTCGGGCAGCATGCCAATCCATCATATTTCACCCACCATGCCACCTCAGTTTGGACACACCCAAATGCAAATTGGTGTTGACCCTGCCCCAACGGAGCAATCCAGCTCGAATTCCCGAGCCAGGTTCTCTCTGAACTGAGATACAAGTAAACCAAGACTGGTTTCAACTTGATGCGGGCTCATCAGACAGTGACAGCTTGATTCCATTTGCACAGTCAACACAAGACCCACATCTGGGCATACCCAACGCACTTTGGGCATCAACTGCAACAACAACGAGATTATGGATGGAAAACTTGAATTTATCTTAACAACTGTCTATCATTCAGCACTGAATCCCAATCCATCAACTTTTGCTCACCATGCAACCACAATTTGGACCAAGCCATATGCAAGCTAGTCTTGACCGTGCTTCAAAGGGGGCAGTCTGGCCCAAACTGCCAAGCCAGTTCCTCCATGAACAGGAATACAAGCAATCTAGGACAGGTTTTGCTCAGATAAGGGTTCATCAGTCAGGTATAGTTTGATTGCATTATCACAGAGAGCACAGAAACCACTCATCACACTTAGGACGTCAAATGCAGCAACAACAAGATGATTGATAGAATGATTAAAAAAATCTCAGCCGCTGGCAATCGCGCGGGCCTCATGTTAATCATTTTTTACCCACAATGCCTCAGTTTGAACACAGCCATATGCACATCAGTCTTAAACCTGCTCCAATCGAGACAGTCCAGCCTGAACTGCCAAGCCAGGTCAATCCTGAACCTGAATACAAGCATCTAGAGCCATTTTCACCCTGATGAGGGCTCATCAGATAGGTACAGATTGATTTAATTTGCACAGTCAAAACAGGAAACTCGTCTGGGCATGCCCACTGTTCCAGCCCCACTCACCTGAAGTACAGGTAATGCGAGAACAGAGATAATCCCATTCACCCCTGCCCAGCGCCTTGACCCTCTGTGCTAAACTGAACCAGCATGAGTGGTCAACGCACTGGGGGGGAGGTAGGAAGGAAAAGAAAACAAGGAAGGATTTGATGAGACTGCTACGCTTCTCCTGGGGTCTCACTGGGACTGCAGGCACTCCACAAGCATCTACAGGGAAATGCAATAGAAAAAAGATATAGACATTTAATAAACAAAAGACCTCAAAGTAACCTAAATCATATTATCACAATTCCCTGGCTCACCTCTTGCTTGTTGAGTAATGGCCTCCATAAGTATTGGAATGTAAGTATTCACTCAGTCATGCAAGCAAGCAATAATTGTATGTACTCCAAGACATCCGCAATTGTGCCCAGAAGAAAGGTCTGAAATGGCCAATATAGAGGGAAAAATACGAAAGTAAAAAAATCTGATGTTAAGCCTCTCCGCTATTTACCAACCAGAATGGGAGAGCATATATAGGAATAACAACCAATGCAATGGAAAAGCAAAAAAAAAGGAAGGCAATCCAGAACGATAAAACAAGGATAAACAACTCCTCGGCAACCTGACCAGAGTGCTAGCGTTCCAAAGTCCAGAAAACAAGAAGTTCAGTCTGATTGCTCCAGCCGGAAACAAACCGAATCCTCCAAGGGTCAAAACAGGCAAGGACATCTCCAGGTAACGAGCACTTCAAACTTCAGCCAGGCGCAAATACACCAAAGTCAACTCCTTCCGGAGCAAGGAACCGGAAACAAAGCCAAGCGATGAGGAAGAAGGAAGAGGGCTCTAAATATGCCCGTCCCGCCTCCTACGCCCAACGCAGGAAAAAGCAAGGTCAGCACAACCCCTGTGCAAGGGAGAAAGGAAAATGAAAACCCAACCACACCCACAAAACAGACCAACAAGGAGAAAACGGCAAATCCGCACTGCACAAGCTGGAGCACCACACACCCAAGGATACGGTAAGGGCTAACGGACCACAACACCCAGCACACTTTGGCCATTAACTGCAACAACAGCAAGGTGATGGATGTAAAAGTTGAATTAATCTCTACCACTGTTCATCACTAAGCACTGAATCCCAATCCATCCTTTTTCGCCCAACCATGCCACCACAGTTTGTACCCGGCCGATTTCAGTTCAGTATTGGCCCGCTCCAATGAGAGCAGTCCAACCCGAACTGCCAAGCAAGATCCTCCCTGAACAGGAATACTAGTAACCTAGGTCTGGTTTTGGCCAAATAACAGCTCATCAGTCAAGAATAGCTTGATTCTATTGTCACAATGAGCACCCAACCCCATCTGGTCATACCCATTACACTTAGGTCATCAACTGCAACAACAATAACAAGGGGATGAATGGAATTAAGGGTGGGCGTAAAATCCGTTTCGCGGGCGAATTTGCGGATTTTCCGCGATTTCGCGATCCACGAATCTCGCGAAATCGCGGTAAAATCCGCGAATCAGCGGGGACGAATTTTCAGCCAAGCAAGGGTTACAGCAGCAGGTGCAAAAGTTGAACCTAATTTCTTTGTAACCTTTTACAAAAGGGTTACAAACAAATTAACTTCAACTTGGACACCTGCTGCTAATTGCTTCCTGGCGCCTCATTGCCTACTTGCAACTATTCTCTGACCCTGCTCTGACCCTTGAAGCAGGGTCAGAGAATAGTTACAAGTAGGCAACGAGGCACCTGTCCAAGGAATTAAACCTCATCAGGAAGCACTTACAGATATAAAAAACAGGAAGAAGGGAGAGGATGGCAAATACACCCATTTTGAGTTGTCAGGAGGGGTTAAACTAAAAGAGACCTTTACAACACAATTTTCATATGCATTTTGCTAAAAATAAAAAGCTGTAAGTTCTGTAGGGGCAACTCAGGAATCTGGCCCTTCAGAGATCCGGCCTCTCTTTCTTTCTCTTGTTCTCTCTCTCCCTCTCTCTTTCCCTCTCTTTCTCTCTATCTATCTATCTATCTATCTATCTATCTATCTATCTATCTATCTATCTATCTATCTATCTATCTATCTATCTATCTATCTATCTATCTATCTATCTATCTATCTATCTATCTATCTATCTATCTATCTATCTATCTATCTATCTATCTGTCTGTCTGTCTGTCTATCTATCTATCTATCTATCTATCTATCTATCTATCTATCTATCTATCTATCTATCTATCTCTCCCTCCCTCTCCCATAAACGACTGCATGGGTAACTTCGCTATGCAAGCGGCTCGCGAAGACGCAAAAAGCCCCGCGAACACGCAAAAAACCCTGCGAACACGCAAAAAACCCCGCGAACACACAAAAAACAAAAATCCGCAAATTCGCACAAATTCGCGAATTTTGCGGATCGCAAATTCGCAAATCTGCAAATTCGCAGATCGCGAATTCGCAGAATTCGCCCATGCTTAGATAGAATGCTATTTACAACAAGGGGTGGTGAGGGACAGAGTCTCTGAATTAAGCAGAAAGCTCTCACCCAGTCAAGAGATCAGGGCTAGATCCAACACCGTTTTTTAGCTCACTGCACCATCCCAGTTTCAGAACCTGGCTGTATGCAAATTAGTGTGTTGCTGTCCCAGTGCATGATGGGAACAGGGCAAACCAAACTACAAAAGCCAATTCTTACACTGGGAAGGAAGCAAGCTCCCGGGGACCGGTTTCTGGCATTACAGCCGTCTTCTGCCCGGTTTGCTTGAATCCTGATGGTGCAATGAGCAAGGGTCTCACATCTGAGAATACCCTTCCACGCTTAGGGTGGACAAAAATATTTACAACAAGGGGTGGTGAGGGACAGAGTCTCTGAATTAAGCAGAAAGCTCTCACCCAGTCAAGAGATCAGGGCTAGATCCAACACCGTTTTTTAGCTCACTGCACCATCCCAGTTTCAGAACCTGGCTGTATGCAAATTAGTCTGTTGCTGTCCCAGTGCATGATGGGAACAGGGCAAACCAAACTACAAAAGCCAATTCTTACACTGGGAAGGAAACAAGCTCCCGGGGACCGGTTTCTGGCATTACAGCCGTCTTCGGCCCGGTTTGCTTGAATCCTGATGGTGCAATGAGCATGGGTCTCACATCTGAGAATACCCTTCCACGCTTAGGGTGGACAGAAATATTTACAACAAGGGGTGGTGAGGGACAGAGTCTCTGAATTAAGCAGAAAGCTCTCACCCAGTCAAGAGATCAGGGCTAGATCCAACACCGTTTTTTAGCTCACTGCACCATCCCAGTTTCAGAACCTGGCTGTATGCAAATTAGTCTGTTGCTGTCCCAGTGCATGATGGGAACAGGGCAAACCAAACTACAAAAGCCAATTCTTACACTGGGAAGGAAACAAGCTCCCGGGGACCGGTTTCTGGCATTACAGCCGTCTTCGGCCCGGTTTGCTTGAATCCTGATGGTGCAATGAGCAAGGGTCTCACATCTGAGAATACCCTTCCACGCTTAGGGTGGACAAAAATATTTACAAGGGGTGGTGAGGGACAGAGTCTCTGAATTAAGCAGAAAGCTCTCACCCAGTCAAGAGATCAGGGCTAGATCCAACACAGTATTTTAGCTCACTGCACCATCCCAGTTTCAGAACCTGGCTGTATGCAAATTAGTCTGTTGCTGTCCCAGTGCACGATGGGAACAGGGCAAACCAAACTACAAAAGCCAATCCTTACACTGGGAAGGAAACAAGCTCCCGGGGACCGGTTTCTGGCATTACAGCCGTCTTCGGCCCGGTTTGCTTGAATCCTGATGGTGCAATGAGCAAGGGTCTCACATCTGAGAATACCCTTCCACGCTTAGGGTGGACAAAAATATTTACAACAAGGGGTGGTGAGGGACAGAGTCTCTGAATTAAGCAGAAAGCTCTCACCCAGTCAAGAGATCAGGGCTAGATCCAACACCGTTTTTTAGCTCACTGCACCTTCCCAGTTTCAGAACCTGGCTGTATGCAAATTAGTCTGTTGCTGTTCCAGTGCATGATGGGAACAGGGCAAACCAAACTACAAAAGCCAATTCTTACACTGGGAAGGAAACAAGCTCCCGGGGACCGGTTTCTGGCATTACAGCCGTCTTCGGCCCGGTTTGCTTGAATCCTGATGGTGCAATGAGCAAGGGTCTCACATCTGAGAATACCCTTCCACGCTTAGGGTGGACAAAAATATTTACAACAAGGGGTGGTGAGGGACAGAGTCTCTGAATTAAGCAGAAAGCTCTCACCCAGTCAAGAGATCAGGGCTAGATCCAACACCGTTTTTTAGCTCACTGCACCATCCCAGTTTCAGAACCTGGCTGTATGCAAATTAGTCTGTTGCTGTCCCAGTGCATGATGGGAACAGGGCAAACCAAACTACAAAAGCCAATTCTTACACTGGGAAGGAAACAAGCTCCCGGGGACCGGGTTCTGGCATTACAGCCGTCTTCGGCCCGGTTTGCTTGAATCCTGATGGTGCAATGAGCAAGGGTCTCACATCTGAGAATACCCTTCCACGCTTAGGGTGGACAAAAATATTTACAACAAGGGGTGGTGAGGGACAGAGTCTCTGAATTAAGCAGAAAGCTCTCACCCAGTCAAGAGATCAGGGCTAGATCCAACACCGTTTTTTAGCTCACTGCACCATCCCAGTTTCAGAACCTGGCTGTATGCAAATTAGTCTGTTGCTGTCCCAGTGCATGATGGGAACAGGGCAAACCAAACTACAAAAGCCAATCTTACACTGGGAAGGAAACAAGCTCCCGGGGACCGGTTTCTGGCATTACAGCCGTCTTCGGCCCGGTTTGCTTGAATCCTGATGGTGCAATGAGCAAGGGTCTCACATCTGAGAATACCCTTCCACGCTTAGGGCCACTATAGGTGTGGCAGGGTATACTCAGACATGAGTCCCTTTCTCACTGCTCCATCAGGATTCAAGCAAGCCGGGCCGAAGAAGGCTGAAATGCCAGAAACCGGTCCCCGGTAGCTTGTCTCCTTTCTGGTGAAGAATTTGCTTGGTAGTTTAGTCTGCCCTGTTCCCATGATGCACTGGGCCAGGGACAGACTGATTTGCATATAGCCAGGTTCTGAGCTGGGATGGGGCAGTGAGATAAATAACGGTGATGGATCAAGCCCTGATCTTTGGACTGGGTAAGAGTGGTCTGCTTAACTCAGACACTCTGTTCATCACCACCCCCTTTTCTAAATCGTTTTTGGCCACTATAGGTGTGGCAGGGTATACTCAGACATGAGTCCCTTTCTCACTGCTCCTTCAGGATTCAAGCAAGCCGGGCCGAAGAAGGCTGAAATGCCAGAAACCGGTCCCCGGTAGCTTGTCTCCTTTCTGGTGAAGAATTGGTTTGGTAGTTTAGTCTGCCCTGTTCCCATGATGCACTGGGCCAGGGACAGACTGATTTGCATATAGCCAGGTTCTGAGCTGGGATGGGTCAGTGAGATAAATAACGGTGATGGATCAAGTCCTGATCTTTGGACTGGGTAAGAGTGGTCTGCTTAACTCAGACACTCTGTTCATCACCACCCCCTTTTCTAAATGGTTTTTGGCCACTATAGGCGTGGCAGGCTATACTCAGACATGAGTCCCTTTCTCACTGCTCCATCAGGATTCAAGCAAGCCGGGCCGAAGAAGGCTGAAATGCCAGAAACTGGTCCCCGGTAGCTTGTCTCCTTTCTGGTGAAGAATTGGCTTGGTAGTTTAGTCTGCCCTGTTCCCATGATGCACTGGGCCAGGGACAGACTGATTTGCATATAGCCAGGTTCTGAGCTGGGATGGGGCAGTGAGATAAATAACGGTGATGGATCAAGCCCTGATCTTTGGACTGGGTAAGAGTGGTCTGCTTAACTCAGACACTCTGTTCATCACCACCCCCCTTTCTAAATCGTAGATAGAATGCATCACTTAATCTCAGCCACTGGCATTCACTCGGGCTGCATTCCAATCCATCGTTTTTCACCCATCATGCCACCTCAGTTTGGACCCAGGCATATGCAAATTAGTCTTGACCCTGATCCAATCAGAACCGTCCAGCCCGAACTGCCAAGCTAGTTCATTCCTGAATTGGAATACAAGCAACCTAGGATAGTTTCACCCTGATAAGGACTAATCAGCCAAATGTAGCATAATTCCATTGACACAGTTATCACAGGACACCTTGCATGGGCATACCCATTGCACTTAAGGCATCAGATGAAAAAACAACAAAGTGATTGATGGAATGCTTGAATTAATCTCAACACCTGCCAATTGATCTGACCACATCCCAATCCATCATTTCCATCCACCATGCCAACTAAATTTTGGAACCAGCCATATGGAAATTAGTCTTGACCCTGCTCCAATAGGAACAGTCCAGCCCGAACTGCCATGCCAGGTCCTCCCTGAACAGGAACACAAGAAACGTAGGACTGGTTTTGCCCTGAGAATGGCTCATCAGCCAGGCATACCTTAATTCCATTTACACAGAGAGAACAGAACACACGTCTGTTCATATCCATCGCACTTAGAGAGTCACCTACAACAACAACAAGATTATTGAAGGAAGGCTTGAATTAATCTCAGCCACTAGCAATCAGGTAGGCCGCATCCTAATTAATAATTCTTTACCCACCATGCCACCTCAATTTGGACTAAGCTGTATGCAAAGCAGTCTTGACCATGTTCCAATAGGAACAGTCCAGCTTGAACTGCCAAGCCAGGTTAATCCTGAAAAAGAATACAAACAACTTTGAACTGATTGTACCCTGATATGGGCTCATCAGCCAGGTATAGCTTGAATCCATTGGCACACTGAGCATGAGACACATGTCTAGGCATAACCATCACACCTATGTCCTCAACTGCAACAGCAACAAGGTGCTGGATGGAAAACTTGAATTAATTTCAAACACTGGCAATCACTCACTTCAGAATTCCAATCCTTCATTTGTTACCCACTATGTCACCACAGTTTGGACCCAGTCATATGCAAATCAGTCTAGACCCTGCTCAATGCGAACAGTCCAGCCTGAACTGCCAAGTCTGGTTCTACAGGAATGGGAATACAAGCAACTTAGGACAGGTTTTGCCCAGATAAGGGCTCATTAGGCAAGCAAAGTGTGTCTCTATTGTCTTAGAGAGCCTGGGACGCACATCTGGGAATGCCTATCCCAATTAGGTTTTTAACTGACACAAAAACAACAGGGTGATTGATGGAATGCTTGAAATAATCTAAGCCACTGGCAATCACTCGGGCCACATCCCGATCAATCATTTTTCACCCACCATGCCACCTCATTTTGGACCCATCTATTTGCAAATCAGTATTGACTCTACTTCAATTGGAGCAGCCAGCCAGAAGAACTGCCAAGACAGGTCAATCCTAAACTGGAATCCAAGAACATGGGACCAGTTTCACCCTGATAATGGCTTATCAGCCAGGTATAGCGTGATTCCTTTGGTACAGTGAGCACAGGACCCATGCCTGGGCATGCCCGTCACACTTCGGGCATCAACTGCAACAACAAGATGATCGATGCAATGCTTGAAAAAATCACAGCCACTGGCAATCGCTAAGGCCGCATCTCATACCACTGTTGTTCACCCACCATTCAACCTCTGTTTGGACCCAGCCGTATGTAAATTTATCTTGACCCTGCTCCAATGGGAGCAGTCCATACCAAACTGCCAATGTCCTCTTTGACCTGATTAGAAGCAACCTAGTACTGGTCTCACCTTGATAAGGGCTCATTAACCAGTATAGCTTAATTCCATTACATAATTAGCACAGGCCCCACTTCTGGGAAACCCATTGCACTTCGGGAATCGACTGCAACAAAACAAGGTGATGTATGGAATGCTTCAATTAACCTCAGCAAATGGCAATCACTAATCCAATATCCCAATCCAAAATTTTTAGCCCATCATGCAACTTTTCAAGTCAGTGTTGACCCTGCTCCACTGGGAACAGTCCAGCTAGAACTGCCAAGCAAGGTCCTTTGTATCACTGGAACCAAACTATACCGGCTAATGAGCCCATAATAAGGGCAAAACCAGTCCTGGGTTGCTTGAATACTGGTTCAAGAAGGACCAGGCTTGGCAGTTTGGGCTAGACTGCTCCCACTGGAGTAAGGTCAGGACTGATTTGCATATAGCTGGGTCTAATGTGAGGGGACAAGGTGTGCAAAAAAATAACAGATTGGGATTAAGCCCTAAGTAATTACCAGTGGATGAGATTAATTCAAACATTACACCCATCACTTTTTTGCATAATTTATTATGTCACCCTAATGAGACAGTATCACAAGGAACTCAGACTTTAACTAGTTCAGTTTCACGTGATGATGTGTGTCGGAGTGAGGGTCGCAAACAGAAGCGAGGAGGCCGTATGTGCTCTATATTGTGAGGATTTTATTAGGTGACAATTCAAGGTTTGAGGTAAAACAAGGAGTAGAAAGAAAAAAAGTCTGTTTAGTCTGCCAAAACTGTAGTCAGGGATGGTTGTGATGATAGGTTCCTGAGTGATTCGGTGAAAGTAGGCTTCCTTTGCTCTTCATAGCTGGTCGGGCTCCCGTAGTACTGAGGGGCACTCGAAGGAAATAGAGATGGAAGACGGCGGTCAGTACTACTGTATATGGTATTATATCGCCTCCACCACACCCAGTGCAGGTCTTCAAAAGGGAGGGAGGTGAGGGTTTAGCACAGGTGAAGAAACAATAGAAGCGGAGCTGAATCCTAGCTCAAGAGGGGGGGGTTGAACTTGTGTAAAAGAAAGAGAAAAAGAAAGCGGTATGCACCCAGGGAACAGGGGGGGCAATGGTCAGTCAGGGAAACGCATAAAACCCACCCTTCTTCCCGCCCCACCCTCTGCCCAAATAACATACCGCACTCCGCCGCAATCCTCCTGGATTGCGGCCGCTCATCAGCCTTCTCTGGGAGCCACCAGTCTTCGGTCCACTCGCCCGGAGTATCCTGGTCTCCGTCCTCTCCGTCTTGGATTTGGCTCTCCCTCCGGCTCTCGAGGTCCTCTGCGTCTTCCTCCGGTTCCGTAATGCCTCCTCCGCTGTATCGCATTCTGCGGTCAGCTGACAGCCTTGGTATGTCCCTGCCTTCCTTTTTCAGATTCTCCGGGGACAAACTCGCCTGCCCTGATTGGTGGTTCGGACTTCCTTCTCCGCCTTTCCCGGGTTGACTCACTTCCGGGGGCTGAATCACTTCCGGGTTAGGCTCCCTGATCTGTGAGTTAGAAGAAATACCCTGGATTACTTGGAAATTCTGGTCGGTGGGCGCATTTTCCTCGTCAAAAGGTAAACCGTAAGGCACCCACGGGTCAGGTAGAGCGGGAAACTCACTATCAGGGAAGATCGATGAGGGGTTTTCCTCATAATGTGACACCTGCTTGGAAGATTATTAGAGTAACAAGGGTAACTATGTCATCTTGAAGAGATGACTTTCCCTTGAGGCACAGTACCCTCAGCAAAGAGGTGAAAAGAGATGTTAGAATGCCATACGGGAGAGCTGAGAGACCCAATGAATAGATAGAAGATTTTCTAGAATAGTGTAGAACCTTCCCAAACTCCTTGGAAAATAGTGGAGGGTTAAATAGAGAGTATGCCAATGTAATTTTCTTCAATGACCATTGGTTAGATATGAGGCAAACCACCTGAGGATTTTGCAACTGATTACCATCCACTGTTTCATAGATTTCCAAAGTTTGGCACAATTGACCTTGCAACTTTTACCTAAAAGGTCAAGAAGAATGAGTAGACATAATTTGCGTTTGTCAAGGATGAGCAGAGCATAATCCAATATTTATAACATGGAAGACTGCAGCTAGATCGGAAGCCTGCTTGAAAATCAGTAAGGATGTCATTTTCTTTTCCTTTGTAATGCTTTAATTGCTTCACAACACAACTCTGTCGATGGGGATATTGGCTATTGATCAGATGAAGTTTGAATCAACCAAATATGAGACAGTCTTGTCCATCCTGGGAATGCCTGAGGCTCCCACAGTGCCGACAGGAGAGGAAGGGGCTGATGGCTTGGGGCGTGAGGGGGCAGTCACTTCACCTGGAAAGAACATGGACAGGGAGGCGGTTACTAGGGAGGGTTAGAACTCCACCTGTAAACCCATTCGGGATGGGGGTGACGGAGAGTACAGGGGGTGAGTGGAGGGCAAGAGCGAACACTGCTGGCTGGGTAACACTGTGGGATCTTCAGCGTCTTTCGGAATTTCAGTCTGAAATGGGAAATGAGCGAATTCAGGGTTTATTTAGAACCCCAAAATGGTCGCACTGCAGCCGGTGGAGCCAGAAGCCCACCTAAGTTACCGGATAACTCTGGGAAGCACCTGGAAGATATCAGAGAGGAAGTGGGTCATGCACTGCTTAGTGCACAAGGTACGTCACGTGCAAAGTCGTGAATTCACTGATTGGTTTACACCAAGCGAGCGGCGGGGTAGTGCAGTCCACGTGAGGCTGATGAGAAGACGGGAGGCAAGGATCTGAATAATGTTCAGTACCAAAGGAGGCAGGTTCCTGTAAAACCCCTGCAAAACCTAGTGTGGATATCAACTGAGGGTAAGTGCTCCCCTCTCACATAGCATCTTGAAGGGCGAGGCATCGCCGAAGGAAGACTCAATGACTGAATTCACGGGAGGGCCAAAAGGCAGGCCTGTGTCAAAGGTGATGCCCAGATTACCTAGTTACTGTTTCACAATCACGGTCCTACTCTCTTTCTCGCCTACCATTTCATATTGGACTTTGTAGTTACATATTCTGGAGTCATCCTGGTACATATAATACGCATACCTAGAGATTGGGTGTATCACCACATACTTAAGGCACAATGTGTTGTAATCATTCCAACTCACGTGGTAATTCATGTCCTCACACTTATACCTATAACAATTATACCCAGGGATGGGGTTTGTTGCCACATACTTTAGGCCCAATGTGTGTGTGTTGAGAGTTTTAAATATAGCGTGAATCAGACCCGAGTCATCGGGTATCAGAGCGCTTTACATGAGCATCAGTTTCATTACAAATGGACACATTCATTTTTGTTAGGCACAGGGAGATTAAGTGATTTGCCCAGATTCACAGGATGTGGAGCGTTGTTGCGGAGACTCAAACCCGGTTCCCCCAGATTCGAGGTCGACTGCTCTATGTTACATTCAAGCTCACGTGGTAATGAATGTCCTCACATTCAGGTCCACTGGAGTTCTTTAGGTGTATTGTAAATATTCTTTTGTTAAATCTGTCCTTCTAGTTTGTTTCAATCCAGATTCTGTGTTTTGCTCTGTTTGGATATCTTCAGGGGAGATCGCAGGTACCACCAGGAGGCTAGCCTCGTTTTCACACTGTATTGTCCTCAGTGCCTGTTTAGAAACATCCTTTTCTGTAGTGAAAGTTCTCAGTTTCCAAGCCTCCATGTCATGGGCAGTGATTGCACTGTTCTGGAAGGTTCTAAAATTTACAGACAAGTCTACGTGGAGAGTAATGGTACTCTCTGATGAGCCACGCCTGTGGCTGGAGTTTAAGAGCACATCTTTGGTCCATCTGCGCCCGCTCCACTGCTCCACCGCAGAATTCCTTCTGAGTCCGGTCAGGCGGTAGAGAGTGGGATTAACTGAGACCACATCATCTAGTGCAATCAGGCCCCATTGACCCGCCCATGCTGAGACTGCTGTGGGAGCCCTAAGTAAACTGACACTTTAAGAAAAGAAGCATTTGGGCGTTAATATATAAAATGACCTGAAAGGGCAACTAGATGGAGGTTCCAAATCAGTCCATGGGCACTTTTAAAGGACACTGGCTGCAAAATGAACCTCAAGCCCTGGGACAGCCCTTTATCTAGAAGTGACAGGAATGTCCTTGTAAACATCATCACTTCTGCTGCACCCTGGCTCGCCTGGCTGCAGTATGTACCTCTGGCACCTGCAAGGGCAGGCACCCGAGGTCAGGTGAGTCTAGGCAAGACATGCCATGCCAGCACTGTGGGTGAGAGAATTGGCAGCAGCAGGAAGGCTGGCATTATCCTGTTTTTCAGAACTTAATGTGTACCAACCAGTAAATGGAGTCATATATCGCAATGATGGGTCGACCGCTCACTGGGCATGTTAAATAAAGTCCATGACAACACATGCACCAGAAGAGACAAAACCTCTCAGCCTCTGCCATACCAAGGCACATCTAAACCCCATTAGATAATCTGCACCATAAATGCACCCATTGCACCGAGAGACATACAATATCCGCTAGCAACAGTGCTTTAAACCTTTCTGCAAAAAATAATTACATTTTCATTACTGTAAAAAATGTTAACACCTGCCGTATATACAAATATATACCATATTATACCAATATAAACCTATGAAGTAACTCCCGATCTTTGAAATCTTCTAAACTTTTGTGAAGTGCACGAAATTTGGGAAATTTTGAAGAAAAACTTCACAATATTTCAGAGGAAAACTCTGTAATGCTGAACACCCCTAAAAAGAATTGATTTGGTTATGACATGTTTGCTGGATTATATTTTGATTAAATGCAGAGCAAAACGTAACCCCCAGTCAATAACCAATTTTTAAAACTTGCAGATTGAGAAAATCATGGGCTGCATTTTTTTTATTTAAATGTTGAAAATGCTCTGTTACTCTAAATCCTATAAGTCTGCATTTTGCTTAAGTCTATACCGTTGGTTTTAGGAAAAGGATAGCTCTAAATGGCACTACATAGCTTTAGAGGATAGTAAAAGGCTCCAAAAATCGTAAAATAGCTCCTCACTGACTAATTCTATTTGGAAGTCAGTGATACTTGCTAATTACAACAAATACTGTGGCAGCGCTACATAAAAGTATATATTCAGTGACAAGTTGGCTTAGTGAATGTAATCATTTCTCTTTTTTTTTCACTTTTCATTTGCCTCTTTTGGCGCGCACCGTACTCGGAGGTGCAGCACCGGCGTCCACGCACTGAACTAGTGTCCTTGAAGGCGGGGCGGGGCTGACAGGGTCCAGGGCTGCAGCATTCACCGTAACTGAACCGCTGTTGTTTCTGGACTGTCTGCAGCCCGGAGTACAGTGCCGGACAGGCAGGCCACATCCGGGAGAGATGCAGCCAGCACCGACACCGCAGACACTCATGAGGAGGAGCGCCGGCCGCCGCACGAACCCCCCCTGCGCGAACCCCCCTGCGTGAACCCCCCTGCGTGAACCCCCCCTGCGTGAACCCCCCCCTGCGCAATCCCCCACCTGCGCGACTCCACCTGTGCATAGTGTAGGGACTCATCAGGACCTATGATTATAGGGACATCTGAATATTCAGTTGCTCAGCTGAGTGAAGAGAAAGGTGCCAACCGTGAGGAATAGTGAAATAGTGTAGCACTTGGAACACTTCGCACAACTGTCTATTGTTTTTGTATATTATTTGAGTAATACATTCATATGTGTTCAATGAGACCTTTGGTGTTTATGGTTCTTACTTTCTGACATCACCCTAACACTTTTATCGCGATTGCGCTTCACAATATCTATATATGTGTATACCATTCCACAGGAACCACTGTTTTCTTCAGTTGCTGCTGTTGCACCTAAGAATTGTGTGGATGGTGGGAAGGCCAATTTACTATTCTTTTTCTGGCCTACAAATTGGGTGGAATTTAAATTTCCCCAAATAAGGTAGAAGCTTTATTTACTACTATTCACTATTTTAGCTTCAGTAGTGAAATATTTAGGGGAAAGTAAAAAATTGACAAACATTTTATTACAGTGCTCAAATGTGATTTATCAACATGGTGGCCAGGGTCCTGAGGGTGCCACTGAAGGCATGAGACCTGTACTTCTGCGGTATTTACTGCAATGTGCAATTTAATTATTATAGTACAGTTATTCAAGAAAACAAGTAACACTTTGCCTTTTGAGTAAGGTCAACTTTTTAGAAATGTTATTAAAAATGCTAACAAGTATTACCAACATTTGGAGACAAGTGACAGCACAATGTTTTGCTCCTTAATTTTAGACCAAATATTTATTAAGTGCACTTTACAGTTATTGAATAGGTCACCA
This sequence comes from Lissotriton vulgaris, assembly GCF_964263255.1. Lineage (NCBI taxonomy): Eukaryota > Metazoa > Chordata > Amphibia > Caudata > Salamandridae > Lissotriton > Lissotriton vulgaris. Next base: position 1,071,064,520 of record NC_141693.1, read on the forward strand.
AAACATCAATGTTTTTAGGGAGCAAGAAGGTATCACCCTCTGATCCAGAGTGTAAACTAGTATCAATGACTGCACTTTGCCTTCCTGGCGTTGTGTCTCCCTTTGCTCGCCTGGTGCATCCCAAAGGGTTACAACATTTTAAACCTTCTATTAGCCAAATAAGTCTCGATTAAAATTGTATTGAAAAATCATTATTTGATTACCGAGTTTGTTCCTTCACATTTAATTAATTGTTTCTTTTGGATTTTCATAATGAAATGTTGCGTTCTTCAATATTAAATTCGAACAATATGTTTATAATGATCCTCAATGCATTTCGGACCAGAGGTCCTTCATCAGGAGATAATCTTCTACAAAAAAAGAGGGTAATGAAAGTTTGTTATCCCTTCTTCTAGGAAAAACCAATAGGAATGTTGACTCACCATAATCCATGTTTGTTTCTTACCCGTAGTCCTCAGGGTGCCACAACTCCCAGATCAAACCCTCTCCTGAAGCAGATGTCGATCTCTCAAAGCAGCCCCCCCTACATGTCCGAAGCATAGATGAATGTTAAAGGGTCTACAGTGTGGTAAATCGCTGGAACGAACCTCCTAAATCAGAAGGGTTCCCAATTAAGACTGTGCCATTCCAGTCATGAAGTGTTGTCACCTAGTTCTGTGCAACAGCATCAATGTCAGAAGCAGGTTGCATGTGTCTGAACACAAATTCATGACCAAATGTGCCAATGTCAAGGCCAACAATAAAACTATTGGGAGAGGCAGTTTGAGGGCAATAAATACGTTTGTGAAGTTTCGGGGTCACCTATCTTGCAATTTTCTTAGCGAAACAATGCAGTGTAAAAATAGACCTACATTGAGAGAGGAAGGCGGGGCCTACACAAAGCTTCTCATCATGTGATTGGTTGGTTCAAGTAAGATCAATGGGAGTTGTAATAGTGATGAGGGAATTTCCTGCTCCCTAAAAATGTGCTCGGCCTTAGTCTCTGCTGAATCCACAGCTGGTGTTAGGTTCTTAATTATTCATGGCAAGGTGGCGGAGACATACTTTTGAGAATTCTCACAAATGACAGATAGCAGAGATCTGAGAAATGTCAACTCACTGGATAGTGGGAGCGGTCATATTCGCACTGCTTTTCAGAACTGCATTACAGAAAATGTCAGCAGCACTCAGATAGAAAATATGCAAATGTCTTTGTTAAATTAACTAGACCACGATTTATTAATCTTCATGTATCATGTGAGTTATTGGAAGCTGAAACATAGAAGAGTGGATGATCCTCTTCTTATGCCTGATCGAATATCTACTGTCTTTGAAAATAAAGAAGAAAAAGCTGTATATCAAACTAAACGCTAGCCTCTAGCCTTCCATTCTTTTCAGGGGGACGTAAGCAGGAATAAATTAAATGAACCTCTTCCCAGAGAAACCTTTATACTTTTTATTTAACAGTAGGGCAATCTATCTCAGAGCTTCACCGAGAACTGTGAATAAGGTCAGTAAAGTGTTCTTCATTCCTGTTAAAGTGATCATATTTTCTGTAAATTGATGCCAGTCCACTGGCTTAGCTGTCAGTTCAACTTATACAAGAGAGAGCGGCCTACATTGAGCCAGGTGCACAATCATATACAATTCACAAACCTTTTGCTTGAGTGAAAAATGAAGTTGATCTTTAATTCATGTTCTTTTTCCTTTGTCCAAATATAAATCCATATCTCTACAAAAGTTAGCATTTTACCTGGCACCTGTAGTTGAAAAATTCTTTAAATACGTTGATTAAGAAAACTATTGCTTTTTATAGGACCTTTCACAAATCACCAATTCAGCAAATAAAATCTTGTCAAAAAGATTGTAGAGAAATTAAATAGATTTTCTGCACAAAAAGACGATCCAGTCAACGTGTGAGAGTTTTGAACATGCTCTCTCTGGTGATAAATATTGTAAGTCCTATTTTAAAAGGAAAGGCTCTACATAGGTCAGTGTCAATACGCTTCTTTGATCCTTGCTGTTCTGCAAACGCCTAGCAGACTGGTTTATCGGATGAATGAAGTAGTATCCTTTCTTAAAGCTTGCAGTTCCCACTTCATTGAAGGTGGTCTTTACAATTGCTAAGCTGGTCCACAGTAAGAGCTCTGAAAAGACTTGTTATGCTTTTGGAGTGGCTATTTTTATATTAGTGAAAACATTGAACCTACGATATTGATTAACCTTCCTTTGACTGCTGATCTGTATTATTCAGTCCTAAGTGATAGGCAGGTTTTAATCAGTTCCCTACATACCATACTTACTAAATCCCACAGTCCCAATTCTAATTGGAGTACAGGGATTGCACTGACTAGCTTAAGTTTATTTCCTTCTTAGCATCTCAAGCGGCACCATTGTGGCACACGCTATTCCATGCAATAATAATGTTGAAATAGTTGGTTAATTTAGTTGTTTGATGTCCAGTACATGTCGCACCACTTTTACACTATGGAAATTTATTTCTGAATTTGCACTTGCTAGTTTAACAGTACTCACCACATCACTATGGTATTTCCCTTATATTATTCTATTAAAATATGTTTAATGGAAGGTGCTGACTTGTCAGACTACGTGGGAGAGAAACCTAAGTCTTGATATAAATTGTGACTGAAATAAAAAATATATATTGATAGGCATATAAGATGAATTCCTTGCTTACCCATAGTAGCCTGAACAAGCAGCAAGGCCTTTATTTCAGAAAACATCATCTGGTATATGTGCAGCAACACCAAAGCACCATCACAGTTACATTTATAAAAACGTTCAAATTACCAGACCATACCAGTTGATATGAGTAACTGTGAATGATAAAAATGACACAAAAATACTGTAGCATTGAAGAATAGGTGTGAAGTTATTAAAAGGGAATTGGTAACCCGTGCTGAATTAAAAGCAGTCTTTAAAAGAACAAATGTAATAAAACCAATGTATGGGTTGTGTTTCTCATTTCATTTTTTCGATCAATATGTTATCATAAAATAATCATAAACCCAATAGGACACCTATAAACATTCAATTTCAATACATATTTAACCTCTTCAGTGCTAGGAAAGGCCCCCGTCCGTCCGGAGTCACGGTGGGTGTTTGCTGAGGACGACCGGGGGCAGCCTTTTTCAAAGGTATCTCCGCTCCCTCATCGAAGAGAAGGGCGAGCTTTATTGTCCATCTCTTGCAGGGCTGTGATCCTGGAGCCTGTATGGTCATAATGACTGCAGAATGGTCCGAGATGTGGGCTGGGAGATGCTTGATCTTTTTAATATTATTTGCAAAGCATATATTGACCAGAAAGTAATCTAATCTTGAAAAGTGATGGTATTTTTTTACTATGGTAAGTACACCCTCTCACCTTCCCTCTCAAATGCCTCCAAACATGTACTAAGTCTTGATCCTGTATCAAACATTTCAATGCATTGCTCATTCTGGGGACAGGGGCACTAGCCCTTCATGTAGAACGATCCATTATAGGATCCAACAGTACATTAAAATCCCCACCCATATTCGTAGGACCTGAAATATCCATCAATCTCAGTTCCAATTCTATAATGTGCTGTGGATCGTCCTCATTGGGTCCATAAAACCCGGCACGTATAAAATCACTATCTACCCATCTCATATGAGCTAGGACCCATCTACTGGAGCTGTCCGTTGCCAACTTAAGCTCAATCCCACTGCCACTTCTAATTAAGATTACAACCCTCTTGCAACATAGTGCTTGATCAGAGAATATGAAATTTTGGACCCAGCCACACCTGCCAAACAACTCCTTGCTTTCGTTTGTTAACAAGTGTGTATCCTTTAAAATCATAATTTGTGCCTGACTGTCTCCCAAATAACTCAGCACTTTCCTCTGTCTGGGTTTGGACCTAAGACTGTTCACACTCCATGAGAGTATATCAATACTTTTGATGCTAGCCATAGTACTTCCTCTCAAACTCCCCCTCCTACTTCATCACTAGCTTATTAAGACTCTCCGGCATTAAAGGTTCTGAGGACTTTTTTTGTTTTTTAACCCACTGCTCCCCACATGTGCCCATAACCCACCATCACCATCCCACCCCTCCCCCTTATCCAACCCGGGCAACGCTCCCTCTCTTTTTAGGCATATCAATGCCTAGTGGGTACACGAATAGGGAAATTTGAACTAATTCAAAACATACACAAGAGCATACTGTCCCGGTAGTCCAATGTTGGTCGCTTAGCGCTATCTCTCTTCTTTTAAATTGTATCAATTAGTGACTCAACATCTTCTACTGACCGAAAATTGTACATTTGATTATCCCACATAATGCGCAGCATTGCGGGCAATTTTAGCGGAACCTTAGCTCCTAACTTCAGTAGCTCCTCCATCTTGTTTCCTAGCTCCCACTGCCTCTGGCTGTAGATTTGCATAAGTCCGAACTAACTAGCAGTGAATAGCCATCTACTAAGTATGGACCGTTTTTTAGAGCCCCACTAAGAATATCTTCTTTGGAGGAATAAAATTCACAAGTATCCTCCTGACGTTTAACCCTTTGGGGGTTGCGAAGGAAAGGCTCTCTATGCACACTTTGGATTTCGTACTCAAGATTAATATCTTCCTTGCCCTTCAAGATCGTGTTCTGTAGCAACTTGATGATGAAAGCCTACATATCCAACCCTTCCTCAGCTTCCGGGACGTTCTGAAATCTCAAATTATTCCTTCTGGAATGATTTTCCACTCTCTCAAGATCTTCCCTTAAGGTTTGGTTTTGCCTGGCTAACTTAGAAATCTCAGAAACATTCTTTTCCATATCCTGCTTTACCATGACCACCTCTTCCTCTAACTTCTTTACTTCATCCTGTTTTTGGGTTATCTCCAGGTAGGAAGCTTGTATTCCTAACTGATTTGCTTCTGAGACCTCAAATTGGTGCCTAATTTCACTTTTCAGACCCAGTAAAATGCTTGCCAGCGAATCTTCTGCGTTTCTCTGGGTCATTTCAGGAACTCCTGCATCTGCACTGCTCTGTCTGTATTCATTCTCAGCTTGCACAGAGGCTCCTGGGACATCAGATAATCCCAACACAGCAAACCTGTTTCTCACGGGGATTGTAATAGCTTCTTCTTGGGATGCCATGGAATTACAGCTAGGCTCCTTCAATTTTGGGGAACCATCACCGCCATTTGTACCCTTATTTATGCTTATTGCAATTTCCTCAGAATTAGCTCTAATACCGGGAGTAATCACACTCATATTTTGGCCTGTACCACCTGCGGCATTTTTCTTGGTAGCACACGAAAGAAAGATTTAAGTGAGGGAGTAATTTTTATTTTAGTGGGAGCTTTTACAGTTTTATTTTTATTTTTCACCTCGTTGTTTTTTCCTGGTGATTTTCCTGCTCCCCTACTCTGGAGACTCCCTCCTCCCTGCTGACCTCACCTCACCTTAACTGATTTTAGTTCCTTGCCCTGATCCTGGAAGTAGGTCTGAGGAAATAGGTATAAAAATCGTCATATCTCCTCAAGTGTTCCTGGTCCTCAAAGTGTGCCTGGAGGGTGTCTCACCTTCCTTTACAGTATCTGTCTCCATATGCAAGAGGTGCCCCGCTCTCTCAGTCATCTCTCCCCACCTCTACGCTCCCAATATGGTTTTAAGATCCCCAGCTGTCTTCTCCACTTCCTCAGAGGGCTTCTGGCATGCTCGACTTGTTCTGTCTCTGCCTCCAGTCCTAACGCCAGCCTCCCAGGAACGTCAGATTCTGCTGCTGCCTCCTTCCATCGCATCTCCAAGGGTCCATGAATCATCCCCCAGCTCGAAACAGGTCCGCCTGTCACCCGCATCTGTGGCATCCCGCAATGTGGTAAGTTAAAGGCAGTTATTTTCCGGCGACGGCTCTCTTCACAGCTCTCTTCTCATAATGTTGTCCCCTAATGGCGCCCGTAGCCATGACCATCTAGCTCATGGCCGCCATGTTCCCCCTCCTATATCTGAATTTGAGGAAATGTCTAAAAGAAACCCCAATACAATATATTCTGATGCGCTCTGCCGTATAGTATGTCGATAATAAGTTGCAGTTAAAAAGCAAATTGTCGCCATTGTCAGTGATAGCAAAAATGCTAAAGCCGCCCAACTGTATCTAATGTTGGCCTGTTTTAAAAAAGGTAAAATGTTCAGCTTTCTCAATTATACAAAATATTTACAAAAAACCATAAAGTAAAATGTGCTTTGTATGGAGCATCCATCACAAGGAGACGGGGCAAAATTAGCAATACAGGAACCTTGTGTAGGTTAAGCCACTAGAAAGTGCACATTATTCAAACTTCACTGTAGGAACAGTAGAAACTAGGCCTGGGCGGAGTTTGCAGAGTTCCACTCAGCAGAACTCCGCAAATTGACAAAAAAACTCTGTCGTGCTATGCGAGTTCTGCAAGTGGTGGGTGACTTTGGTCATGCCATTCGTGTTGATTTTCAGTGCCGAGTGTCTGTCCCGCGCTGTAAAATCAGTGTGAATGGCACCATGTACAGCGCAAAACGTCACTTCTTCTGTTCTTGCCCCACAAGTAGATTTTCTACCTGAGCAGCAGCTTTTTGAAGGCAAACTGAATGTTTCTCAAAACGAGTAGTTGCAACCATACGCCAGTGTTGAGAAATCTCGCTGGGAGTTGGGTTTTTGTCACTCGGGCTCTCTAACATCAAGTTGGCATGCACGAGTGACAAAATTGCACTCGATCTTGGCAAGCAGAATTTTTTGGAACTCCACAGGCTCCATGGAGTGCAGAGTCTGCAAACTCCACGAGCGGAGTGGAGTTTACAGCCCAGGTCTAGTAGAAAACTATGATGCAGACTTCTGACCAAGGTTAAGTATGACTCAATACCATTACTTGTGCAAATCTTAACAAATGCCTGAACAGTGGGCTTGTCAGCCTCCATCCACACTCTCTTGTCTGTACATTTAGTTAAAATAAATTCTTTAGAGTGCTCAGAAAACTAACCATAAAATTGCCGGGGTTTATAAAAGAATCTTCCAGGTCCAGACCATTGCTAGTATTGTGAATGTATTGTGAATGAACCAAATCCAGGGGGTTTCTAGACAATGATCCAACTTCAAACTGTCAGGAGGAATCGCCCAGTTGACTGAAGTTTGGCTTTTTATCCAGATCTTGATCCACAAAAGGAGTGGCTGCATTTTTATAACATCATTGATGAACCCTAGCCCAATTTCAGAATGACAGACGAAGGCGTTAGCATATTTTGGGACATCCAATAACCTCCTAACAAGGACATTCTCAATCTTTCCAATCCAGTTTGGACATTGAATCCCCAAATGCCAGCCCATAGCTGGCGCTTGTACAGCATTTTGATTTATATATAGCCATAAGCTCCCTAATGGGCTTTTTACCTGATCAGGTTGCAAAGTTAAGAACTGCCTACATGGTTTTCGTGAGAGCATTGAATGATGTTTCAAGATAAGATAATGTGGGAACAGTGCTAACTTTATTATTTTTCACTTTGAAGGCAATGCTTTTCTTCCTGGGCCCAAAGACCATATCATGAGTTTTAGCCTGGTATACCATGAGATCCAAACTAGTCATAGAAGTGCAAAAACAGTCAAGCAAGTGCTGTAAGGCTATTGCCATCTTGGTTATTAGGGCTGTATTGTCAGCATAATTCAGTGCAGGAACACTGTGATTGCTGATTCGTGGGCAGTCAACACCAATCTCCAGTAGTTGCTATTATAGGTCATTTACATACAGAGAGATGAGAAAGGGGGCCAGGAAGCATTCTTGGCGTAGTTTGAAAACTTCAATTGTCTCCCCCTTCCACCCCGGGACATGCCTCATCTGGCAGTCACCTCAATATGAAGTTCTCTCAGGAATTTGACAATATTTCTGTCTACCCCTAGATCTAACATAATGCACCGCACCCTAGTTCTATTTACAGAGTCAAAAGCTGAGCTCAGGTCTATGAATGCTAAGTACGCTTCTTACCCACAGAATATTTGCTCATTAGGAGATATAAATTGAGGGACTGCCCACCTGTCTCTAAGCCAGGGTGAAAACCAAATTAGAGCGTTTGCGAATCTGGGCTAGAGTGCATTGTGCTCACTAGCCCAGATTCGCAAACGCTCAAGCAAAATTCCTCCCATTATCTTGAAAGTTGAGTTAATCAAAAATATCGGGTAGTAGCACTGCAGGTTTCCCCCTGTAGCCTTTTTTAAAGATAGTCAAAGTGGTTGCATGGGACCAGTCCTACGGTGGACCTGTTAATAATATGCTCTTGAAAACATTTGTCAGTAGAGGAGCCCACAATGATATGTTAATCTTAAAAAGGTCAGTTGGTATCCCAGCTGGGCCAGGAGCTTTCCTTACCGGGCAACCAACTTTTACTGATATTACCTTACTCAAGTCACACTCCAGTCCAGAAGATTGCATAGCCAAGGGCTTAACAGAAGAAGAAGCAACTGGGGCTGCTGGAGTTGAAACAGCATTAGCGTCTGCAGGAGTAAGGCCCCCAGAGATAGGGTCAGAATTAGGCCTGGGTGTAGTTCGCGGAGTTTTGCTACGCGGAACTCCACAAAGTTACAAAAAAGCTTTGTGAAGTTCTGCGAGTCGTGGAGTGCAGTGAGAACTGCAGTTTGTGCTGGTATTCCTGCCACGCGGGTAGAAATTCTACCCAAGCGGCAGCTCGTGCTCACAAATTTGCTGTTCACGACTGCGAGTGGGAAAAAAACAGTTTTCTGTACTCCACGAGCTCCGTGGAGTGCAGAGTGCAGAAAACTCTGCAAACACTGCAAACAGAGCGAAGTTCACCACCTAGGCCTAGTCAGAACAAAGGTGTGTGAAGTGAGCAACCCAGTCTTCAGGTGGGATCAATGTATTAAGATCAGATTCCTGAGTATTCTCAAATCAATTATTATTCACAGTCATTCAGAAGGCTTTAGTTTCCTTTAGCTAAGAGGCAGCGCTATTGAGTGATAAGCTTCCTCATAATGGTTTTCTTCAGGGCCTTCAAAACTTTCTTGTACATGCCCTTTTAGCTGAGCACCATCTCCACGTTTCTAGGAACTTCTTTAAGGGCTGCCAACAGCTGATCTTTGGCCATATTGCAGTTGGCATAAAGCCACTTGGCTTGCTTTCCATGTATGGGTTTATTTAGGACCATGAGCAGGATGTATGCTATATTACAGATTTAATCATAGCCATTAAGTATCTTGGGGCTAGATGTAGGTAAATCAGATTAACCAATTCATAAATACCGAATTTTACCGATTCGGAATTCATGAATCGGTACATCTGATGTAGGTAATTATTCGGTAACAAATACCGAATCGGTAGGATTCGGTATTTACCGATTCGGTGACTACCGAATCGGTATTTGCCATTGATTCCTATGGGCTTTGAAGCTCATAGGAATCAATTGCAAATACCGATTTGTGGATGTATGTCGTTACACCGCATACTTTTACAACGCACACCTTTACAAGGCATTTTTTACACCGCAACATCCATTTCAACGCATTCCATTACAACGCATGCCATTACAACGAATTCTTTGAAACTACCTTTACAACGCATTCCACTACAACGCATAGTACATTTACAACGCATTCCATTACATTGCATGTATGGTAAGTATTGGATAGTGTAGGGGTAAAAATTACTATTCTAACTCCAGGGGGGTGCAACAGTATGGTAAGTGTTGGATAGTGTACGGATAAAAATTACTATTCTAACTCCAGGGGGTGCAACAGTAGGGTAAGTATTGGATAGTGTAGGGGTAAAAATTACTATTCTAACTCCAGGGGGTGCAACAGTAGGGTAAGTGTTGGATAGTCTTTAGAAAATGAACAGCAACCTTCGAGTTTAAATATGCAGTTTACGGTAAATGATGTCTCAGTATTTGTTAAGTCACATATAACATTGTCATGGTTGTTTTCCCAACGAATATATAGACAAGAGACTTAGGATCTTCAATTTCTTTTGTTTATTCAGTTTTTCATTTTCCTTAAAATAATCGCTGATAGCCAAAGAGCCAACGCGTTTCGTCCGTCACCGGACTTCTTCAGGGCTATACATAATAAAAAAGATACAAAAACACATATTTACAAAATGCAATCCACAAGCTTTGTCTAAGGAGACAGAGAACCAGAATTTTTTAGTAAATACAGACAACTTTCCAAACATTTAGACAATCTTTTGGGAAAACATTCACATGAATGAAGATACTGGATAATAGAGAGAAGACATGAAGTTCATAAACCCTCAAATGTATTTTTGATGAAGCTGATAACATTGTGTCGGGTTCTGAACTAATATCCAAAGAGGTGCATCTGTAAAACCCGATTTAAACATAATATGCACAGGTTCCTATACCTACAATTACTTTATTAATGTTACAAAAGACATGTTGGTAAATTATAATGTAACAGTAAAAGAATTTCATAAAGCCTGATTTAAACATGATATAAAAAGGTTCCTATATCTTACAATTACATTGTCAAAAATGTAAATGACATGTTAATAAGTTCTAATGTGACAGTCAAGAGAAATACATGAAGAAATACCTGAATATAACGTATAGTTTTCAAATTCATAGATGCTGCATCATTAAACGTCCAACAGTTCATCTGCAGAGGTAATAGTAACCAATAAATATTGCAACACAATATATTATATACAGGTGTCTAATCTAAATAGTTTGTGCGACTCCATCATACTCACAAAATATCTAAGGAAATCCTTTCTTATTAAGGAGTATTGGTAATTCAAGATGAGGTCATGGAAAGATGTGGCAACGATTTTAGTCAGGCCAAGGGAAGCCCTAAAGGAATATAAAGATAATATATGTTGTTTTTTCATATTAAAAAGAAAGGATTTTTTTTTTTAAATATTAAAACACACACAAAGATACTTGTAAGCTAAGAAATAGGTCAGCTTATAGTGGTTCATAGGCACGTTCTACACATACAGTCCCATTTGAATTTAGGAAATGGGGTAGATAAACAGTAAAGAAATCTAATGTGAAGATCACACATCTTAAAAGCAGTGAATGGAATATAAAGTCCATAATGGGGCAATCGCTAAGACACAATGTCAAATGCCACAGATGGCGTATGTTGATGTCAAAGTGGCCAGAAAACTACAATCGTTAAGGCACAGGGCAATATAAAGACTATGCACCCAGTAATAGGAGCATGTTCCCATGTTCCTCTGAACGATCGATGCCATGGTTGAATAGATAAAGCAAAAGGCGAGATAATAGAGAGCCTTTTTTCTAATCACCATATTGCAAAATATTTGTTAGAAAAGTACCTGCAATATGGTGATCAAAAATATAAAATAATAGTGGTATTTAAAAATTTACAAAGTTTATAAGGAAAGTGCAATATTACGGCTTTGTAATGTAATCAGAGAAGAAAAATGTATTAAAAAAATAAAGTATGAAGATGAAATATTAAACAACCAATTTATCGATGGTCCAATATTATCACAGTCATTGGCATATGATCAAACAAGCAAATTTAAAGTTTTTCTTGCCAACCCCATCCAAATTATTGGGTAAGACAATGTGCGGCACCATCTAAGATAGGTGGGAGGTTAACAAGCTACTTGCTCAACCAGTGAACTAGAGTGTTGAAAAGGGCAATGAGCGGCGCCATCTTAGATAGGTCGAGGATTGACAGAATAGTGATCAGTTTCCTGCCCAGTGATATATTAGTGAGCCCAGTGATAGCATAACCATAAAAAAATACACACGCGCAATATATTAGTTCCCCAAGATAATCCAGGTTTTGTAAAGAAAAAGAGGGAAAGGTGGCAAGCCCCACTTACCAAGAACACCGCAACAACGAGCATAGTAACAGGTCTTCTGGTTCAACTAAAGAACCCAGAGGGCCCTGCTTTTATACAAAAAGCGGTAAACATATAATTGAATAATTGATAGTTAATGATCTAATAAGACGCGCGGGCGTAGTGATAAAGTAGTGCCAAGCCATATTGAATTGGTTAAAGAACTATCGCTATAGCGGCGCCCTGTTTGAATGTACATAGGTCCTATCAAAGCAGCGTTATCATATACGAACAATGTGTAGGAATCTTCAAAAATCATCAACATATTAAAGGCGGTAAGGGAACTGACTGAGTAAAAAAGATTTACACCATATTATAAAAAATATAGGCAAAACATAAATGATTCGCGAACCACTGTTTAAATTTTAAAACAGGCGCGCTCACATAATAAAACAAGATGTTTTATGTGATACGGCGCAGCTCAGTGTGCTGATCTACATATCCTTAAATAAACCAAGTACAGTGTGTGGATATTGTTAAAATGACAATATCGTATAGAAACGTTCTGTATTGAACAGCCAAAATATCGGCGACACATTGAAACAGGTAAAGAAATTCACAAAATAGCAGGGCCATATTGGAACGAGTATGTGAATCTTAGCAAGATAGCGCTGCCGTATGAGAACAATTTGTAAGCAACCGACGAAAAACGGTGACGTAAAGAAAACGGTACAAAAACTACCTAAATAAATGCACCATGTTGGGACACAAAAAGCAAAACATGAGTAGTTCACGTATATTTGTTTTAGAATTATAACAGACGCGATCTCATGCTAGAACAGAATATTATATGTGATACAGCGCAGTTCAATGTATAGGTCTATGCATCTAAAATGAATAAATAGATGGTGGTATGTAAATACTATCTGGAAGAAGGTATTACATAGGAAGCATTACTATAAAAGACAACTAAAATGTCGGCGACATGTTGGGAAAGGTAAGAGAGTGACAGAGTATCGGCGCCATCTTACAACAAGTAAGTCGATACATGAATGTTTCGAAGAACCAATGTTAAAGGTTTACAGGAAGCACAGTCAAAATAGAAAACGCAAAATATATTAAATGAGATAGTCTGTAATAGGTGTCCAGATATAGCGAATTTCAAAGTAATAAGTTCCAAAAAAGTATTGATTGAGCATGCTATAAAAGGCAGTAATATCATACCTCGAGTCATATATTGTGGCCTTCAGAAGTAACCTAAATCTAGTTTTAGCAATTATTTTCTAGATGCAATAGAAGCCCATAGTTCCAAAAATAGTACATGAACATGATTGGTACAGTAAGGTCTCATCAAATTTTACAGAACAGAAACAATTTCCTGTTCATCAGACAGAAGAATCAAATTGTACAGAACAGAAAAAAATTATTTTGTTCATCAAAAGACAGAATCATTTGTGCTGTAAGTCTCAGGGTTTAAAGCTATAAGCTGTAGATCCCTACAGAGATTAGTGATATTCTGTATTGGTATTAATACCCTGATGAACCAACCTCAATCTACAAATCCAGCGGGATTCCCATTGTCTCATGGATAGAGTCCTATCCCCACCTCTGGCATTGATTTCCACATGATCAATTGCATGGAAACTAATGGTTTCATCATGGGGGTGACAATACAAAATGTGTTGTACTACTGGACTATGTACATCTCGATTTCTGATGGTCCGGAGGTGCTCCTGAATTCTTATTTTCAGATTTCTAATGCTGCTGCCTACCTACATATATCTTTTTGCAATGGCAAATAAGTACATATACCACATGGGTCATATTGCAAATAATAAAACCCCTTATGGTATAATTTTTTGGACCATTGTACTTGAATGTTTTAGTTTTATTGCAGCCAAACTTGCATACCGAGCAATTGCCACATATATGGAAACCATCTGGTTTCTCTTGCAACCAAGTGGATGTTTTTTTCTCCGTAGATTTGATGTATCTATGACAAATTAGATTTTTTATTGTTGAGCCTTTTCTGTACACAACTCTAGGCCGTGTTGACACTATGTCCTTTGGCATGGTATCTGACTGTAACAAATGCCAGTGTTTACGAAGCATGTTATAAATGTGGCTGCTATATTCACCATATTCAGTCACACAGATACACTGATTACAGAAATCAGTGTCCCTTTTTTTTGGTTGACTAATAAGGGTATCACTTCTACGTGTTTTCCTTATTTTGTCCTCCGCAGTTTTGACTATGCTTGGATCATAACCTCTTCTTTTGAAATCACTAGCCACTTTGAGCAAACCCTTCTCAAAATTAGTTTCTTCACTGCAATTGCGGCGTACACGTACCATTTCTCCAAAGGGAATGGCAGCAATCGTATTTTTTGGATGGCAGCTAGCCGCATGCAGAACACTATTGCATGAGGTGGGTTTTTTATACATATCACTGTGAATTATGCCATTTTTGGCATATAGCCTCAAATCAAAGAAAACAATCTCTTGTTTGGAGCTAACCATTGTCAGTTGGATTTTACGTTCATTTGAATTAAGAAAGTTGAAGTACTGGTGGAGATCATCCTCACCTCCCTTCCAAATTAAAAAAATGTTGTCAATGTAACGAACATAAAAAAGAATATGTTCAATCCAATCCCTCGCGCCACGGCCCCAGGCATGCTCCATCTCATACAAACCCATAAATAGGTTTGCATAAGATGGAGCAAACCAGGAGCCCATGGCTGTACCACGTCTCTGTATATACCACGTGCTCTCGTGAAGAAATACATTTCTTTATGAGAGCTCCAGGTTTGCTCCATTACAGATTGATGGAGCCAATGATTGCTTAAGGGATAATCTGTTAGAATACAGTCCACTACAAATCTTTCAAGTTTGGTGAGAATAAAATAAAATCAATTTGGCTATAGCTACCCTTTCCAATAAAAGTGGACGAGATGACAAGGTCAACGCTCAGGCACTAAAAGGCAAACTCTAGTTGTATTTCATATTTCATCAGCACAAGATTGAGTTTGTCACCTTGTGGGCTATGGGCTAAATGGGTAATAGGATCCCCTGCACCATCCACCAACCCACAAGACTTGATTGAAGAGAGCTCGCATTACCTCATGATGAAATCCCCCAAAAATGAGACTAAATAGCTGTCTGTTATGTTTCCTATACAACTTCTAATGTCTTCATACAGTGATCTTGTCATTCATTTTCATTTCATTAAGTCTTCATTGCGATTATTCATCATCAAAGACAATGACATCCAAAATTAATACAAATGTTCCTTCACTTAAAACACACCATCGTATTAAAAAATGTAAATCTTTATACTATACCACATCATTATAAATTAATAAATAAATATATATACATATACATGTTAAATTTTTTTTAAAAAGGATTACATATATAAACCAGCATAGAGACTTAATTCTACATCAATTGTTTTACAAGGGGCGGGTCATCTTCCAAACCACAACAGGGTATTAACATATCGACTCAAACCCCTTCCTAATAGGACCCATCTTTGGTCTTTATACAACTACTGTGCCCCCTCCATTTTTATTGCTCTGTTCGGACGCTATTGCGGATCGAGTTGCAACTGCGGTGCATGTTCCACGCCTTTCAGTGACGTGTGTACTTCGTAGATTTATTTCTTTCTGGTGCAAAAGACGTGTCTACTTGAGATATTGATCTCTCCTGTAGACATTAGGCTTATGCAGTGCATAACGCTTTGGCTTTAGGCTGGAGGTCCTGGATGAATATGTGCAACGTGTGGTCCTGAAGATGGTCCTATGGATTATTTTAACCGATTAAGGACCGAAACGTTGACACTTGGCAACGTTTTGTTTACTTTCTGTCTCATTATTTGACTGTTAAATGACTATTCAGTGACTAACACTGTCTTGGACATGGTATATATCTATTGTTCCATGTGTATAACAAAAGTTGCCGTATACTACTGAGAACTTTGTTTGCCAATATCGTAGTATTTCTGTTGCCATATTTGAGTTGTTTATATGGAAAAAGTACAAAGAAAGATAAAAGACTAAAAATATATTTTGAATAATAAAACAGTTTAATTCTGTTTTCCTTGCTTCCTGTGAAATAATTGACCGCGCTTGTGGCTATTTGTGATTCATTGAATGCTGTTTGAATAATTCCTATAGGGACACTTGTGTACACTGTTATGGTCCATGACCAGCTCAAGAACTTTGATACACCAATTACCACGAGGTTGGAAGTGTCTGATTTTAAAATTCTGCTTGCAACCAGCGCCGATCTTGAATTCATGGGCAAGCATACTGGTTTTAGCCAGATTCTCCTAGGCTGGTGGTAAGCAGGGCATACAAATAAGAAGTGATCTAAATCCTCACTATGATCTTGACAGAAAACGCACTTGTCACTACTAGTAGGGTTCCATTTACTTGTAAACCATAGCTTTAGATCATGAGGCTTGGTAATAAGATCCCAATAATCTTCCAAGAGGGGTTCATCCTTAATATCAAGTAAGTCCCTCTACAATAACTGACTTGTATGGGAAGAGAATCTCTTAATTTTAACCAACTCCCAATATGCTGCTCTGTAGGACTTTTTCGATGGAAATTCCGCACCCATAGATTACTCATCCCCGTGATCTTGTCATTTCCACATTAGTTGAGTCAAAAACATAGTTATAAATATTATAGTAGCATCTGCTTTGTTTGTAGCAAAGCAAGTTGGCAGTAAGCTGAACAAAGACTCGACCATGTAACCGGAGCCAGGAATGTGAGGGAAATAAAAGTAATGAGACCTCCCTTTGCCCTGCTCATGGGGCCTGGAATTGCTGTGTGATGTAAGTGGCAAACCTGACAATGGATGCAATGTCCATTAGCCAAGTCTCCTCCAGTCAAATGACTGCAAAGCATTCAATGAATTTACACCAATATGGGTTGCCCAGCATATTTGCCAACCCAACCACGTTCCAAGAAGCTATCAATGGCGACTTGACTGCACCATTGCCAGGGCAATTTCACAATGTAATACTTTTACAGAAGGTAGAAGAGTTTGCTGGACTTGCACTCGGCCTTGCCATCTCATGACTGTCCTGTGTGCTGGTTTGTCTGGAAGTGGCAGCTTTGGCAGAGGGTCAATTCAGTTGATCCAACTTCGAGATGTGTACAAACCTTTTCGACATAGTAATAAAGTAAGTTGTGTGTGTAGGGACAGATATCATTCTGCCAATTGGTCTGTAGAAATAACCTAGCTGAAGTGATTCAATTATAAAGGAAGTTGACTTAGTGAAGTTAAGCCTGTTCAAAATATTCTTTGTCACCACTCTGTCCTTGAAATTAATGACAATGCATTGGTATCAGGCTTTAGGGTATTTCCCACCCATGAAACTCTCCAGACAAGGTTAATCTGACTATGGATTAGATCTGGCCCTCCCAATCTCCCATTAACCCAATGCACCAATTTATCTGTCAATTGATCATGGTCCTCTTGTGTGTCGTACCTCAAATGCCTTTCAGGATCAAGACAAAGGGGTTGCTTGGGGTGGTAGTTGTAGCATGGGGAGCTTTAAAAACAAGGGCTCTTGAATGCAACCAGATCTATTGTTCAACGAGTTACAAGACCCTACCTCACCCAGCCAGTCTGCCTTGCGAACAAAGGTCATTCTCTGCACAATTTATTCTGCCCCCTCTAGAGTGGTCAACCCTCCCTGTAGAAGTGCTGGCCAGGAGGGCTGGTATATGTGACTGGGTGGTAGGAGAGGTTGGAAGAGGGAACATGGAAGCAGATGGTAGTGGTCCTGCAGAACAATGTTCCATGAAAGAGAGCGGCAGACTTGTCAATGTTTTCTCAATTTTCTCAAGGCATACCAAAATCACACCCAATGCAAATGTGAAGTAAGTTAGCACACACTTGTACATTTCCTCAACTATGTCAGGCACTGTCTCCCCTGCTTTTCTCATGTTATCGCTTTTAAGGATGGGTAGGCAAGGGTGTTGAGGGTCTGGGACATTGTCTCTGAAATTTGTCCCCCCATCTGCTCTCTTCCTCTCCCCCTTGGCTCTTTAATTTGCCCCTGCTGTGCTCATTGACAGGTGTTGGGTTATGAGCTGTGTCCCTTCAGCGTTGCCAATGGGCTCTGCGACTGTGGTGACGCCATGACCAATAAGACCAATTTGAGTATTTGAGTCACCAGGACTCTCAGCTTGTGCCATTGAGTTGGAGCCCATGTCAGACATACATACCTCAGACGGGATCCACAGAGACTCAAAATTGGATAGAGAGAACAAGGATAGGTGCCGCTCTGCAAGATCAATTTCCTTGTGAATCACTCCAACTGCCCGCTGCAATTAATCATCCAACGTGGGGCCTGGAGTAGGTATCAAGGGAGTAGCAAGGCACTGGAAAGTCCATAATGATGTCCCATGCTGCAGGAGTTGAAGAGTGATTTTAAGCTCTAGTGCTGAGTGGATGCTCGGGTTGGCCCCTCCTACAGCTGTGGCTAAAGGTACTGATCGGTGACGTTGTGCAACCAAAGCAATAAATAGCAAAGTCCAGAATGATGTCCTCAAAAACAGCCATGAAAGAGAAGCAGTTCTTTAGTCTTTGATGCTGAACGAAAGCAGACTCATACTCCTCTCAAGATTAAAAGCCAATAGTATTTAGAAAAGGCTATTTAAATTGGCAGTTTTAAGATTTTTTTTTAAATGGCCAAGAATCTTGGTTATTAGCCAGTGATGAATTAATGTAGTGGTATTCAGGAGTTGGTCTGTTAAAATATTGAACCTTTTTTCTTTGTGTGCAGTCCCAGCTACTTTAGGATTGGTCTTATATGGGTCGGTATACTACTAAAACCAGGGCAACTCTGTAGTTCATAGGAAATGCTGTATTCATGAATATATGGCTCTCAGGGTTAGCAGTACTGTAGCCCAATGCTCATTGGGATCTAAAACAGAAAGGCATGGAATATGTGGAAACCTTGGAGGTCTCAACATAAATTGTTGAATTATGTACACACATTGATTATTGTGACTATTATGTTTGGTCAACAGTCTGATTCTGTTAGGGGTGTTTACTGGTCATACGCTCCATCACAATAATAAGGGACATAGAGGGCCTCATGATCACGTCCTACTGGCACTATTGTGCCACCAGAACATCTGGGCCTGGATATTTATGTACCTTCAGAGATTTAATTGTTGAAGGTATTGGAAGATACAATTTAGATCTGCCTGCTAGCAACATTTAAGTTAAGCCACATCCTTCCAAAAATGTATCAATATGCAATAAATCATTAGAAGGAGGTTTTTTATATGTCAGAATAATATTTCACAAACTCATTAATTATGTCATCATGGGTTAGAGCAATTGAACCATTTGGAGTGTGAATAGCATTAACGTGATTTTTATCTTTTTTAATATGGAGATATTTAGGCAGGAGTCTACCAGATCTATTAGCAATAAACAAAATGTAGATTTTTTATTGGAAATTTGTATGCCTGCTCTATTACAAAATATATACTTCAATTCATAACACAGTTTTTGCAATTGTACCTTATACTTGATGTGATTAGAAGTAATAAAGAGACATTCATAATTAGCTATTTATTTATTCAAATATTTAATTATAGAATTAAATGATTTATCATCATGTGCCATAATAGACATAGCTTCTCTTCTGGTGTATGCTTATAATGTGTCCCATCGATTAATAATAGACATTGAACCTACATCATTAAATGAAAAATAATCATGAATTGCAGACAAAAGCTTTGGCTTATTTTTCTCATTAAGATCAATGTTGGTATTCATGCACCATCAACTGTGAACATGCTGACGGGAGTTAAAACATAACATACACAATATGAAGGCATGGTCAGAAATATCTATATTGTGAATAGTGGGATTACAATTTGAGGATATTGGGCCATGAGATCTTAATAAATAATGAAGTCTAGGATAAGAATAATGTGGGTTAGAATAAAAGTAAACTGCTTGTCTGCAGGATTATGTAGATGCCAAACATCTACCATTTTGGTAGTTCTAAAGAAGGATTTAAGATTGAAAAAAGCTTTTGGAGGATGGTAAATTTGTTTGGGAAATTCTATCCAACAATGGATTACAAATAAGATTAGAATCACCTCCAATAATAAGAGGAACATTACCCAATTTGAGTACTTTTGAAGGAAAATCAGGACCAAATAGCTGGATCATCGTTTGTGGGCCCATATGCATTAATTAGATATAATACATTATTGCTATAATGAAAGGACCAGCAAAATTCATGCAAAATCTGAACATGTACTTTTTCGGTAAAATAATAGCAACTTCATTTTTCCTATTAAGAGCAGGAGAAGAAATAATAGAAACCACCCACTTTTTATTCATGTAAGATAAAACTACATTAGTCTCCTGAACTAAATATATATTTGCTTTATGCCTAGCTGAATAATCAAAATCCTTAGTATGTTTAACAGGGTGCCGTGAACCTTTAACATTAAATGAAACAATTTTAATACCATTAATATTCGACATAATGAGGGAAGAAAAAAGATAGATAAAAGATTCAGATAGAATGAAAAAAAGAAATGTAACTCTAATTTCAATAAGGAGAAGAAAAGAAAGACAAAAATAAAGACTAGACAACAAAGAAACATAAATTGAACTCTTTAATCACACAAACGCATGTCAAGAATGACCTTACCCTACATGCCCTTATAAAATACTTTAATCAAAAGGTTAGCAAAACAGAACTCAATTATAATTGATTTTAGGTATCCATCTCATTTGTTTCCATGGAGAACAGTGACTGTTGATCAAAAAACAACAAAGTTCATCTGGATGTTGAAAAGACTCAGAGTACCAATTTCTCCATATTCACATAGTGGACTGATCAAATAAACCATACTTATAACCAGCATTTCTCATTCTTGGTTGAAGATCAGTGAATTCTTTGCTGTTTCCTTAGCAAAGTACTAATGAATACAAATGTAATTCTCATTGTCCATTAAAAAAGGATTGTCTCTGGCTGATTTTTGTATCAAAACTAAATGTTGATGATGCAAAACGTTAAATATCACTTGACAAGGCTTATCCTGTCTTGGATTACGAAGAGAAGGAATTCTATGTGCATTATCAATCTCAAGTTTTTCAGAAAACTTTATATGTAAAAGACCAGGTAAAAAGATTTTTAAATTTAACCTGCAGTCATTACCTTCCACACCCTCTGGTAAATTAAAAATTCACAGATTATATTGTCAATTGCAGTTTACTAAGTCCAGTAATAACGTATTAATTGGTACTATTTCAGCTGCAATATGCTTAAGGTGATTAATTGTAGATTTTTTTATCCTGGATTTTAAAAGCCTTGTCAGAAATTTCATAGAAATGCCAGCCATATCCTTTTGTACATTTTTATTTTCGGACACAATGTTATCTGTATTTGAATGAACAGCTTGTAATTCTTCCAGTAAAGTGGACGATGATGGCTTATTATATTCAGCAATTTTAACTCTTGGAGGAGAAATATTTTGTTTGCGTTTAGTAGACATAGCTTGAGCATTCTTGCCATCCATATCCCAAACAAAGAAATAAAAAGTATGTCACAATATTACCTGAGAAACAAGTAAGCAGGAATAAAAATCTACCTCAAAATGGGCTGTGCAGCAGCCAAGACCAACTGCGGGAGTGGCCAAGGCCACAGCAGCACTCTTTCCTCGAAGTCACTCTCCCTTCCTGACATGAAGAGTTGTCAGTACTTGCACTGAAATCACCAGTGGACACTCCACTGCAAATGCTCCTCCCTCCCGGCAAGGAAAGGCACAAGAAGCACACAACCAGAAAGTGCTGAACAAAGGAAGCCTCCATGTCTCAACAAAAGAGGTAAGGCTAGGCTAATTTTTCATGGAATTCATCTATGAATGGGAATCTCCTCTGTGGCTCCACAGGAGGAGGTCATTTTGCTCGACATGCTTGTGCAACTTCCCTTATTGCATTGTTCCAACTGACCGTTTTTCTAGAGTGAGTCCATCATTTGAAATTATAGTTGTCTTTTATATTTTTATTTGCTGCCTACTACTTTGCATTGAACACTGTTTGGACTTTAGCTTCCCTATGAGTTGTGTTTAATTTTTTACAACTGCCTCCATTTATTCCATTATTCTCCTGTTTTCTATTTTGTGAATGTTACCTGAAATGCCTAAATATTTCATGTCATTGATATCTGGAACATACGGCTTGGAACCAGCATGAACTGAATTCTATTGTATCTTTCTGTTTTCTACATACACCAATCTTTTGCTTCTCAAAGATATCTTTGTTCATTCTGAACACCACAACTTAAATACATAGATGCAATAAGATAGAGTGAGAAACAGGAAATATATGCTCAAATGGAGCAGGACACCATACACATCAAATAGTACCCAAGCAATATCATCTGGGAAATGTCCACAGTCAAAATGCTGCTTAGCTTTTGTATCACTTTTAGACATCTTAACATTTTTTTTTTATTTTGACATTGGACCGATATATCAAATGTTTTGGTGCAATATTTTGCTCTGATACTGATTATGTTTGCAATAGTGTTAAACCTATTTGTTCTGTTAAAAAAATGCATTGTAAAGTGTGGATCCAGAGGTCACAATATATCAGAAACCACAGAAATGGAGTTGTGTGTCTCATATGGAGCCTATGTGTAGAAAAATTCAAAGGGCATATTGATGGTGTCTCCATTAAAGGTACTCAAAATTTGCTGAGCGGATGCCAAATTTGAAGTGGGAGTTCTGTTCTTGCAAAAAAATAATATATATAATGGCCAGATATGGAGGGAGTGCGGGGAGTTGGGCATTATGCAGTTTATCTAAAATGGTGGTCCCAAGTAAGGAAGATTAGTGATTGCTGCTCTCCCCTAAATAAAATTGGGAAACCATCACTGTGACTGGGTGGCTCTGCGGTAGATGGGCCATCAGTTCAGAAATTATTGATGGGGAATCCAAATAAGACTGCACTGTCAACAACTCTGCTATTGCACCACCTGTAAATGTGGTGAGGAAGCTTCAACTTTGGCAGAAAGGAGTGTCCACAGTGTTATGGCTAATGCATAGCTTAAGCAATCTCTGAATGGCACTCTGTGTCAGATCGTAAAACCTTTGACCACAAAGGCTGTCTAAGTAATAGTCCCCCATAGCGTATGACCTGAGTGATCCAGCAGATTCTATATGACTTCCTACATACCTTGTTGGCCATGGACAGAGCTTAGGACCCACTCAACCACACAACTTTGTATCACACTGGATTTATAGCTTTCTAAGGATTTCTGCTTATACATAAATTTATTTCGATATCCCCTTTGAGGGACATTTATAACTTATGATCTCTACATCGTATTTCAGTGATTTTGGTGCCATAGTAAGTATTATATTGTCTTACTTGTACCTAAATTGTTTTGTGGATTTTCACTTAATAGCACATATTACTTACCTAACATTAATGTTGTTATGATATTTCTGCTCATATACTGCGTTCAGTTTTCTTTGAGGAATGTCTTGCTGGCTGTCCCAGTATGAGTTGGCTAAGCATGGATTTTCTCACTCAAAGCATTTTGTTTGAAAGAAACTAGTTATTATTGATTTAGGAAAGTGCAGCCCCAGCTCATATCAAGCCTCTGGCCTTTGTTCTGCTTGTTTTAATAACTGCTTCCCTACATTCAAGGTTTAAAATTTAAACAAAACTGATTATATCACCCTTATAGGGGAAACAGCATTTACAACGCTGTTAACACAACATGCTTCCATTACAATGTGGTCATTACAACGACTGCATTGTACCTACATGATCTATTACATTGCGAGTTGTTTCAACGACTTGCTGTAGGGGGCGCTCTAACCAATAGAATAATATAATTTACTATTCCAACACCTTCCCTACTTTTGTGCAGGCTTGAGTTGGAATAGTAAATTATACTATTCCTAAGTTCAGCGCACCCCCTACAGCAAGTCGTTGAAACATCTTGCAATGTAATGGATCGCTTAGGAACAATGTGGTTGATGTAACAACCGTGTTGTAATGGCAAGCGTAGCGAAAGCATTTGTTGTAAAGGGCCATATCCCCTTATAGATTTGAAGAAACCATACTCCTGTCAAATGGAGTCCCAGAAGACATGAAAACTGTGGGCCTCAGTAGATTTCATATAGATCTTTGATATCATAGACATTTTGTTTCTGCAATAATTAATTATGCCGCAAAATCGGTAATAATGAGCAAAGACCTACCTAAATAGATAAGTCACAATTGTACCCTATTGTATAACATCGGAATGAAGAGCTTCACCAATGAGGTGTCCATTATCGACAAGAAGGACAGGAACAAGTACCATTGAGATTTTCAGTGTTAAAAGAGAGTCTACTGTATCAGTAATTTGACAACAATTTCTCTTATCTCTATAAAAGTGAAAACAAGTCATAGATTAGTAGCATATGATTTCAATATGCTCACATTCAATCTATAGAGCATCCAATAGCATTATGAATTTTGGAATTGCATTAAACCATTGGCTAACAACACTGACGTTTGGCCTTATTTATAATTTGACATATGGCATTCCATCAGAGTTGCAAAGGACATTACCTCTGCCATCATGACAGACTACCTTCTGTCAAATTTTCAGAGGATCAACAGTCCAACAGTCATTTCCGCACATTGGAAGCTACCATCGTCATGACTTGTAGGAAAGTACCATCTTTTGCATGACATCCATTCAGGGTTTTGCCCTCTTTACCTAAACCTGTTTTTGTTGGCCGTAGGACTCTGCACACTTTAATCTTGCTGGCCAGTGGTAAAGTGCTTGTGCTCTCTCCTTTAAATATAGCAAAACTGACATATGCCTAATTGCCACATTTAATTACCTTTTAAGTCCATAACATATGGTACTTCATGTACCTAGGGTCTGTAAATTAATAGGTACAAGTTGGCTGCAGCACTAATTTTGCCACCCACTAAATTAGCACTGTAAAACATTTCTCCAGGGCTGGCGTTGTAGCCTACGTGTGTAGATTTAAATTGCCACTTATGCCTGGTAAAAAAAACCTTATGCCTGATCTAAACCTTTCCTTTTAGTTCTTGAAAGTCACCCTTATGGTAGACCCTAAGGGCCCGATGTAGGTGGCCATTTACCGGCCGGTAACGGCCGATTTTGGCCGTTACCGACCGGTTAATGGTTTTTTGGGATGTAGGGGGCCAATGTTACCGATTCGTTAAATTTACCGAATCTGTAAATTTACTGAATCTGTAAAATACCGAATCGGTATTTTTACCGATTTGGTAACTTCCAGATGTAGGTGGGACTCTTCTGAGTCCCAAAGGCCTTTCAGATTCGGTATTTTACCACCCAATCCAATTGGGTGGTAAAATACCGAATCCAGGTGTGCATGCACACCTATGCCATGTGACAGACAGACATGCCCTTAGGGCATGTCTGTGTAACACATGGCATACATGCCTGTATTTGGGGTGCTAGAGGGTGTCAAAGTGATACCCCCTGCACCCTTGCTGGAATCGGTATTTACCGAATCGGTAAATACCGATTCGGTAATGCCCATTGATTCCTATGGGCTTCAATGCCCATAGGAATCAATGGGCATTACCGAATTGGTATTTACAGAATCGGTAAATACCGAATCTTAACGATTTGGTATTTACCAATTCTGTAATACCTACATCCCCCCTCCCCCTCTATTTTACCACTTCTTAAATACCGAATCGGTAAAATTCGGTATTTAAGAAGTGGTAAAATAAAATTACCTACATCTAGCCCTTAATGTCCAAAGGGCAGGGTGCATAGTATTTAAAAATTAGAGCGTGCATAGTAAAGTCCTGGCAGTTAAAAAAACCTACAAAGTAATTTTTTCCCGTGGCAAGGCTGGCCCTCCCATAGTAAAACACTGGGTTACATCATAACACTTTATAATGTTTGGCTTTAGTTTGGGAGAATCTAGAACCATGATAAAATGGCTTGTTTTAATTGTAATTTAAAAACCTAATGAAGGTTTAAGTCAGATTTTTATTACTATTTTAGAAATGACACTATGAGAAAGTTTTTGTAATTCCTACCTAAGCCAAATGCACCTTTCTGCTAGAGTCCACTGTTACCTGACTGTTAATGGTCCAACTGTAATGTTATGTGTATTCATCCCAGATAGTGGACATATGGGTTGGGTGTGGTGAGGTGTTTTTCTTCCTTGTGCAGGTTGGCCTTGGAGGTTTTGATCAGCCTTTTCCTGAGCTTCAAATGATGCATACCCTTCTGGCAGATGTAACTCACACCTTGGTCTGCCCCCATTTTTCCTCCTAGTTAACTTGGTTCGAAACCGAAGGAAGACTGGACTTGTTTGCCTTGAACCAAGGACCCAGAATCGACTCTAAAAGTCAAACAGCTGACCTTCTGTTTGAGCCACAGGGACACAACAAGCTATGAAAGGCCTTTCCTGCAACTGTCCAGGTGACCAGTTCCGACTGGACTTGCCCTGGACCCATCTGTTAGTGTGAGTCTTGACTCCCATGATGTCAAAGTGCACTTTGCCTAAAGTTTACTGACCTTGTTAGGCTATTTAACTTATGTATGGGTCACTAGTAAATTTGTATTCCCCCATACCCAGGGCCTGTAAATGAAATGCTACTAGTGGGCCTGCAGCACTCATTATGCCACCCACTGAAGTTGTCCTTTGAAAATTTTTCTGAGTATGACATTCTAGCATGTATACAGTTTTAAGCTGCCAATTGGACTCGGCAAAAAAAAACCATTGTGAATCCTTAAACTCACATTTTATTACATATAGGCCACACCTATAGTAGGCCGTAGGCAGCCCATGGGGAAGGCTGCATTATAATTGAAAGGTTGGACATGTATTTTTATGTTTTTATGTGCTGGCAGTGAAAAACTCATTCATTTTCACTACTGTGAGGTCTACCTCCCCTATAGGATAATATTGGGTTACTTTATTACTTTTAATATGGGCTAATTCTGGATTTGGAACAATTACAAAACTCATTTTTGGTATCTGGTAAATTGTCATTTAAAATCCTCTTTAATAGTAAAGTTGGATTTAAAGTCACAATTTAGAAAATGCTGTTTTTAGAAAAATCAAATTTTCTTGTCCTTTTTTGTGCCGGCTACCTGTTTCTGCGTCACATGACTGGGTGTAGGCCGTTGATCTTTGTATATTCCTCCCATACATATATACTAGGTGCCATGGATGGGCCATTCAGTGGCAGGATGGAGGGCGTGGCTGGGCACAGCTCCACTTCTAAATCAATAGGCTGTACCATGCCTTCACACAAAATACTTCAAATTGGGCCATTTTGCCTGCAGCTAGGGGAGAGCCTGGGCAGGGAGGCTGGAAATTCTATTTCTAACCAATTTTCAAAGGGAACCTCTAGAAGGTTTTCCTAATTTAAAGCCAGTACCAGGTATAACATTGTTACCCCAGAGACCCAATTGCCAGTTCATTTTCTGGACTTGCGGAAGGATTCTCAGAGGACTGCCTGATTCTGTGGCCTGTTGTGTAATTCAGGAGACTGCTTTACTACAACTGGAAGGACAGCTCTGCTGCCTGGAGCCTGCCTTAAACCACCCTGTTTGACTCCCTATTCCACCTCTTGAAACCAAAACCACCAGAGTGAGGCCAAGGGCTGATTGGCTGGCCACCTGGTCATAGCCTCAGGTACAGAATAGGCTCCAACTATCTTGAACCCACCCTGGACCTAGCTGGAGTGAGTCCTAACTCTACAAGTGGGGCATCTTCAGTCCTGGATAATTGGAAGTGGTGCTAAATGTGCCCAGATATCCAAAACCCCAAACCTGGCATATAGAAAGGTTTTGGGTAAAAAGTACTTTGAGAACTGAGAGAAGACCAGGACCTCTCTGCTCATTGATCTGGCCAAGGTGCATCACTTGTTGGTCTAACTTCACTCCGGCCCGTTATGTTCTTCTCCTCAGCAGCAAATACTGTTCAACAGTTCTTCACAGAAGGGGTGCCTGGCCTGGTTGAGGCCTTGTCAGTTACAAGCTGCAGCTTCCTCTTGCCATGAGATTTTTGACTTCCAAAAAAGAGACTAAGGACCTGATGTAGATATCGACAGACGGGTTACTCCTTCACAACAGGGACAGAAATCCCAACTGCTGAAATCTAAATCCAGTAGGCTATTATGGGATTTACCGCCTGATTCATCATTCTCCCGTTTTGCGAGCCCCTAATAGCGATTCATAACGAATCGCTATTAAGGACTTGCAAAACGGGATTCATGTAGGAATTGCAATAATTATTGCGATTCCTACATGTTCCTTATTTGCGATTAGCTAATTGCTAATCGCTAATAAGGAATAACTCCCCATGCATTCCTATGGGCCTACAGGCCCATAGGAATGCATGGGGAGTTATTCCTTATTTGCGATTAGCAATTAGCTAATCGCAAATAAGGATGCGATTTCAAGGGTGCAGGGGTGTCCAAAGGACACCCTGTAGCGCCCCTGAAATGTAATCTACATTGGTGTTGCGCACACACATGTCCAAAGGACATGTGTGTGTGTAACATGCAACTTAGAAAAATGCATTTAAATGCATTTTTCTAAGTTTTTGCTATTTACCGAGAGGTCTGACCTCTCGGTAAATAGCGGCCCAAAATTGCCATTTCACAATTTTAAAATGCTTCATGAATTGCATTTAAGGAATCTCAAATAGAGATTCCTTAAATTCAATTCTTCGCAAATGTGCGAATTCTTAAATAGCGAAATTTGCATTTGGGATGATGAATCCCAAATGCAAAAATTGCACTCGCAAAAGGCAAAATTCTGAGAATCTTGCCCTTTGCGAGTGCAATTTAGCTTGATGAATCAGGCGGTTAGATTTCAGTGGACGGGATATCCGCCACTATTATGACAGAGTAACCTGTCCTCCAATATCTAAATCAGGTCCTAAGAGTGTAGCAATCTTCACCATGATTACATCCAGCGTTGTCCTGGTCTCATGCAGCTAGAAGTCCGCAGTTGGAGCTTTGATCTTTTAAGCACTAGTTTCCACTTTACACTTTAAAAATTTGTAATTTTGGTGCTACTTGTTGGATTGTTGTAGTTTTGGAATGAAATGGTTTATTAAAATATGCTCAGGTTTTCTAAATTGGTGTGGGATTTTCTTGTATTGTGGTTTCACTTTAGTACTGTTTGTGTGTTGCATAAATACTTTACACATTTCCTCTAAGTTATCCCTGACTGCTTTTGTGTCAAGCTGCCAGAGGTTTAAGCACAGGTTAATGTAATACCTATTGTGGTTCATCGTGATGGATATTGTGGCTCTTGCTTGAGCAGGGTTAGCTCTCCACTCAGCCAACAACCCAGTTTCTCACACATGCCGCCTAAATGTGGAGCCAAATCAATTAAAACAAGTTAATCAATCAATCAAACAGGAAGTATAAAGTGCAGCTAATATCCTGTGAGGTATCCAGGTGATGACAACCCAGCTGCTAAGGGAGGGTTCAGTTGAACAGCCAGGTCTTGAGTCCTTTCCTTGAGTCCAACATAAAGGATGAAGTCCACAGGTGAAAGGGAGGGATGTTCCCAGACCTTGCAGCAAGGTAGGAGAAGGAGTGTCCTCCACTGTTGCTTCAGTTGATGCAAGGTGTGAGCGAGGGCTGGGAGGTGTCTGGAGAGTTGGTAAAGGTACAGGTGGTGGATGATGTGTACTGGTCATTGATTGTGTTTGGAGGAGTGGATCAGCATCTTGAATAGACATTAATTCTGGATGGGAAGCCAGTGGAGCTGCATGAGGTGGGTAGTGATGTGGGCCAACTTTGGGAGGTTGAGAATGAGTCGAGCCACTGAATTCTGTATGGTCTGCAGTCTCTTGAGGAGGAGGGAGGTGATTCCAATGTAGAGTGTGTCTCTGAACTCCAGCTGGCTGGTGACTAGGGTTCGAGTGAAGGTTCATCTGGTGTTAATAGAAAATCATTTGAAGATCTTATGGAGCATGCAAAGAGCGAGGAAGGAGGCATAGGAGACTGCGTTGATCTGGATTTTCATGGGGAGCTTGCTGTCTATGATGAAGCCAAACTTGTAGCATAGTTTGTAAAGGTGGGTGAGGATTCTAGGGCACAAGTCAATCAATCACTCAATCAATCAATAGCTTTCTTTTGATAACATGTATCAGAAAAGCATTATTAGGCAGTTGTACAATAAAAAACTAGTACTCTATGGTATTAAATTCTTGAATACATAAGTTGGCTAAAATTGTACTAACACAGTGTAAATTGTTATCATTAAAAACAATTATCTACAAAGTTTACCTACTGGTTTCTGCAAATGCATTCCTTAGAATGTGCACATGAATTAAAAAGAGGTATAGAAAGAATGAGTAAAAAATAACAGTTAATCACAACGGTGTCAGATAAAGTGCAGGTGCTTTGTCAATCTAAAGAGTCTTTCTTGGTTTGTGGTGACATCCTGGTCTAATCTAAGATTTTGGTGAGTGCAGCATCACATGGCTTTTTGCCTGTCTCCGATGTCGCCCAAGGCTTATGATTAGGTCACCCCACACAGGGCTTTATGCCTGACTAACCAAGCATGGCTTAAAAACGTAGCCACTCCGCAAGAAAAAAGGACTCTAGGGTCAGATTTCAAGATACGCAGAGCAACCTGGTGATCCCCGGTGCCCAAGCCTCTGCAGATAGGTTTTAGCCATTTAGACCTTACGTTGTAAGCTGGGCAAGCAAACAAGACAGGGGCAACACACTCCAGTGGGGCTCCACAACAAGGGCAGCCTTCTGTTGTGTTCTGGGCTGAGTGCCACTTTGATGTTAAAGCATTAACATGGAGCAAGCCAAATCTAAATTGGGTGTACAGAGCTGTATCCCGAGGGTCCTGGATTACATCTAGGTAAGACACGAGACTTCTAGTCTGCTTGAAGGAAAGGAATTCATCTGTTACTCTCCCCATATTCAGCTTACTGAGCTCCTGGCTATCAATCCAATTCCAGTATAGGCGCTTGAACTCTGCCTTGCTCGGGGGTTTTTGGGTGTCCCATGATTCTTTAAGGCCAAGTAGTTTCATTCTTTTCTATATATTAGATATCCAACTGACCCTATGGTCCACGTCTAGGTTTCTCACCTCCGTTAGAGCTGTGGCATATTTGGTGAGCTATACGGTACATCTCACCAAGACCTGACATACTAGGAACAGTATATTATAGTTTAAAGGAACAGGGGTACATTTTCTTCAAAGCGCTACCCTGATAGGACAGTACAAAAGTAACTTGCCTGTATGCCCCACTGTTCAGTTTTCATTACACATCGTTATGTACCACAGTAAAATTGACCTTGTGCGAAAAATGTTTAAGAGTTTGGGAAAGCACCTCACATTAGTAACACCAAAAGGGCTGATAGCAAATATTTACCAGTATGCCCACACTTGTCATCCTCGGTAACTTTCCTCTCAAAAGAAAAGGTGAAAGAGAGAAGGTGAAAGGATTCCTCCAAGGTGAGAAATCAAGGAGAACAAAGTCAGTGAAAAGACAGCACTATCAGTTCAAGACTCACGAGTGCCCCTAGGTCCCAAGAAACAATAAAGTGAGAAGATGCAATCCTCAATTAAAAAGAGGTACTGCTTACTTGCACAGGAAACTTTATTAAATGAGGCAGGCGTCCCCAGATAAAAACGGCGTCTATATGGCCATTCACACAAATACAGGCCAACATGTTTTGTTGCCTACTCTCGTTCCGGCAACTTCATCAGGACTAATATGGGACCATGAGCACTGAACGAGTACACATGCCGCAGATGCAGTGAGGTTGACGTTGGCAGTTACAATTGGGACCGCAACCTTTTGGCGCGAAGTCCCTGGCGGTGGTGTGCAGGTACAAAGGACTACAGCTGCCACGCAGTTAGAGTGACCAATAAGCGATGGGGTGAATTGTCCCAGGCTAGATGGGGCCTCCAAAGCATTTTGTCTGAGAGTCGAATGCCAAGATATTCAAATGTGCCGACTCTCTCCAAGGGGGTACCATTCAGTGTGAGGTTGTTCCCAAAAGATTTGTGGGGGTTAAAAGATATACGTTCTGTCTTTGAGGTGTCGATAACTAAGCCCTGGGAGTCACAGAAAGATTGGTATCTATTCATTAGTTTTGTAGCCCAACTGGGGTCTTTGACACCAACAAGGTGTTGTCAGCAAATAGAAGTGTCAGCACTTTGTTGCCCGCCAGGATTGGGGCATCGTCTGGATCTTTTTGAAAGAAGCTCACCACTAGCTCTCGGATACTTTTTTCTGGCCCCTAAAAACTTTGAAAGAAAAGCACACATATGCGGTGTTGCTGGTGCTGTAGGGTGATGTGTACATGAGCTGTTCTCCAGCTAAACTTTGGATCTACCCAGAGTTCTCTGCTTTTGTTTTTCACATATAGGGGGATATAAAAAAAAGTGTTGTATTCTGGCTCAGTGTGTGATCAAGTCAGGGGATTCTGTCAAAACGCATAATAGCCTGAAATGAGGAATTAAAAGTTGGAGATAACTAACCTTTGGATTGCTGTGTTTTTTTCTGGTCGAGCAAGTGCTGGAGACTCGGAAATGGTAGGGGATATATATATATATATATATATATATATATATATATATATATATATATATATATATATATATATATATATATATATATATATATATATATATATATATATATATGTATATATAAAAATCCTGCTCCGAAAGAGGCACGTACACGAGGTTGGTATGAATAGGGCTCATTTATTCTCTTTCAAGTGTCCCTCGATCCCGCATTTATAGGAGATATGTGTTTCTGCTGCGCAGCAGCCTTTATCAATCGATATATATATGCTTACAAATTATCCTCTGTTTGAAGACGCACCCTGAAACAGATTAATTAAAGCAAACCGGCATTCTTTATTTCAGAAATTGTTCGATGCCTTACCCATTTACGGGGGCAGCAACCCCTTGGTCATAGGCATTTCATGAGGCTGCGCAGTGTTCCTTGAAAGGATTTCTCACAGCATTTGATTTATTCCAAGTAGTGGGCTTCACAGGTGAGTACAACATGAGTTGCATGCTGGGACATGTAGTCTAAGCTTGTTTCCCTTCAGTGGGTTTTGTCGTGCTTTTCAATAAAATTATTCCCTTTAGTAGGTTAGTGCTTTCCCAAGCTATTCACTTTGTTTTTCTAGCCCTTTACTGGGTGTCTGAAGAAAGAACTGTTTTGTGATTATGCATCTCTGTTTCTCCACCAACAGGCTCTGATTTGTTCTGTGTCCTTGTGGCCCCCTTTCCACCTTGAGGGATGGTGCTGTCTTCACGACTGGACACTCTGAAACAGAATAATTTAAGCAAACTGGCATTCTTTATTTCAGAAATTGTTCAAAGCCTTATGTGTTTCGGAGCAGCAGCCCCTTGGTCACAGGCATTTCTTGATGCTGAGCAGTGTTCTTTGAAAGGCTGTCTCTCAGCATGTTATTTATTCCAATTAGTGGGCTTCACAGGTGAGTACAACATTTGTTGCATGCTGGGACATGCAGTCTAAGCTTGTTTCCCTTCAGTGGGTTTGGTCATGCTTTTCAATGCCTTTTTCATTAACACTGCGCAGCCTCATGAAATGCCTGTGAGCAAGGAGTTCTCACTCCGAAACGCGTAATTCTTGCAATTTGTCTGATTAAAGAATGATGGTTGCCTGCACTTGAAATCTAGGAATTTGCCTGTTCTAGAGTGGTCTTCGAACTGGGGATAAATTGTTTAACACATACATCGCCAGTAGGTAATTATAGTTAGGACCTTGTTTCTATTCAAAAAATGTTTTTTTGTTTGTCAATATCTTTGGCGCCATTTGACGAATCTTCGCGACATTTTCAAAACTAATGGGGTGATCCGGTCACCTCCTGCCTTGAATGCTTTGGGGTGATTAATCTAGCAGGGGCCGAGAACAAATGGTTGTCCCAAAACTTGTTTTCTCCATATTAATTTGCTTTGGGAACTTTTGTCGCTGCTACAGCCCGTACTGCTGGACGGAATTACACCAAATTTGACAGGAAGGTAGCTCTTGCTCCAGAGTGCACTCTTTGCTTTGAATGGTGTAAATCCATTCAGTAGAATGTTCTATATTAAAGGAAAAAGAAATGCATATAGCTTGGCAGAGCCTAATCACACATCTCATCATGAGATCTGATTGACTGCCAGCACTTCATCCAAGAAGTGTTGGCAGCCATTTTGGGACCAATATATAAGATAGCACCCCATTAAAATGCATTGTAATGAATGGAAGGTTTTGAGGGTCACCAAAAGGAGAACGTATAAAGGGAAATAACAGACGTTAGTTACACTATAAATCATTTGTAGATGGTACCATACAAATTTTAGGAATTTTGGTGTGTTCTAAGGTGATTTTACCCTATGAAAAAGACTTCTGCTGGTATATCATGAATCATGTTTGAGAGAAAACTATTTTCTCATGCATTTTTTTAAGTCGTTTGAAAGGTGCTCCAGAAGCTAAAATAAGAGTATATTTTCTGTAAATTCACATTATCTTTCTCAGTCATTTGAGAATGAAGTCTGACATCCTCAGTAAATCATGTGCATCCAACAAGGGCAGAGCCTGTCAGTTGATTCCTTTGTTTTCTACTGCAGCTTCCCAGAGTGTTCTAAAGAACAACTAGAGCACTAACAGTCTTACTTATGACAAACTTATGGCACACCTGAACCCGTCTTGATTGAAATGAAATGGTATCACTTTTTAATTTAAAAAGGAACAGAATGTGGGGGTTCATTTTGCCATAGAAATTATGATTAGTGCTGCAGAAAGGAAAATGAGGGGAAAACTGGGAAAGGCTTGGGTCCTGTCACCGTCCGGCCTGGACCACTACTATGAAATAAACAAAACAGTAGCCGAGCAGTTTGAGTTTATGCAGTAGTGCGCAGCCTAGCATAATAAATTGCTAGGTTGGACAAACTGAAAGGAAAATGAGGGCACATTTTGAGTGACTTCTCAAATACTATTCTATTTCATGAATAAATTCTGACACGCAGACTGAAGCATGCACTTTCAATACCAGCAGCAGACTTCCGGTTAACTCCCTGATGAGCAGTAGCTTTACTGCAGTGATCTAATGAGCAAATAAAGTGCTAACATTCTGAATTTATGGCAAACGTATGACACATCTGAATGCCTTCTAGATGGAATCAAAGTAAAAAACTGAAAGCATTTCCTATTGAGCAGTAAATGAGGAAATTAGGAAACTTCATAACAAATAAGTCTCCAAAGATGGCCACCAGAGAAAAAGAGCCCAGACTTAGCACAAATATCAACCAGTTGTAGCCCACACATAGCCCAATGACAGATGTGTGCAACACACTTTTTTGTTTGTTTTTTTGCAGTTTTTTATAGTGCAGGCTGGTCAAGTATTGGAGCGTTGCAGATTACTCGGACCCCTTATTGCGTATTTCGCACAAAGTACTTGAGATTGATCTTGTGAAACATTGACCTCTACTAGCTACATAAATAGTTGGTTTTAAATCCTTAAGGGCACTTCCTAGTTGCTGTACCTGAACTGTTGGGGCCATTAATCATCTGCCGTATTCCAATCACTTCTCCCCGGTCCACCGCAGCTCTAAGTGCTGATTGTGTGGAGGGAGCTTAGGGTGATGGCTGCGGTTGTTTCTTCTTACTTCCAGGTGCACAGTTTATGCCGCCATTCACGGTCTAGTCCACCTCAGCTGCTTTAAAAACAGCTGATGGGGCCGAGGCGCAGCATAGAGAAGAGCAGGTAGCGTTGAAAGCAGAACACGCTGACGGCTTGTAGGTGTGCGCTCTTTATCCTCTTAAGTGCTGCGTCGGGGCGTTGGCCGATGGCAGCACTACCTCCCCAGTGCTGCGCACGACCATTGGACGTCCATTCAGCACTAGTTCCAATGGGCAGCGCAGCACTGGGGAGGGATATTTGCGCCGCATCTAAGGTGTTAAAGAACAACAACTAGTCCTATTTTATCTTTTTGTGTTTACTTTGCGAAATCGTTGGAAATTGCCTGAGCTACATGAATAGTTTGTTTTAAATCTTTAAGGGCACTTCTTAGTTGCCATACCTGAACTGTTGGGGGCATTAATCATCTGCCGGCTGCAGAGTTTACGCAGCTATTTTGGGTCGCGGTCTAGTCCACCGCGGCTGCTTTGAAAACAGCTGATGGGGCCGACGCGCAGGGGACGCGCGCATCGGGCGCACGCAATGGGCGCACCGGTGGCACGCCGAGGGCGCGCCAAAGGCAAGCCTGTCTGTGCCTGTCCGTGCCCGGACGGGACCAGGAGTCAGAACCCCTGCCCCTCCACTGATTTATGCAGCAGAAACACTATGGATCCTCAATTTGGGTAACTATTTGTTAGAGGAGAGTGTGCAGGCAAGGTTGCGAGACGAAAACTTATTGAAGGCTAACAAAATAGAGGCTGAGGGGTCTCTGAGAACTCAGGGCCAGACCCAAGTCCCCACTGCATGTGGGTTGAAGGTAGGTATGCTTAATACTCGGTCTCTACAGAAGCACCATATTGAAGTCTTTTCCTTACTGCAAGAGGGAGATATAGATATTCTGGCACTTACTGAAACTTGGTTGGGGGATACATCTACCCCTGATATCATGGCAGTCCTGCCAATGGAATTTGATGCTGTGTGGCACAATAGATCAGGGGACTCCAGGGGAGGAGGGTGGCGTCCCTATTTTATAAGAGCCTCATGGTTACAAAAATAATGGCAGAAAGCTGTGATAAGGCGGATGTTTTGGGGATAGAAACTTCCTTGAAATCATCCTGCATTGTACTTATGGTAGTGTATCGGCCCCCTAAATCCACCCCCGGGTTTCAATTAATTTTTTCTGGAGCTTACTACTGACCTATGTTCCAGGTATAAACGTCCCCTAATAGTGGGGGACTTCAGATATCTTTGGGGCAAGACGCAGAGAGAGCTTGCAGAGAGTCTATTTGAGACTAATATGCTCTCAATGGACTTGCAGCAACAGTCCCACTCACGTAAAAGGTCACACTTTAGACCTCATTTGGTCTTCACAACCGCGGGCGCAGATAACTGATATCAGTCCCTGTGCCTGGTCGGACCACTCACTGCTAAGATGTTGGGTCCCAAGTGATAGTCTACTTTCGCAGCCCCCACCTTTCTGGAGGAAGGTCAAAATTTGGAAAAATGTTGTGGCAGATCATTTATTAACTACGTTACACTCAATTCCTTCCCCTGAAGGAGTCAACTTCACACTGAAACTTGGGTGCAAGTAAAGCTCGGCGACGGGTAAACGTTATCCAGGAAAATTCCAACAACAAAAGGCCTTAAGCAAGGCTGTGTACTGGCCCCAACGTTATTCAACCTGTTTCTTGCAGATTTGATTCCACTATTAAATGCCTGCAACACACACTCCACAAACATTGGGAATCTAATACTACCATGTCTACTTTACGCTGATGACCTAGTATTGATTAGTCAAACGAAGGTGGGTCTACAGCGTCTTCTAGACATCACATCCCAATACTCCGAGGCTAATGACTTAATCATCAGCTTGGAGAAAACCAAAACCATGACAATCAAAAAGAGCCTGAAGAAAATACCTGTCTGGATTTGGGATAAGATCCAAATAAATTCATTCTCAGAGTATAAATACCTGGGGGTGACCATCGATAAAGGCAGGCATTTTGTAACCCAAAGAGATAAAAATTAAAAGGAAAGGCATAGCCTTAGCCGTCTCAATGAGAAACCTAAACTCCAGATTAACGGGCCCCTCACTCGCCACTTTGGTTGAAATTTTACGAGCACAACTTCTTCCAACAATAACCGACGGGAGCGAGGCACAGAGAGGAAGGGATTCAAAGCTCTTGGACACCGTAGTTGCTAAAGTATATAGAATGGTCTTAGGTCTCCCTACACGAGTCTCTCCAGCACCAATCAGGCTCGAGTTTGGCGTTCAAAAACTGACCATTGCAAGGAAAGGTGCAACAGGTATTTTCTCGGACAGAGTAAGGAAATCTAAACCGGGTACCTTAAATTGGCACTTATGGACTGAGCTACAACTGAAAAAGTCATCTCCAACAGCAAAATATTTAACTACTAGTGTGTCAATCCTTGGCCATACCGAAGTCTGGGCAACTCCGACAAGCCACTGTCTTCTCAAAAAAGCTACAAAGAAAATTGTAAAAATTGAATCTTGGATTGAAGATAAGGCAGCCCTAACAAAGAGGTTGCATGGCTGAATGAGCCTGGGCACCTACTCTTCTCGGTTTGCACAAAAGTACTTAGCTCTTGGCTTCGCCAAACATATAAAAAAAATTCAAATACAATACAGATTAGGCTTGCTGCCTTGCACAAAGCACTTTCCACATTGGCTGAAAAACCAATCTGATTCTAACTGCCATCTGTGTGGGACAGCGCAAGAAGATATGCTGCATCTCACCTGTAAGTGCAAAGATCTAACCGAGGAAAGGAGACAGCTTTTAAAACCACTTTTCAATCAGAGAGGCATCCGTACACGGAGACAGGCCGTGTTAGCGTGCTTTCCACCTGGGGACACGCAGCTCAACTGCAGGTTTGTGAAATTTTTATGAAAAGTGGAGAAGAAAATGCTAAATCTGATCAGCACTGCAGCTGACAAGGAAAGAGACTGACGCTGCTAGAATAATTACTTGCTTTTTTTAATGGACTGTAAATATGATAATGTCTTTTAATCGATTTTAACTTTTGAACTAAAATCGATTTTATCTTTTTGTGTTTACTTTGCGAAATCGTTGGAAATTGCCTGAGCTACATGAATAGTTTGTTTTAAATCTTTAAGGGCACTTCTTAGTTGCCATACCTGAACTGTTGGGGGCATTAATCATCTGCCGGCTGCAGAGTTTACGCAGCTATTTTGGGTCGCGGTCTAGTCCACCGCGGCTGCTTTGAAAACAGCTGATGGGGCCGACGCGCAGGGGACGCGCGCATCGGGCGCACGCAATGGGCGCACCGGTGGCACGCCGAGGGCGCGCCAAAGGCAAGCCTGTCTGTGCCTGTCCGTGCCCGGACGGGACCAGGAGTCAGAACCCCTGCCCCTCCACTGATTTATGCAGCAGAAACACTATGGATCCTCAATTTGGGTAACTATTTGTTAGAGGAGAGTGTGCAGGCAAGGTTGCGAGACGAAAACTTATTGAAGGCTAACAAAATAGAGGCTGAGGGGTCTCTGAGAACTCAGGGCCAGACCCAAGTCCCCACTGCATGTGGGTTGAAGGTAGGTATGCTTAATACTCGGTCTCTACAGAAGCACCATATTGAAGTCTTTTCCTTACTGCAAGAGGGAGATATAGATATTCTGGCACTTACTGAAACTTGGTTGGGGGATACATCTACCCCTGATATCATGGCAGTCCTGCCAATGGAATTTGATGCTGTGTGGCACAATAGATCAGGGGACTCCAGGGGAGGAGGGTGGCGTCCCTATTTTATAAGAGCCTCATGGTTACAAAAATAATGGCAGAAAGCTGTGATAAGGCGGATGTTTTGGGGATAGAAACTTCCTTGAAATCATCCTGCATTGTACTTATGGTAGTGTATCGGCCCCCTAAATCCACCCCCGGGTTTCAATTAATTTTTTCTGGAGCTTACTACTGACCTATGTTCCAGGTATAAACGTCCCCTAATAGTGGGGGACTTCAGATATCTTTGGGGCAAGACGCAGAGAGAGCTTGCAGAGAGTCTATTTGAGACTAATATGCTCTCAATGGACTTGCAGCAACAGTCCCACTCACGTAAAAGGTCACACTTTAGACCTCATTTGGTCTTCACAACCGCGGGCGCAGATAACTGATATCAGTCCCTGTGCCTGGTCGGACCACTCACTGCTAAGATGTTGGGTCCCAAGTGATAGTCTACTTTCGCAGCCCCCACCTTTCTGGAGGAAGGTCAAAATTTGGAAAAATGTTGTGGCAGATCATTTATTAACTACGTTACACTCAATTCCTTCCCCTGAAGGAGTCAACTTCACACTGAAACTTGGGTGCAAGTAAAGCTCGGCGACGGGTAAACGTTATCCAGGAAAATTCCAACAACAAAAGGCCTTAAGCAAGGCTGTGTACTGGCCCCAACGTTATTCAACCTGTTTCTTGCAGATTTGATTCCACTATTAAATGCCTGCAACACACACTCCACAAACATTGGGAATCTAATACTACCATGTCTACTTTACGCTGATGACCTAGTATTGATTAGTCAAACGAAGGTGGGTCTACAGCGTCTTCTAGACATCACATCCCAATACTCCGAGGCTAATGACTTAATCATCAGCTTGGAGAAAACCAAAACCATGACAATCAAAAAGAGCCTGAAGAAAATACCTGTCTGGATTTGGGATAAGATCCAAATAAATTCATTCTCAGAGTATAAATACCTGGGGGTGACCATCGATAAAGGCAGGCATTTTGTAACCCAAAGAGATAAAAATTAAAAGGAAAGGCATAGCCTTAGCCGTCTCAATGAGAAACCTAAACTCCAGATTAACGGGCCCCTCACTCGCCACTTTGGTTGAAGTTTTACGAGCACAACTTCTTCCAACAATAACCGACGGGAGCGAGGCACAGAGAGGAAGGGATTCAAAGCTCTTGGACACCGTAGTTGCTAAAGTATATAGAATGGTCTTAGGTCTCCCTACACGAGTCTCTCCAGCACCAATCAGGCTCGAGTTTGGCGTTCAAAAACTGACCATTGCAAGGAAAGGTGCAACAGGTATTTTCTCGGACAGAGTAAGGAAATCTAAACCGGGTACCTTAAATTGGCACTTATGGACTGAGCTACAACTGAAAAAGTCATCTCCAACAGCAAAATATTTAACTACTAGTGTGTCAATCCTTGGCCATACCGAAGTCTGGGCAACTCCGACAAGCCACTGTCTTCTCAAAAAAGCTACAAAGAAAATTGTAAAAATTGAATCTTGGATTGAAGATAAGGCAGCCCTAACAAAGAGGTTGCATGGCTGAATGAGCCTGGGCACCTACTCTTCTCGGTTTGCACAAAAGTACTTAGCTCTTGGCTTCGCCAAACATATAAAAAAAATTCAAATACAATACAGATTAGGCTTGCTGCCTTGCACAAAGCACTTTCCACATTGGCTGAAAAACCAATCTGATTCTAACTGCCATCTGTGTGGGACAGCGCAAGAAGATATGCTGCATCTCACCTGTAAGTGCAAAGATCTAACCGAGGAAAGGAGACAGCTTTTAAAACCACTTTTCAATCAGAGAGGCATCCGTACACGGAGACAGGCCGTGTTAGCGTGCTTTCCACCTGGGGACACGCAGCTCAACTGCAGGTTTGTGAAATTTTTATGAAAAGTGGAGAAGAAAATGCTAAATCTGATCAGCACTGCAGCTGACAAGGAAAGAGACTGACGCTGCTAGAATAATTACTTGCTTTTTTTAATGGACTGTAAATATGATAATGTCTTTTAATCGATTTTAACTTTTGAACTTGCAATGACTTATTTGTAGCAATGGTTTTAAGTAACTCTGCTAAATAAAATAAACTTGAAACTTGAACAATTCCTTCCTCTGAGGTGGGAGAGGACAATTTAGATCACAAAAGTGAAGCCTTATTTACTCGTTTACAGCAGGCCATTGATATAGTGGCTCAAACAATATAGGAGCTCAGAGGGAATACGGAAAGGGTCACCCTCCACTCAAAATCAACAATACAAAATGAGACCCAGTCCAATGGCGTACGCATATATCAGTGACTCAAGGGGGGTCCAAAAAGTCCTACTCACCACTACTCTCTTATCCACATTATAAAGAGGTAATGCACTGTACTCCGCCGTGTTTAAAATACCTGTTCTCCTGGGCAACACAACAGAACACCCACTCAAAATGAACCAAAATATAATGGTTCACAATAGTCCACACCAGACATTGGACCTTACTCTAAATAGAGGAAAAAATGTGCGAGAAGCAAATGACCCCTCACGGAAACACCACCATCGGGGTAACTGGTATGCAATTTCCAGACAGGCCCCTATCTCATCATCGGTGGTCACTTGCTTCTCAAAGGAAAATAAGATGAAAGGAAAGAAGTGTCCAAAACAAACAACATATAAAGTGACAAAGTGAAGTGCAGAAAAAAATCTGCTGGTGACAAACACACATAAAAATAATTGAGTGCCTAAAAACACACACATTATACCAATCCCTTAGCCAATTTTATTCGTAGGGTGGTGATCGTGTGCTGTTGATTATTAAAAAGGCTGGTAGCTAATCATGCATACCATTACCTACTGCCAGTGCCAACATGTTTCACTGTTATATTGCATAGAGCAGTTTCATCAGGGCTGCACTCAAGTGCTGCCACCTCACTTTTTTTGGACACTAGTTCTGTAACGTGCTGCCAAGAGAGAACAGGTAAGAAGAACATAATTAAAAACATGTAGACTTCAGGGTGGCCAGAAAACATGCTCTTAGGGGATAATAAGTGTGGTAACGTGTGGAGTATTACCCGGAAGCAGCAAAGCTATGCATACCCGCCGCTCCGGTATCAACAAGGTCACTGGGTACTTCTAACGTAAGTGTGACCCTTGTTCCTTGATAAAAATGTTATATCTGCAGAAGGAGGAAACATACATGAGCTTGTATACTGTATTGTTCTGCCCATGTGTCACACAAGAGTCACTGGTGTTTTTTACACTGCCTATGTGTTGTTTTGCCGGCAGCTAATAGTTCTGTGCCCGTTTTCCTGAGTCTTATTTTACCACCCATGACCCTTTCTTTGCTCTGTTTCAATAGTATGGCGCCTGGGGTCCTGTGTGGGAATAAGCTAGCTATAACGCCCTTAGTCTGACCTAAAGATCCGGCCCTTTGACTAGGCTAAGATGTCCGCCGCGCCCGATGGCGCGATCACGTGGTGTAACGCCATGGGCGTGGCTCTGCCGGCGCCTCGCATTTGAATGCTCCGTGAGCTGGCCACCGGCACGGCTGAGGAAAGGCATCTTCCGGGCTTGTCATGGTGAGGCGGTGTTCGTTAGTCACGCGCCAGGGAAGTACCAAGTGGACCTCTGTTTGTGTGCTAAATGGAGTATGTTTGTTGCCGTGGGTACAGGCTCAGTGTAGTTTTACATTTCCATAGCAAAGCCGGTCACGATTGATTTGAGGGGGTCTTGACCTCCTGTGCTGTACTGTCTAGCATTCGTTGGGGACAGTATGTAAGGTGTGCTGTACTGTGTTATTAACAACAGCGCTACAATTGTTTACCTTTCGAGGGGGCAGCACTCCCATGTATTGCTTTGCAGGGGCAGCGCTGAGTGAGCATGCCATTGTGTGCTTTGCATATGGTACCTGTGTATTATACATGAGGTACTACAGGGCACATTGAAAGTCAGCAGAACAATACAGTAGACACTTCTTTCCTTTCATCTTATTTTCCTTTGAGAAGCAAGTGACCACCGATGATGAGACAGGGGCCTGTCTGGAAATTGCATACCAGTTACCCCGATGGTGGTGTTTCCGTGAGGGGTCATTTGCTTCTCGCACATTTTTTCCTCTATTTAGAGTAAGGTCCAATGTCTGGTGTGGACTATTGTGAACCATTATATTTTGGTTCATTTTGAGTGGGTGTTCTGTTGTGTTGCCCAGGAGAACAGGTATTTTAAACACGGCGGAGTACAGTGCATTACCTCTTTATAATGTGGATAAGAGAGTAGTGGGGAGTAGGACTTTTTGGACCCCCCTTGAGTCACTGATGTATGCGTACGCCATTGGACTGGGTCTCATTTTGTATTGTTCATTGATATAGTGGCACCAGAACGCAAAACAAGGGTTAGAGACAAAGGAAAGGGGGCCCCATGGTTTGAGGATACATTAAGGGAAAAGAAGCTATGAGCCATCAGAGTTAAAAACTTATAAAGCCCTTTTTGCCACATATAAATCAGCTATCCTAGTTAGGAAAGCAGCATTTTACGAAGAAAGGATTGCTTTGGCAGGAAATAAGCAAAAAGAGACCTTTGCCATCTTGAAGGAGCTGAGTCAAAAAGCGGAAAAAAAAGTCCACAATTGTATCTCCAAACTGTGATACCTTCCAGGAGTTCTTTCTCCAGAACTCCTATTGACTTTAGTTCACTGGACCAGACCAGACCCCCCTGTCCTAGCAGTCAGCTGTCTAAATTCCCAAGCCTCAATTCAGCTAATTTGGTAACACTAGCAAAGCACATTAAATCAGGTTCTCGAGGGGACCCTTGCCCTCCGAGGCTTTTTCAAATGGCTCTGCCAGGGTTGGAAAAGCAGGTCTTGGGATTACTTAATGATTCTTTAGATCTGGGCCATTTACGAACTAATCTTCAGCCTTAAAAAACTATAGGCCTATATTGCAGCTCCCCTTTCTAGCAAAAATCTAGGAGCAGCATGTTCTGAAAACCCTTGCAAGATACCTAGACGATCATCAATTGCTCCATACTAGACAGGCGGGCTTCAGAGCTCATCATAGCACAGAGCTTGTGATGGTGTCCGTTTTGGACGATCTCAGAGTTAGGGCTGATACTAAACAGCCGAATGCCCTGATTTTATTAGATCTGTCAGCAGCATTTGACATGGTCAGCTATAACATACTGCTGAACCGTCTTACAAATCTGGGTATAATGGGGCAAGTACATCAACAGCTAAGATCTTTTCTGTCGGATCGCACTCAGAGAGTTCAGTTGGGTGAGCAGCTATCGGATCTGGGTTCCCTGACCTGCGTAGTA
Organism: Lissotriton vulgaris; assembly: GCF_964263255.1. Classification (NCBI taxonomy): domain Eukaryota; kingdom Metazoa; phylum Chordata; class Amphibia; order Caudata; family Salamandridae; genus Lissotriton; species Lissotriton vulgaris. The sequence continues at coordinate 1,071,109,051 of NC_141693.1, forward strand.
CCTCAGGGCTCTGCATTATCTCCGCTTATTTTTAACATCTATTTGCAGCCCTTGGTGGAGGCCTTGACACTTATGGACTGCCAGGTTTTTAATTATGCTGACGACACTCAACTTCTTGTCCGGCTTAATAACTCCTGTCAGTCCCAGTGGTAAAAAGCCTGGGACTGGAAATTGACTCTGAATTGTCCATGTCTTGCCAAGTCTCCTCTGTTGTGGGAACCTGTACGGGTGTACTTAGGTAGCTACAGAGACTTTTTCCCCTCCTTTCCATATCTGTGCTGCAGTCAATTGTTTCCGCCACTGTCATCTCTCGGCTGGACTATGGGAATGCCCTTTACCTTGGCCTTCTCCAGAAGCTCCTCAGGAGACTGCAAGTTGTACAAAATGATGCAGCTAGGCTCATTTTTAGACTCCCTAGGAGGACACAAGCCACCCCTCTGTTACATAAATTGCACTGGTTTCCCATTGAACAGCGAGTGCAGTTCAAGAGTCTTTGCATAGCCCATAAGGCAATTTATGGTGAGGCACCTAAATATATAAAAGATGGTGTGATCAAGTATGTTCCTGGCCGGGTTTTACGATTATCTGAGGCTTGTAGGTTAGCCTTGTCCAGGTATAGCCTCAAAACCAAAGGGGGTAGAGCGTTCTTTATCCTCCTCCCACAGGTCTGGAATGATCTACCGGAGTACTTGCGAAAGGAACCGGTTTTGCTTACCTTTAGGAATCTCTTAAAGACTTATCTTTTTAGAGAGGCACTAACACCTGCATAATCTCTTTGCTTCTGTTGCCGCTAGTTACTTCTGCTCTAATGATTTGCTCACTTTCTGTAGAAGCGCTTAGAGACCGGTTGGTGATTTGCGCTATATAAAAATAATATAACATAACATAACATATTCTGTTAAACTGAAGTTGCTCTGAGCTGGGCTTTGTAACACCCGTTTTTACCTACTGATTTTAATGAATTCTCATTGTATTGCATTAAGAAAGAGGATTTACTGTTTTTATGTGCACTTTTATGATCTATGTTTCTAAATCAGATTGAATAAAGTTTATTGAATTGAATTGAAGTCCACCAAGATGGCCACCAGAGAAAAAGGATTCCAAATGTAGCACAAATATCACCCAGATGTAGCCCATGCATAGCCCAATGACAGAAGTGTGGAAAACGCTTTTTATTTTTTGTTTTTTTTGCAGTTTTATATAGTGCAGACTGGTCAGGCATTGAAGTGTTTTACATGAGCATTGGTTACATCACACAGGGACAAATTCATTTTTGTTGTAGGCATGGGATATTAATTGATTTGACCAGAACCTCAGAATGTCGAGCTGAAGCAGAAACTCCAACCTGGTTCCCCAGTTGCAGCTCTGTAAGTAACACTACATCCTCTCCCCTAAGTGCAACATTTAATCAAGTGGGTAACTGGATAAAGAAACATAAAGATAACAATTAATTTAAAAGTGCTTTGTCGCTATTTGAGTACTGAGAAAATATGTCCTCATTTTAGTTTTTTAGAGCACTAAACACAATTTTGATGCAAATAAGAACCTCTCCTTTCTATAATTGCTAAAGGAAATGCTTTAGGTATTACAGTTTTGATTACATCAAGATGACGTCAGGTGTGCCACACTTTTGTAATAAATATAGAATGTTTGCAATCTAGTTGTTCATTCGGTTGAGAGGCAGATGTCAGGGGCACGGACTCGGAAAATTGAAGGCTGTGGAGGGCAGTAGAAAGGGGGGCAGGGGTAACATACCAACAATGCAGGACAGGCAAGAGAGGCTGTGGCAATATATTAGACCATTGTGGGCTGAAGGAAGAGGCAGTGGTAGTACAACCATACCCAATTCAGCCAGGAAACACCCAATGTTTTTAAGCCCAAATGGGCTTTATTTATCTATCTCCAGTCTACAATCTCCTCATTTTAAATGTAAATCAATGGGAAAAATCAATTCCCCAGTTTTATTTCAAAATCTTCCTCTTACCAAATTCAAAATGTTAGCAAGTATGGTACATTTTATCATGAAAGGCAGGAGGAATTGGAGTAGGGACATGGACTAGGATAACCGAGGACAGAAGGGACATGGACAGGTGCACCAAAATTACCTTCCAAGGCAGGCATCAGGGTTTGCAGCAGCACAATACACCACATAGTGCATGCCGGATGGCAGTGCAGCACAACAGTCCATGGAAAGCAATAGGGAGGGGACAGGACCATGCACACGGACAACAGAGAACCGAGGGGAAAGAGGCAATGGCAGCAAGCTGATCATAATGGACAAACAGGAGAGAAATCTTCAGCATAACAGACCATAAAGGGTAGGAGGGAGGGAACAGGGACATTACAATGGAAAAGACAAACCAGGAGGGAGGGAATAGGAGATAGCACATGGAAAATAGAGGGCAGGGGGCAAGGGGGCAGGGAAGGAGCAGGAAGCTGACCATGTAGTTCAGGCAGGATGGGCACTAGAAGCACAACACACCATGGAGGACAACAGTGAGACTATAAAGGCATATACTCAGACCATTGAGGGAAGGTGAGAGTGGGTCAGGGGCAGCTAGATACTATAATGGCATATACTCAGACCATAGAGGGAAAGTGAGAGGGGGTCAGGGGCAGCTAGCTGACCACACAGGGAAGGTGGGAGGGGCCGTGGTCAATCAATCAATCAATTAATCAAGTAATGTGTAGACCGCGCTACATACCCACTAGGGTCTCAAGGCGCTGGGGGAAAGGGGGCTGCAGCTAGTGGTCAAAAAGCCAGGTTTTGAGCAGTCTTCTGAATGCCGGGAGGTTTGTGGTCTGTCGTAGGTGGAGGGGGAGAGTGTTCCAGCGCTTGGCGGTGCAGTGGGAGAAGGATCTACCTCCGGAAGCGGTTCTGTGGATGCGTGGGACTGCGGCCAGGGATAGGTCGGTGGAGCAGAGTTTCCTGTTAGGTACGTGGAAGGAGAGTCTGCTGTTGAGGGTCCGGTCTGGTGGAGTGCTTTGTGTGCGTGGATCATGAGTTTCAAAGACATTCTTTTGTCGGCGGGGAGTCAGTGCAGCTCTCTGAGGTGCGAGGTGATGTGGTCTCTGCGTGGGACGTCTAGGAGCAGTCCTGCGGAAGCGTTCTGGATTCTTTGGAGTCTGCTGATGAGTTTGGCCGCGGCTCCGGCGTAGAGGGTGTTTCCATAGTTGAGAAGGCTGCTGATGAGGGCGTGGGTGACGGTTTTCCGAGTGTTCGTCGGGATCCATCTGTAGATCTTGCGGAGCATGCGCAGGGTGTGGAAGCAGGCGGAGGAGACTGCGTTGAATTGGCGGGTCATGCTGAGCTTGGAGTCGAGGATGACCCCCAGGTTGCGTGCGTGGTTGGTGGGTGCTTGGGGGGGTCCCGGAGATGGGGGCCACCAGGAGTCGGCCCATGCTGAGGGGTTGGGCCCAAGGATGAGGATCTCCGTCTTGTCTGTGTTCAACTTGAGCCGGCTTGCTTCCATCCAGTCTGCAACGGCCTTCATTCCCAGGTGCAGGTTGGATTTGGCGGTGAGGGGGTCTTTGGTCAGGGAGGGGATGAGTTGGGTGTTGTTGGCGTAGGGGATTATGTTGAGGCGGTGTAGTCTGGTGATGCGAGCGAGGGGAGCCATGTAGACGTTGAACAGCGTTTGACTGAGGGAGGCTCCCTGAGGGACGCCGCAGATGTTTTTGGTGCTTCCGGATTGGAACGGGGGGAGGAGGACTCTCTGGGTTCCGTTGGTGAGGAAGGAGGTGGTCCTGTACAGGGCCTTGTCTCTGATCCCTGCGTCGTAGAGACATGTGCGAAGTTTGTGATGGCAGACGGTGTCGAAGGCGGCCAAGAGGTCGAGGAGGAGGAGGGCTGCTGTCTCGCCATTGTCGAGTAGGATTCTGATGTCGTCTGTGGCGGCGATGAGGGCAGTCTCGGTGCTGTGGTTGCTGTGGAAACCAGATTGGGAGGGGTCCAGGATGTTGTTGTCTTCTAGGTAGCGGGTGAGTAGGGTGTTGACATTTTTTTGGATGACTTTAGCTGGAAACGGAAGCAGGGAGATGGGCCAGAAGTTCTTGAGGTCGCTCGGGTCCGCCTTGGGCTTTTTAAGTAGGGCGTTGATCTTGGCGTGCTTCCAGGCCTCGGGAAAGGTGGCGGTTTCGAAGGAGATGTTGACGACGTTGCGTAGGTGGGGTGTGATGAGGCTGTTGACTTTGTTGGTGATGTGGTGGGGGAGAGGGTCCGACGGGGTGCCTGAGTAGATGGTGCTCATGGTGTTGAATATGTCCTCGGTGCTTACGTTGGTCCATGTGGTCAGAGAGACGTGGTCGTTGGGGTTGGGTGTGTTTGTAGTGGTAGGGTACGTTGAGTTCATTCGGGGGTTGAAGCTGTTGTGGATGTTGGTGATTTTGTGGTGGAAGAAGGTGGCGAGGGCGTCGCACAAGGCTTGCGATGGCGGGATGTCGTTGGTGCAGGGGCTGGGGCTGGAGAGTTCTTTCACGATGCTAAAGAGCTCTTTGCTGTTTTGTGCGTTGTTGTCCAGGCGGTCTTTGAATGAGGCTCTTTTGGTGGTGCTGATGAGGTGGTGGTGGTTGCGGATGGCGTCTTTGTGTGCTGCGTGGTTGGCGGGTGTTCTGTCGCTGCGCCAGGAGTTTTTGAGTTTTCGGCATGTGCGTTTGGAGGCCAGGAGCTCTGGGGTGAACCAGCTGGCTCTCAGGCTGGTGTCTCTGTCGGTGGGTTGTCGTACTGGTGCAATGGTGTTGGCACAGTTTTCCATCCAGAGTCTGAGTGAACGGGCCCCGTCCTCTGGGTCGGTGGGGCTGATCGGGGGGTCGAGAGCGAGGTGGGTTTCATGCTGTTCTTTGGTAACTTTGCCCCAGCGTCGGCGGGGGATCTGTGGGGTGCGGTGGTGGGTGACGGGTTTTTGGAAGGTGAAGTGGACGCAGTGGTGGTCGGTCCAGGTGAGCTCGAGGAGAAGATGGCATCGAGCGTGTGGCCGGCGATGTGAGCAGGGGTAGTGATGATCTGTTTCAGTCCGAGGGTGGCGAGGTTGTCGACCAGGGTGGAGGAGTTGCTGTTGATGTTGTTTTCCAGATGGAAGTTCAGGTCGCAGAGCAGGATGTAATTGGCGGAGGTCAGTGCGTGCGTGCTGATGAGGTCGGCGATGGAGTTGCTGAATTGGGGGCGTGGGCCGGGTGGTGTGTAGATGAGGGTACCTCTGAGGATGGTTTTGGAGTCCGTGTGGATCTTGAAGTGCATGTGTTCGGTGGCGGTGAGGGAGTCGTCGGTGTTCGTGGAGACCCTGATGGTGTTCTTGTGGACGATGGCGATTCCTCCTCCGGCTCCGTTGGCACGGTCTCTGTGGGAGATCTTGTATCCATCGGGAATGGCCACTGCGATGTCTGGGGAGGAGGTTTCGTTCAGCCAGGTGGTAGCACAGAAACCATGCATGACAAGCAGGAGGGTTAGTGGCAGGACAATGGCTATGATGAGCAAGAAGGAGGGGCAGGAACATGCTCAAAAGATCATGGGGGATAGAAGGGAGGGGTAGGAGCTGGGGACAGACAAGAGACTTCAGGGAAAGGGGCCTTACAACAGACTGAAAAAGGCAGGCAGGAGAAGCAGTTGCAGCCCAACAGACCAGGGAGGGCAGAAGAGTGTGACAGTAAAATGGACCATGCAGGACAGGAGGAAAGATTAGGGTCATGGAATGTGGACAGGCAGGGTGGAGGTGGCAGGGAAAGGTTACAGTCATCAGACAATGCTAGGCAGGTAGGAGGGGAGTGGCAGCTCAACAGAACACTCAGAGTAGATAGCAAGGGAAGGTCCATGGCACATGGAGGGCAAACAGGTTGGAGCAGGGGCATTCTCACAGACATCAGAGGGCAGGGAGAAAGAGAGTAGGGGTAGCAGGCTAAGCACAGAGGCTAAGCAGAAGGTCGATGGTGGGGCATAGAATTGGGCAATGGAGGGCAGGAGGAGTGGACTGGGACATCATGCTAAGTAGAGGGCAGTGGCTGCACATCAGACTATGCATGGCAGGAGGGAGGAGGCTAGTGCATGGATTGGCAAGCTAACTGGTCAGAGAAGTTGGGAAGGCCAGAGGCAGAACAACGGCCCCACAGGGCTGTAATGAGGGAGCAGGGGCATGGACTTGGATATTGTATGGCAAGGAAGAGGGGAGGTAGGAGCAGCAAGCTTGGGTAGGGACAGCACAATGCCAGGCCCTGCTTCCAACCACCCACCATCCATTGTAAGGCATCTTATTTAACGTTTAAAATAAAAACTAGAAATTCACTCAAAAAACAAAGATTAAAGGGACGTTATAGAGCAACTCAGATTTCACTCATACAAAACCAGTGACATTCAGCAGTTATAGTTACCTGAGCTAACTATAACTTACACCTCCACAATGCACTGCTTATGACGTCAGACATTGCATCATTCATGAAATGATCAGTGACATCACTCATGACATCTCAAATAAGATGTGAATGGAATGGAACTATAATCGCAAGAACTTTATTTAGGGATACTGTGAGTATACCAACACCCCCTTTTTTTTCTTTTCTTTTGTTATATTATGCAGTGTCCAGATCAATATGGCCGATAGCCTTTCACTTTAAAGTAATGTGTAGTCCAATGTTTTAGTTGATGTTTGCAATCATAAATATGTTTATTAGGAACAGGTCATGTAGACTGAAAATACAGGTATGGAGGTCACGGGGCAAGATATGCTGAAATTACATTGTGTGCATAACAACACTCGTTTTCTTTTCTTTATTGTATTAATTCCTGAATCTTCGCATTGTGACCAGTCCAATATGGCTCCCAGCTTTTTGGATTAATGTAATATGTAGTCCTTTGTTAAAGTTGGCATCTGGAGGCATTTGTACATTTAAATAAGGAAGCTACAATGACGTCTTGTATGATTATCAAGGTTTGGACGAGCCGAAACACGTGGATTCCTTCCTTTGCAGATTAAATGCTTCCAAACCACAACCTGAGAGCAGATTCCTTCCTTGTAAGAGTGAGAGGAGATTGCATACATATATATAAAATTCACTGAAAAAAACCACAGGTTTCAACGACGTTATAATTAAAAATTAGTATTAAAAACCTTAGCTATTCATTGAAAAAACCACAGGTTTCAGGGAGCTAACTATAACTAATAACCTCACAATGCACTGCTGATGACATCACATATTACATCACTCATGACATGGTCAGTAACATCACTGATGGCATATATGTATATATATTTATATATGAGGGTATTTACATATATAGATACGTTCTCCGATAAATACAAAGGTTACAAGGATGTTATAATTAGGGTCAGATTGAGCTTATACAAAACCAGCGAAATTCAGAAATTCAGCAGCTAACTATAACTCATGCCCCCGCAATGCACTGCTTATGACCTCACATTACATCACTCATGACATGGTTAGTGACATCACTAATGACATATCAAATTAAATCATTGGTGACATCACTGATGACATCATCCAGTGATTGTGAGTGTTTGTAAAGTTTATGAGTGTTTAATATATATATATACCAAGGTGTACTGGTGAATAAGCGGGTGTATAGATGATTCAGTAGGTGTGTGACTGACTATAGCTGAGTGATTATGTGTCTCAGTGAATGCATGGGTGAGTGACTGGTTCTTTGAATTTTGTATCAGTCTGTAGTTGATGTCTAAGTGTCTGTATGGGTGCGTGAGTGGGTACATGATTGGCTATATGGGTGATTATTTGGTTATCTGAGTCCCTGTTTGGATTTCTGACTGTCTGAGTAGGTGGGTGAGGGGTGTGTGACTATCTGTATGGAAGACTGAGTGGGTGAGTCAGTGGCTGTGCGGGTTAGTGAGTGTTTTTGTGAGGGGCTGTATGGGTGAGGGAGTGTGTGTATGTATGGCTGTGTGGGTGAGGGGATTTGTCAGTGGTGTATGGGTGAGTAACTTGGTATGTGAAAGGCAACATAGGTGAGTGATGGGATATATGAGTGACTGTATGGGTGAGTAAGTGAATGTGAGTGGCTGCATAGGTGAGTGTGTGCTTGCGTCAGTGGCTGTGTAGGTGAGTGAGTAAGTGTTAGTATCTGTATCAGTAAGTAAGTGGGTAAAGGTGTGCAACTATATGGGTGAGTAAGTGGCTGTGTGATTGACTCAATGGGTGAGACGTAGGTGTGCGAGTACCTCTATGGGTGACTGACTCAGTGTGTGAATGGCTGTATGAGGAGATAAGTCAGTGGTTGTATTAGTTAGTGAGTGGGTGTATGAGTGGCTGTATTGGTGAGTGAGTGCATTTGTTTGTAGATCTATGACTCAGTTACTGGGTGTGCAAGTACTGGTATGGATCTGTGAATGGCTTTCATGAATGGTTGTGTGGGGTGGGTGTATGAAAGGTTTTAAAGGGGTGTGAGTAGGTGCATTAGTAATGTTGCAGATGATGCCATGAGTAATGTGATCAGTGATGTCATTTGAGATGTCATCAGTGATGTCATCAGTGATGTCACTGACCATGTCATTAGTGATGTAATAAATGCAGCCATAAGCAGTGCATTGCAGGGGCATGAGTTATAGTTAGCTCAGCTAACAGTAACTGCTAAATTTCGCTTGTTTTGTACAAGTGAAATCTGATCGTCACTATACCGTCCCTGTAACCTTTACTTTTTTCAGTGAAATTCTAAGGTTTTGAAAATGCCAATTCCCAACTATAATATCCCTGTAACCTTTTTTCAGTACATTTCTAAGATTATTTAACTAGTAGTCTTGTTTGCAGAGAGGTGGAGAAAGAGGGGCCGGGCCTCCAACCAGCCTTCAAAAATCCTGCTGTATAGGACTTACAGAAGGTACCAAGAGAGCTTATTGGCCCCCAAGGTCCTTCAGCAGTAAAGTGGACTTCATGCTCCAACCAGTAGTGTACCAAGAGCTGTGTTTGCAGCATGGTGGAGAAAAGTGACGTGGTCACCAAAGACCTCTTAGCAATCCTACTGTATGGGACTTATTGGAGATAACAGGAGTGGTAATTGGCCCCCAAGGATATCTTTTGAGGACAACTATCCCTCCTGTTACCTCCAGTAAGCCCCGCACAGCAGGATTGCTAAGACTTGGTAGGAGGCCATGCCCTCTTTCTCTACCACTCTGCAAACACACCTCCTGGTGCACTACTAGACAAAAGAAGTAGAGAACTCTGGGTAGTTCTCAAGTTTAGGGGAAAATCAGCTCTTGTATAGAGCACCCTCAAAACCAGCCAGATCTAGATCTGCTCACCTCAAATGTCTGCTCTTCTATTTTTTCAGCATAGGATTAGCACAGTGCCATCCACACCGATATAAAAAGGGACAAAGTCTTTTGTCATTTCTACAACAAAGCCTTTCAGCACAGCACTAGCACAGTGCTATCCATGCCGAGCTATAAATTACAAACGTTTTTTACCAATCCAGGCACAGTATTACAAGTTTGAATAGGTAAAATACCAATCAAGCTAACCTGAAATTAATAAAAGCAACCCCTGACACATGTTTTGCTCTCATTAGAGCTCTTCAGAGAGGTATAGCTTTGTCCAGGCACAAGGGAGCACCCAGTATAAGTCAAAACAATATCCTTTCAGGCATAGAGTGAAGCATAAATTATGCAGAAAAAGAGGCATATATTTATATGTTCACTTAAACAACAAAGGTTACAGGGTCATTTTAGTTAGAAAATAGAATTTGAAAAACCTTATAAATTCGCTTAAAAAAACAAAGGTTACAGAGTCATTATACTTAGGAAATAGAATTTTTTTTAAACGTTGGAATTCACTGAAAAATCAAAGGTTAAGGGGACATTATAGTTATGATTAGATTTTAGTTGTACAAAATCCAGGGAAATTCAGCAGTTATAGTTATCTATATTTGGCTAGCAATCGCACTGACCTTGTCAGTGAATTACTGTCAGGCCTACCAGAATTCCGACAAGATGGAAACATTCTGCATGTATATTGGGAACTGCAAGCTCACCTTGGAACCGCCGATGGAGTTCACTAACTCGCGAGCGGAATTCCAAGATGGCCGCCTACTGGGAAGACGAGTCGGCGGTCTAGTTGACCTAGGAGACCTAGGAAGCCGAACAAGAACATTATGGAGCAGTCTCTTCTTTGTTTGTTATTTTCTCCATTCCCCCTTCCCCGTTTGAGGTCCTAGAGGGTCAGGTTTTATATAACGGTCTCTCGGTATCTTGGAAGTGGAGTTGGGAAAAAGGCAGCTACCTGTTCCTGTGCAAGTCGTGGTAAGATTTCACTTATAGTCCTTGACAGAGTGACGTGCCCACGTTTATTTATTGCACCTGAGCAGGATGGCTGAGGGAATAAATATACAGAACTTAGGTCCAGTTTTGGAAGCCATTCAAAAAGAACTAATAGCCATTTTGGAAAAACCAATCCTCAAACTAGAGGTAGTAAAATCAAGAAAAGAAACAAGAGAATTAGCTCAAAAGATGGGGCAACCTTTCAGTGCAAGTAGGGAGGTTTTAGGAACTTCGCCAGAAAGTTCGAACAGATTAACAACACAAGTTATCCATTCCTTGTCCCCAGTAATTCCAATGGCCCCCTCCCGAGCGATTTAGTGGGGACCCTCAGAAGGCACAAATCTTCCTTACACAATGCTCTCTCCACTTTATGTGCGGCCCTTCCCTTTTCCCAGATGCGCAGTCGCAGGTTGCGTTCACTTTTTCATACTTGAGTGGTGATGCAGCAGCATGGTCGATGCCTTTAGTCACTAGAGATGACCCAATCCTACAGAATTATGACGACTTTGAGAAGGAATTTCTCAGAATCGTTGACAGAAGGAGAATTTCACAAGCAGTAGATAATGAATTATTGGAGTTGTGACAGGGCAATCGGGACTTGGTTGCTTACTTAGCCCAATTCAATAAGCTGGTCTTGGAGACATATTGGCCGGAGAGCAAGAGGGTCGCTTTTTTTTTATTGTGGATTGCGAGATGAATTGAAGAATGTACTAGCACAGATACCTAACCGACCCGCAGAGATATCAGAATTGGTAGATCTGGTGTTAGAGATAGACTTCCGTCAAGGAGAACGAAAAGGTGAAAGAAGAAAGGATCAAAGACCCGTCGTGCCCTGATTTGATAGAGCCCGGTCTGATTATAATCGAGCAATTGAAGGACCAACGAACCCAGAACCAATGCAAATTGGGACTATAAGGGGTCCATTGACTAAAGTAGAGAAAGATAAAAGAAGAGTGGGAAATTCATGTATGTACTGTGGCTCAAACGGACACTTTGTGAGAGGTTGTCCGAAAAAAATGAAGACCTTGTTTAATCGGAAGGAAAACTTGCAGCACCACCTGTAGAGGGAGTTGGACGGGTGGATGCGAATCAAGAATCAACTCCGAAGGAACACCAGCTGGCGAATACACTTCAGTCGTCTTCACCTCATTTGGTTCTGTCTATGATAATCAAGTTTCGACAAACAACCCTTGCGGACGTGTCGGTGATGGTGGATTCTGGAGCCACAGGAAATTTCTGTGACCTAAAGTTTGCAGCAAGTGTAGGTTTGAAGGCCATACAAAAACTGAACAGTGAGCCAGTGCGAGCTGTAGACGGCACAAACCTTTCTTCTGGACCGATTGTAAGTCATACTGAGCCTGTATTGATGAAATCAAGCGACGGACATGAAGAAGTTATTCAATTTTAATTTAATTGACGCACCCCAATTCCAGCTCATATTAGGTTTGCCATGGTTGACAGAACACAATCCTACCATCGATTGGAGTGCCAGAACGATAGCAATGGAGTCGAAATACTGTAATGAGAATTGTTTCAGAAGAAAAGAAGAAGACCATGAACTTAACCCCGCTCATTTGTTGTGTATGATGGGCGCATCAGTGTGCGTTATCAACTCGCAAGAAATACCCAGAGAATATCAAGATTTCGAAGATGTATTCAGTGAGAAGGTGGCTGAACAATTACCTCCGCATCAGACCTATGACTGTGCATTTGAATTGGAGCCTGGCACAAATTTACCCTGCAGTAGAGTTTACGCTCTGACTGAAAAAGAACATCAACATTTAATGGAATATGTGGACAAGTATTTGGCAAATGGCTTCATCCGGCCGTCCAAATCTCCTGTATCTTCGCCCCTGTTTTTTGTGCCAAAGAAGGAGGGTGATCTAAGAACTTGTATAGACTACTGCGCAATAAACAAGATTACAAAGAAGAATCAATATCCTCCTCCCCTCATTTCAGATTTATTAGATCAGGTAAAGAATGCAAGAACCTATACCAAATCTTCAATGGGCCTACCATTTGATCAGAATGAAAGAGGGTGATGAGTGGAAGACAACTTTCAGGACTAAGTTTGGGTTATTTGAATATCAGGTCATGCCATGTGGCCTGTGTATTGCTCCAGCAGCTTTCCAATATTTTATCAATGACATACTGAGAGAATTTATAGACCAGTGTGCAATCGTTTACATTGACGACATCCTGATCTACTCAAATGATACTCAGAAACACAAGGAGCAAGTAAGAGGAATTTTGCAAAGTCTGCGAGAGAACCGACTGTTTGTAAAACTGGAGACATGTGCCTTTGGCGTTTTGAAGGTAGAATTTTGGGGATTTGTCTTTTCTCCAACCAACATGAATATGGATGAACATAAGATTCAAGCAGTGATCGATTGGAAATCTCCCACCAGTGTAAAAGAAGTGCAGAGCTTTATTGGTTTTGCAAACTTTTATAGGAGATTTATTGAAGAGTTCTCTAAGAAAATCTTGCCTCTCACCAAGTTATTGAGAAAAGGTGTTAAATTTGAATGGACCAAAGAAGCTGAAGAGGCTTTTAAATTGTTAAAGAGAAGTTTTACTTCAGCTCCAGTGCTGCTGCATGCTGATCCATCTGAACCATTCTATATGGAAACAGACGCTTCCGTTCAGGCTATTGGTGGAGTACTATCTCAACGACACAGAGAAACTGGCCAATTACACCCAATCGCTTACAGATCAAGAAAACTAACATCTACAGAACAGAATTACACGATTATGGAAAAAGAATTACTAGCAATAAAGGATGCCTTCAAGGAGTGGCAATACTACTTAATGGGAGCCAGACATCAAGTAACGGTCTTTACGGATCATAAAAATCTTAAGGTTTTGAAATCTGCCAAAATTCTAACGCCGAGACAGTTGAGATGGTCGCTGTATTTTGCGGAATATGATTTTGTAATCACTTACAGACCAGGGGCTCTAAATGGAAAGGCGGATGCCATGTCCCGAATTGGCACGGAGGAGAAGAGAAATTTGGAAGAAGGTCAAACCATCATACCAACTTCAAGAATTGTCAGTGCCACTTCATTAGTTACCTTTGGAGAACAGATCGCACGAGTCATGAGTTTTGAAGACATACAGAAATGGGTAAATAAAGAAGAAGGAAGAGAAGTTTGTGATCAACTACCTTATCACCAGGGAGCCTTGTACATACCAACTAAGGAACTACAGAATCAAGTTCTACACGAGTGTCATGATAGCCTCTTGGCAGGCCACAAAGGAGAAACAAAAACCAAGGAATTAGTTAAAAGACACTATTGTTGGCCGCATATGAACACTGATATCGAGAACTATGTGAAGACTTGCGAAATCTACGCACAGGGAAAATCAGAACGGCAAGCACAAAAAGGGTTGTTACAACCAATCCCCACCATTCCCGGTCCTTGGCACACCATCACTATGGACCTTATAGTGGACTTACCTTCCAGTCAGGGTTATAACACTATCTGGGTGGTGGTGGATGCATTTACTAAAATGGCACACTTCTTAGCATTGAACAGGGTACCAACATAAAAACAGTTAACAAATCACTTTAGTGCACACATAGTCAGAGTCCATGGAATTCCCAAGATTATAATAACAGACCGAGGTTCATAGTTTATTTCCTTTTTCTAAAAGGCCTTTTTGAATGGGTTAGGAATTAAGGCTAGATACTCTACTAGTTTTTATCCAGAGACAGACGGGCAAACTGAAAGGGTTAATCAAGAACTTGAACAGTATTTGCGGCTATTCCTACTGAATCAGGGAGGAGAGTGGTCAGATTATTTATGGGCTGCTAAGTTTGCAAACAACAATGCAAAAAATGTGTCGACAGGTTACTCCCCATTTTACTTAAAATATGGCAGACACCCACATTTTACTGTTAAGAACACTGAACTTATTGTTCCAGCAATAAAGGATTTAGTTGATCATTTGAAACAGGTTCAGCAAACTGCTCACCAGAATTTAGAGCAAGCTAAAAGAATTATAAAACCCATGCAGATAAAAGAAGAAGAGAGGGTCCAGATCTGAAAGAAGGAGACGAAGTGTGGCTAAATACAAGAAATTTGAGGTTGAAGGGTAACAGAAAGTTTTTACCAAGATTCATAGGGCCCTATCCAATTGAAAAACAAATTAACCCAGTAACCTATCGTTTGAAATTGCCAGTTAAGATGAAGATTCATCCAGTCTTTCACGTCTCTTTGTTAAAGAGAGCTTGTCCAGAGTTACTGAAAGAGTCACCACCTAAACCCATTTTGTTAGAGTCAGGTTTGGAGTATGAAGTGAAGGAAATTCTAGATTCAAAGCAATCAAATGGAAAAGTATACTATTTGGTGGACTGGAAGGGCTATGGCCCTGAGGAAAGATCATGGGAGGTGGCTTTGGATGTTCATGCTCCTCGTTTGGTGCGATCTTTTCACAAGAGATTTCCAACAAAGCCAAATGAAAAAGAACCTCCTTTGTTGGGGGTTACTGTCAGGCCTACCAGAATTCCGATAAGATGGAAACATTCTGCATGTATATTGGGAACTGCGAGCTCACCTTGGATCCGCCGATGGAGTTCTCTAACTCGCGAGCGGAATTCCAAGATGGCCACCGACTCGGAAGACGAGTCGGCGGTCTAGTTGTTGTCCGCTAACAATTCCTGACAGCTGGTGAAGCGTGAGCGCTAACGAAAATGTGCACTTCACCAAAGTTTCTGGGGCGATAGTAGCGTTTTTGCCCTGTTCCATTTTTCTATATACAGCGTCGCGTTTTTTCCCCTTTTTGGTCCGTAAATTCCAACTCCTTATCTTGCCCCTATTTTTTCCCCTACCTGATAATCCCATTCGTGAGATTCCCAAACAACAAGGGAGAAGGTGAAGAGAATAACTGGAGCTTCGCATTCAAGGTTTCGGTCCTATTCAGAGTTTGAAGAGCTTCTACCCAGTCGGAGTCAGCGCATCTCTGTTTCCTGATGAAAAGAATAAGAAAAAATACAGCTAAGTGACAAAGAGCATAGCAATTGAACTTGTTAAGTATTTGGAGTTAATAGAGAGTAACTACAATGAAAAGTTAAAGAAAACAATTAAAATAAGGAACAGTACTTACCCGATTGACAGGTTTCCCTCCAGCAAACCTGCAAGAGAAAGAAGGAGAATTTAGAAAACATATCAAAGTGGAAGGAGTAAATGTAAATTAAACAGAATGAGCTACGGTTCTCTTTAGAAGGTAAGAGTAGGAAAAGTAAGAGAATATAGACAGATATATCGAGAAGAAGATATGGTTGACATATATATATGTAACTATTTTGCAGATATAGTTCTCAGAGACAAGCTATCAGAAAAAGACAGAAGAGTAGCGCAAGTTCTGGAATGTTAGGTAAGCTCTAGAAAGAAATCATCTATAGACAAGAAAGTAAAGAAAGTAAGAAAATAAAATGCGTTAATGTTTATCTTTTAATGCATTAGGATTCCTTAAGATGTGTCATGCAATAGATGAGACCTAGGAAGCAGAACAAGAACATTCTGGAGCAGTCTCTTCTTTGTTTGTTATTTTCTCCATCCCCCCTTCCCCCTTTGAGGTCCTAGAGCAGAGGTCTTCAAACTTTTTGATGCCAGGACCCCCTTGTAAAACCTTTTTAGGCATAAGGACCCCCTTCCGACAAAAGATTTTAGAAACTGGTACTCCTCATCATCAACGATCTACAACCATAAATGCGCCTGTTAGACCTCATCACATCCATCCATCCATCATTCATCCATCATTCATCCACCCACACTTCCACACATCCATCCATCCTTCACCCATCCACCCTTTCATCCTTCCTTCCATCCATACATCCATCCATCCTTTCATCCTTCCATCCATGCATCCATCCTTTACCTATCCACCCGTCCATCCATCCACCCATTATTCATCCACCCGCCTTTTCACACATCCATCCATCATTCATCCATGCAACCTTTTATCCTTCCATACATCCATCCACCCTTTCATCCTTCCATCCATACATCCATCCTTTACCTATCCACCCGTCCATCCATCCACCCACCTTTTCACACATCCATCCATCATTCATCCATGCAACCTTTTATCCATCCTTCATCCATCCACCCTTTCATCCATCCATTCATCCATCCATCCTCCATCCACCTTTTCACACATCCATCCATCCTTCATCCATCCATCCACCCTTTCATCTTTACATCTATCCACTCATCTTTACATCCATCCACTCATCATTCATCCATCCACTCATCATTCATCCATCCACTCATCATTCATCCACCCACCTTTTCACACATCCATCCTTTCATCCTTACATCCATCCATCCTTCCTTCATCCTTCCTTCCTTCCATCCATACATCCATCTACCCTTTCATCCTTCCATCCATCCTTCATCCATCCACCATTTCATCCATCCACCCATTCATCCATCCATCCATCCATCCTCAATCCACCTTTTCACACATCCATCCATCCTTCATCCATCTACCCTTTCATCTTTACATCCATCCACTCATCATTCATCCACCCACCTTTTCACACATCCATCCATCCTTTCATCCTTCCATCCATCCTTCATTCCATCCATACATCCATCCACCCACCCTTTCATCCTTCAATCCTTACATACATTCATCCTTCATCCTTTCACCCTTTCATCCATCCATCCACCCACCATTCATCCCCCACCTTTTCACACATCCATCCATGCAACCTTTTATCCATCCATCCACCCTTTCATCCATCCATTCATCCTCCACCCACCCACCTTTTCACACATCTATCCATATATATATATATATATATATATATATATATATATATATATATATATATATATATATATATATATATATATATATATATATATATATATATGTTACCATAGACCTTCAAAATTGTCGGAAGAACAAAAAAGACGGCACTCCAAGTCAATGTTGCTACCAGGATGGTTTATTTGGCAGACCCCCCTGCCCCCTCGAAAAAAAAAAAATATATATATATATATATATATATACATACATACATACATACATACATACATACATACACACACACACACACACACACACACACACATGTACACACACACACATGTATGCATGTGAACAACCCGAATGACAGAGTGCGGGCAGCTGTTGTGCGTGTTTATTTAACACTTTTTTATGCACAAAATGCATCTTCCTGTCTAAAGCTACAAACATCATCAAATGCCAGTTTTGAATTCCGAACATAATTGCTGAAATTTCGCATAATTGTGCAAAGGAAGTTAAGCAGACTTTGAACACCCCCCAGTTATAATGCGGAGAGGCTTGCAAATGGACCACACATGTTTCCCTCACCCCTTTTGCAGGTAATGTCATGCAACAGACAATCCAAAGGATGATTGAAAGGTTTTCTCCATGTCTGTTTGTTTCAAACGAGTGTTGTCATTCTCACACAGAAATCCCAATTATCATGCGGGCGGGGGCAAAAAATCACGGACAGCGGAGTGCTGGCAGGGGGAGGGTGGTGCGAAATCCATCCAAGGACAGCAGAATGCGGGCAGGGGTGTGCGAAAATGCACAGACAACGGAGTGCGAGGGGTGGGGACCCAGGAGAGGTGGCAGAAAGCAGGCGAGACAGCAGCCACCATTCCACTGGCACACTAAGATAGCTACAGGTTAAACTAGCGCTATATAAAACGTTACAAATTAAAATAAACTCCAGAGCGAAGTCCATTGAACTCAAAGTGCTACAGCCTCCTCCCCCAGCCCCCCCCAGCTCGTGTATGTGAGCCCTGCTGAAACAGACTCAGGGACATATACAAAGGCACACCAGAGTACTTCACAGGTCTTCAAAAGACCTTTACTTGTTAATGAGGCTTTAATGTTTTTCACACCTTGGTGTGAATAAGGCCTCCGCCGTGAGCACCCTCAATCAGCCCGACGCCAGGAACTGCACTCTGACAGAATCGGCGACCCCCTTCCCAGGACTCCACGACCCCCCTGGGGGTCGCGCCCCACAGATTGAAGACCTCTGTCCTAGAGGGTCAAGTTTTATATAACGGACTCTCGGTATCTTGGAGGTAGAGTTGGGAAAAAAGCAGCTACCTGTTCCTGTGCAAGTCGTGGTAAGAATTCACTTATAGTCCTAGACAACTGCTTCCCTTCCTGCACAGCTCTGCCTGGCAGCTGCTATACCTGACCCATGCTGGTCTGTGTGTTCGAGGTCCATCTCCACCTGCAGTCACGCACCAGCGCCTCATCCCTGGTGATCCCATAGGGAACCTCTCTGCTCTGCTGCTGCCCTGCCCTTAGCCTTTCTGCTTTCTGCCTTTTTGTCCTCTGATCTCTTTTTCGCCTTCCTTTAATCTTTTCTGCTTTTTGTCACTTTCTTTCACTTTTTTCACTTTTTCTCTTTTTGCGCATTTTTTCTCAGTGTCCCTGTCCCTGTTCATCCATCGTGGCCCACCCCCTCCAGCGCCACTTTCCCGCTCTCCACTTTCCCAACTCCGAGCTGTCCAGCACTCCCCCTCACACTACTTAATGGTGGCTGCTGCACAGTAAAAGGAGCAATCTCACTGACCTTGTCAGTGAACTGGTTCCCTTCTGACACAGTTCCGCCTAATAGCTGCTTCCCCTGACCCTTGCATGTATGTGTGGTTGAGGCCCTCCTCCACCCGCAGTCACCTGCTGTGCCTCATCCCTCGTGGTCCAGTGGGGAGCATCTTGGCTCTGCTGCTTCTCTGCCCTCTGTCTCTCTGTGTTCTGCCTTTTTCGTCTCTTATCTCTTTTTATCTTCCTTTCATCTTTTTGTCACTTTCTTTCACTTTTTCTCTTTTTACGCCTTTTTTCACTCCATGTTCCTGCTGTTGCTCATCTCCCTCAGCCCCACCCCTTCTAGCACTGCTTTCCAGCTCCCTGCTGTCCCACCTCCCAGCTGTCCAGCCCTTCCCCTCACACAACTTAATGGTGGCCGCGCCTAGTAAGCAAGCTGCTGGTGCGCTGAAAGCACGCCAATGGCAAGCCCATCTGCACCCGTTCATGCCTGGACCGCACCTAGTGCCACAGATCCTGGTCCTCAGAGCATTTACCACTACAACACCAGCACCCTTCACGCCCTCAACACTGGACACCACTCTGCCTGTCAACTCGCACTGCCAAATGACAGCCAGGGCCTTTTCTCCTACAGTAACTGCAACTGCACCTTTGCTGGCCTCTGCACACTAGACCCACTAATGGCACAACCCTCAAGAACCAGACGCAACCCTCTCAGATGCATACTTCTCAACACGCTTTCCCTCTAAGACACGCCGTGGAGATGGGGGACCTGTTCAACTCCATCTCCCCCGACATCGCCTTCTTCATAGAAACCTGGATGATGAACTCCAGCTCAGCCCTGGACATTGCAACCACCACTGATGGATACAAAATCATCCACAAGGACCGCGTCAACTGACCGGGAGAAGGCATGGCCATCGTACACAAAGATACCTTCTGCCTCACAACCAGTTCCGACGACTACTCACCGGACATGGAGCACCTCCACCTCCACTTCCAGATCCAGACCAACCCAAACGCCATCCTATGCAGCACCTTTGTCAACAGACCTCCTGTACTCGACTCCCACTTCAGTGAAGCCATTACTGACTTCATCGCTCACCACGCTCTTGCCTCAATGACCTTTATCCTCCTCAGTTACCTCAATTTCCAACTGGACAACCTCAAAGACCACAACACCTCATCCCTACTGGAGAACATTGCCACCATTAGACTAAACTACTGGCCACAACACCAAACCAACTCAGCAGGACAAACGCTCAACCCCATCTTCTCTGCAAGAAACAACATCCCCATCAGCCCCTATCCGCACTGGACTGACCACCATAGCGTCCATTTCTTCTTCACCAAACCCACTGTATGGCACCAAGCCCACTACAATCCTCACAGAACCTGGGAAAAAGTCACCAAAGACCAGCTCACCACCTCTGTCAGTAATACCCCACCTCAGACATCCACAGACACCAACACTTCATCACACAACGTCCAGTACTGGATCTCCGACTGCGCCAGCACACTAGACCCCTCAGGAAACCTCGAAGCAAGCAGCCCTCCAAGAAAGCCAGCTGGTTCTCCCCGCCCTCCAAGAGTCCAGGCACACCTGCAGACTGCTCGAGAGAAGATGGAAGAGCAGCAAGATCTCTGCAGACCATGCAGCCTTCAAATCTACCATCACTGCACAGAGCGCGGAGCAGAGCACAGTGCATCAAGGAGTGAGAGGAAAGCGCACCGTCTCCACCGGCTACACCGGCTACACCGGATTTCTGCTGAAACCTGCCCCCCCCCGCGCAGCGAGGTGTTGAAATGCGGGGGGAGCACGGGCGCGGGAGGCTGCCAGCAATCAGAGCCGGAGCTCTCGGCGCTCGCAGCTGCACCGGGAGACAAGCGGGAGCCGCCCGGTGGCGGCGGGAACCACTGCGAGGGCAAGGGCTCATTCCAGGCTCATTTCAGGCGGCTGGGACGGCGGAGCAGGGCGGGTTCCGAAAATAAAACAAAAAAAGAGACAGAGACAAAGACACTCTGCAAACCTTCAGAGACACTCGAGTGGCTTGCCTGCTTGCCTGCAAGGGGTGGAGCAATCATTGGAGAGCCAGCATCTGATCAGGCAGTAGCAGCATTTCGGGACGAACAGTTTTGTCATTTTATCATCAATCCTCCATCAATCCGCAGCTATACCATCACGCTCAAAAGCCATAAAAAGCTGCAAAGGCAAAGGGAAGACAAAAAGCTGCGGCTGCACTTGGGACGAGCAGCTCGGGCTCACAAAGAGACGTGAGCTGTGAAGCAGTAAGCAGTAAGCGGCAGTAAGCGGCAAAGCAAGCATCGCAATGGTGAGTGAAACCAGCAAGGGTGCCTAGGGGGTGGTCAAGTCACCGTTACAGCCGGCCCAGCCATCGCCCGCTCGCCCTGCCCGCCCGACAGCCAGCAGCTCATCCCACGGTCAAACACTGTGCATTGGGGTGGCAAGACACCCCACCCTCCCATAGGGGCCTGACACCTCAGCAGGAAAGGGGCTGAGCCAGCTCTGACCAGGGTTAGAGCACTGAAGTATAGGAGGCCGGCCTAGAACTATAGAACTACCTAAAGTGGAGGTTGCGGCGCAGAGCCTGCGCGGTCCCGGACCCTGCCCTAGCCAGAACCTGTACCTAC
The DNA here is from genome assembly GCF_964263255.1 of Lissotriton vulgaris. Classification (NCBI taxonomy): domain Eukaryota; kingdom Metazoa; phylum Chordata; class Amphibia; order Caudata; family Salamandridae; genus Lissotriton; species Lissotriton vulgaris. The sequence continues at coordinate 1,071,130,518 of NC_141693.1, forward strand.
CTGTACCTACCGAAGTTTTGGATAATGTCTTACTCTTCGTTACCGCTCCACACCCTCCCTGACAGCAGCCGCCCTTCCTGTAAGGGGTAGACGGGCTTGGGAGCACGCTGAGGAGCTAGCGTGGGGTTAGTGCAGGTCGCAGGGTAAGGCAAGGCAAGGCAAGGCAAGGCGACATGAGATCAGGGCGAGTTCGTGGATGTACCACTAGTAAAGGAGGGACAAACAATCGGTCAAACAAACGAAAAAGATCTCCGAAGGCAGACGAGGGGGCAAGGGAAGATCTAACAAGAAAATCCAGGCAATTAACTCAGAGCGAAGGCTCATTAATTGACATAGCAACCGACAAACTTGATCTTATCTGTGCGAACAGTGAACAACCGGCAAATAGAGAGAAGAGCAGTAAAAAAACTAAATCCAACCTTGCAATGCTCCAACCAAAAATTTTCACAAAATTTCATTTCCTAAAAAACACGGGGGACACATCACCCTCCAACACCAATGAATCTTCAGGCCTTCAGGAACCTATTGAACCTTCCCAGACTTGCCAGTTAGTGTCTGTGCACAATACAGGTTCAGCAACCAACGACAAAAGTCAGAGAAGCCCTATCTCTACAGCCAGAGAATCACTACAAGTGATATCAACCCCTCAGGGAGAGAAAGGTAATTTCACAATGGCTGCTACAACTCAAGGGCCAATATCCGGTACGAAAATCGTTTTAGAACCAAATCTTATTCAAGTGCACAGAGCAATCGACAATAATATAAGCCGGCCTGCACATATTTCACCCAAATGCCTTACAGACCCCTGCAAAACTGCTAGCAATAAACTATGTGAGAGGACGGCATCTGGCAAGGGTAGCGATGCCGACAAACCTCCCCATCGCATTACGAACTGTACGTCAAAAATCCAAGCACCAAACAAAGACCCAACATACCACAACGGGGCAAGTGGAAAAGACACAAAGGAGTGTTGGGAAGAGAATGTCTTAACTCTTGGGGATCCAACCTTAACACATACCGAATGTACAAATGACCACAACAGCACGATGGGGCCAGGAAAGGATGCAGCAGACACACACAGGTCACCAAACTCACCCCTAGATGTGATAGAAATATCCTCATACCTGGGTAAGGAAGAGTGGGAAGACCTCGTAGCAGCATACACCCAAGACAAAAGCAGCAGTGAAACAAGCACGAATATGTCTTTAACGATCATCATAAATGATGCCTCATTGGATCACCCAGTAATGGACATGGGGACTCCAGAGCTGGCCCAAAAAAGCCCCTCGTCTGAGGATAATCTGGTCAATACCTCGAATCAAACAAATCAGGGAGACGCGTGGAATAGCCTGCTCAAAACAACACAACTCCTGGTAGATGCCCTCAACTATCAATCTGACAAAATGGACATTCAACTATCGCTACTTAATACATTGGCTGTATTTGTGGTGGCCATTGACGGGAAGCTGGGCACGCTTAATACGCTTCTTCAGAATAAACCGCCATTGTCGGACCAGGCATCTGGGTCTTATAATGAAGGCTGCGGATGCGGCCCAATAATCGACAAGTTGTCGAGTCTACCAACAATAATGAGCGATTTGTGTACAGAACTTAGAAGAACACCCAAGTGCAGGCAAAGAAACTCCTGTACCAGCCCTGTCGTGGCGGTGATAACCCATCCAATGACCAAAGAAGCGCTGGGGAGCAAGGGACAAAGCAACCCTATTCCAAGGGCCCCCACACCCACAAAACCACCAAGTCCAGCGGCCAGCGATACAGGAAACTCAGAACCTCAATTCCCCGAAAACACGGAAGAAGAAACAACAAATGTAAAAATGAACGCCAAACAAAGACGAGCAAAAAAACGCAAAGGCAGGAAACATAAAATAGATCTGCAACGCAACGGATTCCAACAACTTTTTGGGAACATACCGAACAGGGAACAAAGCGCAGCACACCCTGAGGGAGCCACGTACCCACCAGAATCTGACGAAGTCATCGGCACACCTGAGCCCCCGATCAAGGCAACAACCACCAAAGGGATGGGGGGTAACAACAAAACAAAAACAAATCCAGAACTACATAGCATCTGCACTCAAAAAGAACCCGGAAGAGGAACACAAAACTCATGTCTCCAATACAATGAAACTAGTAACATAACCCCTGCCTCCTGTGCGATACAAGCACAAACAAGCAGTATGCAGCCTAGCTCGGCAGGCCAGCAAATAAAAAATTATGGACCCACCAAGGGAACACAGTTTGGGCTCAATCGAGGACCGGCTATTGTTGAGATAGGCAATCAGCTGCTAGAATGCTTTCCAGCTATGACTATGGAAGGTGTACTGACTACAAGAAGAGAAGCAGACTCGGCTATTATGGGGACATCGGGCCCTACGTGCAATATCTCTAGACCTTGTGAAATTCCCCATCTAGACGGGTCAGTAATAAGGAACGATCACATCTCTGCCCAAGAACTAAGAATAACTACAAGTAATTCAAATGACGTCAAAACCACTGCAGCACGACTAGTAGAGGTTAAGGGACGGCCTGACGAACGATCATATGCTGAACCGTTCGTACCAAATGAACTTTTACTCGGCCAACGGCTAAGAGTCACTGCACCCACCACCAGCCAACTGGAAACAACTTCAACACGACAAGTAGAATTCATGGGACCTAGCCAACCAACAACAAAGAGTGCAACAGCGGGAGAACGAAAAAACTCAACTGGCACTGTCTGGTTTAACCCGGACTACACATCGCAAGGAAGACACGACACTCTCAATAGAGGTAACATCTTAAGGCTGCTATCCCACATTCCATCCTTGACAGAATTAAAAAGCTCTGACCTGGAATCCATTGAATTTGTAGTCGATGAGGCTACAGGCAAAGAAAAAACAAAAGCAACCTGGAGAACCCTGGCAATTTCACAAAAAATAATTGCCGAGGCTGACATCTTTGGAAACTGGGGGATCACAATAGAGCCTTATGTCAAACCAAGGTACCCTGACATACTTGTCCCGGTGGAAAAAGCGGCAGCTCCAGCTATCATGAATACTCTAAAAAACTCGGTCCTCAGAGGAGCGGTAGGACCAGGGAGCAACAAAATCGATCTACACATCAATAGCACTGGAGCCACTGTAGATGAACACACACAAATGTTCGACTTAGGATGGATTGCCAGAACTCTAAATAACAACGAATGACAAATTGGCCACAAGCCAAAGGAAGTCGTATACGGCTCATTAAAAATATGCTCATGGAACATCAATGGCCTGGCTTCCAAAATAACTGACTCAGATTTTATTAATTACATCAGAAAATTTGACATAGTGGCACTCCAAGAGACATGGCTCGCAGACCCCCCCAACCTCCATGGCTACTTACGTTTTCACGCAGCTTCAAGTAGGACGGCTAAATATGGGCATTCCAAAGGCGGCCTAGTAACCTATATACTGGTCACAAGTGTACTGACAGCAACAGAAGATGGACCATCCTCTACAGCCGCACTGGCTGTAAAAATCTGCATGCCACTCAAACAAGGCAATACTGAAACCGATTTCCTTCTAATAAATGCCTACATCAACCCAAGAAGGAAAGGGAAAGCAATTAAAGACCTCTGTAGCCTCATGGAGACACATATAAGGGAAAGATCCATACCAAATGTTGTTCTTACCGGGGACTTTACCCTTAACCTCATGGGCGAGACGCAGGAAGATGAACAACTAATACAAAACGCAACTTGGGACATCCCAACACAAGCAACCTCTCAGTGATCCAAAAAAACCAAGCTAGGTAACAGGACACTAGAAGATCTGGAAAAATTTAATATTAGGGCCCTCAACGGTAGGACCTCTGGAGATAATCCCCCAGTCGCAACCTTTCACTCAACAAAAACGAGCAGTATTCTAGACTATACTTTTATATCATTACCCTTTTTCCAGTTTTTAACATCATACTGGATTGGCTGTAGCGGGGAAAGTGATCACTGTCCCCAAGAAATTATCATCAAGATCATAAAGCCAAACTTTGAGCGATCAAAAGCGCCTAAAGAGTCAATCCAAACCATCAACTTTAAAAAAATCAAATACTCATCAGCAATGGATGGAACGCTAGTGGAAAGGGCAAAACAGCACTTCGAGAGTCACTCTGGGGATAGTGAAATAACAAAATGGGAATATTTTACAAGCACCATGTCTAAGTATGCTACAAGACCCAAGTTTCAGTCACAACTGGAGGACGCAAGTTTCTGCAAATTCTCTAGAGAAGACCAAGGGAAAATAAAGACATAAAGACTCTAATCTACCGCACAATGAGAGAACTCCAGCGGAAACCCATGGATAACGTAAAGCAAAATCATTTACGAGAACTAAAATCAACACAAAAAAAATAAAAATGGGAAGCAAACAAATCAGCTGAGGATAATTTATGGGCGAGACTTCATTCCGATACTAAACGGAACGATGGAGCAAGATTCTGGAAATCAATAAATGCATTCATAAGACCCGCGCATCACGGGGTTTCCTCAAACATCTCGGAGGAAATCTGGGTTAGCTTCCTTGGCACCCATTTTAGTCAGACTGAAGGGAACAAGCAACATTACGAGCCTGACATCTATAAAAAGTATACATCAATTATTGACACAAGGCCCACAGAATGCTTTACTCCAAATGATATTGTGAACTTGTCGAACTTACAAAGCACCATCCAGCACCAAATCAAAAAAGGAAGAAAGGAGGGAGCGCCAGGGCCAAATGGCATACCTACTATTCTCTACAAACAAGATGTGCCAGGCTGGGCAGCAGCCCTGGAACCCCTCTTTCTGGAAATACGACAATTCAACATCATTCCAAGGTCCTGGAGGGGCTCTATCATCTCCCCAATCTATAAGGCAGGAGATAAGGCTGCCCCAAACAACTACCGACTGGTGGCTTTAATTGACAACGAGGCAAAATACTTTGCAGGTACCCTTCTTGAAGAGCTGACAGCCTGGGCTACAGAGAGATCCTAAATCCCTGCCAACCAGACAGGCTTCGCTAAGTCAGTAGGCACGATGACGAACATCCTGAGCATGGGTATGCTCATAGACAAAGCAGAATCTAACAAAATGCCCATCCATTTCTGCTTCATCGACTACAAGGCCGCTTTCGATAACGTAAATCGGAAGCTTTTGTGGTCTAAATTGAACGACTGGGGGATCTCGAGACCCCTGCTGGATCTGCTCATCAACCTGCACACAGAGACCTGGGTACAGATAAAAATAGGGGATGGATCCGCCTTGTCAAGGCCCATACAGACCAATAAGGGCCTAAAGCAAGGCTGCGTCCTGGCCCCCACGCTTTTTAACCTATTCCTAGGTGACCTTGTCCCAATACTAAATGGCTGCAATTCCCACACCCCTAAACTAGGAGGGCTCCAGCTACCTTGTCTACTATACGCAGACGATATCGTCTTAATAAGCCACACTAAGGTAGGACTTCAACATCTTTTAGACGCAACACAAAGGTACTCAAGTAAGAACGATCTTACAATAAATCTGGGGAAAACCCAAACAATAACCATTAGCAGGAAAAAAAGGAAACCAACATCATGGCATTGGAACATGACAAGAATCGAAGAAACTCCAACATACAAATACCTAGGAGTGAAGATCGATAACGGTGGGCAGTTCTCGGTTCAGAGATCAAGCATACGAGGGAAAGGTCTTTCGTTAGCAATTTCGTTGAAGGCGCTAAATCACAAACTCTCCGGCCCATCCCTGTTACCCCTGACGCAAGTAATTCGTGCTAAACTTCTTCCAACAATTACTTACGGGAGTGAGGCACTTAGAGGAAGGGATGCCAAGATCCTTGATAATACTATAACAGCAGTTTACAGAACTATTTTCAGTCTACCCAAGCAAACCTCACCCGCTCAAATCAGGCTCGAATTTGGCATCGACCAACAACTCCTGGCAAGGCAGGGAGCCAACGTGATAGCCTGGGACAAAGTGAGGAAATCAAAACAAGGAACCCTGAATGAACATCTGTGGAAGGAGTTAGAACAGCATCCTTCCTCAGCAGCAGCTAAGTACCTCACGGGCAGCCTGACGAATACAGGTCTAGAACAGCTCTGGAATACTCCAACAAGTCATACAAATTTTAAAAAACTGGTAAAAAAATCAATCAAATTACAATCATGGTTGCAAGATAAGGAAACCCTCTCGAAGAGAACACACGGCTGGTTGACTCTGAATTCGTACACAACTAATGCACAACAGCGCTATCTGGCAGAGGGTTATTCCAAAAGTGTCAAGATGTGCTTTCTAAGGCACAGGTTGGGCCTGCTACCTTGTACTCAAAACCTCCCACGCTGGCTCAAAATCAAAGCTGACCCCCTCTGTCGGCTATGCGGCTTGGCACAGGAGGACATGCTGCATTTGATATGCTCTTGTGAAAAACTACGAGACGAACGGAAACGCTGGCTAAAACATCACTTCAATCTGCAAGGGATCCGCACTAGAAGGGCAGCGGTCCTTGCATGTTTTCATCCTAATGACCCTGGCTTGAACTGCAGCTTTGTAAAATTCCTGAAGGCAGTTGGGAAAAAGATGCCAAAAAACTCAATCCATAACTGCCCCAATCCAACCGACTTGACATAACTTTGCTGACTGTTTCACTGACCTTATGAGCTCATGAGGACACTGAGCAACAACTTACAAATATTAAGTCCAATTACAAGCACATCGGTCATAAGGAAATGTGAACATTTTAAATTTTAAAATCTTGAGTCTTTTAAAACTGTAGTTTTATCCTTTCTGTTCTTAAATCATTTTTACACTGCAATGGTTTTAAGTAACTATGCTAAATAAAGATTACTTACTTACTCCATCACTGCACACCACAGCCTCATCAGAACAACAAAAAAAGCAGCCAATGAAGAATGCATCAATCCCAACACACATAACAGCAAAGAACTTTTTGACATAGTTAAAGAATTCACTAATTCCAGCACAGAGACAGCGACACCCTAGTCTCAATCATTGAGAAAGCCTTCAAAGCCCAACTCTCTGAGTTTGTAGAAATGATCAGGTTTCAGAACTAACCACAGCACTCTCCTTGCCACTACAGATGACATTCACACCCACTGCAACCAAGGAGAACCTGAAGCCCTTATCCTCCTGGACCTCTCACCCGCCTTCAACACCGTCTCCCACCACACCCTCTGCTCAAGACTCCCCGATGCGGGCATCCATGACAAAGCCATAGAATGGATCTACTCCTTCCTCACTGGGAGAATGCAGAGAGTCAGACTTACATTGCTCAACTCAGAACACGCATAGATCAGCTGTGGAGTGCCACAGGGATCCTCCCTGAGCCTCACCCTCTTCAACATCTACTTGGCCCCACTTGCAGCCATTGTCAGAAGCCATGGACTCAACATCGTCTCCTATGCCGATGACACCCAGCTGATTCTCTTCCTCATTGACAAACACACAGCTGCCAAGACCAACTTCAACAACAGGATGAAGGCAATCACCGCATGGATGAAGGACAGCTGCCTCAAGCTTAACTCAGACAATGACAAACCCACAGCTGCCAAGAGCAACTTCCACAACAGCATCAAGGCAGTCACCACATGGATGAAGGACAGCTGCCTCAAGCTTAACTCAGATAACACTGAAGTCTTCATCCTGGGCTACTCCCTCTCCACCTGGGATGATTCGTGGCAGCCCGCTGTGCTCAGAATTCCCCCCAGACCCACTGAGCTTGCAAGAAACCTCAGCATCATCCTGGACTCCTCGTTCTCCATGTACAAACATGCTCTGCCTCCTTTGTAAGCTCTTCAAGTGGATTCCCACTTGGTCCAGGAAAATCATAATTTGCTCCTCAGCAGCCGGCTCGACTGCGGCAATGCTCTCTATGCCGGCATCACACAAAAATTCCCCCAAAAACTGCAGACCATCCAGATCACCAGCCACCTGAGAGACCTTCACTGGCAACAGGCCAACAAAAGAATCCCCTTCAAGCTTCTAATGCATGCCTATAAAACCCTCCACAATGCTGGACCTGCAAACCTCAACCACCGCCTCTCCTGCTACACTCCCACGAGACAGCTTAACGCCCCCAACTGGCCCTGTCAACCATCCCAAAGATCGGCAAGACCACAGCTGGAGAAAGATCCTTCTCCTACATTGCTGCAAAGATCTGGAACTCCCTGCCTCTGTACCTCAGACAATCACCATCACTGCCGCAATTCAGGAAGGACCTTGAAACCTTCATGAGTGAGTGGTCGCGCTTTATAAGATTACCGATTGATTCATTAATGACCTGAGCTAACTATAACTTACACAATCAACTGCTTATGACCTAACATATTTCACTACTCATGACATGGTCAGTGACGTTAGTGATGACATCACTAAAGACATCTCATTTGACATCACTGATGACATCATCATGTGAGTAAGTGTTTATTATGTGAGTGGCTGTGTGACTATATGTATCCTTGTCTGTAGGGGTGTTTGAGTTTCTGTATGGGATATGAATAAGTGGGTGTGTGAATAGCTGTGTGGGTGAGTGAGATTGTGTGTGAGTGACAGCATTGGTGAGTGAGTGGGTGTGTCAGTAGCTGTATGGGAGAGTGAGTAGCAGTGCGATTGACTCACTGGATGGGTAGCTAGTTGTGTAGGGACTGTATAGGTGAGTTAGTGTGTGTCTGCATGGCTGTATGAGTAAGTGACTGGGTGTGTAAGTGGCTGTATGGGTGAGTGAGTGGTTGTTTGAATGGGTGTTTGATTAAGTGAGTTGGTGTGTGAATGGCTGTATTGGAGAGTGAGTGTCTGTGTGTATAGTTGTATGGGTGAGTGAGCGGATGTGTGAGTACTTGTATGGATGTGTGAATGGGTATGTAAGTGATTATGTGGGTGTGTGAGTTAGTGTGTGCGCGCTTGTATGGGTGAGTGAGTGGGTGTATTGAGATGCTGCATGGAAGAGTGAGTGGGTGTGTGAGTGACTGTATAAGTGAATAAGAGGGTATGTAAGTAGCCTTATGGCTGAGTGTGTGGCTGTATGAGTGTCTGTATCAGTTAGTGGCTGGTTGCATCAGTAGCTATATGAATGAGTGAATGGTTGCTTGAGTGACTGTACGAGTGAGTGAGTGAGTGAGTGAGTGAGTGAGTGAGTGAGTGAGTGCGTGAGTGCAAGAGCAGCTCTATAGATGAGTGAGCAGGTATTTGAATACTGGTATGAGTCTGTGAATGGGTATATAAGTGAATGTGTGGGTATGTGAGTTGGAATATAAGAGGTTGTATGGGAGTGTGAGTGGGTGTCTGAGTGGTTCTGTGGATGATGTCATCAGTAATATCATCATTGATGTAATTTGAGATACCATCAGTCATGTCATAAGTGATGTCACTGACCACGTCATGAGTGATGTAATATGTGAGGTCATAACCAGTGCAGTGCAGGAGGAATAAGCTATTGTTAACTCAGGTAACTATAACTGCTGAATTTCATTGGTTTTGTACGAGTGAAATCTGAGCATAACTAGAATGTCCATTTGGTTTTTCAAGTGAATTTCTATAGTTTTATAACTAGTAGTCGTGTTTGCAGAGTGGTGGAGGAAGGGGGCGGGCCTCCGACCAGCTCTAAGGAATCCTGCTGTGTTGGACGTCCTGGAGGTACCAGGAGGGCTTCTGGGCCCCCAATCATTCAAGCTGACTTTATCCCCAACCAGCAGTGCACCAAAAGGCACGTTTGCAGAGTGGTGGAGAATGCGGACATGGCCTTCGAAGACCTCTTAGCAATTCCGCTATGTGGGACTTACTGGAGGTAACAGGAGGGTTTATTGGCCCACCTGGGACATTCTAGATCCACCAGAACTACACCCCCCAACCAGCAGTGCACCAGAAGGCACGTATGCTGATTGGGGTAGAAAGAGGGATAGCCTCCAAAGTCCTTTCAGCAATCGCAGTCTGTGGGACTTAGTGGAGGTAACAGGAGGGCCTGTTGGCACCCAAGGACCCTCAGCATCCAAGATTACTTCGTCCCCCAACCAGCAGTGCACCAGCAGGTGCATTTCCAGAATGCTGAAGAAAGGAGACATGGCCTCTGAAGTCCTCTCAGCAATGATGCTGTGTTAGACTTACTGGAGGAAACAGGAGGGCTTTTTGGCTCCCAAGGACCCTCAGCACCCAAGGGTACTTCATCCCTCAACCAGCAGTGCACTAGGAGGTGCATTTCCAGAATTCTGAAGAAAGGCGACATGGCCTCTGAAGTCCTCTCAGCAATCATGCTGTGTTGGTCTTACTGGAGAAAACAGGAGGACTTGCTGGCCCCCAAGGACCGTTTGGGGCCAAGCGGACTTCGTCCCCCAACCAGCAGTGTGACAGGAAGTGAGTTTACAGAGTGGTGGAGAAAGTGGGCATGGCCTCCCAAGGCATCTCAGAAACCCCATTTGTGGGGCGTACTGGAGTTAACAAGGGGCTTGTTAGCCCCAAGGAGCCTCAGCAGCCAAGGGGACTTCATCCCCCAACCAGAGGTGCATCAGGAGGCGCATTTCGAGAGTGGTGGAGACAAGGGGCTGGCCTCCAGCGACTTTCTGGTCTTTTTTTATTATTAATTTATTTCATTAGGGGAGGTGCCAGGCCTTTTTAGAATGGGGAGTGGAGCCGCACACCCCCCTCTATGAGCTGACTTCCTCCCCAGGGATCCCATCCCCCAGAGCATGGCCTCTCTGTTGGGGATTGTCGGGGGATCCTCAAAGCTCCCAAAATCGCTGCCAGCTCGCTGCCTTCTGGGGAGCCGCCATTGCTTTGAGATCCAGGGAGATGGTAAACATGCAGCTCCCTAGATCTCAAAGCAATTTGTATGTTGCTCTGCTTGTTTGGCAGCAGTCAGGGAAACATACAAATGCTTTGCTTTCAGAAAGCGGGAGCATTTGTGAGCTCTCGCTTGCTGAAAGTGGAGCATTTTGCTGAGGTTTGGTGGGATGCTCCCACCAAGCCAGAGCAAACTGCAATGTCCCAGTGATGGCTTCCCAGGACTTTGCAGGAGCCAGCCCTGGGGATTGGCGGACCCGAGGGCCATGGAAGGCTCCAGAAGGGGTGCCTCATGGCAACCCTCTGATGTTTTCTTTAGCCCCGGAGAAATGGTGACCCCCTGGAAAGGGAGTCCATGATGGACCCCCTTCATTTGTTTGTTATATTTGCCCCAGGGAGGTTACAGTCCCTGGGCCTACGTGGGACCATGTGGACCTCTCTGTATTTCTTTAAATTATTTGCCCTGTGGAGGTAACAGTCCTCAGGGCTGCATGGAGGTCCCGTGCGGGCCCCACATTGTATTAAGTTCATTGAGTTAATGCCCCAGGAGGTGGCAGCCCCCAGGGTCATGTGTTGTTCCGAGGGGGGTCTACCTGGCCCCCCTCCCATGTTTTCTTTAGACCCAGGAGGCAAGGATACGGTCTCTGGAGCTGTGGGGGGCTGCATGGGACCTGGCATCTCTTTAAATTATTTGCCATGTGCAGTCCCCAGGAATGCTGGGGCATCCACGTGTCCCCCACACAATGTGTTTATTTAAAGCCCTGTTGGTGCTGGTGGTCCCCGGGGGTTTGCAACAGGCCCCCTGTATTCTTTTGTTATATTTGCTGCAAGAAGGTGGCAGTCCCTGGGCTTGCAGGGGCAGCTCAGGCTCCCTGCATTTCTTCATTTGCACCAGGGAGGTGGCAGCTACCGGGGTTGCGGGGCTCCACGCGTCCCACAACATTCTTTAAACTTAAAGTCCGGGGAGATGGCGTACCCCAGGGTGTCAGGGGAGTCCATACAGGCCAGCCCCCATTTTTGTTTCTATAGGTCCTAGCTGGTCCTCGCGGCATCAGTTAGCCCCAGGAGGAGGCTGTGCATCCCCCTCCTTTATTACAATGCCCCCTGGGACCTGGCCTACCTGGGGGCCGATTCAAAATGAAGCGCGGAAGCCCATGCTTCTTTTTTTGTTAATTGTTGGTGGGATACGTGCACCCCACAGAAATATTTAGAAATAAATACGCTTTTTCTGGCCCTTGACGCCCCCAAGAGGCCTAAAGGGTCAGGGTATTTCAACCTTGCCCCTGTTTTTTTATTTCTTTCACATTTTTTCTGGGACTCGGCTTGAAGCTGAGTCCCAAATGGCTGCCAACACTTACTGGTTGAAGTGTTGGCAGCCAATGGAGTGTGTTGAACTCAGCCTGCAGTGGTTCTTCCAGCTGCTGACAGGTACTGCAGTGATTTCTTTGGCCACAGGGGCCTGTGCATTGAGATATTCTCCAAGTCGGCAGTGCTGTGTTGAGAAATGCAGTTGCAAGAAGGGCCAAGTGTTGCTTTTGTAGGTTTCTTCAATTCTGTGAAGTCCTTTGCAGCAGGATCAACCTCCAACGGCCCTGAACTGGCTTTAGCACCACAAGGCAGGTCAGAACTCCCGACACTGGAGTTCAAGGATGCTGCAGGTGAAGTCTTTGTGTCCCTGAGACTTCTTAACAGGAGGAAAGCTCTACTTCAAGCCCTTGGAGAATCTTGTTTATCAAGATACCAGAGTAAGGCAAAAGTCCAGTCCTTGCCAGTGCACATAGACAGGAGCAGCAACTGCATGCCAACCCAGCAAAGCAACTCACAGCAAAGGGTCAGTAGTCCTCCTGGCAACTCTTCAGTTCTTTTCTTGGCACGGTCCTCTTAGTCCAGACTTAATTTTTTCATTTGAAGTCTTTGTAAGTCTCTCTTGCTCAGTAAAACCAGTTCTATACTCCCTGGTCCAGCCATAGCACAGGGGGTTGAGATATGATTGTGCCAGGCAGCCACAGCCTATTCAGGTTTTATTGACAACTCCTACCACCACTCTAGCCCAGGAATACCCATCAGCATAAGCAGGGCACACCTCAGCTACTTTTGTGTGAGTGTCTCGAGTGAATGCCAAAAAAGACCCTGTCAGTCTAAACCAGATGTTGATTCTGCAGGCAGGTAGAAGCACAGGATGTTTAAACAAGAAAATGCTCTTTTTTAAAAGTGGCATTTTCAAAAACACAATTTAAAAACTTCCTTTCCTAAAAGATGTGTTATGAAATTCTGAGCTCAGGCACCCCAAACTCTAAATCTTTAGCTGCTCCCAATTTTAAATGACACTTGTACAATGCAACAAGGCAGCTCCAATGATAGCCTATAGGAGAGCTAATCCTTTCAACAGTGAGAAAACTAAATTCACCATATTGCATTATCAGGACATCTAAAACACATTAGTACATGTCCTACCTTCCAAATACACTGCACCATGCCTATGGGGCACACGTTGCACCTACCTTAGGGGTGCCTTACATGGAAGGAAAGGGAAGTTTAGGACCTGGCAAGTGGGCACACCTGCCAGGTCTATATGGCAGTTAAATAGTGCGCATGTAGACACTGCAGTGGCAGGTCTGAGACACATTTGAAGAGCTACTTGTGTGGGTGGCACAATAAGTGCTGCAGACTCACTAGTAGCATTTAGTTACAGGCCCTGGGCAGACAAAGTACATTTTACTAGGGACTTAGCAGTAATGCAAATATGCCAGCTATGGAGCAGCAATCCAAATTACAATTTAAACAAGGAGCACTTGCACTGTGGTACTGACTAGCAGTGAAAAAGTGCCCAGAGTACCTAACCAGCAAAAACAAAATCCAGCACAAAGTCAAATAATATAGGAGGTAGAGGCAAAAAGACAAGGGAAACAACGTCAAGGATGACACATATATATATATATAAATTTCTCTAAACTTCATTAACTTCAATGATTGTGATGTCATCAAAGATCTTATGACTGCACTTCATGTGGAGTCATGAAGTCATAGTGGGAGTGATATCACTTCTGCTGCCCCAGACATTTTAGTGAAGGATTAGCACTAGGGAAAATACTGTAAACAAAAATGTTTGAAAGGGCCATTTTTGTATATCATTCTCTATTGCAAACATCAAAGATTGAAGATTGGGTGCAGAAAAATGACAAGCTGTAGATGACCTAGTGGTTGTTGAGCTCTTCCTGACCGTATCTCTCAGAATAGGGTTGCTTGTCTTATATAGATGGATATATTCCAGAACATTCTAATGTGAAATGAAAGAAACAATGAAATAACAGAGGGCGAGGTAGTAAGTTGTGGTATTCCATGAATCTGTGCTCCGGGAAATAGTGAAGTAAATTCGTTTGTTGCGGGATGACGCCATAGTTACTGGCACCATGCTGTTAGCTAAGTATCACTGACAGCAAAGGACACTGGGTCACAAAGGCAGCAGAAACAAAAAGAGCTAACTTATAATTTTAGCACAGACAAAGTTTGCATGGGTTTATATGCAAGCACTGTTAAGACGCCAGTTTCTGTGTCACGACATTGGGTTGATATTGCGCTATGAAGTTTGTTGTACGAAAATCAACCCTTGGAAATGAAACAAATATGACTTTTACTAAGGAGTGAATTTAACAAAACCGTGAAGCATCGCCACTAAATGTACAAATCAGATGACTGACTAGCATGAGCAGCGGGCACCAAAACATGGGCGTCCATCTGAAGATAACTGGGCCGCACAGGAGTAACTCCACTATTTTGGTGAGATAAGGAAGGTGGTACAAACTCATGGCAATGATTGAGCCCTAAAGATGGAGTCGAATGACCCAGGAAAGCAACAGTAGCTACAACCATCATGGTATCAGCAGCATAGGAGTGTGCCAGCACAGTACAACAATGACCTTCCAGCCCCAACAGCCTGGGCTGGAAGCCAGTCACAAGCAGTACACACGGCAGAGGGTGAGTCTGCAGGGCGATTGTCAACCTCCGGCCTGGGAGGCCAGGGTACCATGGAGCCTGTATACAATGCTAATGTAGAGGTTGTGTTGCTATGTAATGTGGTGATATTCTCGACGCCTCAGGGAAATACTAACCCTGTGAGAAAGTCGTTCCCACCACCGTGTAAGTAGCCATGGCCAGCCGCGGCCCGTGGAGGAAGTTCTGTGGGGCAGAAAGGTAGAGCAGGGGAGGGGCAGGGTGGGGGGTGCTAAACATTGGAATATGGGTAATGTGGGGTAAGTAAACAATTTAATAAATACATCAAATTTCGGAGCACGCCCCTCCCGCCTAATTCAAACATGGTTAGTGATTCAGCTGTGCAAGTGCCCTGGTAGTCATCTGTGCCAGTATCGGGGGCAGCACCAGCATTGATGACTGACAGGATAGTGGTGGGTGAGGGGGCCTAACATAATAGCTGTGCAGGATTGGGTCCAACCTGGGACAACTGCAGCCCCTGCGTGCGGAAGCATGGTATATGCTTTATTCAAATCCAGCCCTTTCCTCTACGGCACGGCCACACCCACTATACCCGCCCCATCAGCAATATCATTGCACATACCTGTGGAGACTAGGGGAAGGAACCAAAAGGGGGAGATTTGTGACCTATTTGATTTAACAAATGTGGGTGTCGTCCATGGGAAGGGAAAATCGGGGGGAAAGGCTCAGCAGAAACCAAAGAGGGTATGGATGGAGTGGTCCGTGAAAAACTGGGTGACACGCTTCTTGATATAAACAAAAATCCTCACAGAGGAGATCTTACTCCTTAGCAACACAATTATCAGGGCATATATGATTGATACACAGTGCGACCTCCGAATTCCAGGGTAGGGCTTGGTTACAGTATGATGCTAAATTCAGACGAATAAAGGAGATCAGATCTAAGGTAGTGTGGAACCAGAAGGGGATCGATATTTGGCATGCAGAATTCAACATGGTGGTACCCGCAAGAGAGGTACCTCAGCTCTTTTGGGCAGAGAGAGATGTTGGGAACAAGAAGTGGTGCTGCTGCCAGTAAAATAAGAAGGAATGCCTTAGAGGGGCTTCATGTAAGTTCAAGAACTTATACTCATTTTGTGGAGCCCAGGGTCATCCAGAAACTAAGGGGCCCATTAGGATGTCGGGCGGATTGCCCCCGCCAGGCTGGCAGTAGCTACCACCAGCCTGGCGGGGGCAATCCACCAGACATCCTTCCCTTAATCCCCCCGCCATATTACAATCGTGGGGGTCCGCAGCGGAGTAAAACACCGCCCGCCACTTTTCCGCTCCGGTCGCCTTGCGGCCGGGGCGGAAAAGGAATAATATGGTGGCGGTGTCTATTAGACACCGCCAGCCATATTATGAAGTGCTTTAGGCAATGTGAACAAAACAGTGAAGAGAAGGGTCCAAGGGGATGTTTACCGACCGGCCACAGCTACAACCCCCAAGTACAATACTTATAGCAAATACAAAGTCAAACAAGCACACTCTATCGACTAGACATGTAACTGACTTAGGAGAATAATGACACTAGATTAGCTGGTTACTTTCCGTTTGTGAAAAATACCCATCAGTTTACGACCGATACCGCCCTTGTCATCATCTGGGATCCTTCTCACCAGGAAGGGTAATAGCTCGTGCCCATTCAAACATTGATTTAGGGGCAGGCTCGTGAATAATCTGAGCACTCGGACATTAACTGTTCTAGAAGAGAAAGTGCTGAACAGGGGACTAGGCTTTGTTGGTACAAACTCTGGGAACCCTTTTCTCACACAAATTGAAATGGTAAAATTCATTAGAAAAATTTGACTACACTTCCTCTTTGCTAAAAAGGATAATGATGAATCTGATCATAATGTCATTGACAATAACACTGGACTCAAGAGACCCTCGACTTTTAATCCACCTGCGACGGGACTTCCAGCTAAGGTCTTGACCTTTGAAGAAGCCGTTGAATATGACATCAAGTGACTCTATCAAGAGAACCACAAACCATTTGTCAACTTTCCCAAGAGAGAACAGGATGCCCTCAGGAGCCTCACCAGTGATGACTCCGTAACCATAAAACCAGCTGACAAGGGTGGAACAATAGTTCTAATGGACACCAGTAGTTACCGGGAGGAATGCCTGAGACAACTAAATGATATTAGATCTTATCAACCACTCGCTGTGGATCCTACAGAGAGGCTCTCTAAAACCATAGGCAATATCGTAGAAGAGGCATTGTCTGAAGGCTGGGTGACAACTAATGAAGCACAATATTTATGTGCTGGACATCCCACCATGCCGTACTTTTATGTGCTCCCTAAAGTGCACAAAACACAACGACCACCACCAGAACGCCCTATAATATCAGGGATAGGCTCTCTCTTAGAACCACTTTCCACCTTCGTGGATTTCTTCCTAAGACCAATGGTGAGAGAGATGCCAACGCTCCTGCAGGACACCAAAGACGTCCTTAGGATTTTTCCAGAAATCAAATTTGACATTGACACTGATCTGATAGTGTCGTTCGATGTAGTCTCTTTATGCATCCATTCCACAAAACCAGACTCTAGATGTCATAGAAAATCTCTTGTTAGCAAGAGAACTGAATTCCATCACCCCAGTGTCTCTGATCATGAGTCTTGCCAGCCTGGCGATGAAATATAATTTCTTTCAATTTGAGGACACCCTATTCTTGCAAACACCTGGGACCAGTATGGGGAGGGTTTTTGCCCGCAGCCTGTCTAACCTTTACGTGCATAAATTTGAACAGGACCACATACTCACACCCACCAACCCACATTACAGCTCCTTACGTCTTTGGAAACGCTACATTGACAATATTTTGGTGGTGTGGCTGGAGACGGAGGAAAATCTTGTCAAGTTCCACGAGTGGCTGAATGATAGAAATGATTTCTTACGATTCACAGTTGAATCTAACAAACACCACATGGCGTTTCTCGATCTACTCATTTCAGTTACTCCCAAGGGTTTGCAATCAGAACTTTATTGCACACCCATGGCCCGTAACTCTTTATTGAGTTATGACAGCTGCCATCCCAAGGCATTGAGGGACAGTCTGCTCTATGGGCAATTTTTGAGGCTACAACGGAACTGTTCCACCAAAGATACATTTCAAAACCATGCAGAAACCCTGGAGAAACATCTAGTGGCTAGAAGATACCCTAAGCATCTGGTGCGTCGGTCTAAGAAGAGAGCCTCCAATAACAACCGGGAAGCACTGTTAGAGCCAGCAGTCCCAAAAGAGAAGCAGAATCACATTACATGCGTCAATACGTTCTGTACACGTTCAAAAAGCATACAAAAGATTGTGAGAAAACATTGGGCCATCCTCAATACTGGTAATGACAACTTGCCAATGCCATTGTTCGCTTTCAAGCGTGGTCAGAACTTGAAAGACCAGTTATTACATACTAGACCCAAGACCAGCCTTCCCCGTGCAGTGGGTACCTTTTGGGATCTGCCAGCCATAGAGGGACATTATCCATGTGGAAGCTGTGCTGCTTGCCCACAAACCTCTAAGTCTACAAGCATTGATGTAGGGAGTGACCGCCCTTGGCAGCAGAGACGCTTCACAAATTGTAACAGCATCAACCTGATATATCTAATAACCTGTCCGTGTCACCTAAAATATGTGGGTTTGACAACTAGAAAAATGAAGACTCGCATTTCCGAGCATAAGAGCACCATTGGATGCCGGAAACAGGCTACTCGTTTGACTAACCACTTTCTGGAAGTAGACCATGCACCCACCTGTTGTATTTCTATCTAGGACCCTAATTCGATATTCGTGATTCATGCCCTTATGTGGTTATAATTAATAATATCCTTATAAAGGCATAAGAATCATATCCATATTTAGTAATAGCCCATGCAGTCCAAAACACGGCAAGGCTACTCCCATAGACTCCTAGAAAGCACAACGCGTTCTTTAAACAAACCAAGCCTCCAGCAGCCTGGGAAAACCCCCTGCTTTTGTTTTGATTTGCACAAGAACTCCTGGAGTCCAGAAAGAACTGTTAGTTCTTAGTGACATCTTATGTCGAACCTTACGCCAAACCCGGCACCTTTCAGGTATAAATATACCAACTTTGCCTTAAGCAAACACACGGTGGTTTGGAGCAGAGCGGCTATATACTTATCCGAAGCCCAGCTGATGCGAGAGCCAGAGGAAGCCGCCCCTCCCCTTGACGCACTGAGAGAGACGCTGTCTTTTGCTCCAGCCTAGAAAATCCAGCTCCGGTGTTCCCAAGTTACCCTCGCAGGTTGCTGGGAGATTGAGTCCCGAGAAGCGAGATACAAGACCTCCTTCATTCTATAACCAAGGTACGGAGCTGATTGAAACCTTAGAGAGAATTCTTGATTCCGATACTTGGCAAATAACTTAACTTTAACTTAAAGCTGCTACTTACTTACTCCTTCCCACGTATTAGGCTTAGGTCAGGTACACCGGGGTAGGCGTATCTTAGAAGCACCAGTTGAGTTTGTTAGTCAATGTTTTTATGTATGCAAATATGTTATCCGTTTTTGAGTATCATATGGCTAAGAAACCATATCAATGCTTTTACAGTATTATTTCATAATACTCCTTTTACTGTACGCACTTTACTTTACAATAAGTATTGCAATTGTACCAATTCATTTCTCTTGCATGAGAAAGAAGACTGCTCAATAAAATAACATCTTTTATTGAAAACGCCCGTCTCTCTATTTCTCTGCAATCTGGTGGAACTTAGCATACAGGACTGACTGAGTGAAATAGTTGTCTATTGTTTTCACACGACTCTGGAGATACACTCTTTATTCCGGGGGAGCAAAGTTGTCATGTTTTATGGTTGTCAGAAGCTAATCCCTTCTTGTCTAAATCAGGACGGGTAACCCTTTCCTGAACATTCGAGAAAGTTTCTAGTGACCTCTGAGCTAGTAGGCAAAACTAATTAAGTCTAACATAGTCAGTAGAGACCTAGATGACCTCAGTCCAACGTCTACACTGCTGTTTATGTTATTCCAAAGCGCAGAGCCTATTGGGAATATTGGAACTACACTACATGGTGCCCAATGTTTGGTAAAGCAATAATCTAATGCAAGACACTAGAGTAACTCAGTCGTGCTTTTCACACAGACCCCTTTCTCCCGTAAAAACTCCAATAGACGTCTGGAGTGGGTGAAAGGTTAATATCCGCCTGAACTTAGTAGGATGAGAATCCTATGTATTAGCTCTTGGTTTAGTCAACGTTGAAGGATACAGTGTTCCAAAATATTGTGCACCTAATCTTTGTCTCCTTGAAACTTGATCTGCAACAAAACTTTCTGTCAGTAAAATGGGAGAAAGTGAAGAAGAAAGAGATAGAGAAGCATTAGCAGCTCAACTCCTAGCGGATGACACAACCATCCAAGAAAATGATCCGAATGCTATACTCATTCTGGTCAACAAAAGAAGAACTATAACTCTTAAACTTATAAAAAATGAACTATCACCAAGAGGTGGTACAGTCATATTCGTGATAGAGGCACATGAGTTTTGGCAGACAGAGGTATTCTATGCATGGATACATTTTCCAGCAGCACAAGCCGTGACAAAAGACTTCCACTATTACAAAATAGAGGAACCTCCGGATATATACACTTCTTTCGTGGACATTGAAATCCCACTAACATACCAAGAGCAGCTGCTCTGGTTTAAAGGCGCCCTAAAACATCTAAATCACATCACCAGGCACGGTCCACTAGGTAGACCAGGAGCCACGTGGTTGGTTCTAGCCAGCTACGCAACACACCTGGACAATGAAACCATGTCAAGCTAAGAACTCCTAGTTAACCTAAAAGAATTAACAAAGGCATATAGAGGATTAGTTCAATTGGCAAGGGACGATATAGAGTACCTCCAGAAGTTGAAGGAAACAGATATAACAGACCAACCATTTGAACTTGCCAGAATCGTAGAAAAATCCTATGAAGAGCTAGGAAGAGAAAGTCTGGGCGGGAAACCGGTAAAACTCCAATTAACTGAAAATCCTAAAAAACAATTTATTAAAAATAATCTAAATAATCCAAAAAAGGGTTGGGAGGTTAACATACAATCCACTCCCAAGGAAAAACGTTTCCAGTCCAGAGGAAGATCTCCTCAACGGAGAGAAAGATCTCCTGACGGAGGAGACAAGTCTCCCCAAAGGGAACCCTCTGAAAAGAGATATAATCTCAGAGATAGGGATAAATTGAGAAAACCTGATAGATATCAAGATATTGATACACGTCCCTCTCGTTCCTTCTCACTAAATCTTTCTCGATCTTCCTCATAGAAATCGGAAAGAAGAGGACGGTCAGAACACAGGGAAGAGCACGTCAAGTCCAAAGACAAAGAACCTGCTCATCAAAGTAATAAATCACAATTTCCGAGAAAGAAGGTAGCAAGTATTAAAATTAAACATGCCGAGGATTCTGAGGACACAATTGAAAAACGGAGAGTGGGCCCAGACAATGCTAGACAGCGCAGCAGAAGTGACAATAGCTCGCAAGGTCCTAATGAATCTTCTGGAGACAGTGGACACGAATGAATACATTCAAGTGGAAACTGCAGACACACGAGTCAGTGTGCCCCATAAACTATATGAAATAACATTACTCATAGAGGGAGATAAAACAAGGAAAATAAAAGGTCTCTTTTGGGAGAAACTTTCTAAAGGCTATGACATCCTTCTAGCAGAAAAAAGACTGGCCACCAGGGTTTGTCAGGGAATGCCCTCATGGCGAAGAAATGATTATGCCTGCCTTCTGAAATCATATTCCGATTCACAAAAAATACACATTGGCAAGAAAATGGGCAGTGGCACAAGCCCCTGCATTATACAAAAATCATGTAGGATGGGATGAGGACTCTCCTCCTCACAAAATCCAGGTAAAAAAATCAACCTACTGCACAAAGGCAGTACCCGGTTAGACAAGAAGCTAAAAAGCAAGTCAGGGATATCTTAGATCAACTTGAATATCAAGGGGTGATTGAAACATGCACCTCACAAATGAACAATCCTTTGTTTCCTGTCTCCAAGCCAGACGATTCATATCACCTAGTTTTGGACTACAGACACCTAAACTCCTGCTGTAAAACATTTGCAGTACAAAACTCACACAGTGCAGCACTAATGAATAACATTGTGCGCAAAAAATATAAAACAACATTAGATATCTGTAATGGATTCTTCTGTCAAAACATTGCAGCCGAAAGCAGGTATTTAACCGCTTTCTCAATAATGGGGTCGCAAAAATGTTTTTGCCGACTCCCACAGGGATTCAAGAATAGCCCAGGATTATTCTCAGCAAGTGTAACAGAGTTACTACAAATATATGATGATGAGGCATTATCATATGTCGATGACATCTATCTTACAGACGATGACCTGGAGACTCACTTAAAGAGAGTGAACGCCATAATACTTGGGTTCGCATCAGAGGGTTACAAATTCAACTTTAAAAAGTCAAGAATTGCCCATCTAACAGTCCTATTTTTAGGATATGAATTATCAAGTGAAGGCAAAAGCCTGGCAGACAACTTCCTAGAGAAGTGTGCAGTACTCCACGCACCAAAAACGCTGAAAAATTTACAATCAATACTAGGCTTCCTGAATTTCGGTAGGACATACATTTTAAATTATGCGGAGAGGGTTAAACCTCTCTATGAATTAATAAAACCTGATTTCAAACCAATACATTGGACTCAAAAACACACAGAAATTTTGAGATCATTGCAAACAGACATGTTAACTAAAACAAAATTGCAAACTCGCGACAACGTACGCAACCTTGTAAACTGAGTCATCCCAGGAAGATGCGGATTCACGTACCTGACCTCTAATGAGGGAGAAACGGTACCTATTGCATACAAATCACATTTGTACACTAAAGCTGAAATGAAATTCAGTTCTACAGAAAAAATTCTGACAGCCGTTCAAACTGCTGTAGCAGGAGAAAGATCCCTAGCCCAAGGCAAAAGAATAACTGTTTATACAGCAGAATCAGCCCTTGAGGCATTAACAAGTCCACGCAATCTAAATACAGTTGCATTAGATCCAAAATGGATACAATGTGAAAATTCTCTTGCTACAGAAGACCTGAAATACTATTTTGATCCGAAACTGAAAAACTAGATGATCTAGAATACAAACAAGAATATTCTCTGTCAATCAAAATTCTGTCTCTCGAACATTATACCTGTATAATCTATATGGACAGATTTGCACACCATTACGATGTAGAGAAAAAATCCTACAATACAGCGTGCACGATTGTTAAAGGTCGCTGGCGCTCTGGTAAATTCAAACCAATGATTTCCAAAACTGAATCACTCAGAAACTGTTCAGCTCAGCGAGCTGAAATAAGAACTTTAAAGATGGCGCTTGAAAATGCCGATCGCGAATTCCCCATAATAGTGTGCGATGCACATTACTGCGTCAAGTCATACAACAATGACATGCAGATATGGAGCGAAAACGGTTACAAAGAAGACACAGGTGCCACAATAAAGCATAAAAAGCTTTGGGAACAAGTAGTTCTTTTAAAGAAAGAACTACAAAAGACTCACGTGATACATACACTGAGTCATCAACCTGATGGCATTCACGTTGCAGGGAATTCACTGGCTAACAGAGCCACAGCGGAAGCGGTTCAACCGGCTTCCGTAGCCACAAAAAAGCGTTCAGAAAAACACATAGATGGAGAAACCATGCTGGCGGTAAAAGCCTCATTAAAAGGCGATTATGCAGCATTACCTCTCAACTAGCCACTCAGTAATACATACATAATTGATGCAAACTCCGTTCCTTTTGCTCAAATCCCTGGAGTGGGGGATAGAGTAATTCCAAACATGAACCGGAGGGTTTTCTTGATTGAAGACGCACACATGGGACTGGGTCCGAGGCACCAACAGATCTTGAAATCTCAAATAGAATTACAATCAGAATACTGGTGGCCGGGAATGAGCTTGCAAATTTACAAGTTTGCAATGGATTGTCCAGACTGCAACAGAGAATGCAGTTGTGAACCGGACCAAACTATTCCCAGGACACCTTTATTAGAAAGCATCAGGCGACCTATAATGCAGAAATCCAGCCAGAGAAATGCGTCCCCATAATTATTAAGACAAAATTAACTTAAAAATGTAGACCACCGGCGCTCGGCTGACGCCAGAACTGTTATAAAAGATGTGTGAATCTTTATCGGCACATACGCAATTGGCATGCTACATTCTGATCAGGGTCCTGCGTTTAGCTCTCGAGCTTACAAAGAGGCCATGACCAGCATGGGCATCGCATTACGGTACTCTTTTTCCTTCCATCTTGAGGGAAATGCGGTAGTGGAAAGAAAAAACTGTGACATAAAGCAATCTATAACGGCAAGGGTATTAGGTTTGGGTGATTGATGGGTCAAACATTTAATAAGTGTCCAAAGTAGTCTTAATAACATGCCAAGAAATTCTCTAAAAATGTTCAGTCCGTATGAACTTTTGTTTGGTACTAGAATGACTATCCAGGATCTGGATCGTCAGTCTGCAGTGGTAGAAGAAAACACTTTTCATTTCAAAGATCGTTGGGCTATTTTACAGGAGTTTAATGAAACCAGAAAGAGTCTAAGTAACACAAAATCTAAGCCAACAACCAATGAAGAACCAGCTGTCCCAGCAAAACCTGTCTGGATTCCAAAGATTGGGGATCTGGTCAGAGAGAAGATCGCCGTAAAGAAGGAATTTGGGCCTTCTTACAGAAAAGCAGTACCTGTCTTAACTGTCAGCGGAACAAGATCAGCCACTTGCTGGTAAAAAGAAAAACAGAATTGTTTCCATCGACCTGGTGAAACCACAAACATGTGGCCGATAATAAATAGCAGGCCCAGTGGACTACCAAGAAATAGCAGAAGACCAAACGTTGCTACAATCCAAGAGGTTCAAACTTAGAGACTAATTACATTCGATAAATGTGCAGTAAATAACAAGGGACTATGCAACAAAGCCATGGAACTTGTGCCTCTTGAAACCCAAATTGCAACAATTTGTGACGATACACCAATCTACAACGATGTAGAATCAGAATGTACAAACATAACAAAGGAAAATGGAAAGATCAATGCAAATCCGGAAGCAATCCCACCAATTGACAGAACAGCATCTGGCTATTTTATCAACTTTGATGACTTTTCCGATGATCCAAGTGAACATGGAGATAAGCCAGCAACAAAACCTTTCAAAGAAAAAATTACCGAGCTTTTTCACGAACTAAAAGAAACATATCTGATTTCACCATGGATTGAATTTTGGACTGTGTTAGGTGTACTTTTCCTCCTGCTTTGGTTTATCATGGTTTTATGCTTGGGATTGATTCATTGATGGAAAATATAGTACAATGGACACAGCAAGTCAGAACATCAACTTGGTCCTAAAGTCTCATAGATCCTCTCACATCGAGAAAAGAGAACTATCATCAGTGAACATCACAGCCAATCCAATACCTGGTGGTATAGCATGGGACAAAACTTACTATGATATTTATGGCCCGATTGAGCTCTTGAAGTATCTACACCAGTTTAAGGTTTCCTTAAGTGACTTTGTGATACCAAGTTCTTTTTCTGATGATTGGGACTTTGAAAATATTAATAATATGATGTCAGATTTGGTAATGTCAGCTAAATTCACAGAACATGATTATTTACCGGGTTCATCAAATTATGAGGAATTATACTGTTACAATCACTATGGTCATCACTATTTGCATAAATCTGCGCAACCTAGAAATGTTTTTAATTACAATCAATGGGAACATTGTCCAACTCCGCCAGTAGGCAGCTCGAAGACATTCTATGAGAAATGTCCATACTTCTCAGGGTTCAACGATAGTGATCCAGAAACGTTTTATTTTAAAATGTTAAACAAAACAGGAATGAAAACAATGTTGACAAATACTAAATTGATTTATTCTGAGACATTTTATGACAAAATGTCTACATTTGGTTTTGAATTTTGGAAAAATAACATTGAAACAAAAACCATCTGGGGTACAAAAGACTGGCAGGTACAAGGTCTAGAAGCATTATTTAGAGCCAGCATGATCCCAAAACAAATAATATTCCTGAATGAAATGAAATGAAATGAATGAAACTTATATAGCACACAACTTACCCTGGGGCATCTCAGCGCTTGCTTAGGGAACCCGTCCTGGTATTCCCCTGTGAGATAACCCTAGCAGGGTATCCACAAGGTGAAAGCCAGGCATCCCACCGCGAGGGGCCCTTGTGGAGATTTAGCAAGCTATTGCCCAGAGCCGCAGAGTGTGAACCCGTGAGTTGAGAAGGCACCGGAGCGAGAATTAACGAGTCCGTGGAATTTTTGAGCCCAAGACCTGCCGAGGCGGGGACATGAACCCTGGTCCCGGGCCAAACTCAAGCTCCAGGTCTGCCACCTCTAACCCCTAAGCCACACTTCTCCACTGAATGATACCATTCAACAAACTACTTGTCATGGTTTCGCTAAGACAATAGACTTAAATAAACTGTCTATTGCAAAGCCCAACCCTGATAGCAATAGCACTACAGATGTGGAAATAGAAGTATCCCATATTTTTCACCAAAACAGAACAAATCCTGATTGGAAAAAATGGTTGATCTGGCCCACGGACACAAACAACAGTCAAGATAGATTCCTGAACAAAAGACAGGGATTCAAAATAGACAACATCCAGAGATAGTTATAACATACAGTGTAGGGAAATTATGCCTTGAATGGCTATAGAAATCCACACTGGCTGAAATGAAGCAACACTTGACTTTACTTAAAGAAGGTGCTGACTTGCGAGATTTCATAATGGGACCTCGCAAACAGCATCAAAAACGTTTCATAGCGGCCGGTATATACGCTGGATACAACAAAGCTTGGAAAGTAATGCAAATTGAGACAGCAGAAAAAATACGAGAAATTGATCGAATAAATTTGGAAAAATCACTTTCTGTTGTGGACAATGGGTTAATGACTGTGTCTTCCAGAATATATTCACTGGACAGTATTGTGTCATCTGCCTTTGATATAATAGAGCAATACTTACTAATGTTACAACATGGTCAGTCCCAATTGCGTTCTATTGTACAGCTTGGCTGGACGTTGCAAAACCTACGTTCAGGCTACGTGCCATGGCGTCTAATCAACGTAACGTCATTATTTTCTATCTTTAACCTTACTTATAAACAAATCAGTTTGGCAAAAAAAGGAGCAGATTATACGATTATGAGCATTGAAAAACTTGAGAGATTACCATTGACAATGTCAGGGAGACCTGTCATTGAATGGATAATACACGGAACAATTACAATTCCGATAACAACTTTCCAGTTTAAATATTGCCAAGAATATATACCAGCAGGCCAGTATGAAAGGTTGGGTAAAGGATACATCAAATCAACCTGGGATTTACCTTACACACACAAATGTTATAGTGAAGGGAAAAAGGAGGTATTCTTTAGTGGCAATAATTGCAAAAAATCACTAGGCGGTACACTTTTGTGTCAAGGTATTAACTTGCATGGAGCCTGCGAAGGGTCTTCAAATAACCTTTCATGTCACCTGCAAGGCACTCCTGCAAAACAGATAGAGCCATTCTTCAGACAACTCTCCAACCAAAGCTTCGTTTTAATAAATGACCACAGCTGTTGTGGAATGGTGCCAGGAGAATGTTATCTCGTTACTGTTACTTCCAGGGTCGTTTGCTGTATGCAAGTATTGTATCCAAAGAGCAATCCAGACATGGAGGCGGCAATATGGCCTTATTCTTCTATTCGAATTGATACTTTAAGCAGAATGAAGTCTATTCTTTTATAGACTACTGTGCCTCTGACGTCGTCCAAAGAAACGTATGATCTGCAAGTTGCAAGGACAACATCAGAGATACATACCCTTTTATCGACAAATTGCCCCGTGCATTTCATAGAAATGTTAAGCCAAATTTTAAACATGTCTGATACCAGTTGCATCGCACATGTGTTTAAGACAATTTTTTTGGGACTGTTAGCACACTTTGAAACAGTTCTGGGCATCTTCCCGAATTTTGTCCATTCTGTCTTTGGCGGCCTACCCTTAATTTGGGGACTCGTAGCAGGAATTTTATTTTTGTTCCTTCTGCTCCGATATGGCAAGCCAATCCACAGACAAGACTCCAGCAACGATGGAAGAAACGATCCTAGTAATACGATACCGAGACCGTATCACTAAGGTCCTCGGATTGGCCCAGCTAAGAGATCTGAGTACAACCTGGTTTCTTTCATTCAGACCTATCTGGTAAGATCGCATCTTATCTGTGCTTCGATGTCTGCTATGCGGAGAAGAATGCGTGTTGTACTTTGTCTTACACTACCATCAGCAATACCAATGGATATCGACGCTTTGCTTTGTCCTGTAACCCTGTAACGACTCATGCAACGTGTTGCCCCCAGCGGCTACCTATTCTGATGACGGTATTCGTTGAGACTTCACCATTATGAGTAGGTGGCGGTGAAGTACGAGAGGAAAGCAGCACCAAACAGGTACAACCTTCTATGAGCATTGCTGATCCAAAAAAATCGATGATAGCAATCACGCTCCAAACTGCACAGTTACAGTATTTTCGAACTTGGTCAAACTTTCACCTGATGTTGTTGACCAATTTTTTGCAAGCCTGTCTGATATGATGTTCTCCCCTGAACAACGAGAATAACTTTTTTAAACAACAAGCACACAGTGTTCCCTGAACTCTGAATTCGGCCTTCAGTTTTGTTAAACAATGCTACTGAAAACATTGGGGACTATTTTTTTTCTCCCTTCCCCTGAAAGCAAAATTTTTTTTCTTTCACTTCAAAAACATTTACTATTTTTCTGGCACATGGTACTCTGCTTAAAGTAGAACTATTCTTAGAGAACAGAGCTTCTATTAATAGAGACGTTAGAGAAAATATTTACCTCAGCCTCTAACACATGTACAATATCGTATAAATATGTGATGAAGTGGTGTCAACCTTCTTTTCTGCAAGCAGAGCCATTTCATGTGTAATTTTGCAATTCATTCAGCTGATATATATATGCATTTAACTGAATGATACCCCTGCTTGAAAAGCGTACAGTACCAATAATCAATTTCGTGTATAAACCATACACCATTTCAAATGCAATTTATGTATTTTGGAGTGGGTTGGAAAACACACATGCATCGTTATATGTTTATATTGCTTATTATTTAGTAATGATGGACATTAATACGTGGAGTGGGTGTTGTATTTCTATCTAGGACCCTAATTCGATATTCCCGATTCATGCCCTTATGTGGTTATAATTAATAATATCCTTATAAAGGCATAAGAATCATATCCATATTTAGTAATAGCCCATGCAGTCCAAAACACAGCAAGGCTACTCCCTTAGACTCCTAGAAAGCACAACGCATTCTTTAAACAAACCAAGTCTTCAGCAGCCCAGAAAAAAACCCTTCTTTTGATTTGATTGGCACAAGAACTCCTGGAGTCCAGAAAGAACCGTAAGTTCTTAGTGACGTCTTATGTCCAACCTTACGTCAAGCCCGGCACCTTTCAGGTATAAATATACCAATGTTGCCTTAAGCAAACACACGGCGGTGTGGTGCAGAGCGGCTATCTACTTATCCGAAGCCCAGCTGATGCGAGAGCCAGAGGAAGCCGCCCCTCCCCTTGACACACTGAGAGAGACGCTGTCTTTTTCTCCAGCCAAGAAAATCCAGCTCCGGTGTTCCCAAGTTACCCTCGCGGGTTGCTGGGAGATTGAGTCCTGAGAGGCAAGATACAAGACCTCCTTCATTCAATAACCAAGGTACGGAGCTGATTGAAACCTTAGAGAGAATTCTTGATTCCGATACTTGGCAAATAACTTAACTTTAACTAAAACTGGCTTAGGTCAGGTACACCGGGGTAGGCGTCTCTTAGAAGCACCAGTTGAGTTTGTTAGTCAATGTTTTTATGTATGTAAATATTTTATCCGGTTTTAAGTATCATATGGCTAAGAAACCTTATCAATGCTTTTGCAGTATTATTTCATAATACTCCTTTTACTGTACGCACTTTACTTTTCAATAAGTATTGCAATTGTGGCAAATTTTTTCTCTTGCATGAGAAAGAAGACTGCTCAGTAAAATAACATATTTTTATTGAAAACGCCCTTCTCTCTATTTCTCTGCAATCTGGTGGAACTAAGCATGCACGACTGACTCAGTGAAATAGTTGTCTAATATTTTCACACGACTCTGGAGATACACTTTTTATTCTGGGGGAGAAAAGTTGTCATGATATTTGGTTGTCAGAAGCTGATCCCTTCTTGTCTAAATCAGGATGGGTAACCCTTTCCTGAACATTTGAAAAAGTTTCTAGTGACGTCTGAGCTAGCTGGCAAAACTAATTAAGTCTAACATAGTCAGTAGAGACCTTGATGACCTCAGTCCTACGTCTATACTGCTGTTTATGTTATTCCAATGCGCAGAGCCTATTGGGAATATAGGAACTACACTACACACCGATTTTGAATGGACAGTCATTGAGCAGCCCTTGATTCCACAACAGGTCACTGATGTGAGTACATTTCTTTCAAAAAAATAACAAACATGGATATATAAGTTGAGATCAGATAAAACAGGACTGAACGAAGACGTCCCCTGGATGTCCCTGTAATCCACAGACAGGGGATTCCCCTTTATATAACATCATGGTATGAGAGGTTGACACCATAAATGAATAAATAGAGTTCTCTATATTTATCTCACAATTTATCGAGTACCATGTCATGATTTTCAGAATCAAATGTTATGTGAGTAAGAGACTGTGGTTCCGTCCACATGACACATGAAATCTGTATTTTCAAATCATAAACAACTAACCTACATTCACACATATCCTGTTTTGATGGCCCTTGATGATCTACTAACCTTTGGGATGAGGGGTCATTTCATAACACTCAACGGTGCTCTAGCACTGAGCATATATGCCACACTAATAACTTGCACTTATTTAACGATTCGATCCCATGAGGCTCAGGGACAGGTCGCATTGTTGATGTTTTTTAAAAAAAACATGGCCTGCTTAATATCAAATTTATATCAGGCCAGAATGCGGGTAACTCTTCTGGGGTCTCCCACAGGTTGGCTAAAAAGCGGGGAGCTATTATTCATGGTACTTTGGATAAGTGCAGCCCCTTTTTCAAATCCACATTTTTATTCATGTATTTATTTATTTTAATATATTTTTTCATATCTGAATTTATATATTACAACTTGAAGCCCCTGAAGTATCGCTAAATATCAAGAATGACAGTAAAGACAAACCTGCTCAGCACAACGAGGCATGATAGTCTATTATTTTAAAATTTCACGAAATCCTCGAACAAATCTGACATTACAACTACATGTCCCATGATCCCTCGGGACGGGTCGCGCTATTGTCGCGAGTGACGTCATTACACGGCGCCACAACACAGGATTTAACATGAAGCTTGTGGCTGACCCGGTACCTCCCCGAGACGGCCCAGAGGGACGCCCGGAGTACTGACGGCCAGGTGAGCTAGCTTACAGGATTAGTTCTAACTGCACGGTAAGATTGTGGTTGCAGGCTTGGTGCACGAGCGACCCATGGGCACAGAAGGGTGTCGGTAGAGGAGCGACCTAATGCTCCCGACATCAGGTTTGAGGCTATCACGGCAATAAAATACAAATCCACAATACCGCCCTGGTATGTAGCCATTTGTCATCGATCATGAATAAGTTCTTTATGGACGGGCTAAAACTACCACAATGCTGAAATAAGAAATAAGAAACGTGTTCTCTTGGATTAAGTGAATGCAGGGGGATGATTGAGTATTGACAGGAGAGGTATTCCTTTCAGCCCTGTGTGGAGTACAATAACGGGGTCAGCTCTACATCATCAGAGAGGCCATAGATATCAGTTCAGTCCAGTTGACTGGTTCTCGCGACTAGATGACCAGTGTAATAGGACCAGTGTAATATTACCAACTGAGGGACACCTCCGGGTAATTACACGGCAGAACACCTGGGGACAAGCCAGTATAGGTGCACTGGCAGTGAGTGTGGATGTGTAGTCTGTGACTACTAGTGTAATTGCCTAACTCTCTTTTTTTTACATCTTTTTTATATTTCTCTATTAGAGCAGTGCTCCATTTACCTGCGCCACAGCCAGGTGAGGTGGAGTTGTTCTCTCCTACAAATTAGGTAAGCGAGAGGCCATTATTTGAATGACACATGGGTGTTTAAATAATCAACACCCTGGGTGAAACAATAATTGGTATATAGTCACTCCAAGTTGGTAAAGAGTTGGCAAACAGCAGCCATCCAAACACTAATGATTTTATGTTTATATTTTGTCTGTCTTTTCATGTATCTGACTTCGTTCATCCTGCACATCTGGATGAAACATGATTAGGAAAGAGAATGGAAACATATGAAATACCCAGGTGACATTTATTTTAATTCGTTTTTCACCTCTTTTGAGCAGTAGCGATCCTTTTGGTCCTGAAGAATGCAGCGGACGCCGACTTGGGTCCACTTAAATGCAGAAACATGTTGACCTTGTACTTTATATAGTAGATATTTGTTTAAACTACTAAATTATCGCACTGGTTTTATTGTCTTGGAAGCAGAGAGGTATTAATTAAACATATTTTCCTCTTTTCTCTCCAATTTTAACTTTATTCACTATCTTTCTTATTTTCACATTTTTTCACGCACTGCTGTATAGTTACTTCCACTTGCCCATATACTTTTAGCTCACTGGGATACCCATTGCAATAACCGAAATCAATGTTTGAATGGGCACGAGCTATTACCCTTCCTGGTGAGAAGGATCCCAGATGATGAGAAGGGCGGTATCGGTCGTAAACTGATGGGTATTTTTCACAAACGGAAAGTATCTAGCTGATCTAGTGTCATTATTCTCCCAAGTCAGTTACATGTCTAGTCGATAGAGTGTGCTTGTTTGACCCACAGCTACTTTGTGTTTGCTATATGTGCTTTAGGCAATGTCTTTCCGTGGCGGAAGGCAGGCGGACTTCACTCTGGGGGCCCGCATGGGCCCCCAGAGTGAAGAAGAGTAGGGGGGTGCACACGGGGGGGGTACCTGTGGTACCCCCCTGCATTTGCATAATCAAAGCTGCAGGCACCGCGCGGTGCCTGCCGCTTTGATTATGCAAATGTTAAAGTGTTTTTAAGCATTGTGGTGGGCGGTGCTGAGAGCACCGCCCACCACAATGCTTTACATGCAGGATGTGCCCGCCACTGTGGCGGGCATATCCTAATACCTCCGCATACCGGTCATCCTAATGACCCCCTTAGTGTTTTAAAAAACAAGGAAGGCAAAGAGATCACTCCAACCCCAAGTGGCACTTACACCCTCAACCCACTAGCCAAGGCCCATTCCCCTATTCGTTTCCACATACTGACACACCGACTGAGTAAATACAAATATAGACACGATTTACACCTGCTTTCTTACGGGTTTAGGGCGCAATTATGCATTTCCTCAAGTGCCTCACCCGCCTTCACCCCTCCGAGGAACTAGCAGTCTGTGGCCCGGTAGCCAGAGATAGCCAGGGAGAAGATACTGAAGGAGGTGCAGACTGGGAGGGTGGCAGGCCCATTTGATACCAAAGACGAGTAATTGAGTGCGCACCCGTTTTTGTTTCAGTTCAATAGATTTATGGCATGCTCAAAGGTGTTGTTTCCGGAGTGCAGGCTTGATCCATGCTCTGTCCCAATGCATGGCATCAAATTTCCACAAGTAAAGTGCTGCACCATCACGCTCAGTTACAAGCCACACAGCCAAAAAAAATTGCTATAGCATCAACACAGCATGAATCCAAGTAACCATTGTAATGCAAAGTAATCCATATTTATGTATATTTATTCAGCTGTAGTCTTCATATTTACAATGGAGGCAATGTAATTAAAAACTTTAAAATGCAGCATAAATGCCCATCCAGGCCTTTTATGATAGCAGGTTAGAATCCACTTTTCATCCTCAGTAACCATACACCTGTTCACCCAATGCATTTCGGGCAATGTGCCCTTCGTCAGGGGTCGCTGTGATATAAAAGCAAACCATCAGTGTTCTGGTGTACTTACATGGCATTTTACTGTATCTTAATGTGAATTCCAAAAACAATCCTAAAAAGCACAAAATTAAACTGAATATAGCCCATTAAATAATACCGCCTATCCAACGTTTTAACTACAAAATGAGCCAAAATCGAAGAACGATTTAATCTGCGAAAAAAGTGTAACTTTTGTGAGTCTCTTATGCTAAGCTGTGTGCCTAAAAACCCAAAACAAGCGTCAAACAAGTGCAATTACAACTACAATCCACTTCTCCAACATAACAGCGCCACAATCAGCTATGTGACGCCTTCACTTAATTATCTCCCATGCTTCTCTTTAAACTCCCAATATGCTCTCAGCACATTTTTTGGGCTGTGTGGCTTGTAACTGAGCACGACAGCACCGCAGTTTAATTGTGGAAGGCCATTTGATACCCCACTGGTTCAAGGTTTAGCCTGATCCCCAGTAGGGCTGGTTCCAAAGAGGGAGCTGGGTAAGTGCTGTCTGATACACAGACTATACTTCACAGCAGTTAATGATGGCCTAGAGCAAGAGCCTTGGAGTGGGAGGTGCACTTCTTTTGATGAGGCTGTTGGAAAGTTGCAGAAGTTAGGGCAGGGAGCATTGATGGCAAAATTAGACATTGAAGCTGCTTTTTGCCATTGGCCTCTACCCTCGTGGGGTTCGCCTTTGAAGGGAGTGGTGTGGCTCACTGGTTAGAGGCGGCAGACCCGGAAGCAGAGGATGGCCCGGGACCAGGGTTCAATTCCCGACGCGGCAGGGTCGTGGACCTGGGTAGCAGACTTGATCATTCTCGCCTCTGTGCCTACTCTAGCCAGGGATCACACTCGGCAACTCTGGGCATTAGATTGCCTCATCTTCACAACGGCCCCCCACATAAGCCGGGGATGCCTGGCTTCACCTTGGAGATACCCAGTAGGGACCATCTCACAGGAAACGCCAGGACGGGTTCCCCAGCGGTCTACAGCGCGGAGATACCCCATGTGGGGTGATTCATGCGCTTTTCAAGACATCATTACATTACATTACAAGGGCAATACTATGTGGGCATGTGCATGCCTATGGACTCACTGAGGCATTTCACCATTTTCTGGAGTAGGAAGTAAGGGACCTGGTGGATTAAGATGACATAGGGCACAACTTGGATTATTTCTTGTTCATGGTACCACCTGACTCTCTGGATTGTGGGAAGGCCCTGCTGGGTTTCAGCAAGCTAATACATGCGTTTGGGGTGCCAATGGCAGTGGACAAGACTAAGGGTCCAGCACCTACAATTTTCTTCGTGGGTGTAGAAATAGACTCTCTAGGGAGGGTTTGTAGACTACCCTAAGATAAGGTGCCCAACTTTCGAGCGTCCATTGATACATGCCTGGCGGGCAAAAACGTCACATTGCACCAGCTGCAGGTCTTGATGAGGCAGCTGAGTTTTGCTCTCAGGGTCATTCCCATAAGAAGGGCTTTCGACAAAAATATATCTAGAGCCATGTCCGGCCTCCGGGCCAAACATCACCATACTATAGGGTGACCAGGCGTCCTGGATATGCCCGGACCGTCCCGGTTTTTCACCTGCTGTCCCGGCAGATTTCATGAAATGTAGCTTTTGTCCCGGTTTTTAGAGAGGGGGGACTGAAAACTGTGTAAGGTGCTTTTATACTTTGCAAGTGTAAGAACAACAGGAGAAGACCCATAAACCTCGTTGGGATGGGTGTATCATGTGAGCAAAGACAGTTCCCAACAGGTATTATGCGAAGACAGTTTTAGAAATGTATGCAACATGCATTACAAAGAAAGGAAAACCAATGAGTCAAATGCTTTTCAGAAAGGGTAATCTTATTTACAAAAGCAAAAGGAAAAAACTTTCAAGGGTCAATACAGTTAAAGCAGCACTGTACAGAGTGGATCTTGTGACAACCCGGTGACACTTGGTGCAAGTGCTATATACAATCAGTGACAAGTGAGTGTGCAAGTGTTAAAAACAACAGCAAAGGTGACGCATTAGCCAGGGTATAAACATCAAATAATGGCTCCAACAGAGTCAAGTTGCAATCACTTGAAACACAATTATTTATATGGGAGCACAAGACGTGATATGCGTCGTAAAATTCAAGCTGTCTAGTCGACGGCGTTTCGATCCTCTTTAGTCGGGATCGTCATCAGGACGGGGTTGTCGATGGGAACAGTGACTTAAGCTCAGGCAGGAAGGCGTAGTTGAAATCCTGTTTTAGAAACTCAATGGTCCAAAGTTACTGATTGTTTCTTCCGTCTGGGCAGCGAGTAATACTGGCAAGGCCTGACTTAATCAGGGCTGTAGGCCGTAACCGGGGCTCTGCTGTCAAGCGGGCTGCAGGCACTGAATGCGCTATTGTGTTTCAAGTGATTGCAACTTGTCT
Organism: Lissotriton vulgaris; assembly: GCF_964263255.1. Lineage (NCBI taxonomy): Eukaryota > Metazoa > Chordata > Amphibia > Caudata > Salamandridae > Lissotriton > Lissotriton vulgaris. The sequence continues at coordinate 1,071,166,850 of NC_141693.1, forward strand.
CTGTTGGAGCCATTATTTGATGTTTATACCCTGGCTAATGCATCGCCTTTGCTGTTGTTTTTAACACTTGCACACTCACTTGTCACTGATTGTATATAGCACTTGCACCAAGTGTCACCGGGTTGTCACAAGATCCACTCTGTACAGTGCTGCTTTAACTGTATTGACCCTTGAAAGTTTTTTCCTTTTGCTTTTGTAAATAAGATTACCCTTTCTGAAAAGCATTTGACTCCTTGGTTTTCCTTTCTTTGTAATGCATGTTGCATACATTTCTAAAACTGTCTTCGCATAATACCTGTTGGGAACTGTCTTTGCTCACTTTATACTTTACAAAGCAGGGATAGTTAGCAGTTGTTTCAAGAAATCAATTTAATTGACAGGCAAGCGACTGGGTTAAAAAATTGCATTTTATGTATGTTCTAACTGCCTGTTCTGTAATTCTCTGCTGAGGACTTCTGTCACTGTATGCATTCGCTTGAAGTAAAACTGTAGTCCTTCAGCTATTTTTGAGAAATGTCACGGTTTTTGGCTTTAAAATTCTGGTCACCCTACCATATTAGACTGTCCCACCCATGAGGTCAGAAAATATTTGCTTATCTGAAACGGTTTCCTGGTAGACTTTTAAAGTACTCTCTTGTGGTGTCAACCAGCACAATCCAACACAGACCTGGCCCTGTACACGGATGCAGCAGGAATTGTGGGCTTTGGGGCAGTCTTGGGCAGTAAGTGGTGCATATTGCATTGCCCTGCAGACTGGGTGGCCTCCGGGCTCACCAAGAAGATTATATTCCATGAACTTTTTCCAATCATTGTAGCACTTTTGGCCAACAGGAGGATAGCTTCTGGTCTAATAGCATGTCAGCGGTAGCAGCTATTAACAATCAAAGTGCTAACTGCCACTTTGTTCTAACATTGCTTAATGCCCTCATCTGTAGTTCCCTTAAATCAAATGTGTATATCTTTGCCTAGCATGTACCTAGGATGCAAAATGCAGTGGCTGAGGCCTTGTCCCGTTTTCAGTTGGCAGTTCAAAGAGCAAAGGTCACAAATGGACATGGTGATGATGGACTTCCCAGAGTACTTGTGTAAGCTTGGTGCCCCATTGTCCCAGACCTGATAGCAGCGTCACAAAAGCGAGCACATGAGGCAGCATGGTGAGCATATTATGCATCCTTTGATGCAAGATAAGTGCCCAAGCGGTTCTGTTCTGAGGGCATGTTGCAGTTCTTAGCAAAACAGAGGGAGCGGGACAGACCCGTAGCCCTTGTCAGGAGTCAGATTTTAGATATGCCATTCTTAACGGGGCTGAACTGTGTGAGGGACCCTACAAAGGATGTGAGGGACCCTACAAAGGATGTGAGGGTGAGGGTAAGGAAGGCAATCAGGGGATGGAAGAACTTGACCCCAGTGGCTTAGGACTGAAGGAGCCTCATAGACATGGTACAGCTGTCCCACATCCTTGGTGTACTGTCGAAGGTATGCTCATCTCAATATAAGACCCAGAAATTAAGCCTGGCCTACTTGCTTGCTTTGTTTTGGACTCTCAGGATCGCAAAGTTGGTTGCAGCATCTAGGGGAGATCCGATGTCGATGGTTTGTGTCTCAGACATCTCATTGGCAGGTGACTCCTTTGGGCTTAGGATAAAGAGGTCCAAAACAGATCCATTGGGCAAGGGGGGTATGGGTGCACCTCTTTGCAGCTCCAGGTACGTCCTATCGTACTGTGGCACAAATGCAGGACTATCTCTGCTGGCAACCCCTGCTCAGGTATCCTGATCGGCTGTTGCATGGATATGAGGTCCCACTCACTTGCTTCCGGTTTTCACTGGTGTGCAAATGTGCGTTGACCACATTGGGGGAGGTGAAAGACCACTTTAATTCCCATTCCTTCCAGATTGGGGTGACCATTATGGCAGTGGTATTGGGGTTTTCACCTCAGGCCATAAAGGGGGAAGGACGATGGATATTCATGTGCTTTGATCACTGCGTCAAGCCTCATTTGCCTAAAATAGGATAAGACCCTTCCTTCATGTTGTCTTCCCTTCCCCTCACCCCCATCCCATGCTCACCTTGCCTAGCATGGTGCTCATCCCTGTAATAACTGTTTTTGGTCTTTTGTCACAGCCCCAAATCACAGGCTGGTACACGTTTGCTGGTGCGGTCATTCTTTTGTCCACCGGGCAGGTGAGCAGTTTCAAGGGTCCGGGATGGAGAGGACTCAGCAGGTGGCAGGAGTCAAGCATCACTGGCTGAGTACCAGGGGTCTCAAATTATAAAATCTGTTTGACCACCTTCTATTGGCACGCAATGCAGGGAGCATTCCCTCGTCTGACATTCGAGTTATTCATGGCGGGGGCAATGAAATGGTCCCTTTGGGTAGGCAAGGAGTGCAGAAAGCTCTATTTGCAGCTCTGTCTAAGGTGAGAAAGAGGCTCCCAGGAGATTCAATATTGTGGTCAGAAGATACTGTGGTTGGTATGGGTCGGAGGGGCACCAGCTAAAGGGGGAGCTGTTTCACAGGGATGGGGTGCATCTGTCTCCCCGGGGCCACAAGTTGTTCATGAGCACAATTTTAGGAGCCACAGCTGAGGCAGTCCAGTAGCTGAAGTGAGGGTTGAGTTTTCCAATTACCTCATCGCCTTGCGGCGGAATTCCTACCTGCAGAGAAAAGGCGGATACCCCAAAATTGACTGACCCCTCGGCGAGGTGTGGATTTGAGGTGGCATGGAGCTGGTAGGAGGTGGGGACTGACCTTCTGGCGGTCCTGGACATTTCTGCCCTAATCCTGAGATGCCTAGATGTTGATGTTAAGGGGACCTCATCTAGTGTCCAGTACCTTTGCAGGAACAGTGCCCTGGTGTTATCAAACTGTTGGTCTTCCCCTTCCCCCTACGCTGGAGAGGGTTATTTGACATTAAGTGTATGACTTTGCCAATAATCTCGCTGATGTCCTTGGGGAAGGCAGGGGTGATGTATATGAATTGGGGCCTTGCATTTTGTAAAGGTTGCACTGCAATGTATAATTCAAAATGGTTGAGGAATTTGTTGTACAGTCTGTGCGCTTTCCTTGTGCCCTCTAGTCCCTTATCTAAAGAACCTATTTCTAAACAACTACATTATTATTATTTTTTTTTTAAATTTTTTGAAAACCTTTATTTGTGTAGATGGTTGCATACAAATACGGGCCTACAACCCAGAGGCCGGCCACAGAACAAACTGGAAAGCACCAATATCAATAAAAAGTACGGAGTGGTTACGCAATACTACACAATGCTGCGAGTCCATAATGCTAACTGAGTGTAACCCCCGGCACAGTATCACAGAAGGTTAATTTTATGTTAAAAGAATAAAGGATCGGTTGTATAATAAGCGTCCTGGTGCACATGGCGGGGAACAGAACCAACAACATTATAATAGGGAATCCATAGATCTGTCATCAGAATAGTCGAAAGCGTTCCAGCCATAGATGCCCTTGCAATTCTTCTTCGGTCAGTGTCCACCCGCAACCTCATGTGCCCAAAGACAAGCAGAGCATCACTCTCATAATAGTCAAATTATCAGTGAGACGGATAAAGTTGCAATCATTATACAGCCCAACCCGGAGAGTAAAAGAAAACGAAAATACTAGAAAAAAGGAAAAGGGGACTCCACGTAACTGTACCCGCCCCACGGCGATAATGGCGATCAACAATCCAGACAGCAAACATTCTTAGGGGCGGGCGGCTAAGTCAGGATAAGCAGAACCTGAAAGTACCATATTATATAGGAATACCCAATCCTCCCCCCCCCCCCCCCAGGCACTCACCCCGCGGGAATCACGCACATTCATGGAGACCCAAGAAAAGGACACAAAAGAGCCATAGAAACAAGTAACTATCTAATAGACCCCAATCCACCCGCCCCACCCTGCACCCCTGCAGAAGGCTATGGCCTACCCCTCCCAGCAGCGTGTCTGTCGCCCTAAACATGAACCCGAAATATAGAATGAGATAATATAGGGAAAGGGAAAGAAAACAGATAAAAAGGGAAAAAGGAAAGCCAGGGGAGAGGATACCATGTAACAAGGCGCACGGCCCCCACCCCCCGCCCATACAAACAATTAGTGCAGCCCAAAACGAAACTGTCAAGTTTTCAGGTAGCCATACATATTAAGGATTCGACAAATCATCTCAATTTGGGGCAGTCCATAACTCCGTGCACCGAACAGCAGTCCTCCGGATTAAGAACCGGGCTCACCACAGTCCTTTCTTGGCTATCGCCACGATGTATGTCGAAATAGCGGGCATAAAACAAAGCGGAGAGAAAAGGCCGTGGAGCAGCCGCTGAACGGCCAATGGAAGCAACCCATGGGATCTCCTCCGCCGACGGTAGTGCTAAAGCTGTTTACGGCAGTCATGTACACCAGTGTCAATGATCAGCAGCAAATGTTTCCGCATGCGAACCAAGACATCGCTACCCCCAACAAAATGCGGGAAACAAACAGCAACCACCTCGGGCCCATCCGCATCTCTGAGGGACGGCCCGGGAGTAATGGCGGTCACCACATTGTCTTGCACACAAGAATCCCGGCCAAGGTCACTTGCCAAATCTTCAGCGCTCGTAGGACGTCGCCAATCGTGGGTTCGCGCTCCCCAGTGCAGGCCCCAGCACAGTACAGAGGTACAGCATCGACATCCCGGGGCGTTCCACAGCATACGGCATCAGCCGCCATTTTGCGATTACAGCGCCGTCTTTTCGGAACAAACTCCTGGGGCGGGCTCACAAGCAGGGCCCCCGCGGGATCCCCCTCAAGCACCCAAACAGCAACCTCGATGCAGAAATGAGGGTCGCCAAAAGAGGGGGACCCGCCGGCGCCACCGCTCCGCTGGAGCCACTCTCCGCCACCGAGCGATGAAGTTCGGAATGGCCGGGCAAGGCAACAAAGGGGGGAGCCACCAACACGGCGTCACCCACACACAACTTGCTGCACCTCACCTCTGGATCACCGGACGGTAGTCCCAGGCGCGTTCAGTTGCCTGCGGCTTTTTCGCACAATGGCCTCTTCCGGCCGGCCTCCATCCTCCACCCGAGGCCGCCACCGACACCGTCTAGCCGGCTACTCGCTGAAGGCAAGGCCCCGGTCTCCACCCCACGGAGGCCGCACTTCCTGGGAGGACGCCGCTGCGGACCCACTGAACGCCGGAGCCACCAGAACGGGTGGTAAGTATCAGCAGACCTTCATCAATAAAATGTTATCGCTTTTGGGCAGGATGGGCGGTAGGATAGATGAGTTTGGGCAGGGAGGCCGGCGAAGCCGAGCTACCGAGCGGCCATCACGATGTCGAGCTTCATCAACTACATTATTGATTGTTTCTTGGAACTTTGCAAATAAAAACGGCACGTCCTGGTAAACCACCATAGCCAGGAGCTGTCACTCTCGGGACTGTGAATGGCTGGAATGCAGTTTCAGCAGGGCGGGCGCGGGGCGACTTGCACTTTGTGAGCACATTATGGTTAGTCTTGCACATGATTAGGAGGTATGGGTCGCACTTCAAAGCGCCTCGAGGTCAGGGAGATGAGACGACAAAGCAGAGTCATGCTGTTCTTATCTAAAGCTTAAAGCGTATACTAGCACACTCAGAGCTGGCATCACCTTGGAACGTAACTTTGCTTGCTGCAGTTTATTAACAGAGAGACGCCATTGATTTTCATTACATAACCTCTCCCCAGTTCATCTTTCCCTCTCTCTGCCATCAGCTCTTTGCATGAGCTATGGCCGAAGCTGTTACAGAGTTTAATTTTGAAAAGATGACACCTTTTGCCTTCAGGTCTGCAGCAGTGGCATGAAGGCCATGAAAGGTGTTAGCTCAATCTACAACACATATCTGAAGTGTCCTATTATGGACGCAAGTGGTGTTTTGAGCTAGATGTACTTCGTGAATGATATAAGAATTGGTGGAACTGCTTTTCTTGGATCGGGAGGTTGTTAGTGAGAGCTAGAAAGTATGTGCGCTCTGTTGATAGGGCGGGAAAGAACTATGCATTCTAGTCAGGGATGTTCAACAGGTGTGTTGAAATGCTGAATGTGCATCCTACTCCCTCCCAATTCTCGCGAATATCATCCTATAGAATTTCTGGAACACATGACACCAGTCCAACTTTGGTAGGCTCCGAAAATATCTTGCAAATGTGTTCAAGGTGGGCACTGACTCTGGACACTTCCTCCTGGAATGATTGTTCCAGCAAGAAGAACAGAAATGTTGGTTACAAAACAGGCCTTCAAAGTGTGCTGGGGAAAATAACCGTATAAGTCCTATTCCCACACACCAAGAATGGGGGAGTAGCAGTTACATTGAAGACAATCATTTACAAATATATCCTAAATCCTTACCTGTGTGGCATTATGGTTAGATAAGAGAACATTACACTGCTTTAGAATTTGACCATAAATGTCCATGATCTCCACATACCCTACTCCTTTGCTAGCAGTGGCAGACTATAGGGGTTGGATTCAAAACATGTTTGACTGGTGGTATGAAGATAGTAATTGCTCGAAACACCTTTGACCACAAAACTATGAAAGCATGTTATTACCTTTACGTCCCTCGTCCTCGACCCGGTCATCACACATGAAGTATGACTGGGTCGAGGACGAGTAGGACTAAGAGTCATGGGGATTACCAAACGTAATCATAGCATAGTGGTGCTCTAGTGTGACAAGAACGTTTGTACACATTTGCTGTTTGGCACTGTGTTGTGGTGATGATGTGTTCTCTTGCTTTTTTGTGGTGATTTCTTATTGTGCTGCATTATTTCAAAGTGCTTTTTATTGCTGTACCGCAATTTTGGTGTTGCATTCCACTTTGACTGTTTTATTATCATGTACCATGTTATCTTTTATTTTTTTTGACTATACGATTGTGTTTTCTTTAGATGTTTGCTTTAAATATGTTAAAAGCTGCTATATTTGCAGCCGAAAGCACCACATGCCTTGCAAGTTCCTGTGACAAACAACAATGTACCAATTTCTAAGGTGGTAGAATAGCTTCTCCAACTCTTCAACCATTTAAGGGGTGCTTAATTCGAGCTGGTGGTTGCAGGTGCGGTCGTCTGTCACTCGCTTTTGGTGCTTGTACTTTTTTTTATGTGTGCTGCATTCTGCAACACACATAGAAAGAGAAAAAAACCTCCATGGATTATTTTTGTGCAGAAAAGTGTCTCTTCTTGCATAAAAAGTATCCTGCCAACTACACAGACCCCTTTGCACCATGGTGCAAAGTTGCCTGCATTGGCGCTAGGTACCAATTGTACGCTGGTGCAGGGCAGAAAGGACAGGAATGCACCCTATCTTGTAAATACAGTGCATTCCGGCCCTTTCGAACTGGCGTTGGGGAGCGCAGAAAAAACACTTGCTCTGCTGCACTACGAGAATTCATTGTAAATGAGGCCCTCATTATTTAGCAAATGAAGCCCTCATTTCATGCAACATAAATGTTAGCTTGACTTTCACATATTTTTCCATTCATATGAAAAAGAGGTCCCACTGTTAGTTAAACCTTCGAAAGCTGCACTCTGTTGGATGGTGTGGATTTAAAAAGAAATATAATAACCGTGTTAGTCCACGTAAAAAAGTCGAAAAACGCTGCCTGCAACTGAGATGAAGACAGTCTGATGTTCACTGCGTTTTGCCCTTCCAATTTCATTTGGGCGGCCAAGGAATGTTTGACACATTTTTTTTACAGTTAGATTGGTAAATTTTACCGAAAATTCCCTAAATGGTGGTTCTTGAAATATCGTATTTTTTTCTTTTATTGCCTCTAACTAGGCTCTATACTTTGGTGCAAATAATGTCTAAACCAATCTGCAAGCAGCGCTGGTCTTGTGAGAAAATATAATTTGGATTAATGGGTTTTGAAGGTTCAATGCAACATAGTGTTTCCAGGAACAGAAAGAGCTTTCAGGAGAACTGCCATTATCCCTTTAGCAAAAAATGACCAGAAAACTACAAATAGATTTTTAAATTCTCCAAATACAAAACCTACGCACAGACTCACATGCCAGCAAACTGCGGGCAAAAAGTGTCAAAGCACTTCCTTTCCTTTGAAATGCCGGCTGGAGGTTTTAGGCATGAAGGTAATTTAACACATTTTGGACATTACAGTGGAACCTTTTCAACTATTTTGTGATGTGCCACCAAAGCCTTGTTTCCACGTTTGATCCACGGACATTACAGGTGTAGATATTATTTCAGAGTTTCTGTTTGCAAGATGACACTGAAAATGGACAGATCACCTTACCCCTTTTTTAACATAATAAACCTTGAGATATTTTGCTTTATTTTACAGTCTTCTTCCATTTGTATTGATTATATTTTCAATTTTTATAACTTCATCTCCCTATGAGACTTGCTCCTTCTCTTTTAGCTTTCAGGAAAGAGCTGAGCACTTTTTTCTTAAACATGTTTTTACCCCACAGGCAATTGTCTAAGTATTTTGTTTTCTATTTTTAAATTATGGTTCCACTTTTTGTTGATTATTTGTGTTAGGTTATCGTTTGCTTTTTTCGAACTATATATTGTTATGTTGTACGGTGCTGTCTCAGCATTTGGCAAAGTATGAGCTACATAAAAATAGATTTTTTAAAATGCTAAATTTGAACATGAAGTCATTTATAATGCTTTGTTGAAAAATTCCTATCGTGTTTCCACTACACGGGGGTACCAAAAAACAGAACCAAAATATGTCCTAAACACTTAGGGGCAGATTTATGTTAACATCCCCAGGGATGTGCCAGTTAACATGCGCCACAGTGCGCCACAGCTCCGCCACCGATGGTGCAACACCTTCCTGTACATACACAAACCATGGCATTTTGCTATTTCCATGTGTGCTGCCCAAGGCAGCACACATGGAAATAGCAAAAGCGAGGAGAAATTAAGCATTTCTCCTTGTTTCGCCACCTTAAGACCAGGATTTGTCTGGTCTTAAGTTCGGAGCTACAACGTATTATTGCCGCTCTTGATAATAGGTGGCAGCGCCAAATTCAATGGGTGTTGCCTTGGTACGCCCACCTCAACACCCACTGCACGCCCCCTTTCACGCTAGATTTACAGTGAAAGGGACCCTATTCTCAAGGCAGCGTTAAGCCACTTAATGTGGCTTTAAGCCACGCTAAGTGGGTTAAGGCTGCCTTGAGAATAGGGCGCTGGCCCTATCACCGTGGGAACGTAAAAAAAAAGTGAAGTTCCCATGACGATAGGGGCTTGAGAATATGCCCCCAAAAGTGCAATCATTTCAAATGCATAAACATCATTTTAAAAAGCTATCACAGATAGCATTCATGATTTCAGCTGGATAGGCCAGAGAACAAAAAGTGCAATAGGGCCTTCTCTTAGATAATGCACATTAGAAAATATTTAATTATTGGCAAAAATAATTGTTTGACAAAAGACCGTAACAGTTTAGTATACCCAGCTATTGCCCATTTTGATGTCAGATGGAAAGGCTGTCTTACCTCTGCCAAGGGCAGGATTCCTTCTAATAAATTAACTGAGTTAATTGCTGGGATAGAATATTTTTTGAAGAAAGCCTGCAGTTTTTTTAAAAACCAATGAAGACACTTATAGCGTACCAGCTTCGGAGATCTAAACATTAGCAGGGGAGAATGGATTTGGCTGCCCTTACACATTAAGTTCATGAAATTATTACAATAAAAATGTGGTTGCGGTGGAGGCTTAAATCTATTCAAATACTGTGCAAAATAGGTGTCATAATAACCCCTAAGGTTTGGAAGTGCTAATCCTCCCTGGTCCAAATCTTCATATAAAGTGCTAAGTGCTATAGATGGGGTTTTCTTTGTCCAGAGGAAAGCTGTAAACATGGACTCAAACTGAGAGAAAAAGAACCTGATAAAGAGCATGGTATTGAAGAAAACAAAAAATTAAATAACGGCACAACAGACATTTTAATTAAAGCAACTTGTCCCAAGATGGACAGAGGGAGCATACTCCATCGAGAAAACAGCCCCTGCACTTTCTTAATAAGAGGAACAAGATTCAATTTATATAAATCGTCAACTGACTCGGAATATTAAATCCCCAGATATCTCTTTGAGTTTGTACTAACCTAATTGAAGATGTTGGGGTGCAGATCTAAGGCTACCCTCCCACATTGTAACACTTCGGTCTTTCCTCTATTTATCGGATAACCGCCTAATGCTTCAAAGTCCTCAAACAACTTGAAGACTTTGGCTTGAACCTCAACTGTTGGTTTAATTATGAGCATGATGTCATCTGCATATAATTTTAATTTTGGCATAGATGGAATTGGGGGCGAATATCAGCACAGTTCCGAATGGCTATTGCCAAGGGCTCGATGAAAAAGGCGAACAGAACTGGCGATAAAGGCACCCTTGCTTTGTGCCACGTTTAATTTTTAAGGATCCTGCCACAGCCGTATTGATGATTACATTAGCTACAGCATTCTCATACAAATTCCGGATTAAAGATATAATTTGCAACGGAATATTAAAAGACTGTAAAATTTAAAACAATGTCTCCCAAACCACAAGGTCAAAAGCCTTCTCGGCGTTCAATAATAAAACTAAGGCAGGTATCTTGTGAATCTCAAAGTAATCCAAAGCCTCTGATAAAAAATTGATATTGGTGGCTAATAGTCTGCCGGCTAGAAACTCATTATGATCCACATGGATCAGCTTCGCCGCACACCTGTTAAACCTCAGAGATAAAAGTTTGGTGACAATTTTGTAATCTGAATTTAACAGCGTATTCGGACGATAAGAATTGGGGTCCATCTTGTTCTTACCCTTCCCCACAAAACTTACAATGTTCCCCTGTCTAAAAGATTCAGAAACTCCCCCTCCTTCTAACAAAGAATTAATCAAAAAAGAAAACATTCTGACAATGCCTCAAAAAAAACTTTATAAAATTCAGAGGGAAGTCCATCTGGACCACAAGCCTTACCATTAGGTAGACTATTCACTACTTCCTCCAACTCTTTAAGTGAAAAGGGATTGACCATAGAACCTTTCTCCATTTCGGAAAGCTTCAGGGTGGATTTTCATGGAGAAATGTTTCAAGTAAACGGTCCTCCACCATCAGAAGTTTACCATAAAGAGTCTCATAATGGGCAGGCATAATGCTTCCAATCTTCCCTGGATCCTCAGTGCACACTGCCGTCTGGGGAGAGTGTCGGATTTCTTGAGGAAAGGCATTTGAGTGACAGTAGCAGAAATGTCCCAATCAATCTCAAATGATTTTATCTTGACTAATTCTTATGGTATTTTTAAAAAATATTTTTGGGAAATATATGCTGCTTCTTTATTGGACCAGAACCAGCTAGTTGATGAATTATTGGTTAGAGTATCGGACAGGAAACCAGGTGCTTGGAAGAAATATCTAGCGACCGTAAAGGGGGTGGATCTCTAGTTAAAGGCAATAAAAAATGGGCAGAACATGAGAATTGTGATATTTCCCGCCATATCTGGTTAACCATCAATAGGCTTAATTTTAGCTCATTGAGAGGGGCAAACTGGCGTAGGATGTTGTTCTTCAGCAAATGGTTATTGTATCGAACTCCCTGCTACTTGTTGAAGATGTATGTTAACCAGTCTTCTCAATGTTTTCGTTGTATGAACCTTCCATCTGCCAATTGGTCACATATTATGCTGAATTGTCTAAAAGTTAAAGAATATTGGGTAGACTTATTTGCCTATTTAAAACAGGAATGTAACATCCAGCTGGAAGTGAACGATAGGCAAATTTTGTTTGGTTTTGATCCGGATCTCCCCTTCAGAGACCCAATGATTAAGTTACTGTATATAGCAACGGCAGTTGCAAGATCGCTGTTTTTGCAAAAATGGCATACAGATTTGATCCCCTCGGTCCTGGAGTGGGGTCAGAAGATGAGATGGGTTAAGAAAAGTGAATACATTTTTGCACTACAGATGGGAAGCACTAAGAAATTTAATAAAATATGGGGTTACCTATTTTGTTTAAAGCTAGGGGAGGTGGAAGACTCTGTTTTTATGCTGTTGTGGATTAGGTTGCGGTCTTAGATTCGATCAATGGCCTTTTATTGTGTAAATGTTTTTCGTGGTCCTGGGACATATTTGGAATTTGGTTTGCTTATACTGTCTTAGATGCGATTTGTTGTTGTTTCTTCTTTTATAGTATAATGGTGCAGTATGTATATGTTCATGTTTTTAAACTCCGGCTTCAATAAAAAAAAATTACACAAAAAACCAGACCGAAACAGTTGTGCCATCAAATACACAAAATTCATTAAAACGGTCATCATAGATAAATTGATATAAACATTTGTGTTTATAAATCAAGACAGTACCTGGTCGCAATTATCCAATTCTTTATAAACAAATTTAATAAGGAAGCGGGACATCAACTGGTCTGATTTACCCATGAGACAGGTGTCCACTGCTATCTGGAAAGTCTAATAGATAAGAATCTGAATATTGGTTTCAGCCATTATTTCCGAGGTATATAGTTTGCAGGGGCAAACTTTAATTAACATGACTCTGCCTATGGTTTTTCTCCACACAAACATCAGGAACGGTCTGAGTCTTGCCCCAGCCTGCCCTACCAGAATGCTCTTAATGGAATCAGCCCTAAATGGTACCTCATTAATGCTATTTCCATTCCAGTGGCTAGGGTTGCTTAAGATTATGTGGAACCCTCTGCTGTTCATATAATGTGGGAAGCAACTTAAGTTATTTTTTACATAAATCTTCAATATTTACCAGTAAGCTTCTTCATCTAAAGGTCCCTTGCTTCTAATTCTTCTTTTATAGCCCTTTCCAAATAAATACTCCAGTTTTTACCTTTATTCAGCATGGTACATAGATGAAACTTCAGAGTACCTGGGTCAGCTCTTAACACACAGCAATAGGAAATAAACCCCCCTGAATAAGATTTTGACACATGTCACTCTGAACTCTAATCTTAGTTGGGCTTATGAGAAGGCAGGAGGGTGTCTGAATGCTTGGCGATGGCACTTACAATGTATTATCTCATGCCAGTCCCCCAGTTTATCTTTAAACACAACCATCTCATATAAAATTGTTGGCATTAGTTTGCACTCCATTACTTTACACAGTTGACTTGTGTCAAGACATGACACATTTTCAGGAGATGGCATAATGTTATGCTTAGTAAGGCAGCAGCATTTCTAATTGAAGTCTTGTGCCGTATTGCACCTCCCCTCTCCTCAAACCACACCCGGGATACTTGCAGCAAGTAAATGGACTCATTTTCTACTAGCCTGTGGCATTTTTTTCTGTCATAGACAATGATCTTTGTTTTAGTCTTGTTAATTTTAACATCATTGCTCGTACAGTATTTTGTAAGATGATCTACTTGCCTTTGGAGGCGCACTCCAGTTAAAAAAAACAAAATAGTATTTTCAACATACTGTAAAATGATAACCTTCTCTTCTGTTTACTTAGGTGGACAGACTCTTTCTGGGAAAGGGGTTTTATAGAGGCATACAAAATATAGACTAAAAAGAAGAAGGGTCAGTAAGCAACCTTGCTTTAGCCCTTTGTCTGTAAAAAAGTTCTCTGAGCTGCCTCATATGGACATAAGTCCTCAGTTGCTTGAATATAAGCATGGGCGGAAAATCCGTTCCGCTCGCGGATTTTGCGGATTTTCCGTAAATTTGCAATCCGCGAACTCTTGCAAATTTACCGAAAATCCGCAAATTCGCACGCAGCGTTCACTTACCGTCATTCAGCGTTTGCCGAGTTGTTTTTCTCGATATTTTTGCGAGTGCTGCGCCATTTTGGATCTTGCTGCGGGAGTTGGGCGACGCATCGCGAGAGTTCGCAATTGCGAACATGTAGATGCGGCGGGCAGCAACAATCTCGCACTCGCGAAATTACAAAATTTGCAATTCTGCACAAGAAATCCACTAGCAAGCAGCATAAACCTTCGGAAAATGATGATTTTTATCAGAATAACTCCTCAGGTTGACATTTGCCTGCACTTTTTTGGATTTGAGGCCTTTTTGACTTTCTTTGGATCACTTTTGGATTAGAAATCATCATTAGTAACCATTCCCTGTAGTGCTTCCTGAGGGGCCCCTCCAGAGTTCAGTTGCCTATGTTTGTTTGGGGCATTACAGTTGCTGTTCTGCAGAAAGACGAGTTTTGCAAAACTGAAAGCACTCGGCAGGTGCAAAAGTTCAAACTCATCATTAGTAACCATTCCCTATAGTGCTTCCTGAGGGGCCCCTCCAGAGTTCAGTTGCCTACTTGCAACTATTCTATGACCCTGCTCTGACCCTCATAGCAGGCTCATAGAATAGCTACAAGTGGGCCACAAAGGTCCTGGGAAAAAAAATTGCACTGCAACAGAAAGCAAAATACAGATAAGGAAGCAGGTGCCAGACAGGAAGTTTAAATTCAGTGACACATTAATCAACCCCAAATTAATTCATGTCCGTTGAAGCAGGGCAGGTGTGCTTGCTTTTCCCCCCCATAATCTACAGTGATGAATCAGAGGGTGGCAGTGATGTACCAGAGGGTGGCATGGGTGAATCAGAGGGTGGCAGTGGTGAAACAGAGGGTGCTGTAAACCTGTGATGATGAACCAGACGTAGAAACAACAAAGTCGCGACCGTTGCGAGCCTACAAGTAAGTTCGCAATTGCGAACTGGTACAAAACCCTTGCGAACTGGCAGAAACCCTTGCGAACACAAAAAAAAGCAAATTCGCGAGAATTCGTGGATTTTGCGGATTGCGAGTTCGCAAATACGCAAATTCGCGAACGCCAGATACGCAAAATTCGCCCATGCTTACTTGAATATAAACCAATGATAGCCTCCAGCAAGGGTTGCAGATTGCTCCACTCATTAAGGTTTGCCCAAAGCTTACCCCTATTGACATTGTAAGATGCTGTGGAGAAATCAATAAAGGCCACGCTAAGCAAGTTCTCTTTAATAGATAAAGGCCTGGATGTAGGTAATTTTATTTTACCACTTCTTAAATACCGAATTTTACCGATTTGGTATTTAAGAAGTGGTAAAATAGACGGGGGGATGTAGGTATTACAGAATCGGTAAATACCGAATTGTTAAGATTAGGTATTTACAGATTCTGTAAATACCGATTCGGTAATGCCCATTGATTCCTATGGGCATTGAAGCCCATAGGAATCAATGGGCATTACCGAATCAGTATTTACCGATTCGGTAAATACCGATTCCAGCAAGGGTGCAGGGGGTGTCACTTTGACACCCTCTAGCACCCCAAATACAGGCATGTGTGCCATGTGGCACTTAGGGCATGTCTGTGTGTCACATTGCACAGGTGTGCATCCACAGATGTGCATGCACACCTGAATTCGGTATTTTACCACACAATAGGATTGTGTGGTAAAATACTGACTCTTAAGGGCCTGTGGCACTCTTAGGAGTGTCACCTACATATGGATTTACCGATTTGGTAAATATACCGATTCGGTATTTTACAGAATCGGTATATTTACCGAATCAGTAAAATTACCGATTCTTAAAATAACATGCCCCTACATCTGAAAACCCGAATACCGGTCGGAAACGGCCAAAATCGGCTGTTTCCGACCGGTATTAGGGCTCCTACATCTGACCCAAAGTATTCCCCAATAGAGTTGCAAGTGTAAGTAAATTGTCCTCAATACTACATCCTTTAACAAATTTGGGGCATATTCTCAAGAATGTGTGATAACCATCGCAAAAGTAACTGAACGCAACTTCCAACATCGCTGTCTATTGCGGGAAAATTACGCTGTGTTAACAAAGAATTCTCAACACAGCGGTACCATGCGGTAGTCTCCCGATAATGCGTCAAATGTCCGCGTTAAAATCAATGCCACGCCGCAAAAATGCAAAGCATGACACAAAAAAGATGCGATGCGGCCAATCGCGATACAAAAATCAGCTAAAACCTGCTACAGGCCTGCAATTCACATGCGTCAGGCGGCAAAAATCACCATAAAAATAGAAAAAAACTGACAAACAAATGCCAAACAACAGCGAAGCACAATGGATGTTGCTGGAGCAAGTACGAAGGAGAACCAGAACCCCAACTAGCTCCCTAGAGGACCTGCCTGGGACCTCGGGGTCAGGGAAGGCCAAGGAGAAGAAGAGTAGGAAGAAGCGCTTCAGTCTGTAGGAAAACAGGATCCTGATAACGGAGGTGGTCGAACACCATCAACAACTGTTTGTCACCTCCACTGTGTCATTGGCAACCAAAAATGGACTATGGCAGTCTAACATGGACAAGGTGAATGCAGTGGGAGTGCTAAAGAGGCCAATGGAAGAGGTCAAGAGTTGCTGGAATGACGTCAAGCGCAAAACCAATCTGAAACTCGCCAACAACCTAAAGGCAGCAATGCAGACTGGTGTTGGGCGTCCTGTGCCACAGGAGGAGCTGGACTAGATGGGGGAAATGGAGTCTACAGTCATCAGTGAGGAGACGGTGGCTGGAGTCCGGGGACCGGACACTGCTCAACATGACCGGACACAACAGCAGCAGGGTGAGTAATGACCAGGGACTGCGAGGACGGGGGATATGGGCACAATGGCACACATGCACAGTTATGCTGAGCACATCTGCGGACAAACCATGCCCCAGGCCTTAACTACCACCAAGAGACCAATGCACCCAAGTATGCAACATTTCGGTACTGTATAAGCACAGAAGTCAAAGGCACATCGCAGGAAAGGGATTAGGGGCAGCAAAATAAGATCAGGAGGGGCCACTCCCCCAAAATACAGCACACACACATGACATGCAGAGCACATCAACACTGACAACAATGTGGCACAAACCGCAACACATCCACAACAGAACACAGGACACACCTGGTGCCCACTGGGTGTAGACACTGGACAATCACAAGTGGCATTGCAAGGAAATGTGAGTTGATAATGTACAAGTATGAAACTTTCTTTGTGGTAAGAATGACGTAGTAGCATTCATCTCTGCCATATGGCTGGTTTCAGCTTGGTTCTGCCCTTCGCATCATCACCTTCCACTGTCCCCCGATGCACTTTGCGACACTCACCTGGGACCTCGCAATGCACTGCCATATTCTGTTTGATCACCAATGACACAGCAATCAGAATGCGGACTGAACTTTTCCTCTTCCTTCTGACTTGTCATTCCCTGAAGGATTCTGGCTGGCCCTCCACGGGCCAACATTGTGAAGTGGGTTTTGCATTGCCTTGTACTGCTCCAGATGCAACACTCTACTGAATGTGCATTAAACATTCTAAATCACACATATGTGTTGTGACTATGGTCTTTCAAGTGTGGTAGTATGGATGAAGGTAGGGTCGGGGATTTCTCTTACATCCATTTGGCTCATGTCGTTGGACTTGGGTCACAGGGTGACACATTGCTGAATGTTGTCTGGGTTGCGCAGACATGACAACAGCAACACAAGCATTCGTTACTTCCTTTTCCAGCCCTGTATGGAACAACGCCCAGAGCCCCGGGGTCAGGGTTTATACCCTTACGCTGCACTGGCATACGACAGGCCAGCCCACTACGCTTAATCACACAGGGGGGATGACAAAGCTGTATTTGCTCGGACTTCCATGTAGTGATCTGCAAATCACAGGTCTCGTTGTCAGCATACCACAGCCACTCCCTCACAGCTGGTTTACACCCACACCTCACCCATCCAGCAGACCAGTCACAGGACATGTGACTCTGTCAATAAAAAGGGCCAGGCGCACGTGCTCGATGCCATTTCCAACCTCTTTCGGGGTGAATCTGTATAGTGTGCATGTAGGCATGGGGGCACAGGGGCCTGCAAAATCACATTCCCCCTGGTCCGGAGGTGACATGATGGAATCCGCACCACAATACCCAATCATAGAGGGTCCATGACTTGCGAGGCACAGACTTGGTGGCACCGGATACCCTGCGGTTGGCTGCGACGTCGACTTTAGGTGCACTAAGGTAGGGGCACCTTAAGTGCTGAGCAGATGTGGAGCCTGCGATAATGCACCTTTCTGGTGGTCTGGACTGCTCAGGCTTCGTGTGCCCTGCTGCACGGCAGTGTAGGCCTGAGCCAGCAGACAGCGAGGCCTTACCACCACGTGGCATTCCTAGCAGGTCACAGAGTTAGTGGCACCTCAAGGGCTGAGCGGGTGCGCAACCAGTGATGATGCCCGGGGCACTGGTATGTCCTCTGCCATGGCAAAATCAAGACGCAGCATCAAAAGTAAGACCTTGTGGCATGCGGAGTAGGGCTGCATGATGTGGAGGGTGCCATGTACATGGAGCCTGGGCTTTTGGCTTGCAGCGGCACGCGGTGGGCCCTCTTTTCTGCATGCCAGTGGCGGAAGGTGAGCAGTGAGGCCTGGGTGCACAGGGGCCGGCCTGCACTGCTGGGCGGCGGGAGGGGCTGGGGTGCAGCTGCCTGGGTACGCAGGGGTGGGCATGCACCACTGGGTGGCAGGAGGGGCTCTGGTGCAGCAGCCTGGGTGCATAGGGGCGGGCAGGCACCACTGGATGGCGCGAGGGGCTTGAGTCCAGCTGCCTGGGTGCGCAGGGGCGGAGATGCGATTGAGTTGTGTGCAATTGTATGCCCTGTGCAATTCATGTATCCGGACTCGGTTTCAGATGATAGATCTGTTTCAGATGTGGGACCTGGTAAACTGCACTACATACCGGCACGCGGTTGGAGACACACCAGTGTGAGCAGGTGAGCAGTGAGCCCTGGGTGCGCAGTGTCAGCACTCTCTCTCCCTGTCCATCTCTTCTGTTATCTGTGTCTCTCTCCCCCTCTCTGTCCGTCTTTCTATCTCTACCCCTCTATGTCCGTCTTTTTCTCTCTCCCCCTCTCTGTCTGTCTTTCTCTCTCCCCCTCTCTGTCTGTCTTTTTCTCTCTCCCTCTCTGTCCATCTTTCTCTCCCCTCCTTTTTCCGTCTTTCACTCTTTCCCCCTCTCTGTCCGTCTATCTCTCTCTACCCCTCTCTGTCCGTCTATCTTTCTCTCCCCCTCTCTATCTGTCTATTTCTCTCTCTTCCTCTCTTTCTCTCGCTCTCCTTCACTCTCTCTCTGTCCCTTGATGTGCGCAGGACACACCTCATCATGATTTTTGTCTTGCAGGCTGTGACCTACGGATTGTCCTGAGGGAAGCCGCCATGTGTCTTCATTTCTGTTCTGTGTTTATTTGAATACATTTTCATTTGTTGATTCAAAGGTAAATGTGTGATGCTCATTTTTGTGATGACACATGCATGTCACCAGATTTGATTGTACGACATCAGGCGGATTATTTGGTACATGATACTGTGTAGTTGATGTGGCATGTCTTTGGCCAGGGGAGGGGGATCCTGGGGGTGGTGGCGTTGGGTGTTGTGGCTCTCTTGGGTGTCGGCCTGCATGATCAGTGGCTCCATGGCATCTGTTGCCCCTCAGGTGTGGCTCTGGGCTTTCTTTTGTGGTGCAGGCTGTAGTCCGACTTTACATCAGGTCAGAGCAGGTGTTAGTTTCCTGCTGCAAACGCGCCATATCGACTGTTTTGTGGTCATATCGCCGATCTGGCTGGTCATTGAGAATGTTGCAGAGTGGTGTTGTTGCGGCTTTTTGCACGAGAATGCCTACTCTGCATCTCATTAGTGATAGTTGCTGGGGTCGTGTGTGGTGATGTTTTTTGCGGCTGCTTTCGTGGGTAAACTCATGCTCTGGGCTGTTGGCACCAGCTTGTGATTCGGGTGATAACTGAATCGCGACTTTGGCTGCGATAAAGTGCCGTTAACTCGGCGATAATTTCCTGAGAATATGCCCCCTTGTTTGAAAAAAGGGAATTTATTTTTTCTCAGTGGCTCACTTTTAAGAGTAACTTTGATGGTACTTTGCCATCGACATCCAATAAGACGAAAATTCTGAGGCGATCGATTTGAACTCTTTTTATGTATAAGGACCAATAGCAAGCATCTCCAGGAATCCAGAATAATTTCTTTAGCAGAGCTGGCTTTGTAGAGCGGGAATACAATTATCAGCCATGAATCCATTATTGATTTAAAGAAGGAGGCTTGAATGCCGCTGAATTAAACAGCACATTTTATGGTTTGAAATTATCTTTCTAATGACCTCGCCAAGACTTAAAATAAGGCTTGTAGTGTATAAAGAAGCATAAAAAGGTTTACTTTCTGGGTGCATCATTGGGTGTAATTAACAACTCCACAATTATTGAAATGTAGGAGACATTTTAGACCTTGGAGAAATTCTTTTCCAAGTGCCTCAAAGGAAAGAGATCTTTTGACACACATACACATTAGTTAGTTGTTTCTAACATGTAACTTCCTGAATCCTCTTAGTTTTCTCTTGTGTTTCCCCTCTACCATATTTTTGCTTTACTCACTTTCATTGCTTTATTCAACTTATCACGTCCTCTTCACCCATTCCTTCTCTTTCGTTTGTCTTTACCTTCTCTTACTCATCACCTCCTATATCTAGTATTTTCTCAATTTCCTCTCCATTTTCTTCTAATGTTTCTCTTCAGCTTTTGCTCTTACTTCCTTTCTCATATACCATGTTATTTATTTTCTTTCCCATTCTTTCATTCCTCGCATATCTCCTACTTGTCACCACCCTCAATTCCCATCGGTTCTTTAGCCTTAAATCTATATTCACTTAATAGTTTGTATTTTTACCCACTATAATTTTATCATTTCTATTGTTTCTTTTCTATTATACCCAGTTCTAATTTATCTTCTCCATTTCTTCCATTTATCGTTTCTACCAACACCCTAACCTTTCCCTCCACAATAGTCTCTTCTTGTTCCTCCTTCCTATCTCATTTCTCAATTTTTTTTTATATCCTATTTCTTTTCTCATCTTCTCTCTTTTACTTTTTTCCTTTTCTTACATTTTCTCTACCCCTCTCTCCTCACATCCCTCTTAGGTTAAGCCTTCCTTTGTGTTGCACCCTCTACCTTTCAATTCTTCTCTTGTCATTCCCAAAGGTAATCATTTTCCTTATTCTTCATTACTTTCCATTTTTCTTTCTCTGTCTATTTGATGCTTTTTTTGTTTTCTGTCTCTTCACGTCTGTTGAATACTATTATTTCTATGATGCATAAAAACATCTCTAATTCACAAGAAATGCAGAAGATCATATTCCTACAGGCATGACAGTAAGATCAGCACAATTTCTTCTCAATTTTTTATTTTACAGTGCCTCTAACCATACTTCAGAAGAAGTCCGTGATTGTCGTATTTACTAAGGCATACATGTGTGGGATCTAACTTTCAGACTGTGCCTTGATGGAAGAGGTGAAAAGACGCCAGTGTAGGGGTTTGGTAAAAGTGCATATGCATTATTTAGTATTTTTCCTTTTCATGTTTCAAGATGAACAAATCTGTTACTCTTCCTCCCCTGAAGAAATGGGGGGCCAGACTTATCAACACTTTGAGCTCATGTTAGGTCACCAAAAGCGATGAAAACAAGTGCTGATTTGTTATTTACTTTCAAGCAAAAAACGTAAAGCGCCCTGGAAAATTGCCTAAAAGTAATGCAAGGTAGCAATAGGAGCTGTTTTGCATTGGAGGAAGAGAGACATTCTATGGGTAGTTGTAGGAAATTGGGTTAGTGAAACTCCACTCAAGCAGCAAACACAATCTTTGTAAGGGTGAAACACAAGCAAACCCAAATATTCACTTGTGCTTAACCCTCTGGTATCTTTGGAAAAAGCAGTCAAGCAATGTGTAAAGTATTTATGCAGGACTTCAAACAGTAATAAAGTGAAAACACAACACAAGGAAAATCTCACATTAATTTACAAAAAAAGTGTAAAATTAAATACATTATTTGAAGCCAAAATGACAAAAAAAATCCAATAGTAGAACCGGAGATTTGAGATTTCAAAGTTTTAAATGAAAATACTGTCTAGAAGCAAAAAAGCACCAACTGTGGATATCTGGTCATGCCAGACTGAGACAAAGTCACAAGTTCAGGCCGAGCACAATAAAGAAGGGGCTGGATACAGGGACTCAGTTAGGCCCTTGAAAAAAAGTACCTTAAATCTGGGTTTTGGAGTGCTGCAATGCCCCGCGTCTAGGATGCATCATGTAGTGGCGGTTCTAGGAATTTCAGGTCTACAGTGCTGAGTCCTGCATTGTCATTGAGGATGCTGTTGACGAGGGGCTTCAGATGCAAAGTCTTGTGTTGAAGATGCATCGTGCACCGGCAGTTCCAGAGAAGCTGAGGGGCTGCCATTTGCAATCCGTCAACGAGGGTCTTGAGATGCTAAGGCCTGTATCAAGGATGCATTGCACAGTGGTGGTTCCAAGGAGACTGCAGGCTGTGATGCGAGGTCCAGCTTTGGAAATGCATTTTTATGCAGCAGGTCAGAAGAGTAGCTCAGAGGAGATATATCATGCTGTTGCAGTTCTGCCTACAGGACTACAGCTGGGCTGACAGAGCCCCTTCAGGCCAACTTCCAAGAATCCAGGACTGTGGTAGCACCTCTTTGAGGATAGGACTCCCAGAAGACAGAGTCCAGGTGCTGGGTTTATTTATTTATGTATTAATCAATTTTATTGAGCGGGACAGCTACCCAAGAAGGGTTTCCCGGGGGGCATGGCTTACAGCCGTGAGGAATGGCCGTGTTTTAGACCGGCTCCTCCGCGCTCGCCAGTAAATCTGCCCTAAATCACTCCGACTGCTGTTTTTCCGACCCCTGCGACCACCTAAGGGGTCGAAGATAGAACTGACCTGGCAACGAGCGCAGTTCCCGGCTGCTTTGCCGTGCCTTGCTGGAGATCGCTCCCGTCTTGGAGCCCACGCCGGCGCATGTGAAGATGGCGGCCCGTTTGTGATCCGCCGAGGGGCCTAGAAATGTCTGCGCTGCTCCGCTCACCGGAGTGCCGCGAGTCCTGTGTGCTGTCGGTGCTTCAGGAGGCTCCCGGACGTGATCAGGGCTACTCCCACCTGCCCTACACCACACAGCGACGCCTCGGGACAGGGAGACCTGACTTGCCCACGCAGACGGCCGCAGTGAGTACGGGAGTCCCCGGCTTCTTGGCCTACCGCCGGGACTCGTTCCAATAGTTTTGCTGCAGGCCTCTCTTCTCCCACCCCCGGCTGGATGACCTCGGCAGGAAACACCTGCTGCCCCTATTGCTGTACAAGAGGCCCCCCTCTAGTGCCTTCGCTATTAATATGTGGGCCTTGATGGATATTGCGCTGCAGGGACTACACTCGGGCCCCACGAGAGACCACGGGCCGATGGTGCGCTAGGGTCCGCTGCACTCTCCTGGATAGGTTCCAATGGGGCAGAACACCAGACCCTAAATAGACATTCTCATGCTGCCTGGGGTGCGCCGAGTGGCCATTGGTTCGTGACTGTGGCCCCCCTGGACTGTGTGGTGATCTGCCTGGGTGCCCCATATATAGATTTTGGGCCTGTGCCGAAGCCTGCTAAACCAGCCTTGCCCAGTTGTGGACGGTGAAATAAGATTGTTGCCAGATGAGAAACCCTATAAGTCTTGTTTGCCGGTGATAACGACGCTGACTGTGTTTTACCAAGCAGGATACGCGTGCCCAGTCGTATGTGTGATTCCAACGGCAAAGGACACTGTCTGTACTGCTGCACGCCACTGACCCCCTGGTCGGTTCTGAAACCAGTCGTCCTGCGAAACTTGGACGCGCGGTCGAGGACCACGCATCCACCCTGATCGATCAACATCAACTGGCGGGGGAGGACCAGCGCGGTCCATACGGCGACGTGGGCACCCTGCCATCCTAATCTTGAGAGTTCCTTGCTCCTGTTTGGGCTAGACCTGGGAGGCCATTAACGACTGAACACTATAGGTCCCAAGGGCCGGCTCCACACCCTGAGACCTCATGATGGCAGGTAATAGGAGTAACCGACCCACCACCCAGAAACAAAATTACCAAATTCACCTGGGCGTCCAAAGGAGAAAGTAAAGACCGTCCTTCCGAGGGGGACCAACCAGGTGCACCTTCCTCCCCTGCGACGAAATCCCTTACGCTTGAAGACGTGATGGAGGCTATCGCTGGCATACGTACCTCCCTGGAAACGCGCATAGACTCCGTCAACATTGAAGTTACTCTCCTGCGTGCGGACCTCCGCAAAATGGATTCTAAAGTCAAAGATGTGAAGGTTAAAACTACCGCCCTTATTGACGACGTGTCGACTCTTCAACAACAGATGGCCCAGATGCAAAAACAACAGCTCCTCATGGGAGAACTCCTGGATCACTACGAAGGTAGATCAAGACGCAACAATATTCGCATCCTAGGAGTTCCGGAATGAATGTAGGGGCAGGCGGCGGACCTCTTCGTTGAGGACCTTGTCCAAAAACACCTTAAACCTAAACGACTCTCCACATACTTCTCCATCGAACGGGCCCATCGTGCCCCCGGAGGCCGCCCAAAGCCGGGAGCTCCACCGCGCCCCATTATAGCAAGGGTATTCAATTTTTGTGACAGGGATTCCATCCTCCAGACGGCCCACAAGGGAGGACCTCTACGCTTGGAGGATGCACATATCACGTTCTTCCCAGACTTCACAGTAAAGGTGCAGGCCCGACGACGCAGCTTCCTTGAGGTAAAAAAAGCCATGCGTGATAATGACATTAAATACTCCTTGCTATTCCCCGCAAAACTCGGTGTGGAAGCAGAAGGCAAGGCTTGATTTTTCGAGTCTCCGGAGATGGCCTGGGAATGGCTAGAAGGTTGGCACCAAGCCGGAAAACCGAACAACAACCGTGATGGCGCCGGAACGAGTGAACGTCGCAACCGCCCCCAGGATCGAGGAGGGGTCCACCGGAGGGAGAACCAGCTGATCAGTGAGACTATCCATACAGGAGAGATGGACGACGATCTCTGTGATAGACACTGCCTAGGGCTGCCTTTGGCCTGATTGGGACGGTAACACTGTGGACAATGCATTGGGACTCTCGCTCCTAGACTCTATAAGTGGTCCTGTTGTTTCCACGGGACGAGACGCTCATCCAAACCGTATGTTATGTTCTTTTATGCTATATCAAAGTATACAGGTTGGTTTCGAAATGATATTTAATATTTGTTATACTATGATGCTCTATGGGGAGGGCCTCTACGGTTCACCAAGTACCGCTTTCATGTTTGGGAGGGCGACAGGCACTCTGCCTAGTTGGGGAGTGGATAGTTCTAAGTTCGCGGGCAGGGGGCAGGGTGGGTTGGGATGGGGTTGGGGGGATGGGAGGGTTTGTTCTTGTTTTTGTTTGTTGTAACTTTTGTCCTTAGCAGAGTCCTTTCTTGCAACAGTCCAGGTTCTATGCCAGACTTAGCGGTGGCGTGGCGCACTTTCTCTCCACAGTTAGCGACTTCACGGCCCCTGGGGGTCCGGATGCCTCTTGCCCCTACTGCTCACGTTCACTTGAGATGAAACATCCTGCCTTTTTTGCTACATATGTACCTCCACCATGGCGTCCACCACTAATCCACAGTCCCTGTCTAGATCCCTCACCATCATGTTGTGGCATGTAAATGGGCTAGGACATAAAATAAAACGTGGTATAGTCCTTCAATACCTACGACGCCACTCTCCCGACATAGTGATATTACAGGAGGCGCATATGGTGGTCAACACATGCCAGGCACTCCAAAGAGGGGGATATAGACTGCTGGTACATGCAGGTTTCTCATCTGGGTCCCGCGGCTTTGGGATCCTGGTTCGAAAAACCCTGGCACTTACAGACATAAAGATGTTTTCTGACCCTCTGGGCCGATTTGTGTCGGTCGAGACATCTTGGGAGGGGCGTCCCCTGAATCTTATATCCGTATACCTCCCGCCGACTTTGTGCCAGGACTCCCTCCGGGATTTAGGGATTTGCCTGGCAACCTTCTCTATGGGCATGCTCCTCGTAGGGGGCGACTTCAACATAACGATGGACGATCACCTCGACAGAAAACCCACACGCCGCTCACATAAATCCTCCATGGACCTTTCTGAATTTGCTCATGCCATGGGTTTAGAAGATATATGGAGATCCCACCATCCCACTATCCCCTTATATTATATTATATTATGTTTCTTATATAGCGCCTGAATCGACCCCCGAAGGGGTATCTCCGCGCTTGCCTTGGGAACCCGTCCTGGCTTTTCCCTGTGAGATAGCCCCTACAGGGCAGCCCCAAGGTGAAAGCCAGGCATCCCGCCGCGGGGGGGCCGTTGTGGAGATTAAGCAAGCTTAATGCCCAGAGTTGCAGAGTGTGAACCCATGATTAGGTCAGGCACCGAAGCGAGAATTATCGAGTCCATGGACATTTGAGCTCAAGACCCTGCCGCGTCGGGAATTGAACCCTGGTCCCGGGTCTGACCTCTGCTTCAGGGTCTGCCTGCTCTAACCAGTGAGCCACACTTCTCCCTACTTCACATACCACTCTATTGCACACAATAGCATGTCCTGTATCGATTACTTATTTTGCCTGACAGCAGATATTGGATTCTTTACCCATCCCAAAGGTCTTCTCTGTGGTATCTCTGACCACTCTCCCATCAGCGTAGAACTGACATATTATCATCAAATCACCCGTGGCCCCATAATCATTAATCCCTGGATCTTGCAAGTTCCAGATATCAAAGAGGACTTGATTGAACATAAAGACTTCTACTTTACTGAAAACATAGGCTGGGTTCAATTGGCAATAACTCTATGGTTGGCGTATTTGGCGGTCATTAAGGGCAGGTCTCTATCGCTCAAAGTAGGTTACCTCCGGCAACACAATGAGCGGATCCTACAAGCCGAATCAGACCTCCTCCAGATGGAGTTGGCCCACAACGCGTCCCCCTTGACGGAGTCGGCTCGCCTACTCCGCACGGAACAGCTTAACTATCGAGCTCTAGCACAAGAAAAGGCGCAGGCTCGGCTGCTCAACACGCGCCATCGAATATATGAACACGGTGACCGAGCCGGGAAAATGCTGGCCTGGCTGGAACATCGCAAACAGGGGGCAAGATGGGTTTCCTCTATCACACGTCCAGATGGATCTGTGACCTCTGACCCGCAGGAGGTGGCGGAGACCTTCTCAGACCACCTGGCACACATCTATACGGCCGGGGCGATTTATAACTCGGAAGACATTACAGCGGATGAGCTTACATCAGTGATCTTTTCCATCAAATAAGGTAAAGCCATGGGTCCCAACGGGGTCTCGATTGAATTCCTAAAAGCTACGTCCCCAGGAATCGTCCTCCACCTACAAAAGATGTTCTAGGAAGGACGAGACATTGGCTCCCTTCCACTTGATCAGCGGCTGGCATCTGTGGTCGTCATTCTTAAACCAAATAAACCACCCAACAAATGTAGCTCCTATAAGCCGATTTCATTGATTAGTTCAGAGGCCAAGGTTCTGGCGAAATTACTGGCCAACCGTCTCCTTGATATACTTCCCTCTCTAATTCACGCCGACAAATCGGGGTTTCTTCCAGGGCAAAACACAGCCCTAAACTTGCGCCGAGTCAACAATGTCCTGAGTAGACAACGATATGTCCAGGAAGACGCTGCTATCTTGTCCCTCGATGCCATGATGGCGTTTGACTCAATAGAGTGGTCCTATCTATTTGAGGTCCTTTTTAGATTTGGCTTTGTGCCTAAATTTGTCCAATGGGTGCGTCTCTTATACACGGACCTCCTGGGCCAAGTACGGGTCAACAATCATATGTCCAGAAGATTTAAACCCCACAGAGGGACCCGTCAGGGATGCCCCCTGTCGCCGCTGTTATTTGCCTTGACCTTGGAGCCTCTTGCCCAGTGGATCCGCACTGATGCCTCCATCATAGGCCTCCGCTGGAACGACGAAGTGACCGACAAGATTTCCCTCTGTGCACACGATATCCTAATTTATGTAGCTTCCCCTAAATCTTCTATCAATAGTCTGTTCCACGTCTTTACTAACTTTGGGAAGTACTCAGGCTAATCAATCAATTGGGCTAAATCGGCTCTATACATGTTACACACCCCCCCTTGCTGCCCCGTGGATTCTCTTTACTGGTAGCTCAAGAGGGCTTCAAATATTTAGGCATTTTTGTCACTTCGGATCCCACCCTCTTTCGCGATCGGAATCTACTCGCCCCATTGCGTAGACTACACAACGACGTGGCACACTGGTGATCCCAACCACTCTCCCTCGCAGGTAGAGCAGCCCTGTTCAAAATGTTGGCACTCCCGCACTTCCTGTATGCCCTCCAAAACTGCCCCTTTTCGATTCCCGACTCCTACTTCAGGTCGGTGGGGAGCGATCTCCGCCTTCTCCTGTGGGATGGAAGGGCTGCCCGTATTGCCCTTCAAAAGCTGACAATGAGCTGGTATGACGGAGGCATCGCACTCCCCAACTTGCGCCTCTATTACTGGTCATCGCAACTGGTGGCTACTAACCACTGGATACACGGCTCACCCAATGACCCAGCCTTCCACCTTGACAGATATCAGACTGGACGGGAGGGATATTTCGGGGCTCTATACAGTAAGCCCAAAAAAAAACAGGTACATTGGCTCCATGGCGCACACAGTCGCAATATGGCATCAAGCCACGGCTCGCCTGGGCTGGTCAAACAAACTCACTAAAGCCACCCCGCTGTGGACATCACAACAACTTGGTTCCCTCTGCTTCCAGCTGGGTTTCGACAAGTGGCACTTAATAGGCATCTCAACAATAGGAGACCTGATACACAAGGGCAAACTCTTAACGTTTGCAGACTTACAAACCAAATACGCACTCACACAAACTGAGGCCTTCCGATACCTCCAGATCAAACATGCCCTCCTCTCCGCTGTCCCTGATCTTTCCTCCTTGCCCGAGGCCTCCCCCCTGGAGGATAGATTACTTTCAGAACCCCTCCCGACAAAGGCCATTTGCTCCAAATACCGTAAGCTCTGAAATAACCTCCCAAATACATTTCAGCCCCTACGAGATAAATGGCAAACAGACCTAGGTGACCTGGAAGAGGACGAGTGCAGGCGGCCTTGATGTCCCCCAGGGAAGTGGCGATTAATCACCGACTCAGACTGATCCAACTGAAGATCCTACACAGGACCTACATGCCTGCAACTCTGTTAGCCAAAATCGGGAGGAGGGAGGATGATAGATGCCTAAGAGATTGCGGACAAACTGGCACCTTCTACCATATATTATGGGAATGTCAAGAAATACAACGCTTTTGGGGGGCGGTTGTCCAAAAAATGAGAGACTCACAGGGAAAACCCATTTCTCTGTCGCCAAA
This sequence comes from Lissotriton vulgaris, assembly GCF_964263255.1. Taxonomy (NCBI): domain Eukaryota; kingdom Metazoa; phylum Chordata; class Amphibia; order Caudata; family Salamandridae; genus Lissotriton; species Lissotriton vulgaris. The sequence continues at coordinate 1,071,196,096 of NC_141693.1, forward strand.
AGAAATTGTCCTCAATATCTGGGGTGCCACGGACCTGAACGATCTAGAGACACAATGGGCCGCTTTGAGTTTTCTAATTGCTAAGTGTTCAATTGCAATGAAGTGGGGTGCTGCCGATAGACCTCTGGTGGTGGGTTGGATGGCTGAACTGGACAGGTGCATGTTGGCCGAAAAAACTGTCTACAAGCTTCGTGGCTGCCCTGCGAAGTGGGACAAGAAGTGGGGCCACTGGAACATTTACCGGGGTGAACTTTGTGAATCCCCCAGAGTAGAATTGGCCATGAACCGGACTAGACTATTGGACTGAATTGTGCAATGTTTTCTTATTGTAAATGTACCTTGACTTTGCTTGACCATGTCGATTGTACACAGATTTTGACTCTGCAATGATTTCAATAAAAATTTATGTTAAAAAAAAGAAGGGTTTCCCGGCGCTAGACAGGCAGAGTGCTCGAAAATCACCAATACAGCCTTTAGCTGGCGGATTATTGGTCGAAAAGCCAGGTCTTAATGGCTTTCAGGAAACAGACGTAGTTGGTTTCAGTCCGTATGCTCGAGGGCAGGGAGTTCCAAAGGGTGGGGCCTAAGTACGCAAAATACCTGCCTCCCATTCAAGCAAATCTGATTCTGGGCACAAAAAAGTAGCCTAGAAAAGAGGATCGCAGGTTACGTGAGGGAGTGTAGGTATGGACAAGGGATTGAAGGGACCGGGGAGCTGTGCCCGATTTGATCTTGAACATGTAGCTCAGGGTTTTGAATTTGATACGACTTTCCACCCTGAGTAAATGTAGTCACAGAGGGCTCCTGAAATGTGACTGGATCTGGACGTCTTGTCACAGTCTTGTTAGCTCCAAGGTAAAGAACATTTCTATAGTCCAGCCGCAAAGTAATGAAGGCATGGACCACGGATTTTTGGGTGTCGCTTTCAACATCCAGATAATTTTCTTAACCCATCGCAGTATTGTAAAGCAGATGGACGAAACCTTGTTTACCTGATGTTGCATAGTCAAAGCATTGTCAATGATAAAACCTAGGTTGCGGACAAAGTCGGAAGGCCGAGGGAGAGTGCCCATCTCAGAAGGCCAATGTTTGGAACTCCAAAGATCATGTTTTTGACCCAGAATTAAAACTTCTGTTTTACTTCTGTTCAGTTTTAGTACATTATGGTTCATACAGTCGGCAATTTTTCTCAGACCTGACTGCAGGAGGGTTGTAGGGCCTTGGTCAGTTTTAGAGAGGGAGAATGCGATCCGGGAATTGTCGGCATAGGCAAAAAGAATAAGACCTTCTTGTTCCGCTATTTAGTCTAATGGTTTGACATATAAATTAAAAAGAAGGGGACTGAGTACAGAGCCCTGGGGTACACCATAAGGAGAAGCATGAGTTTTGGAGGTTGCTGTGTTGGAGAAAATTTGAAATGTACGGTGAGTGAGGAATAAAGCCAGCCAGCTCTGGGCAGATCCGCCTATACCCATAGAGGTTAGTGTCTCTATGAGTATGGTGTGAGAGATGGTATCAAATGCAGCACTGAGATCGAGTAAAATCAGTGCCACTGTGTCTTCTCTGTCTAAGAGCTGGCGTACGTTCTCCATGACTCCCAGCAGAGTTGTCTCGGTGGAGAAACCGGGACGGAAACCAGATTGTGAAGGGTGAAGTATGAAATTGGCCTCAACAAACTGGGCCAGATGGGAGTGAATGTGCCTCTCAAGAATCTTGGAGAAGACTGTCAAAAGAGAGATGGGTGGAAATTGGAAGGGATATTAGGGTCACCTGTGGGTTTTTTCAGTAGAGGTGAAACCATAGCATGTTTCCAACTGGCCGGGACAATGGAGTCACATAAGGAGAGTTCAAGGGTTTTACAGATCATAGCAAGTTGGGTGATGTCCAGTTGTTTAAGCATTGAAATGGGAAGAGGATAATTAGGGGAACCTGATTTTAAACTGCCTAAAACCTTGGTTAGGGTCTCCTGGTTGAGACAAGGCCATGCATTCAGTCATTCTTGCTTGTGAGACGGTTGAGGAGATGTGAAGCAATTCGTGATGTTCAGTGTGGGAGATTGTAAAAGCTGAGGTTTGATGCAATGCTGTTTGGCTATGTCCTGATAGATGCTTTCTTTTTTTTGCGTGAAGAATAGGGCAAGTTCTTCACGTTGGTTGCTGCTCAGGGGGGGTGGTTTTGCTACGGTTTTGGAGCCCCCAAGCTCTTTTACCAGTGCAAAAAGCGTTTTAGATTTATTTGAGGCCTCAGAAATAGTTTTGGCGACATGGCTTGCCCTGGCAGTGGTGCATGCCTTATTATATAATTTTAATTCTTTTTTGTAGTTAATTCCTGACTCAAGGGAGTAATTTTTTCTCCAACTGCGTTCCAATCTCTTACACTTAACGATTCATTGAAACAGGGAGCTGGAATTTTATGGTCATTAAATTTTTTTTGAGACAGGGGGAGACAGACATTAATGGCATCTGTAAGCCAGACGTCAATCATTCTGGATGCGTTTTCTACATCTCCAGTTTTGGTGAAATCTGGGGGAAGAAGAGCATCCAAGACATGCTTGAAGGTGTTCATGTCTAACTTTTTCCAGTCTCTTATGTAAATGTTCGAGATTGCGCTGGGGGTCATTAAGGCTGCAGGGGGAGTGATACTAAAACTAGAAAGAAAGTGGTCAGACCAGTGTAGGGGGAGTGCAGGAGAACAGTGAATATGGGGAAGGTTAGAAAAGATAGGGTCAAGTAAATGGCCGGCTCTATGCGTGGGTCCTGAATTGCAGAACAAGATATTCATGGCAGCTAAATCAGCTATAAGGTTGCTGCTAGCCAAGTTCTGAGTGTCTTCGAGATGTAAATTTAGATCTCCCAAGATAGAGAAATTAGATGAGTTCATGAATAATGGGGCCACGAGATTGGCAAATTGTAAAGCCCACAAGTGTGAAGGCCCATTTGAGTTGAATCCAAGAAAAATTTACAATTGGGGCAAAAACTGGGACAAGGACAACCTTGGTTCCCATGGGGCCTTAGAGCGTTGAGTTGGGATGAGGAGTAGGCAGTCCATTTTGTGATAATTTGGGCAGGGGTTATGGCCCCTGGGCCCGGTTGGGCGTGGATGGGTGCAGACGGGCTTGCCTTTGGCTTGCCTTTGGCACGCGTCCGCTGCACGTGTGCTTGTTCTGTGCCTTAAGTAGTCTAGCTGCCACCAGAGACTGCAGCGCTAACCCCGACATCCGCCAGAAGTGTAGAAGGAGTTTTCCATGCCAGCCCTCCGAACAAACGGCACAAGCCGTGTCGGACCTGGCTGCGGGAGATTTACAGGCAATGAGGTAAGGAGCAAGCTGTGATCTAAAAACACAGTATACAATGTTAAAAAACAAAATTATTGTAAATTAAAAGGAGCTGACAGCGTCTAACTCACACCGCCTGCCACATCCACTGCCCTCGCGCTAGCTCTGTGCCCTAAGTAGTCTAGCGCCCACCAGAGACTGCAGCACTAACCCCGACATCCGCCGGGTTTAAGGTGATTAGTGCCTTTTATGGCCCTGAGTCACTGATCAGGAGGCCAGTCAACTAGCCATTGGAGTCACTCGGGTTGTTTTGGGTTCAAGAAGCAGGTCTAGTTCTTTCACTCAGGCAGCAGGGCAGCATAGCAGTCCTTCTGAGTTTTCCACAGGTTAAAAGTGTTATTTTTAGTAGATCTCTTCATTTAAAGAATGCAGCCTGCATTCCTTACTTGTCTCATGGTTCTGTTACCTGGAAAACGTAGCTTCATTCCAAGTTGAGTGTTGATGCCGTTCTGCCTGAGGTCAGTCATGGGTATCTTACTTTGCTGAAAAATCTTTCACTACTCCACCGTGTGCTCTCAAAAACTGGTGACAAGGATGGGATACCTGTGAAATGACCACTGAAGTTCTGACCCCACAGAGTTGCTCTTGGGAGAGCAATGGTGTGATTTGCATGGGCACATGTTTCATGACACTGGTAACAATGCTTTCAATGAGGAGAGTAAAGCTTGAGAGCCTGTATTGCGCTATTTGAGGTAAATGCTCCATAACGTGGTGGAAAACCTTTTCTGCTTCATTTTAATTTAACTACAAAATACCCCTTGTCAGCACAATAGACTAGTCAGCACAAGTGCAGCTTCTAACAGCTGCACTGCACTCTACAGCAGTTGCTCAAGACATTTCAGGCCCCCACATGCGCTACCAGAGTGCATAGAACTGGTGTACCTCATTTTGCCTTGCCATGGCCTGCTTCTGACATGAAATCAAGCGTGACTATCAACGGGAGTGCATGCAGCAAGCGCATTCACAGGAAGTGCTAAGCAGTGTAAAGCTGCAGTGTTAGGTGCCAGAGGACATGGGGATGTACACATCGTCTAGATCGCTTTAGTTTACCTGGTATCAGGTGAAGAGAGCATGGTACAAGTGACAGTAAGCTGTGTATAGGGAGCAAGGTATATGTGTTAGTGAGCTGTTGGACTCTGGAACCACCTGCTTAATTTCCAGCCAGCGACTGTTTCGTAACCTCCTCTTTATTACTGTCTTGGCCTGTGGAAAATGAAATAGGACTGTTGGACTTGGCCCTTTTTGCAGGGTCATCCCTACACGTTTTGCCTTTCTCCTAGGGTGTATTGTAGGTAGAAGGTAGGACATTTACCTTAAGTGTGGGACATGTCCTGGTAGTGACAAACTGGTATTTTGGTTTCACACTGCTATGGGGCTTCCCTCCCATTGGAATGCATTGGGGATTCCCTGATAAGTGTTTCAGTGGTAATTCCTGATATGAGAGGAGTTTGGTATGGTTGGAATAGGAATAATAAATGCTGGGCAATGGTGTGAGCTGATTTATTATAACTTTTTTAGAAATGCCACATTTCTGTATGCTATGTGTCTGTCTGCCTAATGTGGATTGCATGTCTGGCTTTGGAGTGACAGGGGCTGGTGAAATGTGTGTGGCTCCAGGAGGGGCAGGGTGAGTCAGCGCTAGGCTTAATAGGGCATCTGCATTTAGTGTTGTGGGAGGAGTAGTCCCCTGACCCTGAATGGGTCTGTGCCTGCCTATGTGAATGCTGTCTCCACTCCCCTGTGGTGTGTCTGATGACAAGCCCCTCCCACTGACAAAGAGAAAGAGGAGCCTTGTCAACAAAGTGCTCAAGACCACCCAGAACTAGTTCAGGCTGGTTCTCCACCAAGCTGCATGCCAGGGCAGACAAAGAAGATGTTAGTATAAATATTGGGACTGTGACCCCATGGAAATGGTGTGCTTGTTCATGTGCTGGGGGCTTGCTGCTGCTGGACTCCAGGAGGAACCGCCACGAGGGACTGCCTCCCTGCTGAAGGGCCCTTTGTGCGGGCCTGCCTGGGCCCATCCTTGTGCCCCTAGAACTATGCCCTGGACTTTGGACTTAGCACCTTGTGAGCTCTTAAGTTTTATCCTGAAGAGGAGCACAGCATCTTTATTTTAATGCTCCAGGATTAGGGGAGCATTTTGTTTTGCAGCCCTGGGCTGTGACGATTTGGGTGGGGATTCCCCCACATTTTGGGCACACCTGTAGAAGAGTGGGAGCCCACCCCGCACTACTGCTGCTGGTAGAGGCGGAAGCTCACCCCGCATGGATGCATTGCTGACGGGAGCCTACCACGAATTACGGTGCGCTCTCTGCAGGAGCCCACCCACACAATGCTTAATCTCATAATGGGAGACCTACTGTTTGTGCACTCCAGTAGCGGGAGTCCACCCCCTGTAGAGTGACTTTTGAGAAGCGGAAGCCTACCCCGCACTAAGGAGCCACTGCAAAAATCACCTCCCCAACCTGAGACAGGCGACCCGGAAGCCAGGCTCCTGCTGCCTGACAGTGGGCAGGGCCAATCCATGAAGCAGCCGACCGGCCGGAGAGCAGGCAACGTAACAGGGCAATCAGACAAACCGTATGAGCGGGAGCCCCCCGGCTTGCCAAAAAGAGTCGGAGCCTTACGAGCTCCCTTGCCACCTCATAGAGAGAGGCGAATCCAGAGAGCCTCGGTGAGTGTGGCTCAGAGGGGGCTGTGCCTTCTTCCTGCCAGTGGGGACTGAGTCTGGAGCATTTTTCTTGTGCTCCCCAGGCACAGTTGGTGCCCTAGCTCATGTTTTGGCCACAGACATACCGCGATAGAGAGTGAGCAGCTGCAATGGTTGTGCCAGTCTTTGTTGGTCTTTATAGCTACACCGCAACTGCGGGCAGCTGCAACATGGGGGTACGTTGTGTTTTAGAGTCCCAGTGAGTGCCAGTGCTGCTTTCCCAGCTGCCCTGCTAGAGCGCAGGAAGCTATGACATTTAGAGGCCCTTTCCTGTGTTAAGTAAGGGGTGATCAGCACCCCACACCCCAGCGCAGTGTGCACTTTACTTTGGCTGCATAGGCAGCAAAAAGGCCATATGGAAGGCCCCACTAGAAGCTCTGACATTTTTGGACAGAGGGCATTTGAGCCCCAACGAAAGGCCAGATGGCCTGGGGTCAGTTCTATGTTCGTAGGGAGCAAGGCCCTAATGTGATCCCTAATGCATAATGTGTTTATGCTTAGGAGGTGATTGCATTATGTGTTGTTTATGTTGGTGATACCATAATGTGTAATGTGTTTATGCTAATGAGGTTTGGGCCTAATGTGGTTATGCCTAATGTCATGCTATGGTATTTTTGGATGATGTCTAATGCTAACATGATAATGCTTAGGTCATTATTGTATCAGTAATTACTGGCTGTGTCTTATATTTACTACCTGCATTTTGATGCTTCTGACCGTGGCCCGATTGGCCTGGCCCTGTATATAATCCCCGGTGAATATTACCTAGTGCCAGTTGGCACAGTGTAAATGTGTGATTATGTTTCTAATGTGTTAATGATAATACAAAAGCTATTGTTTATATAACCTTGTGTGGAGTTCCTTTTTATGGTTTGTCTAGTGTGTTGCTGCTGTGTGTGTGTATTGTGCAAACGCTTTACACATTGCCTCTGGGATAAGCCTAACTGCTCGTGCCAAGTTACCAAGGGGGTGTAACTCCTTTGCCCTGACTAGAGTGGTAGTTACTGCCTGGCTTTGGCGCAAGCCTTAGCCAACCAGAAATCCAATTCCTAACAAGGACAAAGCAAAATAATTGAATATCATTGACAGGGAAGAATGACTACATTTTGTCTTTCTAACGAAAGTGAAGAAGGACAAAGAGTTCAGTGGAGAATTTGTTTGCTCCAGCCATTCTCATCACCCCCAGATTCTTTTAAAGATAATAGCAAAGGATCAGAGAACTTTTCTTAGAGTGTTACTTCTGAAAACCGAAGGGACCAGAAAGCCAGCTCTTATGGACAAAATGTGAAAACAAGTCTATTTTATGGGATTAAGAAGAGCGTTTGGGAATGGTGACTCCATTATTTATTTTGTTGTGTTCAGTAGTGCCTTTGACATTGGTATCTACTTATTTTTTTAAATGGAGAAAAAGAGAATAATTAGTCTTAATAGTGTTTTGACGGTTCTGGTTGTTTATTTTTATTTTCCCTTCCAACATGGATTTGCAAATGGTAACAGCTCCTGTGTTCTTGCAGGATCCAGTGTTCCTGGTAATAGTGTGGGAGGATTGGAAAGGGCAGCTCAAAATATATTTATAGGCATTAGGCAATAGGTGGGGACGTTTCCGTGAGTAAGAGGAAGTTTGCCACGTTAAAGCATAGTCTTAGGTTTCAAGGTAGGAAAGTCCTTAAATTGTTACCTATTCCTCAGGCTGATGAGAATGAAAGTGGAGAAGGTTCAGATGCTGATGAGGATTCCGAAGACGTATATATGATGGCCATGAAGGCATTGGAAGAACATTTTGGGAAACATTAGGCATAGTAGTGGAATGTCACAAGTTTATTTTCATGTGCTTAACAACCACGTAAATCTATTGAGCAGTGAGCAGTATGGGCTGTGTTGAGAATGTTGTCAGTTTCGTGCAAGTTTAAGGACTTGCAAGAAGAAATAATTATGGATCAGATGATAAACAGGACTAGTAACACCAAGATTCAGGAGAAATTATTGCAAATGAAGGATTCTGCTTTGAAGAAAGCCATATCCATTACGCGTCCCTTTGAGAATGCATCCCATTATGTGAAAGAATTAAGTGACAATTGTGACAAAAACATGTAAGAGGAAAGTAATGTGAATGTAGTGCAGAGGGGAGGGGTTTGAAATGGGATTTCTGGTTGGCTTGGGCATGTGCCTAAGCCAGGCTGAAACCACCACTCTAGTCCGGGCAAGAGAGTTACATGCTGAAGATAGCCCCTGCTTACCCCCTTGGTAACTTGGCATGAGCAGTCAGTCTTATCCCAGAGGACATGTATGAAGCATTTGCTTAACACACTCACACAGCATTGACACACTAGGCACAGCACAAAAGATACTCCATACAAGGTTATGTAAAAATAGCCTTTGTATTATCCATAAATGACTTTACAGGGATTAAAAACACCACAGGGCCAATCAGGCCACTGTCATAGCATCACAACTCACAGGTAGTGGAGATAACAAGTAACTACTGGTAAGTGTACACTTAGCACATCACCTTTAGGCAGAAAATACCATCTACAATGTACCATAGGAAACACTTGCAGCTGTGCACATGTTGCAAGATCATAGGCATAACCACATTTTCTACCAACACTGTACATATCCTGCAAGGCCTGTAAAAGTACTCATCACCCTAGGTGGACAGTGACTGTCCACTCAACGTGGAGTGCAGGAATCTCCACTCCCCCCTTTGGGAATGGCGATAATGCACTTAGGACCCCGTCCTGGGCTCGCCCGCACTGCCCTTTTCAAAAGTGAGGACTTGGGCCAAAGGGGCCGGTCAAGCCAATAACAAACAAGTATGTATTTCCCTTCACACAAATGCCCATGAAGGCGGGAGGGACACACACTGTCCACTCCAGCAACCCTACCGATGTCAGAAATGCGGAAGAAAGAAAAAGCAACAGGGCTCCTCACCGGAAAGAAAAAGCAACAGGGCTCCTCACTGGGGTCTCCTCAAGGCACCCCTGGCAACTGCGGCATCCTTACTCAGCCTATGTTCTTTGTGCGAGGCTTCTGAGCAATGGAAAAATGAATATCCAAGATTGTTTTCCCAGAAGTTGGGGTGTTTGAAGAAGTTCAAACACTGCATAGTTTCTAAGGAAGGGGCTGTGTTGAGGGTACATAATGTCAAAATATGCCGTAGACCTTTAGGGAGCAGTTATTTGAGGAGTTGAAATGTCCATGCTCTGAAGGACCATTTGAAGCAAAAGAAGCATCCAAGTGGCTGAGCCCGATAGTGATGGCAAAGGAGGCGAATGGAAAGAATTGCATGTGTGTGGATCTATGGTTTGTGAATAAACACATTCAGGTGGATAGGCATCCCTTCCCAAATATCAGTGAGATGCAGAAAAATGTAAGTGGGGCAAAGTACTTAATGACATTGGTCTCTGCAGTGCTTACCATCCGGTACAGTTACACCCAGAATACAAGCACTTAATATTGTTCATTACACCTGAGGGTGCGTATCAGTTTTTATGCATGCCTTTCAGACTAACCTCTGTATTCACTGTGTTTTGGGGATCATGGTAGAGTGTGCTGCAGGGGGTAGCCAAGGTATTGGTATTCAAGGATGATATTATGCCGTGGGGTGAGGCTGAAGTACAGCATGACACAGTGCTCCAAAAGGTACTGGGCCGGCTGGAAGAGACAGGATTGACTGTGGAGCTAGGTAAATGTAAATTCCTGAAAGAAGAAGAAGAATATTTAGGGCATTCCCTGTCTAACAAAGGATCAAGCTGAAGCTGAAGTTAATAGAGGCAATTAAACAGACCCCATCACCAAGAGATAAGGAACAGTTAAGATCTTTCCTTGTTCTCGCAGAGTATTACTCCAAATAAGTAGAGCATTTTCCTGATAAAGCGCATTTGTTGCAGATGCTGATGAAGAAGAGAATAGCATTTGACTTGTCACAGGATTGCCCATTAGCTTTTTACACTATTAAAACAGCAATAGTGAGGACTGATGTTTTGGTGCCCTTCCATCCAGCGTAGAAGTCCATTCTATTGACAGACACTAGTCACTATGGTCTAGTTAGTGTATTAATGCAGGAGCATGAGGGAAAGGAATGAATTGTTGCATTTGCATCACATACATTAATGGGTGCTGAAGGGTCCTATTGTGTTATAGAAAAAGAGTCTTTAACATGGTTGGTGGGGGTGCAGTACTACAGGACTTTTGTGTGGGGAACACATTTCGATCTGAGGACTCAATATCGTCCCTTTATTGATTTATTCACCACAAATGGTGTGAAAAGGGCCACTCCCCACATTGCTAAGTAGTTACATAGACTGCAGGAACATATTTTCAGTGTCACGTTTGTCCCAGGTCACAAGTATGTAAACTCAGATTGCTTTTCACGTTTGCTGTTTGAGGATGACATGAGAGGGAACGAAGATGACTGGGTGTTGGCGGAGATTGATTTTCCATGTAGGGAGCCATATTGAAGGATGAGTGGACAAAAGAATTGGCTAATGAAGCAAACTTAAATTGCTCATTGACAAATTACCAAACTGGGAGAAGTTGACTCAAGAAGATTAGCAAGAACTGTGTGAGTATTTGCCAGTGTGGGATGAGTTGTCTGTAGTGGAGTGTGTAGTCATGGGATGTGATAGACTAGTTGTTCCATTAACTTTATGCTTTAGAATGTTGCATCCAGGACATGGGGGGCATGTCAGCAATGAAAAGGAAAGCCAGAGAGTATTTCTGGTGGCCTGGTATGGTCAAACAGTTTGAGAGATATGTTCGAAATTTTGAACCATGTGTCTGCAGTGACAAAACACACAAAGTGTCATAAACACTCATTAATGCCCTGAAGTTTCTTAAGAGGCCTTGGGATAAAGTTGCAATAGTTATTTGTGAACCCTTTAATGTTTGAACCCGAAAGTATGTTTTCCTTTCTGTTAATGAACTATCATTCACAATAGCCAGAGGTAGCATTTGTCAAGGACATTCAATCCTACAATGTCATACCTTTTGTACGGATATATTTCTAAGAGAAGGGTGTCTGGAGACAATGGTCACAGACATCTGTCCACAGTTTGCCTGAGATGACTTAGAATTATTTCTAAAACATGTAGGAATGAAACATATAAAAACCATATGTATTATCCTCCCAACAATTGTTTAGTTGAGAGGTTTAATCAAGTGTTGGGAGAGTGCATCCAGTTAGCTTTCGCAAAGGGTTTAATTTGGAAGGAGGAAGTAAGGAAAATCTAATGGAGTTACAGAACAACTCCTCATTCTGTTACCAAAGAGACTCCATTTCTCACAGAGTGGTGTGCACAGTGATTGTATCAGCATGATGAACACAGCAAACATGGTTAATCTTGACAAGAGTGGTTTGAGATTGAAAGTGGAACATACCAAGAGAAATATACTCACAAACATAATGCAGGTTTGAGAAGTAATTAGTTTAATGAGGGGAAACGGTTATAGTACGAATTAGAACTGGCATCAAGAAGAATTCATATAAATGGCCGGAGCCTAAGAAAGTGTTGTAGGTGTATGGCAATGTCGTGTATGTGGAAGGTGGCACTGGTGGAAGACGTGTAAAGTTACTAAGTGTTCTGAGGTTAAAGTGGGAATGTGGAACAAGGGCAATGAATCCTCACATGGTAAATAGTCTGACCTTAAGTGTGCAGTTGAAGGATAGCTGAGGAGCAGTGTTCCAACTAAGTTTATGCCAGAATATATCTGTAATTAACATGTGTGATTTTATTTTTTGTAAAGTGATATTTCTATAATTCTTACTAGTCAATGGGATATCTTGTGATATTCAGACTGTGGCATGCAATGTGTTACCATTGGTTCCTCAATAGTTTTGTTTTACTTTGTTGTTTTCGAAAGAGAAATGTGCTTAGCGGGTCTCTTCATTTAAAGAATGCAACCTGTATTTCTTGCTTTTCTCCTGGTTCTATTACCCGGGAAACTTAGCTACATTTCAAGTTCACTGTTGATGCTGGGTGCTTGCCGTCATTTGTTTGCATCCTACTTTGCTGAATAAACCTTTAACTACTCAATCGTAGGGTCGCAAAACAGGGGTGTATTGAAGAGTTGGAAGTAAGGGTCCATTATTTATACCTGGTGCCCATTTTGAAGTAAAAGGGTCTGAAGGTTTCAACCCCCAGAGGCACTTGGATGTACTGCCTCCCTGCTCTGCCCTCAGAATGTCTCTGATGTGAACTTGTGGTAGGTGACAACTCCTCCCTCTCATCAAGTCAGAGATGGCCCATCCTACCAACACCTATGCCCCTTTGTCTCACTGTCTGAGAGCAATACACAAAGACCAACTGGAAGCTACATCTAGCCATGTAACCCAGGATACAGACTGCATGCACCAAATGGTTGGTACAAGAAAACGCCCCCTTTCTAAATTTGCTAAACCAAAGAGGGTTTTGGCACTAAATCATCAGGGCTAGGCAAATATATTTATTGCCAGAAACAATAGGAAGTGCCAATACTGATAATCAATCCACAATTATTTTACCAGATCACATGTTAGACTCGCTGTGATCAAATGATCAAATCATTTTTTAATTTTTTGTTATAACAAATGATGTGTTAAATCCATCAACTTTTGTTCGGAAAAAATCTCTTACTGGTTAACACAACACCAAATAATTCAGTGCAGAGGTGATGGCAAAGGAGGTTGAGCAAGTGGCAGCACCAACGACCATCAAAACCCATTGATGTATTGGTATGGGAAGATACGCAAATGGTCAGAGCTCAGCAGGCTGTCAATAAAGGATATGGCTTGTCCTTTAGCCTGTGTGTCTGCTGAGCATGTGTTCAGTGCAGCTAGTACAGGTGTTACTGTGAAAAGGACCAGTCTCTTGCCTCAAAACCTGGAGAGATTGACTATGATCAAAATGAACCAACATTTCATACCACACAATTCACCGTTACTGAAACAGAACAGTAGGAGGAAGAAGAGGATTGGTCAGAATCAAGTGTGTTTGCTGACCAACTGCTGGTTAAACCACCTGCGTTTGAGGACAAACCCTACTTCCCAAACTGAGTATGATAGTGCCACCATCTAATTTTTTTATAATTTCTCTTTCTTTGCAAAAAAAGTAGCTAGTGAAACATTATGTTTGTGTCACACTTATGCACCCTACCATTCTTTTATCTCATATTTAGCCAGATTGCATTTGGGCCTGTGTGCAGTGAAGAAGAGATTATGATTGTCTCCCTTGCATGCCTAATCGTTGTTCCATCATTTAGCAGGGCTGCCCCAGAAGACCATTGATTTACAAGAGGCCAAATACCAAAATTCAAATGTGCATCCTGTGTCAGAGATACAATTGTGAACCTATGACTTAACCTACCAGTGCTCTGATTGGAAGAGGTAACTACAACTTTTGCAACAGTGAATGAGTGATTGTGGATGATGATTGATGATTCAGGTGGTGGCAGACAATGAGGGAGGGTGTTCAGCTGTAATTTGTAAGCTTGATTGAGATGATTTGCAAAGTTTGAGCCTGAATGTTGGGTGATCATTTTTCCATAAGGTGATTGGCCCTTTCTCATTTAGCGAGATTCACTTGCAGTGCCCACTCCTTTTTTGTACGTTTTTCAGAGACCAGACCAGTCACTTTAATTAACCTATATCAAATACTGCAATTATGTTTCTTTGCTTGATCTTCAAAAGCAGTGCACTACATGTATATCTTGCTCGAGTATGGACTGGGATAGAGTTACTCAGAGTCAGGAGAAAGATGAAAACCTCAGGGTGGGACTACCTCATCAAAGGGAAATCAGGACTCTGAGGGCTAGTACTCAGCTATGTGGAATGGTGAGAGGTGCATTGAGTTGGGAAATCCCTATGAGTGTGTGAGTTGAACTGGTGGCAAAAGTGAAACTCTGAGTCCTTTTGGTTTTTTTCTGCCTCTGAGTCTTCTTAGTACACTCCTCATGAAGATTACCTTCCATTTGTCCTTCTCCTTCCCTCTACAATACAGTTTCTGTTTACAATCTGCAGGCCTTCTCATCACATGCATGAAAGATAGACAAAAGCTGAGCTCAACAATCCTGCTTACCTACCAGACTGGTCCAGACAGTCAACCAAGAGTGATGGACATTCCAGAGGAAAATGCATATGCACCACCCAATTTTACAATACAGTATCATTTTTCTTTTAACAATCATATTTGTATAACTGGGTGGGTTCACTCCTGCATTATTAGATTTTTTCAAACCTATAAGACAGAACATTTAGATATCTGATAACTTGGGTCTCTAGGGCCGAAGAACTGTTTGCAATGCGTTTAACTGTATTGTGTTATTCTCATTCCATTGTTTCCTTCCACATCAGATTGATGACAATGATGTTCTTCTCATCGCCCAGAAAAATTATTATTATTATTATTATTGGACATTTATAAAGCGCCTGGTTACGCGCACCGGCGTGTCCCCGCGCTATGATAAGTGGAAGCAGCCGCCCAACCCACCCTTAGAGACGTCTACCTACTGTATAAATAGGTTTTGAGTTTTTTTCTGAACGTGGTCTCAGATGGTTCCAGGCGCAATTCCAGAGGCAAAGCATTCCAACACCTGGGAGCCAGGTATCTGAAAGACCTCCCTCCCATACGGGCCTTCCTTACTCTCGGAACCTTCAGTAGCCCAGTACGGGAGGAGCGAAGATTGCGCGTAGGCTCGTACCAGGTCACCAGACTCTGAAGCGGAACCGGAGCTTTGCCGCTCAAAATGCGGTGACATGTGGAAAGAGCTTTAAACTCCACCCTTTTACCTACAGGGAGCCAATGCAGTGCCTGAAGCGCTGCTTTAGAGGGAGATCTCTTAGGGAGCCTTAGAACTAAACGCGCCGCTGCGTTTTGCACTTGAACTTGTGTAGTGTTTGTCTTCATCACAACTTTCTCCAAATCCACTTTCTTCTCCATTCATCAAACCCCTAACCCTCTTTCCCTGGGCTGTGTGATTTATTGAAGTGTTACTTAAATAGCACGATAAATGGATCAAACACTTGATGAGTCGGATGTGATGAAAGCAACACCAACTCACTGCAGGATCTTCTATTACATAATCTATAGCCCAGGCTGGCCCAATTTACCTACCCTTGCATAAAACATACTTAGTAAGTAACTAAATAACTGTTACTGCAGATAACTAATCATTTATTTAGGTTGTTGTAGGCAATATAGGTCATGGCAGCATCCCCCTAATGGTTAAGACAGTTACAGAGATAGTTAAAGAGGGTAATAAAACAAGGATATATAACTAACCATAACTAACAGGTATACTCTTTTATGAACAGATTTAGCTGCACAAAAAGGCAAAGACGGTACAAAAGGGGTTGGTGATGGACGGAGCCTCTGAATCAATCAGACACTCACACCCAGTCAAGAGATCTGGGTTTAATCCATCACCGTTCTTTAGCCCACTCTGCCACC
Source organism: Lissotriton vulgaris (assembly GCF_964263255.1). NCBI lineage: Eukaryota > Metazoa > Chordata > Amphibia > Caudata > Salamandridae > Lissotriton > Lissotriton vulgaris. Next base: position 1,071,211,568 of record NC_141693.1, read on the forward strand.
CCAGTTCAGACATGGCTACATGCAAATCAGTCTGACTCTGTGCCTCATGGGAACAGTGCAGCCCGAACTGCCAAGCCATGTCTTCCCTGGACCAGAAACAAGCTTCCGAGGACCGGTTTCTGGCATTCCAGCCTTTTTCAGCCCGGCTTGCTTGAATCCAGTGGCAAAGTGAGCAAGGGACTCACGTCTGAGTATACCCTATCACACTTAAGGCGGCCAAAAGTGGTACAAAAGGGGTTGGTGATGGACGGAGCCTCTGAATCAATCAGACACTCACACCCAGTCAAGAGATCTCGGTTTAATCCATCACCGTTCTTTAGCCCACTCTGCCACCCCAGTTCAGACATGGCTATATGCAAATCAGTCTGACCCTGTGCCTCATGGGAACAGTGCAGCCCGAACTGCCAAGCCATGTCTTCCCTGGACCAGAAACAAGCTTCCAAGGACCGGTTTCTGGCATTCCAGCCTTCTTCAGCCCGGCTTGCTTGAATCCAGTGGCAAAGTGAGCAAGGGACTCACGTCTGAGTATAACCTGCCACACTTATGGCGGGCAAAAGCGGTACAAAAGGAGTCAAGCTGTCCAGGCTGATGAAGGCTGATAGCCAGAAACCGGTCCTTGGATGCTTGATTCCGGTCTGGGAAAGACATGGCTTGGTAGTTCGGACTGGACTGTTCCCATGAGGCACAGTGTCAGAGCTGATTTGCATTTAGCCAGTGTCTAACCCAGGGTGGTGTGGAGTGCAAAAAAACGATGGATTTAGGCCCATATCCTTGTACTGGGGTGAATGTATGACATTGTTCTACATTCTGTCCATCAACTGTGTTTTTTGCAAAAAGGCAAAAAGGCAGCAATGCAAAGTAAAAGTAAAACACAAAATGACTACTTCAGGCATAAAGTGTGTAAAATAATGTTCCCCTTTAATGTTACAAAAATCCCACCGTCGCAACCCACAAGAGTCCTACCTGTTTCCTCAAACAAATGTACCCATCCCCAACCAATGTCCAAGCAAAAGTCCAAGAAAAAATACCCAGTCCCAACTCCCTTCCCACACTCTCCACCCACAAGTCCCTACCACCAAACAAACTTTTTTTTAAAATCGCTTAGAAGAGGGTATTGTCCATATGGGTCTAGAGCTGGTCCAGGCTCTATACTCCCTAGCCGGTTTTCAATGCAGTTGAGTAGCTGCAGGCCACAAAGCTTAAATTGCCTGAATGAGCAGGAGTGGGTGGCAGCAGTTACAGTCAGGGCCCCTGACAGCTGGCAGTGGTGCCAGAAATGTAGTGGCCAGGAGGCTGAGGCTGTGACTAGCTTGTTGAACTGGGTCCCTGGTCAGAGGCAGCTACATCTGTCTCTTCATCCTCCAGGGCCACCAGCCGCGGGTATTCAGAGTGGATAGTCTCCACCCTCTGCGAGTGCAGCAGGGCCGCATTCTTCTGCCTAGAGGAGGGTGCTGGTGGACCAGCAGGAGTAGCTATATCGGGAAAAACAGAAAGAAAACAGGCAAATTGTAAACGATGCTACATGCAAACACTTTAAATTTAAAATTAAGTAATAGGTGGTACAGTAGCAGTACATTGCTGGTCCTCTAGGACAACTGGAATTTGATGTGATTTTAATTAGGAGAGTCACAGCGCTAATTTTATTTTGGACGTACACATGCCTCCCATAAAAGGCACTGACTGTCGGGAAGAAAAGAATTAAGGCAGAATAACAACAGATTTTTTTTAAAACTTTAATTTGATTTTTTTGTTTTTAAAGGCTTTACTAGTAACAAAACAGGCACTTTAAGTGGAAAAATAAAAATAAATGACTTCTCATTAATGAGTAAGGCATTATGCACTCTGGAGTACAAGTTGTTGTGCTAGCTTAATGGAGGCATGCTAGCCAGATAGCCTGGAGGCCCATAGGAATGAATGTCAATTACCGAATCGGTATTTACCGATTCAGTAAATACGAAAAAATTCAAGGGTGGCAGGGTGTCACTTTGACACCCTGTTGCACCCCTGATTAGTGCTGGTGTGCACATGTGGCATGCATGTATGCCCTAAGGGCATGTATGTCTGTCACATGGCACAGGTGTGAATGCATATTTATGCAGTTACATAGGAATTCCTTATTTACCACCAACTAATAGTTGGTGGTAAATAACAAATCCTTTGAGCCCAGAAGCACTGTTTGATGTGCTTCCTACATCTCACTTACCGATTCAGTAAATACCAAATCGGTAAATGATGATTCGGTAAATTCCGAATCAGTAAATACCGATTTGTTATTTACCGAATCGGTAAAATAGCCTCCTACATAGGCAAAGGCTTTTACCGACCGGTAAAAGCCTACCTACATCTGGCCCAAAATGCTTTGGGAACAAATAGTTCTTTTACAGAAATAACTTCAAAAGACTCACGTGATTCATACACTGAGTCATCAGGGTGATGGCGTTCACGTTGCAGGGAATTGATTGGCTGATGAAGCTAGGAAGACTGCTGTACAAACGGCTTCCATAGCTGTGATTACTCGGTCAAAAACAAAAATAGAGAGTGACATAATGCAAGCTGTCACTGCTTCAGTTAAAGACAGTGGTAAGACACTTCCGAAAGGCTTTCCAATAAAAAACTCATATATAACTGATGCGAATAATATTCCCTTTGCTCGAATCCCTGTAGTGGGGGATATGGCAATTCCAAACATGGAACATAGGTTAGGACTGATCTTAGCAGCACATGAAGGACTGGCATCTGCACACGCAGGCATTTCCGCCACAGTATCATTATTAAAACAGAGATATTGGTGGCCGTGCATGAGGAAACAAACTAGAAACTATGTTCTAGATTGTGAAATCTGCCAGAAAATAAAAGTGTCAACAGTGAAACATCCTGCACAGATGCCCCTCCTGATTTCAGATAAACCGCTAGCGTGTGTTTATCTGGACCACTGTGGTCCCTTACAAAGGGATGGTAACTATAAATATATCATGGTCACAGTGGATTCCTGCACAAGATTTATTTGGATGTGGCCCCAGCGCTCGGCTGACGCCAGAACTGTTATAAACGATTTGCGAGTCTTTATCGGCACATACGCAATTGGCATGCTACATTCTGTCCAGGGTCCTCAAGCTTACAAGGAGGCCATGGCTAGCTTGGGCGTGGCATTGCGGTATTCTATCATCCTGAGGGTAATGCGGCAGTGGAAAGAAAAAACCGTGACATAAAGCAATCCATAACAGCTAAGGTATTAGGTCCGGGTGATCGGTTGGTCAAACATTTAATAAGTGTCCAACTTAGTCTTAACAATCTACCAAGAAATTCTCTGGGTGGAGTCACTCCGTATGAACTAATGTTTGGAACTAGAATGATAATCGAAGACCTCTATTGTCAGTCTAAGTGGTAGAACTAAAACCCTTTGATGTTAAAGATCGTTTGACTGTTTTACAGGACTTAAATGAAACAAGAAGAAGTCTGAGTAATACAATACAGAAGCAAACGCCCACTGAAATAAAACCACCGGTCCAAGCAAGGCCTGTCTGGATTCCAAAGATTGGGGATCTGGTCAGGGAGAAAATCGTGGTAAAGAAGGAATTTGGGCCTTCTTTAAGCATGGGCGGAATTCGCGGATCCACGATCCGCGAATTTGCAGATTTGCGGATTCGCGGATCTGCAAAATCCACAAATTTGCAGATTCGCGGATTTTTCAGGTTTTTTTAAAGAGGGGGGTCTTCTGTGCGAGTTCAAGTGCCTCTTGTATGTATAAGGATACAAAGGCCTCTATCCAGCATCACAGCTGATTTTCGATGGTAGATTTGGGAAGAAGGCACACCTGCCCAGCCTCGAGGACGCTCACGATTGTTTTTGGGCTGATGAATGAGTCACTGAATTTGAGCTTCAACTAGTTCCTGTGACCATGTGTGTGTTACTATCCAATTGCACCGATGTGCGCAGGGGTCCCTTGAGTGACCTGTCCATCCATCATCTTCCTGTAACTATTTTAGGATGGCGCCGACAAGCTACCAGCGCCAACCTAAAATAGTTACCTAATTAGCTTCACTAATAGATCAAATAAAGCAGGTGCTCGAGCACCTGCTTTATTTTATCTATTAGTGCTTCCTGTGCTTCCTGTTGAAGCTAACGTTGAAACTATTTTAGGATGGCGCTGGCAGCTTGCCGGCGCCATCCTAAAATAGTTACCCCAACTTCAAGCTTGAAGGCTTGAACTTTTGCTACCCGAATCCGCCGCTCGCGGATTCGCGGATTTTCGGTAAATTCGCGGGAGTTCACGGATTGCGGATTTACCGAAAATCTGCGAAATCCGCAAGCGGAACGGATTTTGCGCTCACGCTTAGCCTTCTTACAGAAAAGCAGTACCTGTCTTGGCCATCCACGGAACAAGATCAGTTTTACTACCTCCCCTTGCTGGTAAAAGGGAGAACAGAGTTGTACCCATCGACCTATACCACGTCATTGTTTGCTGTATTTGACCTTACAGATAAACAAATCTCTTTGGCACAAAGAGGAGCAGACTATACGGTGCTGAGCATTGAAAAACTCAAAAGTTTACAATTAACAGTTTCTGAGAAACCTGTCATTGAATGGATAATTCATGGTACGATTACAATACCAGTCACGTCTTTCCTATTTCAGTATTTTCTGGAGCATATACCAGTGGGCCTGTATTAAAGGTTGGGTAAAGAATACATTAAGTCGACCTGGGTTTTACCATACAAACACAAATGTTGGAATGGGGGACATGAAGTATTCCTTAGTGGTAAGAATTGTAAAATCTCACTGAGTGGTACACTTTTGTGCCAGGGTATTAATTTGCACGGTTCTGCAAATAACCTCTCTTGCCACCAGCACGGTTCACCCTCCACAGCGATAGTACGGATTTTCAGGCAGCTATCCAATGGCAGCTACGTAAAGCTCAATGATCACAGCTGTTGTGGCATGTTGCCAGGAAAAAGTTATCTTGTAACTGTGTCATCCACAGTCACTTGTTGTATGCAAGTATTGTATCCAAAAAGTGAGACAGGAAGGGAGACGGCTTTATGGCCTTCACTGAATATTTCTTCTATAAAAATTGATACTTTAAGCCGAATGAAAGCCATTCTGTTACAAAAAAAAATGTTCCACTGACCTCGTCTAAAAAAACAAATGATCTGCGAGTAGCAAGGTCTTCTGCAGAGATACATGCATTATTATCAACAAACTGCCCAGTACATTTCGCAGAAATGTTAAGTCAAATCTTAAACACTACCATGGAACAATGCCTCCTTTCCATGAGGTATCCTTAAAGAATTTCGAGGATTCTTGGCTTGGCTCGTTTAAGAGATCTGAACACAACCTGGTTTCTATCGTTCAGACCAATCTGGCAAGATTGCATCTTACCTGTTCTTCGATGCCTGCTTTACGGACAAGAATGTATGTTGGACATTTGTCTTACACTTCCAACAGTTCTGCCATCGGATGTTGACGCTTTGCTTGGTCCAGTAATGGCTCATGCATCGTGTTGCCCCCAATGGCTGCCTATTCTGATGACAGCATTTATTGAGGTCTCACCGGCAAGTATAACTGAGGGTGGGATATGAGAAACTACAGGCATACAGGTAACATCTACTACGGACATTGCTAATGCATCAAACGCTGATGGCGATGATCCACACTTCTGCAGTTTTGATCTGCTAACTGAAGTAGTTCCACTTTCACCTACAATGGTGAATAGTTTCTTTGCCAGCCTAGACGATCTGATGTTTTCTCCTGACTCTGAAGATAACTCTTGATAAATTCACACCACTTTCCCTGAACTCTGCAATTCGGGCTTCACTTTGAAAAACATACCCTTCTACCAATTGAACTTTTTTCCTAAAATAGAACTTTTGGCACAGCATTATCTGCTTAAAGTAGAACTATTCTTAGAGAACAAGATTTCGTGTTTGAACTTCCTAAAATGACAATATTTGGCTTCAACCTCGAAAACAAACACAGTTAAAAACTTATGCTATGGAACAGATTTCAGGTATCAATTGATAAATGTACTTTCGTTTTATTTAATGAGAGAATACATGCTCATGATTTATGCTTGATTTCAGATGACGCCTATGACTTTTGCATACAGTATATACTCATTTCATGTGAACAAGCCTATTCAAATGCATTTTTTTTATTTTGGGGTGGGATTGTGAACACTTTGCTTTAGATATGTTCAGTGCTTAGGTATTATTGAACTTAATAATCGTGGAGTGGGTGTTATGTAGGAATCTAGGACCCTAGTGTAATTTTCCCCGATTCATGCCCATATATAGGTATAATTCACCCATTCCTTATATAGGCATAGGAATCCTTACCTTATTTAGTCTTAGCCTATGCAGCCCAAATACGTCATGGCTATTTCCACTAAACTCCGAGAATCCACAACGATTTCTTGGAAAAACCCACCGTCAGCAGTCATGGACTTCCTCCTGCTTGAATATTTTATCCAAGAACTCCTGGGGTTTTCAAGGAACTGAGGCACAGGTGACGATATTATGTCCAATCTTACGTCAAACTCGGCACCTTCAAAGTATAAATATACCTACATTTGCCCAGTCAAGACGTTGTCTTTTCTCTTGCTGAGAAATCCAGCTCCGGTGTTTCCAGGCTGCCCTTGCGGGCTGCTGGGAGATTGAGTCATGAGAGAGAGATACAAGAGCTCTACCATTCTAAAACCAAGGTACGGCTTATACCCTTAGAGAATTATTGGAACAGATTCTTGGCAGAAAATTACTAGACTTAATCTACACCACACTTACTCCTCCCTCGTACTAGACATAGGTTAGGTACACCGGGGTAGGCGTATTTTAGAAGCACCAGTTGAGTACTTTTAGCCACTATTTTATCACTGTATGTATTTTATGCATTTTATGTATTCTATGTTTATGGCATAGAAACCATATCATGCTTTTACAGTTCTATTTTATAATACTATTTGTATTATATGCATTGTACTTCTTAACTAGCATTTCAATTGTAGCAGTGCATTTCTTATGCTTAAGAAATAAGACTGTTCAATAAATACTTTTATTGAAAATGCCCATCTCTCTATTTCTGAGCAACTCTGGTGAAACGAAGCATGCACATCTGATTGAGTGAAAGAACTGTCTATTGTTTCCACGACTCTAGAGTTACGTTTTATTCTAGGGAAACAAAGTTGTCATGTTATATGGTTGTCAGAGACTAATCCCTTCTTGTACTTTCGAGAAAGTTTCTAGTGACCTCTGAGCTAGCTGGCACTCAAAATTAAGTCTAATATATTCGGCAGAGACCTACTCGACTTAAGTCCTATGTCTAAGCTGCAGGATATATTATTCCAATGCGCAGAGCCTATTGAGAATATCGGGACTACACTATAGCAATAGCATGAAGAGTCAGGTTCACAAGAACTTCACATTGGCAGACTTCGCAGGCAACCGAGTCTCAACGTGAACAGGCCCACTTTAGAATTCCCCAAACTTCAGGATTTCACCTTTCTTCACAGAGGAGTGCACTATGATGCTAGCCAAGGGTCTAAGATCTGAGGAAACACTTCTTGGGAATCATGGATTCACTCTAGCAGCGGTAAGCAGGGCTCCGGCAGGTCCTGGCAGGCCCAGTTGCAGCATATCAGCTTGGCAGTTGCTTGGAGGCCTCTGAATCTTGTTTGCCTCTGTAGCGCAGAACCAGAGATAAGCCAACTGATCCTTGGAGCAGGGGCAGCAAAATAAACCAATCCCGATATTTCATATCGTTTTATTTTTAAGCTGCTGGCTCAGCCAGCATATCCAAGGAGGGATAGGGCTGAGGCCTGGGATGGGAGGAGTAGGGCTATTTGTACTCCCTAAGTGCTAATTTGTGTTTGGCCGGCTGTCGCATGCCAACCACAACACAAATGCTCACTTAGGTATTGAACACCCGGTTTAGAGAAATTCCACAGACTCTCTGACCTGAGTGGAGCACCTTTCTAGCCCACTCAGGCCATTCCCCGTGCTTCTGTGCAGCGTGGGGATTGGACAGGGAGTCTGTGACGTAGTCACAGTGTCTGCTGGGACAAGGAAGTCCCAGCACCAAGGCGAGATGCGGTAAGCGGCCGGCAGCAGGTAAGTTTATTTTTTTAAAAACATTTTTATTATTGCTTTGGTCTCCCCTCCCCTGTGCTTCCTCCTGCTCACCCCTGCCCCACGAATTTTTGTATGTGGCGGCCACCACTGCCTTGGAGACACTCAGGTTATTATGTAATGAAGGGAGCAGTTCCTGTATTCCTTCTCAGAGAGCAGGACTGTCCTCTGGGGACATGGTAGACCCCTGATAGCAGCAGGCCAGGTCTCTGAAAAACAAATCAGGCCTCAGGGCAGGGCAGTCCTCTAGGACATAAGGCAGTCCTTCTTCTGTAGTATCCTGTGTACTGATGAGGAGGTTCAGGAGGTCTAATTTTTATGCCTTGTGCCAGCCTTTAAAATGGAAGTGGCATCCAACCTACCCCACATCTAGTTCTGGCTAGTTCTTCCCTTCCCCTGCCAACAATCCAAGGAGTCTGGGGTGACCAAAAACTGGCATCAGGTTTTTTTGTATCTGTGCTGGAGGCAGCCCTTTGAAATGTAAGTGCGACAGAGAACAGCTCCTTAACACCCATCCTTGCAGACGCGCCCATCCTGCCAACATTTAGTCCCCGTTTGTCTCACTGTCTGGAGGGAATACATAAATGCAAACTGCCAAGCTATTCACAATCATGTGAACCAGGATACAGGCAGCAGGCACCAAATAGTTCGGGGAAGAACATGGCAAAAGTAAAGAGTGTTACAACAGGGGCAGCCCAATGAGCAACTGCAACTAGGGTCAATACAGTATAAATGTAGAAAAGAGTATCCCAAGGAAAATGCATATGAAATAAATATCAAATTGAAGGCATTCAACGGAAACCCCAGCATGAATTATCAAACAAAATGATAGTAGGAACACTATTTATCGAAATAATTACATATATTTGATGAAAAATGTATCATATTCCAATGTAATCAGTGCTCTGTGCTCAGTGCTTAAGTGATCACACAGTAAATGAAAGGAGAAAACTGTACAAGATGTATTTAAATTGGACAAGAAACAACAAAGAAAAAGCACACTATTTTAAATCCTGGAGGCAAAATCTCAATAATCTGACAAAATTAGAGTTATATTCCTAATGTCGGAAGTGTCAACGGTGCATCAACCCAAAGATGTGAACGGGACATCATCAGGACAGAGATTAGTTTAGATGTGTAGGAGCGTCAATCATGAAAGGGAATCAGGAGAGAAAATGGACATATGCTTAAGTAAAAATTGAAAAAATGAATGATTAACAAACTATTAATCTTAACCAAAAGGAAATATAAATACTCACAGTACGCCAGATTGGATAAAAGTAATCTGTGAAAAGATGACACATTTAAGGAAAAAGGCCACAAACCAGTGACGAAAAAATAGACAATCAGCCATCTATGGAATGGAAAATATAATGAAGAGAATTGCACTTACCAATTGGCAAAGACAAATTAATCGAAAAATAGGGATAGATTGAACTCACCCATAGGGAACAATTGAGTTGTACGTAAAAAGATCTAAAAAATTCAGGTGAGAGCTAGAGACCTGTTAGCAGTGAGCGTGCCCTCCAGAAGGCCTCTGCATGAGTCAGAGAATGTCAGAAGATGAACAAAACGGTGAGGGCGCTCAGCGTGCTATATCAGAATTTAAAAAGGCCTCTCTGCGCCACGTAGTAAGTGGCATGAAATAAATACTTATGGGCATTTAAGCAGGGTATGGAAACTCATATGTCAGAGGAGGAAATGATTCAAAGAATCATCGGCTATCCCCAAAATGTAAAAAACAGAAATACCAATAATAAACATAAAGAATGAAAACAAAAGGATTTTGGGAAGATAGCTTAGCGCCATCAAAAACCTTGAATTGCATAAAAAAAAACTTTGAGGCCTGTAGGCGGGATAAGGAAACTCCTAAATCGGTTGAGGAAATTACTCAATGAAAAACAGCTTATGCCCGAAAATCAAAAAACAAAAATACCAAAACGTAAAATTGAAAACAAAGGGATTTAGTAAGGGAAACAGCCGTGAGGAAATAACCGTAGCCCCACTTGACAAATTGGAACCGTTTCCTGAAATTATTTGTAGTACATAAGAGTCAAAAGAAGGAAGGTGATACATCAAACGAATTCAAAACACATTTTGTCTATAAAATATATTGTAAACAAATGTTTGTTAGAAAAGTCCCATTGGCAGGTGCACCCATTGCTAAATGAGCAGTATTGTATAAAGCAAGGGTTCCCCTACAGCATGGGTACTCACAAACTTTCTCTCGGGGGCCAAATTTACAGGTGGGGGCAGGGTCAGTGGGGGAGGGGGCGGGGCTAGAGCAACAAAAAAACTGTGACTATGAGGTTGAACACAGGTCCCTGCAGCGGACACTTTCGTCCACTGAGTCACCAGACCCGGCATACACACATCTCTCTCTCTCCCTCTATCTCCCTCTCCCAACCTCTCTCTCAACTTCTCTCCCTCCCTACCTCTCTCCCTATTTCTCCCTCTGTCTTACTCAGACTGTCTCACTCCCTCGCACTCCCTCTAACTCCCTCTCTCTCCCTATCTCTCTCTCCCTGACTCCCTATGTCTCACTCACTCTGACTGTCTTACTCCCTCTCTCTGTCTCTGTCTCTCTCTCTCTGCTTCCCTCTCCCTCTCTGTCTCCCTCTCTCTCTCCTTCCCTCTCCCTCTCTGTCTCCCTCTCTCCTTCCCTCTCCCTCTCTGTCTCCCTCTCTCTCTCCTTACCTCTCCCACTCTCTCACCCTCCTCACTCTGTCGTCCTCCTCCCTCCCTCTTTCTGTCACCCTCCCCCTTCCTCCTCCCTCCCTCTGTCTGTCACCCTCCTCCCTCCCTCTGTCTGTCACCCGCCTCCCTCCCTCCACCCTCTGTCTGTCACCCTCCTCCCTCCCTCTGTCTGTCACCCTTTGTCTCCCTCCCTCTCCCTTTCTCTGTCTCCCTCCCTCTCCCTTTCTCTGTCTCCCTCCCTTTCTCTGTCTCCCTCCCTCTCCCTTTTCTCTGGCTCCCTCCCTCTCCTTGTCGCCCTCCCTCTCACTTTCTCTGTCTCCCTCCCTCTCCTTCTCTTTGTCTCCCACTTGTGTCTCCCTTCCTCTGTATCCCTCCTCCCTCTGCCTTCCTCCTCCCTCTGGCTGTCGCCCTCTCTCTGTCTCCATCTGTCTGTCTCCCTCCCTCTGCTTGTCTCCCTCTGTCTGTCTCCTTTCCTCTGTCTGTCTCCCTCCCTCTGTCTGTCTCCCTCCCTCTGTCTGTCTCCGTCTGTCTCCCTCTGTCTCCCTCCCTCTCCCTTTCTCTGTCTCTCTCTCTCTCTGTCTCCCTTTCCTGCCCTCCCTCGCTCTCCCTCTGTCTGCTTCCCCTTTCCTCCCTCCTGTCCTTCCTTCGCTCTCCCTCTGTCTGCCTCCCTTTCCTTCCCTCCCTCGCTCTCCCTCTGTCTGCCTCCCTTTCTCTCCCTCCCTCGCTCTCCCTCTGTCTGTGTCCATTTCCCTCCCTCCCTTGCTCGCCCTCTGTCTGTCTCCCTTTCCCTCCCTCCCTCGCTCTCCCTCTCTCTGCCTACTTTTCCTTCCCTCCCTCGCTCTCCCTCTGTTTGTCTCCCTTTCCCTCCCTCCCTCGCTCTCCCTCTCTCTTCCTCCCTTTCCATCCCTCCCTCGCTCTCCCTCCCTCTCCCTCCTTTACCCTCCCTCCCTTGCTCTCACTCTGTCTACCTCCCTTTTCCTTCCTCCTTTCCTTCCTTCCCTCACACTCCCTCTGTCTGCCTCCCTTTCCCTCCCTCCCTCGCTCTACCTCTGTCTGCCTCCCTTTCTCTCCCTCCCTCACTCTCCCTCTCTCTGCCTCCCTTTCCCACCCTCTATCGCTCTCCCTCTGTCTGCGTCCCTTTCCCTCCCTCCCTCCCTCACTCTCCCTCTGTCTGTCTCCCTTTCCCTCCCTCCCTCGCTCTCCCTCTCTCTGCATCCCTTTCCCTCCCTCCCTCGCTCTCTCTCCCTCTCCTTTTCCCTCCCTCCCTCGCTCTCCTTCTGTCTGACTCCCTTTCCCTACCTCCCTTGTTCTCCCTCTCTCTGCCTCCCTTTCCCTCCCTCGCTCTCCCTCTGTCTGCGTCCCTTTCCCTCCCTCTCTCGCTCTCCCTCTCTCTGCCTCCCTTTCCCTCCCTTGCTCTCCCTCTACCTGCCCCCTTTTCGCTTCCTCGCTCTCCCTCTGTCTGTCTCCCTTTCCCTCCCTCCCTCGCTCTCCCTCCTTCTCCCTCATTTCCCTCCCTCCCTCCCTCTCCCACTGTCTTCCTCCCTTTCTGTCACTCCCTCTTCCTCCCTCTGTCACCCTCTTCATCTCTCCCTGCCTGTCTGTGCCCGGGCTGAGACAGCTTCAGGGCGCACACACAGCCGCAGGAGCACTTCACAGGTCTTTAAAAGACCATTTGTATGTTAATGAGGCTTTTGTCTTTCACCTCTTAACGCCTCTGCTCCTGCAGCTCCACTCTGACTATCACAGAATGCCCGGGCCCCCACGGAGCAGCAGAGTCTCGTCCCCCAGTGTTTGCAGACACTGTAATTTTATTTATTTTTTTAACACGTGTAAATTGTCTGCAAGGTCCGCGGGCCGCCAGGGAAGGCTTGCAGGCCGACACCGGCCCGCGGGCCGTACTATGAGTACCCATGCTCTATAGCAAGGACTAAGGGCCCGCGGATTGTGTGGAGATTTGCCTGTTCCGCGGAGAATGCGGAGTAGGCAAATCTCCACACACTCCGCAGCGGAGGGGAGTTGGCCAGCCCCCCCTCCAACACCCATATTAAGAAGAAATGCACATGTTGCGAGCGCGCGTGCATGTGCAGTTTTCGCAAGGATTACCAAGACGGCGAGGAAGAGGAGAAGGGCAGCCCGGGACACCGCAGTACAGGTAAGTGTTTTTTTTATTTTACTTTTGATTAATGTAGAATTAATTGTTAATAGCGGGGGTGAAGGCGGGTGGTGGAGCGGCGCAGAGTTCCACAGAGATTGCGCCCAACTCCATGGACCTCCGCATAGTCCTGCTACGCCAACTACGCCCGGGTTAGCAAGCACCTATCAAACGCACATAATGTCTATAAAGTCCATACATTTTAGTGTATGATGGCTGCCGTAATGTCTGGGAACTGTGATCAAAGAAGAGATCCACCACTGCAATCTCTGTGATTCCATCTAAAAAATACATACCTGAGCACACACTTTCCACAATATAATAACAGTGCCCTCTGACAGGGCTATTTGTTTTTACATATGCTTTTCATGGTAAATGAGACAGGTCTGCTACTTCTGTCATACATGTTCATAATAAGAAATCAGATCTATGGTCTCCAGCAAATCATGTCATTGGCTTTTTACCGTACGTAACCAAGTCCGGTCTACTGTAAAGATCATGGGCCTCATTTATGAAAAGTGACGCATCGCTGCGTGAAAACAACGATGCGTCACTTTTCATGCGCAAGGAGTTACAGATACATCAGTATTTCTGACGTATCTGTAAGCACAAAAGTGACGCATTGCTGGAGTGTGTCACAAAAGTGACGCAACTCCAGCAATGCGTGCTTTCACATGGGGCAAGCCCCATGTGAAAGGGCCTGCGTCAGTCCTACGCCTGCTGTGAGGCAGGCGCAAGACTTTGACGCAACAGCGTCCTAGAAGTGACGCAGTGAAATCTCATAGATTTCACTGCGTCACTTCTACGACCCTTTCTTGCATCAATACGCCCCCCTTGCATACATTATACCTGGCGCAGGTATAATGTGGCGCAGGGGTTTACAAAGTGCCGCATCTACCTAGATGCGTCACTTTGTAAATATGGCACAACAAGGCGCATTTTTTACGCCACTGGTGCGTCACAAAAAGTGACGCACCGGCGGCGTAAAAGTGACGCAAGGGTTCATAAATGAGGCTCCATGAGCTTTTCCACAAAGCAACAAGTGTAATACAAGCATTCTTTTTCTGCAGTGGTACACAATTTCTACCCACTCAAATGCTGTATTTAAGTCTTGAACATGTAGGAGGAACCAACCCCTCTCTCTAGTACTGCTTTTTAAAGCTCTTTTTCTGTTGATCACTCAAGTCAGAGGTAACACGTCCTTTATCCCGGGCCTAGGTCACCCAGCTTTCCTTTCTTGCTTCTACAGTGGAATGCTGATTTAGACCTTATTCTTTAACACTGCACCAGTACATTGTGGTTGATTTCCAGGCTATGGCCAACTGTAAAACACACAGAAACGCACGTATTCTTTCCATTAAACTACATTTCCAATGAATTTGACTTTCAGACACCAGTTTAGGAAACATTCTTTTGGATTAATAAATAACGAGCAATGGGAATGAATCTATATAAGCCCCAGGAAATAAACAGTCCTATTATTAAAAAGTTCAGATTAACACTGGCAGGGAATTCATATAGAGATATAAATTAATGCTTAATCATCCCTGGCATTGCCGCTCATACAGTGGGACCAATCGCGAGGGAAAATAAAGCACACATCATTTATAGAGTGGCTGCAGGCATGCAGAAACAGAGCAATAGTGTAAATGCAATTTGGGGTTTCTTCCTACTCCAGCGGAAAAGAGTTTTTTTCATCATGTAAATAGATTACGGTTTTTATTCACATGAACACTGAAATATGAAATGAGATTAAAGTAAGAATTTTAGATGACCGGGACTATATAATATACATTTTGTAGAATATTTTGAAAGACGTTGCTCGTCTATTTGTTGCTCTATAACTCCTATTCAATTAGTACCGCAGAATCAGGGCTGGCCCACGTCTGCCTACCCACGATGGAAACAGTAGTCCATAGCAGATGGATGCATTTTGAAAATGTTCTATCCTTTCTTCTTTTCACTTTAAGTTATTTAGAAGCGCTGCGACAAATTTACCAAGACACAATAGTAACAGCAAGCCTGTTCTAACATGCAGGGGCCAAGCTCAAAGACAAGAGTAGCCTTCTTCTTGTCCACTGAGAAGCACTTTGGGGTATGGTCAGGGGATGACACTACAAACAAAGGCTCCTACATATTGAAACCATTGTATATGGGTCCTGTTTTAAAAGCAAGTCAAAATAAGCAAACGAAACCTACTGTCGCTCAGAATCACACATTTTAACTGAAGCATCACCTACAAATAAGGAAATCAAACACATGAGAAGACAGTCCTTTAACAAACAAAGGAAGACTCTTAACCAGGTCTCAGTATTAGGCAATAAGGCAGTTGGCAGAAAACATGGATTAGGTGCTTTAGGGTATGGTGAAGAATCTGAAGGCAGTTCAGAAACAGTTGGGGGACACCCAATCTTATAGGAAAATTAACAAAGAATACCACAAGGACCATACTAGAGATACCAGAACCTGCTAAAGAATTGGAGAGATGAGGGACCATAGTGTTCTGATAAATATATATGTTTGAGAAGTGAGAATTTATTTTTTCCAGCCCTTATTTATTGCCGAAGGTGTATAAGGTATAGACAATCCCCCAGGTCGACCTATAGTTTAGGTCATAGGAAGTTTGCTGGAACACACATCAATGTATGTTGATCATTATTTTTATCCCTTCATAGATTCATTGCCATTGTTTCTGAATGATCGTCAGACTTTCTACAAACAATTGATTAGATTGTATGGGACAAAATATATAGTGTTGTGACATGGGATGTACAGTCATTGTATACATTCATTAGGCACCAAGAGGGCCTAAAAGCTTGTGAACATGATCTTATCTTATTTATTTATTTATAGAGTTTTATATAGCGCAAACGTGACCCACGAGGGTATCAGAGCGCTTTACAATAGAAGAATATAAATGGATGAGGTAGTCTACACACAAGTCGCGAAAACATCAGGAAACACAGCGACAGAAACCTAATTTCGAAAGAGAGGAAAAGGTTCATAGATGCTAACCATTCACATGTGGAGCTGCATTAGTCTAAAATGAAAGACATGATTTAATTTGCTGACTTTCCCATGATGATAGAGTGGAAAGTTGAAGAGGTTGCTGTTTTAGACTTGCTTTGTATGAGAGATGTGTACCATTCTTGTGCTTAGTTTTTACAATTCTTAACAGTCTCCAAACTATACAGAAAGAGTTAAAACAATAATATAATCTACTAACTGAGTTCTGTGGTATGCATATAACTTTGCAATTGTTTCAAAAATGTACATTAGAAATAAAGATGTCTATGGCAATTTGATTAAAAGGAGTATCACAGTGATGAGAAAAAATATATGAGGTGATCTGTATCTATTAGAAGGTATGTGTTTAAGAGGTTAGTGGTGAATATTTTGGCCTTGGGAAGTACAAGAAAAGTGAATTAGTTCCTGTTTATTACATTGTGTATTTTATTGAAAAATAACTATATAGTTTTGTGGAAAGTTGCAATGAGGAACTAAGCATGTTTTAAATGTCTAAACATCATGTGAAGAATAGATACATCTGTCATTTGCATTCTGGGAGTTGTAGTACTTTTAGTAACATTATTAAACTGGAATAGTGTAGTGATAAATAAAAGATGAGAACATGATGTCTGCGTGTATATATTTTAGAAGGAAGAAATACTTGTTAGGTATATATTGGGAAGTGTTTGTCAATGTGATTTTTAACTTATATGACCACTTTGCATATGCTTAGATGGTGAGATATAGTTTTTGTGCTTGCACATAGCAATATATATGGTGGGACTTTTAAGTTTGCTTAAAGATGCAGAGAGGTATATATTTTGGGAAAGATGGCTTGAAGCTGTACATCAATTAAGAAATCTGATATAGGTTTACATGGTGTTCTCTGTTCAGTAAGGCTGATGAAAATCTCATGTATATGGTGAGAGCAGTGTTTTTCTTTAAACATGGTTTGTTTAAAATTGAGAAGTAACCGTATTGTCTGACGCATAAGATGACTGGGCGTATAAGACAACCCCCTACTTTTCTTGTTAAAATATAGGGTTTGGGCTATACTCGCCGTATAAGACTACCCCTCTTCCAACGCACAGCAAATAAAAGCTAAAACACATCAGATTTGATTGTAATATGGTCATTTTAATTCAAGTGCTTATGACATGCAGGTACTTAGTAGGAAAACTGTCACTTATAAACATAAGACTGTTTGTCATCAAACATGTAAACATAAAACAGTGCAAGTGGATTAAACTTTTCCTAAATCACTCTAAAGCTGAAAGGAAGGATGAGATAATAAACCCATGGGAGCTGCCATGCTGTTTGTTTTCTAAGCTGTCAACCAAACTGGAACTGATGATACCAGCTTATAAGACGACCCCCGGCGTAAAAGACGACCCCAGACTTTTGAGAAGATTTTCATGGGTTAAAATGTCATCTTATATGCCAGAAAATACGGTATTAATAGTGCAGAATGCCTTGAGAGTTCTTGTGCTAGGTTCATTGTGAGTGCAACTTTTGTTTGAGATATGCTGAATATATGTTTTAGAAGCAGAAGACATATTTTTAGAAATGATGTAGGTATGCTATTCACAAAAGGTTTTGTGCTTTGAAAAGTTTCAAAATGTTGTTTTCCATTTTAGAAACTTTCTGATGCATTTGCACACTCATTAGCAAAGCAATGTATGTTTCTAGAGGGCCTTGTTTGATACCTAGATTTCACTGACACATAGCTCAGAAGAAAAGCATGTTTAAATTAAAACAGATAGTTTGACAATGACAGAAGGAGATAACCAATGATTAAGAGATATAGTGACAATTGATATGTATCTAACAGGAATGAAGGTACTTTATAAGTCAGTCAGTCAGTATTCAGGCACTCATGGAATCACCCAGCCACTACTTAAGCAGTCATTAAATCAGTGAGTCACTATCCATGGACTATTTCAATTTTCCAGAAAGTATACATGTACTCTTGCAATCAGGCAGGCAGAAATTATGTACTTATTGAAGTATGCAGGCACTACGTATACATTCATCTAATCACCTAGGTACTAATTATTGACTTATGCAATTAACAAGGCTGTTACTTTGGAATCATTATAACATTTGTCTAGAACCTTTGCAGCCATCAAAACACCCACTTCCAACCCATGCAGTCATTGAAATACTGAGGCACACGCGTGCACGGAGGAAACTCTCAGGCTCTACTCATGCACTCATGTAATTAAGTAGAGAGTACCATTGTAGTAAACCTATCACCTATGCAGTAATGTCATGAGTGATGTAATATGTGAGATCTTAAGCAGTGCATTGCGGGGGTGCGAGTTATAGTTAGCTCAGCTAACTATACCTGCTGAATTTCTCTGGTCTTGTGTGAGTGAAATGTCAGCCTAACTATAACGTCCCTGTCACCTTTGGTTTATTTCAGTGACTATTTAAGGTTTTTTTAATCCTGTTTCCTAAGTATAACAGCCCTGTAACCTTTAGTTTTTTCAGTGAATGTATAATACATATGGGTATATATAAATATATATATATATATATATATATATATATAGAGATATATATATATATATCTATATATATATATATATATATATAGATATATATATATATATATATATATATATCCACAGAATCCTCTCGTTCCGAACAAGGATGACAAGCCACACCATCAGGTACTTCAGAAGGTTGTTTATTTGGGCATAAACAAACGACGCGTTTCGAGCTCACGGGCTCTTGGTCACATATATATATTTACTGAAAAAACCAGAGGTTTCACAATCGTTATAGTTAGGAATTAGCATTTAAAAAACCTTTGAAATTCACTGAAAAAACCATAGGTTTCACACCAGTTATAGTTAGGAATTAGCATTTTAAAAAACCTATTAAAAAACCTATTAAATTCACTGAAAAAAACATAGGTTTGACTCCAGGTATAGTTAGCTGGAAATTTTACTGACATAAAACCATTGAAATTCCCACGTTATAGTTAGTTAGTTGGACTCACTATAACTTGGGTGCCTGCAATGCACTGCTGATGACGTCACATATTACATCACTCATGACATGGTCAGTGACATCACTCATGACATCACTGATGACACCATCCAGTGAATGTGTGTCTTTCTGAAAAATAAATATTTTTTCTATATTATATGAAAAAGGTCGATGTAAGAATAAATGTTTAAGTAAGTGTCTAAATGGATGTTTTAAAGAAAATGATTGGTTAACTGGCTTATTAAGTGTATCTTAGTGAATACATATATTAGCGAGTAATGTTTAAACATTTAAATATATGTATCAGTGTTTCACTTTGTGTATAAGTGGCTGCATAGGTTGGTGAGTAGCTGCATGTGTGTCTATATGGGTTATTAGATGTTTTTTTAGTATCAGTATGAGTGTCTGTATGGTTTGGTGGGGGTATTACTTAGCACATAGATGCATCAATGACTGACTCACTGTATGTGTTTTGAAGACAGCATATGTGCAGGACTGTATGGGTGGATGAGTGTGTATATGTGTGTGTTAGTGAGTGAATGACTGTCTCACTAGTGTCTTTATCAGTAACTAAATTTGTTTTAATCTAGTATATGTGAGTATTGATGTGTATAAGTGAGTATATGTGAGAGTAAGAGATTGTAAGAGTTCCCGTTGAAATAAGTATGTCTTTCTATAAGTGATTGTTTTAGAGAGTAAGTATGTGTAAGTTTCCTTAGTAGTAAGGTGGTAATGGGTGTATAGCTGTATATGCAAATAAATGGATGTTCAATAGTTTATTTGCATGTGTGAGTATGTGTGCGAGTAACTTTTGGATGACTGTCGGTGTGTAACAGGATGTATAAGTGTATCACTACATATGATGAGTGAGTATATGTATGAGTGACTATATAGAACTGTTGGTGAATGAGTGGATGTGTATATAGTTGGTTGAATTACTGAATTGGTTGTTGTAACTGGTATGGGTATCTCCATTTTTTTGAAAATGTTAGTTTCTATTTTTGAATATGTGTTTCAAGGGTTACATTACACTGAAAGGAGGTCTGTCACTCTGTCACAAGGATGGTGTCATCAGTGATGTCATGAGTGATGTCACTGACCATGTCATGAGTGATGTAATATGTGACGTCATCAGCAGTGCATTGAAGGCGCGCAAGTTATAGTGAGTCCAACTAACTATAACGTGGGAATTTCAATGGTTTTATGTCAGTAAAATTTCCAGCTAACTATAACTGGTGTCAAACCTGTGGTTTTCTCAGTGAATTTAATAGGTTTTTTAAATGCTAATTCCTAACTATAACTGGTGTGAAACCTATGGTTTTTTCAGTGAATTTCAAAGGTTTTTTAAATGCTAATTCCTAACTATAACGATTGTGAAACCTCTGGTTTTTTCACTGAATTTCAAAGGTTTTTTAAAATCTAATTCCTTTCTTTATCGAGTTTCTAACCTACGATTTTTTTTTAATTTGCTGTTTTGTGTAAGTATTAATTATTATTATTTTTTTTATAATAATATTTTTTTATGTTTTTTTTAATCATGTTTTCCTGGGGCGCTCTGGGTGCGCGCACCGGTAAGCTCTCTGGAAAGCGCACCCAGAGCACTACTTGCGTTCGTGTAAAAAAATATGAATGAAAAGTAAATAATAATGCAAGACATTTAGTACCATACATATAAAAGCAGTATTTTTGAATAAGAAATGAAAATGATTTAGCATTTCCGTGAAACTATCAAAACGTCACTTAGGCGCGCCGCGTAAGCGCCCCCGGAAGCGCCTTCGTTCGCGCCGCGTATGCGCCCCCGGAAGCGCCTACGTTCGCGCCACGTTAGCGCCCCCGGAAGCGCTTCGGTGCGCGCAGCGTAAGCGCGTCAAGTCATGTGACCTTAAAATAACACTTTTCATTGGTTGCTAACAGTTTTTTTTACAAAGAATGAAATCCCCACCCATTTCCTTCACTTCTTCTCTCACTTTTGTGACTGAAAGACCTGCCTTTTTGCTCTCGGTTCTTTGTTGGATATCTTGGCTGCCAGACCATCCAGCAGTGAAGATGACTCCAATGAATTAAACGATGAAGAGCCTCCTCAGCCAAAAGTCAAAGAACATTTCATCTGGAATTTTTTTTCCATACCTGATGACCAGAAGAAGGTAAATGCTCCAAAAGTGGAGTGCAGGATCTGTCACACAGTCCTATCACGGGGTGACCCCACTAAAAAATATTCTTTTGGGAACTCCACAATGATTCGCCATGTGGAGAGGAGGCACCCCCAGAATTTTGCCCGGGAAAGTATCAGGGCTCTGGCACAAGAAGTTCCCAGTGATGGGACCTCTACATCAACCGGAGGACCAACAACATCGGTGAGGGGGAGATCACAAGAGCTGGTTCCGAACATTCTGCCTGCATTTAACAAAGGCGTCCTTAAATGCAGAGACTGTGATCAGCTACTTTGCTATGGGGAGCAAAGTGTTCTGCTCATGGTTTGAGCATTGGAGAACCATCGCTGCCATTCCCAGCCCTAATCTTCTTTTTTTTTGCTCCTGTTGAGCAGTTTCCAATTCCCTGTTTTTGTTTTTGTTCTAAAAAAAGAAAAAAGAAGAAAAAAAAAGTTCTTTTCAGAACTACCTCCAATTCTCATCAAAGAGCTATATTCTTAAAAAAATGAAAAAGAGTAAGTGAAGTGGAGTGCATTGATAAAGGAAAGGAAAATGAGTAGGAAAGAACAGAAAGGTATGAGAGGAGAAAGGAAGTGAAGTAGGGGGATTGAAAGAAGGTGAGTGTTGGGAAGGAAAGTAAGGAGAAAGAGAGTGAACATGGGGAATGTGGATATTCAAAGAAAATGTAGAAAAGGAACGGGAGTGTGGAAGGGTAAGAAAGATGCATTGCTGGAGTTGCATCATTTTTGTGACACACTCCAGCAATGCATCACTTTTTGGCTTACCGACATGTCTGAAATACTGACGTATCTGTAAGTACTTGCGACATAATACGTCATATATTTAATATGACGCATGACTAGAAGACTGAAGGCCTCATTTATAAGGCCATGCGTCACTTTTACGCCACTGGTGCGTCACTTTTTGTGACGCACCAGTGCTGTAAAAAATGCACCTTATTCAGTCATATTTACAAAGTGACGCATCTAGGTAGATGCGTCACTTTGTAAACCTCTGCGCCACATTATACCTACGTCAGGTGTAATGTATGCAAAAGGGATGTATTGACGCAAGAAAGGGTCGTAGAGGTGACGCAGTGAAATCTATGAGATATCACTGCGTCACTTTTATGACGCTGTTGCGTCCAAATCTTGTGCCTGTTTCACAGCAGGCGTAAGACTGATGCAGGCCCTTTCACATGGGCCTAGCCCCATGTGAAAGGATGCATTGCTGGAGTTGCATCATTTTTGTGACACAATCCAGCAATGCATCACTTTTGCGCTTACAGATACGTCTGAAATACTGATGTATCTGTAAGTACTTGCGACATAATACGTCATATATTTAATATGACGCATGAGTAGAAGACTGAAGGCCTCATTTATGAGGCCATGCGTCACTTTTACGCCACCGGTGCGTCACTTTTTGTGACACACCAGTTCTGTAAAAAATGCACCTTATTCAGTCATATTTACAAAGTGACGCATCTAGGTAGATGCGTCACTTTGTAAACCCCTGCACCACATTATACCTACGTCAGGTGTAATGTATGCAAAAGGGACGAATTGAGGCAAGAAAGGGTCGTAGAGGTGACGCAGTGAAATCTATGAGATATCACTGCGTCACTTTTATGACGCTGTTGCGTCCAAATCTTGCGCCTGTTTCACAGCAAGCGTAAGACTGATGCAGGCCCTTTCACATGGGCCTGGCCCTATGTGAAAGGATGCATTACTGGAGTTGCATCATTTTTGTGACACACTCCAGCAATGCATCACTTTTGCGCTTACAGATACGTCTGAAATACTGACGTATCTGTAAGTACTTGCGACATAATACGTCATATATTTAATATGACGCATGAGTAGAAGACTGAAGGCCTCATTTATGAGGCAATGCGTCACTTTTACGCCACCGGTACGTCACTTTTTGTGACGCACCAGTGCTGTTAAAAATGCACCTTATTGAGTCGTATTTACAAAGTGATGCATCTTGGTAGATGCGTCACTTTGTACTTTTACGCCACTGGTACGCCACTTTTTGTGACGCATCAGCAGCGTAAAACATGCACCTTATTGAGTCATATTTACAAAGTGATGCATCTAGGTAGATGCGTCACTTTGTACACCCCTGCGCCACATTATACCTACGTCATGTGTAATGTATGCAAAAGGGGCGTATTGACGCAAGAAAGGGTCGTAGAGGTGACGCAGTGAATGAACTGAGTTTTCCCCATGCTACGCTCCCCCGTACGCTCTCCGGTGCGCGTACCGGGTGCTCCCCCCGCGAAAATCGAAAAAAAAAATATTTTTTTTGCCCCGCGGGGCCCTTTTATGGCCCCCACATCAAACCTAGGGGGTCAGGGGGGGTCTACCCTGCCCCCTTTTGCTAATTTCCCCCTTTGTTTTTGCCACCTCTTGTGTCTCGATCCTACCGAGACACAAGATGGCGGCCGCTCCGGAATGTTGACAGACACTCGAGAGCCAATCAGCTCTCCGCTCGCGAACTCACGTAGCGCGCCCGGTGCGCGTACCGGGGCGCGCTTATAGATATATATATTTTTTTGAACCAAAATTACTCAAAATCCACTGGAGCACATATCTTGAGACATAGCAAAGGCACATCGGGCTACCAGTCCCTACAGTTTTGCCAAGTTTTGTGGAAATCCATTCAGCCATTCGGGCTAAAAGTGAGGTCGACCGCCCTATGGAAATTAACATGGGGAAAACACGTTTTTGGACCCCCCCTTTTATCTTGGCCCCCGCTTGATGAATCCCTCCCAAACTGTTAGGGAAGGACCGGAGCGCCGCGAGGCAAATTTGAGGACATTTTCAGGCAGATTCCTCAACCGGTGCCAAAGTTATTCCCAATAGAATGTTGCGATTTCCCTATTGAAAATAATCCTAACTATAACTACCTACTGGCGACCGCCAGTAGGTAATATATATATATATATATATATTCCAAGAACTCCATCTATTCTCCATGGGGGTGGAAAAGAACGAATCGGACCCAGTTAGGTGAATTTGCTTAATTATTTTATTTCAATGCATCCTCTAGTCCGCCATGACGCGTTTCGGGCCCTCGAGCCCTTGATCACATCACATGACATGGTCAATTTCACCTTGTGACTTTAAAGTGCAAACAGGGGGTCATCTGACCCTGGGCCCATAGACATAGACAACATACTTCCGCCTTTTCCACATTATTAAAAGAAATCCTCATCAGTATACTCAGCATTGTTACTTTAAAACTGTATACATTTCATCATATTTACACTTCCAACCTCCTGATTGCAACCACCCAGAATAAATAAGTACTCTGCAATTTCCGCAATAAATAGATAGATAAATACACGTATATATAAATGTACAAACATTAAATAATATCTGTTACAATGTAATTTTATATATATATACACACCACCATCAGAAAATAATGAATAATAATACCTTAAAATTGATATTTTCTTAAAAAAGTTTTTTGATGAAAGCATCTGTGCAAATTCTGTCATCTATTGTGCAAAAAAATGTTTTTACGCCACAGATATTACTTCCTACTGGGTTTAACATATGGACACGGAGGGAGGATTGGTCATATATAGGCCCAAGTGGGCTGAACTAGAATGTGGATAACTGCGTCTATACTGCCCATTAATCATGTCACACCCTGTGCACCTGTACATTTATAGGAAAAAGTGTGGTTCCCCGTAGTGAAAAAATATTCTCTTAAAAGTTAAAATGGTTTCCTTACAGCAGCTTTCTGTTTGTTTTGAATGATAATTTACAACATTATCTCTTGCAACTAGTTCTTTCTGGACTAAATAATATAATCATGCGCACATGCCTTCTTACTAGTGTCCTCTACAGGCCTGTGTACAGATCCTCAGTCGCATTGAGGCCATTGGGGGTCTTGGTGTCCAGTTCCAGAATGTATCTGGCCTTGAGTAACCTCAGTTGTGCTTCTCTGTTACCTCCTCTACGGAGTGGCTGCACCATAACTACAGCATAATAGCTGAGGCAATTTAGATCTCCTTTGTGACATGAGTTAATGTGTATTGCCACAGGGTAGGTCTCATCTTTGTTACTAATTGCTCTCATGTGTTGGAGAATGCGCTTGTGGACCTGTAGCTTGGTGCTACCCACGTAGCGGAGCCCACAAACGCACTCCAACACATAGATGACAAAAACTAATTTGCATGTTATCTTTTTAGAGATAACAATCGGTGCCTCACTGAATGGGGACATATAGACGGTTTTATTTTTCCCCAAAGTGCAAGCCTTGCACACTGCACATTTTATAAAGCCTTTACTCTGCACAAGCCAGTTGTTTTTATTTTCCACCTCTGGGATGCTTTTGACCAACATGTCGCTCATCGACCTGGCCCGACTATATGTAATGGCTGGGTGATTGGCCAATGTTTCACCTATCACGGGATCCCCCATGATAATCGGCCAATTCTTGCGAACAATTTTTTGTATTGAACTGTGTTGGAGGCTATACCCAGTAATCAATCTAGGTTGCCCACCTCCACCATTTGTCGCTTTGTTTCTTTCTTCCCCTATATTTTCAAGGCCATGCAGAGTACTTGTTTTGTTGGCTCTCATCATCGCTTTATCGACCAAGACCTCTGAATAGCCTCGTTCCATAAACCTGTGTTTGCTGTTTAGTTGTGAACTCAGGCATGCTTCATCTGTGCTGCATATCCTTCTGATCCTAAGCATCTCCCCATAGGGGATGCTTTGGATCAGATGCCCTGGGTGCTGGCTAGACGCATGGAGAACTGTGTTCCCTGCAGTTTCCTTGCAATGTAATTTGGTTTGGAGTTTGCCACCTTCCACATAGACTTCCACATCCAGGAAATTGACCCTGTTCTCACTAATCATACCAGTAAAATGTAGATTCAAATCATTGATGTTAATATCTGAGATGAATTGTTCAGCTTCTCTGTATGACCCTCTCCAAATTACAAAGAGGTCGTCTATGAATCTATACCATGACACCACTTTGTTTGACATGACCTCTGCAAATGCGATCCCCAAGACCTGCTCCTCCCACAGCCCCATGTGCAAACATGAGTAACTGGGGGAGAAGCAGGCCCCCATCGCGACTCCTCTCAATTGTTGGAACACCTGCTTTTGAAATAAAAAGTAGTTGTTAGTTAGACATATTTCCAACATTTCCTTGATCATTCTGTTGTGTTCCAACATGCACACAGGTCTCTTGTTTAGAAAATGTGTCACTGCCTTCATGCCGTCAGCATGATTAATATTGGTATAAAGTGCAGTCACGTCTAGTGTGATCAACAAATACTGACTGTCCCACACTATAGTACTGATTTTTTGTAAGAAGTCCATGGTGTCTTTTATATAGGATGGCAACGTTTTTACAAAGTCTTGGAGAAAGTGATCAATATAGCGGGACACATTCTCAAAGGTTCCTCCCCTAGCCGAGATAATGGGCCTCCCTGGTGGCTTGATCCGGTCTTTGTGGATTTTCGGGATCAAATAAAACACCGGGATTATTGGGTGATTGGTCTTAAGAAATTTGAGTTCATCTCCACTGAGTATCCCTGACCTCTCCAAGCATAAAATGTGGTGTTAAATTTTTCCCAGGCACTTCTTGTTGTTTGCCAGTCACTCCTGCTGTAGCATTGCCTGTCATTGAGTTGTTTCAACGCCTCCTCCAAATAAAGATGCATTGGCCACAGGACGATGTTACCTCCCTTATCTGATTGCCTAATCACCACATTGTTGTTACTTTGACGTTTCTTCATTAGGCTTCCAAATGCATCATTATTTTTGGTTTTATTGTTCTTATTCTTGTTCATCGTTAATCTGTGCAGCTTCTTAAATTCTGCTGATACCAAGTCACTAAAGACATCAATATTGTCATGTGTCATCACCGGATTATATGTTGACTTGGGCCTGAATGGAGTGTTCCCCGGGGTATTGGTCTTTATTACACTGTCCTCCCCCTGGGTACCATTGAGATCACCTTCTCTTAATAAGTCTGCTAAGTCACACTGCAGCTCATACTCATTGACTGACATCATGATCGGTTCAGCCCCATCCACTGCGTTAGTGCTAGGTGGTTTATGCGTTTTATGTTTGTTCAACAGGAACATCTTTCTTAGTTTTAATTTCCTATAAACTACTATTATAAAGTAAGAACTTTGAACCTTTGAGGCGGGTAAATTCGGGAACCGCAGCGCCAATCCACACACCCGATACATCGTTCTAATCGTCAGGGTGTGCAGATGGACATAGGCTATATAAAGTTAATAAAAATACGTTATTTGAAAAATTTACAGAAAAAAAAGTAGTCCCTTGGAAGAAGCGCCGGCCGTGACGGGCGTGCCCGACGTGAGGAGCGCGGGGAGGAGCGGCGTCCAGAGCGCGAGGGGGACCGACGGACATGGCGCGGGGAGGAGCAGTGAGGAGCGGCGAACAGGCGGTGAGGAGCGGCGGACAGGCGGTGAGGAGCGGCGGACAGGCGTGGAGGAGCGGCGAACAGGCGGGGAGGAATGGTGAGCGGCAGATGAGGTAGGTTATTTATTTATTGATTTAGGAGCGGTGAGCGGTGGAAAAATTAAGCAAAAATTAAAATCGTGAGCAAAAGGAAGCAAATGGAGCATTACAAAAGTGAGCCAAACGGTGCATTACAGGAGGAAAAAGTTACGTGTGCAGGTTACAAAAGCGTACATCGTGAGCAAGAGGAAGCAAACGGAGCATTACAAAAGTGAGCCAAACGGTGCATTACAGGAGGAAAAAGTTACGTGTGCAGGTTACAAAAGTGTAGAAAGTAAACATAGAGGTATAGGAGGAAAAAGTGACGTGTGCAGGTAGCAAGAGGAAGCAAATGGAGCATTAAAAAAGTAAGCCAAACGGTGCATTACAGGAGGAAAAAGTTACGTGTGCAGGTTACAAAAGCGTAGGAAGTAAACATAGAGGTATAGGAGGAAAAAGTGACGTGTGCAGGTAGCAAGAGGAAGCAAACGGAGCATTAAAAAAGTGAGCCAAACAGTGCATCACAGGAGGAAAAAGTTACGTGTGCAGGGTACAAAAGCATACAAAGTAAAAATAGAGGTATAATACTGCAATATATGGAGCAAGGCTCCGGGGGACCCACGGACAACGTCGGGGCGGGCGGGGGCCCTGAAGCCTAATTGGTCCCAGACAACGTCGGGACGGGTTGCTAGTACATATATATATATATATATATATATATATATATATATATATATATATATATATATATTCACTGAAAAAAACATAGATTTCATGAGTGTTATAGTTAGCTGGACATTTCACTCTTACAAAACCATAGAAATTCCTCCGTTATAGTTAGTTGTGCTAACTATAACTAGCGCGCCCACAATGCACTGTTGATGTCACATATTACATCATTCATGACATGGTCAGTGACATCGCTGATGACATCACTGATAACATCTCAAATGACATCACTGATGACATCACTGATGACATCATCCACGTGACAATCTGATACACCTCATGACACACTAGTATAACCTTTGATCACTAGCTGTAAAATACAGAGTACCATATTTGAAAGCATTGACACAAACATACCAGTTACTACATACGCACTCACTGATTCCTAAGTCTACACACAACTGTCCATTCACCCACAGAATCACTTATACATGCAGTCACTGATCAATGGTAACAATATCAAATGTACTCATACACCTATATAGACATTGACACATCAGCAGTCATCCTAGCTGGTTATGCAGTGATGCTACTCACTCATGAAAAGAATTAATTATACTTATATTTACTCACCTACACAGTTATACACACAACACCTGATATATACATACACATAGTAAATCATAGTTACTATGTTAAAAAATCACTATTACAATTATACACTCATTCATACAGTTACTCTCACAATCACTGACTCTTATGTATACTTATTTATATACACCAACTCTCGTATACAATGCCTTTTATTTTTCCACTTTATTGGAGATGTACCTCTAACACATATATTCACTTACCAACACACAAATAAAAAACACACTCAGACAACAAAACAACTGTTTCCATAAAAACTCCTAAACCCATATGCCTATACAATCAACCACTCACACATCTATGCATACAGTTACAACTCCCCCGCCCAACCACAGATACACCAAGTCTCCCTTACAAATACTCAGCCAACTAATCAATAACTAATATAGACACTCAGGTAGTTAGTGACCAATTGATGGAGCAGGTTATACGACAACAGAGACAGTGATACACACATTCACATAGTTTGGTTACTAACCCATATATTTAGTGAGACACATTTAATTACTCACTTAAACAAACAGACAGCTACTAAATCCTCCATCCAGACAGTTATATATCCACTCAATCTTCAATACAGATTGGTATATATATATATGATAGATATTTAAATTCCAAGCAAAATCACATTCACTGGATGATGTCATCAGTGATGTCATCAGTGATGTCACTGACCATGTCATGAATGATGTAATATGTGACATCATCAGCAGCGCATTGTGGGCGCACAACTAACTATAACGGAGGAATTTCTATGATTTTGTACGAGTGAAATGTCCATCTAACTATAACACTTATGAAACCTATGTTTTTTTCAGTGAATTTCAGAGGTTTTTTAAATGCTAATACCTAACTATAACGTCTCTGAAACTTATGCTTTTTTCAGTGAATATATATAATATATACACACACATACAGACATACATATATCAAGTAGTCTACAAAAAACAGTATGGGTATAGTAATACTTAAATGTATCCAACCCATTGAGTTAATTTTGTGTAATTGGAGTGAGGACTTTATCACCCTATAATGTATGTTTAAATGTTAACATGCTTATTTTTCTTTAATTTTTCCCAAAAACATTTTTTACTTGTGTTCTGGATCCGGCGGGGAAAAATGAACTTCATGTCATATGTAACCTCTAGCCCACTTGGGCATTATATGTGTAACTCTTTCCTTTCCATGATATAGTCATGCCCAGGAATATGTGTGGGGATATAAATACAGTTTCCAAAATGGCTTTCATTTAAGTTGTAGAAGGCGGAAGTTGTTGGTGTGAGCTCACCCGAGCAAATAAACCTTTGTGGAAAGCATTGACTGCCCTACCTTTGTTATTCTGACTGGAAGGATAAGTGTTGATTTATATTTTATATATCGTTTGCCCCTATGGAATCGCCACACACAAACGAGTTTTGTAATCCATTTATTGTAGCAGGTACGTTAACAGAGTCAGCTCCTTCCTCAAATAAAAGTAAATGCCAAACGTGTTTCGGGTAGCATCTTCACCCTTGATCACTGGCTTACAAAAGTCTTGGCTCATGCGGACTCCGTGATAAAGCTGCCAGGTCCTGCGCTTTTTGGCGTGCCAAAGGCCTCGTAGTTCCACATGTGCTATTACCCAAGTGGGTGCCATACAGCAATTGTAAAAATAAAATACAGTTCAGTTTACCCATGTGGGCTATTTGATGGCTGGAGACCTTACTTCTGCAAACTTCTGCCCAGCCCCGGAAACGCACTGCCGCTTGCAAGAGAGGACCTCCAGCACCGGAAGATTCCGATGCTGCAGTGGATATGGAGTCCTGAGTTGTGGGCTATAATAAGTGCATGTTAGAATTTTTTTAATGAAATAGAAGAGGATTTGAGAAGTCAAAATGTGCCCTAATTTTTCTTTCTGTAGCACTAATCATAATTTTTATGGCAAAATGAAGCCCCTCATTTTGTTCCTTTGCTTTTGTCATAAGTAAGACTTTTAGCGCTCTAGTTGTTCTTTAGAACACTCTGGGACATTCTGTCATGGGGCTATACTTGGGCTACATCTGGGTGATATTTGTGCTACATTTAGGGTCTTTTGTCTCTGGCGGCCATCTTGGGAGACTTCTTTGTTATGAAATTTCCTTATTTCCTCATTTACTACAGTCTCCTCAGTAGGAAATGCTTTCAGTGTGTCACACATTTGCCATGAATTCTAAATGTTAGCACTCTAGTTGCTCATTAGATCACTGTAGTAAAGCTAGTACTCACCAGGGAGGTCTGCTGCTGGTATTGAAAGTACATGTTTCAGTCTGCATGTCAGAATTGTTTTTAATGAAATAGAAGAGAATTTGAGAAGTCACTCAAAATGTGACCTAATTTGTCTTTCTGCAGCACTTATCATACTGTCAGTCTCTGCCCTTGTTGGATGTACATGTTTTACTGAGAATGCCAGACTTCATTCTCGTATGACTGAGAAAGATGATGTGAATTTACAGAAAATATGCTCTCAGTTTAGCTTATAGATCACCTTCCAAACCTCTGTGGGAAAAGCGTGAGAGAATAGATTTCTCTCAAACATGATTCATGATATCCCAGCAGCAGGCTTTTTTCACATGGTAAAATTACCCTACAACACAACGCAATTCCTAAAATGAGTATGGTACCATCAACAAATGATTTATAATGTAACTAAAGTCTTAAAACCTTCTATTAACTGCAATGCTTTTTAATGAGGTGCTATCATGTATATTGGTCCCAAGATGGCTGACAACACTTCTTGGATAAAGTGCTGACAGCCAATCAGATCTCACAATGAGATATGTTGTTATGCTCCCCCCAGATGTATATTTATATATTTCCTTTAATATCTAAGAAACTACTGAACAGATTTACACCATTTAACCAAAAGGCACGAGTGTGAACCAAGGACTACCTCTTCTTCCAAATTTGGTGTAATTCTATTCAGCAGTTCGGGCTGTAGTTGCGATTAAAGTTTCCTATGGAAAATTGCATGGGGAAAACATGTTTTGGGATCCCCTTTTTCTCGGCCCCTGCTTGTCGAATCACCCCGAGATTTTCAGGATAGGAGCGGACCAGAGCGGGCCATAAGTTTTGAAAATTTCGCGAAGATTCGTCATATATTACCTGCTGGTGGTCGCCAGTAGGTAATATATGTGTATGTGTATATATATATATATATATATATGTATATATTACCTACTGGCGGTCGCCAGTAGGTAGTTTTAGTTAGGACCTATTTTCCATAGGAAATCTGCAACATTCTATTTGGAATAACTTTCGTGCCTGTTGACGAATCTTCGCAAAATTTTCAAAACTGGTGGGCCGCGCCTGTCTGCTCCTATCAGGAAAGTCTCGGGGTACGTCATGAAGCGGGGGCCGAGAAAAAAGGGGGTCCCAAAACGTGTTTTCCCAATGCAATTTTCCATAGGAACCGTTTATCGCGGCTACAGCCTGAACTGCTGAACTGAATTACACCAAATTTGGCAAAGAGGTAATCTTCAGTTAAGACTCGCGCCTTTTGCTAAAATTGTGTAAATCCGTTCAGTAGTTCCTGAGAAAATAACAATTAAAAAAAGTACATATATATCTATGGCCTCGGAGGATCCGTGCACCCTGCCGTGCATGAACTGTATTTTGGCTGTCAACACTTAAAGTGAAGGGAGTGTTGGCAGTCATCTTGTGCCTCGGTAGAACTGAGGCACAAGAAACCTCAATAAAAAATGTGCAAAACGCGAAAAGGGGGAAGGGTAGAAACACCCTCATCCCCTAGGCCTGTTCAGGAGGTCCCACAAGGACCCCCAAGGCCCCAAAAAATTATTATTTTTTCTACAAAAATCAGGAAAATCCGCGCAGGATGCGTGGATCCTGCCAATAAAAAACTCACCCGAAGCGCGGGCTCCCGTGCTTTTTTGGTAATTGGTCCCCGGGGGGCCAAATCCCGGGGGCAATATTTATGTAAAGAGCCCCGGGGACCGCCAACCCCCCGGCCTTTTTTTAATTATGTGCGGGGGACTCTCAAACCCCCCCCAGCCCCGGGGACCTCCACCCCTGGGACTTCTTGAAATTAGGTCCGGGGCTCTCAGGTCCTTATTGAGTCATATTTACAAAGTGACGCATCTAGGTAGATGCGTCACTTTGTAAACCCCTGCGCCACATTATACCTACGTCAGGTGTAATGTATGCAAAAGGGACGTATTGACGCAAGAAAGGGTCGTAGAGGTGACGCAGTGAAATCTATGAGATATCACTGCGTCACTTTTATGACGCTGTTGCGTCCAAATCTTGCGCCTGTTTCACAGCAGGCGTAAGACTGATGCAGGCCCTTTCACATGGGCCTGGCCCCATGTGAAAGGATGCATTGCTGGAGTTGCATCATTTTTGTGACACACTCCAGGAATGCATCACTTTTGCGCTTACAGATACGTCTGAAATACTGACGTATCTGTAAGTACTTGCGACATAATACGTCATATATTTAATATGACGCATGACTAGAAGATTGAAGGCCTCATTTATGAGGCCATGCGTCACTTTTACGCCTTCGGTGCGTCACTTTTTGTGACGCACCAGTGCTGTAAAAAATGCACCTTATTCAGTCATATTTACAAATTGACGCATCTAGGTAGATGCGTCACTTTGTAAACCCCTGCGCCACATTATACCTACGTCAGGTGTATTGTATGCAAAAGTGACATATTGACGCAAGAAAGGGTCATAGAGGTGACGCAGTGAAATCTATGAGATATCACTGCGTCACTTTTATGACGCT
Source organism: Lissotriton vulgaris (assembly GCF_964263255.1). NCBI lineage: Eukaryota > Metazoa > Chordata > Amphibia > Caudata > Salamandridae > Lissotriton > Lissotriton vulgaris. The sequence goes on from NC_141693.1 coordinate 1,071,245,284, forward strand.
GTTGCGTCCAAATCTTGCGCCTGTTTCACAGCAGGCGTAAGACTGATGCAGGCCCTTTCACATGGGCCTGGCCCCATGTGAAAGGATGCATTGCTGAAGTTGCATAATTTTTGTGATCACTCCAGCAATGCATCACTTTTGCGCTTACAGATACATCTGAAATACTGATGTATCTGTAAGTACTTGCGACATAATACGTCATATATTTAATATGATGCATGACTAGAAGACTGAAGGCCTCATTTATGAGGCCATGCGTCACTTTTACGACACCGGTGCGTCACTATTTGTGACGCACCAGTGCTGTAAAAAATGAACCTTATTCAGTCATATTTACAAAGTGACGCATCTAGGTAGATGCGTCACTTTGTCCAGGATCCACCACTGAGTAAGAAAAAGTAACGATAACACTACTTACCTGCTAAGTGAATTTCCTCCCATAGGTTAATATTGGTGATTCTATGTGAAAACATTTTAAATACAACTTTTTAAATACAAAAATATTCCTAAAAAATCACTACTGTAACTAAAACACTTTTACTCAACTGTTTACAGAAGATGCCCCAGGACTGAATGTAGGATCCAGTCCTGTGGTTAGAAACGTAATCCATAAAGTAACTAATTGCATTTAACTAGAAATGAGCTCAATGTTGCATTGTGTTTGGAAATTGTGTTGCCCATTGCAACAACTGTTACTACTGTACTTAAAAGTCTATTGCCTATTTGCAAAGTATTTAAGCTAAAGTAATTTATCTGAGAAAGTATATTTTGTAATGTAGTGTATAATGTAATCATAATGTAATTTTAAAAAAATGTCTAAAAATAAATAGTTTAAAAAAATGTAGTAAATCAGTATCAAAAAAATAAATATAACAATGAATACATTTAAAAATTGTCATTGAAAAACCCTTTGTAATTCACTGAAAAAAACATTGGTTTCAGATATGTTATAGTTAGGAATTAGCATTTAAAAAACCTTTGAAATTCACTGAAGAAACCATAGGTTTCAGACATGTTATAGTTAGGATTTAGCATTTAAAAAACCTTAGAAATTCACTGAAACAACCATAGGTTTCAGGGGTGTTATAGTTAGCTGGACATTTCACTCGTACAAAACCATTGAAATTCCTCCGTTATAGTTAGTTGTACTAACTGTAACTCGCACACCCGCAATCTACTGCTGATGATGTCACATATTACGTCATTCATGACATGGTCAGTGGCATCACTGATGACATCACCGAGGACAATTAAATGATTTATTTATTTTTATTTATTTATTTAATGAGTTTTATATACCGCTTGTTAGACCCGAAGGTATCAGAGCACTTTTCATGACGTTCCACAAAGTTACAAAAATTACATCAGGAAACAGGTTATATCAGATTACTAGTAAAACATTTAAAGAGTATACAAAATTTGAAAAATGGAGTTTAGAAGGGTACGGAGGTAGGGTGAAGGGGTAAGGGGGAGATATGATGGCGAGATGAGGGAAAATCTTCCCCAAGTCCGGCTGGGTAAGTGATGACCTAGGGGGATGTCCAAGGCCCATCTTCCCTTTAGCTATCAGGAAGCTCCACCTGGCATCGCCCAAATAGCAAGGTCTCGGCTAAAAACATATAAAAAGCATAAAAAGGCAATATAAATGGAGCGTAGAATGGTAGGGGGAAGGTTAAAGGGGTATAGGGAGATACAACGTAGAGATGAATGAAAGGCTGCCCAAAGTACGGCTGGGTAGGTGACGGTCGAGGGGGAAGTCCACAACCCATCTCATCTTTAGCTAACAGGTAGCTCACCAGGCATCGGTCAGCTAGCTAGGTCTTAACAGTCAGAAGAAGATCACATGGTTTATGTCATTATGGGAGAGCCAGGTGGGAGAGGATGGTGGGGGAGCACCCCTCACCTCACTAGTAAACTCGATGAGCCAGTCTCTGGAGTCCGGTGTGGTTGGAGGGGCTTCTCTATTAGCTGCAGACCGGTGGAGCGAGGAGGGGGTGGATGCTGTAAGGGCTTTGAGAGTGAGGGATTGTAGGTAGGAGCCTAGTTGTTTAGTCCGTTTGTGTGGAGGCCATGTCATGGATAGGCACCTGGGTATTCTCAGATCCCTCATCCGCTGCCTCCTGATGATTGTGGCTTTCCTGGCCCCCATGTTAGAGTCAGGCATCTTCCTCCATGAGTGTATTCTTGACTGACTCCCTTCACCCACACACTGTTTCTCTAAGGGGTCCGGGACCAGGGGCGGGGGGGTCCAGGTGTAGACAGCCACACCGAGTTACTCCCTCTTGCCATCCTGAATGCACCATACAACTAACAGGAGGCAGGGGGTAATGGGATTGCTCACCTCTGCTTTCCATTACAAGTGTTTCTCGGCTCAAGAGAACATGTCCGGTATCCCCGTTGCAGCCACAGCTTCTTTTTACACACAGCGGCCGGGCCTCACAAGTGGATAGAGGCTCCCATATGCATGTATAGCGCCTGGATGAATCCTTGACAATGCTCAAGGCTGAGCCTTTGGCGCCATCATAGAATCAGCCTACATTAACCTCAAAATTCGCCCTAAAGTTGTAACTTGAATACATTTGGTCAGATTTGGTGATTTCCACATGTGACTCAAGCGCTGTCACAGTACAAGTGCACCCTCATCAGAACTGCAGCACTCAGGATCACCAGGGGCAGGAATACTGTCTCTTCTTCACAAGTCAGTCATCTTAGGGTCAGGCAGCATACACAAAAGGATTCTTCAGGCAGCCGGAGTCGGACCCCCCAAGAGGCACCCCTCGTGAGTCACTCGCTCTGCATCAACAACGGATGCACAAAAGCACAATCACTTCTTCGTAAACCTCGCCGCAATCGGGAACTCTGGTTCTAGCGTTGCATTCAAGCAGCCATCTTAGAGTCAGGCTTCATAACAACAAGAGCACCACAGGGCACTAAAATGTGGCTGTACCGGTACAAATGCCTAACTGGAAGGAGTATCCAGGCCTTTGAGTGGAAGTTAAAATAACAGAAATATCTGACTGATCTTTTCAAGTAGTCATAACATCTTGCATTGAGTGCATAGAATCTAAGATAATATTGAGTAGAAGAAAAACGTGGTTAGGAAGGAGCGAGGACAATTAAATACTTTATTTATTTTTATTTATTTATTTAATGAGTTTTATATAGCGCTTGCTAGACCCGAAGGTATCAGAGCACTTTACATGACTTTCCACAAAGTTACAAAAATTACACCAGGAAACAGGTTATATCCGATTACTAGTAAAACATTTAAAGAGTATAGAAAATGAGATAAATGGAGCGTGTAAGGGTAAGGGGGTAGGGTGAAGGGGTAAGGGGAGATACGATGGCGAGACGAGGAAAAGTCTTCCCCAAGTCTGGCTAGGTAAGTGATGACCTAGGGGGAAGTCCACGGCCCATCTCCTCTTTAGCTATCAGGTTGTTCCACCGGGCATCGGCCAAATAGCAAGGTCTCGGCTAAAAAACATATAAAGAGCATAAGAAGGTGATATAAATGGAGCGTAGAATTGTAGGGGGAGGTTAAAGGGGTAGGGGGGAGATACAACATAGAGACAAATGAAAGGCTACCCAAAGTCCGGCTGGGTAGGTGACGGCCGAGGGTGAAGTCCACAATTCATCTCTTCTTTAGCTAACAGGTAGCTCCACAGGCATTGGTCAGCTAGCTAGGTCTTAATAGTCAGAAGAAGATCACATAGTTTATGTCATTATGGGAGAGCCTGGAGGGGGAGGATGGTGGGGGGAGCACCCCTCACCTCGCTGTTGTAAACTAGATGAGTCAGTCCATGGAGTCCGGTGTGGTTGGAGGGGCATCTCTATTAGCTGCAGACAGGTGAATCAAGAAGGGGGTGGGTGATGTAAGGTTTTTCAGAGTGAGGGATAGTAGGTTGGAGCCTAGTTGTTTAGTCCGTTTGTGTGGAGGCCATGTCAAGGACAGGAACCTGGGTATTCTGAGATCCCTCATCCGCTGCCTCCTCATGATTGTGGCTCACTTGGCCGCCATGTTAGAGTCAGGCATCCTCCTCCATGAGTGTATTCTCGCCTGACCCCCTTCATCCCCACACTGTTTCTCCGAGGGTCCGGGACCAGGTGCGGGGGGTCCAGGTGTAGACAGCCACCCTTAATTGCTCCCTGTTGCCATCCTGAATGCACCGTACAACTAAGATGAGGCAGGGGGGAATGGGACAGCTCACTTCTGCTTTCCGTTACTAGTGTTTCTGGGCTAACATGTCCTGTTTTCCCTTTGCAGCCGCAGCTTCTTTTTACACAGCGGCCGGGCCTCACAAGCAAATGGAGGCTCCCGTACGCCTGTATAGAGCCTGGATGAATCCTCGACAATGCTCAGGGCTGAGCCTTCGGCGCCATCATAGAATCAGCCTACATTAGCCTCAAAATTCACCCTGGAGTTGTAACTTGAATCCATTTGGTCAGAGTTGGGGTTTTCCACATGTGACTCAAGCGCTGTCACAGTACAAGTGCACCCTCATCAGAACTGCAGCACTGGGGATCACCAGGGGCAGGAATATTGTCTCGTCTTCACAAGTCAGCCATCTTAGGATCAGGCAGCATATACAAAATGATTCTTCAGGCAGCCGGAGTCGGACCCCCCAAGAGGCACCCCTTGTGAGTCATTTGCTATGCATCAACAACGGATGCACAAAAGCACAGTCACCTCTTCGCAACCTTGCTGCACTCGGGAATGCCAGTCCTAGAGTTGCATTCAAGCGGCCATCTTAGAGTAAGGCTTCATTACAACAAGAGCACCGCAGAGCATTAAAATGGGGCAGTACTGGTACAAATGCCTAACCGGAAGGTGTATCCAGGCAAATCCTTGTGAAATAAGTGTTCAAAAGGGTTCTCAAAGGTCCAGGTGCCTCCCAATGAGTCAGTGGGGCCGTTGCTCTCAATCCTCCATTTTGTGTCGCAGCCGAATCACACTTGGTCAAAATACCGATGACAAATGTGCTCAAGGCAGTACTCCATGTTCAACAATGATGGCACCATCGGAGTACACCATCGCAGATCGAATTCTGGCACACTGGTATGCCACCGATCTCGATGTCTCCGGAATCATCGCATACAGTTTCCACCTGAGACAGAGAGTCGCGATCCGGTGGACATCAGCTGGGTGGCATGTCATGATGTTTGAAAATGAAGGAAAGACATAGAAGAATCATCCAAAAATAAGTCTCCAACTTTTATAACACCTTTTTGTCTCCAGGATTTCCAAAATATCGGTTGATTATCGAGGCTCTCTGTTTTCCATTTTACTGACAGAAAGCCATCTATTTTCCTCTCTGTATTTATTTTTAAATGTGCATAAAAACATAAATTGAGTTCTTTTTTCGAGTGATTCTAAATGTTGTCAGTAAGTGAATTGATTTACTATGTTTGGGTGTTCATCTCAAGAACACCAACCAGGCGATCAAGCACTCTCATCTGATACGTAAATGTTGAAATATACTAGCTTCAGCTTCATTTTTTCACAAAACCCAAACTAAATATAGATAAATAGACAAAACTAGCAAAAAATAAATATGGATAAATACAGATGGAAATGTCAAAAAAATAAGCACCAAAAAAACGGGAGCCCTTTTTATTATTATTGATGCTGAGCTTGGTGTACCAGAGAGGGGACTGCAAGAACTCATCATGGGTGATAATGTTCAATTGAAAACATGACTTCAACAAACAACAGGTGTAGTTAAACATTGGTAAAGTTAGAACGGATTTGGAGGAAAAATAAATTTCTACCAAAGGGGAAAAAGGAGCCAAGAAGGACCGTTCAATATCAAGCAATAAGGGTGCAAGTTGCGGTTTAGAATTAGACAATCACAACACTGCCTGTTTTAAGTAGAACACCTTATGATATAGTCTAAAGTCCAGAAAGTTTATAATTTAACTTTCTTGAGGTGTGATAAAGATATCCTTGGGGTTTTCTAACCCCACAAAAACATTTTTAAGAATGAATCTGGGATTTCCACTTGGATCATGTGAATAATATATAATATAATAGGGGTAATCATCATTTTGATTGAGTTTAGTCAGACCAGCCAAGGGAGAAAAAAAGGTTCCAAGTTAAAAGGAGATGTTCAACCTTTTCCAAGTCTTGTTTAATATTTAGCAATACAGATTTCTTGATAGAGTTTGTAAACTAGATACCCAGATATTTAATCTTAGATGAGTTGCACTGGAACCCAAGAGAGCCAAAGAAGTGGCGTAAACAATATTTCGCGAGAGGTAGAATGAGAGGTAGAATTTCATTTTTATCTGTATTGACCTTCTAGCCCAAGACAGAATATGATTTTTCCTTGAGCAAATTACATAATGAACGATCCACATTAGAGAGTAAAAAAAGGATATCATCAGCCTAAGCCAAAAATTTCAGTTGCAGGCCCCCATAATGAAAAAACAGAGATTAAGGAGGTAGTACAAATTTGGGTGAGAAAAGGTTTACTAGCTAGAATAAATTAAATTGGGGATACAGGACAGCCCTGATAAACACAACAGTGAAGTGGAAAATAGTGGGACATTTTGCCATTAACATTCATCAAAGCCCTTGGGGTCTGATAAAGAAGTAAAAAAGAGAAATACTATTAGGACCAAAACCATGCCATGCTAAAGATTTAAGCAAGAAGAACCAGTTAAGTCATTCAAATGTTTTTCGGCATCAATGGTGATGGTTACAAACAAATTAGGAAGATAAAACAATTTCTTTAGGACATTAACAGAAAATCAAGTAGTGTCTTAAGCTGGTTGAACCTTGATGAAACCTGATTGTTCTTCACTGATGAGTTTGGGAAGAAGGGCATCTAGATATAAGGCTAAGGTTTGGGCAAATAATTTATAATCAATGAGAGATAGATCTGTAATTTTTACAGTAACATGGGTCATTTCCTTCTTTATGTATGAGACAAAGAGTGCCCTCATGAGAAGTGCCCCCAGCAGCTCTATTAGTCAAAAAGAAACTGAAAAGTCATAATACTGTAGGCATTAACAGATTAGAGAAATGAAGGAAGAATTCTACTGTGGGACAATAAGGACCTGGAGTCCTGCATCTCTGAAGGGAGAAAAGTGCTTGGAGTATTTCCAATAGGGATATATCTGTCACCAAATGAGAAAAAGAAAGGTCTGCAGGAAAATATCTAGGAGTATCATTTAAATAAGAATCATTATGAGAAGGTTGAGGATCATTCTCGGGAGTATATAGATTTTGGTAAAAAATGACAAATTGAGTTAGAATATTACTATTTTTAAATAAGCGCTGACCTAAAGGTAGATCTGTGTGGTCAATATGGTAAGCTGTCTTTTAACTTTTAAATAAGCCAAACGTTTACATGTTTTTTGACGCCCACTGTAATAAAGGTGGCATAGAAGAAGCATTATCTGTAGGCAATTTCTTGAATTGGGATTTTGCTTGAATGAGGTTCTTTAATTCAGTTCCAGATTTAGAAGAATAATTTTAATGTTCTAAATGTTTTATATCATAAAGTAAAGATTTATGTTCTTTTTCAGTTTGTTTCCGCTTTTAGGCAACAAAATCAATAATAAATCCTCGGGCAGCAGCCTTAAAAGTATCCAAAAGGAGTTGAGGAGAAATTGGAGAATCCTTATGAGTTGCACATAAACTCTTCAGCAAAGTAAATAAAAGAGTATGAAAATACAGGGTATTTTAGCACAGTATTAAATCTCCATCTGTGCAAGTTGAGAAGAAGAGGGATTAAGTCAAAGTCAGTAAATACTAGGGCATGATCTGAAATCCCAATAGGCTGAACAATGTTCTGAGATAGTGGTTTGCTAACAAAAATGTGACAGAGTCTAGTAAGGGAACCATGTGCGGGAGAGAAAAAAGAAATGCTTGTGCCAAGGGGTTACAAAGTCGCCAAGAGTCAATTAGGGCTCCCTGCATCATAGTGGAATGAAATTGTTTGTGCATTATTTCTGGAACAAGTGTAACTTTCGAATGGCAGTATAGAAAAGGATCGATATTCTGAAGAACAACAAATTCTCAATTGTATTGAAAGCTTTTTTAGACTTCTCAGGTCAAAAATTGTAATGTGTCTGGGTAGGACCATAAACATTGACAACTGTTTGGGGGTATTATTAATAATAATAAGTCTGACTACAAGCCATCTACCTTCCTTATCAGATTCTTGGGATACAATGGCATATTAAAAATGTTTGCGACATATTTTTCCTATGAAATGCTGGAGAAACGAGAACTGAGCCCAACCAACCATGTTTGAGCTTTAAAGCGTATTGTTCTGATAAGTAAGACTCTTGCAAGTAAACTAAGTCATGATCATAATTGGCTATATAGAGAGATAGGTGGCAATAGGATCAAAAAAGAAAAGACAGTACATGTAAAGTAAATGGCGACTGAGAGAGCATACCTTATGACTTGTAATAAAAGGATGGCTTGGTGACAGCACGGGATGAAGACAAAGCATAAACAGTGATAATATCCGGAAAAGAAACAGAATTAACCTGTGAAGAAATATAGTAGATAGCTTAGAATATGACAGTCAACAGAATAAATGTAATGGGAACAAAAATGTAAGTGCAAGTAAACAACACAAACAATGAGAGTGTGAGCCCAATTAAGCAAATTAACATCAGTAAACACCTGGCTACATCAACAAGTAGAGGATCCAGAAGTGTCCATATTAGACGAGGAGTGAAGTCTTAGAATGCTCTTGAGATCAGCAGGGTTATCATATGCAGTAGTCTTATCTTGATAAGTGACCTTAAATAAGCATGGGTGGATCAGGCTGAAACGAGCACTTGAAGCATGTAGTTGTGCTTTGAGCTGTTAGCTGAGGGAGCATTTAGTTGGGGAACATGCTCTAAAAGGTGAGCTATTTCAGTATTATGAAAGGTTAATGGAGGTTAATCCACTATTTGAGGTATAAAACAACTTGAATAAGAAAATAGAGTAATTTCCCACAAGACCTTCCGGAAGACCATAAACGTGTTGTGGTACAATTATGATCTGCCTATTCAGTACGACTGGATATTTTGCTTTTTGTTTTTTTTGCTGTTGGTGAGTCTCACTACATGTTTCTTATCCACTGTAATTAAATGGCAAATTGACTCTGTGTGTTTACCGCCAGACTTTCCCTTTTAAGATAAGGCCGCAGCAAGGATAAGGGGCATTTCACTGGCTACACGTGAGAATGTCCACACACTGGTGTGCACGCACATACATGCTGGCTGCGCGTGGAATACTACTGTTGTGTGCAGTCAGGAATTTGTTAACAGGTATTCTGGCACAGACAGGACTTTGTCGGATTAGATATTGACAAAAGGGGAGGCCTTATAAAGGTAATGTATACTAATAGGGAAAGTCAGTGTGATTTACTATTTTGTCTGTAGTGAAACTTTATTATATACATGCGGATAAAACTGCCTTCAAGTGCAGTTTTGCTTCCCTTTGGCCTACAGAGACCAGTAACATATCGAAATGGGGTATAACCTGTGCAAGAAAATCTAATTTCCAATTTCCAAAAATATATCTGCACAATTTAGGGGTCACCCAGAAATGTCATATTTCTCTGGCTCAGCTCAGTATCAGAAACCAGGTCTTTTGTCACCCTGTTGTGCCAGGTTAATGCTCTCCAGTAGCAGGAACACAGGCCTCCCCACACAAAGGGAGCAATTAACAATGTTTCACTCAGCTCCTGAGCAGGAATATGGTGGGGCTGAAGGATCTGCATAAATCAATCAGCTGTCACACTGCACCAGGGATGGATTGGCCCGAGATCACTGAACAAAAGATAGAGCCCAGACCTCTGGAGTCAAACAGGAGAGGGCTCCCATTTGAAAATTAAGCGAGAAAGGCCCTGGCAATGATATCAATGAGGGGTGGAGAGGAGGCCCTTGGAGGAGATGTAACTAGGGACTCCTGGATGACGCCATTTTGAACCATCCCAGCAAGCTGTGCAGGAAGTTTGGGACAGGGAAGCATAGGAGACATGACACCCTAGGATTGGCCAGAGATGTCTAGCTTCTTGAAATCTTCAACTCCCCTTTAAAAACCTCTCCACAAGGGGGAGTCCCTCTCTTTGCTGCTAGCCCCTGGGGCCACAATGGACAACTGGAAAGAAAACTGCAGATGCCCAGAAAGGACTAATGTCTCTGTCCAGTTGACTTCAGGGCCAGGGGGTCAACCCAGGTATTAGTGGCACTGACTCCTTACACCTCCTGAGAGTCCGTTGGGGGAAATCCCAGGACTTCTGTGCCTAGAGTCAAATACCAGGAGAAAGGCTGGTGCAGGGAACCAGGGGAACCAGCTATGTGTGGATTACACAGCTTTTGAGGTGAGGCAGTCTGCTGTAACTGCCCCTGGTGGCTTTAACTCACCACTAGGAGTACAATGAGCCCATGATTGTCAAGTTTGGCCCAGGAGGACCCCTGCTATGCCATTTTAAAGAATGGTGACCTTTTCATTTGCCGCATGGCAAAAACAAAGCATTGGCGCAGTGTGAGAGCCTTCATTAAGTATTGCCCGCTCCTGGAGAAGCGCCCCATAGCATCCTCATTTGCCTCATTTTCTTACCTTTTTATGGCCCCAGGATGACTTGGTCACCCCCAAAGACACAATGAAAGCATGGGGGGCTGCAGGAGAACAGCAGCTTCCCCTCCCTTGAGACTTTTTGATAAGGACTGGCCTAATATCTGCCGGGGTCAGGAATCTTGGTCCCTACAGAATGATCTCAATGTTTGTGAGCACTCCCAAAACATGAGCTTCTGCTCTACAATTGGGAGTGCTGAGCTTTCTATGAGCTTATTTTGTGGTTGTAATTATTGCGGCTTGAATGTGTTGTAAAATTTTCTGTTGCAATGAATAAACTCTCACTTCTATGTTGGACAATTTGTCCTCAAGGGCTTGAATTTGAGTATCAGTTTATTCCACAAATGGTCTCAAATCTCTTATTTCATCCAATAAAGCTCCATCGAAATGGGAGAGTGCGATTTCACAGAAGATGGTGGATCCTGCTTGGCTAATTTGTTTGTTGAATAAATTTGAGGGTTTCAAATTTGGGTGTAGCCGTGGAGGACAATTCAGGAATATTGGAAGGCATGAGGCTCATAGAAGTGGGATTCTCAGCCATTGAAGAGCCACTACGCATCACCCTTGAGAGATCGGCTAAATATGATAAACATAGAGTACATTGAAAAAAAACACACAATATTTCATTGTCCTCAGGAAAACACCAAGTCTCACTGTAAATTATACTCATGTAGAGAGAGAAGCAAAAAAAGACAAAAAAAATAATCGAAACCATAGAAGTCGTGAGATGTTTATCTGGTCACGTGAGTAATGTATGGAAAATATTACACCTAAGAGGTAAACAAGAGAATACTCTATCATTTGAGGAAAATATTTGTAGCAAATCAGAAAAAGAATAATATCCTTACAAAACACTGCACTGAAAGTGAAGAAGAGAGGTGTGTCCACATGGACATGCTGAGGGGAAGCAAAATGACGGCTGCATTCTCTCTAATTGTGGAGAACAGAAGCATATACATTAGACTGACATACCACTCTTTTTAGCTGCATGGAGGGCATCCTGCTCACCTCTTCAAGCTTCCTGAAAGAAATCTCTGCAGGAAGATATTGCTCTATCTCCGATGCCCCACCTTTATGAAGAGAAAGCTCTGACGTGATACAGAGCGATTGGATGAAGCGGCCATCTTGCCTGGTGTTCAGACTCTGTCGCCCCTCCAGGATATACTGTGTTTTTAGCAGACGTATTTTTTGGTATTTTGGAAAGCTTGCCACTTATAACAATTTTATTTTTTATATAGGAAGATGGGGAGTGCGGCAAGTCTGGTGGGCATGACTCAACTGAAGATAAGACTTTGAACACACTTGGGCCTAATATCTTTATGTTACATTGATTACACTAATATGTGATTGACTGGTCATAATAGTGATGAGGTTGTAAAAATACTCTGTGAATTAGCTTTCCACATGGCAAATGTATGGGTCAAAGTTGATTTCTGTCACACATTGATATTCTTGACTCTAGCATAGGCAGTGAACATTACCATGATATTCTAAAATGCCTGCTAACTCCACTACAGTGAAATTCTGCTCTGCGTCTTTGTCTATGTTGCTTACACGTTCCTGGTTATAGGGAAGCACGATTTACTGGCACTTTACCCATGATCAAAGCTTCAGTACACAGATTAAGATCCTCATCGTCCCAATCATTATAATATGAGGAGGTCCAGCTTCCCAACAGACACCCTAACACTCTAGTATTTTTTTATTTTCATTGAACAAAGTCCCCTCCCACCCTACTCTATGTCTGCCAGTAACAAGACCAGACAAAACAAAAATGAGGGGAGGTGAGGAAGTGACAAGGACAAGGAGGACCTTAATTGGGGTAATGAAGATTACTGGTATGTAATGGGACATTACCACCTCCTCGTCCCAGCCATTACAATATGATGACTTGTAGGACTTGGCCTTTTTGGCTAAGGTTCCATAAACTTTTTGCTTTCCCCCTAGACCGTTTTCCTGACAGAGTTACCAATTTAGATGCTTTGGGTACTTTGCCACTGCTGATCAGTGTCAAAGTACAAGTGTTCCCTATGTAAAATGTAAGGGTAAATGGTTGGACATGATTGTTATGTTTGCCTTACTAGTAAAGTCCCTAGTGATGTGCACTGTATGTGCCAGGGCTAGTTAATTCAGGCCTGCGGAGTAGGGCCTGCGCGCAGAATGCTAAGTTAGCATATTGTCCTGACAAGTGCAACCACTTGTCAGGCCTGACTTTCCCTTTTGCATACACATTGGGCATCCCTGTGGTAGGTCCCAGGTAATCACTGGGCAGGGTGCAGTGTAGGTAAAAGGCAGGATATATACTAAGGTGTGTATTATGTCCTAACAGTGAAAAACACTCCATTTCCTTGTTCACTGCTGAAAGGCCATCCCACCCATAGGACGGAATGGGGGAGGCTGGGTGTTGTGTTTGTTAGCCTAGTTTCCTGTAAGTTTATTATGGTGAGGTGAATTTTAGTATGTATGAACTCACAGTGTCATAACACATCTTTCTGTGAAGGTGGTTTTGTCACTGTGTGTTCAGAAACCACTCTTTTAGAAAGTGGCTGAGGTTTGTGCTTTAGGCATTTCTGTGTGTCTGTGCTGAAATGTAGATTGTCCGGATCTGAAAGGTGAGAGGAGCTGGGAGAGGTCTTGACCCAGGGAGGGGTTGAGATGGCACCAGGCTGCCCTGCATCTGGAGAGTAGAGGAAGGAGAAGCCAGGGAGGTAAAAAGGCCTGGGCTGGTGCTGTAAACCAATTGACCCATCTCTTGCTGAGTGATGAAGGATCCAGACCCCCAGTATCAAAGGGAGAGAGGTGACTCTGGGAGGTAGACACCCAGAACTGATTTACAGAGGGGTCAGGGACCCCTTAGCACAAATGAACTTCAAAGACAGTAAGGGGTATAACTATAGGAGCCAAACCCCCTGAATGTTGAACTGAAACAGAAATTGATTGGGATTGAAAAGGATTGGACCCATTCTGTGGTCATGAGAACCTCTGCTAAAGAAGGAGCAACTGAAGAGACTGCTGTGGAAAGACCAATCCTTGCTTTGTGATATGGGGCTGGTCTGCAGTTTGCTGTTCTAACCAAAGGAGAGGCTGTTGGGACTGTGCTTGGAGGTGCTGGATCCCCCTGCTAGAAGAAGTATGTGCTTTGTGCTGTGTCTTGTAACCCCAAAGGCCCGAGGTGAGCTGGCTCCCTGTCTGGAAATACAGGATCATAAAGGTTTTCGGAGAAGTCCCAAGCAATGTGATGTGTGTGTGCTTTTGCAGCTTAAAACCCTCAGAAGTTGTGCCTTTTGATCGTTGGCACTCAGGAGTAAGCTGAGGCTCGGACGCACTGGGTACGTGTCGTGGTGCAGGCAAAGGCGTTGGTGAGGAGCGCCTGGTCGTGGTGTGCACTGGGAGACGAAGTAAGACTCAGACGCGATGTGTGTGTGTTGTGGTGCAGGCCAGGGCGTTGGTGAGGAGCGTCTGGTCGTTGCGTGCATCAAAAGAAGAAGTGAGTCTCAGGCGCGCAGCGTGCATGTTGTGGTGAAGTCAGTGTGTTGGTGAGGAGTGCCTGGTCATCATGGGCACCAGGAGAAGAGGTGAGACTCGGACACGTGGAGTGCGTGTCGTGGTGCAGCCATGGTGTTGGTGAGGAGCGCCTGGTCATCGCGTGCACCGGGAGAAGAGGAGAGACTTGACGCGCAGGGTGCATGTCGAGGTGCAAGCAGAGGTGCTGGTGAAGAGCGCAGGGTCATCATGAGCACCAGAGAAGAGGCGAGTCTCAGACGTGCAGTGTGCGTGTCGAGGTGCAACCTGAGGCGCTGGAGAGGAGTGCCTCGGTAGGGTGTGCACCGAATTTGAACAAAAGTCTTCACAGTGCTGAGGGCGGGTCTTGTTTCTCACTGAGACCGCCGGAAGGAGGGCCAAGTCATTGAGTCCTCGCAGGAAAACAGCAGCGGGCCAGACAGGCAGCCCCAGAGGAGCTGAGCCGCCGATCCGAGCTAGCCACACCCCATGACGGGGATCTGGATTAAGGTCCAAGTCGCTGATGTCAGAGAGGAGAGTAGGGTCATGCCCCCCCAGGTAACGTGGATCACCACCTGGGGTGGGATGCAGGCCTGGAGGGACACTCTCTCGGCCTCTCGCCTCTGTCAGCTGTGCGAGCCTGTTGCTTCGGCTCGGATCTCGGCCCGTGCTGACCCAATGAAGGCCAGTACTGGGGCAGGAGTGGGAAGCACCTCTTTTGTGCCTGACAAACTACATGCTTGGTGCACTACGCACTGCATTATTTTTCCCTTGCAGATTACCTTATAGTAACGTGGTGCGTTGCATTAAATCTTCATTGCACAGTATCTGATTATAACGTTGCGCAGTGCATTATTTCTTCATTGCACAGTGCAGGATTGTAGCGTGACGTATAGCTTTGTTTCTTCCTGGTATAGGGTATGCTGGTAGTTATACGCATTGCATTATTCCTTCTATTGCAATGCAAAGTACATGAAGGTGGCGCTATGTATGGCATGGTTTCTCTGTTGCACAGTACATATTGATACGCATTGCAATATTTGTTTTCTTTTGCAACGTGTGTGATTCTAGCAATACGACTGGCCTAACCTTTTGGAAACGGTTAGAAGTGAGCCTAACTGTTGAATAGAAGCAGTGGTTGGGATTAGAACCTACCAAACCACCAGAAAGAATACTTACCCATTCTTGTATGTTGATTTTGTATTGTGCGGTCATATCGTATAACCTCTTATATAAAGTTTATACTCATTTTATAAAAACTTGTGTGAAGTCTATTTGTGGCGACATCATTGGGTTACTTTGAGCGTGGTTGCACATACTGTACACTCATGCCTTGTAGATATGGCTGCCTGTGCCAAGCTACTGAGGGGGTGAGCAGGGCTATCTCAAAGAGTGTCCTTACTTAGCCTAACGTTGAAGCGAGGGGATGGGGACTCCCGCCTCGAGCATGTGGTGGCAGCGGTAAGCAGTAAGGACCCCCACTTCCAAGAGGACTTAACAAACTTGAATCAAAAAAGAAGCTTAACACAAAGACTGTCGGAAATCCAACTACAAGAAACAAGCTTACGAAATTGCTGCCGACACAACACCCACAGGGAAAGCATCAATCAAAGCATGCAACACATCCAGCAGAAAATGCTGAACAAAAGTGTGAGGCGACAACCAAGAGTCCACCCAACAGAATACATGGAGAGAAACTCCTGCAGCTTCAGATCAGGAAGGTAAAACTAATCAGTGAAAGTGCCAGCGAACCTGGACAGAAAGAACCAGTTCCAAGGATCCACAAGACTGACAAAAGGCAGCCAACCCCTTCACGGAGAGGAGAAGGAGCTACTCAGACTCTGAAGAAAACCTGCCAAAAACGACAAACAGAACAGGAGAAAGGTGAAATCAAAGAGGCTGTTGAAAAGCCAAAGAGGAGAAGACCTGACCAACACCCCCACCAGGAAAAATAGGAAGGAGCTTCTGTTGGAAAGGACTACCAAGAAACTGGAAGAACACAGGCCGGATCCAACATCAGAACTAATCTACTGGGCAGAAGCCGTAAATGGGGACAAGACACCAGTGAAGTTACAACTTCCCCAAACCCTGAGGCGAAGGACCGGCCAACAGAAAGCCAGCGAGTGGACTACAGCAGCGAGCCAACCACAAGCAAAATGCAAAAAGCAAACAATTGGAGATCCAGAAGAATGGGAGGCAAGTCCCAGGGCAAAACAACAACTGGAGAAATGAGCAATGAAGCTAAGACCCCAGAACAATAGCCCCATGAGGAAAGCAAACCAACCAGAGGAGTTCCAGATCCCGGGTAAGCTCATAAAGCAGCCCACAAAGGAGCCAAGATGGAGAGGCTGAGGCAACAGAGAACAACCCCTAAACTTTAAGAGGCAGGACCGTTTCCCTGCAAACAGGACCACCCTATGAACCACCACACAATGGAGCCCCCATTGAAACTAAAGATGTAGACTAGAATACAATGAAACCACTGAACACCTGTTGCCAACAGGAAAGTGTACCCCAACAACTCCAATGCAAAATGCCCAACAGCCAAGCAGCCAACTCAATGGACGGAGATGGGGGAAAGACAGCACAGGAAATCAAAGCAGGGATGAGATCCCTGAGAATCCGACAATGGTCCCCATGTAAAACAGGAGCAAAAGAGGAAAGAAAAGCGGCAAAACCAAAAAAGGGGCCGTCAAAAAACCCTGATATCCTTGTTGCCTGAATCACCAGCCGCTCTGGAGGAGGGGAACAGAATGGAACCAAGCCTGAACACAAACAACCTCAGAAAAGAACCCTGGAAACAGGGCAAAGGGGGTAGAGGCAAAGAGACTGATCTACGAACCCCAAATAGGAGATAGAATGGTTCTGAAGAAGGCTTAGCTAGAGCGGGTCGGACAGAGAAGGGGAGACTGCCGCACAAGTAGCTGGTATGAGAAAACAGGTTAGCACGAAGGGAAGCAGCCCTCAGGGATGCCAGATGAAAAAGAGGGTTGCACCAAGTATCCCCTTGTACCTCCAAAAAGCAACAAACACCCCCTGATGACTGGGATGAAAAAGCCAATTTGACCCCCGCACCTGGACCTTAAACACCAGAACCGACTCCTAAAAGTGCAGGTAACCCCTGCCAAAGAGGAAAAACCCTGTCCCATAAGGATCAGCAGTGCACCACCACCAATGAAGAACCCGCGGGGCCCCAACCCAACAGACCATCAACTGTGAGAGAAAACAACAGAGGAGGGAGTCAAACTGAACCCCCAAAACCAAGGAGGGATTGAACAGACACTAACCCAAATCCTGAGTCAGACCATTAGAATGGTATGGAGAGACCAATCAGCAAAGGCGGAATCCCAATGGGACAACAGAAAAATGAAGAGAGAGCACAGATGGAACAAGCCCAAGGAACCGTCACAATGGTGGAAGCCTCAACCCCTGGCATCTCAACCTACCCAGAGGGGAGTCGATATCGGGGACAAGAGAAGCCCCAAGAGTCCCTGATGTGAGTGCAGAAAACCCCTCCCCCCCACCTCAAGCGCTGAATAGCACTCTGAGAAACTGCAACCGGGCCAGTTAAAATGGGGCAAGCAGCAGTACAAAACACAACAGTGAAGGCAGAGCAACCAGCGCCTCCACCCTCAGCAGAAACTGTGGAAGAGCTGAAGTGTAAGTCAAACAATTGGCCAGGACTAGCAACACAGAGAACCCCTGAAGCAGCTTACCAGCCCCAGCCAAAACCCAGAGAAGGTGCAAGGAGCAGGCAACAGACTAAAAAATGACCTCTGGATGTGGAAAGAATAGAGTATAGAGCAGCAAGTGAAATAAATGACTGGGTGCAAGGAAAGGACGCAAAGAAGAAAAACAACCACCGGGTCAACCAAGCCAAAGTCAGCCTCCAGGACAAGAGGAATGACGGACTGCAAAGTGGTCACCAAAGAGGCAACACGTTCAGTAATCCATGCAGAGCCCCAAAGCCCAAAAATGCCAGGAGGGAACCATGAGGTAAGCGGACAAATATGTTAACAGAGTAGCACCCCAGCTCTCTTATGCAGGTGGCACTTTAGTGATTGCCCACGAGGGAAGCAGAACTGCCATCAGTGTTACTAAAGCAACCCGGTAGTGGGTACCCAATGAGAATGGTGTTTCCTCAAACCAACACTGGGGCAGAACACGGGCACCCAATAAGAGAGATTCTGACAGCCAGACTGATGAATGGCCTCACAGGTCGAACCCAGCTGGAACTACTGACCATGGAAACACAGAGTCAGGCTGACACAACATGCAGAGTCCCTGCAACTGTTGCAGGGGGAAACAGAATATTTTTTTAAGATTGGGAGTGTTGGAAATTTAACATAATGTGTATTTTTAAAGCACACGATCACCCAGAAGGATATCTTTGCACTGATGACTTATGTTTTACAGGGACCCAATGTAATGGTACCTAATTTATTGACCTCAGAAGTATGAAAGGCTGACGGTACCCGCCAGGATCTGAACGTGTGACCATGAGGTCAAACACAGACCCCTACAGCTTATGCATTATCCACTAAGCCAAAGACTACTTGGTAACAGCTAAAAGCGGCATCATAGCATGCAAATCACCCCGAAACAACACAGGATTCGGAAGGGCAACCTATGATTTCAGCACCACTTCCAGATGCCATGGGGAAAGCTCACATGGAAACACCCATTACATAGATGTAAATACATCGCGGTGCGATATCGCATTGTCGTTGGCATCGCAGCCTTTTAGTGCGCATGCTACAACGGCGCGATGGCATTAACATCGAATGCAATTACAACGCATGGGATGTTAACATGCCATTACAACGCAAGAAAATGCGACTTTCCTAAAAACAGAACTGAAACGGGTTTTAAGGATGCAAACGGAAACGGGCGAACATCTATGTTACAATTATAATAATTAGCAATTATACAAAACGGAAACAGTAACAAACGGGCTAATACATATTATATATACAAAACGGAAAAGGGGTGACACAAAATTTTTCATTTACAATAATTTACAATTATACAAAACGAAACAGTAACAAACGGGCTAATAAATATTATATATATAAAAAACGGAAAAGGGGTGAAACAAAACTTTTAAAAAAAAGTGAACAGAAGCAAATGGCCTTTTACTAAAAACGGGCTAACATATATCTGCAAATGACCGCATCGAGGACAGTGAGAGGATGTGGTCTGACGAATAGCACGGCCGACTTAGGTGTTGTCAACCAGGGTTCAAGCCTCCTATCAACTCGCTAGAATTAAAAGTGCAGCGCTACATTACATTTTTATTACTGCATGGATGGGTGGATGGATGCTGTGTGGTGGGTGGATGGATGCATGGGTAGGTGCTGGATGGATGCATGGATGCGGAAAAGCCACGCAGAGCTAGATATGTTATAATGGCGCAGATGTCAGATTTAATGAATGGGTGGCGGATGACAGGGTGGATGGATGCATGAATGAAGGCTGGGTCGAAGGATGTGTGTGTGGTGAGTGGGTAGGTGGATGGATGGATGAATAGATGGCGGATGGATGAATGGATGGCTGTATGGATGGATGCATGGATGGGTGGATGAATGGATGGCGGATGGATGAATGGATGGCTGTATGGATGGATGCATGGATGAAGGATGGATGGAAGGATGTGTGTGTGGTGAGTGGATGGGTGGGTGGATGGATGGATGAATGGATGGCAGATGGATGAATGGATGGCTGTATGGATGAATGGATGGCTGTATGGATGGATGCATGGATGGGTGGATGAACGGAAGGCAGATGGATGGGTGGACGAATGGATGGCGGATGGATGAATGGATGGCGGATAGATGCATGAATGGGTGTATGGCTGGCTGGATGGATGCATGGATAGGTGGATGGATGCATGGATGGCTGTATGGATGGATGCATGGATAGGTGGATGGATGCATGGATGGCTGTATGGATGGATGCATGGATGGGTGGATGAATGGATGGCAGATGGATGGGTGGATGAATGGATGGCGGATGGATGAATGGATGGCGGATGGATGCATGGGTGGGTGTATGGCTGGCTGGATGGATGCATGGATGGCTGTATGGATGGCTGCATGGATAGGTGGGTGGATGCATGGATGGCTGTGTGGATGGATGCATGGATGGTTGGATGAATGGATGGATGGTGGATGGATGAATGGATGGCTGTATAGGTGGATGCATGGGTGGGTGGATGAATGGATGCCGGATGGATAAATGGATGGCTGTATGGATGGATGCATGGATGGGTGGATGAATGGATGGCGGATGGATGAATGGATGGCTGTATGGGTGGATGGATGCAGTCCTGGGTGCTGCATTGTTGTATGATAGGGAACGCGTTCTGTGACCTAGCTTCTTCAAAGAACATACACGGTACCTCATATGGTGTCTTATGCAATACATAGACAAACCTCGGCAGGGTAAGCATAGCCTTACTTGAAAGAGAGAGCTGGAGTTTTTTTCCAGTGCAAACATATTTTTCTACATTAACCAGCAGCTTACCGTATTCGTGTTTGGCAACCACTCAACTAAATTGCTTCCAATGGGCTTGAGATGCTGCAGATCAATTAATTATATTGATTTTCCATAACATATCATGTTCACTGACTCCCCATTTGGGACAGAAATGGACCTAAACTTAGTTGCTAGATGTAAAAGCGCATTATTGGTTTGTCCTCCACCATTATCCCTACTAGCTGGCTTATCCGGTTTTTCCTAACTGTGCAAGCGAAGAATTAAGGCTTCAAAATAAAAATGCTACTATGCATCGACTGTAGCAAGGTCAAAGGAGGCAAAGCATTCTCTGTCTCGGGCCTGGTGATGCGTAATTATCACGAAAAAAAAGGGGAAAACAATAGAAACAGAAAGCAGAAGGACACGAAAAACGAGTGCACCAGAGGGCAGAAGGGCACAAAAAAAGGGGAAAACAATTGATACAGAGGGCAGAAGGCCATGAAAACGAGTGCAACAGAGGGCAGAAGGGCACGAAAAACGAGGGAAACAGAGGGCAGAAGGACACAAAAAACGAGTGCAACATGGGGGCAGAAGGGCACAAAAAAGAGGGAAACAGGGCAGAAGGCCACGAAAAATGAGTGCAACAGGGGGCAGAAGAGCACGAAAAACGAGGGAAACAGAGGGCTAAAGGGCACGAAAAACGAGTGCAACAGAGGGCATTAGGGCATGAAAAACGAGGGAAACAGGGCAGAAGGGCATGAAAAAAAGGGGGAAACAATTGAAACAGAGGGCAGAAGGCCACGAAAAACGAGTGCAACAGAGGGCAGAAGGACACGAAAAACGAGGGAAACAGAGGGCTAAAGGGCACGAAAAACGAGGGAAACAAAGGGCAGAAGGGCACAAAAAACGAGTGCAACAGAAGGCAGATGGGCACGAAAAACGAGGGAAACAGGGCAGAAGGGCACGAAAAAAAGGGGGAAACAATTGAAACAGAGGGCAGAAGCATCACGCATTGGATGACAATATTTTAAACGTGTGGGCTCAAACATCGCGTTGTCATGTCGCGCGATGTAAAGTCGCAGATGTGACACGCTAACCAATTAAATGCCCGCATTTGTGTCGCAACAACGTGCGATGACAAAATTGCCGATGTGACTGCCGTTATGACCGCGATGAAAACTCCCCTGCGGTCTTTGTTTCCGAGGGATCGTCATACAACCAGCTCACATGGACCAGAACCCCAACCCAATTTGAAACAAGAATATAAACCCAGGCAAAATATAATATCTTGCAAAAATACAATAAAGAGAGAAACAACAAAGTACTACGATAGCATAATTGATTTAATTTGAATTATTTAAAAATTGGCATGAACATATTCATTGACGCATTTTTTTAAATTATTAAAAGAAATGTTTAAAAGTAATTTTTCCTTCTAGTTGATACATAAAATTCAAGGAATATTTGGACATCAATTATTCTCAAAGATGTAACGGAGGAGATGGTTTTCTTCTATGCGTTTCGACACGTGCTTTGTGTCTTCATGAGGACGATACCAACATTTTTCTAAAAATAAACAGATAATAGTTTTTAAAAAATGCCAACCTTGTGTTACGTAGTGCAATGTGTTTAATACATCATAGTTGTATTAGGATCTCTCGCTAGATGTCTGATAAAAATAACATGATACACCACTATAGTTTAACATATTATCTAGTTAACAAACAGTTCTTCAAGGCATAATGTTAAAATTATACATTTTAAAGTGTAGATATCGATGAGCACATGAAAGCGAAAAAGTGACACAATAAGATCAAAGAGAGAGCAGTAGGTTCAGGTGGTGCTGGTGCTGTTTTTATATCTAATCCTAATTTAAAGTTATCCCTTCTCTATAACCAATGCTTCTATTGTGGCCTATTTAGATGCTATAAATCATAAGATTCCTATATTGCATTTCGGTGCATAGGATAGAGTATTGTTCGTGAATTTATTGAGTCCCTGGGCAATATTATAGTACAAGAAGGGAAAACGTTCTCTTTTAATTAGTTAAGCCTTTATCTATAATACTGTGACTTAACTTTGACTTGAGAAGGAAATTTAATGTTGTGGATCCGGACAGGGAGTTTAAATGAGACTTCTATCACTGTATGTGAACTTAATTAAAAAAAAAAAAAAAAAATCACAGTTATTAATATGCGTAAGTGTATGTACAAATTACTATGCTTTACTGTGGTTATCTGATGTCAACATTAGAATGTAGTGCAGGCCCTCACTCGTCAATGTATAGACTTATAAATTGGGACCCCATTGTTTTTCGTTACCGAGATTACCTTAGTATTAGGCGAAAATTTGATCTCACGCTGGGGGACAAACGACAGGGTCACGGGCTTTCAATGGGTAGTCTATAGTCCTGTTCACAAAGAAACTAGCAATTAGAGATCATATGGTTTTTAAAATTGCTTAGTTGGGTTTCAAATGTCTCTGAGGCTGAAACTTGAAGATACCTACTTAATTCTGGTTATTCTTCCTCAGAGCGTCTTTAAATTAAGAAAAATTGCTGCTTGAAACACCTTCAAACTCGTTTGGCTTTCCGTCAGAGTTTTCTAAAATGAGAGTAAAGGGCTACCATGAGTAGTTCCCGCGGGAGAATGATAATGGATACACAGACATTTGCATAATACCGCGGGATTTACCTGAGTTGAAACGAACAAGAAAAGTGTCCGGCGTGTGGCTGAAGTTTGTCTTTAAGGCGTGACTATGAATTTAAAAACATTTTCGTACTCTCAGTTACCTGAAAAAGATGGTCATAAGGTGTTATATACTGATATAAGTATGGTTATGAGAAAGCATTCATTTGCATGATGTCGTAAAGCTTTACCTAGGAGTACGATAAACGAAAAGCGTTATCGGTACACGGCTATCGTTTGCTTCCGTGATGAGGCAACAAACTTGAGGGCGAATTATGTACTCTTGACTTTCTAAAAACAGGATAATGATCGAGTGTTACCGCCTAGTATTAAAGTAATTTTGAATAAACACTCATATGCGTATTATCGCAAGATATTACCTGGGGATATGTAAAGCAGGTTGCGTCAACGACATATAGCTTAGGTTTGTCTGTGTAGTATATCTTCAGACAAGACAACGGGTACGCAATTCCAACTGTTTGTGATATTCTAGAAAAAGGGGGAGGTGATGATACACAGTTAGAAACTAGTGTGGCTGGTAAATTCTCTTAATTGGACAGGCGCATAGTCCAGTGATCATTCACATACCTGTTTGGAAGTTCGCGAGAGTGTCGGCGATGGCGTCTGGTAGCTCGTCTAGCGCGAAAAATTTAGTAAGGGCGATTCTGATTTGCTTATATACCTGGCTTGATAAGTGGGTATGAGAATAAGGAACTCCCTCTCTTAAAGGGAAAGATGCTTACTATCAAATTGGCTATGTTTGGTCCACCTAGCATACATTTGTATGGGAATAAATAGCGATGTGCATTGTAAAATGTCTGCACATTTTTCTATATGTAAAACAGATAACAGCGAGGGGTAGAACAGGGTCTCTGCGTAGTATTACATGCGAGGTCATGTATTCCTAATAGAAATCTGGTGACAGCGCAAAAGGGGAGACAGGCTAACCATAGGCGCTTAGAGAGGAAGATACATATTTGCTCCAAATTCAAAAACGTTGTCTTTCGGGACTAGTGAGAGGCATTCCTGGATGAAAGGTTTAGAGCAAGGTATGCAGTATTCATCAATGAACCACATAGTCGCCTCAATAACTCCAGCTTGGGGGATGTTGCCGTTCAATGATTCAATGTCTAAGGAGACTAAGACATCTGTATGTTTGTTGAATGGGAGATTTTCCACCTTTGATATTATATCCCCTGTATCTTTGATATAGGAGAATGTTAGGGGAATGTATGGTCTCAAGACATTGTCAAGGTATTTGGAAATTGCTTCAAGTGGGGTGCCTATTGTAGAAACAATGGGACGAAATGGAGGCTCCCATTGGTTTTTATGTATTTTAGGCACCCCATATATGCAGGATACTTTCTTTTCAGACTTATTCAGGAAGGCATGCTCTTTCTCATTTATGATTCCCAACTGCAGAGCTTTAGTGGTCATTTTTTGTATGGTTTTAATGATCCTATCTGTAGGGTTTAATTTCATTTTTTTGTAAAAGACAGGATCATTTAGCATATTTAGCATATTAGTTTCATATTTGATGGAGTCTAGAAGAACTATGCCGCCTCCTTTGTCACTACTTTTTGCAATGATGGACTTATTATTTTTTAGTGCATTTAGAGAGATGTATTCCTCTTTTTAGATGTTTTATCTTGGTTTTGGGACAAAACGGAGGGCTTGTTCTAGTCGATTCAAAACTACCTTTTAAAATATGGCAGTTTCTGGGCCTATTTGATCCAATGTCGGGGTGAAAGTAGATGGGAGAGACACTATACTGTTTACTCTGCTATCTTCTTCTGATTGGTCGATATTTGAATTTTTTTTATCTAATCTTTCTAAAGAAAGAAGTAATGTCCTAGTATAGTTCAAAAAGATCTACCCTGGAATGTGGGACAAATGAGAGTCCTTTGGTTAACAGGGACATATCTGTGGCTGTCAAATTGTGGGGGGATACATTAAATATGGGTATCACATCCCTTGCCTCCAGTATTGTTTGTTGCGGGTTTCCAGGTATTGATGAGGTTCCTGGGGCTACTGGTGGTTCTGGTAGTGGTCCCTGGATTGATTCTGAAATCCGACCTTTGGATGGCCCCGTCTCGCACTGCGCTGGCCTAAAAAAGACTGGCGAGTGTTTATATGACCAGTTTGGGGGTTGTACAGTCCATCTTCTTGGTAGCTCAGACTGCCTTCTCCGTCTGAGTCAGGGTCAGATGAATCTGAGAAGGTATTGATTTTTTGGTGAAAATTGTAATTGGATTCTCCAGAACCCCAACCCAGCAGCCCCAGCTAAGGAGGAAATAACCAGGCGCCAAAAAAAACAGATAGCACCTGCAAACAGCAGAAAACAAATTTCTGAAATCTCCAATTTCCCTTCCACAATCGTATTCAAACCACATTTCTCATATATAATTAGCCTGTCCTTATATTACTGACTCAATATGTCTAGCACCCCTCCTGCTGTGGTGGTGGATCTGGTGTAGGGATACAGTCCCTCTTAACCAAAGGATTATTACAGACCTACTCAAGAAGGATAACCACAGT
Source organism: Lissotriton vulgaris (assembly GCF_964263255.1). NCBI lineage: Eukaryota > Metazoa > Chordata > Amphibia > Caudata > Salamandridae > Lissotriton > Lissotriton vulgaris. The sequence continues at coordinate 1,071,271,075 of NC_141693.1, forward strand.
AGGAGTCAGTGGCTAGACTATGTTGCATAAACAAGAAGAATCCTACTGCTAGTGAGAGGAAAGAAGGGGAGGGGAAGCACTCAGTGTTGTGTAAAATACCCCTCACACACCAACAGGCCCCTTGGTGTCATGCTTCATCATCGGGGTCTTCGCACCCCACTAGAGGGATGCGGCACGCTGCGACCTACGACTACGTGGGAGCGTTGACAGGTGTAAACTATGTGTGGTGTGTGTTGATTGTGAGTGATAAGAGGATTACATGTGAGTGGGAAACGTGGTGAGGAAATTAAAAAGTACCTGGCTAGTGGGAAAAATGAAAAAAACTTTATTTCGTACCCCTAGCTGGTGCTATTAAAAGGTGTGCAGAAAAAGAAGAGGTTGGTTTGTCTTAATTACGGACAAAACCTCTGGTGTGCGTCGACATGTTTCGGTACGTGTGTACCTTCTTCAGGACGGGGCACAACTCCCAACCCTACTCACGTATTTCTAAAAAAAGGGGGGTAATTATATTTAATAAAAAGTGAAATCACTCCTTTCAAGTTGGCTACAATGTGCCTACAGCGGTTCTTGGGATCATGTATTTACATGTCCTGCAAAAAAGGAAAAAACCATTAGGTTTGGTTACCATGAGGTATTGGCTCAGACAGGTGCAGTCACCTGGAGCCCCAAACAAAGAACAATCTGTAAAGGAAAAGACATACTAGACACACAACACATAGGACACACTTAGGTTTTTGTACTTATTGTTTTTCAGACATACTCGTAGTTTTTGATGTCTACTGCATCATGAGCAAGTCCTGAGCATCAAGGTGGGTAGGTGGATCCACAATCTACAATGATAGAGAGGTGGACTCAGTGCTGTTACTTATATTTACTTCTTACCTCATCCATCTACCTAGCGAGGCTGGATTCTGTGTGGAGAGAATACTTACGAAATCCGCCTGTATCGGCCTCCTTCTACCACCCCGTGCTGCTCCGCCGTGAATGAATTGCGGACGTGTTTGATGGTATTTAAAGAGAGGCTAGGTGTGTTGTCATTGGTTAATTGCCGGAAGTCACAGGGAACATGTATGAAGACTATCCGTTTTAATTAACTTCGACATGTGACCTATTGGTGTTTGTTCATTACCGGAATGTCCATGTATGGTCTTTCCGTTTCTTGGCCAATCATGTGCTATTCATGGGTCCGGCGCTGAGCAGTGAACAGAAAAGGGGAGCGCCGTTGTTTTACACGACTATGTATCATGTGTGCCTGCGCATGAGTTGTATCCCATTGGTGTCTATGCGCATGCGTAATAGCCGATTGGAGGTAGTGCATGTTTCAGAGATGTGATTTTTAGCGTTGGCCCTTGTGGGCAGAAACCAGCCGTAGTGGTCAAGTGATTTGGCTCCACGGTATGTCATCGTTTAGTCCCGTGATATGGGTACCAAGGCGGAACACCCAACGTTGTTCCTTCTGGAACAGGCCTGATTCCGAAGGCAGTCGCTCAATGACAGTCCAGCGAAGATCATTTATGCAGTGCTGTAGTGACAGAAAATGTGATGCCATTTTGGTTGTTGATTTTTTACAGCGTATGTTTGACTTATGTTCACCAATTCTTGTTTTGACCGGTCGGGTGGTCATGCCTACATATTCCAATCCACATGGACAGTTGATCAAGTATACCACGTTTTTCGTGTTACAGTTTGAGAACTGGCGCTGTTCCCATGTCATGCCATTCCTGAAGGTGAGGTTCTTGCTTTTCTGAGTCTGGTGGCAGCAGCTGCAATCACCGCATGGGAAGTGGCCCTGTACATTGGTCGGATTCTGTCTCGCAGCCTGGTTTTCCCGTGGTCTGGTATGGACCACGATGTCTTTTATGTTCTTGCCCCTCCGATGCGCATGCATTGGCTTCTCAAAATTGAGGTTTCCACAGTTCAGGATGCCCCAATGTTTTTTGATCACCTTTGACACCTGGTTCGATATTGTGGAGTAGGTTGTCACGCAGATGGGTCTCCTGTTCATATCCTTCTCTTTGGGATTTTCCTCTATGAGAGCCTCCCTATGGTTGTTTTTTGCGCGTTTCCTCGCTTTTTCAATGGTCCTTGTTGGGTACTGCCTTTCCACGAGTTTCATTGTTAGGTCCTTTGCCTGACGGTTGAATTCACTTAGTTCCGTACAGTTCCTCCGTAATCTCAGAAACTGTCCGTACGGCAGATTTTCCCTCAGGTGTCTAGGGTGAAAGCTGTCATAGCGTACCAGGCAATTCCTGGCGGTTGGCTTGAAGTGGGTGTTACTTTTTAGCCTTCCATCCTCGCTGTAAATGTTCAAATCTAGGAAGACCATCGACTTATTTGAAAAGGTGCTAGTGAATTTCAGATATTGGTTCTGGTTATTTAGCCAGATCACAAAACTCTTAGCACTGTTGGCATCACCGTTCCAAATGATGAAAATTTCATCGATGTACCGTTTCCAGATGCCAATCTGGGAACGGTAAGGATTGTTCTCATGCAGGATTTTTTGTTCTTCAAGATGGTGGACGTATAGTCCTGCCAGGCTCGGCGCAAACGTGCTTCCCATACTTGTCCCATGGGTTTGTAGATACAGTGTCTCTTTATACTGAAAAAAATTGTGTTTCAGTGCCATACTGATACACTCCAGGACTAGATTTCTTGGTGTTTGGTATTTCCACGGTCGGCTAAAGAGTACCTCCTCGATTATCTCCAGTGTCTCCTCATGGGGCAAGCTTGTGTATAAACTTTCCACGTCGAGACTTACTAGGAGCTGCATGGTTGGGTCAAAAGGTAGGTCCTCCAAGAGTTGTAGGACCGACTTGGTGTCCTTGAGGTATGTATTTGTGGCTTGTACCATAGGTCTGAGGAAAGCGTCAGAGAATTTTGATAAGGGTTCCAGGATAGACCCAATGCCAGACACAATAGGTCTCCCTGGTGGGTTGTCAAGATTCTTATGTATCTTGGGGACGCAGATAGCGACACTTCAGATACCGGCTCATCAGGTTCCAACTCGAGTGGAAACAAGGGGAACAAACAACGGAGGGGTGGATGGAGACAAAGACGCCAACAATTCCCTAGACAAAGGGGATGGCGAGGTTTCCAACCGCCAAACCATTACCAACCGTTCATGGGTCCACCTCAATTCAACCCTTTCCAGTTCGGACCAATGTGGAACCAGGAATACAGTGATGGTTTCTACGGACAACAACAACCCTATGGAGGTCAACAGCAGCCTTTTTTAGGGGCGCGCCAGATTTCACGCGGGAAGAACCGGAAAGGGAACAACGTAGCGTGGGAAGATCAAGAACAGCCCAACGCCCGAACAACCCGGCGCATGACGGGGTCACTTCCGAACCAACCGTCTACCAGCAAGAAAGGGACCTAGTGGTGAACCTCACACCAATCACTTTGACCACCACGCAGAAAAACATCCTGAATAAAGGACTGGGATATGTCCCCACACATAAACCGGACGTCTTCAAACTCAATGTGGAGCTACAAGATTTCTTCAGGAAATTGAAATTGCAGGCCTTTTTTAAGGATAAACCTCTCCCTGAAGACAAAACCGATACAGGTCTGAGATTGAAATCAACTTTCACCCCTCCAGATACAAGCATACCGGTGGAGATCCTAACCTTCGAGAAAGCGGTGGTTACAGAGGTTAACAAACTGAACATCGAAGGAAGAAATGTCTTCCACAATACGAGTGGAGAAGAGCAGAGAGCCCTTCGAGAACTAACAGCTAATAGTGAACTTGTCATAAAACCTGCCGACAAGGGGGGAGCAATCGTATTGCAAACACTTGAAGCATATGACAAGGAATGCCTACGTCTTCTGTCTGACCCACGGAACTACAGAAAACTGGATAATGATCCAACAGAAAGACTACGGACACGAATTGGTGGCATGGTGGAAGAAGGACTTGCCCACGACTGGATCAGCAAGAAGGAAGCTGATTTCCTACAGCAACCCAATCCCAGGATTCCATATTTCTATTGTATCCCCAAGATACATAAAAATCTTGACAACCCACCAGGGAGACCTATTGTGTCTGGCATTGGGTCTATCCTGGAACCCTTATCAAAATTCTCTGACGCTTTCCTCAGACCTATGGTACAAGCCACAAATACATACCTCAAGGACACCAAGTCGGTCCTACAACTCTTGGAGGACCTACCTTTTGACCCAACCATGCAGCTCCTAGTAAGTCTCGACGTGGAAAGTTTATACACAAGCTTGCCCCACGAGGAGACACTGGAGATAATCGAGGAGGTACTCTTTAGCCGACCGTGGAAATACCAAACACCAAGAAATCTAGTCCTGGAGTGTATCAGTATGGCACTGAAACACAATTTTTTTCAGTATAAAGAGACACTGTATCTACAAACCCATGGGACAAGTATGGGAAGCACGTTTGCGCCGAGCCTGGCAGGACTATACGTCCACCATCTTGAAGAACAAAAAATCCTGCATGAGAACAATCCTTACCGTTCCCAGATTGGCATCTGGAAACGGTACATCGATGACATTTTCATCATTTGGAACGGTGATGCCAACAGTGCTAAGAGTTTTGTGATCTGGCTAAATAACCAGAACCAATATCTGAAATTCACTAGCACCTTTTCAAATAAGTCGATGGTCTTCCTAGATTTGAACATTTACAGCGAGGATGGAAGGCTAAAAAGTAACACCCACTTCAAGCCAACCGCCAGGAATTGCCTGTTACGCTATGACAGCTTTCACCCTAGACACCTGAGGGAAAATCTGCCGTACGGACAGTTTCTGAGATTACGGAGGAACTGTACGGAACTAAGTGAATTCAACCGTCAGGCAAAGGACCTAACAATGAAACTCGTGGAAAGGCAGTACCCAACAAGGACCATTGAAAAAGCGAGGAAACGCGCAAAAAACAACCATAGGGAGGCTCTCATAGAGGAAAATCCCAAAGAGAAGGATATGAACAGGAGACCCATCTGCGTGACAACCTACTCCACAATATCGAACCAGGTGTCAAAGGTGATCGAAAAACATTGGGGCATCCTGAACTGTGGAAACCTCAATTTTGAGAAGCCAATGCATGCGCATCGGAGGGGCAAGAACATAAAAGACATCGTGGTCCATACCAGACCACGGGAAAACCAGGCTGCGAGACAGAATCCGACCAATGTACAGGGCCACTTCCCATGCGGTGATTGCAGCTGCTGCCACCAGACTCAGAAAAGCAAGAACCTCACCTTCAGGAATGGCATGACATGGGAACAGCGCCAGTTCTCAAACTGTAACACGAAAAACGTGGTATACTTGATCAACTGTCCATGTGGATTGGAATATGTAGGCATGACCACCCGACCGGTCAAAACAAGAATTGGTGAACATAAGTCAAACATACGCTGTAAAAAATCAACAACCAAAATGGCATCACATTTTCTGTCACTACAGCACTGCATAAATGATCTTCGCTGGACTGTCATTGAGCGACTGCCTTCGGAATCAGGCCTGTTCCAGAAGGAACAATGTTGGGTGTTCCGCCTTGGTACCCATATCACGGGACTAAACGATGACATACCGTGGAGCCAAATCACTTGACCACTACGGCTGGTTTCTGCCCACAAGGGCCAACGCTAAAAATCACATCTCTGAAACATGCACTACCTCCAATCGGCTATTACGCATGCGCATAGACACCAATGGGATACAACTCATGCGCAGGCACACATGATACATAGTCGTGTAAAACAACGGCGCTCCCCTTTTCTGTTCACTGCTCAGCGCCGGACCCATGAATAGCACATGATTGGCCAAGAAACGGAAAGACCATACATGGACATTCCGGTAATGAACAAACACCAATAGGTCACATGTCGAAGTTAATTAAAACGGATAGTCTTCATACATGTTCCCTGTGACTTCCGGCAATTAACCAATGACAACACACCTAGCCTCTCTTTAAATACCACCAAACACGTCCGCAATTCATTCACGGCGGAGCAGCACGGGGTGGTAGAAGGAGGCCGATACAGGCGGATTTCGTAAGTATTCTCTCCACACAGAATCCAGCCTCGCTAGGTAGATGGATGAGGTAAGAAGTAAATATAAGTAACAGCACTGAGTCCACCTCTCTATCATTGTAGATTGTGGATCCACCTACCCACCTTGATGCTCAGGACTTGCTCATGATGCAGTAGACATCAAAAACTACGAGTATGTCTGAAAAACAATAAGTACAAAAACCTAAGTGTGTCCTATGTGTTGTGTGTCTAGTATGTCTTTTCCTTTACAGATTGTTCTTTGTTTGGGGCTCCAGGTGACTGCACCTGTCTGAGCCAATACCTCATGGTAACCAAACCTAATGGTTTTTTCCTTTTTTGCAGGACATGTAAATACATGATCCCAAGAACCGCTGTAGGCACATTGTAGCCAACTTGAAAGGAGTGATTTCACTTTTTATTAAATATAATTACCCCCCTTTTTTTAGAAATACGTGAGTAGGGTTGGGAGTTGTGCCCCGTCCTGAAGAAGGTACACACGTACCGAAACATGTCGACGCACACCAGAGGTTTTGTCCGTAATTAAGACAAACCAACCTCGTCTTTTTCTGCACACCTTTTAATAGCACCAGCTAGGGGTACGAAATAAAGTTTTTTTCATTTTTCCCACTAGCCAGGTACTTTTTAATTTCCTCACCACGTTTCCTACTCACATGTAATCCTCTTATCACTCACAATCAACACACACCACACATAGTTTACACCTGTCAACGCTCCCACGTAGTCGTAGGTCGCAGCGTGCCGCATCCCTCTAGTGGGGTGCGAAGACCCCGATGATGAAGCATGACACCAAGGGGCCTGTTGGTGTGTGAGGGGTATTTTACACAACACTGAGTGCTTCCCCTCCCCTTCTTTCCTCTCACTAGCAGTAGGATTCTTCTTGTTTATGTATCAGTGCCCGTGGAGTAGGAATCCTACTTTGTACTCTACCTCCCTTCTTTGTTTAAAATAGCTAGACTATGTTGAGCAGGAATTTAGTGCCCAGGGCTTGCTGAATCTTTTTAAGGTACCAACGACATATCCGACCTTCTCCAAGCTGAGGCTGGTTGAGACTTTTAAGTTAAGGGCCCAATTTGACTGTAGAGAGAAGAACCATGGAGCACAGATTGTCATAATGTACAAACTAACTCCCCCAATCAAGGAGGCCGAGTTCTCATATTTAGTATGGGTCTCATTCTCTCATCACAAGTTTATCCTTTTGCTCTTTCGATTAAATTTGATCCCGTTGATGTTGGGGTACCCGGGAAGAATTTTGGGGCACTCCGATTTACCATTCTGCCTTGTGACTCAAAGTCACCACAACATGATTTGCACTTGGTATTTCTCTGTAGCATGTATGCTCATGAAAGTAAGTTATTTATTGTTCCAATTTTAAAGAACCATCAATTTTGTCACTGCCGGGTTGCTTTACATTTTCTGAAATCACTCCCGAACCCATCTGTCTGCTTTGCGGTAGCATCCTTTTTATGGACATGCATGCGTAAAAGGAAATATGCGGTGCATTAATTAATGAATCAAGGGACCAGTAGGACCAACTATCTGTTCATTGTTTTTATTACTTTTTAAGACATGTTATACATTTGTACAAAATCCATATTTAAACACATTTTAATTTATTGTCTCTTCTTATACGTGTCACACATGAATTTATTGTATATCTGTGTAGAAGGGGGCACAGTCAAGGAACAAAATGTGTTGAGATGTATTTTAAAAGTTTTATGGTATTTATTTGTACGTACTTTTATGATCTGGACAAAAAAAAAATCGAATAAAGATATTGATTGATTGATTGGTAGATTGATTGATTGAACCCATGCCAACACCACCAAGGAGTCAGTCGTAGGTGGAATGGACCCCAGGTGGGAAGACAGACAACAGTGGCTCAAAGACTGAAAGAAAGTCATGTGAGGCAGAGGTTGAATATGTACTGGCCCAGATCAAAAGCAGAGGCTGCAGAAGCTCACCACAGATTAGCTCCAACATGTGGCACTATAGGATATGAACCAGAATGCTTCATCCCAGTATAACCTGGAGGAAAAAGTCATAGACAACAAGAAAGAGACAAATCTAGGACCCCATCGGAAAGAACGTTAGTGGGAGTCCGAACAAAAATCACAAAATACCATGGGCATCTACATCCCTCCAACCTTCAGCCAGAATGTTCCTGGAGAATGCCACACAGAGGTCAAAAACACCCAAACAAGGTGGACCAAAACACAGCACCATAAGTATATACACCAGAAATGAACCTACAGGGGAGTCGAATAAACCCATATACCCTCCTATTTCACTTAGTGGTCTGAGGCACATTAAAGCAACTTGAACCACATTAAAAGCAGTACAACTCCACCAATCCTTGCATAGCGTCTATGCAGAAGCAGCCCAATCAGGTGCAAGTGCAGAACTATCAGCAAGGCCCCAAAGGAACATCCCTGGCATCCAGCCAGCCAAGCCAAAAGTGAGCCATGCTAAAAGCACAACTGCAAAAGGAACACCCAAATAGAAGTAACAAAGCCCCAAGAAATAAGACTCTGAAAGCCATCCAAAAATGGGCTGCTGGCTTCCCTGCAGCAGTGTACACAGAAGACAAAGCCACCAGGGATCAAGTGCTGCTGAAACTGCTCTTCCTCCGCGAATTGCAGGTAATGCTCCCTGCTCCAGTCAAATACATGTACGAGGAGCGCAGCCACAGGGGGAGCAGAGAGCACACAAAACACCCTCCCTCGGTAAGTGTAGTACGGTAAAAAAAAAATAAGACTGTTAAAAACATGCAATCACGTCTAAGATAGAACAGAAAACTAGTGCATTCTCTTTCCAGTCTCTGAACAGGAAAAAAACAAGCATGGAGGCATGTGGGAAGGGCCTTTGTTCAATGAAACTCAGAGTGTCTTTGATTTTTGAAGATTTGATGGCTGTGAGGGTAAGTAATTTTTTCTTGATTGAGAAGTTTCTATTGTATATGCGGTCCTTCACACACAAACACACACCATTGCTGTTATGTATATGTATATAAATGCATTATACATACAGACTAATATTAATTAATATTTAAACGTTATGGCTCTATAAAAATGAATAGTAATTAAAGTTAGTTATAAATTAAAAGTAAATATTTACTGAGAACTAATAATTCCATATAAATCAATATTTTTATAAGTAACAACAAGGGGAGAGCAAGGAAAACAAAGGGAACATCCTTCTGCCTGGATTCAATCAGTAAACAACATAGTGGACGGACCCAATAGGGGATCCAAATGGAAGGATGACACAATGTCATACGTAGGAATGGGGACAAAACAGTGGGTTTTTGGAAGAACCCTCACTCACCAACTTAGCTAGTGACATGCTTCATCATTGGGTTCCCAGCTGGGCTGCCGAATGCAACCCAGCTGTGCTGCGACGCCTGAATTACAGCGGACCGGGTTTTTGTTTTTTTGAGTGAGAAGAGGGTGTTAGAATTGTGGTTTAAAAGTACCTCTAGGATGCTCAATACCTACCTTTATTCTGGAAGGCTCTAGGGCACAGTTAAAAACAAAGTGGGGATGTTGTGAAGATATAGTTGGTCTTCTTTATGCCCCTTTAAGCTGTCGACATGTTTCAGCCTCGACAGGGATGCTGAGGCTTTCTTCTGAACCAGAAAAAGTGTATAGTATATTTCAGCACACGTGCTAAGGTGTTCTGTGGTGCAGTGAAGTTACTGTACTTACAGATTCCACCATCAGGAATGAGATCTTGAAAAACAAAGCCCAGCATAAAAAGACATCCAAAATATATACAAATAAAATGGGTGTGATTGAGGTTGTGCAGTCACTTTCTATGGGTTGTGAAAAGGTGCTGGTGGTTATCATTCGAGTGCAGCCACCCAGTCGACATGAGAGATTCACTAAAAAACACTTCACGCCAAGGCATGCAAAATACACTTTGTGTATGCAAAATCACACTAAGTGAGAAGTGCACTTAAACATGCCTCATTGTGAAGAGAAACAAACGTGATGGCAACTGACGCTGTTTTGGGTGAGGCCAAAATATAATGTATCAGCCTATAGTTAGAAAACAAAAAAGTGCAGTTTGTCAAAAAGGAGAAATGCCAACTAAATCTAGAGCTAATGGTCGAGGTAATCGTATCTAGTTAAAAAGTATGCGGCACAAGTAGGCCTATCTAAACAACAAATGGCAGGAGAAAGGCGGCTTACGAGGGCTACAGGGAATATGCAGCTGATAAGGATCCCAGAGCGGGCAGACACCTGTAGTCACACACTGCGAGAGAGAAAGGTATGAAGAATGAGCCCTTGAGTTAGGAAATTTGTCGGAGGACTGTGGTAGAATTAGCTTGTAGAAGCTCAGACACTTACTTTGTCAGGAATGTCCGTACACCTGCGATACCTACTGTGGTCCTACACAGGATCCTGATGGTATCAAAGTGCAGTTTCATCCCGGTTTAAGAGCTGCTCGGAAGAGGCTGGGGACGTGGCCATGCCCTGCGTAGTGTCAGGTGACGCAGCTGCATCAGAAGGTGCTCCTAATGGGAGCACTAGAGCGTATAACTGCCTTCTTACTAAGATGGCGAATGTAAGGCAGTGTATGACTGGGGTATAGAACGTCATAGAAAGCCCACACATATGAAGGCTGTTAACACATGTGGTATGGAACGATGCCCTACCAATCTGTTACAATGTCACCAATACCAATTTGTTACAATTATGAGCCCTGCCCGTATGCCAAACACGGCTCTGCGTAAACCTGTTATTTGAAAAGGCCTGATTTTGTTTGGGGGGGGAGCAGTGAGGTACTGAAAGTCTATTCACATGGAGGCTGTAACCACAAGCAGTATGGATGTCACCTAAACTGATCTATCACAATTATGAGCCCTGCCTGCATGGAAAAATGGGGCTCTGCGTAAACAAGTCATTTAAAAAGGCCCATGTTTAGAGAGAGCAGAGCAGAACTGATGGTTGATAGATAAAACACACAACCTGTTGGAACATGTCCGGCAGAACACAAACTTGGCTTGGCTCACATCTTTCTAACCCAATCAGCTTGGACAGAGGGGTCCCTCAGTGTTCCTGTCTAAGCCCTACCTTGTTCAACATTTATATGTCTCCTCTAGCAAGGATTGCAGAACAACAGGGCTTTGAGATCATCTCTTATGCAGATGATATTCAGCTCATGTTCCCGATCGGCATGGACATAGTAGCTGAGAAAGCACCGTTTGCCAAAGGTATGCTTGTAATCTCCGACTGGATGACGCAGAAGTGTCTCCAGTTGAATCCGGGCAAGACTGATATTATGCTAATGGGCAAAGCCACCGCTAGTTGGTCGGATGACTGGTGGCCTGCCCAATTGGGAACAGCCCCAGCCCCGACCCAATGTGTTAAAAACCTAGGGCTGAAACTAGATCAGACCCTATCCATGAAGGACCACATCGCTGCAACAACCAGTGCATGCTACTACAGCCTGCGTCTGTTGCGCAAAATCGTCCCCTTTATGCCGACTACTCATCGTAAAACCCTGGTCCAGGCTATGGTTGTTAGCCGTCTAGACTATAGCAACGCTTTGCTGGCAGGGATTGGAGAGACCCTGCTGAACAAACTACAGGTGATTCAAAATACTGCTGCTAGAATTGTATTGAATTGCCCATCAGGCACTGCATCGACTCCACTTTTGCGTGAACTCCATTGGCTTCCAGTGAGAAAAAGATCACAATTTAAGATCTGCTGTCTCACGTACACAGCACTTAAAGGAAGAGGCCCCAAAGAGCTCCAAAAGAGACTTAACAAATATGTTCCTCATAGAAATCTGAGGTCAGGGGCACAAGATCTCCTTCAAATTCCACGCATAAGGCTGTGTCGCTCTGGAGGAAAATCCTTCTCGTACCTAGCTCCAAGGTACTGGAATGAATTAACGGATTTCCTTCGAAAAATGGACACTTACAGCACATTCAGGGAACAGCTTAAAGCTTTCCTATTCTAGTTTCATTTGCTCCCTTTCAGTCACAGAAAAAATGCTAGACAGCGCCAAGATGCCCCCGGGTGAGTCGAGCGCTATACAAAAAGCAATAACATAACATAAGCAAAGACCAGGGACATCACTGAAGGTGTTAAACTAAGGATAGAAGTCATGACAGGCGGCAGTGGGTGTATTGATCAGGGTAACCACAGAGGTGTTAGACTAATCAATGGAGCCGTAACTGACAGCAGCCAAAATGTATACATAGTTCGATGTCCTAAACCAGGGGGTTGCTGTCTCATAGGATGTAAGATGTGTGTGTATGTGGGCACTGGTGCGGGGCTCTGAGGTACAGCATATAATTTTGAGAAAGCTAAACAAGCACGGGTCATGCTTGTATCCAAGGTGTGTGGATGCTTCCTAAAAAGTGCCATATGAGGTGCAATCAACAGGCTGAAGATGGCCTAATTTCATGGGTTATCCAGTGTGTTCCAGGGGATGTTGTCTTTGAGGCTGTTTCTGTTGGTGGACAGACGGTAGACCATTGCTCTTTCTCAAAGAGATGGTTCTGGAGATTGGGGATGCTGGTGTCCAGATGTTCAATGACCAGTCAATTCAGCTCCGTGGTTGTGTGTCCTGTCTCCAAGTAGTGGTCTGTCATCCTGGTTGTACTCCATTTACATCTGATATTGCCCCTATGTTCACAGATGCAGACTTTTTTTTGCGACTGGTCATGCCAACAAAGCAGAGACCGCAGGGGCAAGTGATGAGGTAGATCACATTGCAGAATAGGCAATTTGTATGTTTAGTAATCTGCCATGTTTTTCGTGGTTCCAGGGTTAGAGATTTCACTGTTTTTGTAGGGTAACATACACTGCAGTTACCACCGGGAAAATGGGCAGTCACGTTGGGTAAGCCCCATGCATTCAGAACAGTGCGGGTGGGGTGTTCCTGTGTCTGTGGACTGGTGGTCCCCAGGCTGTCCTTGAGGCTCCGTGCTCTTTTATAGCAGAACATGGGTTTGTCCCAGTCAAGTTTTGTGCTTCCCAGAATCCTCCAATGTGCGTGTATGATCTTGGACACTTGATTTGAGATTGTGTTTTAGGTGATCACACATGTAAGCGGTACGGATGCAGATGACCTCTGCGTTACCTCCAGCAATCCTTCTCTGTTTTGGTTTCTGGCACTTGTTTTTGCTGTGCAGATAAGTTTTTCCGGGTATCCATTCTCTATCAGCTGAGACGAGAGTGAATCAACATCCCCGCTCTGTATTATACCATGCCCTAGAACTTCGAGAATAAAGGTAGTTATTGGGCATCCTAGAGGTACTTTTAAACCACACTTCTAGCACCCTCTTCTCACTCAAAAAACCCAAAAACCACTCCGCTGTAATTTAGGTGTCACAGCACAGCTGGGTTGCATTCGGCAGCCCAGCTGGGGAACCAATGATGAAGCATGCCACCAACTAGGTTGGTGGGTGAGGGTTCTTCTAAAAAAGCACTGTTTATTTCCCGATTCCTGTGTATGACATTGTGTCATCCTTGCATTTGGATCCCCTATTGGGTCTGTCCACATTGTTGTTTACTAAATACTTTTTTGGTCACTTATGTACAAGATTATTTATTTTTAATTAAATTATTAAATATGGGGATTTTATAATTGTAGTTAATACTTTTTACATTTTAGTGATGGGTAACGCATAGAGGTGGTATGAAACTTTTAGCATCCAGGAATAAATATTCTACAGGGGTAGTACAAATATTTTAGGATTCAAGGATAAGTAGTGGATGGGGGTAGCAAGATGTAATTTAGGCTTAGGGAAGGGAAGTAGATAGGGGGAATAAAACATTTTTAGAGCTCAGAAATGGGTAGTAAGGAATTTTTAGGGCTGGAAAGGTTTTTTTACATTCCAGTTACCAATCTACCAATCTACATTCACAAGAAGACTTTCTCCACCTGCAACAGAAGCATGAGAACAGAACAGATTCAACATGCACATGAGGTTTCACTGAAACCCTCACTACTGAGCCCCCAGGGAAAATACATTTCAGGCCTACAGAAATCGGCCAACATAAGAGTGAAACACATAGGCCTCTCAAATACGCGTAGGTGAACATTTCATTTAGGCTTTTACATCTCATCACTTCACAGAAGCACATCAAATTCATTGTTAACTGCGAACATTCTTACTGAAGTCTAAAAGATAAATGCAATTAAGTCACAACTATGTGCAATTTTGAATATGGTGCATGTTTAAATCATACAACACATTACATATTAGCATTTCTGTTAGGCAAATGACTTCAAATACTATAAATCTCATTATGCTCACATGAAGGCTACGTTGTCTCTTTACATAGCCCAACACTTTTCCTACCACTTACAGTTTCACGTGTTATTACTGAACCCCTTCTAATGGTCAAAAGTTAATACAAAATGAGAATATATGCGGGTGCGGAGTATCCATGATTGAGATGCACCCCTACAAATGACAAAACATCATCGCACTTCATCACTTGCCAGCAGACTACTAATAAATTGAACTGCTTACATGGAAATATATCCTCAGGTGCAAGAATACTAGCGACGAACCTAAACATACAGATCATAATTCAGTTCCCTGCAAAGGTTTGTATTCTGGGAAAGCTCAGGCTCATGAAAGAAGATGATGCACACAGTAAAGCTGTGACCAATCAATCCTGTCCCTGCCAAGAAGTCTTGCCAGAAGGTCCGTCTTCGGACTGAAAGAGGACCAAAAAAAGTAAAACAGCTCTCTTAGACAATTTATTACGTGTATTGAGCATAGAAAATCCATTAATTCATAAGGAAAGCAATGTTTAAGATTGAAAATAATTTACTGTTTCTATAAACAAATATTTCATAAGTAGCTTAATAATTTTGTTTTATTGATCAATAAAACATAATAAACAAGTGAGACAACCAGACCCAAAGCAGCACTGAAAATGGCATGAATAAAGCAAAGCAGGACTTTAAAGCAGACAGCCTGACGTGCCAAACTCTAGTGGGTGGTTCCCGCTAGCCCATGCAATTTACCATAGAGATCCTATTTGATCCTGTTGAAGGCTGTGTGACCCGGATGGGCAGATAAAACCATCTGACCCATGTAGACCCCCCAAGAGCATCTTACTCTGTTTTTATCCTTGCCAAAGGACCCTAAGATTAATGTAATTAAAATAAAGCATTCACAGAGGAAAGTTTACCACCATAGATCGCCAGTCTAGAACAATATCTTAACTGTTCCCTCAAATGAGGTTGTGCCCATCCTAATGTGTGTACATTCTGGACAAGGGCTCAATGAAAAGCATGCCACAATGATGTGTGGTGAGAATCCTTTTTATACAAAATGATTACCTCTTGAGGAGGAATATAGGTACACGTAACAACAAATTATTTCAGAAGCAGCCACAGGGCATATTATCCAGGACCGGTGTTAAAATTATCGCCGTTTTATCGGCATGAAACTGCCGATAAAGCGGCGATAATGGGCTTGATAATACGTCCTTGTTAATTCCCATAGAAGCCCATGTTAACATCAGAACATGGGCTTTTATGGGAATTAACACGGCGTATTATCAAGCCCATTATCGGCGTTTTAAAACGATGATAATTTTAACACCGGTCTTTGATAATATGCCCCCATATTTTTGATTACCATCGTTATCGCCAACTATGAGCATGTTTCAATAGAAGGCTACCGCTCTGGTGATTAGATAAAGTTGTGGATCACCTGGCCCTTTTGGAAAGGCTGATATCGATGGCACCACTAAGACGTTCTAGGAACTATTTTTAAACGCTTTCTTTGAAATCGGAAGAATACAGTGAAAAATGGACTTCTGTTTCTCCTCCAGTTGTCTGGGCCCTGCATTCCCAAGTGTTCATCCCTCCAATATCTATTTAATGTAATTATTCATCCACTTTTAGCTGCCACCCAGGGATGGGGCTTGCAGTTAAAAAAAAGACGCAGATGACACTCAGATATTGATAGAAATCATTGGGTTGGAAGGTCAGCTTAGGAGTCCCTTAGCTTGTCTCAAGAATATCAGCAAAATATTCGGAATGATTGGCTGCTTGTAGTAAATAGATCTAGAATTGAAATCCTTCCATTGGACACTCACTGCCAACTAAAAGCACCCCACCCACAACAGCCACTCAGTCACTTATAATAATTGCCAATGTTGTTTCTACACATTATGTCGCATTGGATGTAGTACACTCAGTGCCAAGTGCAGCTTCAAAGAAAAGAATAGCAAAATTCAGCAGCTAAGTTGCAATTGTTTTATCTGAGAGAGCCTTAGAAAAGTTACTACTTTTAAACAATAGACAGACTGTTGAAGCTAGCGAAGGACGCCGCGACTTGATCGTGTGTGGTTTCTCATTTACACACTAACACTTGTTGTACTAATAAATAAACTATGGAACACACGGCAAAATGTACTAATTTACTGACCGCAGAAAGTGGTCACAAATTGCATACACACTTTTTGCAAACTTGATCTAATTTTTACTGGGAGGATTTTCACGATATTCCTCATAATCTTTGAATTTACATTATTTCCCCTAATCTGGAATCATCTGGACCCTCAGTAAGGGGCAATTCTGGGTCAGAAAAGTAACAGAGATCACTCTGTTCCTCTTGAAATGAGGGCATAGAAGGGAACCTTGTACATAATATATATGGGGGTTACTTTAGATATATGAAACAGCCCATACAACAACACGTATCGGAGTTCTAATTGCATTAATTATTGCTTTTAGTGAAGGTTATCCAGGAAAAGGTTGTTTCCTGCACCAGGTTCCAGGACTAAGTTCAACGTTACACTCTCTAACCCAGCCTTAAAGGGAACCTTCTATTGCAAGCATGCCCATGTTTTAAAGCACACCAACCTCGAAGAAGAGAACAATATTTAAACAAATCGTGGTGCACTACAGAGGGATCAGCCAAAATATATTTTTCCCAGTAAACAAGCAGCCTCAACACCCACCTGTGGATAGATGTGGGAGTGCTATGCTCGGGACTGAGGCCCAAATTTTAAAGCCTTTGTGTTGTCCTTGCATCATTCAAGGCGACCTAATGGACAGTACAAAGGCTTCAGTGGCACACAGGATCTGATTTGTGTGGCCTTGTGTGGCTTTGTAAAGAAATGTAACTCAAGGCAGATGCTTGCAATGTTATGTTACATTTCAACTTGGTATGTGTTCCATGGGTGGAGCATGGGCATTCCACTGCTCCACCCATGGATTTTTGACACATTACCAGATTTACTAAGACTTGTTAACCTGGGAATAAGTCAAAATGCTACACCCTCTCAAGTGAGGTGTAATGAGGAGAAATATTTTTATATTTCCTCATTCCTTCCACTTTCTATGCCGGCTGCTTTCTAAGGCAGGCACGGAAAGAGGAAAATGCTCTACACGTTGTTTTTGATTAGGAAGGTGTCCCTTCCTGCGCAGAAACAATTGTACCTGTAGTGCAGGCAGCCTCGCACTATGGTGCAACAGTGCCTGCGTTGACACTGGGCTGAACATAGTGCACCAGCTCAAGGTGAGCCCATGAATGCTCTATTCCATATCTTTGTAAATATGAAGCATGTCTTCTCTCTCCTTTTCGCGCAACGCAGCGCAGCAATGTTGCTTGCTGCCCAGCGTTGAGTGAAAGTTTAGTACATGTGACCCTGAATTTTCTAAGGTCCAGTGGGTGGAGACAGATGTACAACAAGAGGTTCGTGGCCATAGATGATGTGCATTCGAGGCTAGCTACACTGATTTCCCAATCTCAAAGTCATAGGCGCAACCACTGACACTGTGAGAACACATCTGTGAGAAGCGAGATAGATCAATGGCACAAGACAAGTTGCATCAATGAATACACATCACAAAATTGGAAGGCCTCCATATGCACCATATAAATTTGAAGGAGAGAGCCAGCTATTCTAAACAGTCGCCCCCGGGCCTAGGGGAGGGGCGCCCTTAGTAGCGCCACGGGGCTGAGCCTCTGCCGGAGTATAGAAGGGGGGGCTGGACAGAGAAGGCGTCAGGTGAAGTCATTGGGGTTTGCAGGAAATTCCTCGTAGCTTATTTCAGGCTGCTCCCCAGGGGTTTGAACCCCTTTGTCCCCTTCGACCTCTGGCAAGCTGCAGGGGCACGTTGTCTACGAGGAGGGAGGTTTCCAGTTGGTGGCTTGCGGAGTGTGGCATGGTAGGTTGGAGGGGGCCTAGGCGTAGTGTGTTGCCCACATAATGGGACGTTTAGTAATAGGTAGTAGTTTAAAATCACATCTCTGAAATAAAGACCCAGCAGGCGTTTCTTAACTCACATTGCTCCGAGAATCGCAGTAATGAAATGCTGTGGGCGTGGCGGTAATTTGGTTAGTAAGTGAGGTCTTGCTGCAATATGAGGGGGCGCACCCTCTTTCTCAGAGCGGTGGTAATGATGGCCCAACAGTTAGCAAGACATTTAAGGCAGGATTTAATGCTATGCGATAAATTTGCCTTACTGGAGTAGCAAGGCCCCTTACAGAGGCAGGGAAGCCAGGTAAGGGAGGCCTGGGTTAGATATCTGGTTACAGTGTAGCCTGATTGTTATGCATCTGACTTTCCCGCCGGTATGTCAATCAGAAGATTGAGGGTTCAGGCTCCTTTTAAAAAAAATAGGCGGCCGAAGCTGAAGACAGAGGATAATAAGGACGCTGCAAGAGCGGGCCGCACTTGTATGTGAGTGGCGGAGGTAATGGCTAGGTGCGGTTGCTTTCATTGAGGCGTAGAGGTGATGTTGTAGCTGTGAGGGGGGCCACGTTAGAGGGGGGCGAGCCCGTGGACAGGAGAGATGTGGCTCGCGGTGCAAGTCGCTTGAAAGCTATGCGGACGAGTGCCACTGCCTAGCTCCTCCTAACTGTGCTGTAATCTTTGCCTTCAAAGCAGCTTGTTCGGTGAACCATGCCTGTCTATGCAAGTGTATTGGATTACTGTTAAATTTAATTTGTGGTACTCTTTTTTGATATCTATTGTGGCCTTGGCTATATAATGATCGCAGCGATGATGGCAGCCCGGGATACAACGATGCAGGGGGAAGCGGCCACACTGGTGAGATTTATGAAAGCGCAGTGGTTTTGGCTCCAGTCGCGCTGATGCATGTAGAACTGGGGGATACGCTTGGGGTTTCGGGGCTAATTACTAGGGCCTGGGCTGTAACATGTGGAGAGAGGGCTGCGGTATGAAGGGCTGCGAAAAGGGGCATGTCCAGGCACACAGGTGACGTTGGTTCGTGCAGATTATGAGTGCGGCGTGGATGGGGCGGAGGACCATTTCAGTGGGTGAAAGGGTGTACTCTTTTAGCATTAATCACAAGGCAGGTTGTATGTGACACAGAGTTCGCAGGGGGTTCAGACGGGGTGTTAACATATATGTCTTTTGTTTCTGACTAACAGGTTCCAAGACAAGGCGATGAAACGCGCACACTCAAAGCCCAGGAAGTCCGCGACCCAGGAGGATTTCCACACCCTGAGCGAACTTTGGAAGGTGACAAAGGGGCATAGAGGCAGCGCTGCAGAAGTTTGCTGGGGAGACCGAGAAAGGAGCACTGGACCTTTGTTGCTGGTCCCTGGACAAATCTGCTCCCTGCTCTTTAGCCCCAGTCCCTGGAGGGGCTTGAAAGACCTCATGGCGTTCCTGCAACGTGGGAATTATATTGGATAGGCTACAGGTTTTGGTGGAGGAGCATGTAATAATAAGCGATCTACAACATGGTTTCCGCAAAGGCCTCGGAACAATTGAACAGGGTCTTAATTTACATATTCTTTTAGATAAATACACTAAAGGAAAAAAGGGATAAGTTATTTTTAACATTTGTTGATCTGACTGCGGCATTCGACTGTCTGATTTACGACAAGCTGTGGCATATTTTAGAGGGGTTAGGGATGGATGTTTTAATAGTTTCTTTTGTAAAACAGCTTCTTTCAAAAGCCCAGGCAAGGGTACGGTATGGGCTGGATGGAGAATACACCAAGCACTTTAGAGTGATGAAAGGTGTAAGGCAAAGATGTATCCTTGCTCCTTTCCTTTTCACACTTCATATAAAAGGTTTAAAAACAAATTTGATCCAGGAGTGCAAGGATCTGCCAACAGTAGCAAATCGTCCAGACCCCTCTTTGTTGTATGCGGATGACGCAGTATTAATGGTCCGTACGCCGTTAGCTCTCCAAAGGGTGGTTACTTCGTTTGCGAACTTTCTGTCAAAATTGGGCCTCACTATAAATTGTTCTAAAACATTTAATATGAACTGTGGGGCCGGAAGCAATAAGAAAATTAACACTCTTTTTATAGAATCAAAGGCGATTGAGCGCACTAAAACTTTTTCCTAGTTAGGAATTTTATTTGAGCCAACAGAATCATGGGTCCAGGCGGTGAAAGTAAGAAAGCTTCTTTTTATTAAATCTTTTATGGCTTTATCTAATTTCATGAAGAAATTGGGAAAACGTCCCCCGGTTGAACTGCTTCAGATCTATAGAGCCAAGTGTGTAGCTATTGCCACTTATGGCGCAGGAATATGGGGGTATGCTAATGTAGGCTCATTACAAGTGGTAGAAAATACGTTTTTCAGGTTTCTTTTGGCAATGCCAGATAGCACCTCAACACATGTTTGCCACTTTGAATTAGGTATGCCCTATTCAGAGGACATTATTAAGATCCTTTGGCATTAAGTATGGTCTGCCGATGAAACTTTTTTAATCGCCACATTTTGAAGGACGCCCTGTGGATTGATGGGGTTAAATATATAGGATGGTTAGGGTATGCAAAAATGTTTTTTATTACATTTGGACATGCAGAATATTTTAGCAACTCAGATTCTATCCGAGAAGTCTCCAGGAAAGAACTTTGCGTTTTTTGGGCAAAGGTAGAACCATCATAGAAAGGTGTAAATCAACAGTTCAAACCATTATATTATTATATTATATTATTATGGCAACTCCAACAACACAACCATATATCTTGCTAGCATCTGGAGACTATGACACATTTTTGCTATCACGTTTTAGACTTATTATTTTAGTAGACACCTAAGGTTTCTGGAACAGAATGACTGGTCAAAAATCTTATGTAACTGCCCTGCGATGATATCTCGGCACAGTCAACTATACATATATTGTTTTTTTGTAAATTTTATACCATGCCAAGAAGAAAATGGATTATCCGGTACTGAAAAAACTTGGCTTGAGACAATGCCGACCTGCATTTTTAGCGTTACAAATCTTAGATGATGAATTTAAAATTGCTTTTTTAAAATATATTTTTAAAGGCCGTAAAAACATTATTCTGTAAATCCGAGCATCGCATTTGTATATTAGTTTAAGATTAAGTACTTGTTGGATTGTGCATTGTACTTTTACGGTCAACTTTTATGTTTACCCAATAAAGTTTTCTGACTGACTGGCTGCGCAAGCCTGAGCAACGACCAGACAACGGGGAACCAAAACGGCAGAGGAATGTCCCAGTTTGCTATAGGGACGGGTAACAGGGCAAGCACAGCACACAACCTGAATCAGTAGCCACAGTGGTGGGTGAGTCAATTGGTCAGGGCATGGCTGCTCACCACAGTACAGGGGTCAGTACTTAACATGAGTGTGGGCACGGTGGGGCAGAGCATAATGGCGATCTCAACAACAGCGGCATCTGTGGGCTCACCACAGATAGAGGGAGCGCCAGCAGTGACACAAGCGTCAGGGAGCTCTGCGACCCACCAGTCCCTGGTACTGTTGGCAGGAGCGTCGGGGGGTTGCAAGTAGCGGGGAGCACAGCCGGCCACCAGTTTCCGGGTAATGATGGGGGCCGCAGTGCCACCACCACCCAGACTATTTACGGTGACAGAAGCACAAGCCGGAGTGGCAGCACAAGTGTGGTCACAGTCTGGGGGGATGCCAGTGACTGTGGGGTTGGGGGCAGCTCAACCTTATCCCATAGTGGCGACGTTGGGGGTGAGTGTGGGACACTCCCATTGTGACCCCATTGATATTTATGTCTTCCTCCCTGGTGCTGGCCCCTCCTTCAGCAATTACATGGAACATACCTATGCAGACGCAAGAGAGGATTCACAAGGGGGAATTTGTGAACGTCTTCGACTTGATCAATGCAGGAGTTGTCACAAGTAGGCCCAGAGTAGGAAAGGAGAGTGATTTAAAGCCAAAAACGGTGTGGATTGGGTGGTCCTAGAGGAACTGGGTGACAGGTGTTATGCAGCAATTTTGACTGAGAAATCCCCATCGTTAGCCCCACAATTTTTTGGGTACATGTCCTTCATACATGGGGCGGCCTCCGAGTTCCAAGAGTCAGCGTGGATGCAGTACGTCATTAAGTTCAGGCAGATGAAAGAGGTTTGCCAAAAATAGCATAGGACCAGAGGGAGATCAATTTTTGGCATTCTCAGTCCTTTCGCTTCAACAGAAGTTGGGGAGAGAAAAAACTGGCCTGCTGGCAGTACAACAAGAAGGAATGTTGCAAGGGAACAGCATGTAAGTTTAAACACATTTGCTCCTTCTGCAGAGGGCAAGGCCACCCAGAGTTTAAGTGTTTTAAAAATCAGGGGAAGCAGAGAGAGCCAACAACCCCTAAAGGTTGACAGCCCAATTAGTACTGTGAAGCTCCCTTTCCCAATTCACCTTCATGTTCTCACGCATCTACTCAGCAAATATAAAAATAGCAAGGTCGCACACATGCTGTACTGCGGTTTCAAGGACGGGTTCCGCATGCCCTTCCACGCACCTCCTACTTCAGTCCCAGCCAAGAATCAATTCTCAGTTGTGCAACAGCATGAGCTGGTCCAGGACAGGGTTATAAAAAAAGAGATGTGGGCAGGGAGGGTGGCAGGGCCCTTTAATTCTCCAATGTGCACATCCTTGGTGTGTTCGCCCCTAGGGCTGGTTCCAAAGAAAGAGCCAGGCAAATTCTGCTTGATTCACAAACTCTCTTACCCCACTGGGCTATTCGTAAATGATGGGTTAGACCAGACACTATGCACAGTGCGATACACCACGTTTAACGAAGCCATTGCAAAACTGCAGAGATTAGGCAGGGGGGCACCACTGGCCAAGTCAGACATTGAGGCAGCCTTCTAACTTCTGCCTGTCCACCTGGAAGATGCTTGCTTGCTAGGTTTCACTTTTGAGGATCAGTACTTCCTTGACTTGTGCATGCCAATGGGGTGTTCCAAAGCATGTTCAGTGTTTGAGACTTGACAGATTCCTGAAATGGGCAGTGAGGGATTTGGTGGCTTTGGACGATGTGGTGCATAACCTAGATGACTTCTTGTTCATGGGTCCCCCAGGTGACTGTGCATGTGGGATGGCGCTGCAGGGCTTCCAGCAGCTGGCACAGGCATTGGGGGTTCCATTGGCCGAGGACAAAATGGAAGGTCCCACAACATGTTTGTGCTTACTGGGTATTGAGATAGACATGGTAGAAGGGGAGTGTAGGTTGCCACAGGAGAAGGTGAGGGCGCTCAGGGATGTGGTTAACACCTGTATATCGGCCAGAAAGGTTACTCTGCATCAGCTGCAAGTCTTGGTAGGGCAATTGAACTTCACCTCAAGAGTGATTCCCATGGGGAGAGTCTTTTCAAAGAACATAGCACAAGCAATGACTGGCCTTCGAGCAAAGCACCACCACACAAGACTCTCTGCAGAGGTCAGAGAGGTCTTAGAGACGTTGAGGAGGCTCCTAAATAATTTCAATGGAACACTATTGTGGCAGCCACCAGCACAGAACAGCAAGGATCCTTTACATGGATGTGGCAGGCAGCATTGGGTTTGAGGCAGAGTTATGGTACATGCAGCATTGGTCAGGGGAATGGATTGCGTCTGGGATCAAACGCAAAGTTACCTTTCTAGAATTGTTTTCCATCATTGTCGCCTTACACATTTGGGTGGCACCAATAGCAAACACCAGGATGATTTTTGGGTCAGAGAGCATGTCAGCGGTCATGGCAATCATCGCCTGGTGCCTCCTCATGCACGGCGTTAGTGGCACGCAGTACCATTCTAAGCAGATTACTGCAATGCCCTTCTGTTAGAGTTAATTTTCTTCTGGATAGACTTCAGAGGATTCAGTCAACGGCAGCCAAGCTAGCCCTAGGTTAGCCTAGA
The DNA here is from genome assembly GCF_964263255.1 of Lissotriton vulgaris. Lineage (NCBI taxonomy): Eukaryota > Metazoa > Chordata > Amphibia > Caudata > Salamandridae > Lissotriton > Lissotriton vulgaris. The sequence goes on from NC_141693.1 coordinate 1,071,295,213, forward strand.
AGGTCCTCCTCCTCTTCGGCCTTTGCAGAGTTGCACGAGTTCCCGTTTAGACAGAGAATTCAGTTTAAGTCCCTTTGTCTAGTGTTTAAAGCCCTGCATGGGTTGGGGCCTGCTTCTATGCAGAGAAAGTTTGAGTGGTACACTCCAGCTAGAAGCCTCCGCTCCTCTTCGGCGAGATTGGTTAAGATACCGAGGTTCAGGAAAGTTAAATAGGGTGGCAGAACCTTTGGTATAGCATCTGCTAGACTTTGGAATCAACTCCCATTGGAGCTGAGACAAGTCAGTGACCTCCTTCCTTTTAGAAGGAGACTAAAACGTGGTTGTTCCCTAAAGCTTAGTTTGCTGTCAGCTTTTTGGGCACACTTTTATACTGCACTCTGAGTAGGCTAGCGCCAGGATGCCTGTTAGGTGACAGAGCGCTCTACAAATTAATAAAAAAAAAAAAAATCTATAATCAAAGCGCAAAATGCCTTTTGGTGCTGACACTGCTTAAGACTCTTATTCGCCTATGTCTCTTGCATAACGTGCATTTTACTGCCAAACATGTACCGGGTAGGGATAATGCAGTGGCTGATGCTTTACCTCAATCTAAGTTGGCAGAGTTCAGGGCACGGTAGCCACAAGTGGACGAAGTGATGGTGGAGTTCCCAGAGGAGTTGTGGAGGCTTGGTGCCCCATTGCCACAGACCTAATTGCAACATCGCTGGCCCCCTAGACAATACGTATGTACGAGAAGGCGTTGGGGATGTATGACGATGAAGCAGATAGGTTCACTCCGGAAGGAGTTCTGGGTTTTCTGGTGGGACAAAAGGATGGAGGAAATCGTGCGCCACCATCTGTCCGACATTGCCTTCTTTGCCGGGTTAAAAGGGGTGGGGGATCCCACCAAGGACTTTAGTGTACAAAAGGACATCAGAGGGTAGGAACGCATGGTACCGTGCGTACAGGATAATTGGCGACCTATAAACATGGAGAGGCTGGGGGGGATGTTAGGGGTCTTACAGCAGGTTTGCCGGTCTCAGTATGAGGTAGAGCTATTAAGGTTTGCATACGTGCTGGCAGTTTTTGGTGCTCTGCGCATCTCAGAGTTGGTAGCATTGTCAAAGAAGTGTGAAGGGGGCTCGGTGTGGCACATGTCCTGGAGATAGGGGCAATACATCTCAGGGTCAGGAGGTCAAAAACAGACCGGCTAGGGAAAGGTGCATGGGTGAAATTACATGTTGTGCATGACACCGCGTACTGTTCAGTGACATTGGCAATGGATTAACTAAGAGGACGACCTGTAGTGGCCTCAACCAGGCTTCTAGTACACAGGGATGGGGCACCACTGACGAGATACCAGTTCACTATGGTGTGTATGCTGGCGCTGGCCTACCTGGGTAAGGATTCAGCACAGTTTAGCTCCAACTCATTTTACATAGGGGCAGCCACCACAGCGGCATTGATGGGCTTGCCAGCACAAGCAATCAAAAGGGTGGGTCGATGGCGGTCAGCATCTTTTGAGCGGTACGTGCGACCAAGTCTTGTGTAGAGGGAGGAACAATGCCCAGGGTCCCGCCTACCATGGCATAACAGCAATTCTCTCTCTCTTTCAGTTGATGTGTGCAGTCCTGTACATGTACGTTGGTGTGGGCATTCCTTTATTCGCAGAGCAGAGTAGTAATTCTGCGGATCCAGTCTGGAAGAAGCACAGGGGGCCACTGGGTTTGCACACCATTGGATCAGGTGCGGGGTCAAAGATTGTAGGATCTGTTTGGTCGGTTTGAACAATCAATAGAATCAAAAGCAGTTCCCCGCCCAGTCATTTTAGTCATTCACGCTGGCCGGAATGATATGGTGCCACTGGGAAGGCGAGGGGTGAGGGAGGCCATGTTCGCAGCCATGTCTAGGATTAGACAATACTTACCGACAACATCAATGTTATGGTCGGAAGCAATACCGTGGGAGGTATGGGCTGGGGGGGGGGGGGCTCCGGTGAAGGCAATGAAAGTATCTGTAAAGAAGCTGAACCATTGAATAAAACGAATATTAGCTGGTTCCACGATGAGTACAATTCGATACAACTTGCTCCAGCTAGGGAAAAAGGAACTGTTCCATAAGAAGAGGGTCCATCTATTGAAAAAAAGGGCAGGAGCTCTTTATCCAGACTGTACTGGGGGATATTGTGGAGGACAGTCAGCGCCAGGGGGGAAGGAGGAGTGCGCCACGGAGCTTCTCTCCCTGTGGCGGAGTACTGACAGTTAACAAGAAAGGGGGATGCACAGCAATGGAGGTTCAGCGACTGGATGGACCCCAGGAGGGGCTAGGATTGATGTATGCAGAGGGTAGGCGGGGAGGAGGGACTGAACTGCTGGTGGTCCTGGACTCTACTGCCCTAACCCACAACATATGGACTGAGTAGAATCTTGGGGAGGCTGCCTGTGTTCTGGTACCACGGTGGGCCGGTGCACTATGCGGTGCTCTGGATTTTAAGTCGTGCAACTGTTTACTGCAGCGCGTTGGCGCCTGCTGTCACAATGTGCACAGCAGAGTGGGTGCTTGGTGGGGCAAAATGGCCAGGGTCAAGTTCAAGGGTACGGCAAAGTTCAAGTTCAAATGTAATGTTGTGCCTCATTTCCTCACTGCCTTTGACATGTTGATGCCGCTAAAGTTTGATGCTGTGAATAATTTTGTATATCCAAGTAGGATACTTTTACTCTCGTATTGGTTTGTGGTGGATTGCATGGTTTGATGTGAACAAAAAAGCTACGCCTTGGACATAAGCATGGGCGGAAAATCCGTTTCGCTCGCGGATTTTGCGGATTTTCGGTAAATTCGCAATCCGCGAGATCCGCGAATCTCCCGCAAAATCCGCAAATCCGCGAGCAGCGGATTTTATGGCTTGCTCGCACTGTTCGCGTGAGTTCGCGGCTTGCCAGTACAACTTCGCACCCCGCGAGTAAGTGCTAAATTGCAGAAATACGATCTTAGCAAAACTGAAACTACTTACCAGGTTCAAAAGTTCAGGCTCATCATTAGTAGCCATTTCCTGTAGTGCTTCCTGAGGGGCCCCTCCAGAGTTCAGTTGCCAGTTGCAACTATTATGTGACCCTGCTCTGAACCTCAGAATAGTTACACATATGCCACAAAGGTCCTGAATTACAGCTAAGGGAGACAAGCAGGAGCCAGGCTGGAAGTTAAAATCCATTAATCAGCCCCTAATTCATTATTGTCAGTTGGGGCAGGGCAGGTGTTGTAACTAATTTTGCAACAATGAAAGCACTTAGCAAGTGCAAAAGATCACTAATCAGGAAGCACTAAGGAAGCAGGTGCCAGCTAAAAAAATATTCTGTGACACATTAATCAGCCCCAAATTAATTCAGGTCACTTGAGGCAGGGAAGGTGTGCTTTGCCGAAAATAATGTACACTGGACAACCAGAGGGTGTGGTGATGAAACAGAGGGTGGCATGGGTGGGCCAGAGGGTGGCATGAGTAGTCAGAGAGTGGCAGTGGTGACAGAGAGTGGCAGTGATGAAGAAGAGTGTCCCAAACAGGCTGGACACGTAGAAACAACAAGTTCGCAAAACTTGCGACCCGACAGGTAAGTTCGCAAATTGCGAAATTGTAAAAACCCTCGCGAACTGGCAGAAACACGCGCGAACACAAAAAAAAAAATCCGCACATTCGCGGGAATTCGCGGATTTTGCGGATTGCGAGTTCGCAAATCCGCAAAATTCGCGAACGCGAGATTCGCAAAATTCGCCCATGCTTACTTGGACAACATACCCTGATTCGGAGAGTCCTTGGGCACAGCGGGGAGGAAAGTTGACAGAAGTTTGGGAGGAGTGAATGTCACGTTGTGCGCCTACTATGAAAACAGGTCAAAATAGGACTTGCTCGAAGACTCACTAAAATGACAGCCCTTGGAGGAGGACATCCAGCTGACTTGATGAATCACTTTCACCTTCTACTAACTCATCAACGTGTATTTTGGCAATTTCCTATGTACACGATCTCGTGTGCCACTGGAGTGATTGCACGTGAGGGAAGATTTCAATATCTTCATGTCCTCGGCCATTTGAACTAAGCAAAGTACATATGCAGTGGTTTTTTGAAACTTGAAGGTCTACCCTGCAAAGTTCACAGAGGAGGTTGACCACGCTCCAGACTCAATCAGGAACTTTAAGGCCAGGGGCCCCATTGCCCCTGCACAAAGTCAGAGGGGCCCCCCTCGAACTGGCGTTCCGTATTGTTGCACCACAGTACATATGGCCCGCAAATATCAAGGGCAAGCGGCCTTGGGCATTTTTTCAGCAAGCGGCAGTGGTCCCTGCCATGGGCTGAGCAGCAGAATCCCGTGTTTGTGCTTGGAGAGCAGGTAGGGCTCTGCCAGAAGCAAAGACTGGCCCAGGTTCTTGACATCTATATAATCCTACAGAAACGTCTCACATTGCTGTCTAAAGATGCTGGGCAATATCATACGGTGCACAGCAGGCCACTGCAATGGCAGCAGCACATTGAAGATGAACTACTGCTCTCGTCTGATTCCAAATGTGAATGTGGCTGTCGTGAAGCCATGAAGGAGTCTGATTGAAATAAACCAAAGACTCAAAGGCCCTCTGTGTATATTTGTTGGCAATTATCACATGAGTTCTGGCAGAAAGCTAATGCTGATGGTAGGTAGAAATAAAAGAGAGAAAAATAATCACTCATACCTTAATTGCATCGCAGTCGTGTTTGGGTGCTCCTGCTTTTGATAATTATATACTCAAGCTAACTAGTGCACGTTTTCATCTTCTCATTTTTACAAACCTTATCATTAGAATGAAACGACGAGCGCGTGCTGTTGATATTTAATTATACCACTGTGCCCTTGGTACATGGAAATCGTTGTTCTAATACTTTTTTAAAACTAACATTGCTTCGTATAACTTCCATCGAGGCTGCTGAGTCCCTAACGGTAATGCAAACACATGCCCAGATTAATAGAAATTGATTACACGTTAGGACCACAAATAGCTATACAGAATGCCAATTTCCTCGCCTATTATTACTCAACAGACCCTGTTTCACTGTCACCTCTTATTTTGTTATAAAATATGTAATACTGCAAAAGAGAGAGAAATCGAAAATCTCTTGCCTGCCTTTAATGTGAGCAGGAAAGACTTATGTAAGCTGTTAGCTGTGAGCTGAGGGGAGTGGTCAGCCCAGGTCATGGGAGGCAGGATAGATATGTGTTTGTGTGTGTGTGTGTGGGAGGGGGTAGACGGGTATGGAGGAGGCAGGCTGCTGCAGTTTTCTGGGAAATGTGGTATGTGTGCACACATATTGTAGTTTCTATCAGTGAGATGCAGGAGCGTGTCAATGCCGAATCTACTATTGACATGAGCCACTTTCACATCTTTGGGCAAAGAAAATTCAGGGGGCTCTCCCACAGCAGTACACAAACAGCTATGAGATTGTTGCCATCCCTATTTCATTGCAGACTGTTAGTGGCCGGATGAGCGAGCTGGGGCAAGGTCAGGACTGCACCATGTTGAATGGCTGACCAGCACATAGCCACAATAGTCTAACCAACGAGACTTGACCCAGTTGTATTGGTGTGGACTGAGGAACCAGAGGCAGCCTTGGCAGAAATGCATAAATCTGCCCCGATACTTTGGTCTACTTGCACAATATCTCTCTTTCCATCCATCCATTCTCATGCTCCTTTTCTCTCCTCTCTCTCTACTCCCTATCTGATCATTTTAACACTATCATCCCTCCTACCTCCCCCCCTTTCAGTGTATCCTGAAGCCTCCCTGTGACTTCTCCAATTAACCCCTTCGCTGCTAGGCCTTTTCCCCTCCTGTGCTAAGCCTTTTTATGGCTATTTGGGGTAGGGAGCGCTTAGGCCCCTGTAACTTTTTGACCACATAAGGTATCCATGCCAATTTTGCGTCCTTTTCTTCCAACATCATGGGAATTCTTAAGGTACTCAGGGTTTGTGGATTTCCTTGGAGGGGTCCCAGAAATTAGCCAATATACATCAAAATGTTTTTTTTCTCAGAAAAATGGGAAAAACGGAACACAAATGAAAGCGTCTGGGTTTTTCCCTGCAAATGTTATCAAACAAGGGTTCAAGTTCAAGTTCAAGTTCAAGAATTTATATAGCGCACTACTCACCCAGAGGGTCTCAAGGCGCTTGGGGGGGGGGGGGTACATTAAAAATCGAATACCCAGGTTTTGAGTTATTTTCTGAAGGTGATGTGGTTCTGTGTATGGCGGAGGTGAGTGGGGAGCGAGTTCCAGGTTTTGGCCGCTAAGTAGGAGAAGTATCTACCTCCCATGGTGGATCTTTGGATACGCGGAACAGCGGCGAGGGCTTGATTGGAGGATCTCAGTTGGCGGGTGGGTGTGTAGAAGGATAGTCGAGGGTTCGTGGATTCCCTTGGAGGGGTCCCAGAAATTAGCCAATATACATCAAAATGTTTTTTTTCTCAGAAAAATGGGAAAAACGGAACACAAATGAAAGCGTCTGGGTTTTTCCCTGCAAATGTTATCAAACAAGGGTTCAAGTTCAAGTTCAAGTTCAAGAATTTATATAGCGCACTACTCACCCAGAGGGTCTCAAGGCGCTTGGGGGGGGGGGGGTACATTAAAAATCGAATAGCCAGGTTTTGAGTTATTTTCTGAAGGTGAAGTGGTTCTGTGTACGGCGGAGGTGAGTGGGGAGCGAGTCCCAGGTTTTGACCGCTAAGTAGGAGAAGTATCTACCTCCCATGGTGGATCTTTGGATACGCGGAACAGCGGCGAGGGCTTGATTGGAGGATCTCAGTTGGCGGGTGGGTGTGTAGAAGGATAGTCGAGTGTTGAGGCATTCGGGACCTAGTTTGTAGAGGGCCTTGTGTGCGTGGGTGAGGAGACGGAATGTTATTCTCTTGTTGACGGGAAGCCAGTGGAGGTCTTTCAGGTGGCCGGTAATGTGATCTTGACGAGGGATGTCTAAAATGAGTCTCGCTGATGCGTTCTGGATGCGTTGGAGTTTTTTTGTAGTTTGGCTGTGATTCCGGCGTAGAGGGTGTTTCCGTAATCTAGTCGAATCGTGACCAGTGCGTGGGTGACAGTCTTTCTTGTCTCAGAGGGGATCCAGCGGAAGATTTCTTTGAGCATACGGAGTACGTTGAAGCAGGGGGATGAGACGGCGTTGACTTGTCTGGTCATCGAGAGTGCGGAGTCTAGGATGAAGCCAAGGTTACGTGCGTGGTCTGTGGGTATGGGTGCTGTGCCCAGAGCCGAAGGCCACCATGAGTCATCCCAGGCGGAGGGGGATGATCCTAGGATGAGCACTTCCGTTTTGTCTGAGTTAAGTTTTAGGCGGCTGTTTTTCATCCATACGGCTACTTCTTTCATGCCTTCGTGAAGATTGGTTTTGGCGGTGCTAGGGTCTTTGGTGAGGGAAAGGATCAGCTGGGTGTCGTCGACGTAGGGGATGATGTTAAGGTTGTGTTGACGCGCGATGGATGCGAGTGGACTCTTGTAAACGTTGAAGAGGGTGGGACTGAGTGAAGATCCTTGTGGTACACCGCAGATGACTTCGGTGGCCTCTGATTTGAATGGGGGAAGTCGGACTCTTTGAGTTCTCCCAGCTAGGAACAAGATGATCCAGTCCAAGGCTTTTCCTTGTATGCCGATGTTGTTGAGGCGTTGTATGAGGGTGCTGTGACAGACAGTGTCGAAGGCGGCGGAGAGGTCGAGTAGAATGAGGGCCACAGTTTCTCCATTGTCCAGTAGTGTTCGGATGTCGTCTGTAGCTGCGATGAGGGCGGTTTCGGTGCTGTGTTTGGCTCGAAAGCCTTACTGTGAGGGATCGAGGGAATTGTTGGATTCAAGGAAGGCAGCGAGCTGGCTATTGACGGCTTTCTCAATGACTTTGGCAGGGAATGGGAGGAGGGATATGGGGCGATAGTTTTTAAGTTCAGAGGGGTCTGCTGTGGGTTTCTTCAGGAGGGCGCTGACTTTGGCGTGTTTCCAGCTTTCTGGGAAGGTAGCAGAGTCGAAGGAACAGTTGATGACATCACGGAGATGGGGTGCGATGATGGAGTTTGCTTTGTTGAAGATGTGGTGGGGACAGGGGTCGGTTGGCGAGCCAGAGTGGATGGAGTTCATTAGGCGGATGGTGTCTTCGGTGGTGATTGGGTTCCAGGCGCTGAGGTTTTGTGGGGCTGAAGTCACCATTTTACCAGCTTTTAGGAAATGACAGTCTTTTGTCAGAAAACCAACATTTCTTTACACAGTTTGGCATTTTTCTGGGACATAGCCTGTTTTTACTATTTTTACTGCTGTCAACCTCCTTCCAGTTAATGGTAAAAATTTGTATGAAAGTAATTATGGATCCTGGAAAGCTATACATTTTAGAAAAGTAGACAACATTCTGAATTCAGAAAGGGGTCTTTTGTGTAGATCCATAAAGAGTTCTTTGTAGAAACTAACAGTTAAATATTGGAAAAATTGAAATTTTGTTGAAAAAAGCAGCCTTTTGTGTCAACGTTTTCATCTGTAACTTCTTGTAACTATGACAGTTCTTTGAAAGCAATATACCGTTACATCCACTGGACCTTCCTGGTTGTGGGGATTTATAGGACTTGTAGGTTCACCAAGAACCAGATGAACTCAGAGTCAAAAACTGAGTAGCAACTTGCAATGGCTTTTTATTATGTACCAGGTATATAGCAATTATTGTGTGAAAATATGTACATGGAAAATTCGGTATGAAAGACACTATGTATTTCTGAAATGGGTACAAATTATAAAGTTTAGAAACAGTTTAGAAAGTTTAGAAACAGTACATATTTGCACATTTTCAAAATTGGGAATACTCATACTGGCATGAGAATTATTGGTCATTTTTCAAAATGACTTATTTTTTACACAATGTCTTTATTTGGAAGTCAGAAATGCATAAAAACTCAATAGGTAATAACAGTAGCTTAACAAATCTGAATTACCCTAAGTCGTCCAATAAAAATGGTACCTCACTTGTGTGGATAAGCATAGTGTCCTTGACCGGAAGGGCTCAAAACCCAATGTGAACACACCACATTTTCACAATGAAAATTTACCCTTTTTTTGCGACGTGTGTAGCTGTCGAATTTGAATCTTAGCTCTGCCAGCACCTAGGGAAACCTAGAAAACCTATACTTTTCCAAAAACTAGACACCCAGAAGAATCCAGGATGGGGTGAGTTGACTGCCTGCCACCAGGTTCTGTTACCCAGAATCCCTTGCAAACCTATAAAATTGTCAAAAAAGCCACATTTCCCCACATTTCTGTGGTGGAAAGTGTTGGAATCTGCGTGGATCCACACATTTCTACAGACCCTGCATTCCCCAAAGTCTTATGAGTAAAACGGTACCTCACTTGTGTAGGTCGGCCTAGTGCCAACGACAGGAAACAGCGCAAAAACCAACATTGTCACACCTCAATCTCGCAGTGAAAATGACCCTTTTTATCAAAGTGCCTAGCTGTAGTTTTTGTACCCTAGCTCTGCCGGCACCTATAGAAACCTAGCAAACCTATACATTTCTGAAAACTAGATACACAGGGGAATCCAGGATGGGGTGACTTGCCTGCTTACCACCAGGTTCTGTTACCCAGAATCCCTTGCAAACCTAAACATTTGTCCAAAAATACATATTTTCCCTACATTGCTGTGGTGGAAAGTACTGGAATCTGCAGGGATCCAAAATTTCCTTTTACCCCGCGTTGCCCAAAGTCTTCTGAGAAAAATGGTACCTCAATTGTTTGGGTCTGCCTAGTGCCTGCGACAGGGAACGGCGCAAAACGCAACGTGGTCTCACCTCAATTTCGCAGTGAAAAATGACCTTTTTTTTTGCAAAGTGCCTAGCTGTACTTTTTGAACCCTAGTTCTTCCGGCACCTTGGGAAACCTAGTAAACCTATACATTATTTAAAACTAGACACCCTGGGGAATCCAGGAGGGGGGGACTTGACTGTCTCCCACTAGGTTCTGTTACCCAGAATACCTTGCAATCCTAAACATTTTTAAAAAAAAACAAATTTTCCCCACATTTCTGTGGTGGAAAGTTTCGGAATCTTGTATATCCACAAATTTCCTTCCATCCCGCGTTCCCCAAAGTTTTCCAAGAAAAATGGTACCTCACTTGTGTGGGCCAGCCTAGTGCCTGCAACAGGAAACAGCGCAAAACGCAACATGGTCACACCTCAATTTTGCGGTGAAAAATGTCCTTTTTTTTGCAAAGTAGCTGTAGATTTTGAACCCAAGCTCTGCCAGCACCTATGGAAACCTAGCAAACCTATACATTTTTGAAACCTAGACAGCCAGGGAAATCCAGGATGGGGAGACTTGAATGCCTCCCACCAGGTCTGTTACCCAGAATACCTTGCAAACCTAAACAATTGTCCAAAAAAACAATTTTCCCCACATTTCAGTGGTGGAAAGTTCTGGAATCTGCGTGGATCCACAAATTTCCACCCACCCCACGTTCCCCAAAGTCTTCCAAGAAAAATGGTACCTCACTTGTGTGGGTCGGCATAGTGCCTGCAACAGGAAATGGTGCAAAACGCAACGTGGTCACACCTCAATTTCACAATGAAAAATGACTCTTTTTTTGCAGAGTGCCTAGCTGTAGTTTTTGAACCGTAGCTCTGCCGGCACCTAAGGAAACCTAGCAAACTTATACATTTTTGAAAACTAGATACCCAGGGAAATCCAGGATGGGGTGACTTGACTGCCTTCCACCAGGTTCTGTTACCCAGACACCCTTGCAAACCTAAAAAATTGACCATAAAAAACACATTTTACCCACATTTCTGTGGTGGAAAGTTCTCGAATCTGCGTGTATCCACAAATTTCCTTCAACCCCCGCTTTCCCCAAAGTCTTCTGAGAAAAATGGTACCTCACTTGTGTGGGTCGGCCTACTGCCTGCGACAGGAAATGGCGCAAAAGGCAACATGGTCACACCTCAATTTCGCAGTGAAAAATGACACTTTTTTTGCAAAGTGCCTAGCTGTAGTTTTTGAACCCTAGCTCTGCCGGCACCTAGGGAAACCTACCAAACCCACACATTTCTGGAAAATAGACACCCAGGGGCTTCTGAGGAGGTATGGCGTGCATGGATCCCCCAACGTTTCCTTACCCAGAATTCCTTGCAAACCTCAATTTTAGCTGGAAAAATCTGTTTTTTCACATATTTTTTAGTGGGAAAGTGTGGCATCACCGGGCTCACACAAATTCCTACTACCCAGTATTCCTGCAGGTCTCCCAATAAAATTGGTGCCTCACTTGTGTGGGAGGCGCAAGTTCCCGTGACAGGCAAGGTCCCAAAACATATTGAGGTAACATCAAAATTGCCTATCACAAAATGACCTGGTTTTGCAAGGGTGGTCCCATGACTTTTTGGCCCAGGGCTCGGTAGCCACCTAGGTAAACCCATCTCAAAACCACCTGCTTTAGCAAGGGGAGTACCTGGGTTTTTGAACCCATGCTCGACGGCCATTTAGGGAAACCTACCAAGCCCACACATTTCTGAAAACTAGGCACCCGGGGGCTTCCAAGGAGGTATGGCTTGCGTGGATACCCCAACGTTCCCTTACCCAGAATCCCTTGCAAACCTCAATTTTAGCTGAAAAAAATCTTTTTTTTCCACACATTTTTGTGTGGGAAAGTGTGGCATCACCGGGCTCACACAAATTCCTACTACCCAGCATTCCTGCAGGTCTCCCGATAAAATTGGTGCCTCACTTGTGTGGGAGGCCCAAGTACCCGCAACAGGCAAGGGCCCCAAACATAGTGAGGCGACATCAAAATTGCCTATCTCAAAACCACCTGCTTTTGCAAGGAGGGTCACATAGGTTTTTGGCCCCGTGCTCAGCGGCCATCTAGGGAAACCTACCAAGCTCACACATTTCTGAAAGCTAGACACCTGGGGCCTTCCAAGGAGGTATGGCTTACGTGGATTCCCCATCGTTCACTTACCCAGAATCCCTTGCAAACAAAAAGATCAGTTTTTTCACACATTTTTGTGTGGGAAAGTGTGGCATCACTGGGCTCACACAAAATTCCTTCCACCCTGCGTTCCCGCAGGTCTACCGATAAAATTGGTGCCTCACTTGTGTGGGAGGCCCAAGTACCCGCGACAGGCAAGGGCCCCAAACGTAGTGAGGCAACATCAAAATTGCCTATCTCAAAACCACCTGCTTTAGCAACGGGGGTCACCTGGGTTTTTGGCCCTGTGCATTTTTTGATAGTCAATGTGGATGTTGCCTCAAAATGTTTTGTGCCTTTGCATGTTTTGAGTACTTGGGCCTCCTACACAAGTGAGGCACCATTTTTATCAGGAGACCTGGAAAATGCTGGGTGATAGGACATTTGTGTGAGCCCAGTGATACCATACTTTCCCACACAATAATGTGAGAAAAAAGTGCATTTTTAGTGCCTAGTGTGTGTCTAGTGTGGGTTTGGTAGGTTTCACTAGATGGCCGCCGAGCACGTGGCCATAAACCCAGGGGACCCCCCTTGCAAAAGCAGGTGGTTTTGAGATAGGCAATTTTGATGTCGCTTCACTACGTTTGGGGCCCTTGCCTGTCGCGGGTACTCGCACCTCCCACACAAGTCAGGCACCATCTTTATCGAGGGAGACCTGGGGGAACGCTGGGTGGTAGGAAATTTGTGTGAGCCCGGTGATGCTACACTTTCCCAACCAAAAATGTGTGAAAAAAGTGATTTTCTCAGCTGAAATTGAGGTTTGCAGGGGATTCTGGGTAAGTATGGGTTTGGTAGGTTTCCCTAGATGGCCGCCGAGCCAGGGACCAAAAACCCAGGTGACCCCCCTTGCAAAACCAGATGGTTTTGAGATAGGCAATTTTGATTTTGCCTCACTATGTTTGGGGCCCTTCCCTGTCGCGGGTACTTGGACCGCCCACAGAAGTGAGGCACCATTTTTATCGGGAGACCTGGGGGAACGCTGGGTGGTAGGAAATTTATGTGAGCCCGGTGATGCCACACTTTCCCAACTAAAAATGTGTGAAAAAAGTGAATTTTTCAGCTGAAATTGAGGTTTGCAGGGGATTCTGGGTAAGGAAACGTTGGGGGATCCACGCAAGCCATACCTCATTGGACTCCCCCGGGAGTCTAGTTAATAAAACATTTTGGGTTTGGTACTTTCCAAAAATGGCAGCTGAGCCCCGCGCCAAAATCTCACATGCCCCCCCCAACCAGGTAGTTTTGCTATGGGTAATTTTTAATTCTCCACAGTATGATTTGGGCCAGGTCCTGTTGCAGCCACTATGCCTATCCACACAAGTGAGGTACCATTTTTATCGGCAGTCCTGGGGAAACACTGGGTGGGAGGAAATTTGTCGGTCCAAGCAGATTCCAGAACTTTCCCACACAGAAATGTGAGAAAAAAGTAAAATCGTGGGCAAAATTTGATGTTTGCAGGGGATTCTGGGTAGGAGACTGATTGGGGACCCATGTCAGCCATACCTCGCTGGACTCACCCGGGTGTCTAGTTTCTGGAAATGTGTGGGTTAGGTAGGTTTCCCTAGATGGCAGCCAAGCCCCGGGCCAAAAACTCATGGTACCACCATTGGAAAACCAGGTTGGTTTGTGATAGGTAATTTTGATGTTGCCTCAATAGATTTTGGACCCTTACCTGTCGCGGGCAATAGGCCTACCCACGCAAGTGAGGTACCATTTTTCTCTGAAGACTTTGGGGAACACGGGTGGGTGGGATTTTGTAGACCCACGCAGATTCCAGAACTTTCCAACACAGAAATATGATGAAAATTTGTTTTTTTGACAAATTTGTAAGTTTTGCAAGGGATTGTGGGTAACAGAACCTGGTGAGAGCCAGTCAGGTCACCCCATCCTGGATTTCCCTGGGTGTGTAGTTTTCCAAAATGTACAGGTATGCTAGGTTTCCCTATGTGCCGCTAAGGCACAAAATCCACAGGTAGGCATATTGCTATGCACAACTCCATGCCTAGTCAGCTTTCTGCTGCCCGGGGGGGACATCTGGGGTTTCCCAATTATGCCCCCAAGGGTGGCAGAAACACTGTGGCTAGTTTCTGGGGGGATGGGGGCATTGGTATGCACATTATCGGCAGCCATCACCCCCACGCACAAAAAAGCCAGCGTAATCGTTGGCGACTAGTGGGCTTTTTTAACTCCCCGAAGGGGCAGATTGGGGGCTAATGCCCCCATCTGCCCTGCAGGGGGGCAGAAAGCCTACTAGATTCCGGGGATTTTTTGGGGCAGATTTTAATTAGGGTGGGGGCTGCCCAAAAAAGCATGCCAATGACCCCACTCCAATTAAAATTTGCCCCATAAATCCCTGTCGTCTAGTGGTCTGTTTTCCCCCCGGGGGGCAGATATGGGGCTACTGCCCCTCTGCCCCTGAGGGGTGGCAGAAAGGCTGTAATTTTAGCGTGGGAGGGGGTATTGGCATGCCTGCTTTGGGCAGCCCCCACCCTAATTAAAATTTGCCCCCCAAAAATCCCTTGCGTCTAATGATCTTTCCCCCCCCGGGTGCAGATTTGGGGCTAATGCCCCCATCTGCCCCTCAGGGGGTGCAGAAAGTCCACTAGATGCCAGGGATTTTTTTGGGCAAATTTTAACTAGGGTGGCGGCTGCCCAAAACGGGCAAGCCAATGCACCCACCCTAATTAAAATTTGGTCAAAAAATCCCTGGCATCTAGTGGGCTTCACCCCCCCCCCCCGAGGGGAAGATTGGGGGCACCCCTGACAAATTTCAAATTGGTCACCTCATTGAGACCTTCCACAATACTATTTCCTCCCCAGGTCTTAAATCATTGGCCTCCGTTCGGACCGCAACCAGCCCTCACCCTAAGATTGACTTTAGACTACCTCCTTTGACTATCACCTACTCAGCCGGACTTCTGGCAAACGCTCCTGCGTCTCTCCTGACCTTATCTTCCCCCTCTCCCTTCCCCAGCCCTCCCCCCTCTCCACTCCTACTCTTTCCAGCTTCTGTGCTCTGCCCTCACCTGCCCCGCCCTTTGTCCCCACCCTGTTTTTCTGTGAACCTCTTCCCTCGACATTTGAGACCGAACTATTTTGTCTGATGCCCGATGGAGCTACATGGTTTAGCTATAGGGGAGATGAGCAATGGATTCCCTCCTTGGTCATCACCTACCCAGTCGGACTTTAGACAGATTTCATTCGTCTCTATGGTTGTCTCTTCCCTTATCCTCACTTTCTCACCTCCCCTACCCCCACCTCTTTTCTCTCTCCTTTCTCTCCTCTCCTAATGTATTACTGATTGTTTGATGTAATGTGTAATTGTTGATCTTTTTCTTTTATATTGTTGAACCACATTGTTGCACTTCCTCTTGTCCCACCTGTCGTCTCCTCCCGCATCCTCCCTCTATTTTTGTCTCTCCTTCTCCCCTCTCTCAATGTATTGAGACTGAACTATTTTGTCTGATGCCCGATGGAGCTACCTGATTAAGTTATAGGGGAGATGGGCCTTGGATTCCCTCCTTGGTCGTCACCGCCCCAGTCGGTCTTTAGACAGACTTCCTTTCGTCTCTACGGTTGTCTCTTCCCTTATCCTCACCTTCTCACCTCCCCTACCCCCCACTTCTTTTCTCTCTCCTTTCTCTCCTCTCCTAATGTATTCCTGATTGTTTGATGTAATGTGTAATTGTTGATCTTTTTCTGTTATATTGTTGAACCACATTGTTGCACTTCCTCTTGTCCCTCCTGTCATCTCCTCCCGCATCCTCCCTCTATTTATGTCTCTCTTTCTCCCCGTCTCAATGTATTGAGACTGAACTATTTTGTCTGATGCCCGATGGAGCTACCTGGTTAAGCTATAGGGGAGATGGGCTGTGGATTCCCTCCTTGGTCATCACCTACCCAGTCAGTCTTTAGACAGACTTCTTTTCATCTCTCCGTATTGTCTCTTCCCTTATCCTCCTTTTCTCACCTCCCCTGCCCCCTCCACTATTTTTCTCTCTCCTTTCTCTCCTCTCCTAATTGCATTGCCTATTTTGGGGGATTTATTGTGTAATTGTTGAACTTTTTCTGTTACATTGTTGATTCTCATGTAAAGCGCTCTGATACCTTCGGGTCTTGCCAGTGCTATATAAAACTCTTTAAATAAAATAAATACAATAAATAAATAAAATAAAATATCCTGATCTATTTGATAGGAGTGAAAAGGAAATTACCCTCTGCGATCATTAAACAGAGAAATTTAGTTGGGTCTCTGGCCTGACACCTAATTGGAGGAAAACATGTGCATTTCCTATCTGGCAGGACAAATAAGAACCAGCTGTATAGCCGATAATTTTGTAGCTACGATAGGAGGCATGTTTAGAGAGCTGGGAAACCCAATATACCCTTGCACGCTTGGGCAATGAACAATTTCACGGTAAAGGATGTCTACAAGGGGTTTTGTTTGTAATATTTTTGTCCTTTTCTTTCAATTTGGTGAGTTAGTCATGTACAATCAAACTCAAAAGTGTCCACAGAGACAACCGCACTAAATGTAACTTACAAATACACAGCACACGGAAGATCCTATTTGTACAAAATGAATTTATATATTTTTCAAATATCAAGGTTGGAAGAGGTACATTTAAAGGAACGAGGTATCAGCAAAACAGAATTATGAAAAGATGTACAAATCAATTTAGACTCACAGTTCATAACCTACATCAGCTCCTAAAATAGTAATAAAGCAAATATTATCCAAAAATGAATAAACATTACTGATGAAACAATGAATTGCTCTGAAGTTGATGGGGAAGTTGACGTTTTGGTCTGTGTGGCATCAGTCCATTAGACCATCATCAGGACAATTGTTTTTTTGCAAGGTAAAACCCCTATATGGATGTAATACAATATGTTATAGTTTCTACACATTTAATTGTACTTTCAAATAATCACATTAAAAAAAAGAATCCATGTGCATTAAAAAAGTTGTGAACTGCAAAGACATGCATTCTGGTGTCAAGAGATCACATTTGTCCAAAGCCCAAGTGAGTACATACAAACTAATGTATCACCACCTTCACCCTTGTGCCTTAACGAAAAAGGACGACAAGAGAGGACGGTAAATGCTTACTTCTTATTGCAATATTTAAGCAAAAAATGATAGGTGTAGCATTAGTTCTGGGTGGCAATCAAGACCGTGTTTCAGTCACTGATGAAACAAATCAAGAGAGTGATTATGAATCCACTGGTCAGTGGTATGTTATGAAACCTAACAATTACTGTAAAAGCGCATACCTTACGGTCTAACCCAAGCGATTTATGGTTAGGGGAACCAGCATCAAGTCTTGGTATATTCTTCAAGTGTGGAGTTACTCAAAATTTTGTGAATAAGTAACAATAGAATGTCCATCAGAACACATTCATGGACTTCAAAAATTACAATGGTCTAAATAGTGCGGTCAATACTCTAAAAGAAGGTTTGTTGGCTAAATACCTAGAATACAAAGAGTATTGGGTGGCGCAATGCTGAGACAAAAGTTTAAAAATATTTACTACCATGCGTGTCCATTGTCCTAATCCTGGCAAATCCTCCCTACGGTGAAGCTGCTATGATGACTTAGTTACACACACGCTGCTCACGCAAAGTCAATTTTCAACTCCAAACAACATTTGTGGAGATTTATGTTTAAAGTATTTTATTGAAGCAGGGAGGGGTAGGAAACAGCAGGATAGGAAAAAAAAGATAAACCACAGGATCCGCACAATCGGTGCGTGTGATACAGCAAATACTGCAAAACAGTTACATAATATATGTGAATATGGAAGGAGGGGGGCTGCAGCATTTTATACAAATCTGAGATCAATTTAGCGTCCGACGTGCGAGTGATTAGCCAGCGCTCATATACCGTGATCTCCCGGTTTGCCGAGTCGCGCACCTGGGGCTGGAGTGCCCAGTGACGCGCCTGCATGTATCGCATGCGCTCCGTCTCTGGGAGGCCATAGTACCGCCGCAAATCCTGGAAGGGGACAACTCCCTCAGGGCTGTACAAATGATACAAGGCGCAGCAGCGGGCCGCCCGCCAGCGTTCATAAGCGCTGCTCTCCATCCCGGGGCCGAAGTCCGGGTTGCCAATGAGCGGCGTAAAGGGAGAGGGGAAGGAAGTAAGCTCATGCCTAACGGCCACCGAGTCCCACGTCCGAAGCGGGACCCGCGTCACCAAAGACGCGTAGAGGTTGGGAGGTCGATGGGCCCGCTTCAAGAATGGTACTTCCTGTAGCGTCCTACCCGCCACCGCTTGGTCCTGGAACAGCCAATGCTTATCAGACTCCCACCGGCTCCATTCCACCAGATAGCGGAGTTGGGCGGCCTGGAAATATTTCCGCAGGTCCGGTATCCCCAGCCCCCCAGAGTCAGGCGCCAGCGTAGGGATGCTCCTCTTAATCCGCGGTCTACGGCCCTGCCATACAAACCGCGCGATGGCCGACTGGGTCTCCGCGAGCCACCCCGTGGGGGGCTGAAGCGGCAACGCCCTGAAGAGGTAAAGCACCTGAGGCAGGAGGGTCATCTTCACCGCCGCCACCCTGCCTAGCAGCGACAACGTGCCCTTGTCCCACCGGCCAAGTTCCTCTCTGATTTTCGTGCTCAAATCCGCATAATTGACCGTGACCATTGCCGGGAGGGAAGGCGCCAACAGGATCCCCAAATATGGAATCCGGTCCCTGGACCAGCTCAGAGGGTAAAGCCTCTGTAGTTCCGCTCTGGTAGCGCTAGCAAGGGAAATGTCAAGGGCGGCTGACTTCCCCAAGTTTACCTTGAAGCCCGCCACCTCGGCGAATAAGTCCAATTCCGCAATGCAAGCCGGTAGCGACCTCCGCGGGTCATCTAATGTCAGAATGACATCATCTGCGTACAGGCTAATCGCATGACGGAATTCACCCATCTTGACTCCGACAATGTTGGGATTCTGCCGAACCCTTTGAGCAAATGGCTCCATGTATAGGGCAAAGAGCAAAGGGGACAGTGGGCACCCCTTTCTCGTACCCCGTTCAATGGGAAAGGGCCGAGAGCTGCCTCCGTTCACTCGGACCACTGCAGATGGGAACCGATAACAGTTGAAGATCAGATGACGGAACTTCTCACCTATCCCAAACTTGCCTAGGACCTTCTCTAGGTAGGGCCAGTGTACCCTATCGAAAGCCTTCTCCGCGTCAATAGACAAGAGCATCCTCTCCCCTGGGATCCTGGAGGCCTTCTCGAGAATGTGGGTCACCCTCTTTGTATTGTCTACAGTTTGCCTGCCAGGCACGAAGCCCGCTTGATCTGGATCAACCATGCCCGGGAGGTGCAGTGCCAGGCGTGCCGCTAATATGCTGGTGAACACTTTCAAATCCGTGTTCAGCAGCGAGATCGGGTGGTAGGACCCACAGGCGGTCCTGTCCTTGCCCGGTTTCGGGATCACGGAGACCGTGGCCTGAAGAAATTCGGAGGGGATCGCACCCGGTTCCGCAAAGGTGTTGAAAAGGCGGGTCAGCAGAGGTGCCAACTCCTGACAGAAGGTCTTGTAAAACAGAGGGATAAAGCCATCCGGTCCCGGGGCCTTGCCCTGTTTGAGCCGGGATATCGCCGTAATCACCTCCTCGACTCGGATGTCACGTTCCAGATACTGAGCCTGATCTGACGTTAACGACGGGAGCGGCACCGAATCCAGATAGTCCACCTCAGCCTGGGCAGAGGGGGCCTCTCCAGTGTAGAGGTCAGCGTAAAAGCTACGAAAGACGTCTGCTATTTGCTCATCAGCCGTGACCAAGCCTCCGGTCGAGTCAATCAGTTCCTTCACTCGGTGCTGTTGGTGCTGCACCCTGAGTTTGTTGGCCAAGAGCCGCCCGCATCGATCCCCCCCGTGTAGTATTTGTGCTTCAGACGAAGCATCGCATACTCCGCCCGGTCCATGTCTAGGGCGGCCAAAAGTTTTCTGGCTGCCTTCAACTGCCTCCAAACCCTGGGGGCCCCTGTCCTATGATGAACCTGTTCCAGCTCCTTCACCTGCCGGGTAAGCTCATCCCTTTTGAGCCGTCAATCCTTATTCTCAGCCGAGGAGATAGCTATAAATTCGCCCCGGAGCACGGCCTTCAGGGCTGCCCACTGTGTCGCGCGAGAGGTGTCCTCGTTATCGTTCACACTCTGGAAATTCAAAATGGCCGCGCGGATCTGGTCCACTGTCGACCGTCTATGCAAAAGCGTGTCTCGGAGCCGCCAGACCCCTCTCGGCCGAACCATCGGCGGGAGAGTGAAAGCACCCTCCACCGGTGCGTGGTCGGAAAGAGAGAGGACCCCCATATCTGCGCGCTCAAAGCCAGAAGGAGCATTGGACCCGACACGAGTAGATGGTCCAGTCGCGCATAGGACCTGTGAGCATGTGAAAAGTAGGAGTATGCGCGGGTGGTGGGGTAGAGGTGGCGCCACATGTCATGCAAGTCCAGCTCCTCAAGTCGAGTGCGAATCGAGCTCGAGAGCTCACCCAACTGGTGGCGCCGCTGCACAGACCTGTCCATTGCCGCGTCGTAAACTAGGTTCAAATCACCCCCCAATACTATGTGCCTATCAGAGGTGGACGCCACGTCATCTAGTGCCCTGTGCAAGAATTGGTCCTGACGGTCATTGGGGCTGTAGAGAGTGCCAACAGTCAGTACTAAACCCCCCACCTTGATCCTATATGCCAGAAGTCTCCCCTTCTGTTCCGCTATTTTGTGCAATGCCTCTCCCCTGAACCCCCTAGAGAACAGGATCGCCACCCCTGCCGTTTTAGAAGCGCTAGAGGAGAATAGCTGCATGGGGAACTTGGGGGTACGCATCCTAGAGCAGTCCCTAGCCAGCAAATGGGTCTCCTGCAGCAGGCAGACGTCCGCCTGGGAGTTCTCTAACAAAGATAACACAGCCCGCCTTTTAACCGGGTTATTCAGCCCTTTCACATTCAAAGTAATCACTTTAAGAGCCATCAAGGAGGGGGATCACTGGAGCACACATCAAGAAGCAAAGCCCAGCGGGCAAACACGGAAGGCGCCACACAAGGCCTCAGCACAGAGCATCTACGAACATCCCCATGGCACAGTACAGTCCCCGAACCCCAACACCCCGCAACTGGAAAAGCCCCCCCCTCCCCCCGGGACCCCACACGTCCAGATCCATACCACTCCCAACAACAAACCCCCCGCTAGTCCCCAAATGCAAAACATCCCCCCGCCGGTCCCATTCCCGTACCCCACTTCTCAAACTTTGCAGAAAAGACATTGTCCCAGTCCGGTCCTTGTCGGACAAGGCTGTGGTAAATCAGTCTAGTGGACGTCCAGCCACCACCTCCTGCACACGCCATTCCTCCCCGCCCTCCCCCCAAATCCCCGCACCTGCAAGAAGAAAAAGCTAGAGCAGACTCCCCCCGGAGTAAGTTCAGGCCGTCAGGGCCACTTCACCATTCGCCACCACTCTGGAGGCCTCCTGGATGGCAGCCGCCATGTCCGCCCGAATCGTGTGTGAGCCCGGTCGCTCCGGAGGCGGAGAGCTCCTCTCTCCCGCCTGCTGCCATCCGTCACGAGTGCTTCGTCTACGACGTGGTGCCGGGGTGTCCGTATCAGATGCTGTAAGGCCCAACACCGCGCAGACATCCTGGAGGGACCGGAGCTGGTGCAAAGTACCGTTCCATCGAAAAATCAATCGGAAAGGATGCCCCCAAGAGTACTGTGTCCCTTGCTCCCGGAGGAAGTCGGTAGCGATCTTGAATGATTTCCTCTTTTGCAGCGTGACCGTAGACAGGTCCTGATACAGGGCCACCGGGTGGTCTCGGAAGCGGAAAGGCTGCTGGCCACGCGCTTCTCGGAGGATTCGCTCCTTGAGGGGGAAGTCCGGGAGGAAGGCCAAAATGTCCGGGGCGGGCGCCGTGGCTCTGCGGGGGCGACCCACCCGATGTGCTCGATCCACACGGATCCGAAAGTCTTCCGACTCCCCCAGAATTGCACGGAAGAGGGCCACCAGGTATGCAGTCACGTCTTCACCCTCCTCACCGGACGGCACGCCACGGACCCTGATATTATTCCGCCTGGACCGGTTCTCGAGGTCCTCGGCGTGGGCTTGCAATTCAATCTGTTGTTCCCGCAGCCGCAGGACCTCCTGCTGCAAATGGGTGATCTCTTCGTCTCTAGAGTGGCCTGCTTCCTCCACGGTGTTGACACGCTCCCCCAGGGAGTCCATTTCTCTCCGTACTTCACGGACCTCCCCGGCCACTTCACGCTTCAGCGTTTGAAAGTCCTCCCGCAGGGTACTGAAGAGCGACTCAAGAAATGATCTTGTCACCGGGGGTTCTCCGCCATCTGCACCCCTGGCCGGGGCCGGGGAGGTCGTGGTGGGCTGAGTGCCCCCACTACGCAGGGCGCCGCGCCCCAGCATGTCCGGCAAGGTCCGGTCACCCCTTCTCTGTCCTCTAGCGTTCGACATTTCAGCTGTGTAGGGGACGCCGAGGTTTTCCGTGCGGTACAGAGGGCAACCGTGCCGTCGCAGCTATCCACCAGACGGGGACAGCGCCACACCAAGAGCACTAGGAAGGCCGAGCCGCCAGGCCGGGGTGCACAAAATGGCCGCCCTGCAATATCAATAGGCCAACGCCCAAGATGGAAGGCCTAACCTCCGCTCAGGTCCGGTAGCAAGAAATCCAGCCGGTAGGCAGGCTCACGAGGCGATGGTTGCCGGTATCAGCAATCCCGGGAAAAGATCCGCTCCCGGAGCACAATGCCACCACTCCACCACCAACGACCGGCCGGAGCGACCGCTCAGGACGAGCCTCTTCAAACCACGGACCAGCGTAGCAGTTCGATGCCGGCTCTGCCTCCGCCTATCCCCTCCGCTCAACTCCGCTCCCTGCATCCGCCGCTGGCCGGCTCCGCTTCGCTCGCGAAGTCACCGACGGCTCCCACTTCGACAGCACAGGCACTGCAGCGGGCCTCTCATAGGCGGCAGAGCGCTCCGTCAGGGTCCGAAGCCCGGGGGTCTTGCGGCTCCCGGCTCACCCACAGGCCGCTCAGCGGGCTCCGACCAAGGCTATTTCGGGCAGGATCTCACCCCCGACGGGGCAAACAAGGCTCAACAATCGGTCCACACCTCCACCGGGGGCTCCAGGCTCAGTCACCGCGTGATCCGGGGGGGAATCAGCAGTTACAAGCGGCGCAGGATTTCAGGGGTCCGGGAGCTCTCGGCGAGTGCGACCTCTCAGCCCGCCATCTTGGCCACGCCCCCCATTTGTGGAGATTTAGAACAGTGAATGTCTTATATATAGTGAAGAAGACTGTTTGACACTTAGCTAAGCATATAATATGGTCAGACAGTCTGTTTGTTTGTCATATAATAGAATATTTCAGGTAGACTTGAAAGGTCAAGTCAAAACATAATTGTAAAGACCAGTGGGGCTCATGTTTACATCAATGGCAGGAAGTTAACTGAACAACTGCCTACTATAGTCAGCCAAAATATCAGAATGTCATTGAGTTTTGAGCATATGTTGTTCCCAATACCATTATATGTATGTATAGAACACAATATAGTTGAGGGAAAAGCCTACTTGAAATAACAGAAATTGGTAAACTTAACATTCACGGATAATTGAAAAAACCTCAGTTTTTACCTAATGTGCATCTAGAATCTAGAGATGCTTGCTGCCACAAGGGCCAAGGTTAAAAAGGCGTTTGCACTCAGCTGCGGCGGTAAAGCACAGAGCGGACTGTGCAGTGTGAATAATTAGAATATTATCGAAGTTTAAGCAAAAAGACTCACAAACACTTAATCAAGGTTTGTTAGAACTGTCGGGGTCTTAACGAAACCAAATCACGCAGTTTGTGTCCTGGGAGATCAGCATTTCCAAAATAACCAGAAAAGAACCACTCGGAACAGCTGCTGGAGCTCCGCGGTTCACGAGCGGAATTGCAAGATGGCCGCCGACTCGAATAACGAGTTAGCGGTCTAGTCATTGCTTGTTTTTCCAGGTGCAAGATCTTTGGTGGAGTGCGCGTACAGATTGTAATGCACACTTCACTAAATACTGTAAAGGAGACGGTTGGCTTTTTCGGAATGCCATTTAAATTCTGTTCTGGCCCTAGAGTTTAGAGTTAAACCCCAAAGAATTCCTGACTTAAATAATTAGACGATCTTGCGCTACCAGAGATGCGACCAGAGTGAGAACAACAGAGGAAGAAGTCTTGAGTATCTACTTACAGCATCGAGGTTGATGGAGAGTCCTACAGGATATCGAGTCGCCTAGTGAGAAGGAGAAAGAGAAGATACAGATAAGTGCATGCATGCAAATATCTAGCTAAGAATACTTTTCGAATTCAGTTGTTAATCGACAATATTAAATGCGAATGTCTGACATAATATCGACAGACAGAATATCGAAATACAAAAATATCGGCACAAAAATATCGACATCAAAAATATCGGAGTCATATCTTCATAAAGGTAAGTACAAAAATATCGAAAAAATAATATCGTAGTACAAAAATATCGAAATTAAAAATATCGTTTTTTTAAATGTATTATTAATAATGTAAAAATAATTTTAAAATACATATAATTTTACAAATATCAAATAAAAATATTAAAACAAAATTAAAACTAATACATATACATTTAAAATAAATAAAACACTTAATAATTTAATGATTTTTTTTTTTTAATTTCATTTTATTGATTTAATGTAAAAAAAAATATTTTTACCCTGTACGCCTGTACCCCAAAAACCCTAAACTGACCCTGAACCCTAAAAATATCCCTGTACCCCAAAAACCCAAAACTGACCCTGAACCCTAAAAATATCCCTGTACCCCAAAAACCCCAAACTGACCCTGAACCCTAAAAATACCCCTTTACCCAAACACGGAAAACTGACCCTGAACCATAAAAAAACCCCTTTACCCAAAAACTGAAAACTGACCCTGAACCCTAAAAATACCCCTTTACCCAAAAACTGAAAACTGACCCTGAACCCTAAAAATACCCCTTTACCCAAAAACTGAAAACTGACCCTGAACCCTAAAAATACCCCTTTACCCAAGAACTGAAAACTGACCCTGAACCCTAAAAATACCCCTTTACCCAAAAACTGAAAACTGACCCTGAACTCTAAAAATACCCCTTTACCCAAAAACTGAAAACTGACCCTGAACCCTAAAAATACCCCTTTACTCAAAAACTGAACACTGACCCTGAACCCTAAAAATACTCCTTTACCCAAAATGTATTAATATTATTTAATTACCAATTAATTATTAATTACCAATAAAGTAAATATATTAGCACATTAGCTGTAATTAATTTAATTTAATAATTAATATTATTTTTCCCAATTAATTAATTAAGAATAACAAAAAATTATATATAAAAATATTTACTCTAATTAATGTAATTAACTAATTAATATTAATTAATTACCAACTAATTAATAATTAAAAATATATACAAAATTATATTAATTAATTAACTGATTAATATAAATTAATTACCAATTAATTATTAATTAAAATATGTACAAACATATATTAATTAATTAATTATTATTAAATTACTTCCCACCCTATTCCCCTATAAACCCATAACCCGCTACAGAACATATTTATCAATTAATCAATTAATTAAAATTAATTAAAAATTAATTCTCAATTAATTAATTAATAGTTCCTACTAATTAATAATTAATTTAACATAATTAAATTACTTCCCACCCTATTCCCCTATAAACCCACTACCCGATACAGTAGTAAAAGACAATATTTAATTAAATTAAATTAAAAATAAATAATAAAACATAATAAATACAATATAATATACACTAAATTTATTTAAAAAATGATATTAGTAACATCGAAGTTATTTATTTCGATATTATTGACATCGATATTTAAAACTTCGATATTACTGATATCATACTAATATCGATATTAAGACTGTCGATATTACTTACCTTCGATATTTTGTCCCATCGATATTTAAACTTCGATATAATTGTATATCGAAATTTAAAACTCAATATTTTGTCTGTGTAACATTAAATGCTACAGAGTTCTAGAGGCTTACAAGGAAAAAGGTTACTAATAAGAATTATCACTGGAAAAAGGCAATTCATAAAAAAGACAGTCAAGGACAACCTAGCCTCAATTAGTTCAAGAGAGAGAGAGAGTACAGAGTAAGGTAAATACTTACCAGAGCAATATTAACAGTTGCAGGAGATTCCTGAAAGACATAAGAAGACAAGGTTAACTAAAGAAACGTAATTACCAGAGCAAGCTCTACAATATAATTAATAATTTAAGGTGCTTTAAAAAAGAGGTAAGATAAATTATAAGAATTGCAGATAGAGAGAATTAGATGTTTAAAAGAGAATTAATCAAATCAATATTACAGATTAAATCTTCAGAAGCACAAAAGTAGAACTTAAGAAGATAGGAAGATAAAGAAGAAGAGTAGCGCTAGAATCTGGATTGTTAGGTAAGAAAAGAGGTAACGATATAGAGTAGATTGGTCAGAGTAGGAAGACGTCTACATTTTCCCTGTTTATGTGCATTAGGACTTCAATGATAGATCAAAAGACATCGTCTACAGAAGAAGCTGAACACAACAGATCCAGAGCAGTCTCTTCTTGATTTATTATTTTATCCACTTCCCCTTTCCCTCTTTGGGTTTCTTGAGGGCCAAGTTTTATATAACTGGCTCTGAGTATCCTAGAGGTGGAGTTGGGAAAAAAGCAACCATCTGTTCCTGTGCAAGTCGTGGCAAGAGAACACTTCGAGACTACTCTCCTTGACAAGGTTAAAGCGGCATCTATGCTAGGTTGCAGTGATAGAACACATAGCAAACTATGCAGCGTGATTAATTTAAAATATTGTCGAAGTTTAACCAAAAAGACTCACGGAAACTCAATCAAGGTTAGAGAGGCGTTTAAGCTAGGTTGCAATGATAAAACACATAGCAAACTGTAAAGCGTGATTCATTTAAAATATTGTCAAAGTTTAACCAGACAAGCACAGCTCCTCGTTGTCACACAACAACCAAGTTTGATAAAGCAACCAAGCGCATATAATTAGTCGTAACGCCGGATATACTTACATTTTTCAAGCGAAATTCAAACACGATAAGGTCTAGCAAAAGGAAGAATCCAAACCTGTAAAGTACCAAAACCAGCGCTTTCCTTTTTAAATACACTAACCTGGAAGCGGAAAAGGTCTAACACTGAAGAATACCGGGATCAGTTATTTCCAATTCAGGAGACAAAGGTGGCCATTTTGAAGTGCTGAGAAAGGTATAAATACCGCTTGTCAACTTACATACTAAAGCAATGTTTGTCGAATTAGCAACAGATTAAAAAACACAAAGGTGGTGAAATTGTCAGTTGAGAGATGCACAAATGATAATATCCATACATTTTCCATAATAGGCAATTCAATTGGAGTTTCAATATTTACATATAAAGAAGCGATAGAGCACCTATACATCGATTCTGAATTAACTTCAATCCGTAATCTTAATGGATTGAGTAGTCAACTAGCCCAGTTGTGGTTAACCACGTGAGGCAAAAACAGAAGTGTATAGACATATTTTATAATGCGGCACAGCATCAACTGATGAGAATTTCGATATTTAAATTGCTGGACTTGTTTACACATAACAAAGAAGTGCATAAAGTCTAACATAATTTTGTTCATTGTTATTCAATGTATTGTAGTCATGCACAATATATTCAATGATTAACAAAATCGACTCATGACGATTTCAATTTCACACCGTAGTAAAAATACTTACATTTGAGAAGCCAAATTACATTTTGAGAGAAAATACATCGTAAAGAGAAAATACAGATGGTATAGGTATCAACTTAATCAGAGATGTTAGATGCAAACATTTCATAATCCTAAATCAACGTAGTTACAGGAATGCATTACTGATTTTGGATAACGTGTCCATAAACGGAGCACAGAAGTCAAGTTAAACATGCTAGGGTATGCCATTCCGTAGAAGAGTTCAACCCATTTCTCACAGTGTCCGCACGACAAATCCAGCATTGCTCTTTCATTGTAATGATTCTATCTACATTTGTTTGTCTGATTGTGGGTTTGACCACCTCCACAACCCACCACAGCATTTCGTTCTCAGTATGTTTCATTTGAACATAATGTTCAACTATTTGGGCAGTTTCAGTCTGGCACTGTACCCTAGACTGATGTTGCAGTATCCACTTTTTGACTGTTTGGGTCGTTTTGCCAAAGTATTTGAGGCCACAAGGGCACTGAATACAATTAACAACATTGGAAGTGTTGCAATTGGAGAAACATATAAGCACAATCTTGTTGCCATTCAATTGAAAGGATTTAAGGTTCTTCGTACACTGACAAGCTGTACAGTGATTGCACTTGTAATGTCCAATCACCGGGCTAAGCTGTCCCCTATTATCAATCAAATTATTCTCTGTACTTCTATAGATGTGGACCAATCGATCTTGCAAATTGGAGCCTCTTTTAAAAGAAAAAATAGGTTTTTCTACCAACTCTGGTAGGTTGGCAAGTAATGACCAATGTTTTTTGACTAGCTTCTTGATTTCATTAGTGGCAGTACCAAAGGTGGTGACTCATACTAGTTGGGGTGTGGATGTTTTAGATTCAACTTGAAGCAAAGCCTGACAGTCATTGTACCAAGCCCTCTTCAGAGACTTTTTCAATAATGTATTAGGATATCCACGAGCATGTAATTTATCCTTCAGTTTTTTCGCTTCAATGAAATAGTCTACCCTTCTGGAACAATTCCTCCGGAGCAGGAGGAATTGGCCAAAAGGGAGGCCATCCTTGAGAGCTTGAGGATGATGACTATTGTACTTTAATAAAGTATTTCTTGCTGTCGGCTTGGTGAAAAGGGTGGTAAATAATGTATTGTCTACACCCACTTTATTGGAAATGTCAAGAAAATACATACTGGTTCTGTCATGGACTAGAGTGAACTGAAGATTCGAATATCAATAATTGATCCATTTATGGAAATCTGTCAGGAGCTCGATATTGCCTCTCCATATGAAAAAAATATCATCTATATATTGTAGCCAAAATCTCACGTTGGCCATGAATGGATTTGAATGATCATAAATGAATTTATTCTCAAAGTTGGACACGTAAATGTTAGCTATGTCCGGGGCATACACTGCACCCATTGCTACTCCTTTCAACTGCTGAAAGAATGATTTCCCGCAGAGAAAGAAGTTCTCACATAGTGATATCCTGATGCACTCAATTATAAATTCTGTTGGAACTGCATGTGGTCTTGGTCTACTATCAAGAAGGCTTTCAAAGATGACAAGAACTTAACATTGGGGGATATTAGTATACAGACTCTCGATGTCCATTGACACCAAGAGTTCACAAGAGGCATCAAAGGGAAGAGTTTTTACCACATTGATAATGGTGGTAGTGTCCCTAATGTAGTTCTCTGCCTCGGTAGCAAATGGACAGATGAAAAAGTCTGCATACTGGGCTAGAGGTTTTAAAATGGAATTGCCTTCAGACACTATTGGTCTGCCTGGTGGGCGGGAGGCATTTTTGTGTACTTTCAGCATAATGTAAATAACCGGTACTGTTGATGATTTAGTAATCAAAAATATAGGCTCTTTTTCACTAAGCCACCCTCCATCAAAGCCAAATTTACTAAGCTCAGCAATCATTTTCTCTAAACGAATTGTTAGATTGCAGGGTAACTTACGGTAATGTGCTTCGACTGACATCTGTTTACGAAACTCAGTGTTATAGGCATCTCATCCCATAGGACAATTCCCCCACCTTTATCAGCCGGCTTCACAATAGTTTCAGTCAAAGTCTGTAAATGTCTGAGAGCTAGCTGTTGATCTTTGTAAAGATTGTATTTGGCATAGATGGATTTCTTAAATAGATTGTCTATTTCTGTAAGGACAGCATTCTAGAAGATGATTATTTCTTTTGCCACCATACCATTAAGAGGAAAGAAAGTTGAACGTTGATGTAGACTGTAGTGTCAAATTTTGCTGGGGCAATTTTGTTTGCAAAATTGTTTGGGAATCTAACTGATCGAAAGTACTTGTAAAGTTCTAACTTAGTTAGAAATAAATCACTTTTATTCTTGGGAACAAAGTAAAGCCCCTCAGTGAATACTGTCATTTCCACCGCTGATAGATGATGTTTAGAGAGATTGAAGATTGAAATGATTTTGTTATTTTCTACCATTCGTAGTACTGGTTGCGGGTCCGCCGGTAACCCGGGGTGTACTGGTTGCGGGACCATCCTCTCCTCGATGTTCTTTGTCTGGATGGTTGGCCCAAGCATCTTCGGTCCTGCCCTAAAAAAGCCTGTCGAAAGGTAGATGGCCATTGTTCCTGGGCTTGTCTATACTGTTGTTCAGACCCTCTCTCACTATCAGTATCCGAGTCAGTGAAAGAAAAGGTCGCCCTTATTCTCTGTCCTTGATTCGGACCCTGATAGGAACCCTGGTGAGGGCCCTGAGGTTGATAAAAGTCTTTAAAGAGATATGGATAAGTTCTCTCTTTGCTGCATCTCTTTATCAGACTGTCTGACCATAATATATGTTTGGCTAAGTGTCAAACAGTCTTCTTGACTATATATATGGCATTCACTGTTCTAAATCTCCACAAATGTTGTTTGGAGTTGAAAATTGACTTTGCGTAAGCAGCATGTGTGTAACTAAGTCATCATAGCAGCTTTTTCGTAGGGAGGATTTGCCAGGATTAGGACAATGGACACACCTGGTAGTAAATATTTTTAATCTTTTGTCTCACCCTTGCGCCACCCAATACTCTTTGTATTTTAGGTATTTAGCCAACAAACCTTCTTTTAGAGTATTGACCGTACTATTTAGACCATTGTAATTGATGAAGTCCATGAATGTGTTCTGATTGACGTTCTATTGTTACTTATTCACAGAATTTTGAGTAACTCCACACTTGAAGAATATACCAAGACTTGATGCTGGTTCCCCTAACCATAAATTGCTTTGGTTAGACCATAAGGTATGCGCTTTTACAGCACTTGTTAAGCTTCATAACATACCACCGACCAGTGGATTAATAATCACTCTCTTGATTTGTTTCATCAGTGACTGAAACGCGGTCTTGATTGCCACCCTGAACTAGGGCTACACCTATCGATTTTTGCTTAAATATTGCATTAAGAAGTAAGAATTTACCGTCCTCTCTT
This sequence comes from Lissotriton vulgaris, assembly GCF_964263255.1. NCBI lineage: Eukaryota > Metazoa > Chordata > Amphibia > Caudata > Salamandridae > Lissotriton > Lissotriton vulgaris. Next base: position 1,071,326,436 of record NC_141693.1, read on the forward strand.
GTCTTCCTTTTTCGTTAAGGCACAAGGGTGAAGGTGGTGATACATTAGTTTGTATGTACTCACTTGGGCTTTGCACAAATGTGATCTCTTGACACCAGAATGCATGTTTTTATGTTAAATGTGTAGAAACTATAACATATTGTATTACATCCATATAGGGGTTTTATCTTGCAAAAAAACAATTGTCCTGATGATGGTCTAATGGACTGATGCCACACAGACCGAAACGTCGACTTCCCCGTCAACTCCAGAGAAATTCATTGTTTCATCAGTAATGTTTATTCATTTTTGGATAATATTTGCTTTATTACTATTTCAGGTGCTGATTTAGGTTATGAACTGTGTGTCTAAATTGATTTGTGCATATTTTCATAATTCTGTTTTGCTGATACCTCGATCCTTTAAATGTACCCCTTCCAACCTTGATATTTGAAAAATATATAAATTCATTTTGTACAAATAGGATCTTCCGTGTGCTGTGTATTTGTAATTTACATTTAGTGTGGTTGTCTCTGTGGAGACTTTTGAGTTTGATTGTACATGACTAACTCACCAAATTGAAAGAAAAGGACAAACATATTACAAACAAAATCCCTTGTAGACATCCTTTACGATAGGAGGCAAGCTCATTTAAATACTTGAGAGTAAGGACTTTTCATGATGCTCAAGATATCATAGATACTCATTTTCGCGGAGTCTGGTAAGTACCTTTCAGTCAAGTGTGCTTCTGGTCTAAATTACCAACAGGGGTGATGGGAAATCTAGCATTCACCAAAATGTTACCCATAAAGGACACTTTGCTTTTGGCTTGTGACCTGAAAAATCCGCCTATGTAGCAAAAAGTAAGCCACTGATCTCCTCTTATGGGTGACTATCTAAGCCTGATCTCCTTTGAAATATTGCTCCATGTTTTAAAATCACTCTCACTTTCAACAACCTTAAGTCAATAGGGGCTAGATGTAGGTAAATTCATTTTACCACTTCTTAAATACCGAATCATACCGATTCGGTATTTAAGAAGTGGTAAAATGGAGGGGGAGGGATGTAGGTATTTCAGATTCGGTAAATACCGAATCGTTGAGATTCGGTATTTACCGATTCTGCAAATACCGAATCAGTAATGCCCATTGATTCCTATGGGCTTTGCAGCCCATAGGAATCAATGGGCATTATCGAATCAGTATTTACCGATTCGGTAAATACCGATTGCAGCAAGGGTGTAGGGGGTGTCACTTTGACACCCTCTAGCACCCCAAATACAGGCATGTGTGCCATGGGGCACACAGACATGCCCTAAGGGCATGTCTGTCTGTCACATGGCATAGGTGTGCATGCACACATGTGCATGCACACCTGGATTCGGTATTTTACCACCCAATTGGAATCTGACAGGCCTTTGGGACTCATAAGAGTCCCACCTACATATAGAAGTTACCGTTTCGGTAAAAATACCGATTTGGTATTTTACAGATTCGGTAAATTTACCGAATTGGTAAAATAGGCCCCCTACATCAAGAAAACCCATTTACCGGTCGGTAACGGCCGATTCGGTCGATACCGGCCGGTAAATGGTGACCTACATCGGGCCCTAGGTCTGGCTCCCAAATAAAAGTGCCTCTCCTTTAGTGGATGTGTGTGCGTTTGTATTTAGGTCGATATTGAAAATGGGCAAGAGGGTGAATGCAAGAATGAGTTAATAGATGAATGAGTGAATGCATGAGTGAAAATATGTGTGACTGAAAGCAGATCTGGTGTATTATTGGGTGCATAGATAACGAATGAGCGAGTGCATGGATGGAAGTACTGGATACATTCATCTACCTAAATCGCTTTAGTATTCATCCACTTGCCCGACCACTTCCTAAAAAAGCTCTCACCTACTGATATAAAATGCAAAATGAGGGCAAGTATAGTGCTCTTGAGTACTTGTCAGCAGACGTCTAATTAATTCAACTGATCCCATGAAAATATATGCTCATGTGCAAGAAGGTTACTGAACAGGGCATAGGAATACTAGAGTAATATACCTCCATATACAGGTCAATTCGCTGCAGAGAGTCCGATTCCAGAAGATTCCGGCACATTAAAGAAGATACTGCACACAGAAAAGCTGTGACTAGTTAGTAGCTTCTGTCCCAACCTTGTAGTCTTGCCTTAGGGGCCGAACCGGATAGACACTTGAAAACAAATTTCAGCATCCACCCAAGTCTCTTCTCACAAGATCCGAGCACCATGTCATCAAATGCAGACCAGCCTTCTTTGTCTTACCCTGGTCTAGCCCTCTCCATCTGATAGATATACTCGGTCTACTGGTAGAGGAGTTTGTTCTTCATGCACCACTCATATATTATGTAACAAGGTGAAAATCCAGAAGAGGCTAGATTGAAAATATACCCCCCCTCCCCTCCACAACATACATACACAAGGAGGCAGTCATGTGCACTAGCACTGGTACATGGAAGGAGTGGTCATGCAGCCACAGCCCATGGACTGAAGACTGATCAAAAAAGTAAAACAACTAGACATTCTAAGTAAACTGAGAATAAATACCTCACTCACTCATAAGAGAACCAATGTTTATTTAAGATTGGCGAGAATTAAACGCTTTCTATCAATGCATATTCTATCGGTAGTTTAACAACATTTAAATAAAGAACATTAAAACATATTTAAACAAAAAAGAAAGCCGGACCTAGAGTAACACTGAAATGGATATAAATCAGCCGCGACCCATACAGTAAGAGCGGTGGGTCAACGAAGCTGGGTGAGGGGGATATTGACGAACGATGATGAGCAAAAATTAAATAAATAGTTTCCCTCATCATCATCATCATCCGTCGAAATCCCCCCCACCCAGCAGAACCGCACCACCACTCTAACCTGCACCGGCTGCGGCTGATATAAATGAGTCTTTCATTTGTCCGCCCCCTGATGTGCTAGCCTTTAACAGCTGACTGAAGCTGACTCTGGAAATCAGGCCCACCTTCTGCCTAACCAGTCTCTATTTTGATCCCTTTCGCTTTGAATTCTACAGTTTCACTGTTCTTGTGTGCTGATGATATGTAAGGAGCAGTGACAGAAAATTGTGGGGGGTTTTGAAGTATTTTTTAATATTGTCATGTTAGCTCCCACCCCAAATAGGCCATTTGTGTAGTGAGTGGCACTGGTGTTATTCTTCAGGCAGAGTAGCTCTGTGGGGGAGTAGGATTCTGAGTGGAGCAAGGTTTGGCCAAGGAGTGCAGCCGCTGTGTGAGCATAAAGAAGGATGCCTTCCTTATTGTCATACCCGGAGACTAGATGACACCATACAACTCGTACCTAGCCAGAAATAGCAGCAGAGTTACTGTGAAGAGCTATCCCCCTATTGCACTGATACATAAGATGTGAATGAATCTATCTTCAAGTAGTGTCTAAAAGATGCTGACCAAAACAAAAAACACTGGCTAATAAAGACTGACCCTGTGCATATATTATTTTGTGTTCATCTCATGAGCTCAGGTAAACAGCTAAGAATGTCTAGAGTCTAGGGGAACATGGTGGCTAGCTAGAGTGGCTGGTCGAGAAGGCTCATCTAGTGAAGGCAAAAGGGAAAGCACAGGAACTATGTCATGCTTTGAGTGCTCACTTATGTTATGAAAGGGTATTTTCCTCCTTCCTAGTTCTTATTTGCTTACTTTACTTATTCCTACTACCCCTCTAGCCATCTCTGTCCTGGGCTTATCTTTTAATCTGACTCCAGGTGTAACCCATCTCCTTGCATTCAACCTTGAGGCCTCGGTGCTGGGTGTTTCTTGGCTTTCCTCTTTTCTTTTTCCCTTAAGGGTTCAGATGATGGGTTACCTGGTGGTGTTTGATGAGGCTTGTGGAGGGTGTGTCCTATCCAGACCCAGAGTCTTTTCATAATTTCTCCATGAGCTGAGAGTTGGAAAGTCTGCTTCCACAGACCATTGTAGATTATGGTGTTTGGCCAGTGTATTTAGAGAATTTTTCTCAGACAGGTATTGATGAAGGTCTGGACTTTGTTGGTGCTCGTCACTGTTGTCTAACAAGTTTCTGTTCCACACAGAATGGCCAATTTTACGTTGGTGTTAAAAAGTCTGATCTTGGTTTGCCGTGTTAGGTCATTGGAGCTCCAGATCTTCTTTAGCGGAATGAAGGAAGCCCATGCTTTGCTGATTGATGCCTTGACATTGGCGTCTGTGCCACCCTGTTTGTCCATGTCACTGCCCAGGTAGGTGAAGGCTACAACTTCTTCCAGTGCATTTCCTGCAGGAATGACTGCAGTTTTGATGGCTGTGTTAGTCTTCAGATCCTTGATTTTTCCATGTGGATATTGAGGCCAAGTTGTGCTGATGTGTTTGCCACTTTGTCGGTCTTCTCTTGCATCTGCAGATGGGTATGGGGGAGCAGGGCCAGGTTGTCTGCAAAGTCAGCTCATCGAGCTGCATCCAAGTTGTCCGCTGGATTCCAATTCTTTTTCCTGCTGTGGATGTCTTCATGATCCAATCTATGACCAGCAAGATGAGAAAATGAGTGAGAAAAAACCCTAGTGGACTCCAGTCCTCACTTTGAAGGCTTCCGTAAGTTGTTCTCCACACACTATCTTGCATTTCATTCGCTTGTAAGAGTTCCTGATGATGTTTATGTACGTATCTGGCACATTATAGAGGTGGAGGAGTTTCCAAAGGGTCTCTTTGTCTATGCTGTAAATACCTTGTCATAGTCAATGAAGTTGACATAGGGAGGAAGTTCCATTCCATTGACTACTCAATGATGAAGTGCAGTGTTGCAATCTGGTCTGTGCAGGATCATTCTTTGCAGAAACCTGCTTGCTGGTCTCATAATTGGATGTATGTATGCGATTACAACGCGTGCTTTTACCACGCGTGTAAAGCATCGCAACCACTATTACATCGTGAATTTTAACAACGCAACGCAGAAACAGGGATTCCTATTGCCGAGTACATGATATCGCAGAATGTAAAAGCGCAAGTGAATACAACTCATAATGTCCGACGAAAGTCGTTCTTTGTGCGCCCTACCACCGTTTCTTTTTTTATTTGTCAAAAGCGTGATCCTGCCTCCAAACACCGGCCCCCACTGCATACGTCATATCCAATTATGTCTTTCCGGCTACCTCTCTGGTGCAAAGCACGCACTCTGGCCTTCCAGCACAGCAACACCGTTTGCTATTCTAGGAACCCTCCTGCCTCTCTGGTGCAAAGCGGGCATGCAGGGCTTCCAGCACAGCAACATAGTTTGCAGGGCTGGGAACCCAGCTGCCTCCCTTGTGCAAAGCCCGCACACAGGGCTTCCAGCACAGCAACATTGTTTGCAGGACTGTGACCCAGCTGTCGCCCTGGTGCCAGGGGAGTAACAAAGGCCCCCGCAGCCCCTACGATGTGGGGGGGGGGGGCTCGAGCTACAGGGGGCTCCTTCAGCCCAGTACCCTGGGTATTAGTTTAATTATAAACTTTGATAGTGTGATGCTGCAGGAATCTTGGTTATTGGGGATTATTGCCTGGGTTGGGCATGATACTTTCACTGTATCATCCACCTATTCAGTTCGGGAGAGCTGGCCACAATGGGTTGAGTGTCTGTCACTCAACATCATTCTAATAGCAAGCAGCCACCCAGGGATTCAGGGCCTGGCCACCCCTAGCCACACCAGCCATCTTTCACCCCCTGCTGCTGTTCCGGGCGAGCACTGCGGTGCATTCAGGTTATGGGAAATGTGCACGTGCAGGGCATCCACCAATATTACGCTTTGTAGATGCGTGAATCTCCCTCCCCCCCCCCCCCCTCCCCCCCCCCAGGCAACCACTGCACTTCCAATCCCCTGGAGGCCCCCGTCTTAAGAGGACTTTGTGACCTAAAAACCACAATGATGTTTATTCTGTTAAATCGGTTTTGGGACCTGCCCGCATTCTCCTTCTGCAGTGTACAGCTGAAACTGGTGACAAGAAGCCATCAAACTGGTGACAAGAAGCCATCCTGAGAATCACAATATTGTCCCTACAGTTTTCTATAAGGATGAATGAGTGAATGTGCCTGGCATTAATTTTCTTGAGACTCAGCCCTGAATCTCCGGAGAACACCCAAAAGCCCACGTTCCACAACAATTACAGCACATGTGTTTTAAAAGCATGCATTGTAAAAGCCTATGCGATGTAAGGGGCTGCGTAGTAATGGACTGCGTCGGACGCTTGCGATGTAAACACATGCAATGTGACGCATGCGTTGTGATGGTAAACATCGTTTATAACGATGTTTTCACAACGCGGTACCTTTACACCGCGGCTGTGACAACGCAAGTCGTTACCACGACTTGCGCTGGAGGGCGCTCAAGGTCTAAAAATAGTTAATTTACTATCCTAACACCTTCCCTAGGGTCCACGGGGACTGGTGTCAGAATAGTAAATTAAACTATTCGAAATCCGCGCCCCCCCAACGCAAGTCGTGGTAACGACTTGCGTTGTCACGGCCGCGTTGTAAAGGTATGCGTTGTGACGGTACGCGTTGTACCGTCATATATCCGTTGTGATAGGTGTTCCCCCTCATAATTGAGCATTAACTTGTTCCATCATTCTGTTCAGGATGACTCTGTTTATCACTTTCCCTAGGTTTGAAAGAAGAGCTATCTCTCTGTAGTTTATGCAGTTTTTTCAGGTCACCTTTCTTTGGGATCTTGATCAGACAACCCTCCTTCCAATCTGATGACACCCTTCCCAGAGCCTTCCCAACATGAGGTGGAGCAGGTCTACTAATGTTTCATTGACTGCCTTCAGTGCCTCTGCAGGAATGTTGTCATGTCCTGCTACCTTCCCATTTCTCAAATGTTTGATGACTTGCTGTATGTCTATCTTGGCTGGTCTGCTGCAGTCGATTGGCAGGTTCTTGTCAGCTGACTGTATGTCTGGTGGAGACAGCAGCACAGGCTAGTTCAGCAGTTCTTCAAAGGGCGCCACCCATCTTTGTTGTTGTCCTTCGTTACCCATGATTTACATCCAAGCTTTACAGGTCTTTCTGGCTTGCTGTATCGGGAAACATAGTTTACAATGCGGTGTCTATACCGCACAACCTTTACCACGCAGCCATTTCAACGCAAGTCATTACTACGACTTGCGCTGGATGGTACTCTTGGTTAAAGAATACTGTGATTTTCTATTCCAACACCTTCCCTACTGTTACGTGGGCTGGTGTTGGAATAGAAAATCATATTAATCCTCAATCCAGCGCCCTCCAACGCAAGTCGTTGTAACGACTTGCGTTGTAAAATACGCAATGTAAAGTACCTCGATCAAAATGATCGTGTTGTACTGTCATACATCCGCGGTATCTGCAAGAGAGTTTCCTTGCGATGGCTTATAGTTATTTCAAGTTTCCATGGCTTACTGCTTCCTGGACTTCTGTGGAAAAACCATTGATGGATTTTTGCTCATCTGTTCTTAAGCTTCTCCTTGCTTCCTTGTTGTTTTTGGTGTAATCGCCTTGAATTTTTGCTTTTTCTGCTCTTGTTTGGCTGGTGTTGAGTGTAGCTTTCATTTCCTTTCTCACTTGGATTTTGTGGAGAGTCTTAGAACAGATTCATTCTTCATACTGATGTTTCTGGAATCATGACGGGTTGATGTCACTGTTTAATTAATCTTCTCCCACTAACTTTCTACTGGATCTCTGTCATCCTCTAGTTCTTGTAGGACTTGAAACATGTTACTTCAGGTGACTGAGTATTCACTTAGTTTCTGTGCATCTTTGAGGAGGGTGGTGTAATATCCCTGGTGTTGGTTTGTCGGTTTCATCCATGCTTTCTTCAGGTTTTGCTTAATCCTGGCCACAACAAGGTGATAGTCTGACGCAATGTCCACTCCTCTCATCACCTTCACATCCTGCAAGGACCTCCAGAACATCTTGGCAATGCAGACATAATCAATCTGATTCTCTGTTGAATGGCCTAGTGACACACATCTTGGCTTGCAAATTTTTTCAGAGGGAATACAATACCACCTATCACCAGACTGTTCAGGGTACAGAGATCTGCAAGCCTTTCACCATTGTTGTTCAGGTCACAAAAGCCATGGTTGCCCATGACTTCTTCGTACACAGAGTTGTCACTTCCACTCTTGGCATTGAGGTCTGCCAGAAGTATGGTGATGTCTCTCTCACAGCATTTCTCCAGGATGGATTGGAGCCTGTTGTAAAATTGTTCTTTTTCCTCTTCCTTGATGTAATTTGTGGGTGCATAGCACTAGATATTATTAATGTTCATTCTCTTTTTTAGCAGAAGGTTGCTGTGATAATTCTAGGACCATGGGCTTCACATCCAATCAGAGCTCTGCTGGCTTCTGGTTTTAGCATCACTGCTGCTTCCTGAGTATGTGGGGCGTTACCTTCCTTGCATCGATAATACAACAGCATTCCTCCTTTTCTGTGTGGACTACGTCCATCTGGTCTCGCTGATGCCAAACAGGTCAAGATTGTAATTTTTTTAATCCCCCTGCCACTTTGGCTGTCTTGACTGTCTCGTACATGGTCCTCACATTCCTTGTCTTGATGGTTATTGTTACGGTCAAAAGCAGGGGGATCTGCTTTGTGGCTTCCAGGAATCTCTGGCTTTCACCACAAGGTGTCATAGCTCTCCGTGAAGGAGATTCCTCTCTCTCCAAGGCTGGGATTGACATTTCTGTAGCTTGCATTTTTTTACAAGGTGGAGTAGCTAGCCCCATGCATAACTCTCCTCCTTTCGGAATGGCCATGGCCGAGGTTCTTTGTGTCATCCTCCTAAATGTTTCTGAGTGAGCCGACGAGCAGGCAAGGAAAGTCCAGCAGAGGCACATGAAGTGGCAGTAGTGTGGAGAGAGTTGGTGGTGGGCCCGGGGAGGGATCAGTGAGCATTGGCTTGCATCTCCTTCTCATGCTCTGTAGGCACTGTCTGCACAGAACAGCTGCCTACTAGCACCCTCCAGAAGCCAGGAACTTAGGAGATGGCTCAAAATAATGAGAAAAGCAAGGAGTTCAGACTGGCTCATTCAGTCTTCACGTAGGCCAGATCGAAAAGGCATAAAGATCTTGGAGGCACCATGGTTTCATTTAGAAGAAAAACAAGTAAAAGGTCAGTGGCTTCAGTAGGGACTAAGAGTATTTGGACAGGGAAAATAGTCTGGGCCAGCTGCACAGGTCAAAGAAGGTGAAACAAGGGTTAGCTAGGTGGTAAACTGTAAGCTCTGAGAAGGCAAGGAGGTATGCTTCAGATACCGCTTCTTTATTAGATAATGTAACAGATTTTGGTATGCCATCTAACAGTAACGGTACTAACATCTGCCCTGAGACATCATCAGAGAATTCATTAGATCCACCTGCAGCAGATCACTTGCTGAGTGCAAGCCACACTACAGCATTGGGCTTGAATAACCCAGTTAAAAACACTAGTAAAGGCAAACTCACTGACATCCTATTTGAGGATTGTCAGCAAAGGATTCACCTATTGCCAGGAATGCAGTTTCAGAGCAGTTGTAGGCCAGCAGAAAGGGGGAGGATATTATAGAACCACCCACAACTTACATCAAAGTAGAGGAAAAAGAAGCAAGGAGAGAGAGTCCCCGAAACTAAGGAGAGAAGTACAAGGCCACTGAAGGAACAGGTAGGGTAAATAGGTTTAAAATACCATCGGAGATATCAGATGGGGAATTTCTGGAGGGTTCTTGCTGGGGCACTTGGAACCTGAGTTGGAGACTGGAGTTAGATTAACACCTAAACATAGTGGAAGTATTAGCACACAGGATCCCTCACCTGAAACTGACCTACCTATTATGCAGAGTAATGAGGAAAGATTGCTGGCCAATATGATGGAGCAGGTCAAATGAAAATGTGCAATATCTAGGAGAAATCTTAAGAATATTCAGGGGGCAAGCAAAATGCTGGAAGGAAAGATAGATACACGTATGCAGAAAACAAAAAAAAGGAGGATTCACTAGAAACAATGAGGGGTAAGGGAGAGTCTGACTTTAAGTCAATATGGGTCCTGTATTTGAGGGATAGGGATATCTGAGAAAAGCTGAAATCACTAGAAAATAAAGCCAGACACAATAATTTGAGACTACTGTATGTTCCAGAGGGAGCAGAAGGCGACATAAGGGCATTTGTGGTAGATCTTATTAGGAAGGCTATTCCCTTCCTGAATTCTACTCTAGATCTAGACTCTGACATTCAAAGAGTGCATCAGGATCCCTTTAAGAGAGACCTGAATAGTAAAACTCCAAGGAAGATATTAGTAAGCTTTAATACCTACTTCCTCAGATAATAGATTCTGATAGCAGCGTTAAAGGAGGGCAAAGGAAGGTAGACGATTGGTCAGATCAGATGTCTCAAGGGCCACCCAGGACAGGCAATGGGAGTTGGGTAAATTCATTCAAGTTACGATAATTTGGTGCTTCTGCCAAACCTAATTTTCCTGCAACCCTAAGGGTCATACTTAAAAATGATGTGCGCAATTTAAGAGAGTCAGTGCAAGTAGAGAATTTCGTAAAGGAAAGAGAGAACCTCAGATGGGAACCAAGGAGTTACCCAGGGAAAGTAATAGGAAGGGTTCCCCAGGATGGGTTAACTCGGTGGTACGGTAAACACTTGAGGTGGAGTGGGTAGGTATGTGGAAGAGTGGGGAGGGGCTTAGAAGCTTGGGGGTATGTGCTGCGGAGCACATAGGGAAAAAAGTACCTTTTCCTCATTGTTTTCATTTCTTAGGCACTGCTGGAAGAAACAAACTAGGATAGGGAGAGGACAGGCCGGAATGGAGATTATCCACTTTGGATTCTGAATTGGACTGTTAATGGTCTCAGGGTTGAAGGAAAAGAAGGAAGATTTTAGAATGCTTAAGACAGGTGAGAGCTCAGAATATAATACTACAAAAAGCATGTTTGCTGAGAAAGGAATGTATTGAGATATTCAAGGATCAGAGAAGAATTAGTGTGCGTGAGTGTGCGGACCAAGTATGTTGCAAGATAGGGTTTGCCATTTTAATTAACACTTTGGCCCAAGCAAGGGTGGGGGAGTATAAGGCAGATAATGGAGGAAGGTAGGTGATGGATATAAGTGGCAATTCAGGGGTCCTGGTATCAAATTGAGAGTTTTTATGGAAAACATTTAGATGGCCCTATTGCCATGCAGGTTCTATAATACAATTTATTGGAGGTAGAGATACCTATAATTTTAGGGGGCAATTTTAATGTTCTGCTAGATTCTGCAAAGGATAAATCCACTGCTAGGACAGTTATGAGAGTTCCAATATCGCTCCGCCGTTAGACTCATGATGAAATATCTTGGTTTCAACAACATATGGAGAGAGATAGTTGGTAACAAGAGAGAATTTACATTTACAATAGGAAATACGGCCATCACTCTGATATTGATTATTTTTTGGTAGATAGCAAGATTGTGAACAAAACCAAGAAGATGGTACACTTACCGGAACATCTACCAGGCCATTCTGCAGCCATGTTAGAGATAGTCCCAAGGGAAGAGTGGACCCCCGAGATGGACACTAGACAGGAAGTTACTGCTAAATCACTCAACTGCTGAGGATGGACCCAGAATGTTTTTGTAGGTTGACTGTTGGGTCCGCTCCCTTAAGTAGTCTGGAATTTATTTAAGGCTTGCATAAGGGGTTAGATTAGGAGTATAGTGGTCTATAAAAATTACGAGGTCAAAATAGGCTGGAGAAGTTTGAGGCAAGAATAGTTGTAACTCAGGGTATGTTACTTGGAACAGGGAATTATACTTTAGAGAGTACTATACGCATGGGTACACTGCAAGAGGTGAAAGAGGACCTAGCCAGCCATCTGGAGGGGATCTGGCTGAGCAAATGAAAGTCGAAGAACCTAACCCATTATGAGCATTGGGGAGGGGTGTGGAAATCTTCTTGCATGAAAAATGTAGGTGGCAAATATGAGAAACCATATTGGGGAGATAAAAGATAGCATAACCGAAACATTGTGCTCAGAGAACAACCTATTAAAGAGGTATTTGCCACTTTCTAGCAGGACATGTACAGGGAACAGCTGGTGCTCCTGAAAACGCTGTAGAGGGTTGGTTATGGGAGGGCCCACTCCCAAGACTAGAAACAAGCTTATCAGATCTCCTGACTTTACATGCTGCTATTAGGATCTTGAATTATATTTTATTTTAAAACTTTGGGTGACCGAATTTAAATAAGAAGTGATTTGCTTCTCCTGATGAGTGCCATACCAAGGCTTTGTACCATATCGGCATATCATTTACATCCATCAGCAGACATCTGGCAGTTTTTTAAAAAAAGGCCCAATAAAAAACCTGGAAATCAGGGAGCGCTATTCCCCCTCCATCTTTTTTTCTGAGTTTTTTTCCATGCTATTCTCACCGATTTGCAGTCCCATATAAAACTGCTAAGCTGACATTGTAATTTTTTAAACCACGCTTAGCTTAAAATATAGTGGAGAAGCATTAAACATGAAGGTACATTTTGACAAAATCGTCATTTTAATTACATTAGCCCTCTCTAAAAATCGAAATTGGAAGAGAGGCCCAAATTTGTAATAGTTTTTTTTACTCCTACATTAGTCAATTGAAGTTAATGAGAGGCCTTTTTTCTACATCCTTCGTAGCACGGATTCCTAAATACCTGATTTCTGATTTATTTAGATGTTTAGGATGTTCTGGAATGTCATAGCCTCAGTTGTGTTTTAGTTTACCAAATATCCTGAAATTCTCCCGAAACTTTCCATTACTTCCAAAATTACCAGTAATAAAACCTCCAAGTTGCTCGTAAAGACTATTAAGTCGTTGGCATACATAGCCTCCTTTTTTTGCCAGTCCCTGTACTGGAATGGTGGAATTCTTTGCTCTGTTCTAATTTTCCTTGCGAGAGGCTCTATATACAGATTAAACAATAGCGGAGGCAGCGGACAACACTGACAGGTTTCCATGTTTCTCCAAAAACGTGAAGTTAATAGACCTTTGACCAATACCTTAGCTGTGGGTGCTGAGTATATGCTTTTAATTGCTGAAAGAAAATTCCCACCAGGACAATTCAGTTCAATTATCTCATAAAGGTACGGCCCACTGACTCGATCAAAGGCTTTGGCAGCGTCTATAATTATGGCCAACAAAGGAGCCCCCATAACCGTAGCTATGACTCTTGCACACACTAGGACTTGTGTTAAGTCTGAGAGCTGCAGTCCCTTCATAAAACCTTTCTGGTTTATGTTTGTTAACGCCTCCAATACCTTTTCCAATTTTTTCACCAGAATCTTTGTATATATTTTATAGTCTGTGAAGAGTAATGAAACTGGCCTATACGATTCACATTTTTTACTATCTTTCCCTGACTTACATATCAAAGTTATCACTGCTTCATTCCACATGGGTGAGGTAGGGGCATAATAGTGATATATTATTTACTAATTTACCCTAAAAGGGAGTAAGTTCTTCCCGTAAAACTTTATACAATTTATTGGGTAGACTATCGGGACCAGAAGCTTTCCCATTCTTTAAAACCTTAATGACGTTCTCTATTTCTGGCATCATAATCTCCCGATTAAGGGACTCCTGTTGGTTTTTATCTAGGCGTGGAAGTTTGTCTTGCTGCAACCACTCCCTAATTTCTGATTGTGACACTGTTATATCTTCTGTCATGTACAGGTCTTTAAAAATACCAGAAAATCCTCCCTGACTGTCTGATCTTCAGTACATCTATCTTTAGTTGTATTGTTAACCACTTCCTTGACCTGATTTCTAACCTGGTCCTGCCTCGCCTTCCAAGCTCGCATCTTTCCACAACCTTCACTGTATACATAATTTGCTAGCTTGTTAGCCTCCTATCTCTTTTTTACTCTCACTTCTATGTTGGCTGCTAGTGACTCCTTTGTTTTTCTTAGTTTATTATCCAGCTGCCCATCTATGTTACCATGCATGTGTGATCTATTTGTGCAATCTTATCCTGTATTTCTTTAATGGCCCTCTCCAGTTCTTTTTTAATTTACTTTTCACAAATTAGGAGAATACTAGAGAACCTCTACTACAGTAATATGGCACCAATTTGGAGATCCCCAGGAACCCCATTGCTAAAGTCTGGATTAGTGAGGTAGGGCCAACTTACTGAACAAAATGGCTTGGCTCCTTGGATTTATTTATCGCAATCATCAAACTATAAGTTGTCTCGATCCAAGTACTATCAGTTGGCAAGCTGGGCACGATCTCAGCTAAATTTGGGGTTGGAAACAGAAATCAAAAAGGAGTTGCAAAACACACAGAAATACAGGAAAGAAGTCCCCAAATGGTACTGGGCATTAGTACAGGGTGGCAAGGCTCACCTGATTCCTCTGGAAGAGATCTGGAAGCAGGACATGCCAGGCTGCGATGTCCCATAAGTATGGCAAGTATTGGCTACCTCATTATGGGCATCAGTAAAATCTGCTCATCAATCATTTATTTACATTGTTGAGGGTCTACTTGTCACCCATGAAATTGGCAAAGATAGATGAGAGGAAGTAAGGGAAGAAGCTGTCCGAAGTGCAACTTGGAGAATGCCTATGACGTACATCTCTTTTGGCAATGTCCAGCTATCCCGGCCTTCTGGCAAGAGGTGGGAGAAGTATTGAATAAAATTAATGTGACCAATATGGAGGTAAGCCTAGCCCTAATTATTTTCGGGGCATTAAATGCAGCTAAACATGGTTTGGGGAAAATTAAATCTTCTTTACTTTTCATATTAATTACTATTGCGCGCAGGGAAATAAGCTTCAGATCTCCTGAATCAAGAGGTACTTCTGAAGGATTTTGAGGGAAGGTAAAAGTGGTAAGACGGCTGGCCCGGATGGCCTACCTAATGAGTTTAATATTGAGCTAGAAGATGTGATACTTTTGCTTTTCATCAAAGTGAAGGTGAGTTTTTTTTATGGGAGGAAATGTCCCGCCCACAGTTATGGAATGAAGCCATAATAAGTGTCATTCTAAAACTAAAAAAGGATTCTAAGCTTTGTGAATGTTACAGACCATGCTCCCTGCTGAACTGTGAATATAATCTTTTTAAGCAAATCCTGGCAAAAGGCTAGATAAAGTGATTGGCAGTTTAGTACACAAAGATCAGAAGGGATTAATCAGTGGGCGGCACCTGCATGAGTTAACATGTGAGCTGATTGGATCCATCGGTATGGCAACTGTCTGAAACCTCCCATTGATTATTTTGACCTTTGATGCACCAAGGCTTTTGACAGGGTGAGCTGGCAGTATTCACACACAATATTTGGGAAGAATGCCCATGGAGAGAGGTTCCGCAGGGCAGTGGAATTGATTTATAGGGAACGCATGCTAAGTTTGAGTAGAATGACAAGTGAGATCAAAAAACGGGGCACAAGACAGGCTGTGCACTGTTCCCACTTCTATTTTACTTGTACATAGAGCCATAGGAAAGGATGTTGAGGGACAGTTTAAGCATGGCCCCTTTTCCATATAATGCTTGGGAGAAGAAAGTGGCCCTGTATGCAGATGATTTAATGTTTTTTGACGTTGGAACTGACTATTTCCTATACCATTATACAGGGAATTATAAAGACATTTGGTGAGATATCGGGGTACTTGGTTAATGACACCAAAACTGAAACTATTGTATGGAAAATGCCATGGGAGGGTATTACATTGTGGAAAGAGATCAGATGTTTAGGGATCCAGGTGACATATGATTTGGAGTAGTTAGCACAGGTACATTTTAAGAAAATGATGACAGAGACAAGAGAGATCAAGAGAACCTTGCTGAATCTTTCCCTAACCACATCTGGTAGAACTAATGTTGTCAAGAAGTGAATTTTAATCAAGTTTACTTTCCTCTGTAACTCAATCCAACTATGTTTTTAAGAAAAGTTTTTTATTTGTAAAACATTTTCATTAAGAAAAACAAACATTAGCACTTGCATGGCACTACAGAGTGAGCGACGTGATAGGTATACATGGTACAGTAGGTGATATCGCAAAATACAATAATACGTGATGGAAGGTCTAGGGTGACGGGGGATCATATTTCCTCACGATAGGAGTTCGACGGGGCCCACACACAAGACCATTTTTTGGGACAACCACGTGCTACATACACAGTCTTTTCTCTAAACATTGCCCAGTCCAAGTCTTTTTCCCATTCCTTTACTGTAGGCGGGACCTGAGCCCCCACTGCTGGGTGATGTTCCTTTTGGCCAGCATAAGCCCCAGTGTTACCCACTGCGTCAGGCAAACATTTAAATCAGTCGGCTCCCAAATGTTAAGAGACACCGACGGGCCTCCACACGGAGCTGCATCGACAGGACAGCATTGATAGTATCGTAGATATTGCACCAGTAGGGCTGAATCAGTGCGCATTCCCAAACTATATGAAAAAAAGTCCCCAGCTGGCCACATCCTTGTCTACAGGCACCCTCCTCTACCCTTCCCATTCGTACCAATTGAGGCCCTGTCACATAAATACGGTGGAGAAGTTTTAGTTAGAACAGGTGAAGGTGGACTGGTTTTGCTACGACTTTGGGAGAAGAGACTGCCTCCTGCCATTCTTCATCGTCCATTTCTATGCCATCCCTTGTCCGCTTCTCTCAGAGGATCAGTAGAGGATCCGAGAGATTGTTGACCAATTTTTTATATATCAGAGAAATTGTGCTGTCAGGGAGATGACCATCTAACCGTCTATCCTCCAATGGGGATGAATCCAGAGTGCGGTCCTGGGCTGTAGGTATGTGCGAAGTGAGTGATGAACCTGTATGTATCGGAAGCGCTCTGAATCGGCCATGTTATATTGTTGCTGCCGTTCTATAAAAGACTTGATGTCAGAATTGTCCCACAGATCCCTTATAAATGCAATACCTATGAGATCCCACTTGTGGAAACCCTTACTCGTCCACAGGTCACCAAGTTGCTCGGAGTCCCATAGTGGTGTTGCAAGCGTTAGTTTTGGTTTTGTCGTGACCGGGTTTTTGGTTCTATTTCTGAGTGATGGTGACTTTAGCTTGCTACCATCCTAGATCCCTATTCTTAGCTTGTTTTGGTCCTTTTCAGGCCTCTTTTCAGACCTAGAAGCATAAACTAGAGGATAGCCGCTTTATATGATGATAGATCCCTTATTTCTGACTCTAATCCATCTATTGCCTATTGGCTTTGACATAATTATGTGCCCTTTCATCATTTTCAGGCCTGAAGGCCTATAGCAGAGGGTGGATCCTGTAGTTCTGACTTTATATTATCTATTGGTAGGGTTTGTGTATCTACTTTGATAGAGCTATGTGTCTATTTCATCCCTTTCGGGCCTACAAGGCCCAGAACCAGAGAGACTCCATTTTGCTTTCTGCCTCTGCTGACTGAGGCGCTTGCAGGGTAAAGGTAATGTTACGCCTGTTGTGTGCTAGAGAAAAGCCAGCGGAGACTGGTTCTTATCGAAGGAATGTGTTTTTCTCTTGGCTATCTGCAGCAATATTCTTTCAACTATATGTGAATGTGTTAGTAATCTGATAATAAAGCTTTCTTGTTTGCCATTCTAATAAAGAGACCCCGCAGATCTGTGTATTCCCTAGATGTGTCTATTTCCCTTTACTTTTCAGGCTATGTCTAGATTGCTAGTTATTGTGATATTATAATTTGCTATTGTGTTATAAAGGGACCCCAGTTCTTAGTGAACAGCTGTGCAAGTGTTATTATTCATGATAAGACTAACCTTTCTACTAGCCAGATGCTGTAATGGTAACTGATGGATCAAAAGGGAGAAGGAGCGCCTAAATCAGAGAATAACCTTTGCATATAGTAATTACATTTGGTTGTTATCTTCTAGGACAGAGCTAACCCTTCTTTTTACCCAAATGCTGACAGGAGAAGGATGTGACATTCCCTTCGCTGCAGATAATTGAGCATGGAAGATTGTGTGTAGATCATGTCAGGAGATAACCTCTGAATGCTAAAATTTGGCCATTCTTGTGTGAGAGGATTGGATCTCCTATTCGCCACATAAGGGATATTATTGTGTATGAGACACCCTCAGTAGATATTAAACATATAGAGAAACTTCCCAACAGAGAGAGCGCTGAAGGTATTCATAGGACAGAGATTGCCGCTAGAGAGAGTGGCATTAGTGAGAGCATTGATTGTGATCAATGTGTATACCCGCATGACTGTGGCTTGTGAGAGCACCGGGAGGATATGGTGTGTAGTGAGATTGCCGCTAGAGAGAGTGGCATTAATGAGAGCATTGATTGTGGTCAATGTGTATACCCGCATGATTGTGGCTTGCAAGAGCACCGATTGTGGTCGGTGTGTAATGGTAGATGCATTAGAACTGCTCTCCACCATGAGGAAGAGAGTAGCATAGTCTGGGCTAGATTGCCGTGAGATTATAAGGTGAGATCATAGGATGTGACATGGAATTCCTTAGTAATCAGTGAGTATTCCTAGTAATCCTATAGATTTAGTGGTGTTTTTGATGATATGAGCTTGTATATTGCTAATTACCCTTCCCCAGGAAGGTACCTAGGCACTGTGGTAAGTAGGCTCTGGGGAGGGAGAGGGTTACGTTTCGGCTGGATTGGTGGTGTCTTGGTGAGCTGGTGATATCTGGTCTGAAAATCCGGTCGTTACAGGTTTCCAACCCAGGAGGGCAGTAGCTGCATGCCAAATGTGTACAGCCTGCTTAGTGGGGCCTGTAAGGGGATAGTGCCGGGGCCTAGAGTAAATGGCTCTGCTGAAGGTACCTCCGGGGAGGAGTCCCCTATCCATATTATAGCCCAGGTCGGAAGGCCGAGCATAGGTACAGTGATTAATGGAGGACAGGTGAGACGGCCAGTAATACAATTTGATATCTGGGAGGCTGATGCCTCTGTCATTTCAGGGACAGTTTGCCGAGGGCGATACATGGCTTACTGGACCTTAGTAGGTCCCGTTGGAGACCCTCAACCTCTTGGAAATATGACACGGGTATCGATCCATTGAAATTCTGAAGGACGTAAATGAACCGGGGTAGGGAACCTCATTTTAAAAACGGTGGCCTTACCTTAAAGGGAAAAGTGGAAGCGACTTCCACCTGATGATATCCCTGCGCAGCTGGATCAGCGGGGGCTGGAGGTTACGGGAGTAGCGAAGAGAGGAATCTAAAGAGAGGAAGATTCCTAAATATGTAAACCCTTCGGGTCAGGTTTGTAGTGTGCCCCCTTGTGCCGGGATTATTGGTTCGCCCGCTACCACAAACAAGGAGGATTTGTACCAGTTTATGGAGTAACCGGAGTATCTTCCAAATATCGTGAAGATATCCAAGATGACTTTCAAGGATCTCCTAGAAGAGTTCAAATACAGGAGGATATTGTCCGCGTAAAGGGAGATTCGGTCTTCCCAGTCCAAAGGCAAGCGCATACCCCTGATCATTAGATCCTGACGTATCCAAGCAGCCAGCGGTTCCAACGCCAGGGCAAACAACAATGGGTACAGGGGTCAGCCCTGGCAGGTTCCTCTACCCAGACCGAAGACGAACGATTTCTTGTTGTTAACCACCACTTGAGCCATAGGTTGGGAATATAGTAGCTGCACCCACTGAATGAACTCAGGACCAAACCCCAGCTTCTCCAAAACGGCCCACAGATACGGCCACTCGATGGTATCGAAGGCCATAGCTGCATCCAGAGAAACTATCACTGCCGGTTCCAATATAGAAGTTGCCCTGCCCAGGACCCCGTGGACCCTGCCTGGTTCAGTGCTGTGTTGCGGTGCTGTATGAAACCGGATTGGTCCGGGTGGACCAAAGTCCCAATCACTGTCAAGAGGCGAGTAGCGAGGAGCTTAGCCAGGATCTTGGGCTCTGCATTTTACAGGGATATCGGTCGATAAGAACCACACTCAGTTCTGGGCTTCCCTTCCTTATGAATATTAACTATTGTGGCAATGCACTGGTCTAATGGCAAAACGCCCGCTTGCCTCGAGTCCCCCTACATAATTCTCAGATATGGGGCCAATTTGTCTGTTTTTCAGCTTGTACAGTTCAATTGGTAGCCCCTTCGGGCCAGTGGCTTTACCCGGCTTGAGCGACCGTATTGCCATTGCTATTTAGTCATTAGACATGTCGCTGACCTCCGACAGTCTGGGCAGAGTAATGTCGGTAAGCATCTAGGGGGAGTCGTCTATAGGGTACAGGGCTACCGAGGTGTATACTACCCTAAAGTGGGCCGCGAAACAGTCCACAATAGCCTGCGGGTCTGACAGAGAGTCGGCCTCTTGCCCTCGGAGTCAAGGTATTAGTCTGCTTGCCCACTCCTTCTTATCCAACCAGGCCAGCAGTTTCCCGGCCTTATCGCACACCTCGTGCAGCCATCCCTGAACCGCTCTACCCACGGCCTTTGCGTTGTCTGGTGCTTGTGCCCTCTACTCCTGTTGCTTGAGTTTAAGAAGGTGGAGCTTATCGGGCATGACGTCATGTTATGTTATAGTTGTAGTAATTTATATAGCGCGCGGCTGCCCCAGCCAAGGGGCGTCCTGGCGCTGCGAGAAGACTGAAGCAGAGAGTTAGGGGCACAGAGAGAGAGAAGCAATTACTGAAAGAGATGGGTTTTGATGGCCTTTCTGAAGGCCAGAAGGTCCTGCAGGCTACGGATGGATTCCGGAAGACTGTTCCATAGCTTGGCAGCTAGGAAGCTAAAGGATCGGCCGCCTATTCTGGCCAGTTTGATACGAGGGATGATCGCGAGATGCTGTCCCTCTGAGCGAAGCGACCTCCTAGGAATGTACTCGCTGCTGATATGCGCGTCACTTGTAATCGCACGCGTTAAGTTTCCTTTCACAACCCCCACCCTCACGCAGTATACCGAGCACTAGTTACCTCACTTGAACTACCCGGTGTCGCACTACTTCACTTATAGCACTAGTAAGACTGGAACCACCACTTGTTGAACACTCGCTGACCCAGTCCACTCTGCCTTCCTCCACAGCGCTCCGTGACCAAGGGCATTCCTGCCCGAAATGCATTGGAGACTAATGTTCATAGAACTACCTGTATGGACTTACGCTGTTATTGATATGCAACTAATATCATATTGAATACATCTGATTAATCAACGCTGAATAAAAGCATCAAACGTTCAATTATGTTATGAATCAAATCATTGATCACCCCCGGAGTGCCTAATCAGGGGATGTACTGGCAGATTTCTGCATACACTACTTATTCCATGACAGATCGGTGTTTGGACGGATAACACCACCCTGGCAGCGCACCCAGAACTTTGTTTAAAAAACAATACCCCCCATTGAATTTACGCAGTGCACCACCCTTTCTTTCACTTGCGTCTACTACTTTCCGCCCCCAGGTGGATTGCACGACTTGAAACATGCAATTCGAGGAAATAAGTAAAAGCACGGAAGCCAGAGCCCACACATTGGCCTATGATGAATCTGAAAAACAACGCATTTACTCGCAGATTGAGGAAGACATCACCCCTACCACTACCAGTCGTAATAAGGAGCAATGCATTAAACAGTTACTTTACTTATCCAAACGTCACATTAACCAAAAGCTCCATGCGAGCACATTACTTCGATACCACCGGACACTCAGAATCCCACGTGGATTACGCATAGCTTTGAAGCCGTCTCTCTGCAAAAATTCGAAGACTTTTCTGGACAAATGGAACGGAATATTGAACAAATGCAGTCTTGACCTAATACTATTGATCGTTGAAGAACTGGCTGGAATACTCAAAGAGTTGGAAGTGGAGATCAAAGAAATTGATAATGAAATGAAAAGTTGCTCACACCTGAGGAGATGACTTCAACCCTAGATGATATCAAAAACACCCTCGAAAGAAATCAATGAGCGCAAAGTTAGAAAGTTCCGCCGGGACACGCTTGATTACAAGCTTGATGAAGTTTATTCCTGGGCTGATGTCTACGCCCAAAGACGACGCAACAAACCATTCAACACCCAGACTGACACATCATCTTCAGACTCCGATACAACCAGCCGAACATCTAGAAAACCCACTACTGATACTAGACCAACACCCAACACTGAAAGAGCTAGCACGTCAGCAACCAGCCAAGAGCAAACCTCAACGAGTCATTTTTTAGAGGTGAACACGGACGAACTCGAAGACTCAGGCGGAGCCAGGCAAAAAGAAAAAGAAAAGAGTCCACCCAACACCCGGAGCACGGTCGCCAAGAAGGACCTCAAACCAAAAAAGACTGTCTAGTGATTAATATTTCAGACACTAACATCTCTACCTACCAAATGAATCTACTCGAACGAGGCACATCTTTCATTCCGACTACCACCACTAACTTGTTGGAACTCGAAGTAAGCACTTTTAAGTTCACTAGAAAGTTAAGACTACGGCATTTCTTTGACAATGTACTACCTGTTACAACTAGCACAAGAGAGGATGAACTCAAAGGTTTACGACCTCCCAGCACTTATCAAGCTCCGAGCAGCCACAAATGTATTGACCTTTTCGAAACCCTAGTGCGTAACAACCTGCAGAAGATCAATTACAAAGCACCAAGGAGAGCCTTCAACCTTACCAACAAAGATCGAGACACGCTCAAATCTCTGGCTAATAACCCTAAGATAAAATGTGTCAAAGCCGATAAGGGAGGCGCTTTAGTAATTTTGAACACTAGTATGTATACACAAAAACTACTGGAACACATACAGGACACCACGACCTATATGGCACTTGACAAAAATCCCACTTTGGAGTTTCAGAACATCCTTAAGGATATTGTTAATCTAGCTCACCAAGCTGGTACCATCGAAGAACGTACCAAAAACTACCTGTTACTTGAACATCCAAGAAGCCCCACTATTCACATGTGTCCCAAGATACATAAGAACCTCATGGACCCACCTTTTAGACCGATCGCGTCCACGAAGGGATCAATACACGAGACCACAGGCAAATTTCTTGACAAGTATCTGCAACCTCTCATTGTCAAAACAGCAAGTTATATCAAAGACACTACTGAATTTCTAGTGAAACTATCAACTATCGAAGTCCACAATTCACAACCACTGATTCTCTGCACCGCAGATGTGAGCTCTCTCTACACTTCGATACCACACCTTGGTGGCATTGAAGCCATTGAACAGATCCTGCTTAACAGCGAGATAAACACACCCATGCAGGCCTTCCTTATGGAACTTATGATTTTCATCCTTTACCACAGTTACTTTAAGCTAGACAACCAATGGTTCTTACAGCTATCCGGAATGGCGATGGGAAACTGCGCTGCCCCAACGTATGCGAATGTATACATGGAGAACTTTGAATAACAATACGTATACACCAATTCCAAGTTTAAAGACCATGCCAAAATGTACGTCAGGTACATTGATGATCTGTTCTTTATGTGGTCCGACACTAAAGATTCACTGAACCAACTACTTACAGAAGTCAACACGAAAGATCCACGAATCAAACTTACATGGCTAATCAGCGACACAGAGATTTCTTTCCTTGATGTTCATATTAAGATCACACCCGAGGGGTTAATCACTGATCTACATAGGAAAAACACAGATCGCAACAACACCTTGCACTTTTCTAGCTTCCACCAAGGGTCCTTGAAGCAACACCTGCCATTTTCACAAATGCTGCGTGTCAAACGCATTGTTTCTGATGAACGTACATATGCTATGCGCATTAATGAAATGCGTGAACGATTCCACAACAGAGGATATCCTGAGCACACCCTGTGTGAAGCCCAAACCCGAGTTGATCAAATCACCAGAAGAGACAGCCTTTTGAAATTAGATAAGGAGAAAGAACAACGTATGGTGTTAGTCTCTAAATTCTCCACTGCTAGCCCTGCATACAAAAAGATCATATGGAGACACTGGCCCATCTTACAAATGGAACCTGATTTTCGGGGCATTTTTCAGAAACCACCTTTATTTGCTCACACCAGAAGTAGGAACATCAAAGAGATCCTCTCTAAACCAATGGAAACAACCACTCAACACCGTGGAACTCAACCTTGTCTTAATTGCAACCACTGCAATAGTGTCATCAAAGGCAATAATATCCAGCATCCTATGAAAGGTCACAATATCAAGCTTCAAGTTGACGCTACCTGTGATTCCATGAACTTGATTTACGCGCTGAAATGTCCCTGCGGGAAGTTGTACATTGGTAAAACTGAACGCAAAATAAAAACTCGCCTTAACGAACACAAGTCCAACATCAGGTTGAAAGTTGAGAAATCCAATGTCGCTATGCACTTTGCTGAGTCACGTCATACTATTGCACAACTGAAATTTATTGTACTTGAAATTCTAACTAAACGTGAAGGCATTGACAATCATAAACTTTTGCTAAAAAGAGAATTGGAATGGATCTATTGTTTACAGACTTTGAAGCCGTACGGCCTTAATGACAGTATTGAATACAGCTGTTACCTGTAATGCCAACAACTGACTCATGGTTTTGATTATGCATCTGTTTATGTAATGTAGTAACTGTTTTTTACTACTTGCTCCGCTTTGGTTTACCTTCCCCCACGCTGCAATCCGCGCGTCACTTTCACCACACTCCAAGATGGCCGCCCCTCTACCGTCCCGGTATAAGTCCCTTGTTTATTTTTAGTGATCTGTCCCGCGTCATACCAACGCGCTACATTAACCAGCCCTCACTCACCCACACTCCCTGCAGCATCTTCTACAAAAACACGGACGGCAAGCCCTGCCACCCGATACTATGAAGTAAGTCCCCGCTTTGCGCCTTCACCCAACCTAGCTCGCTACTGATATGCGCGTCACTTGTAATCGCACGAGTTAATTTTCCTTTCACAACCCCCACCCTCACGCAGTATACCGAGCACTAGTTACCTCACTTGAACTACCCGGTGTCGCACTACTTCACTTATAGCACTAGTAAGACTGGAACCACCACTTGTTGAACACTCGCTGACCCAGTCCACTCTGCCTTCCTCCACAGCGCTCCGTGACCAAGGGCATTCCTGCCCGAAATGCATTGGAGACTAATGTTCATAGAACTACCTGTATGGACTTACGCTGTTATTGATATGCAACTAATATCATATTGAATACATCTGATTAATCAACGCTGAATAAAAGCATCAAACGTTCAATTATGTTATGAATCAAATCATTGATCACCCCCGGAGTGCCTAATCAGGGGATGTACTGGCAGATTTCTGCATACACTACTTATTCCATGACAGATCGGTGTTTGGACGGATAACACCACCCTGGCAGCGCACCCAGAACTTTGTTTAAAAACCAATACCCCCCATTGAATTTACGCAGTGCACCACCCTTTCTTTCACTTGCTCCGACAGGAGGGGGCACAGCATTGGGGGAGAGGCGGTTTAAAGGATTTTAAAGGCTAAACACAGTGCCTTAAACTGGATCCTTTTGCCCACCGGGAGCCAGTGTAGTTTTTTCAAGTCATCTCCAAATTTGCTTCCAGTCTTCCCACCTCCGCCTCCAATGCCATCAACTCCTTGTGCTGTTCCTTCTTTTTCCCAGAGATTAAGGAAAGGGCCTGACCCTGTATCACTGTCTTAAATGCTTCCCATAGCACCTGGGGGGATTCTACCGAGCCATCATTTTCAATGAAATTATTGTCAATGGCAGTGAGGAGTTCTCACCAAATACGGGGATCATACGAATACCATGGATTGATGGGGGCCACCAACCCCACCTGTTGGTGACTGAGCGTCAACTGAAGCCACACCGGTGAGTGATCCGAGATACCCCTAGCTAGGTGTTTAACCTCCCGGACATGAGGAACCTGGGATGCGGGTAAGAGAAAATTGTCAATTCTGGAGAGACTCCTGTGTGCCCCAGAGTGGAAGGTATACTGAAATGTGTCAGGGTGAAAGATTCTCCACCCATCCACAAGTCCCATAGAGTCCAGGAAGTCGGGCAGCCAATTCTGCGAGCGAGGGAGGTCACGTGGAGGGTATTGATCTAGACCCCCAGAAACCACTGAGTTTAAGTCCCCTTCCACCACTAAAAGACTTTCCGGGACCCCTAGTAGCAGTACATCCAAGTCCCTGGACGTGGTCGCCTGGAGGCCCGGGGGTACATAAAACGAAAGAAAGGTGACAGGGTGACCCTTCCATGATCCCTCTAGCATCCGACCAGGTGTCCTGCACCACTTGGGGAAAGGATTTTTTCATCAATATACCGACCCCCCAGGAGCCCGTGGTGATTCCTGCATGAGCCAGTGAGACGTAGCCCCCTATGTGTAACGTTCTACATGTATTTCTGACTAGATGGGTTTCTTGCAGTAGGACTATATCTGGGTCCTGGCGTTTAATACACTGGAGAATCACACTACACTTAATCTTGTCCCCCAGCCCATTGATGTTCCAACTCAACAGCTTAACCCCACTTACCCCAACTTGTGCCATATTCAAATGTTAAGGAATTCACTGGGTGCCACATTGCTCCCCCACTCAATGTGTCAAATGCAGTCGCTGACGTAATCAAAACTTCGAACAAAAAGGGAAACAAACCCACCCAACAACCCCCCGCCCGCTTCCCTGCCCTCCGGGCTTTGAACTGCCCATGAAAAATGCGCACAGTGTCTGTCGCCCTGGAAAAGATTTAAGAGAGAAAAAGAAAACCCAGGGGGGGAGACAAAGTCCGCCCCAGCCCAACAAATCTACAGTATACCCACATTACACATTCAAATAAGTTCATTTACCAATCAACGAAGAAGCCAAAAGCCCACCACCCATTCCCCTCCCCTACTGCACAGCGCAAAAAAGTACAAGCCCAGCCACGGTGGTGGCAACCTCTCAGGCCGTTTGACTACTTTTGGTGCCACCCCCTCCCTGGTCCACCGAAGTTCTCGCTCCTCTGCTCTCGATCCAGTCCGCCACTGCTTCGGGTTGATTAAAAACCACACTCGCCCATCTGCTTCAATCCGGAGACGGGCAAGGAACAGCATGGAATACTTCTTTCTCTGGTCTCTGAGGACACGCTTACTTGACATAAACGACCATCTTTGTCGCTGTACACGTTGGGTAAAGTCCGGAAAAAAGGAAGTGTCAGAATTCTCATAGCGCAGGGGGGCACCGGCCCTGGAGTTTTGGAGGATAACATCTCTGTCGCGGAAGTTCAAGACCCGCGCCAACATGGGCTGCGGTGGAGCGCCCGGTTTGGGACAGCCACCCGGGATCCTGTGGGCGCGCTCGATTACAAAGAACTTACTGAGGCCCTTGGGTTGCAGATGTTTTAGAATGAGATGTTCAATGAAAAGGTCTGGTGGGTGCCCCTCCAATTTCTCCAGAACCCCAAGGATGGGTAGGGTATTCCGATGCAGATGGCCTTCATAGTCATGCATCTTGAGGTCGGTAAATTTGCGAAAGTCCTGGAGTTCCCTAACTGCCCCCTGGAGCTGTGAGACATCGTCAACAAGGCTAGCTGTCGTGAGTTCCACCTGCTTGACCTTCTCGATCAGTTTGCCATATCAGCCCTAATGAGGTTGACCTCGATTGCCACAGTGTCTAAAGAAGACTTGACTCCAGTGATGGCGTCCATAACATCCTTCAGCGAAATGTTTTGCTCCTCCTCTCTCAGTTCCCCTGATCTAGAGTCCCTGGGTGCCCGGGTCTGTTGCACATCCTTGGGGGTAGTGTAGCGGTCCAGCTTATTTGTCTGCATGGTCTTGGGGCCACAGGCTCCGCGTAGTCTTATTGCGCTCCATCATTGATTGTGCCCCACCATTCCAGCAGGTAAGTTACAGTAGGCGGTGAAGCGTCTCTGGAAAACATTTCAAGGTCTTATCTGCGGCCGGGCGAGGAGGGCAAGGACAAAGCAGGTGGGGGATGCACCCCCTCTAGAAACATGCAGCCCCCAGCGACCACCACGCGGCATCCGCGTCCACCAGGTATACCACCATGCACCCCACTGCTATTCCGGTGCGTCCCAGCAGGATCCTGTCTTGCCTCTGCTGTGAGTCCCACAGACCCCTCCCGAGAGTTTGACACTAGTTCTGCAGCTGTCAGTGCATGAGGGGATATGGAGCCATGGCCCAGGAAAAGTGTCAGCCCACAGTAAATCCAATAGTCAAGGCAGGCAGTAGGCAAACTCAAAGGTGTGTCTAGCTCAGGCACCATCCAAGAGTCCCAGACAGAGGGGGGGCAGCAGAAGCTCCGCACCCACAGTCAATTCTGCCAACAATGGAGTGTGCCCACACCCCAGTTATCCACACAGGACGCAGCCCCCAGATGTGGTGGATGGGTGAGCGCTGCTAGCCACACTGACCAGCTGAATCCGGCTGAAACACCTGCTCAAAGTACAAAGGTTGAGGTGCGGGGCCCCCAGACACCAGATAACCCTCACGCCGGATCCTCTGGCAGGGCACTCGCAGGCAAAGTCACTGGTTGCATCTGCAGGTCTCGGGCGTGCTGAGCCAATGTGCCCCCACTCACTTCAGAGCATCTCGCCTGGGGGGAGTGCAGCTGGCAGGGGGCGCAAGCCGCGGTCCCCAACGCTCGCACTTACTGTCCCAGGAGCAAATGCACGTCCCGACAGGGCGGGGATAACAGGAGGCTCCCTCAGTAAAGACGCGAAGCCGCCATCTTGCTCCTCGCAGCGGGCGCGTCCTATATCACCGCCATCAGGAATTCGAGCTCTGCTCCAGGGCAGCTTCGCAGTCGGGACCGCCTCCGTCGCAGTCCTGCAGTCCAGCCACCTGGATCCCACCCAAGGCACTCAGGGTAGGGATCCTCGCAGTTGCTCCCCAGGCACTTCACCACCGCGGGGTGGCTACGGGCAAGACGGAGCTCCTTGCATGGCAGGGCTCTCCACTTTATTTTCCGGCTTCAGGCCCTGGAGCAGGCCGAAGCTTCTGGGAACGATTTCTCATGATGGTACAGACTACAGACACCGGAACCGACGGGATGGGCTCCGCTGGCGCTCTGGTCCTACAAACTGTTGACGGGTATCACCGGATCATTAACAGGATAGTCGTGGGTTTGGACGGTTGGCGGAGCCCCCTCACAGCACGGCCATCTTCAGCCTGTGCTAAGCCATGCCCCCGGGACTCGTTTTAAGAAATGTTGGTTCAATAAACTATATAGCGAGATTAGCAGTTTTATATATTTGCCTCACGGGATGCTAGGATTGTGTGGAGAAAGCAGAGAAAGAAAAGGAAGAAGGGATGCCAAGAAGGACTCAGCTATATAATTGGGCCTTTCAATGGAAAAACAACAATATGTTGCTTTACAGTTCTAGGTCGTATATGTGATGGTAAGCACTTTAAGAAGGTGAAGCTGAAAGTGGCTGGCATGGTGGTCAGGCTCTGGACACAAATCAGGTCGATATTTAGGATACCATATTACAGTGATCTGGCCCCCATTTAGGATTCCCCAGGCACTCAGGACTGTTTGTTGAAACAGCTTGTCATGGGAAGATATTTAGAGAAATCATGGTACATGCTCTCCAGATTTAAATACTATCAGGTAACCAGATGGGCAAAAAGTCTTAAGGTGGGTTGTGGGGCAAAATCATTTCTGGAATGGCAACTGCTTGAGGGCACCCCTAAGAAAAAAGAGGTGGTGAGATGGTATTGGGCCTTCCTAGATGCTCTAGATGGTGACTTTAGACTGCCGGAGGAGGTTTGGAAGAAGGACCTGCCAAGGATATATAATATAAAATGTAAATAGCAAGTATCTATGTGGAGTTTGTATAAAACTGTGAAATCTGCCCCCTTAAGGAAGAACCATCTATTTGTCCTACACAGAGTGTACTGGACCATGAAAAGTCTCTCAGCATTGGACAACCGGGTGAAGAAGAATTTACAGAAATGTGGTTCACAGTAACCAGATGATGTTCAGATGATCTGGCAGTGTCCCAATATCCAGAACTTCTGGCAAAATGTGGATAAAGTCCATTCTGAGGTACTGGATGGAGAAGTCAAGTTAAGGCCATCACTGGTATTCTTTGGGCTCCAGAAGTGAGCGGGAGAATGAGACCCCAATATGCCTAAGGAAAGAACATAAATCAATAATAATGTATTTGGTGTTGTTAGCAAGAAGAGAGCTCCGTAAGAAGTGGGTTTCTTCATCCCGCGAACTTCATGGAATGGGCACACAAGATCAGGAGGGTCAGGAACATAGATCTCAGATGTAGGTTCTCTAATAAAACAGGGATGGCGAACTGGCTAGATGAGTGGTCAAGGGGGGTGACTCAGAGTTGACTCGGGAAAGGGAGGAAAAGGGCGAAGGACAACCAGATAAGTTCAATGTTTATGTCAGAGGACCAACTTACTGGGCCCACTAAGCACAAAGGTACGTGCTGATGAGTCCTTCCCATCCCGGTTGGGAGAGGGAGGCTCTGGTGGATGGCCTGCCACAGAAAAAAGAGATGCCAGCATCTGGTGACTGATGAAGACCTAAAAGAACTGTCTCTAGTCAGACAATAAAATATAAACTTACAGAATTTATGTATGGTCCAGTCCCAGTTTAGCGAGCACTCTGTTTCTGATTCCTTAGTACCATATATCATGAACTTCATTAATGCTTCGCTTGAACAGGAATCCAATGCAAGATCTTTCGAGAAAGCAGTCATGACACCAACCTCTAACTTTAATGTGACTCAAATTAACAGGCCACATCCAATTTTGGATTTTCCCATAACGAGTACATTAACGGAGAGTCTGATATTCTTGCAGTTACAAATGGTCCTGGATAGGAATAACTTGCTGAATTAAACACAGGGCAAAATCTGCATGGTAGATACCCTTGAAAATATCAGACAGAGCCAGACATCAGCACCAGAGCAAAATGCTCCTATTTATACTTTGACCTGACTCAAGGTTGAGACTGTGAACCACCTAGCCATATCAGAAAGGCTGACATCAATGGCACCAGAAAGCAGGTCTATGAAGTACTCTAAATGCTTTCCTGCAATCAGAGTACTACAGTGAAAATGTGGCATTTTTTCTTCTCCAGTTGGCTGGTTTCTGCATTCCAGATTGTTCATCCCTCCCCATAGCTATGTAATGAGGATATTTGCCAACTTTTTGCCAGCATCCAAAGATGGGGCTTGCATTTCCAAAACCACGCATATGACTCTGTAACATTAATAGAAAGCGTTGGGTTGGAAGGTCAATGTGGGAATCTTAAGCGCCTCAAAGATATCAGGAACTAGATGCAGAATTGTTATATAGTTCTAGAACTTAAATCCTTTCATTTTGCATGCATTGTCTACTAAAAAAGAATACACTACCCCACCCACTTGCACCACTTATAGTGCAAACTATTCATCCTTCAACAGAGTGACAACTGTCCGAATAACCTTACATAGACAAATACTGATGCAAGTAAGTGGCAACCAAATTGTTAGCAACAGCAGCTTTGCCTGTTCTTCCATCATAAGATTATTTGTTGCATCCAACGAGGATTAAGAAGAGTCGCAACTGAGCCACCCCAAAATAGCATATCAATTAAAGAAAGTCTCTATACATGATGATGGAATGGTTTCAGAAATTACAAGTTGCCCAAAATCCTGAAATAAAGGTACCCATAGGTCAGACATAAAACGGTTCACACCCATTCTAAGTTGCGATACCACATGGGTGGCAAAATCCATTTCATGAAATGGAAAGACACTTTCCGACACATAAAAAAGGGTTTATACATTCCAAAAAGGAATTTTGAGGTTGCAAACTCAGGGGCATATTATCAAGGAGCGGCGTTACAATTATCGCCGCTTTAGAAAACTGCCGCTAAAACGGCGATAATGGGCTTGATAATATGCTGTGGAGAATTCCAATAGAAGCCCATGTTAACACCAGAACATAGGCTTCTAATGGAATTCTCAAGGACATATTATCAAGTCCATTATCGCCACTTTAGCAGCAGTTTCCTGCGCTAAAGCGTTGATAATTGTAAAACCGTTCCTTGATAATATGCCCCCTGGTGATTTTGCAATCGCAAAATCCTTTACTACATCGACCCCAACATCCCATACAAAAAAACTTTCTGGAACATTACAGTCTATTGTACATTGCTTGTAGTCTAAAAGGAAATTTGCGATGCAGGAAAAGATTTAGTGCCGCACTATGTTGTGAAATATCATTTTTCTCTCGTGCAAATTGTTAAGGAAGCTGAAGTGGTAGACCTTTCTTTAAGAATTAGATAGACTTCGAAACCTGGAAAAGAGTCATTACGCTGAATACCACAGCGAAGGACTGTCTTACGGAGAAAATGCACAAAATCAGTTAAATGTGCAAATGTTCTTTACAATACACGTCAAATAATTGCGTGGCAAACAATTTATAAACTACATACAACATAGTAAGGAAGGGGGAACCCCTCTGGAAGTTCCTTTCAGGTCAGGGAGGAGAGGGGAAAACAATATCAAGAACAACAAAGAAGGAGCTCCCTCTTGACCTATAATTGCTTATACCATAGGAGTTACCTCTCAATCATAGGGCATATACCAACACTCTACACAAGATGAATTTTTTTTCTCATTTTATTTCATTTTTACAGTTAAAAAGTCTTTTTTTCAGTTTTTTCCTTTTTTTATATCATAGTTTTCAATTTCGTCAATTATAAAAATATATACATTCTGCACAAAGGCTACAAAGAAAATATTTTGCAACACAATAAAGTTGTGAATATATGTTCTTAGTTCCTCAAATTCATGTAGAACACAAAATCAATTGAATGTGCACATCCAGGTACAGAGCCACACATACACCACATGCATACTCCTAAGCATCCATCCTATCACAGAAATAACACAAAAAAAGTTTCCTATAGTGTTGAAACTGAAGTCCAATTAATGACCAAAGTCATTTAGATTTCAAAGGAAGAAGGAAGGTCGACGCGTTTCGGTGGCAAAGCCGCATTAGGGACCACCTTCATCAGGACCAAACAGAGACAAAACGATATAGGATCTCTGAACCTGGGGTGCGAATCTGGAACAATATGCACAGAGAAAAGAAATAATTTACTAATATGCCCTATAATACATAGTCTGCAATAATTTACATTTGAAACAACAGTATGGACCACCACACACACACAAGGTACATCCAACTTGACACCAACAAGTGAAACCTTATATCCCATAAGACACAGTGTGATACCCAATAATAGGATAGAAAGAGAAAAGTCTTTTTTGGAAAAAATCAGTTCTCAGTCCTCATAGAACGGTGTATCTTAGTAGTGTAGATGCCTACAACGAGAGCATTTGTAGAATGTATAAGGGGGAACTAACTCTTGTAAAATTGCGATGTCAACATTAAGGAGAGTCCTACAATCCCCAATGCAGCGAATTTCTGCATGTCAGATATAATTCTTTGTGCAAATACATTGCATTTGTAAAAATAGACATGTTGCAGAAATCCTGGGATAAAAAGTTATTACACCCAGTGTTTCCTGGAGTGATGTTTAAAAACTCCCTCTCCGTGACTATTTATGCACTAACCAATATTATAAAGCATTTAGGAGCAACATATTAGTTCTCTTTCATAGTGAGAAAGTGCAGGGCTAACATACAGACTTCTACGTTCTGCCAAACCCAAAGTTAAATGCACCCATGTTTAAATTAGAATATTTCTACCCTTTGTGAGGCAGTACAATGGACGAAGCCTGATTTTGTGTTCTACATGAATTTGAGGAACTAAGAACATATATTCACAACTTTATTGTGTTGCAAAATATTTTCTTTATAGCCTTTGTGCAGAATGTATATATTTTTATTATTGACAAAACTGAAAACTATGATATAAAAAAAGGGGAAAAAAAGACTTTTTAACTAAAAATGAAATAAAATGAGAAAATAATTTCATCTTGTGTAGATTGTTGGTATATGCCCTATGTTTGAGAGGTAACTCCTATGGTCTAAGCAATTATAGGTCAAGAGGGAGCTCCTTCTTTGTTAAACTACATACAACAACATTGCAAGTCGTCGCCCAGAGTATAGAGGTTCTCTATTTAGGGGCAGATTTATGAGTTCTGGCGCATCTCTGCAAATCAGCAGGGATGCGCCAGAACTGATGCGTCACGCAATTCCCTCCTTGCGGCACCACAGATGCGCCGCATTTACAATGCGGCGCACCATGGTGCAACGAAGGGCAGATGCGTGACGCATCTTGTGGTGTACGGGCGGCGCATTGCTGGAGTAGCGTCGCAAGCGCGACGCAACTCCTGCAATGTACAGAGGCCACCCATACATAACGTGGTGCATCACTCCTTACGCCTGCTTCAAGCAGGCGTGAGGATTTGACCCAGCAGCGTCATAAAGCTGACTCAGTGAAATCTTGTAGATTTCACTGCGTCAGTTTTACGGGGCTTTCCTACGAGGGAACGCCCGCCCTGCGACAGAAGGCCCACATGAAACCTGGCGCAGGTTTCATGTGGCGCAGGGCTTTACAACGTGACGCATCTGCCTAGATGCGCCACGTTGTAAATAGGTCGCAGGGATGCGCCATGTTTCTGCGCCGTTGCGTGACGCAACAGCGGCGTAAACGTGTCGCAAGTCTGACATAAATATGCCCCTTAATACTTTAGGATCAAAACTAAGATGGACCCAGGTGAGTATTTTTTTAATTCTAAAAAACAATGTTTTTTAATGTTCATTAAGTAACCAGACGCATTTTCCCACCTATGAGAGAACAATTCTGACCAGCCATGTAAAGCAAAATTATAACAGTTGCATTGCAATGTAATACCCAGCATGAGTTGTTGTTTTTTGGCATGAACAAAGAATAGAAGAACACTGTGGAAATGTATGTAATGTAAAAGTTACAATTATGCAATGCACAAAACACAGAACAAATAAAGCAACAACATACCACAGTAAAATGGGTCTGCCAATGTTTTACTCAATATGTAGTTAAGGATCACTAATTGTTTATGGTTTCTGTGCTATTGGTTAAAAAAGAATACAGAAAGGATCAAAAGGCTCGCCATCGCCTCAAAATGCTCAATTTTAAAATATTGTTTATAACATCTTATCAACTGCAACAATTAGAACACTTTCAATAAATAAAATAAATATAGAGTATAACCTGTGACGAAGGAAGACAAGGGGGCATATTATCAAGGGGGTTTATCTCCGCTTTTTTGGCTTTAAAAGCCAAGAAAGCGGAGATAAAATTATCTCCCTATTACCTAGCTGTCGCTAACACCAGTTAGCGACAGCTAGTAGGAGATAGCGACCATCCTGGGCCCCACTTTGCATGTCAGTGATATTTATCACTAATGATATGCAAAGTGAGCGTGCCAAGATGTTAGCGACTGAAAACAGTCGCTAACATCGCTATCTCCTATTACCAACTTTTGGAGATATTTGCGCTAAGCGCGAATATCTCCAAAAGCTAACACCTGCCCTGAGCAGTTCTTAGCCATGTTATCCAATGGGAGGTGGATAACATGGGGCTAAGAGCATTAGCTCGGTAATGCATGAATATCGCTGATTTTTCAGCGATATTCATGCATTGCGGCGATTTTTATCGCATTTGCGATAAACCTTGGTAATACAAAGGTTTATTTGCGGTAAAAATCGCCGCAGCTCAGCGGTAAATTTTTGTCTCTAACCAAGCAATAGCGATAATTATCGCTATTGCTTGGTAATATGCCCCAAGATTCTAACAGCGTAAAGCCCAGTGTTCCAGCAGTCTCAATGAAACGTTATGGTGGCAGTATATGACAGCTTTGTGTACTGGTTTCAGGTTGGGATTTGCTGATACCTAGTTAAATGGATATGTCTAGACATGAGGGTCTTGGCACACACTATTGACAGAGAAGACCTCTTCAAGGTATTCTAAATACAGTCAGTTTAAAAGCTACTCCTGTGCAAGACTCATGCACCTTGGAGAAGGGGACCGTCAGGTTTGGCATGTGGGCCCTTCTTCTGACAGAGACTCACAAGGGCTCATACCATGATGGGTGAAGGCTAGTTGGAAAGAATCTTGACCCCTAAAGGTGAAACAAAAATTGGGCAAATATTGGCAAAGAGAAGGGTCGTGGTTGTGGTCCAGAGTTGCCACTCAGACTTGTGGAAGGATGTATGGTTGGTGTACACTGTCTCCAGTCATTGGTGAGAAGTAAAGATTTGCAGTATTGGCATGATGTCTCAAAATGTATTTTGATGCATTGTGCATGCTACTTTAAGTATTACTTTGAGGTTGAACTTTTAGGGTGAACGCTCTATTAGAATGTTCCTATGTTGCTAGGTGTGAAAAGAATGTTAGGCTTCAAAACTTTGGTTTTTACTGAAGCTGTGGCTGGTGGAGGCAACGCTCCTTGCGTACTCCACAACCACGTAGCCTGAAGAATAAATCCTACTTCAAAGACGTTTTGCCTCCAGCGTCTTAACTACAAGATTCCTGAGGGTTCTTAGACTTCCTCTCTGAACTCCTGGAGCTGGATGAGGGCCTCCATGCGTAATGCAGACATTTTACAGCGTTATTGTGCCGACAGGCATTTTGCGGCATGCCCTGCAGTTCACAGTGGTGAAATGCCAGTGGGCAGGGTGGGCCGTGCAGTGAGGGTACAGGGCAGGGGAACACCATAAACAAATGGCAATCACCGCTGGGCAAACACTGGTGTCCAGAGTGTGTCGCTGTTTGCCCCACAGCAAAATATCCGCAAATAGTTTTTCTGTTTTCATGAGTGTACATGATCAAGAACCACGTAAACATTAGTTCCCCGTAATGATCACAAATATCTGTCTAATCATTAGCAAAAGACTGATTGCTATCACCTTTGTAGGATTATTCTTATCAGCCCTAAAATCGTTTCTTTGTATAAAATGGTGAATGTGTATGTAGGGATTTGCGGTTTTAGGTCAGTTAAGAATAATCCTCCAAAGTTGATTACACTCAGCCTTTTGCCAAAGATCATTTTGATATTTGAGATCATTACTGGAAACCATAACCCCAGTCTAGTTGCCATAACCCCAGCATGCAGCTACTTCATCCCAAACACTACTAAATGCTGCCATAAGCGAGAAGTTGAGGGGACAAGCTCCTGAGGTCATTTATAGACGTCCCGCATCTTAGGATGCACTGAGGGGGCTAATGTTGTCATGTGAACAACTTGACTGTGAAGCATGAAATGATGAATGCACATGAGGTACCAATGGGAGGTTTGGTGGCATAAGTAATCTCGTAGTTCTCACACCCTCTCTGCTACAACACAATGGAAACAAAATATGGATAGTTTCTTAAGAGGCTGCCAGCACAAAACAAGGTTACATCGGCCCATGCGCTTGTATAGTTCCCTTCAGCATGGTGCCTCTCAAAATGGCAGACAAACAGCTGTGCTCCACCGTACTTCTTCACATCCGATACATAAACCGTGCTTTATTTATGGCCGCAAATACCGGAAAAGCTACCACTGACACCACAGTCAAACATGATCATTTATCCGGGCTGCTGATACCTAGCTGTTTCTTCCACAGCAGAAACAAGCTATACAATCTACTGTGCCTTATTTCATCCTGGAAGATAATGTTCACTTTACAGTGCATTACACCCTAAACATACTTCACAGCTGATTGCTTTGTTACAAATTCACTGGTGATGGGGCAATTGACAATCCACATGAACTTCTGAGATTTCACTTTTTATTTTCCAAGGGAAGGCATAAAACTGCGCATTTTCATCCTCACGGAAAAGTCTATGAGGAATGGGAAAACGAATTCCTTTGAAAGATGCACGAAGGAATTTGCTTAAAAAACGCATGTATGCGTCAAGTCCTGCACCTTTAATGGGCCAATGACATACTTAGTGCATCAAGGTAGCAAATGATTATTACTTCTTTATATAAAATGGATCCTAAAACACTTCCTTTTAACTGTCTTTTTGTAATAAGCAGAACAATTTTTAGATTTTTTTTTATTACTGTAGGTCCTTACTGTGAGGTAATGCAGAAATATGTTGCTTTTAGTTATATTGGGTATGGAAAGTTAATTAGCTGATCTTCTCAAAGATTTGTGTCATACGCCAAGGTTCCAGTCTCACAGATGTTCAATTATAAGGAGCATATAAATATTGCATCAGTATTTCCACACCTGAATTATCAATATCACAACTCTTGTCAGTGTTAACCCGAGCTCAACTCTCTGGTACCTATGGTACACAGTAGATAGGCTTAGCATAGGGCAATGTGTTAAGTATTCAGTACTAAAACAGAAATAAAGTCAAAACACCAAACAGCCAAAATCCCAAAGAGAAGCAGAGATATGAACTTTTAAAGTGTTAAGTAAGACTAGCACCAAAAAACATTAAGAGCCAACAATGGGAACCTAGGCGATTTCAGGCCGACCACAATGTAGTGTGGGTTCGCCCAGATCAAAAAAGTTCCCTTTTGACTTAGGAGTGGGCCGCCACACCAGCGTCCATCGCCCACACCACCAAACTCGACCACCGCCTGCCAGATTACGAGTTTCCTTATGATCTGGCAGGCAGTGCTTTGGCAGTCCCCCAGTGGTGCAGTTCTAAGGCTCGTAATTAAGCCTTTGAAAAGCAGCGCTGAGGGAGCGCCAAAGCAATTCCCTGCATGGCATGGACCAGTCCCGAATGTGCAGGAACTGGGGTGCATGCACACAGGGGAGCACACCATTTGTCTCACTGCATGCATCCTAATGCACTGGGCACCAGGGTGCCTTGCAGGGCTCCCTTACTTTCCTCAACAGCACACTTTTCATGGCAGGATTACTGCCATGAAAAGTTTTGAGGTCTGTAAAGTCATCTTATGCTGCGTGGTGCCACATCTCTACCACCAGCATATTGCTGCACCAGGCCGCCATTGCACCGCCGAGGGATCATTGATCCCTGGAAGTTGCGGGGGTCCCATGGCAGTCCAGCTGCCAAAGTTGTAATATGGCTGTCGGGCCATCAGTGTGGCGATAGCTACCACACCACTGTGGGTTTGGCAGTCCTAAGGATTGCCAATCTCATAATTAGACCCCTAGTCTTTTTTAGGGAGCTCAAAATTCTCCAGTAGGGCAAGCCAGATGATGTATACAATGAAGTTGCATCGAATTTGAACACCTTTGCCACAAGGTCCCACTGATGCTTAGAGTATTGGAAGTCTAAACATTGTCTAAGTCTCAACATTTCAGAGTTTCTGAAGCATCTCCTCTGGGTCACTTCTAAGGATCCCAGTACCTCAGGAACAGTATTTACTGCCCAGGACTCATTCCAGTAGAGGACACCAGCAGAGTCCAGCCCAAATCCAATTGGTACTTGTAGGAAATTAGCTTTTTGATTGAGGGAGTGAGCAGCAACAGCAATCCCTTTTAGGGTGAACTACAAAAGTCACTAAATTAACCTGTGTTTAACCCTCAAAAGCAGACTGGCTTATCTTAGAAGCAATATGTAAAGTATCTATGTAGCACACAAACAGTAATACAGTGAGGCACAACACATGAAAAATGTCATGCTAATTTAGAAAAATAGAGTCAATTTTAATAAATATAAAGATACCAGAACAACAAAAATCCAATCAGTAGAACCGGATATATGCAGTTTCAAACTTTTGGCAAAGTATAGCGCCTAAAAGCACAAAGCACCACTCACGGTCATCTGGTTATGCTACACTGGAGAACAGTCATATGTTCAGGCCAACAGCAATAGGCAAGGTTAGTCCCACTGAAAAGTTACCTTTTCAAAGTGCGGTGTGAGGTGTCCAGTTCACAGTGGAAGAGGTTGCGAGGAGCAGGGAGAGCATTGCATATAGTCATCGCTGTAGCATGAAGGTCTGGTCGGGCGTCACGGATGGTCATAGCTGGAGCTTTGTGTTTGTCACCATAGGCTGTCACTGCTGTAGTGCAAAGTGCAGATCTCACATTGCCGGTCATTGCTGGAGGCCGCTGTAGCGAGAAGAGTCCAGTTCTTCAGAGCTTTGAGATGGCGGTCGTCGCAGGGGACAGATTCTCACGGTGAATGGGCTCATTTGCAGTCACATACAGCCTAAAACTTTACAATTTCTGCCTTTTTTCAGAGGAGGGCACTCTGATGCCAGCCAATGGCCCACCTCTTGGGGATAAGTTAGATATAAAAGAGGCCAGCAGGGCTCAGGAAGGTCCAGTTGCAGGTTCAGGCAGGTCTAGTTGCATCAGGTCAGCTGGGCAGTTGCAGGGAGGCTTCTGGAGCTTGTTGTGTCCATGTAGCTCAGAACAGGAGGCTATGCAGCTAACCCTTGGAATCATTCTGGTCATCCTGAATTCAAGGATCAGGTCCATGTTTCCTTCCTCAGACAGCTGGGCAGTCCTTCCATCAACAGGGCAGCAGGGCAGCAGCACAATCCATCCTCTGAGTCTTCCACAGGTCCAGAAGTGACTCGATGAACGGGTCAAGAGATCCAATAATTATACCTGATGCCCTTCTTTAAAGTGGGGGACTCCCTACACTACCACCACATTTGGCTCTGTAAAGTTCTTCTGTTCCCTTGTCAAGGCTGCAAGTATGCTGTGCTGACAAAAGGCTGGTGTCAAGTCCCTTTGTGTGTGTGCTGGAGACAGCACTTTGAAAAAAAGTGGGTCAGGAAACAGATCAACCCCAACCATCCTGGAAGGATGACTCACTCTGCCAACACCTAGTCCTCCTTTGTGTAAATCTTTGTCTGGGAGTAATTCACAAAGAGTAACTGCCAAGCTATTCAAAGTCATAGGACACAAGGAACAAGCATCAAATGGTTAGGACAAGAAAATACCAACTTTCTAAAAGTGGTATTTTCAGAATTGTGACTTAAAATCCAACTTTACCTTTAAAGAGGGTTTTAAATTACAATTCAAATTGAGTGTCAACATCATTTTCCCATCTATGTTTAAAGGGGAGCACAGGCACTTTACCACTGGTTAGTAAAGCTAGTGCACAGAGTTCTAAAGCCAGCGAAAACATGGAATCCAGCAAAAGGCAAACATATTGTGTGACCAAGTAGCAAAGCCAGATTTTCTTCATGAGCTATTCTTGAGTTGAAATGCTGAGTGCCCTTTGGTAAAAAGGAAACTTTCTGTCTGCCTTGCAGAATTCCCTCCAAATGTAACAGGATCCCATTCTTTCTGAGCCCTAAACTTTTAACGCTACAGTTTTTATAAAGACCACACTCGCATTTTAAACTACTAGGAGTACCCCCCACACTTGTTGGTAAATATTATTTGGCTGCCCTCGAAGTGATTCACAGTCATGCTGATGACAAGTTTGTTAGATTCTTTGCTTGCTGCATCTGTAAATCTTTACCTAATGCAATTGAGTGAAAGGAATCTCATAGATCTATTTGTACTCAGCATGCCAACTGATTAGAAGTTTGTACATTGAATAAATGCTTATTGATGGGTGTGCTACATCTAGCAAAAATGATGTTAACGACGATACTAACAAAGGAAAATGTTAAATTAAAGGACAAGGACTGCAAGAGAGATGGGTGAGTGAGAAATTTACATTCGAGAGGAAAAACACATGAGACTTAGCACTCAACCCCATGAGGGGAAGCACTAGAGAAAAGTTGTAGATTGGCAAGGGGAGGCCAGCAGTTGCTTAATTGAGAGCCCAGCAGCTTTAAATATGCTATGCAACCATTGCACCTTTTCATCCAAAATGCTCTGAATTCTTTTATTTTGTTTGCCACCTGTTTTTTCTCAGTACTTGAGGTGCTCATTGAATCCTGATAATGCTGTATTTTGCTACACCAACAGCAGTTGAAGGGATCATTTTGTTCGCTTGCACCAGGGCCCATGGCATGCTTTCTATGCTACTAGTAGCAACTTACTAATCTAACCAAAATGGTGACCGTTAGGGCACCAGTATTCACTCTAGAGAGTGTCTAACCCAGGAGTCTTCAACATTTTCTGTAATGAAAGCTACTTCTAATCAGTGAAAATCGTTGTGAGCTATTGAAGCTCATGTAATGTGTGCACTGTTACCAGACCCAATCACCCAGCTTCATTGACTTTAAACCTGATGTCCATGGAGCCCAATGTTATAGTTTGAACAAAATACTGTGACTTGTGGTACTATGATAGGGCTGCCATGTGTGTCAATGAGTGCATGATCTGTGGGGGTGTATGAACATGTGTGTGAATAAATGCGATATATGTGTATGGGTGATTGAGAGCCCGCGTCGTATGTACTTGTGGCACAGGACATTCCTTTCGCCATATGTGACACAGTTAAATGTACAACACAAACATAAAACCATTTTTTTTGTAAATGGGAGAAATTTACTGTGCAGAAAAATGTTCTGAAGAATTGTTCCTAATATGGAATATTTGTATGCTTTTGATGGAACATTTTGCTGCACTTCAAATTTTTACATTTAAAAAAATGCCTGTATTTTTCAGTTATAAATATGGCAGCATGCCTACCAGCCACTGGAAGCAAGACTCCTTCTATGTGTAAATGTGACACTTATAAAATGAGATATAATTCAACTGAGAAGTTAACTTTATGTTTATATCCATTAAATAAAATGATTCAAATGTTCTCCCATGTCAAAACGTCTTTACAAAAAGTAGACATATTACTCCCAGTGGCCTGCAGACATAGTGCCATTTTCATAACAGGAAAATACAGTAATTTGTTTAAATGTGAGGAAGAATGTGAAAAAACCTGCATCATAAAACAATTAGGACTTCATTGGCTTAATTTAAAGTAGAGAACAAATGTAGGACAATGTGTTATAGAAACATTTTCTTCACTTTCAATTTCTCCCATTTAGAAGAAAATGACTGTATTACTCAGTTATAAATATGGCACTGTGTCTACCATCTACTGGGAGCAAGATGCTTGCTGTTTGTAAATGTGACATTTTGAAACGGAAAAAAAAATAAATGAAGACTTAACTTGATCATTAAGTTAACACTTCATTTTAATTTTCTCTCATTTAAAAGCATTCCTAAATGTGATTTTGTTCTCCTTTTATTCAAGAGCTCAATACCTCAGTGCTTCAGTTATGAACCTGTTATAAGAAATGAAAAGGCACAGGAAATCTTCACAGGGAATCTTCAAAAGAACAAAAGTTTAAAAAAATGCCAAGAACACCACTTGCACACTTGGCCAGTGGATGTCTGCTGACGTAGCCCATGCACTTATCTGTTAGTGCTCCAGCTCTCACCCTCCTCCTGCACGCATCCTCTCTCATGGCTGAGATGCAATACACACAGCTGCTGCTGAAGAATGGCCGGTGAGACGGCATGCAACGTAATCCATTTGCCTTGAGCCGCGGCAGAACGAGGAAAAGCTGAAGATCTACAATGGAAAGAAAGCTCTGGACTGGATCATCTCGTTCCTCGCCGGAAGAACCCAGAGAGTCCGCCTCCCCCCATTCAAATCAGAGGCCACTGAAGTCATCTGCGGCGTACCACAAGGATCATCGCTCAGTCCCACCCTCTTCAACGTATACATGAGTCCCCTCGCATCCATCGCGCAACAACACAACCTCAACATCATCTCCTACGCAGACGACACCCAGCTGATCCTCTCCCTCACCAAAGACCCAAACACCGCCAAAACCAATCTACACGAAGGAATGAAAGAAGTAGCCGATTGGATGAAGAACAGCCACTTAAAACTCGGACAAAACAGAAGTCCTCATCTTAGGATCATCCCCCTCTGCCTGGGATGACTCATGGTGGCCACCGGCCCTGGGTACAGCACCCATACCTACAGATCACACACGTAACCTGGGCTTCATCCTAGACTCCTCCCTCTCGATGACCAGACAAGTCAACGCCGTCTCATCTTCATGCTTCAACATCCTACGCATGCTCAAAAAAATATTCCGTTGGATCCCCACCGAAACAAGAAAGACAGTCACCCATGCACCTGTCACTAGTCGACTGGATTATGGAAATACCCTTTACGCCGGAACCACAGCCAAACTACAGAAAAAACTCCAACGCATCCAAAACGCCTCAGCCAGACTCATACTGGACATCCCCCGTCATACCCACATTTCCGGTCTCCTGAAAGACCTCCACTGGCTTCCCGTAAACAAGAGAATCACATTCCGTCTCCTCACCCACGCACACAAAGCCCTCAACGACCTAGGACCAGAATGCCTCAACACCCGACTATCCTTCTACAAACCTACCCGCCAACTACGATCATCCAACCAAGCCCTCGCCGCAATTCCGCGCATCCATAGATCCACCATGGAAGGAAGATCCCTCTCCTACTTAGCGGCCAAGACTTGGAATTCCCTCCCCACTCACCTCCGTCTTACACAGAACCACCTCTCCTTTAGAAAACATCTAAAAACCTAGCTTTTTGATAAGTAACGCACCGATCATTCTCTCAAGCGCCTTAAGACCCTCTGAGTGAGTAGTGCGCTATACAAATTCTTGAACTTAAACTTAACTTAAACGGCCTCAGGGGCTTCTGCGGTCTCCGGGAGGCCCCACCTCGCAGCTCTCAGCACCTTAGTCCTAATCAGAAGGAAGCTGCCAGTGATACAGGGAGACAGCGGGACAGACCTCCGTGGCATTGATTAATTATGTATACTTGAGTTAAGATCATTATAGTAATATGGAATTATATAGGCACTTTATGTATATAGAATACCGTAAAGGGAACTCTCAATAACAAAAAAAATTTAAAATAAAGGATACCACCTGCACAACATGCTGTGGCCTTTCAAATTTGCAATTTTGCAAACCATTATCTGTGCACCAGTCTATGGGGGGTTATGGTAATTCTCATTTGTTCATGTATTGTTAATCAAACACTTGAAACCTCACGGTCTCCTAGCTAGTCAAGCAGAAG
This sequence comes from Lissotriton vulgaris, assembly GCF_964263255.1. NCBI lineage: Eukaryota > Metazoa > Chordata > Amphibia > Caudata > Salamandridae > Lissotriton > Lissotriton vulgaris. The sequence goes on from NC_141693.1 coordinate 1,071,371,168, forward strand.
CAATAGATCCTTCAAATCCTTGATAGATTACTTATGGGGACATATTCTCAAGGAGTTATGGCCAAGTTAATGGCACTTTATAACAGCTAAAGTGGTGATAAATTTATAGTCCCATTCACAAGCTGGTGATACCAGCCCATATCACCAGTTTTCCTGCAATAACAGCCGCAAAAACACATCACCACAGATGACCACAGCAACTATCGCTAATGAGATGCAGAGTAGGCGTTCCTGTGCAAAAAGTCGCAAAAGCACCTCTCCGCAACATTTTCAACGACTAGCCAGATCGATGATAAGAACATAAAACAGGCGATAAGGCATGTTAGCAGCAGGAAATTAACACCTGCCCTGACCTGGTGTAAAGTTGGACGACAGCTTGCACCAGACAAGGGAGTTCAGTCCAGACCCACACCTAAAGGGCAACACCCCCGGTCCCCTGCACCCTCCGGACCACCACAGAGGCAGGCAGACACAGAACGCGAACCTTCAGAAAATGCACCAGCCTCACAGATTAAAACACCAGAGTATGTCATTGCCAACTACAGGCACAAAAGGACAACCATCCTCCGCATCCTAAACATCATAGCCCACAGGCTGATGGTCCAACACAGAGAACAACCAACATCCCTCCGCAGACAAAGCTGCTGGCTGTGCTGCATCTGTTGGCCTCTGGTACCTTCCAACCAACAACAGCCAGAATCAGAGGAGTCTCACAGCCAGCCCTATCAAAGTTCTTCAAACCTATCCTGGATGCCATCATTAGCTTGGTAACCCAGTACCTATACTTCACCCACACTGAGCAGCAACAGCTGGAGACCAAGCAACGATTCTACACCATAGCTGCCTTCCTGCATGTGTTGGGGGCAATTGACTGCACACATGTCCTAGTTGTGCCCCCTGCCGACACTGCACATAATTACCGCAACAGAAAGCACACACATTCCATCAATATGCGGGCAATAGTGGACCACTTGGGACTCTTCACCAATGTCATCTCCAACTATCCAGCCAGTGTGCATGATTCATACATGTTCCGACAGTCTATCATCAACCAGCACTGGAACCTACAGAAATGCATTACTCATTGGTAAGTACCAAATGAACACACCACACACCTCAAATACACAATCATGCAATTCACAACTCTGGGAATGCACATGTCACAAAGTCACATACAACATGCCAAACAACATGCCCACCCACCAGACAAGACAGCCAACTTACTGTGGGAACCTGGGCTAACGATGTACATGAGCCATCAACGGCATGGCACCTCAGCTACACATTAGCAGAATGTGGGGAGAGGAGGGAACCAGGCCTTTGTGAAATAGGTGATGTGATCAATGAATGAGACTGCGCACAATGCCAAGTGTGGCATGGATGTACTGGACGGACTGGAGTATGCAGACCACGATATATCCATGTCAACATACACTGCTGGTGGTGGTAGTGTTGTGGACAGTGGACGCAACCATTTCACCCCAGCCAATGGGAGAGATCATGGAAATGTAGCTTGTTACATCCCCCCTGTAAGTGTGTGTGGAGTGGGCTGGCCCGGTGTACGCCAGGCTAGCATAGAGGTGTGAATAAAAAGCATGGAGCCCTGAGCGTGGTTCTCTTCCAGAATGGCCAACATCCCAACCAGGACGGCACCTCTCACCCAGCCACAAGACCAACGCTGTGAGCTCTGGTGCCTGCGATGCAGTGCGCCTGCTGCAACCCAGGCCGCTGATCCCCGAAGCCGTCATGCCCACCCCTGCGCATCCAGGCATCACTGCTCACCTGCCGACACCAGCATGGGCCAAAGAGGGTCCACCAAGTGCCGCTGCAAGCTCCAAGCCAAAGGCCCCCGACCTTGGCAGGCTCCTCAGACCATCACGGGCTCCGCCACACAGGCCCACAACTCCTTTCTCGTTGACATACTCCAACGGCATACACAGCAGTTAACCTGCACTGACCACTGCCTCTGGCCGACACTGTGGCCAATTAGGTCACACTTTTTGAACTGAGTTTTGGTTTCTGCATGGCAGTGTTCATGTTACAGTACGCAACGAGAGGAGTAAGAGAAAGATGCGCTTCAGTCCGGAGGAGGAGAATAAGCTCACCTTCATGGAGGTGATGGGACACTACCAACAACTTCACTGGTGCCACTTACTCTGTGCAGGGCAGGCCTACCACGCGTGGCTGTTGGCCACTGCTGACCACTGCGGTGGAGTAGATCACACAATTTGAACTGAGTCTTGCTCTCTTCATGGTAGAGTTCATGTCATTGTACAGGCCTCATCGCAGACTGCATCCCCTTTCAGCTTTGGTGCTACTGTTTGTGTGCCCTGAAATTCATCGTCAATCTCTGGCTGGGGGTTGTCTTCATCTTCATGCAGCTGATACTGACATGGTGGAAAAAAGGAATCTGTAGCGTTCAACTCCGCCATTTGCCTGTTTCTGCTTGCTTATGTCCTCATCATCATGCCCTGGAAGGACCCCTTCCACTGTCCCCCACAATCCTCTGTGACATTCTCTTTGGACATCGACAAGGACCCGCTCAGCTTGTGTGGCCCTACCTCAGTGCACCGCAAGTCACCGTCCAGTGAAGGAGTGCCTGTGCCGGCCGCAGTGCATCCGGGGACACTAACTCTGTGCTGCTCAAGTTAGGGACCCTTGCTGTTCATACCTTGTACTGCGGATTGTCTGATCTTTGTTGTGGCTGTTGCCAGCACCAACCAACCCCTGAGTGGTGGCTTACACTACGCAACGCCCATCCAGCACAGGCGTCACTGGACATGTGACCCTGGCAATAAAAGCGGCCGGGCGCATGTGCCCATAGCCAATCCACAAACTCACTCAATGTGTCTGTGTGGTCATTATGTATGCATGAGGGACTGGGGCCATTCCACATTACATTGTGCTGTGTACAGCGGGCACAACCATGTCACCGCAGGCAGTGGTTTAGACCTGGGACATGTAACCGTGTCATACCTCCCTGTGAGCGTAAGCTGGGTAGTCAGGCGTACGACAGTACAGCGTAGGTGTGTGGATCCTCCACACGTAGATCAAGGTCTGGTTAAGGGTAGGCCTTGCCAAGGATGCGGCTGATGCGTGTGTCTCTGTTGTAGTGTCTACACCACCCGTCCCACAATCAACAATGTAGCTATGTGGCATGCCCCCGGTGTGCGTGTTCGGCCAAAGGGATACATGGGGGAGGGCATGCCCACTTGGGGTTAGGGATCACACATGCCAACTGTTGTATGTGTCACTGTTAGCGCAGCATGAGCCAAAGATCTACCCTCAACTGCATGTCGAGTTCAGGAAGGCAGGTGCTCTACATCTGTGTCAGCCCTGTCCTTACAAAGGGCCTACACACACGTGGCTGACCACCTTCTGCGCACATCATCACTGTGTCGTAGTCAGGCGTGTGGACATGTGCAGACAGTCATGACAACGGTGTGCCGTAGAGGTGCAAGTGATACCTCCACGCTGCGCACACTAGTGACTATGCCTGGGGGGGAGGGAGGAGCAGCAGTGAGGCTACGTAAGACACATTGATGCCGCTGATTTGCAACAAACAGTTCATGTCATACAGAAATCACTGAGTCACACAAATCACGTAACTATGAACCAGTGAGCCTGCCAACACATCATGCAGTATGTACTCTTGACTCATGTCTCTCTGCACCGTCACAGGTGACTAAGGATATGCACTCTTCGTTTGGATGATGACACCCTCTGAGCCCCGAACACACAGGCCCTGAGGCAGTACAATTTGGCCCACCAATGTACCTGGGGCATCGTGGATCACACATTTGGCACGTTGAAGTCATGTATCAGGTGCCTGGACGTCATAGGTGGAAGGCTCCTGTACAGACCAGACATCGTATGCAAGATGATCGTTGAATGTTGTGTGTTGCACACCATATGTGTATGCAGCAAAGCCCCATGGATACAAGTGCCAGATGCATTGGATGATGATGATGAAGATGAGGCAGGTGGACCACACCCCACTGCAGCAACTACAGGAATAGCCCATAGGGACTATATCATTGACAATTTCTTCTCTGGTTGACGTCACATTGTAACGGTCTTTAGCAATAGTAGGACAATACGATACGATCACTAATCACAGGCACAGCATGTGTAAATACATGCATTCCAAGACACATTCCCTGCGTGCATGTTAATCATCTGTACAGGCCCTTCACTCAGACAAGTGTGGGTGCGACATGTAGTGCTGACAATTTTGGAATTTGTTAATGGATTGTGGGTGTGTCACCTCTGTGCAGTGATGATGTTTAGGGTGTCACTTATTCGAACTGCCAAGTCTGTGTGTCACAGTTGTTATGGTATCCCACTATTCAGCGTTTCACATGTGTCTCAATTCATTCCATTTTGGATGTCATTTGTGGCCTACAAGTCACAACAGTTTTTCTTTTGGGCTCTGATATGTGCCACCATGATGCAGGGATGCACCCTGAGACTCAAGTCCCATGACATGGGCCACGTGTTCGTAAGAAGGAGTCACTGCCCCTACATTAGTCCATGCTTTCATTATTATTTGATCATGGACATGACACGTCAATGTGCAGGGGTGTTGATTTTCCCTCTGCAATGTGAAGAGGAGATGCAATTTAACAGTGTGTTCCATGTATGTTTCCGCATTGGCACAGGTTACATACTGAATGCATGTCAATGTATATTGTGGCTGTTTGTGTGGAAATGCCTATCTAATGTGGGACAATGGTCATTTGTTCTGCGTCACAGCTGTGGGGTTGTGCTCGTAAGTTGTCATCTCACTTTTTTTTACTCTGCTTTTATGGTGCATTTTCCTGCCTGACACATGGGATTTCCAAGCCTTTCGCTGCTTTTTGCTGCTTTTTGTATCACGTTTGGCCTGATCACTACTTTTTCTGCATTTGTGTTTTGCATTTTTGTGGTGTCGCGTTGATTTTATCACAGACATTTGACGCGTTATCGGGGGCCTATCGCATCGAGCCTTTGTGTTCTGAATACTTAGTTAACACTGCATTATTTTCCGATGGTAGAACGCAATGTTGAAAATTGGTTTAAGTTTATTTTGCGATGGTTATCACACTTACTTGAGAATATCCCCCATGATGTTCAAACCGTCTGGAAAACAGGAGTAGTATCGCAAGTGTGAGCCAAGGTCATTATGTACACCTGTGCCTGACAAGTATTGTTATATTCAATACAACTGCAAGGGACACATATGCTGATTTGCCTTTGCCACTCAAAGGTTTGTCTAAAAGTGTGAATTATTATAATTAGCATGGTCTTTTGACCAGCTGAAAAGACCACCAGAGGCCAGCTACCAACAACAGATATCTTTTGGTGAGCAGAAACACAAAATGTAGGGCTTGCCACGATCTTTCTTTATGGTCCTGAATTTATTTGCAACAGAAACAAATGAATAGGCCCTAAAAGGTATGCAAAACCATATTAGTTGGTGCCAGCAATTGTGTGCAGGTGAATGTCTGAACCCGTACTGGAATTAATGTATGCCCGTCAGTGCTTAATTTGCAAAGAAATAAATGCCAGGTCCCTCGTCAAGGAACCACTTCAGCTCGCCCTAACCATTACCCCTTAGCCAGCACTACCAGTGACATTACAATCACACCTATGAGTCATAATACTCCTACTAGTGTGAGAATTCAGACTATTCCTGGTCACCAAAGCTATTAGAAGGGCTTGGGTGAGGGGTATTAATAATTTTCAATGTATGTTGAATGTAAAAACAACTGCTGCTGCGCTCATCTCTAAATAAGATAAACCATGCCACCATGTGGCAGATTACCAAAGGTGCTGACAATTAAGTGCCAGTGCAGAGCACCGGAAAGCCCCGGCTCAAATTAAGAACTGTCAATAATCCATGCACTCAGGAGATATAAGGGAACATATGCATGGGTTGTCTTTTGACAGTAATACTCCTCTTGTAAGAGCATGCCTCTTGTGTAATAAAATATCTGATTAAAAAGCTCTCTGTTCCTTCTTAATTAAATAAATAAATAATAACAAATGTGGTCCTTTGCAAGGCTGTCTGGAAGTATTCACCGTCCTTCAGGACCAAGTTTAAAACATCTATAGACATTTTCTTCATGGATTCCGCAGGACAGAAGCCATAAACCTGCTTTTCTGCTTCACCACTTCATTCATATTGGGAAATGTGAGCCACTCAAAACCAGTGACAATCTGTTAATTTGATCTATTTATTATTTATTTATTTATTTTATTTATTTATTTTAAGGTTTTATAGAGCGCGAACTTGACCCGTGAGAGTATCAGAGCGCTTCACATATTCAAAGGGTAGTATAGAGCGCAGTAAATTACAGGAACCTGTACATCATAGAGCTTACAGAATTGCGGGGTCATAAGGTGGGCAGGAGATTACAACAAATACTGCACATTTGGGATACGAGAAACTATACATCGGGGTATTTTACAGGGACACAAGTCATACAATAGGCAGGAAATCATAAGAGTACTGTGCAGGGTCGCAGGATGAGGCAATAGTCTCTTAGGTAGCTGAGGAGCAAGTTTAGCCAATAGTCTCTTAGGTAGCTGAGGAGCAGGTTTAGCTGAGGAATTTTCCCATGAGGAAGGATTTAGCCTCTTTTTTGAAGTGTGCAAAAGAGGGGATTGATCTGATGTCCGGAGGGAGGGAGTTCCAGATTCTTGGTGCAGAACCGGCGAAGGCTCGATTGTAGGTTTTTGTTTTCCTAAAGCGTGCAGGCCGTAGGAGGAGGGTGTTAGCCGATCGTGAGTTTCTGCTTCCTCCAGATATCACAGCTTCTGTGCAAGATACGCAGGGGAGTTAGAGTGTAAGGCCTTGTGCGTGATGCATGCCAGTTTGAGGTAGATCCTGGCCTCGACGGGAAGCCAGTTCAAAGCTTTCAAGTGAGGAGAGATGTGATCGAATTTTCTCGAGCCTGTAAGTAGTCTGGCGGCTGCATTGAGGCAGGCTTTTAAGGGAGCTAGCGAGATCTTAGGTAAGCCGGAGATGGTGGAGCTACCAAATTCCAGGCGAGAAATAACTAATCATTGGACTGTGAGTTTTAGGTCAGGAGCATCCAGAAAGGGTTTCAATTTCCATAGGTAGCTCAAGTGGAATCTGGCAGATTTGGCCATTGCGTTGACATGGTCTCGCATGTTCAGGTTATGGTCCAAGGTAATTCCCAGAGATTTGGCCAAATCCACAATGGTTGGAGAACAATTTAAGGCAGTGATGGCTTTAATCCATGTCTTGATCTCAGGGTTGTTCTTGGGCGGGGAGATTTAAAGGAACTTGGTTTTCTTAGCATTGAGTTTAAGTTGGTTTGAGGATAGCCATCTGACGGTCAGCTTCAGGGCCTCATTCAAGGTGAGGATCTCCGCAAGGGAAGAGATTTTTATGTAGATCTGAGTGTCATCAGCGTACATATGGAAAAAGATATTTGCAATGCGAAGGACTTCGGCAAGGGGTTCAAGATAGAGATTGAAGAGGGTGGGGGACAACGTTGATCCTTGCGGGACTCCCACCGTGACCATGGCAGGGCGGATAGTTCGCCGTTGATTAAGAATCTCTGGGATCTGTTTTGAATATAGGATCTAAACCAGTCGAAGACTGTACCATCTAATCCCATTCTCAGTTTAAGGCGTTCGAGTAGCATCTCCTGGTTGACCGTGTCGAAGGCGGAGGATAGATCGAGGAGGATCAGGAGACAGGTTTTATCTTGGTCAAGGGCTAGGAGAGCATCATCGATAATGTGGAGCATGGTGGTTTCAGTACTGTGACCCGGTCTAAATCCAGATTGGCAGTCGTCGAGTAGATGGAAGTTGTTGATGTGGTGACTTAGTTGTGTTTGGACACACTTTTCCAGCACTTTGGCCAAGAGAGGAATGTTGAAAATTTGTCTAAAGTTGTCTGGGGAGGCTGGGTCCAAAGACGGCTTTTTCAGAATGGGGAGGACTTGGCCAGCTTTCAGTGAGGCCGGTATTGATCCCTGTCGGAGAGAGGCGTTGATTATCGCAGTCCAGCTGGGAATAATGGATTTGGCAACGGTCGCGAGACAGTTTGAGGGGAGCGGGTCGTTGAAATGGTTGTTAGGGTTCAGGGTTGAGAGGATTTTAGCGACAGCGTCTTCATCATAGGGTGTGAATTCGGACCAGTGTGCTAGATTCTTCGGTGTGGACCATGGCGGCAAGGGGAGAGACATTGGAAGGTCCAGGTTCTGAGGGGGAAGTGAGGCGGTCTTGAGTTCGATATCTAGGGCTTTATTTTTGTTTGCGAAAAACGAGGAGAACTCCTCGGAGGAGATGAGAGACTTGGGGGTTTCTTTTGTTGTTTTGGACAGTTTGTTTGATTGCAGTTTGACCATCTCAAAGAGTTTGCGAGTTCTGTTCTGGGCATTTCCTAATTCTGGTCTTTAAAACTCCTTTTTAGAGGTGATGATATTCTTGTTGTAAGTATTTCTGGCCTGGCGAAGAAGTTTTAGGTGATCTGCCGAGGGGTGCTGTCTCCATATTCTTTCGGTTTGTCAGAGGGATCTCCTCTCATCGTTGAGGGAACCAGTGAACCATGGGTTTCTAGCTTTGGCTTGAGTTCTTTTTAGTTTAAGAGGGGCTAGGTCATCCAAGATGTTCGACATTGTAGCAGAGTAATGATCATTTAGGTCACTGACCAAGGTGTTGTGGTGGGGTGGGGTCGGTTTTGCAGCGAATCTCAAGTTCAATGAGGTCGAGGTTTTTAGTGTCTCTGGCCCAGCGTTTAGGGAGCAACGGTTGTGGTGTCCATGTCCTGCGTGTGCCAGGTAGCAGTAAGGTGATAGCATGGTGGTCTGACCAGTCGCAAGGGTCGATCGATATGAGTTTGACGGTTGTCTCCTTGGAAATGATCCAGTCTAGAGTGGCCCCTTTCGAGTGGGTTGGGAGGGGGAAAGCTTGGGTCAGGGCAAGATCAGTCATGAGGTCTTTGATGTTGTTGACATGAGGGTCATTGGGGTCATTCCAGTGCAGGTTGAAGTCGCTGAGGAAAATGTCTTTAGTGTTGGGGGAGTACTTGGTCGTGATGACTTCCATTGTGTAGTCGGTGAAGGATTCGTTAGTGCCTGGGGGGAGGTAAAAAATGTGTAGCTTACATAGGTGGGTGGTGTTACTACAGACTGAGAGGGCTAGGTATTCGCAGGAACCAGTGGAATCTGTTAGAAGCTCTGTGACAAGGAGGTTAGAGCGAATGGATGCAGGCGATTCCGCCACCTTTTTTGTTTTGTGGTCTGTCTAGTCTGGTAATGTTAAAGTTGGGCGGGATTAAGAGATCGAGGCATGGGGATAATGCTTCATTAAGCCATGATCCTGTTAGAATGGCTACGTCTGCGTTGTTGTTCAGAATGAGAGCAGCGACATCTGCTGCATGCTTCACTGCGGAACGGCAGTTGATTAAGAGCCCAGACAGATCAGTGAGGTGGGTAGTAGCAGAGGTCGGGATGGATAGGGGTACGGGAGCAAGGTTATTTGTGATCGCCCTTCTATTGCGGAGGGGGGCTGATCTGTATGGGTCAATAGCGACTGTGCAGATGGGGTAAGCGGCACTCGCAACAGGCAGGCACAGAGGGGTAGTGGCTGCATTATGGTCATTGAGAAGATCCTGGATTTCCTTTTCAATGAGGTCTTGTGAGTTAGTTATGGGGAGGGAAAGGTTGTAGGAGAGGGGGAGGTCAAGGGTTTCCTCATCAGATAGGCAGCTAGTGTGCTTGCGGGGCGGAGATGTCTCAAGGCTGTCGGTAGAGGGTGTTTGGGAAGCTCTGGGATAGGAGGGGAGGACAGCTGAGGCATGAGGTTTGAGAGATAGAGTTCGGCGAGGTGGAGGAGGTTTGTAAGATCGAGGATGGAGGAGTGGAAGCTCTGAATTATTTTGGAGGCTCTGGAGTGCAGAGAGTGGATCACTGCGGATAGGGGGGTTGGAGGGTGAGGGAGGGTGTGCAATGGGTCGTGGGGGGTGGCTTGAGTGTTAGCGGGGCTGGCATGGTCTGCGGCAGCGGGAGTCGCTGGGTAGGGGGGGTTGGGGGCAAGGGTGGGCTGTGTTAGGGGCTGTGGATGGGGTGGCTATAGTTTTAGTGGGGCTGGCATGGCCTGCTACAGGAAGAGTCACTGAGGAGGAGGGGGTTGGAGGGCAAGTGTTAGTGGGGCTGGTATGACCTGCAGCGGCGGGAGTCGCTGGGGAGGGGGATAGGGGGGCAAAGGTGGGCTGTGTTGGGCACCATGGAAAGGGGGCTATGGTGTAAGCTGGGCTGGCTGGAACTGCTACAGGAGGAGTCACTGAGGAGGGGGTTGTTATAGGGCAAGGGAGGGCTGTGTTGGGGGTCGTAGAGAGGATGACTTGGGTGTTAGCGGGACTGGCTTGATTTGCCACAGGACAAGATGGAGATGACGTAGTGGTCTTAGCGTCCGAGCGTTGAGCATGGCGGGAGGAGACCAAGGGTCCAGGGTTTATTTCACTTGGGTGGTTGTGGGAGACTTGATGTGTAAGAGGTGTGTTGAGATGGGAGCCGTGGAATCCGATTGGGGATCGAGGACGAGTAGAATCAAGGGTCTCAGGGCCGGGTTGTTAAGGAGGTTGGACGGATTAGTGAGGGGGTTGAGGTGTTCCAAGTTGGGTTGGGGATCATGGACAGGTGGGATCACAGGTCTCCGATCCGAGATGTTAAGGAGGTTGGTAGGAGTAGTGAGGGGGTTGCGGTGTTCCATGTTGGGCAGGGGTGTTGGAGTAAGGTTGGGCCGTGAGTTGTTTGGTGTACCGGTGACATGGTTACGGAGAGTGATAAAAAGATCTGAGAATTTTTCAAGATTTTTTGTTGAGGCTTGGATCAGTACAATGCCGCTCTTGTAGAGGGTGATTGTGAGGGCAGCTTGAAGGGTTGCTGATGGGACTATTGTGAGCTTGGTGCCATATGGGATGATCCTAGAAGAGCGTACATTAAGGAGTATAGAAAAGGTATTGCGCCAAGCGGGTGTTCTACTGGAGTAGAAAACAAAGTCATTAGTGGTGAGGCCTATATCCGCACAGAAGCGAAGGTCTGAGATCAGGGTTTCGGGGTGGTTTTTCAGGGTGAGATGTTTGAAGGCTTTTGAGGCGCCTTTTGAGAGGTTTGGAGGGAAGACCAAGGTGTTAGCGATTGACTCAAAGGCAGTTAAACCAGGGCCCACCATGTTGGCTTGGAGTGGGCACACTCGTGGAGACCTGGGAATCAGTGAGCGACAGTCATAGTGGACATGGCCATAAAGATAGCGGTGCTTGATGGGAGTGTAATGGCTTGTCTTGGTTGTTAAACAAATGAAGACAGTCAGTGCCACTTCCAAATGGCCGCCCCAAGGTTGAAGGAGTGAGCAGTCCTGTTTCTGTTTCAGTAGCTAGTGGTTACGTAGTCCTCTTACAGTTACTGCAGACAGTCAGTGCCACTACAAGATGGCCGCACTAATATTATAGGGGTGAGCACTCCTCTTTCTGTTTCCGTAGCTAGTGGTTGCGCAGTCCTCTTTCAGTTTCTGGAGGCTGGAATTGTGTAGTCCTCTTTTAATTGTGGCTGATTGAGAGCAAGCTTGGTTGAGGTCCAGTTAGGGGACCTTGTTAGTTTAGGGAAGCAGTCCCCTTTCTATGGACACTGACCAGGGGCTGCCATTTTGAGTGCATTTTGCAGGGTTTATCTGTTTTTATTTAATAGCTTAAGTATATATATATTTTTTTTATATTTCGGTGGGTTCGGGCGCACGAGGTTGTAGAGGCAGCCTTAAGGGAATATGAAGAGGTACGGCAGCTGAGGAGTGTCAATTTGCGGCACGTCGCAGATACACAATAATGCAGTGCTCGAGGGTCAATAAGGGGCTCCAAGTTGGCAGCCGAGCAGTTCTTTTGCATGCCTCGCAGCCGCTCAGCTCGCGTGGTGTATGGAGCCAGAAAGCTGCTGGGGGCGCCTTTAGGTGAAAGCTCCCCGGGACCTCAGGTAGGATCAGTGAGGTTGGGGTTGAGCGGAGCGGGAGGCGAGCACCCGGAAGAAGGCAGCGGTGCCCCAGGGGCACGGGCGAGGATCGCCGCAACGATCAGGAGAGGTCCAGATGCTGGGGAGAGGTGGGGGTCGGGCGAGTTCAGGCGACGCAGACAGGCAGCAATCTCCGCTTATAGCGGGACGGGGGGGCAGGGGGCCACCCTTACCTTGTACATCATGCAGTCAGAGCCCCGTTGACGCAGTCCCCTCCAGCGGCAGTCTCCCCTGTAACGGGACGGGGGCAGGGGGCCACCCTTATCTTGATGTTCCTGTGCAGTGCCCAGTTGATAATGTCCCCATCAGCGTCAGGGGAGCGGCAGCTTCGTCTCGAGGAGATCTTGCGGGTCGGTGGTGGGCAGCTGGACAAGCAGTTACGAGCCAGTGGAGACGGCGGAGTCCCGGGCTGGAGAGGGCAGCAGACGACCCTCGAGGAGTCCGGGGCTCCAAAGGCCAATGTGAATGTATATGTGAGGTTCTTGTTTCAAAGCCCTGATCTTGTGAGAGGGAGAATTATCTTTAGGTAAGATTTGGAAAAATTCTGAAAATGTGATCTCTTGGCCAGGTGAGGAGCGTGATACAGATATGGCACTGCTTGCAGATTTTTAGGTTGCGAAGAAGTTTGTGGTTCATATAGGCCATCAAAGACAGGAGATCAAAACCAGCATTTCGGCATGGCATGCTTTTCAAAATATCTGTCAATCATTTAGTGCCTCTTCTGTGACCTTGTCATTTAAATCACAAGTGGCTTATTGAGCTCTTGAGGATCACACAGGGGATGGTGCACTATTGTTAGGGAAAGAGCATGGGACACTGCAATGGGCGGCAATGTTATCAATGGTGTGAATGAAGATGCATGTGCATTGGTTTCACATGCAAGAGAGTTCTTCTATACTGGTTGAATGGCTGTAGATATAATAAGTGCCTTACCTACTTAGTTGATATGATTGTCATGAACCTGTGAGTTATAGGAATATGCTCTGTTTGTGTGGGAAGGGTACGCTGAATGATCTTCTAATGTGAGGATCCTCTCCAACTCAGGAGACATGTGGTGAAGGGGAATACAGCCCCACTCAGAAGTTGCTGGTGGGGATTAGCTACCCTCTTGTCAGACAGGTCCAATGTGGATGATCATAAAACCCTTAGTACAGAGGAAAGACAGTTTTTTTCTCTTCACCAACAAGTGCTTAATCTCAACTCTTTATCAGAGGGAATGTGTGTCTGTGGCTTGTTTCTCAAGTCATATATTATACTATATCATACTACATACTATATAGTCATATAATATACTATAATATACTTATTGCTGACTGTGAGAAAGTTCTGGAAAAGTATGTGTCGAGGATCCTCTGTGAACACCAACAGGCTAATAATTGTTTAAGTGAGACACAAACTTGTTTCGGTCCTTGAAATAGCACAGAATCAGATGAGGGTTTCTATCCTCCATGAGCTAAGGCTGAGCCTGGAATCAGGTCACACCCGAGCATTGAACCTGCTAGACCTTTCAGCCGCCTTTGATAAGGTTGATAATTCCATTCTTTTGGGGCACATCAAGGGGGTTTGAATTGTGGGATACAGCCCCACTCAGAAGTCACTGGGGAGATTAGCTACCCTGTGGTCAGACAGGTCCAATGTGGATGATCATAAAACCCTTAGTACAGAGGAAGGACAGTTTTCCCTCGTCACCAATAATTGCTTAATCTTTACACTTTACCAGAGGGAATGTGTCTCTGTGGCTTGTTTCTCAAGTCATATAATATACTAGAGAAAATCTCAACTTCGTAAGTCACTTTTAGGCACTACAAACTCAAATCTAGGCGAATAAATAGTTGCACAAGCTGTACAGTATGACGGAAATTAGAATAAAACGGTTTCAACTACAATCTGACATTGGAGGACACTGCTACTTTTCTTATAGCAAGAAGTCATAAGTTGGAGCGATGACAAGGATAAAGCAACTAAGAACCAGCCCACACTCTTTTAAGAAACGGGAGGACTTTAACGAATTTGTGGTGGGAAAAATAATGTACTGTGATATGCCTTGTGACGTTGATTCCTCTTGTTAATAAAAATAAATATTAAAAAAAGAAACGGGAGGACTGAAGGGCTGAAGGATTAAAACCTATTGAGGACTTAACAATGAATTGCAAATCGATTTCTCAAATATTGAAGAGCTCGATTATGATCTGTGTTATGACCAAGTGTCAACAGATAAAAGACTAAGGGCCTGATTTAAAGAGTGTTTGATGGTAGTACGTCACTAACGTGACGGATATCCCTTCCAACTTATTACAAGTGCCTATATTCTATGGCACTTGTAATAATGTGAAGGGGGTATCTATCATGTTTGTGATCAAGAAACTAATCCGCTAAACACTAAATCTGGGCATGCATGTAAATTTTAAGTAGGTCCATAGATAAATTGTCCCCTCTGGGGGTGCCAGCAAGAATACTTGTTTTAGTACTGTCAATACATGAACTTTTAATGTAACTTTATTTGGTGTCAGCCATCAGTGCATCGCAGAGCTAAAGTGTTACTATGAAGGATTGCCCTGAGTACCAATGCAAGTAATCAAAACATTCTGGGCAAACATGTCATGTATCATAAATGCAATATCACGACCTGATAAACTTGCCTTGTAACAGAAATGTTGATATTGAATGCCAACCAGTCCTCTTTCCTTGGCTGCTGCAATAATAACATAATTAGTAATGGAAATAGTGATAGGCTAAGATTTTTCCATTCTATGGCATCTTTTTAATCACAGTTGTGGGTCAAACTGTTTTCAAAGAGAAATCTAAATTATCTAAACATTGTCTTGTACCATGTTGCTCGAATGGACGATGCACACTAAGCTTGGTGACTGCTGTACCCAAACTCTTTCGCCAGGGCTGCTTAAAAGACCTATGGCATCTAGTTTCTGCATGAACTTATAATTTTTTTCTTAAACTGAATAACAGAATATGAAGGAGGAAGTTCAGCTGCAATTCCACTGAGGAAGAACACCTTCACTAGGATCCATTTTTGGACGAAAGGGAAGTCACATATTAGGCAAAGGCCTGGGAGCATAAACTGTCCCTTTGTCTCTCTATCTTGTTACTTTATTGCAACTTCTTGCCCAAGATCTCACTTTCTGGAAGAGAATGGTCGAGGTAGTTCTTTTTCATATAAAAATTACCAAAAAACAGAAAACAATTCACCACTCGAGATTCAAAACAAATTCAAACACAGAAATGAAATTTCCATAGGTAAAACCTGCATAAAATGCGATTGTCAATCAAAGCATTAATGGGTTGCAATGCACTAGTTCCAAAACATTGATAGTGCATGAAGTTTTGAGTCAGGGACATGGTAAAGGTGTTTTGTTCTTGGGGTCCACCCCGTTAAAACCCCTCACAAGATCTCACTTTCAGCAAGACTCCTAGGCCAGCATACCTGCTGATCAACTGGCCAGGCATGAACATATACAGGAATGGGTGAATTTGCTTTAGTTGTTCGGTCTGTCAGCACAGAAAACTAGTCAAAGCCTTTACATCTCAATCATCTGGATGTTGACAAGAATCTCATGCACATAGATACCAGAGACAAGAATTGTGTGTCCTAAATATCGAACCCAGAGAGTACATTTTCTATTATTAAATCCATTGAGAATTAATTTTTGTAGATTATGAGAAATGTGGTTGTTCATTTACTAGAGTGACAGCCCTTGTCATGCGGCAACCACAATCCTTTTCAGGGCATGGCACAAGCCAGCCCTATGTAGATTTGCACATAGGAATCATACTTAACCCTGCAGCAGTGTGTAAAGTATTTGTGCAAAACTTCAAACAGTAGCAAAGTGAAAACACCACACAAAAGGTTCCTACAATAGGTTAGAAAAATAGAGTATTTCTCAATAAATAAAACAGGATCAAAATGTCAAAATTCCAATTAGCAGCACCAGAGATATGCAATTTTAAATATTTGATTGAAAATAGCTCCAAAAAGCTCAAAGTGCCAACTTTGGCTTTCTGGTCGGGCTGGACAAGGACAAAGTCACAAGTTCAGATCAACAGTGATGGAGCATCGGCCAGCTATAGCTACACAGTTAGATTAGTTCAACAAAGTACATTAAATCCTAGTTTGCAGAGCATTGAAAGGATTCGAATTTGATGATGTGGTGCGCAGTCGCAGCAATGCATCAGTTACAAAAAGCTGTGAGACTGCGATGCACAATCAGGCGTTATGGTTGAGACTGCTTTCAATGAGGGATGTGAGGGTCTAAGCTGAGGCTGCATCCAGCAAGAGGAGTTGCATAGGCGCTGTGGGCTCTGGAGGCAATGTGGGTCATTGCAAAGTGTCCAATCCATGCAGCAGTGGAGATGCATCAGCTTTACTCCGGGTTGTGTCGGACAGCAGTGGGGCACCACTTGGCCGGATAGACTCACAGATGGCAGACTGTTATGTCCCTAATGCTTCAGATCAGGAGGCCAGCCAGTTAACCCTTAGAGTCACTCTGGGTTCTGGGTTAAAGAGATGCAGACACCAATATTCTCATCCATGCAAGAGAGCAGCATACAGCAGGTCAGCAGGACAGCAGTTCGTTCAAAGCAGCAGTCCAGCAAAGTAGCCGTCCTTGTAGCAGCACTGCAGTCCTTCTTTCTGTCAGAGTATCCACAGGACCAGAAGTGTGCTAAAGCGTTGGTGTCTGAGGTCCAGTATTTATCCCCAGTTGTGCCTTTGAAGTGGGGAGAAGCTTCAAGAGGCATGCCTTTGAAGTGCACAGATGCCCTTCATTACTGGCCTTGGCTCCAGGCTATCTACAGGGGGATTGCAGCCCTTTTTTTGGAAGCAGGACACAGCCTATTCATGTGTAGGAAGGGACTGGGCCCAGCTCCTCTCTGCCATCCTGCCAGTGATGGCCCATCTTGTCTCACCTAAACTCCCCGTCGTATGTGGCTTGTTAGGAGAAATACGCAAACTCCAACGGTTAACCACATCCAGTCATATGACTCAGAGACATGCAAGTACCAAATGGCTAAAGCAATAAAATGCCAACTTTCTGAAAGCAGAATTGTGGGTGATAGTGCCTACAATTCAAAATTGGGAAAAGTGATATCAATTTGCACCAACTGTTTCAACAATAAAAGCATTAAACGTACTGTTGTGTTCTTTGTTAACACAGAGGTACGTTCTTTGATGCTGGGCCCATCCAGTTTCTAGACACAAGCTATTTTTCTGGGCACATCAGAGCCTAATAAAGAAATCGTCGGGCTCAGATTAAATCAAAGTTGCCTGCTTTTATTGTTTAAACACAGTGGGTGCTATTTGATAGCCCCTGTCCCAATTTCAAATCAAATTCTTTATGGATTTGAGCATGACTTGAAGCAGTCCACACAAACTGTTAAGGGTCATCCAACACTTACATTTTATGTCCTGAAGATGGACTAGTGGATGTCTACAATAGAGACCGAAACGTCGAAAATTGAACCGGCTTTCACATTGAACTGTTGTTTTCAAAGATCTGTTGACTGTTGAACCAGTCACATTTCCCTGTTATATTTTTGTAAAGAGGTGTCCGCACTAGTGACCAAGAGGTGTTTGTAACATCAAATGATCTGGAAACCTCAGTTGCTATGTGTAGTTTCACTTGGACATTTGTATTCGTTTTTTGTACCCTTTGAAAGATTTCTTATTATAAATTCAATTCTTTAAAAACACTTACACCTGTGTAAGATCTTTTTCTAACAGTTCAGTTCAAGCACAAATGAGTTGAATTGATTTTCTAAAATATTTTAATGCAAGTGACTGCATGAATGAAGATTGTCATCATTTGTATATTGCATGTTTAAACTATGTGTGCTTTAGAAAATACCTTGTAGGCACCCTCACCCACTATAATACTGCCAGGCCTCCAGGGGTATATTGGGTTGTTCACTTTTTCTTATACTAACTTTCCAAAAGTGGCATTTTTAGATTTTGAAATCCAACTTTGCCATAAGTTAGAAATGTAAATCGTGAATCAAGAGACACCAAACATAAAGGGCTTACCTACTCCAATTTTTAAATTCCACTTATAAAATGTAATAAGGTAACTCCAATGTTATCCTATGGTAGAGGTAGGCCTTGCAGTAGTGAAAAATGAATTTAGGAGTTTTTTACTAGTGGGACTTTTGAAGCTTGATACTACAAGTCTTACTACACTAGGAGTGACTTAAATGTATTAAAAAGGAAGGTTTGGGCCTGGCAAAAGATTTACTCTGAAAGGGTTTAGTGCACTTCCACTGGTACCATTCTTCTATATTTGTATGAGGCTCAAGGCAGTGTTTGGTGCATGCCGTCATGGTAAGTGCGCTCTGTCATTGCACGTTGATATGATTCCTAAACAACTGGGACCTCAACCGGCATCCCAACGTAGGATGCACAGCTAAGAAAAAGTATATGCACCATCAAATAAATATCAAACATTGTTGTCTTCCAAAATAAAGTTCAGATAGTTTATGACGAACTTCGTAAGACAGTGTCTGTCTCCGCAGGGGAAAGGGGGGTTCAGTCAGAGGAAACTCTAATGCATTGCAGTCTAGTTTGATTCCCTTTATTAGCTAAAGAGCGAGTCACAGATCCGCTATCACAGACTAAGTCCGGCTCACCCCTGGATCCCTGCCCTCTTTATATACTGCACTCGGTTCCCGAGAAAATCAGTGTTCACCTGACTCCCCTCCTAAACGATGTTATCCGCTCCGGGGTATATCCATGGAAAAAGGCTTGTATCAGGCCTATTCTGAAGAAAGCCACTCTGGACCCCATGGAAGAGAAACATTATCGCCCAAAATCTTGTCTTCCGATTCCTTCTAAAATTTTAGAAAAAGCCATTAATTTGGAACTGACTGACTATCTAGACGGCAATAATATTCTTAATGCACTCAACACAGTTTTAGATCCCGACATTCCACCAAGTCAGCCCTCATCATGGCCACTGAAGAGATCCGCAAAGTGATGGACGGGGGAAGAGCCGACCTCATCATGCTTGACCTATCAGCTACGGTTGATACTGTGAACCACAAGGTATTGACACGGCGGCTGAGGACAGCAGACATTAGAGAGACGGCTCCAACCCAATTAACATCTTTCTTGGCTTCTGGAGATCAAATGATATATTGGGATGGACTTAAGTCAGCAAATTTTTGTCTCCCTTGTGGTGTCCCATAGGGGTCAGCGTTGTCTCCAACACTGTTTAATATATATGTTACACCTCTGGCAAGACTAATAAAAGATCATGGTCTAATACTTGTTTCGTACGCAGATGATACGCAGATAGTGGTATCAGTAACTCAAAGTCTGGACACCACTGCTGTCAGGTTTTGTAACTGTCTAAACAAAGTTATGGCATGGATGAACTCAAACTTTCTAAAGCTCAATACTGAAAAGACTGAGGTTATTGACTTTGGGCAGAAGCCTTCGGTATGGAGCCAATTATGGTGGCCCACTGAGGCTGGGAACTGTCCTGTTCCCGTAACCAAGGCCTGAAACCTTGGTTTTTTGTTTGATAGCAATCTAAAGTTTGCGCAACAAATTAATCAGGTATCTTCTGCTTGCTTCTTCACGTAAAAAATCCTGTGAGAAATCCTGCCGTTCATTCCATTAACTATTACGAAAACGGCAGTTGGGGCGTTGGTTCTCTCTAGAATCGACTATGGCAATGCCCTATACC
This sequence comes from Lissotriton vulgaris, assembly GCF_964263255.1. Taxonomy (NCBI): domain Eukaryota; kingdom Metazoa; phylum Chordata; class Amphibia; order Caudata; family Salamandridae; genus Lissotriton; species Lissotriton vulgaris. The sequence goes on from NC_141693.1 coordinate 1,071,390,882, forward strand.
TGGGCGCAGGTAAAGGCCAGATTGCCAAACTGCAGTCCCTACAAAATGCAGCGGCTCGTGTGCTACTTGATCTTCCTATAAACAACAGGTAGGGAGGAGGAATTCTAGTCCATTCAGTTCCCCAATTCAATATACCACATAGCCAAGCGAGAGAATGGACACTTGTAACTACGTAACCCTAGGTTGAATTGAATCACCCTCATAAACGCTATGTTAACTATGCGGTGTATATCGTTTTTCCGCCCCACATATGCGTTATGGCATTATCTTTGGGTGTCCAAATTTGTGCTGTATGCCAGCCTCCAGCCTGAGGCAACCTCTGGTATGAGTTATAGTGTCCAGAGATGTGAGGGCAACCCCAAAAAAAGTAGGAGGAAGAAAAAATGTGACTAAAAAGCACAACTTCACCTCAAGAAACTTTTATTTAACAATGGAGAGGTTTTGTTATTAAAAGTAAGTGGGTATAAATGCAGATCATGTTACTGGATCTCTTTATATCACTTTTTGACAGAGTCAACATGTTTCAGCTTCATTTCGCCCAGCCGGGTCTACGGAGCATTCGTCAGGACAGACAATATAAAAACAAATCAGTTACTTACACTACTTGTGAAGTACTCAGTGGTGTTATTATTAAACACTCTGTTTCTAGATAGGTCAAGTTACCTGAAATAGAAGAAACAAACATACAGATATGGGGGTACAGGTTCAGCACTCTGTATAAATCTCCATTTGAGATATCTCAAAAAAATTGTGCCAATATTGTGCACTCAATTCATCAGAGCAGTCCGATTAAAGACTACCGTGTTTATTACTACACTTTGAGGCGATAGAAATATTGCAATCTAGAAAATAGAAAAACACCCGTAGTCCCTTTCTATTGTCATCAATAGATAAGGAACAGGAAACGAGTCTCCGACGTCCAGGGGCAGAGCCAGCACAAGACGCGGAAACTTTCCTGAATGCGGGTGAGAACGGCAGCATCAAAAAGCACTCACAGCTCTGTTATCGAGCGGTAAGATTAATGCCGACTTTTTTCTCCTTTTCTAGCTGAGGACTAGAGTGTCCTAACGCTCCCTGCTGAAGCCCGTAGATTTCTAACAAAAGGTAAATTACACGCTCTTTTTATTAGCGCCACACATGCGTTAGAGTGTAGATAGTTACAACCACGCAAAGCGACCTAAGTGAGAAACCGACTAGGGCTTTACTTAGAACAAACCCGTGAAGCTCACGATCGATCAACATTAATAACCAAGAGGGCAAAGAGGGTGACATTACTAATCACCTTGAGCCGTCATTACCTGCGCGGAATTATTACCGCGTTGTCAACACAGCAATTGATATTTAAACACAAGATGTGCATAGAGGAACACAATTAGAATTATAATCGCTTAGACCAGTAACGTAATTTGCGAACACCACGTATAGGGACACACAAAGAGAACCTTGCTAGATAATAAGAACCTATCTACCGAAATGCACCATCTTTAGATTGCAATATTTTTATCGCCTCAAAGTGTAGTAATAAACACGGTAGTCTTTAATGGGACTCTTTAATGGGACTGCTCTGATGAATTGAGTGCACAATATTGGCACAATTATTTTGAGATATCTCAAATGGAGATTTATACAGAGTGCTGAACCTATACCCCCATATCTTTATGTTTGTTTCTTCTATTTCAGGTAACTTGGCCTATCTAGAAACAGAGTGTATAATAATAACACCACTGAGTACTTTACAAGTAGTGTAAGTAACTGATTTGTTTTTATATTGTCTGTCCTGACGAATGCTCCGTAGACCCGGCTGGGCGAAATGGAGCTGAAACATGTTGACTCTGTCAAAAAGTGATATAAAGAGATCCAGTAACACGATCTGCATTTATACCCACTTACTTTTAATAACAAAACCTCACCATTGTTAATTAAAAGTTTCTTGCAGTGAAGTCTTGCTTTTTAGACACATGTTTTCTTCCTCCTGCTTTTTTTGGGGGTGCCCTCACATCTCTGGACACTACTAATCATACCAGAGGTTGCCTCAGGCTTGAGGCTGGCATACAGCACAAATTTGGACACCCAATGATAATGCAAACAACAGCAAAGGTGCACCACAGAAATTGTAACAGTTGTGATAATAATGATCAATCTCGTAGATGTTGGAGTTCTTCTGCAAATCCTTTATTCAAAACATTTAGTCAAACATAAACAGCCGACGCGTTTCGTCCCAAACTGGGACTTCTTCAGGGCTTCAAGTTGGTCGGACGTCGCGTGCCTGGGAGAAGAGAATAGAAGCGTGGTCCTGGGATCACCTTGCCAGCTACAATATGTCCTATTGTTTAGGTTCTTCCCGACACTATTAAGATATTATGTAAGTACTAGCGGGCGACAGCAATGCAGATTTCTTAGGAATTCTTCGGAGGTTTGATTGAATGTGCCCCCTTACTGTGAGTACTGTCTCAGTCCAAGTGCTGAGTTAGATGTGTCAATGATGTTGGACTGGAGGTCCTATGAGTCCTTTGGAGGAGGGTGTGGGCACTGTATCCCAGCAGGCCGTTGTAGTCAAAATCGGCCGGCGCCCATCCACAGCCCTCGTCCTGACCAACACCCGCAGCGACGTCGTGTGCTGATGATAATGCCATAACGCATATGTGGGGCGAAAAACGATATACACCGCATAGTTAACATAGCGTTTATGAAGGTGATTCAATTCAACCTACGGTTACGTAGTTACAAGTGTCCATTCTCTCACTTGGTTACTTGATCTCCCTAAACATCACCCAACCTCTGTCAGTACTAAACTGCTCCATTGACTCCCAGTTTGGCAGCGAGTGGATTTCAAGGCCCTCTGTCTCGTACTCAAGGCTTTGTATGAAAGGGGAGCTGCAGAAGTGCAACAGCTATTCCCTCGATACTCGTCACAACGCTGTCTTAGGTCAGCAAATACAGGACCAATCCAAGTCCCGAAGATAAAAAGAGTGAGGTGGGGGAAAAGGTCTTCTCTTATCGTGCAGCCAAACTGTGGAACTCCCTTCCCACATTGATTAGAATACAGCCGAACAGGATTCTCTTTAGAAAATAAATAAAGACATGGCTTTTCCCTAAGCTCGCAGACTAATCAGCATGGGCCTCGGCATCCTCTCACCTCAGCGCCAAGACGCCTAGGCATTCGTGCTCTTTATAAGACAAATCAGTCAGTCAGTCAGTAAGTCCACTATGTTATACGATTTATTCCATGAGTAATCCAAGGTAATCTATGTTTTCAACAAAACATTTCCATATTCATTCTGTACACATGTTCATTGAGTGTCTGTGCAGCAATACATGGTGGTAAAGTTGTTTAAAAAAAATGGTTTAATCAATCGTTATTAGCAACGTGTGATTTTGACACATATGGTTTTATTGTAGTAACGCCTGAGGAAGGGCAGCCATGCCTGAAATGCATTGGGACAGAATATTTCTCATTGGATTATGCGTAATTATGCTCCTCTATGTGTAATTAACATGAGTAAAGCCTGTGCAGTCACTCATTGAACTTGTGTAAAGAACGAATATGGAAATATTTTGATGAAATAAACGAATTACCTTGGATCAGTCACAGCATAAATTGAATAAGAAAGTGTGGAGAAAAATGTTTGAAATTATTGGATCGTTCACTTACCTTTTCTTAACTGTGCATCCTGCGATTCTCAATCATTGATCCCCTGAAAACATCACATTACCTTTGACCTTCTGACATCACACATGTTGTGCTCTGAAAAAATCTTAGGAACTTCATAAAGAGTCACACAATATATGTAACAATAACAACTTCATATTTTCACTGAAACGGATAACAGACAGGCCAAGGTGACAAAGAAAGAATTAAAGCAGTAGCCCTGGTGATGCTCAAATCTCCCCTCTACCACCAGTTACTACGGCACAGATGTCTGTTTGGGAGTTTTTTCTGGTTCCAGTAGAAGAGGTTGGCTCATAAAAGCATCTGTATCTCCCCTACTGGTAGAGCTAATAACTCAGCAGATGCCTGATTATTTGAAAGTTAAGTTGTTCTTGGTGTCAATTTCCACTATCAGTGGGGTTACCACATGCAGAATTTCAGTAAGTGGATCACAACCATCATGCAGTAGTACAGCAGTGATAATTACTGGTGGTAATCCTGCAGATGACAGATTTACAACATTCACAATGAATCTTAATATTTTTAATTGCTGAAAATTTCTAAATAAGGGCCTTGCCAGGTCTACAAAGATATACTGCTGGCTGTGTTTTAGAGTCCATGAAGTCACACAAACGAGAACTAAAACACAGTATAACAGAGGGCATCCGTCAAATCCTCTTTATATTTAAAAGTGGAAGCACTGGCAGGGCATTGGTTTGTTATTATGGTTCACTACCTTGAGGATCAAATGCTAAATGGGTGTACTAATTATGGGTATGGGTTAAAGTTTGGTGATGGGTTACTCCATCACAACTATGACAAATATAATGTCCTTCATATTGCAAGTAAATTGTATCCAATGCCAATAGAAATAGGGCACATGGGATATTGGCCACGTTTGTGACGGAGTAACCTGCCCACCAGACTCTAAATCAGGCACCCTGTTTCATAAATTGTGAATGTGTTTACATGCCTGGTATTGTGGACAGGCACTGTCATGAATGCAAGAATGAAAGACTGTGTGGATGAACAGATACATAAATGCAATGATGAGTGACTGAGCCCATCCTAATGGAAGGAAAAGACAGATGCACACCTGGATGCCTATTGGTTTCACTGGAGGTCTGCACACTTGCAGATTGATGCTGGGTTGTGGTATTAATGAGCGGTTCAGTGAAGCAAAGCAGCTGGGATTGTGGAGTCGCACCTGGGCATGACCTCTGGATGCATTCTTCTTTCACAAGTAGCCTGGAAAAAAATGTTGGAGAAGTTACATGAATCTGTCTCCAAAGAACTAGCCACTGCTTGTTTTCATCCTATTCTCAGGATGAAGGACCCAGAGTGAAATCAGAGGACTGATGTACTGCCACATGTCTTTTATCCCTTTATATCGCTGATCCATTGCCCCTCAATTGTTGGTTGGATCAGACTTGAATCGCAAGCTTATTCCGAAGAAGAGCACAGGCAAACTAGGAAGTCCACATGGAAGAGTAATGTGTGCTCTGGAGCTCAAATCAGAAGCCAACCCTCCCTGCAGTGAATATTGGTCTCTCAATAAAGGCACACTATAAAGCCCCGTGGTCAAAGCTACCTGGGTACATTGTCACTTTCCTTAGTGGTTGGCAAGGTCACATAGACTGGATGTCTCCATAGAGGAATTTAGAAGGCTAGATATATTGCAGGCTCCAACACAATAACAAATGCAGCCCTTTTAGTGCCCTTTGATTACCAGTTAAAAGAAGCTCATGGTCACCAAGGCACCCATACTGATGACACCTTTGTGATCATGAGATTCTTCGACTTGCAAGACAAGAGTCTCTCAGGATTGCCTCTGGAGTAACGTGATGTCACCTACTCCGAACGCTATGTGACTGGGCACGTTGCTGGCAACCTTCTAGAATTCCTTAAAAAAGCCAGATACCTATTGCTTTCACTTCGGGATTGTACTGCTGGTTTGAACATGAAGGCATTTATTGCATTACAACAGTAAAGAGAACATATTTTTCTTTCCATGCCAGAGTTAACATTAAAAATAAACAATTTCTTTATTTTCACTTTTTGGAGTTCGTGCCTTTGTTTGCTATCCCTAAAATGCACATATTTGTTGTTACTTACTCTCTTTGTATGGAAAGGTCTGGTGCCCAAATGCTGAATGAACATCATAAAAAAAACTTTGAGGGCATGGATACCCAGTGATTGAGTGAAATGAGGGATGGATAACTAAGAGTGGGAATGGCAGCATCCAGACACCTTCACTTATAATCCAGGCCTATTTACATTGCCAAAACGTGTTTGTTTAGAGCTGCCCATACACTTTCATTTATACAAATGGTTTGGTACAATTAGGTAATGAGTACTTGCACTTTATTTTGACACGATGAGTACCTGCACTTCTTAGCAGAGGTGCAATACTTTTAACTGAAAAGTAGCAACACTTTTCAGAAGCAAGTAGGTACTCTGGTATAAGCAGGGCTGACCTTAGCGATGGTGGCACCTGGTGCGGCAATATTTTTTGGTACCAGCCCAAATTATTTCAATTTCCACTGATTCCCTCAATACCACTCTCCAACAGTGCCCCTCTCTCCCAATTGCTTCTCTCTCACATGCATTTAGTTTGTTTCAGAGCGCTATGCTTATCAGAGCACAATACATCACACTCACATTATACTGAGACAGTGACTACTATGTGTAAAACAGTCTATAGGACATGCTACATAAGACAAGGAGAATTACAAGGTGTAGGATTAACATTCCATCCATACTAGTAGGCAGTATATGCTAAGAGTGTTTGGTCTGGAGAAGCACAAACTCATGATTTAAAATGTTCCACAATGGTTGGGGTCCACTTTAAGAATAAAGAATATATTTTATATTCTTTCCAAACAAATCGTTTGTGCAAACATTAAAATAATGAAAGATTGAGGAAAAATAACGCTCTAACCTAAAGCACTCTGTTTTCATGCTACTCTTTGATAACAGTTCATATGTCCAGCAGCGGCAAGCATGGTTCGCGGGGGCTGGTGTGAGTTCGCGAGGGGAGGAAGAATTGCGCGTGGAGAGCGACAATGATAAAAAAAAAATTAAAGCCTACCTTTCTGCCGGCCCAGGTCCTGAGTCTTCACTGCTCCTGCTTTCCTGTCTCCAACAGGAACAGAAAGCAGGCAGCCTCCCTCCCCTCCCCTATGCTAATCACAATGCTCCAGTGGAGTGCTGTAATTGGTCGGGACGCCTCCAAGCCAGGGGCTCGAGGGGATAGCATGTTCTCCGTGTAGGCTGAGAAGTGCAGAGTGTGCTTGACTGGTTTGGGAGCCCAGAGAGGGCCGGGAGTGGGGAAACCACTCCTGCCCTGTCTGGGCAGCAACGCCCACCCGCTCGCCCGCGATGCACAAAGAAACATAAAATGGTAATAACCAAACGTTATTACCATTTTATGTTTTGGCTTTCTCGCACTGCGAGAAAGCAGTAGGGCGGCGCTCCTACGCCCTATTGGAGGAGCTGGGCCTGCATATGTCACTGTGCTACATCAGATTTGTAATTTATGAACTGCAAGTGACAAAAAGATGTGACAAAAGCAGTAACCCACTGAGTTATCAAAATAAAATACAATTCAGGGATCTTCATGGCACACGTTCTTTGCTGCAGACACATTAACCCTCTGCTCCACTTTCTGATGAGTCAAAACTGCCACTAGACAGAACTCCATCTCTCTCCAACAAAAACATTAATCACCAGACATATCTTGATGTCTTTATTTTGCCTAAAAACTGCTGGACGCACAAGGAAAGCTGCAGCTGGTGCTTTTAAATCCATAAGTTATTTGTAAACACAGCACCCCTGATATCAGTACAGGCACTTCTATTTTTCCATTTCAAACATTGGTTATAGCCGGTTGGCATACACTTTTGGGGCTATTTACTAGAGGTTGCGCAGGTTGCCTTGAGTAGTGTTGCTCACTTTTGATCCGTGAATGCTGCCTTTTATATAATTAAGTAAATTGAAACAATGATTTGTGCCATTGCAAAACCTTTGTAAATAACCCCAATTTCATACATTCTACAGTGGAAAAGATATCTGCATGTAAGTAACTATGTAATGCAAACTTAACTGGGAAGCAGCGGATGGCGAAAAGGAGGCCAGTTACCAGGGTACATTATTCTGGGTTGTTTTCAATGAGTTATATCACAAGGAATTTCCTGACGTATGGTGGGCTAATTTAGACTCTTAGGGATGTTTAACCCGCAAAAGCGCCTGCTTCTGAAATCGAAATGCTGGCCAGTGACCACATACGCGCCCAGTTTTGCCTCTTTTTAGATCTCTCTTCCTAGAACGTGCGGTCTAACTAAAGTAAAGGCGCCGCCATGATGAATCTGTCATGCTTCAGACGCGGGGATCAGAAACACTGTTATATTACATACAAGTAATGAAAAAAATATAATAAACCACCTTTTTCCCACTATCTTTTCTATTCTCATGCAATAATATTGCATAAATAGTGCTATGTAATTTCATCTTTGAATGAATCGTTAATGCGCTTTAGTCGAAAACAAAGTCACGAAATCTATGTTAGTAACATTCACAGTATTTAAGTGCGGTAAAGTCTAGTCCCCGTTCTGCATATGTTTCCAAGAAACCGCTGTTGCTAAGCGTCGGCAGCACCACTGAGTGACTCAGAGATATTTTAAGACAGGTAGTGACCTATCTTAAAATTACAATGTAGCTTGAGTGTCTCATATCTCATTAATGGGATTCGTATATGTAGAGATTTCGCAGTGTTCATTCTAGTAGAGACAAGAGCAGGTGTCCGCACTAGCCGCTTTCAGTTGGACATGGTTGCACCCACAATGTATAAGCATTAATCTGCTGCCCTGTCACGACTTTCTGCTATGGTGAGCCGTGCCTTGAACAGCTTCGCCTGCTATTGTATAAGATGTGAACTGCAGCTGTGCTTGTCCAATGAGAGCATTGCACTTTCACTTTTCTGTCCTTGATCATGATTTGGCTACCATATTTCTTGGTTAGGCTTTGCTTTTAGTCCTCTCCCTGCTAAATGTGTTGCTGCATTCCTACTCAAAATGTCTTTGATCTCTGCATCCTCCCAATCCATGCCCCTCTTCCCGTCACTTCCCACACCAATGTTTAAGGTCATGAAATTCAGAGGCAAGCATTATTGCTATTCCTTCTGTACTTAAAATTCAGCATCAAGCAAAATAATTATTAGGCCTGGGCGGTAAATTCCGTTCTCCTCGCGGAATTTGCAGGATTTGGGTAATTTTGCGTTCCGCAGAGAACGCGGAATTGTCAAAAATTCCTAATGTGAGGAAGTACACATAAAACACAACTCCAGTGGTTCCCACCTGGGATATTAATATACACATATCGTTGTTCACCTGCATTAGGGAAACACAAGACACAGAGAAAAGTGAAACAACAGTTTTCATCCATAATGTGCTGCTCTAGTCATACACATGCAGAAGACCATTCTCCAGTGAACCACCTGACTATGTACACCGACATCCTATCAAAATATTCACCACACCCAACATGTGCAGCCAAAGAAAACATAAGTTGTGAGTGCGGGAGGTCAATAAGTCCTGCAATCAGTCAAAGAGGGTAGCATTACATAGGTAGTATGTAAGACTCCACACATACATGTAATCAATACTAACCATGCCAATCAAACATCAAAAGGTGATGTATAACATAATGAAAAATGTCAACTATAATTGACAGGAACGCTCCTAGTAAAAACCTAGTGCTGCAGGTCTGTCAATACCATGTTGATGGTGCCAGATGGAGGTGAGAAAAAAGGAGAGTGAGCCTCATCCTGAACTGTCACTCAACGAGAGATTACTCATTGGATGGAAGTCTAATCTCTGCCTCTTTGACAGCAGAGCAGCAGCAAGAGTGTTATAAATTACTGAGTCAGTACCTTAGAGTCTTTTGGCTTGCAACCAGCCTCAATGACTGATGTGTCTATAACACTGACATGCGTGACAACATGTCTCTCAAGAATTCAAGGTTCTATAAACATTCTAAGGGGCCACGAATCTTGAAAAATAAGGGTTTAAATGATTAGGACAATTTTGATGAATTTAAATGAGGAATCAAGAATGACTGGCTAGTAGCCCATTAAAGAAAAACTCCCCATCACCTGCTGCTCAGAACACACTGGACTCTATAATTTGTTCAAAGCGGAAAAATAAAACTTAAGAATGGGGTGGACGTATATATTTAACCTGCCTCTCACTCCACCGTGGTTGGCTTGCAAATTATTGGCACATTTTGACTTTAAAACTATGCAAATCTTATATCCGGCTTCTTTAATCTGATAATGACCATTTCACTTTTAGTTTTTTCTTTTGAACATTTTCGCCTTTTATCTTGATTGTGAATTTTATTTTCCCGTCTTCTGACTTAAATATTGGTTTTATGCTGCTGTTTAAATGTTTTGCACACATTTATATCACGAAAAGCCAACTGTTCTTTGGCATTGCCACCAGGGTTTTTACCTATGTTTTCTCATCGAACTGTATTTTGGTGCAGATATTACATTACAGTAATTTTGCAAGTCCATACTCACACAATAATCCTGGTTTTCACAGGGGTGAAACCAAATCAGGGAATCTCCTATTGTGATTGATTTGTATTAGAAGTGCTACTGGTGGCACTGTGAATATTGGCATCTGTCTGCTATCCAAATATGGTAGTTCAAGGATATGTTATGTTATGTAATGTTACATTACGTTATGCTATGTTACGCCATGCTACCTTATGTTATGATATGTTACGATACATTATATCCTTCACAGTACTGAAGATTTGCTGAGTGTGTGTCATGTTTAAAGGTGATGCATGGAATGCTTGAATTAATCTAAGCCACTGGCAGAAAGAATTTTGCCCATCATGCCACCTCAGGACTTGGGTGCAGCCTGAGCGATTGCCAGTGGTTAATATTTTAAATTCAGCATTCCATCCATCGCATTATTGTTGTTGCAGATGATGCCCTTAGGGGTAGATTATGATTTTTACAGTGCAGCGGCTGGACCACCCGGCCACCGTACTGTCAAACCCTTATGAGAACCGCCTGTTTTATAATTCCTTTTTTTAGTAATTTACGGGTGACTTCTTTGGCATTCCCACAGCGGTGCCTATAAAATAGGCACCACAACAGGAACATCAAAGGAAGTTCCAGCACGGCATGACTGTGAAGTCCATTCCATGCTTGAACTGGGGATTCATGCACACAGGGGTACACATGTTGTGTCGCCCTGTGCGCATCCACATGGAATGAGGCACAGCCCCCTTTCTTTCCTCACAGCCCCTGTTTTTTATGGAGGAAAGACCACCATGAAATCAGTGGCAGTGAGGAAAATCGTAATATGCTTGACGGAACTGCGGTGGTCCCGCCAATCATATTGATACCTCTTGACTGCCACGCTATCGCCAGGGAACGGTGGTTCCCTGGCGGAATTGGTGGTTCCAGGGCAGCAGGATCACCAAGGTTGTAATGTGATGCTCCGAAACCTGCCCCTCCCCCCCACCACGAGGCACAACAGACTCATAATTAGGCCTGCATTTGTCCACATATATATATTTAATTATGCCATATGTACAAAATTTAGGGATGTTGATTTCCCATTTTGTATTCTTACCAAAGTGCAATTAGGAAATCACAAGACCGTATGCTTCTTTGTCCACCTAGGCTTACTTCTACAGCTAGTTTGCTTTGTACTCTGCATTGGCTACATATTGAGCTATGGGTCCAATTTAAGACCTTATGATATATGCATATCTGCCATGATAATACAGGGCCACTGTATTTAAGATCTCTGGGTTCAAGCCATCTTGATCTGGCCATGATTCTCAAGTTCAGGAAGTCCAGTCAGGGTGGTTGGTCTTTTGCGTATCTTGGCCCTTAATTGTGGAATGGTCTGCCAGTTTCATGGAGAGTTTCAAAATCGCTCACAGTATTTCGGAAGAACCTGAAGACTTGGCTATTTCCATCTGCATAATATGATGTTTCGGTTTAATTTCAAGACCTGGCTGTTTCCATCCGCATAATACAATTTAATAGATTGAGCTATCTTGTTTGGTGAGGAGGCCAGCGCTGAGAAATCTGACAGGGTAGCCATGCACTTTACAAGTCACTTTAACATAACAGAACATAACACTTCCTAATGTAAAAATATGTGTTCCTATTAAATAGTGATAAATCGACCTACCTCATGAATAATAATAAGGTAGGTCATTGTTTGCGACCCATTAGGAAGTGCAGCCATTATAGGGATGGTGGTCTGTTGGGGTCAGCAGACTACTGTGTCTGTGATTGCTTTTTAAAAAAAAGCAATCTTTTTTTAATACCTTTCAAAAAATAAACATTTAAGTTTAATTTTTCATGAGTAAGGAGAAGTTATTAGGACCATTGCCTTCCCTTAAAAAAATATTTGCTTCAAAATTCACAAATAGGAATTTTTGGAGGTGGGTTACCACCTCCTTTGAGGTGTTGATAAAATATGTTTTTTTTCTTATTTTTTTATTTGGATTCAGATGTTGCAATATTGTAGATATAAAGTACAGTAAGCATTCATCAGGATAAAAATCTTCAATACAGATATCATTTCATATTATATAAATACAGTAAATACACAGGCTATCCCATCTTATGATGGGAAAATATCATCAGAAAGGGGAATGTTATAAATACTATGAATGCAGTTAACTTAAAACCCCAAAAAATAAAAAGGAGATGGGGAATAGTTCATATACTGCCCGCAGAGGGGCAGGGGGAAAAAGCTTGACTTATTTGATCATCCCCTTTTCAAACTACTCCTACATTTTCAGATTAAAAAAATTGTCCCCAGAGTTTCTCGAATTTCCTGACTCCCCAGGTTTGTATTGCATATAGCTGTTCACTAGCTCTAACTCGTCACATTTTTTGTAGCCAATCCATCATTAATGGAATTGTAGTGTAGTTCCTATATTCCCAATAGGCTCTGCGCATTGGAATAACATAAACAGCAGTTTAGGCGTAGGACTGAGGTTGACTAGGTCTCTACTGAATATGTTAGACTTAATTAGGTATGCCAGCTAGCTCAGAGGTCACTAGAAACGTTCTCGAATGAACAGGGAGAAGTTAACTTCCCTGATTAGACAAGAAGGGATTAGCTTCTGACAACTGCATAAATATGACAACTTTGCTCCCTCCAGAATAAGGAGTGTATCTCCAGAGTCGTGTGAAAACAATGGATAGCTATTTCACTCAGTCAATTGTGCATACTTAGTTTCACCAGAGTGCAGAGAAATAGAGAGACGGGCGTTTTCAATAAAAGGTGTTATTTATTGAGCAGTCTTCTTTCTCATGCAAGAGAAATGAATCGCCACAATTGCAATACTTGTCATAAAGTAAAGTGCGTACAGTAAAAGGAGTATTATGAAAAAATTCTGTAAAAGCATTGATATGGTTTCTGAGCCATATGATACTTACAACGGATAAAATATATACAATTACATACAATGATAAAAGTTGACTAAACGTACTCAACTGGTGCTTCTAAATACGCCTACCCCAGTGTACCTACCCTACGCCTAGTACGTGGGAAGGGTAAGGAAGTTGCAGTTTAAGTTAAGTTAGTTTTGCCAAGAATCTGAATCAAGAATTCTCTAAGGGTCTAATCAGCTCTGTACCTTGGTTTTAGAATGAAGGAGGTCTTGAATCTCGTTCTCAGGACTCGATCTCCCAGTAACCCGCAAGGGTGACTGGAAACACTGGAGCTGGATTTTCTCGGCAGGAGAAAAGACGGCATCTTTCTCAGTGCGTCAAATGGGAGGGACAGCTTCCTTCGGCAGTCGCATCTGCTCGGCTTCGGGTAAGTAGATAGCCGCTCTGCTCCAAACCACCGTGTGTTGCTTAAGGCAAATGCTGGTATATTTATACCTGGAAGGTACCGTCTTTGACGTAAGGGTCGACATAAGACGTCAATAAGAACCGTCACTAGGAACTGGCAGTTCTTTCAGGACTCGCAGGAGTTCTAGGACAAATCAAAACAAAAGCATGGGGAATTCCCAGGTTGCTGGAGGTTTGGTTTGTTTAAAGAACTCGTTGTACTTTCTAGGAGTCTAAGAAAGTAGCCTTGCCGTATTTGGACTGCATTGGCTATTACTAAATATGGATATGATTCTTATGCCTTTATAAGGATATGATTTGTTATAACCACATAAGGGCATAAATCGGGAATATTTAATTAGCGTCCTAGATACGTTTACAACAGAATTATCTGTGTTTGCCAATTTTGGAGTAAGAGGGATCAAGCTATGGCTGTTGCAATATATTCAAATTTTACCCACTTAATGGGCAAGCCTAGTCCCGGGTCATAGCCCAAGGCTCTGAGACAAGTAGTTGGAGACAGATTGACCTTCCCCACACCTACAAGATACTGAAATATTTCAGTCCAGAATCCCTGTATAGATGAACAGTGGCTGAACACATGCTTCAAGTTTGCCAGGGAATGTCCTGTACACCGGGGACAATTACCTGGGAGATATGGGTTAATATGTTAAAAAAGTTGGGGTTCTATATAAAAGCAATTTAGAAAAGAAAAGCATCCATCGCCAATTGGTCCCTCTAACACACATGTTGTCTGCTATTCCAAAGCCTTCATGTTTTTCCCATTTTTTTTAGCACTTTTTGGGTAGATATAGGGCCCTTACACACTAAACGATTCAGAAAAGGGGGTGGTGATGAACAGAGTGTCTGAATTAAGCAGACCACTCTTACCCAGTCCAAAGATCAGGGCTTGATCCATCACCGTTATTTAGCTCACTGCACCATCCCAGCTCAGAACCTGGCTATATGCAAATCAGTCTGTCCCTGGCCCAGTGCATCATGGGAACAGCGCAGACTAAACTACCAAGCCAATTCTTCACCAGAAAGGAGACAAGCTTCTGGGGACCGGTTTCTGGCATTTCAGCCGTCGTCGGCCCGGCTTGCTTGAATCCTGATGGTGCAGTGAGCAAGGGACTCATGTCTGAGTATACCCTGCCACAGCTATAGTGGCCAAAAACGATTCAGAAGAGGGGGTGGTGATGAACAGAGTATCTGAATCAAGCAGACCACTCTTACCCAGTCCAAAGATCAGGGCTTGATCCATCACCGTTATTTAGCTCCCTGCACCATCCCAGCTCAGAGCCTGTCTATATGCAAATCAGTCTGTCCCTGGCCCAGTGCATCATGGGAACAGGGCAGACTAGACTACCAAGCCAATTCTTCACCAGAAAGGAGACAAGCTTTCGGGGACTGGTTTCTGGCATTTAAGCTGTCGTCGGCCCGGCTTGCTTGAATCCTGATGGTGCAGTGAGCAAGGGACTCATGTCTGAGTATACCCTGCCACACCTATAATGGCCAAAAACGATTCAGAAAAGGGGGTGGTGTTGAACAGAGTGTCTGAATTAAGCAGACCACTGTTACCCAGTCCTAAGATCAGGGCTTGATCCATCACCGTTATTTAGCTCACTGCACCATCCCAGCTCAGAACCTGGCTATATGCAAATCAGTCTGTCCCTGGCCCAGTGCATCATGGGAACAGGGCAGACTAAACTACCAAGCCAATTCTTCACCAGAAAGGAGACAAGCTTCCGGGGACAGGTTTCTGGCATTTCAGCCGTCGTCGGCCCGGCTTGCTTGAACCCTGATGGTGCAGTGAGCAAGGGACTCATGTCTGAGTATACCCTGCCACACCTATAGTGGCCAAAAACGATTCAGAAAAGGGGGTGGTGATGAACAGAGTGTCTGAATTAAGCAGACCACTCTTACCCAGTCCAAAGATCAGGGCTTGATCCATCACCGTTATTTAGCTCACTGCACCATCCCAGCTCAGAACCTGGCTATATGCAAATCAGTCTGTCCCTGGCCCAGTGCATCATGGGAACAGGGCAGACTAAACTACCAAGCCAATTCTTCACCAGAAAGGAGACAAGCTTCCGGGGACCGGTTTCTGGCATTTCAGCCGTCGTCAGCCCGGCTCATTGCACCATCACGATTCAAGCAAGCCGGGCCGATGACGGCTGTAATGCCAGAAACCGGTCCCCGGAAGCTTGTTTCCATCCCAGTGAAAGAATTGGCTTGGTAGTTTGGTTTGCCCTGTTCCCATGATGCACTGGGACAGGGACAGACTAATTTGCATGTAGCCAGGTTCTGAGCTGGGATGGTGCAGTGAGCTAAAAAACGGTGATGGATCAAGCCCTGATCTGTTAACTGGGTAGGAGTATTCTGCTTAATTCAGAAACTCTGTCCATCACCACCCCCTTTTCTGAATCGTTTTGTCCACCATAAGCGTGGAAGGGTATACTCAGATGTGAGTCCCTTGCTCATTGCACCATCAGGATTCAAACAAGCCGGGCCGATGACGGCTGTAATGCCAGAAACCGGTCCCCGGAAGCTTGTTTCCTTCCCAGTGAAAGACTTGGCTTGGTAGTTTGGTTTGCCCTGGTCCCATGATGCACTGGGACAGGGACAGACTAATTTGCATGTAGCCAGGTTCTGAGCTGGGATGGTGCAGTGAGCTAAAAACGGTGATGGATCAAGCCCTGATCTGTTGACTGGGTAGGAGTATTCTGCTTAATTCAGAAACTCTGTCCATCACCACCCCCTTTTCTGAATCGTTTTGTCCAGAATAAGCGTGGAAGGGTGTACTCAGATGTGAGTCCCTTGCTCATTGCACCATCAGGATTCAAGCAAGCCGGGCCGATGACGGCTGTAATGCCAGAAACCGGTCCCCGGAAGCTTGTTTCCTTCCCAGTGAAAAATATGGCTTGGTAGTTTGGTTTGCCCTGTTCCCATGATGCACTGGGACAGGGGCAGACTAATTTGCATGTAGCCAGGTTCTGAGCTGGGATGGTGCAGTGAGCTAAAAAACGGTGATGGATCAAGCCCTGATCTGTTGACTGGGTAGGAGTATTCTGCTTAATTCAGAAACTCTGTCCATCACCACCCCCTTTTCTGAATCGTTTTGTCCACCATAAGCGTGGAAGTGTATACTCAGATGTGAGTCCCTTGCTCATTGCACCATCAGGATTCAAGCAAGTCGAGCCGATGACGGCTGTATTGCCAGAAACCGGTCCCCAGAAGCTTGTTTCCTTCCCAGTGAAAGAATTGGCTTGGTAGTTTGGTTTGCCCTGTTCCCATGATGCACTGGGACAGGGACAGACTAATTTGCATGTAGCCAGGTTCTGAGCTGGGATGGTGCATTGAGCTAAAAAACGGTGATGGATCAAGCCCTGATCTGTTAACTGGGTAGGAGTATTCTGCTTAATTCAGAAACTCTGTCCATCACCACCCCCTTTTCTGAATCGTTTTGTCCACCATAAGCGTGGAAGGGTATACTCAGATGTGAGTCCCTTGCTCATTGCACCATCAGGATTCAAGCAAGCCGGGCCGATGATGGCTGTAATGCCAGAAACCAGTCCCCGGAAGCTTGTTTCCTTCCCAGTGAAAGAATTGGCTTGGTAGTTTGGTTTGCCCTGTTCCCATGATGCACTGGGACAGGGACAGACTAATTTGCATGTAGCCAGGTTCTGAGCTGGGATGGTGCAGTGAGCTAAAAAACGGTGATGGATCAAGCCCTCATCTGTTGACTGGGTAGGAGTATTCTGCTTAATTCAGAAACTCTGTCCATCACCACCCCCTTTTCTGAATCCTTACACACTAAAAGCATTATTTTCCATTCAACTAGCCTTTTCAAAGCCCCATCAGCACTTAAAGCAAAAGCCACCTGTCTGTTGTTAAGGATCTGACCCAGATCCAAATCCAATATAACTTTCTAAACGAGCCAAAGAGGAGAAAGTCATCCTGTATACACAGTCTTACTTCCCCTGAGTTTTGCCATCTATCTCCTCTGAGGAAGTCAGATATTTTCCAATCTCCTGCTTTACGCTACTTTTGAACAAGTTCGGGTGAGAGCTTCCCCGCTGGTCCTATATCAAAGCAGCTAGGTATGTCACTGCATTGATCTGGGTAATCGTGTATCTTCTATAGAGATCCCAAGCTTCTAAAACAGCCACTACAGGCTGTTATAGCATACTCTTTTGCATAACTTAGTTGTCTATAGTACGTCTCGAATATTACACTCTTTAAAAATCAACTGCATGAAGTTAGTTATAAAAATACCCTTGAGTACCTTTTACTGTGCAAAATATGCAGAGTAGTAATCTCTAAAATTGGGGAGCACCAACCCTCCATTCTCATGTGAGTCATATAAAGTGTTACCCGCAATTCTAGGTGTTTTTTTTTCCAGATAAAAGATGAAAACATGGACTCAGCAATTTTTAAAAAAGAGGTGGTTGAGACGCAAGGAACAGCCAAGAATAGGGAATTAAATGAAGGGAGAACCCACAGTTTGATTAGGGAATCTCTCCCTAGAATAGTCAAAGGGAGAGAGATCCACTGGGAGAATAAGTGTTGTACTTTTATAAGTAGAGGAGAGAAATTAAGGTCATACAAATCCTCACTTTTAAAAGAGAACCTTTTGCCTAAATATCGCTTTGGTTGGCAGTTGACACATACTGCTAAAATTAAAAGTACAACATCGGGAGTGCACCCACACATTATTATTTCTGTCTGTCTCTTATTAATTCAATACCCTCCTAGTGTCTCATATTGAGCGAAAATCTCAAAGAGTTTTTCTTGAGTCTCCTTCCGACTATCCTAAATTAGCATGATGTCATCAGCATATAATTTTATCTTATCCATTTGTGGGAGTGGAGGCGGGATGCTCTTATTTGCTCCGATTGCTCTAGCTAGTGGCTCAATAAAAAGACGAAAAGTATGGGGGACAATGGGCAGCGCTACCTTGTGCCACTCAGTACCTTTGTTTGTCCCACTTCTACTGAATTGATGATGACACCAGCTTACACTTTACAATACATATTATATATAAGCCCAATGATCTGGGATAGAATACCAAATCTCGTAAGAATATTAAATAAAGTTTCCCAGACCAAGAGGTCGAAAGCCTTGTCAGCGTCTAGAAGAAACACCAGGGCCTGTATAATATTCACCGCAAAGTAATCCAAAGTATCTGCCAAATAGTGAGTGCTTGTCCCGAGCTGTCTTCCTGCTAAAAAGCCATTTTGATCTAAATTAATCAAACCCACAGCTATTGAACTAAATCTATTTGTGAACAGCTTTGTCACTATTTTATAATCTCTATCTAATAGTGTGATAAGGTGATACGAATTAGGATCCTCAGCCTTCTTATCTTTCTGCAGGAAACTTACAACATTTCCTTTAAAGAAAGAAGGTGGTGTATCATCTCCCTGTAGCATTCAATTAGTAAAGATAAAATAGGATTAACTAAAACATCTGAAAAAAGTTTTAAAAATTCTATAGGAAATCCTTCTGGGCCACAGGCTTTCCGATTTGGAAAAATTCTTAATATTCTCCACCAGTTCCTCTTTAGAGAAGGGCCGAGTCACATCAGTTCTTTCTTCAATAGTTAAGGCTGTAATATCGCAATCTTTTAAAAATCTTTCAAAAGAGACTCTATCAATCAACTGAATAAATATGTCTGTAATGGTTTAACATAATTTCCAGTAGGGAGATCAAAAGGAGGGACGAAGAGGTAGTGCCGCGTGGCACAGAGGTGGGCACGTCCTCCTCATGCACATGTAACAATAATCAAAAGGGTCCACCTCAAAGGGGGTTTATTTGTATGTATCCTGATGTTTCTGGAATACACACATTTGTTTAAAATACCCCTCACACACCAAAAGGGGCCCTTGGTGTCATGCTTCATCATCGGGGTCTTCCCGCCCGGCTGCCGGACGGGGCAGTGCTACGACAAGCGACTACGCTGGAGCACCTTTTTAATGTGGGTGCTATGTGAGTGAAATGGAGTGAGTGTCAGTGAGGTCAGGAGTGATAGGAAGGTGATGTTAAAAAATACCTGGCCTAGTGATACAAAAACTATTTAATAAACACTGGCTGGTATTGTTAAAAACGTGGAGTCGGAAAGGATAAGCGGGGTAATGAGCTTACTTTCCTATGTGGGTCGACATGTTTCGGGGCGCCATGCCCCTTCGTCAGGACCGGGGTTAAAGATCCCCCTGTCACTCACTAGAGAGTCGCCACAATGGGTGTATTTACAAAAAAAGTGAAGATAAAGGGAACTATGTGTATGGATATAGGTCCGAGGCCACGGACGGAGGAGGAAGCACAACGAGGCTGGGAGTTGACTGGATCCCCTTATACCCTTCCATCTACTGTTGGCCCATGAGGCACTGTTCCTCATCATAATAAGCATACTACATGAGTATCTTGTTAGTAAGGGATGTGTATTAGAATATTAATTTTATATCCATACACATAGTTCCCTTTATCTTCACTTTTTTTGTAAATACACCCATTGTGGCGACTCTCTAGTGAGTGACAGGGGAATCTTTAACCCCGGTCCTGACGAAGGGGCATGGCGCCCCGAAACATGTCGACCCACATAGGAAAGTAAGCTCATTACCCCGCTTATCCTTTCCGACTCCACGTTTTTAACAATACCAGCCAGTGTTTATTAAATAGTTTTTGTATCACTAGGCGAGGTATTTTTTAACATCACCTTCCTATCACTCCTGACCTCACTGACACTCACTCCATTTCACTCACATAGCACCCACATTAAAAAGGTGCTCCAGCGTAGTCGCTTGTCGTAGCACTGCCCCGTCCGGCAGCCGGGGGGGAAGACCACGATGATGAAGCATGACACCAAGGGCCCCTTTTGGTGTGTGAAGGGTATTTTAAACAAATGTGTGTATTCCAGAAACATCAGGATACATACAAATAAACCCCCTTTGAGGTGGACCCTTTTGCTTATTGTTAACATAATTTCCCCCACTTTCACTGAATCCCTACTTGTAATTCCATTGACTGATCATTTCAGGGCATCTATTCGAATCTTGGCTGCTTCTTCCTGTGCCTGCCATGCAAAAAAAAATGCCAGTAAAATTGCTTTCTTCATACACTTGTTGAGGGTGCATCTGACTCAGTGCTGCACATTTAGCATAGAATGCGTCACTCATTGGGTCTAGCAGCGTCAAACACTTTTTATTAGCCCTAGATGAGTTCCTCAAAAACCTACCATAGCTTTGTTGTACCTTTTGTTCTAAAAACTGATTTTGTTTTTTGCCTTTGAGGCTATTCTCTGCATCCTTGCTTATTATCCTCCATCCAATGAATGCGTTCAGGGCATCCCACACAATACCCTTGGATGCGGTTTTATCATTGATTTCCCAAAATTCCCTAACCTCTTTATGGATTTGTATCCTCCCTTCCTCCTGCAAATATTGATTATTTAACACCCATTGTTTAGGGTCCAGCAGAGGTTTAATCACTTCGAACTCGAGACTGAGCACTGCATGATTGTAGAAACAATTAGGGACAGAGGTTTGCATTTTATATTTAAAGGTTTGAGAAATTAAAAAAAGATCTATGTGAGAAGTGGTACAAAACCTCCCAGAGAAGCAAGTATGTGCAGCTTTTGCGGGGCATGCTGCCCTCCAGGGATAAATTAAAGCAAGGATATCCTTGAAGTTCCTAATAATTCTCAGATAATTTGGTTTTGCCTGTTTTTTTGTTTTGCCCAAGGAATCCCCTCTTGGGTCCTGCAGCAGATGAAAATCTCTGTCAATAATCACCCCCCTCTGAGTTTTGCATAAGCGATAGGAACAAATTCACATATGGAGTAATGTTATCTTCCACCAGAGCATAAAAGCTAGCAAGTTTTTAAAGGTATCCCCTGACCAGGCTGCTAACCCAGCACCAGCGACCCTCTGTACAGCTGGCACTGTTAAACACTTCTCCACCCACCCACTTTGACAGAAAAACAGCTGTGCCGCAATGAGCGGCTTGGGAGGATTAGAATCCTCTATATCCTGCCCAGTTTTTAAACATCGAGAATCCCAACAACTAAGCAGCCTGGATGTGAGTCTCCTGGATCAAAATCACTGCACAGTTCTCGGCAAAGATCCAGCTTTCTATTGCCTGAAGTTTCTTAACATTGTTGAGCCCATTTGCATTGAAAGACAATACCTTTGGAGAATTACTTATAATGATATTCCATTAGAAGCTACTTCAGTGAGATTGTATCCTTTAACACAATGTGAAAGTACACTTCCCCCCTTTTTTCCCCACACTTATAGCTTGCAATAAACTAATAGAGGAGAGAGATCCTTGCTGCTGATTGGCCCCCCCTTAGTCGAGGCTAATATTCTGTTCTACCGTCTTTACTGTATGAATTAAATGATTTTGAACCTGGATCCATAATTATCATTCTTCCCACCTTTACCCTCCACCTAACATGTGCCCCCAAACTCTAGCCCATCACCCCGCCCTTAAGCCTTGGTGAGTGGTGTACCATCCCACTAACACCTTAAATGCGTCCCTCCCCAGAGTACCTTGTATCTTGTGCCCAGATTGAGCAGCCTACTCCTTACCCCCATGTCACACCAGGTAAAAGATAGAGCTCCCTTGAAAACATTAGAAAACAGACTTACGCTAATGGCACTAAATCCCCCTCACCAATTTGAAATTATCTGAGTAGGGCACATCCACTTTTCTGTGATCCTTATAAGATAATACAGTACGCCTCAACCCTTTAATCCCTGTTGGGGAGGGGGGGGGGGGGGGGAATCCCCAAGTATGACCATTGTTCTCAGACTTGGATTGCCAAAAAATCTCATAGTCTGCTTTCTATTCACTCCCTCCTTACTTATGGATTATCTACTATTTTCTGTAATAATTTCTGAGCCTCTGAGACGTCGCAGAATACATGTCCTTTTATTAGCATTTTCAGTTTTGACTGCTATGCAGTCATTCCTCGAGCGCCTTGCGCCTTGAAGAGATGAAGCATCTTTACGAATTCATTCCTCTTCCTAGCTGCTGCAGCAGACATATCAGAGAACATGCGACAGAAAGGTATTTTTAGGAGTGCTGCACTGTTTCTCTTTGATAGCTATGGATAGCACTAACTCCTTCACCCTGTCGTCTCCAAATTTCACCAGGATTGTACGTGGATATTTTAAATTTGGAGGCAGGTGCGCAGATATACGGTGAACTCTTGTAAGTGTGAGATTACTGGAGTGTTCTGGGAAGACATATATGTTTTTATGAAAGTATTTGCCCATTGCAGCGTTTGGTGTCCCTCCAAACCTTCTGGGACCCCCACACTGCACAGGTTAGCATGTCTTGAATGATTTTCTATCTCCTCCAACTTTTATTCCATCAAAGATTTCTGTTTCTGAATAGGGGCTGTCTTCTCCTGTAGACTCACTACTTGATCTTCTAAATGCAAGTTCCTTCCTTTTGCGTCTCTTAACCTCTCCGGAATCTGGGCAACCGTCTCCTCAATTTTATAAGACGTGCATGTGGGGCAGCAATATCCATGGTCTGTGAGGCTTTCAAAACCCGTATTTCCTCCCGGTTATGATTTAATATGGTCTTACCATCCCATTGCATGGTAGATGGGGGACTCCCCTGAATGTCTCACTGTCTGGAAGAGGACGATCCTGTTGCGTCTTTCCACCTCCTGAATCTTTCTGCTCGGGAACTAATTTGTCCTGAATTGTAGCTGACTCATTAAATGATATAAGAGGTTGGAACACCATCACTTTACCTCCGGAGGAAAAAGCGGGTAGATAGGATTGTGGCTGCAGAGATTGCAGGGACTGTGAAGGTTGCGGGGGCTCCGCCCTCTTGAGCTGATCAATCGCGGGAGCTGCATTTGGCCCTGCGCCTTGTTTCACTTTTGCGAAGAGGGGATACTTCAAAACTTCTTTTAAAGGAGCAGTCTCTGGCTTCAAGATAGATTCCCTTGATTCTTGGATTAAGGTCTTAGTGAGCATAGCTGAAATAAATTCTGTGCTGCTAGCACTCTGCCTGGGACTGAAAATTATTGTCTCCATGCCCCCCTCCATGGGATGATGATCCTCACTAATATTTGCACCTTCTTCACAGTCTCCAAGATCACAGGGGAGAGTGTCATTTTTCAAGGCTGATGCAGTGTGAATTGCTCGTGCTGTGGCTTGCCCCACTACTTTCTTAGTCCGTTGCGTGGGGGCATGAACCTCAAAATGAGTTGTAGCAGTTCCAGAGACTGTGGAATTACTTTGTATTTTTTTATTGCACAAACCATACTCCCCTAATTTAGTCCCTCTGAAAAATCCACTTTTTATAGTCTATCAATAGTTTATCAGTAGTGCCTTGGACAAAGTGCCATCCCCAGCATCCCTCTACCAGATAGCGCTACAACTTTGCCAAAGATTAAGCAGAGCACACGCACTTACCCCCCCGGTGGGAAACCTGGAGGCCGTCACAGGTGAAGATGAATCTTTTCGGCCTCCTTTGTCTTGGTGCTGCTGATATCCTGGGAAATGGCAAAGAAAAGCGAGCACACAGCTTCATGATCCTCATAGACATCACAAGTTGCTGAGAGATCATGCCCATAAATACTTCAACTTCTGCTCATCTACGAGCCATGGTCCGACTCCAATCTGCAGTTTTTTCCTGTCAATTTGATCGCAGCTGACTTCACAGCATGAAAAAACGGAGAGCCGCCGGGCGGTCGGCAACCTCCATCCGGCGTGATATCGGCCTGCGGTGTACTGGTGTCTTGACATGGCGGTGTGGCGGGCGTTAGCTCTTCAGCCCCCCGTGCCTTGTTAAAATATGCATGTTTTGCAATTGTAATTCATCCATACATACCACAGCAATTCTGTATTCTGAATGGATACCTTCCAAATACTGAGTTGCTAAACCATTTTGCGATTGGGTTACGGAATCGCAATTTGGGTATGTAAATTCGAAATTGTTTGTTAGTAGTCAGAAATGGGTCAATTCTGCGATTCGGACAGTTTCCAACAGGAAGAAACGTTTTGTACATATGTTCTTTGGTCACATATTTTCGAAACTGTAGACCATGTCATCTGTAGGTGCACCTGATCATCTTGCATTCACACATTTTTTCTATTACAGCATGTGCAGAGGACCTAGGCAATGAGGTCAAGTCAGAGGATACCTGAAAAATAATAGGTTGCCATTTACTAAAGAATTTTTAATGGAACTAGAGTTTGGGCTTAATTATGATGGCGATTGGACTATTGCCCTACCGCCATCACTGCTGGTTGGAAACTGACTGACATGTAGTCGGCAGTTGCACCCGCCAAGATGTGACCGCCATGTAGGTAGTTGGAAACATCCCCTTTTTTATTGCGGCTTGTGCTGCAGCCTAGAAAAGGGAACAGGCCCAGACCAAACAACCTGCAGCAGAATGAACAATAAATCCTACTCTGTGGAAGGGAAGAAAGACCTTCAGTATATTGGAAGGAGGGTACAGTCTTGCTATTTAAACCAAAAACACAAACGTGTTTCCCCTGCCTTGTGTGCAGATTTACTTCATAAAAGAATCACTGCTTGTAGTGAAATAAGAAAGAATACTTTTTTCTTTGGAAGACCCTCACCCACTCTAGTAGAGGAATGCTTCATCATCAGGTCTCATCCTACTCCCTAAAAACCAGGATGGACTGAAATGTATTTAAGGAGAACTTTGAATGTTGTTCCTAGCCCGGCATACCTAAAAATATAAAAGTACCTGACACTGACCGAGTAGGAAACGGAGATGCTGCCTGCTTCTGTTAGACAATTTGGTATGGCATGAGAAATGGCTGATATGCTACCCCCTTTATGTAATTTTAGTGCAAATCTTTAATACCCTATTCTTGTTTTGTTAATGTGCAGCAGTCTATTAAAACACAAACACTAACAAACATTTTCCAGCATTCCTGGGATAAGAACTACGAGAATCTCCAAACAAACAATTAGTTAATCAGTAATAAGGCAAAGCTTTTACATATATTCCGGTAGAAGCTAGCAAGTCGTTTTTCTATTCCTCCCAGCTAGATACATTCCATTAATTATTGCTATACTTATAGATTTCTTATTGGTAGTTGTGTGTGTTCCTACTTTTTTGTGAGCAGTTTGCTTGTCACGTGTGATCGATGATTTGAGGACACTGGTGGTTCACTTCAATATAATCCGACTACTTCCAATAATGTTTCGCCTCTCTCCAAGGGACAGCTCAATACCTGCTGCCTACGCTCTTTTGCATAATAAGGTATTAGACATATATGGATTCCCCTCTTCCTCTCTAATTGAAATGCACGTCTACTATCACACTCACATATGCAATAGGAAAAGTCATCACAGCAAAGTGTCTGTCTCATCAAGTCCCTCCTTCTCAGAAATTATTAAGCAATGTTGTTTATAGATACATATCAATGCACAAAATCGGAGAAAACGAGACAAGCAAAGCCTAACTTTCCTGACCTTTGAGCTCAGACTGGTAAATGAAATAGTCATATTTAAATAGTCCAAAGAGTTGAGTCGTTCTCAATGAAAATGATAACCTAGTACAATAATGTTGGTGGTAGCGTTTCTCAGAGAGAGCGTCCAGCAGTGGAGATCGGGGAGAAATGAGCTGAACTGGCAAGACTTATCATGGTCTACGGGATCGCTAACTACATGGACATAAAGAATTGATCTCCACACAGTGACTTACGGGATCTTTTTGACAATATAACTGGAACCTGCACCTGTATTTACTTAGCTGTCAGCATTGGAATCAATAGGACTCTTATTACAACGCACCGGCTACGCCCAACAAGAACTGTTTGAAAATAAGTGCCTCTTTATCTAGATTGCCTTGAAAAAGCCCCCTGAGGGCGAAACACGTGTCGGCAGAGCCAAGCTGGAAAAAAACGTTTTAATGTGTTCAAAATAAAGACTTTGAAAGTATCACACACGGTTTTGGATCCATGCTTTGAAGCCTTACTACCAATTAATTGATTGTTGAAATTGGTGAAAAACGACCATAAGTTTATTTTCGAATTTGGAAACAAATAAGAATGTCTGTTCCTCGACTTTGAACTGTAAAGAGGGTGCTCAGTGTAACTTGGTCTTCCCTGTGGAAAATGATAACCTACTAAACTGTGTGGTCAGTCACAGAAACCCTCTCTTTAACTTCTCACACCCTTACTGATGGGGAAAGCAGGGGGCTGGCTTCCACTTCTGGTAAACAACATAAAGCTATCACTGCCAAATATTATAATGTAAAAGGGATATTAAAACGAGTGCCCCCAAAAAATTAAATTAAAATTAAAATGTGATACAAAGAGTGGTATCGTGATGGACTTTGCATCAGCATTAATATATACATAAGTAAGTGCCAGGGCCCACGTCAAGAGGCCACTGTAGTTTGCACCACCCCTTTTCTCAGCCAGCATCATCAGTGACGGAACCGGCAACATTTCTAACCATCACACTCTATGTGTGACAGTGTAGACTACTCAAAAGCTATAAAAATGGAAAGGGAGGCAGGTATCAGTCATTTTGAATAAATGTTGAATTAATGAACAACTGTTTTTCGGTTCATCACTAAGTTATACAAACAGCACCACCATTTGGCAGGTTGTTTTAAGTGCCAGTGTTGACAATTAAGTGCTGGTGCTGAGCACTGGAAACCGCCAGCTCAAATTAAGCACTGCTTTGCAGACACAGCTCAAAGCGGATCGCCTGTTTTATGCAAATATGTGAATTTTCTCAACGTGATAGTTCTCTCAGTGCTTTATTTGAAGGTAGTGAAGCTCGGTAAACAATTAGCTAGTTTTGCCTCTTTCTCTTTCTGAGCTGTGCTGTCTGAAAATAAAGCACTAACTCAGACAAACATCGGCTCTAAGCTGCATGTGGCAATAATATGACAATAATTTCCTACAAAACTATGGTGGCTCAGAGGCACAGAACTGCCAGGTGGCATATAACACGCATGTAGAAGATTAACCCAGATTTAGCAAATTTGCAGACAGAGTAACTCTGATGTGTTCCCTTAGACCTATAATGCATGTCGAATTAGAAATAATGGTTACAGTCTGTAAAGACGAGGCTCAATAAAGAAAAAAAGTTAAGATGGTATCAACATTTTTCACAGAAATACATATTTTTGCTTTTTGGGCTCTGGGTGTCTGGTGTTGAACCCTGAAGTAGCTTGGGACTGCTAATGTGAGCCCAGCTGCATACTTTAATTCAGCTACACAGGTGTGCATACATTTCACACAGCTACAAAAAGTTAAAATCTCTGATGCATGCTTGGAGGAAATGTTTTCCCACTTATAGGTAAAAACGTATGGAACATGTGCTTATCAATACACTTTGTTACAGAAGACCCATTGCCATGCACTTAGAATGCAAAGTCACCTGTAAATATGTGTAAATGATGGGCAGCTGCACAATGTTTACATCGCAGGTGTACGTTTGAAGGCCATCACTCAGCCACTTGCATCTAAAAAGACAGTAGATCCTAAAAAGCTCATGTGGGTACATAGCATCCAACAGACAGGATTTTATAAAGTGTAACATTTTCGCCTAACTATATATTTTTGACCTCTAATGCACAGGCTGCAGATAAATATGTACAGTTTGATAAGTCGCCATACTGCTTGCCTGAACTTTAGCGAAAGCGCTCGCAAAGTGCTAATCCCTGTTCCTCGAGTCTCATTCTTCAAAGGTGTGCACGTAGTTGACTCAAAAAGCCCATTCTCCACAAAAAGAATAGATCCTCCTCTAAAAAGGGCACACACGCTCGCTCCTTTTGTGTAGGAGGATCCTGCCTGCAACAGCAGAGCTCTTCGAAGAATGTTTATTTGAGAGATGAGTCTTGAGGGGTGGTCATTTGATGACATTTGGAAAGAGCTGTGGGAAACAAGCTTCTGATATCTTGGTATGCTACAATACAAATCATGCAGGAACATGGGTAATAACAAAGAACATTTCTGAAACAAGAAGTGGGCCACTGTGTTGTAAATATCAGATGAGCAGTTGCACAAACCTTATTTGATTGGAGGCAGTTCTCAACCACAAACTTGGTTAGGCCTTTTAAAGCTTTTTGAGATACACTCTCAGAGATGGAGCTGCCAAGAAACAAAAAAGAAGATTAAAGAATGTTCATCTGGCTAATAGCAAAAGGTGGAGAGAATATTGGGGCAGATTTACAATAACTGGCTAATCCCTGCATATCGGTAGGGATCCGCCAGTTATTGTGCGTCACGGCTCCGCCACCATGGATGCGCCGCATTTACAATGCGACGCACCATGGGGCAAAAATGGACAGATACGTGACGCATCTGCTGCTGTAAAGGCGGCGCATTGCAGGAGTTGCGTCGCAAGTACGATGCAGCTCCAGCAAGGCGTGGGGGTGCCCTATCCTGTAAATGCTGCATCAATCCTTACGCCTGCTTCAAGCAGGCGCAGGGTTTTGACGCAGCATGAAGTGGCTGAGTGAAATCTTGTAGATTTCACTCAGCCACTTTTAGGAGGTGTTCCTGCACCGGAACGCCTCCCCCCTGTGCAGGAACGCCTACATGTGCTGCAGGGCTTTACAACGTGACAGATCTCCCAGATGCGACGTGACGCATCTCCCAGATGCATCAAGTTGTAAGTACCCCGCACCATGGTACTGGATTTGTGCCACCGCTGCGTCACAAAAGTTATGCGAAGGCGGCGTAAAAGAGACGCAAGGGACTTGTAGATCTGCCCCTTTGTATCTAGTTTTAAGTTGAAAATCTGACTGAAACACTGCTCAGGTGCCTAGGTCAATAGCCTATTACTAACCCACAATGGCAAAGGGCTCCAGGTCCAGTCCGGCGTAACCTATTTTTGTACTTTCACGTGAGTCCTGAATCTGGTGAGTGTAGACTGTTCTTGAGACAGAAAAGGCTGTGTCTGTTTGGGGAGAGAGCCAATAGACCAGTGGCAAGCTAATATGAAGCATCCTTTCTTTCTCTGGGTAGTGAAAAAGGCACTGTAGCCTGAGGGAGTTGGAGCTGGCTACAGAAAAACCCAGGAACTAGAAACAACTAAACATTTTGCTGCGGGGCTAATTCAGAGTTGTTTGAAGCATTCCCACAATTTTAGCCCATGGTGTCTTTCCTAATAAGACTTTTCCTTAAGGTTTCGGGTATTTGGAGAATCAGAGAGTAAGTTGCAGACCTTTTTTAAATGAAATGACAGACTTCAGTTTCAGTTTATAACTTTATTCGAATGTTTAAAAAAAACATCATAAAAGTATACAGTTAAAAACATTACATATACAGGATTCACAAAATGATAAACAGGGATAACCTTGTCACATGGTGTGGGGGTCGCTGCACATAAATTTACGGGAAAACCATACTAAGTCTAGCTCTAACAGATTTCAGAATAAAAGTGGCAGTAAAAAAACATATATCAGGGCTTGAAAGTGAAAAAAGAAGCCTCATGGCGTTACCGGTGGTATACATAGAATATTTAAGGAACATAGGCTTGAGGTAACAAATGCGTTGCGCTTTATACAAAGGACAGAGTAGTAAAAAGTGCGATGTGCTTTGTTTGGTAGAACCGTCACACGGACAAGGAGTAACTGGGTGAGATTTCATTGTTGGGAAGGCAACCAGGTTATGTACTATACCTAATCTCAGTCTTGAGAGAACAAACTGGTGAGACTGTCTGTGGATGACATTAAGGTACATAGGAATACCACGGCTATCATCTTTCAATGACAAGTGAAAAATATGTGTGGAATATTCTCTAGTAGCATAACTTCGCACATCCGATTTCGCCCTAAGATAGTCATTTTTTAGTTCCTGTTTGCTTAGAGAATTCAAACAGGTGGGGTCGTTACTTAAATCCATGTCAAACAGGTCCTTGACAGTCGAAGCTACATATTTTAACCATGGAATACTTAGAGCTTTATCCAAGAGTAAACAGTCCTTGATGATATCTTTGGTAAATGCAGTTTCCATCTTGGTGAAAATGGATTTCCATACCAGCAATGGCCTTAGTCCGGTAAGATCCTTTCATCTCAGGAGTACCAGAACAAGACACTGAAGCATCTCAACAATGAAGTGACTGCGCTCATTACATTTTAGATTTATCCCACTATTAAATTTTTACTGTAACATTTGATACTACTGCAGGGCTTGAAACGAAATGTATGGCCTTATGACCCCCTTTTCCTCTACAGCTTTCAGCTTTGACCCACTGGAGATAGCCAAACTTCTGTAAAATCCAAAAGAACTTTACACTTTTGACAGAGACTCCAACTCCAGCTGCCAAATTTGTTTCACTGAATATTTTCAACCTCTAGAAAAATACAAAGGAAGAATAAACATTTATTTTGAGTAACCATCAGCTCTTCCTGACCTTATTCCATTGCAGGTCAGCTGGGAACGGTGCCTTTTTCTTTGTCCTTCCTAACTTTGGACCAAGGTGACCCACCAGCTTATAACAAACCACACCATTAACTTACTTAGATGTGAAAGTTCCCACTGTTTCTTTTGAGACGGTTTTAATGTTTTTTTATTAACTGCTAATAGCCTAGCTTCTTCATTTCAGTGTCATTTAAATAGTTGCACTTTTTCCCTCTAACGAAGTTGGTTTAGAATTGGTAACATATTTAAATTATATAGTTTTTACCTGTAAAATTGATTAGTTGGCAGATACACCTCTTGCAGCTTTCTCTGAAGAATACTTTGTTGCATGTACCAAACCACCAGGCGTAAGCCAGTGATACATCACAGAAAGTAGTTAGCACAACAGAAACTGATTATTTAGATTTGCTGAAGTTCAGTCACAACTAACATCAGTACTTCTTTACTGTTTAACAATCTGGTTTCTTATAATCTCTTAAGCAACGTGTCTCTCACTACGCCAAGAGTTGCATCAGTACTCATTTGTACAATGTTGTAAAAATCCAATGTAAGGTAGAATTGGGATATCTATCCACACCAAACAATATAGTGACCATTCCTTCAACTAATCCAAAGTGTTAACTGTGTGCTCAAAGTATTACAATAGGCCTAAATAGGGAAAAGTAGAGCCTCGTCTACATGGCATGACGAGAAGATGTGGGCTATGAGCTCTATAATGAAAGTTTTTGAGATGGCAGCAAAAACTTGAGTTAGTTCTCATCAAATTGACCTTAAAGAAGAGTTAACCCAGGTTCAAGACAGGGTATCTGAAAATCAACTCAAAATTTTAGTTTGACCAAAAAAACCAAAATATGGAGAATATAACAAATATTTCATAATGCTGAAAAAATATATATTTTATATTGTTGACTATAATATTAATGTTAAAAGTATTGTCTGCTGCAGTATTAGGGTATATAATATAGTTTGCATGTACTATGTTGTGTATACTTTTTTTTGCATTTGATTTCAAAGAAAAACTATTTCATAGGATGCCTTTACCGAGAAACAATTTAATTAAAACTTTTTAATGGAAATTTCCAGGATGAATGACATTTACCATTTTATAGAAATCAATTCATAGAAAGTCTTTTTTTAAATTGGCTTTTGTGTGCCTACTTTTTAGATATAAATGCAATGGCTACATTCCGAAATATGTTTGTCTGAGGTATTTATTTCAGTGCTTTACAACAGGGGACATTGCTTCAGATGTATATCTTCTATATTGTCAAACATTTACTTTTGGTGCTTTTAATTCACTGACCCCTTACCATGCCTAAACACCATTCAGTCCTGCCCCTTCACAACTTTGCCCCCTAAGTCCCCCTCACCCCCAAACAACACCCATGCCAGATCCTTAAAAAAAGACACCACCCCTAAACACCATCCATCCCGGACCTTTAAAAACCCCCTCACTCCTGAAGTCCACCATCCCTGTTCGATAAATGCACTTTAAACCCATTTGATCTACCCATCCCTGAACACTAAACACCTCCCACCATTCCAGAACCTTAAAAATACCTTTCTACATCTAAATTTCACCCATCTGTAAACCCCTAAAACCACTTAACATCTCTAAACTCCACCCATTGCTCTGCGGAGGAACATGGAGTTCCTGAATTCCAACTGTTGGGTGTGAAGCGTAGTTTTTTTTTCCTTTTGCGCCCTCGAGTTTTGTTTTGGCACTCACACACAAGAGCCAAGATACTCTTGGGCTGCTTGCGAGTGTGCACATGACTTCGTACCACTAGAGAGCTCCCATGACTTATCGCTCGCTTGCACGGCTTCTGGCAACAGCGGCGCAACTCTAGTACCAATCGCAAAAGGAGCGCTTGAACAGCTTTTGTGCTCTAGATGCAGCTGAGAGGGTTTTGGAAAGGACTTTCTTCTCCAACTGGCCATTGGAGTGTTGTTTTTGTGTGAGAAGCCTTTTTTTTAAACTTTTTTTTCAAGCAAGAAGGAAGTGGCCCAGAGAATCCAACTGCCTGTTACTGTCCAGCAGGCTCCACCCAGTGCTTTGTCCCTCTCCTGGTCACTTTGTATTGGGATTTGGAGCTGGATGGATCACACTCCTTGTCTGCTGCATATATGCCATTGGACTAAAGGGCTTTGTATTTGTGATTTCACAAGTACGTTGAAAAAATGGTGTATAGAGGTGTTGTTTGTTTGTTTTAGGGCATGTGCTCGATTCATTTGTACTTTTATTTGATTTTTAAAATGTATTGTGGTGGATGGCCTACAGTTTTAGTATGGGCCTAGTTATTTTATGCATGTAATTTATCTTCTTTTGTAAAGGATAAATGTTGCACAGTTCAGTATATTTTCTTCTCCATATTTTTTATAAGTTTGCAATTTGAATTAATTCACTATGTGGCCAAGTCTGCCAAAGGGCCTTCCAGCCACTAGGCCAAGTACTAATCATTGGTGCATGAAACAACTGTTTCTGTGGTATTTGTTGAATCGTAACATCAGTCAGGTCATGGATGGCATTGTATTCAATTGTAAAATTTGTTTTTGGGGGTATTTCATGTTTTTTCTGCTAGGAGTGTATATGTGGGGTAGTTATATTTGATGCCTTTAGAAGATGTGTGTTTCTGAAAATGTCTTAGCTCATTTAGTTTTTGTGTTTGGCATTGCTGAATAAATAGTATTTTTTCTGTGTTACCAATCCATGCAACCCTTGTGTGTCCAGGGTATGAGTGAGATTGCCATTGGCCACCATTTGTCTTTATTCCCCATGACATATGGCTAGGGACCATTTTGTACAGTCAGTGCCCATAGGCCTGCATGTGTTCTTTGTTCCCCATGTCTTCTTGCTTGTTGTTGTGACCATGTGGCTGGCAGCCATTTTGTGTAGGCAGCCAGTGTGCTTTTGCCATAGGCCTACATGTGTTCTTTGTTCCCTATGCCTTCTTGCTTGTTGTTGTGACCATGCAGCTGTCAGCCATTTTGTGTAGGTAGCCAGTGTGCTTTTGCAATAGGCCTGCATGTGTTCTCTTTGTTCCCCATTCCTTTTTGCTCAGCGTTGTCGTTGACCATGTGGCACTTTCTGGCAGCCGTTTTCTTGCATGGATGGCTGATATAGCAGCTTAATAAAATTACATGCTTGAGGATAATGTCACCTATTTATTAAAACAAAATTAGATTTTTAAAATTTTAGGGATTTTTTAACTTGTTTTCGTTTTTTTGTTTTCATTTGTTTAACTTTGTAAAATATTTTTTTTATTTAAATTGATTTTAATGTACATTTTACAATTTATTTTACATTTTCATTTTTTTCCACATTTTCCTAACATCTGACATCAACTCCATGTTTGCTCTAGATGCACAACAACATTCATTGTCTACTGTTTATTCTATGGTCACCTGCATGTCCCTGGGTGCCTTATCCCAACTTGAGGCACATAAAGCAAACAGTTAAACTGTATGTTGTTGTTGTTGCTCTTTCTTATCCTTTCTGAGTGTACACCATAATAGTTGATGTTGGTGTGGTTGTACAAATGGATAGTTACACTGTATTGCTAATTATTTATAATAACTTAAGTAACCACACTAAATGATATTGTTTGTTTGTACTACTAATTGAACAGCAATAAAACCTCGCTTCACTGATGCTCTTCTTGATTGTTAGCTTTTAGGTGCACAAGAGAAGAGACATCACCCACAGTAAAGCCCATCAGATGACCTGTGCATGACGTAATGTGAGATCTACTATGCAACACGGGCATTTCTTCAGCTTGTGAATCTAAGTGCCACGGCCAACTAAGAGCTTCAAGGTGGCCCTAAAGAAATATGCTACCAAGTGAGTGGCCAGTGGGAAGGAGAAGAATCAGATTTCTTCTCCTGGTGTACTTACTAGAGCTTTTTTCGGCAAAGTTGTGCCTGCCTCACCGACCTCCAGCAAGGAAGCTGAGAGTAGTGACTTCGAATATAATTTTTCCCTTTCACAAAGTAGTACACAATCACTTCAGGAAACAGAGCAAAGTGGACAGCAGCCACAGCCAACAATAGTACATTTTCCTGATGTTGGAGGAGAACAAGAAGTTGAACTTCCTTCTGAGCAAGAACCTCCTCTTTTGGCTCCCAGATCTCCAGCAAGGAAAAGGAAGGGTACTACTCCACCACTTTTTCCAAGCACCACTTCCATTATGATGATAGTGACATGGAGTGGGCCCCTCCAGAGTCCAGAAGACAACAGGAGAAGCAAGAGAAAAGAAATGTTTTAGAAAGACTTAGACTTAATAGAGTCAAGTGCAGAGGTGATGGCAAAACCGGTTGCGCAAGAGGCAGCACCAATGACCATCCAAAGGATGTTCCAGAATTATCTGGCTGATCCAAAAGAGGTATGTGGGTCAAAATTCATTGATGTATTACTATAGGAATATGCACAAATGGCCAGAGTTCATCAGGCTGGCAATAAAGTACCTGGCTTTGAGGTTCCGTGACAATTGTAAGTGGTGTTTTCGACTCGCACGGATATGGTCGAGTCTAGTATCTATGAACCGCAAATGGCGAGTTTAGTAAGTGTGCGCAGTTTCGCTGTGCTAACTTAAACCGTTCGTTTGTTACGTGGGTTTGTCATCTGTACCCACGGGTTCCATCTTAGATACGGCATCCATTTTGTCTCTTGCCCTCAAGTAGCCAGCGAACGGACGCTGTCCGCTTCGCGACCCTGGGACTCCCAAGATATGGCGGAAGACACATGTTCTTTGTAAGTGCCTTTATGACGAGGGGGATGCTACTGTAAGGCAGATGGCGCCGCTCGAGGCTCATCTTGCCGCACGGGCTTATTGTCTCAGCCGTGCATCTCATTAGGCACGTCCCTTTGATGCCTGTATCTCGTGCTTCTCGACACTCCCCTTTTACACCCTTTCCGATCTCCCCACTGTCTCCGTCTTCCTCTACACCTGTCTTCGTTCTTATTTCGATCTACTTTACTGCTGATTGGAATTTGCTAATGGTGGGAAGATGGGTTTTTACAGTTGGGAACCGCCAAATGTTTCCGCACTTATGTTCCGGACCTTATGTGTTTCAAAGTGACCAAAGCGACCCCTCTGAGAGCGACTTGTGGGAACCGGGTTGTAAACTATTGTGTATCATGTTATTCTATGGGTAAAAACTGTATAAAAGGAGCGATCCACAAATACAATTTGAAGCAGTCTCCCCGAACTACACTCGATGTACTTCCTGTGACTTCTGTGTTCCCTGCAGTAAATAAACCTTGACTCTTTGACGCCGAAGGAAGTGTCCCGTGTCTCTGTGACTTGTACGCCGGAGCAGGTTACCCACGAAGGTTTCAGGTGTTGTGCCCTGGCACCGCTGGGTCCAAAGGAACCCAGTCCTTCAGGTTGGCGCCCAACGTGGGGCTGCATCAGTGGTACCGGTCCAAGCCCGACGATCGTGAGGAACTTCGTGTGAAATCTCCGAGGGAAGGTGCACCCCGCTTCATCGATCTTGTTGTCGAAATAAGTGGCCCGAAGACTTTTCCCGCGAAGATTCCCGCCTCCTAACGGCTGCGACGGACTGCTGCCCTGACTGTAGACCTGTTTTGGCGCCTGGCGTAGACCTTGGTATAGCGAGACGATTGACGGGCCTTCCTGAGGACGCCATTGATCTTTGAGTTAAGTATTTGTGGGTCGCTCCCAGAGTTCTTGGTTGTAGACACTTTAGCGAGTGTCTTTGTTGTAAACACTTTAGCGAGTGTTTTTGTTGTAGACACTTTAGCGGGTGTCTTTGTTGTACACGCTGTGTGAGTGTTTTTGTCGGTGACACTTTGCTAGCGTACTTTGTTGTTGTTGTATTTGTTTGACGACTGCAGCCGCCAAAGACCGAGGGTTTTGTTCTTTACTGGGACTTGGTAAATCCCGAAATCCCGTAACCCTTGAAGTTTGTGAAACTCGGCTAGTGTGCAAGATGCCTGGTCGCAGTACTTTGTTCAGTTGCTTTAGACCTTGTGGTGCGGATTCCCTGCTGGAGGACTCGTGTCCGATACCTCCGGTTGGAACTCCTACTTATGATTTGTATAGCAAACATGGGCTAGGCCCGATTGCTTTTAACGATTATTGGATAAAATATACAAAGAAAGACGGCGATCTTCGTTGGCCACCTCACGGTAGCTTCGAAGCGTCGATCTTAGATAATTTGGAAATAAAGTTGTTCGAACGCAAGTCTAGGCCGGCTATGTTTGATGCCTTTCGGTTGTGGCGCAAAGAAGCCCGACAGAAAGAGATCAGACAGAATAAACGTGGTGAGCGAGATAATGTTGCTACCATAGTGAAGAAAGCTGAGCAGTTTCAGCGTGATAAGGAGGATAAGGATAAGGAAGTGTTTGAGAGGCTACAGCGTATGTCCATAGATAAATGCTATCCTGCTTTGCCTACGGAGTCGGATAAGAAGGAAGAGGCAGTTGAGGATTCTTTAATGTCTTATCTTATGAAGTCGCCACCCCCGTACGTACAGGGTATCGCAGTTCCTGTGGTCCCTGCCGTACCTGTTCTTCCACCTGTTATTCCTCCACCAGTTCCTCAACCTGCACCCGCTCTTCCGACTGTTCCTGCTCCTTTGCCTGGTTCTATTCCTACTGCTCCTCCGCTTCCACATACTCCTGTTCCCGCTACTGCTCACGCTACTGCTCCTGTGTTGTTAACCCCTGTTGCTGCTAATGTTTCTACTCCTTCTCTTGTTAGTCCTGTGTCTTACTCTTCTCCCTCTACTCGTAATCGTGATTCTCCCCTTGCGACAAACTTCTTCCAGTCGCTCGGACCTGTTTTTGGCTCTGCTGGTTCTGATGGTCCTCAGAGACGTAGCCAGCTTCCTGGTAATAGAGAACGTGTTGCGCTATACAATATGGCGATGGGTTGGATGATAAACCCTGTTAGAAATCCACCACGTGTTGTCCTCGAAACGTTTGATCAATTCAACATACCAACTCAGAGGTATGTGTTTGATGAAATGTGCAAGTTCTTACATGATCAGATAGTGGCCTTTGCGCCTGACGAGGTGCTGTCCGCCCTGTCTGAACTTCGGCTTCAGTTCGCAACTGGACTGATAGTCGACACTAATGTCCGACGCGCTATTGAGCGGTTGCTATCTTTTCGTCCCGCTCCTATTCCTCATGCATTGTTTGTTGAGGACATTGAGAAAGGAGATGGGTCTGGCCAATATCCTATGCGTGAAGTTCCGCCGGTTTGGGTACCCGCTGATAATACTAATGCTAATGCTCCAGTGGCGGCGCATTTCCAGAGAGTGTGGATACACCTCCCTTGGAAACGATCGGAAGTGCTTCAGGTGAAACAAACTTTGCCTGATCCTCGCAAAAATCCTGCTGGATATTACAAGGAATTGTCGCAGCTCGTAGACGCTACGATAATGAATCTGGCCGATATCGACATGTTGTTTGGCAATGTCGTACCGCAACCGGTATGGGCCAAGATTCGTCACCAAGATCATGCGAATGAATTAGGTGGTGATTGGGCTGCCATTACAGCGGCAGACGCGGGACAAGTGGCTGCTACTAAACCCGATCAGTTGATTGAACTTCTTCCCCAGCGAATCATTACATTAATGAAAACGCTTATGCCAGCTATGAGGGTAAATTGGGACAAGTTGTCAGCCTGTAAGCAGAAGAAAGATGAGAGTGTTTCAGACTTCTTTACGAGGTTCGAGGAAACATTCGTTGATCATAGTGGACAGGATATGGGTACTGAGGGTGGACAGAGGTTGTTTGTAGATAAATTCGTGTCGAACTTATTGCCCGACTTGAGCCATAAATTGAAAAATTCAGAAAGTGCGTGGGCTGTTTCTACCTCAGCTCAGATATTGGCTACGGCACAATATTACGAAAATAGAGAAAAAGAGGAAAATGACCGTGCCGATAAAAAAACAAAAGAGCTAAAAACTAAAGTGTTGTTACAACAAGTATATCCGCCGCGTTCTAATCAGAATGCGCCTCAGCAGAATAGATCGCAGTCGCAATCGAATCGATCGCAGCCGCGTAATGATTCTTCTTTCCAAAGATCTTCATTAGGGTACAACCAATGTGCTTATTGTAGACAGGAGGGACACATTAAATTCAATTGTCCTGCTTTAAATGACCGTAGTGGTGGTAATTCGTCTAGAGGAGGCCGTGGTGGTGCACAGCACGCATCACGTGGTAGAGGTCGTGGTGCTCAGAACGACCGTTCTGACAATTCATCAAATCCTAATAACTGTTTCGATCAACGTGGATCATCGCAAGGACGATCTGCGCAGTATAATGTAGACGATTATTACGTCGATCAGGGAACTGACGATAGTAATTACTAGGACAGCCAAAGACAAGGAGAGGGAGTGGTATCAGTTCCGGTTGATCAGAGAGGGCCTTA
Organism: Lissotriton vulgaris; assembly: GCF_964263255.1. Classification (NCBI taxonomy): domain Eukaryota; kingdom Metazoa; phylum Chordata; class Amphibia; order Caudata; family Salamandridae; genus Lissotriton; species Lissotriton vulgaris. The sequence continues at coordinate 1,071,430,206 of NC_141693.1, forward strand.
CGTCGCAGTTGCTACATCGGGCGTCGTTGAGCCTTTTCTGTTGGACACTGGTGCAGCGAAAAGTTCTATCATGCATTCGAAACTCCCTGGCGCACCTTTGTCTGGCTTAACAAATGTTTCCGTTGGATTCTCTGGCGCCCCCGTTAGCAATCCAGTTTCGCGCCCTTTGCCCCTTAAAATTGGGCCTCGTGAGCTCGAAGCTCCATTGATTTTGTCTACTGGTTGTGGCGAAAATCTTTTGGGTCTGGATTTGCTTAAACGCTTGTATGCAACTTTGTATTGTTCTCCTGCGGGTGTAAAGCTTACGTTCGGAGAGAGAGTAGTCTCTCCCATGTACTTGTCTCTCGATAAGCTTCCACCGGAATTGGATTCTCTTCCTGCGTCTTTGTGGGCGACGGGTCCAAATGATGTGGGCCTACTTGATATCTCCCCTTATGTTGTTCAGTTGAAATCTAATGTGCGATTGCCACGTATTCCCCAATACCGTATCTCCCTTGATGGTGAACGAGCTTTGTTAACGATCATCTATGATTTGATCGAGAAAGATGTCATTGAAGAAACTCGGGGAAACGTGTGCAATAGTCCTGTACTGCCCATTCTTAAACGTACTGATCCTACCAAACCGCCTGTTTATCGTTTTGTTATCGATTTACGGGAGGTAAATAAAATTGTGGTTCCTCAATTCCCTGTTGTGCCTGACATCACGGCGCTACTGACTCTGATTCCAGCTACTGCTTCGTGGTTTTCGGTGATTGATTTGAAAAATGCGTTTTTCAGCATCCCGATTGCCGAAGAGAGCAGGGACCTTTTCGGTTTCTCTCTTGGTGGACGTAGCTTCCGGTTCAAACGCGCTCCTCAGGGCTACTGTGAAAGTCCATCGATTTACAGTCAAGCTTTGAAGGGTCAACTAGATGCGTTTAAGTTGCCGGTTGGTGCGGCTTTAATCCAATACGTCGATGACTTATTGGTGGCTGCTGATACTCAGGACATTTGCAAAATTGCTACAGTGTCGTTGCTGCAACATCTCTGTGAGTTGAATCACAAGGTGTCACCTTCTAAACTCCAATATTGTTGTCAAGAAGTAACCTATCTAGGTCACTTATTGTCAAAGGAGGGAAGGAGATTGACCCCAGAGAGAATTGCAGCGATTGCGCGCATGGCTGTGCCACAAACCCAAAGAGATGTGCGTGCCTTTCTAGGTATCACGTCGTACTGTAGGCAGTGGATTCCTAATTTTTCATTGCTAGCGAAACCATTGGTGGCTCTTACGTGTAAGGATGTTTCTACTCCTTTACCATGGACGGAAGAATGTCAGAACAGTTTTTCTGAACTGCGTGATTCATTGTGTTCGGCTCCTGTGTTAGGTACCCCTGATTACAGTAAGCCGTTCACGTTATATGTTCACGAGAGGGAAGGTTGTGCGTTGAGTGTTTTAACGCAACCTTTTGGTGGTAAGCAACGTCCATGTGCATATTTTTCCTCGACCTTAGACCCAGTAGCTAGAGCATTACCGAGTTGTTTGAGAGCAACTGCGGCAGCTGCGGTCTCCATCCGACAATCAGCAGGATTGGTCATGGATAATATGCTTACGGTGATGGTTCCGCATGCAGTCGATACTCTGTTGAATCGTACGAAAACTCAGCACTTGACGAGTGCGAGGTTGTCTGGGTACGAATTGACGCTCTTGGCAAGCCACATTCAGATAAAACGTTGTAATGTCCTCAATCCGGCAACTTTGTTACCAATTAGTGCAGAGTCAGATGCAGTAACAGAACATGACTGTTACTTGCGGACAGAGGAGGAAACAAAAGGTCGTGTGGACCTTAAAAACACCCCATTGGAAGACCCGGATGGCATCCTGTATGTGGATGGGTCATGTTTTAAATTGCCGAATGGTGATGTGACTACTGCTTATGCTGTGGTGACATTGAATACTGTTGTTGAGACTGCAAGATTGAATCAGAATTCTGCCCAAGCTGCAGAGCTGATTGCTCTTACTAGAGCATGTGTATTAGCAAAAGGTAAACGTGTGAATGTGTACACCGATAGTCAGTATGCTTTCGGTGTAGCGCATAGTTTTGGACGATTGTGGCGAGAACGTGGTTTCCTGACGTCGCATGGCACGAAAATACAGCATGGCCAGCTTGTGAACGATCTTTTGGATGCATTAACTTTGCCTGCACAGGTTGCAATTGTTAAGTGTAGTGCGCATCGTAAAGTGACGGATGATGTTGGTCGTGGTAATGCGTTCGCAGACGAGATTGCTAAGGAGACTGCCCGGAACCTTAGCACTCGAATGTATGTGACGAGTTCGGTTAGGTGGCCTACAGAATCGAGTATGTGTGAAAATACCATAGAGAGTGTGAAAGCAATTCAGAATGAGGCCACCGACACTGAAAAAATGAAGTGGAAAGAAAGTACGGGAAGGTTGGATGTGAATGGTTGCTGGATTGATTTGTCAGATCAGAAAAGATGGATGTTGCCTGATGCGTATGTACTGGCCGTTGTGCAAATGGCACATGGGTTAGCACATATTAGCGCGAAAGGTATTTGCAAGTTGCTGGCTGATGTGTGGAAGAATGATGGAATTACTAAGTGTGCTGAACGTCTGGTGAAGAATTGTATGGTGTGTATAATGTACAATCCTGGCAAAGGAACCCCAACTCCTCCTGGCAGTTTTGCTCCTCCTTCGTATCCCTTTGAGGTGATCCAGTTGGACTTCATCCATATGGAGCGATGCAATAACCTAAAATACGTTTTGGTTGTGGTTTGCGCATTCTCCCGATGGATCGAGGCCTATCCCCTCAAGGATAATACTACTTTGTCTACTGCGAAAATCCTACTGAAGGAATACTTTCCTCGGTACGGAATGCCTAGAGTCGTGTGGTCAGATAACGGAAGTGAGTTTGTTGGTAGTGTAATGAAGAGTGTGTGTAAGGGCCTTGGAATTAATCAGAAATTCCATAGCGCCAATCATCCCCAGTCAGCTGGATTGGTTGAAGGATACAATGGCACCCTTAAATTAAAACTAGCGAAGATTCAGGCTACGACTGGACTTTCGTGGCCTGATGCTTTGCCTCTAGCATTACTGTCAACTAGGGCGACTGTACACTCCCGAATAGGGCTTAGTCCCTATGAAATAGTGTTCGGCCGTCCTGCGAATGTGTGGGGGGTTCCTAGGCCAGGTGTATTCTCTGATCTTGAGTTTCCGATGTTGATTGATTACTTACATGACTTGACTGCTAAACTGAGGTTAATTCATCAACAGGTTTACGACGCCTTGCCGACGCAGACGGAGGGTCCAGGCCACCAGCTCCAGCCCGGGGATTGGGTGGTTGCCCGAAATTTTTCACGCAAAAACAATCTGGACCCCCGCTTTACCGGACCTTACCAGGTGCTCCTGGCCACGAGGACTGCCGTTCGTCTTGAGGGGCGGAAGAATTGGGTACATGCTACCCATTGTAAGCGAGTCCCTATTCCTTTGCCGGCAGACCCGTGGGTAAGGAAAGGCATTGCGTCAACAGAAACAGAAACATTGCCGGCGTTTGTACCTTTTAGCGACGCACAGCTTGTTGAGGAACCCTCAGCGCAGCAGAAAGCCACTGTTGAATACTTGTCAGCAAAAGACTCAAGACCAGACCAACGAATTGATCAGCAGGACGCTGTCTCTTCAACGGATCCTTTGTTTGAAGAGCAGACACGTCCCGGGAAACATCGATATTCTTTGAGATCTCATACTAAGGACAAATAAAATTTGCTTGCTTTGCTGAAATTGATAACTGCAATATCTTCGTTTCCCATGATCAATTTTGAACATTCGTATCATTGAAAATTGTTTTGTATATATATATATATATCAAGCTTCTTCCTTGTATCTTTTTCCTTCCACAGCTGAGAAATATTGTGCTAAATAATATATACATATTGTGTATTGAGGGCCGTAGGGCCGCGCGCGTACTTCCTTCTGGACAGTAGGTCTTGACGCTAGGTTAAAGACCGTCGGTTCCTAGGAACTCCTGGGGATTGACTATTGCTGCACAGAACGAAGTGCGTCAAGAAACGTTGCGGACGGTCGTAGGAAAATGGCATTTTCGAAGCTGAATGATTTGGAAGGAGCTCAGGCATACAGAGTCAAGCTACAGAAACTCAGTCGTACTAAATGTTTTGTATTCCAATTGTTTTTATTGTTTTTAACTGCTTCTGCATTTGTGGCGGGTGGGGTGTATTACACTATGTCTTACTTCCTACTTCCTACCCCTACTCCTACTCCTTACCCTAACCATACTTCTACTACTTCTACTGCTTCTCCCCATTCTTTTCACATGTTACCGGAACACGAACAGGCTAGACGTGTAGAATTCCGCAATAATTCCTTTATCCAGCTCCTCCATCAGCATCAGTTAGTGGTTAACACTACTAATTGTTGGGTGTGTGGGTTGATGCCACATACTACGGGTAAGGGAATTCCATATCTGGTGTTACCGTATAGTTCCCAAGGGTCAGCTCGAGCATTCCAAACAATGCTTCGAAGCGCACTGGGTTTCCACCCCACTCCAGAACAACGTTCCCCCAACTCTGGTCCTACCTCGTATCAGTGGGTGCTATCGATGGCAATAGAGGATATGGAAGATGAGATCCATGATCCTTTTCTCATCCCTAAAGAAGAGGTACAAGCCTATAGGGTCCTAAGTAGAGGGGAATATAGTATGTTCAGTAATGAAAAGCAGTTTAAAAGCTCGCTTCCAATATGGGTCGTACCCCACACTGGTAATCTTTGTCTTGTGGGTCGTGGCTCGCAAGCCTCACTTGGAGCAAGTGCTTGCACTGAAAGTTACGTTCTGCCAATGTCCCCGACCCCGGTGTTTCTGGCTGCCAAGGGTACCTACTTTATCTGTCATGATCGTGCATACACATGGTTGCCCGCAGACTTCATGGGCTCATGTTTCGTTGCAAATCTGTTGCCTCCGACGTTTACTGTAGATGCCGATTATCATAAGACTAGAGTTGTACGAGGCGTAATTAGCGAAGAGGATACTGCCGGTCAAGAGGCAGGAGACTTTTTCAAGGGTTTCCTCCCGTTTTGGGGACCTATGGTTAATAGTAGGAACCTGAGACATTTGACTCGAGTGGTAGAATCGACAGCTAATATTACTGCCAGTGCCCTTGGTAATATCACCACAGAACTTCAGGCGGAGAGACTTATGACATTACAAAACCGTATGGTTTTAGATGTTGTCTTGGCAGATCGCGGTGGGGTATGTAAAGTGATCCATTCGAGCTGTTGCATTTTCATCCCAGATAATGCTCCTACTGTCTATCAAGCCATCTCGAAGTTGCACAAGATCTCCGAATCCATACACGTGGATGTAGGGGATTGGACGCTACTCGGTTGGTTTTGGGGCCTGGTGTCGACTTGGGGTTGGAAGATTCTGATGATCATCGGGGTTGTGGTAGTGTTCCTGTTCACCTGTTGCCTTTGTGTGCAGTGTGGTCCTGCCTTATGTGGCCTTTGTGCTACAACGTGTATAAGACAACCATCTGTTACCAAGGGGACTCGATCGGACAGAGCTATGCTACAACGACATCTTGATGGTCTGATGAATATCGAATATGATTCCGACTAGTGCTTGCCTACATGAGGGCAAAAGGAGCGTCTGAGGTTCCGTGACAATTGTAAGTGGTGTTTTCGACTCGCACGGATATGGTCGAGTCTAGTATCTATGAACCGCAAATGGCGAGTTTAGTAAGTGTGCGCAGTTTCGCTGTGCTAACTTAAACCGTTCGTTTGTTACGTGGGTTTGTCATCTGTACCCACGGGTTCCATCTTAGATACGGCATCCATTTTGTCTCTTGCCCTCAAGTAGCCAGCGAACGGACGCTGTCCGCTTCGCGACCCTGGGACTCCCAAGATATGGCGGAAGACACATGTTCTTTGTAAGTGCCTTTATGACGAGGGGGATGCTACTGTAAGGCAGATGGCGCCGCTCGAGGCTCATCTTGCCGCACGGGCTTATTGTCTCAGCCGTGCATCTCATTAGGCACGTCCCTTTGATGCCTGTATCTCGTGCTTCTCGACACTCCCCTTTTACACCCTTTCCGATCTCCCCACTGTCTCCGTCTTCCTCTACACCTGTCTTCGTTCTTATTTCGATCTACTTTACTGCTGATTGGAATTTGCTAATGGTGGGAAGATGGGTTTTTACAGTTGGGAACCGCCAAATGTTTCCGCACTTATGTTCCGGACCTTATGTGTTTCAAAGTGACCAAAGCGACCCCTCTGAGAGCGACTTGTGGGAACCGGGTTGTAAACTATTGTGTATCATGTTATTCTATGGGTAAAAACTGTATAAAAGGAGCGATCCACAAATACAATTTGAAGCAGTCTCCCCGAACTACACTCGATGTACTTCCTGTGACTTCTGTGTTCCCTGCAGTAAATAAACCTTGACTCTTTGACGCCGAAGGAAGTGTCCCGTGTCTCTGTGACTTGTACGCCGGAGCAGGTTACCCACGAAGGTTTCAGGTGTTGTGCCCTGGCACCGCTGGGTCCAAAGGAACCCAGTCCTTCAGCTTGTCCTTTTGCCAGTGTGTCTGCCTAGAGTGTGGTCAGTGCAGCTGGTGTCGTTTTTACAGTGAGAAGGACCAGTATTCCTCCTAAAACCGTGGATAGAATGACTATGATCAAAATGAACTAACATTTTATACCACACTATTACACCGTTCCTGAAACAGTAGCACAGGAGGAGAAAGAGGATAATTGGTCCGAAATTGAGTCAAATGCGTTTGCTAATCAACTTCTGGTTAACTCATCTGAGCTTGAGGACAAACTCTACTTGCCGTACTAAGTGTCCATGTAAAACTATGCCAGTGTCCATATAAAACTTTTTTAATGATTTCTTGTTGAACTTCTAAAACGCAAAACAAAAATAGCTAGTGAAACATTGTTATTTTTATGTCAGATTTACGCTACCCCACCATTTTTTTAGACACATAGATTGCTGGATTGCAGTTGGACCAGTGTGCATTAAAGAAGCCTCCACAATTCCTTCATGACATTGAGGACAATGCCTGCCCCCCTTGCATGCCTATTGCCTATGCCTTTGTGCATCAGTTAGCACTAGAAGGTCTGCCCCAGAAGATCGTTGATTTACAAGACTGCCTGACACCAAATTCTAATGTGTTGGCTGCATCAAAAATTAATACCTAATTCCTAAACTACCCATGCTTGGATTGGAAGAGGAAATTACACCTATTGCAAAGGTGTGTGAGTGATTGTGTGAGTGATGATTGATGATTCATGTGGTGGCAGGCAGTGAGGCAGGGTCTTAAACTGTAATGTGGGAACTTGCCTGATATGATTGATTTGCAATGTTTGCGGCCTAAGTGCTGAGCAATCATTATTTCCCTGGATGTGATTGGCCTTTAAAAACCTGCTTAGCGAAAATTCATTAACCTTTAGGGTTCACTCCTATGATCCTTCAATTTATTTCATGATCTAGGATGGGTGCCCCAGACAATCCTTTGATTTACAAGACTGACAAGTTCCAATCTGCTGCTTGCATTAAAGGGGAGATAGTGTACCTATCTCTGTGCTTAGATTGGAACAGGTAACCACTGCACCAATAAGTGATCAGATTATCGAGTGACTGTGAATGATGATTGGTGTGGAAGCTGACAGTGAAGGAGGGTTTGTTGAACCTTAATACCGGAAATTTCTTTTGAAGATTATTGATTTGCAATGTTTGGGGCCTGAATGATGGGAAACCATGTTTTTCTCTTGAAGTGATCAGTCCTTTCACACTTAGCCAGATTTAATTGCAGGGTACTCTCCTTTTTTCTGGTTCTTCAGAGAGCAGAACAGTCACTTTTGTTAACAAACAAACACCTATGGAAAACACTGCAATTCTGTTTCTTTGCTTGTTCATCAAAAGCAGTGCACTACATGTCTATCTTGCTCGGGTCATGACGATGACTGTTCTGGTTCAGAGTTACTCAGAGTCAGGACTCAGGAGGAAGATGGAAGGAATCAGGGCCGGAGCTGCAGTACTACGACATCATCAGCTATAAGAAAGATGTTATTGACTTCAATTCAAAGGTAAACCAAGAGTCTGAGGCCTAGTACTCATCTATGTGGACTATAGAGAGGTGTGTTTGTGAAATGCTGCTGTGTGTGTGTGTTTTGTGACTGTCTGTGTGTGTTGGACTTGTTGCAAAAGTTAAACTTGTTTTTTTTTGGTCTGCCTCTGAGCCTTGATACACTTCTTTTGAAGCTTACCTTTCTTCTATCCTTCTCCTTGACTCTAAAATACACTTTCCCTTTCACAATCCACAGGCCTTCTTCTAATCTCCTACACAGAAGAAAGGTGAAAGCTGAGATCAACAGAATTAACTACCGGACCAGTCCGGACAGGCACCAAAGAAGAATAGACATTCCCAAGAAAAATGCATTGCACCATCTAATTTTGCAATACAGTGTCATTTTTCTTTGAACAATCATATTTGGAGAACTGGGTCGGTGGGTTCACTCTCCAACCTAGAAGAAAGAACATTTAGATATCTGTTAACTTGGGTTTTTGGGGCAGAAGGACTGTTTGCAATGCATTTATCTGTACTCTGTCATCATCTTTCCTTTGTTTCCTTCCCCAACAGATTGATGATGACTGATGTTTTGCTCATTACCCCGATGACTGTTGTCCTTGTGCAGTGTTTGTCTTTGTCAAACCGTTCCCCAAAACTCCCTTCCCATCCATTCATTGCTCATTACCCGGATGACTGTTGTCCTTGTGCAGTGTTTGTCTTTGTCAAACCGTTCCCCAAAACTCCCTTCCCATCCATTCATCAAATCCCTAGCTGTCTTCCCAGGGCTGTGTTATTTATTTAGGTGGCTTAATTTACACCAATATTGGATCACACACTTGATGAGGCGGATGTGGTGAAATCAATTAAATGAAAGTAAAATGTATAAAAAGCAACAATCACCCATGGGTATCTAGGCACTAGGCGGACAATAAAGCTAAGAGGATGTGGAAAAGACAGTTATTTGCAGATTTTTAGATGTTTCCTACAATCCAACAGGTTTGTCTTAATTTTAAGTTCTGTTGGATGAGAGTTTCACAGCCTAGATGTGTAAACAATGAAGCCTTTCCCAGCCCAATTGGAGTGTCTTAAATTGAATATGTTCATCAATAAGGAACCAGTGTAGTTGAATCTGTGCTTGGGACGCTGATTCATGTTTAGGAAGAAAACGCTTTCTGATATTGATGAAGAGAGCGTTGCCATAGTCGACCTTGGAGGAGACAAGAGTTGTAACCACCCTCTTCTGTAAAGGTGCTGGGATATAAGGCAACACTTTCCTTAGACTTTTCAGGATGAAGAAGCATGAGAAAGTGATATGATTTATCTGTCCTTCAAAGGATAAGTTAGTGTCAATAAAAATCCCAAGGTTGTTTGCTTTGTCACTGGGGGTAGGCAAAATACGTAGTTCCTGGGTCCACCAGTTGTTGGACCAGAAAGATGGATTGCTGCTGAATAGCATCCCCTCAATCTTTGAGGAGTTCAGTGTCAGACAATTGCTGCTCATCCACTTCCTGATGTGGAGCATGCAGTTGTGAAACTGAGTTGCCATGTCCCCAGGATTGTCAGTTATAGATACAACAAACTGTGTATCATCTGCATAAGAGACTAGGGAGAAGCCAAATTATCTGATCAGGTCTGCAGGTGAGGTCACATACAAGTTGAACAAAGTGGGGCTCAAAGATGAGCCCTGGGGGACCCCATAGAACAAAGAAAAGGGCTGTGAGGTAAAATCACCAAGAGGGACCGCCTGGATACGGTCTTTGGAGATAGAAGAGCTGCATTTAACCTTTACCTTTGATCCCTGCTGTTTCAAGGAGATCAATTAGGAGAGTGTGGTTGACCGTATCAAATGCGGCTGACTGATCCAAAAGGATCAAAGCTGCATTGCCTCCGCTATCTATGGTTTGCCTGAATTCTTCTGTAGCTGTGATCAGTGCCAACTCAGTACTATGGTGACTACGAAAATCAAATTGTGTAGAGTCTAGACACATGGATTTGTCTAGGAAGGTCCTCAGTTCATTATTACCCAATTTTTCAACCAGTTTAGCAGGAAATGGTAAACGAGTGATAGGTCGGTAGTTATTGAGGTCATCCCTATTTAGATGGGTCTTTTTTAATAATGGCAAAATGGAGCCTACCTTCCAGTCTTATGGATAATAACCTGCTTCAAAAAAGTTGTTAAAAATGGTCGTGGGGTGAGTGTCTTTCACCCTCGGGACCAGATGAACAATTATGGCAGGACAGGGGTCCATTAGAGAGCCTGATTTGATCTGTATCAGTATCATTTGTGTCTGTTCGACCGTCAATGGCCCAAAGTGAGATAATGTGGTGACATTGAGAGCGCTCTTAGGAAATCTGCCATTTATGTTATCGGTTTGATTAAAGTGTCGGAGAGAGTCATCGACAGATTTTACTTTATCTTGACAATGATGTGCTAGCTTATTACAAAATTGTTGGTTTGTGTTTGAGTTCTTAGAGTCTGGAAGTTTTGATAATTTTTGGACAGTTGCGAAAAGCTCCTCAGAAGAATTCCTAGCTCCTTCTATGTTGGTTACAAAGTATTCCTTTTTTGCTAAAAGGATCCTCTTTTTATAAGTCAGCAACTTGATTTTATAAGACTCTTTATCAGCTGATTTGTACTCAAGTCTCTATTTACAGTTCTGCTCTTCTACATTCCTGTTTTAGCTGACTAAGGTCATCGTTGAACCAAGCATCAAGGGATTAGACCTATGACTTTGGTTTTTTTTGTTGCTCTGACTACTTGAGTTAATGATGTATACAACCATTGATGGTAGTTGCAAACTGATATGTCTAAATCAGGGCAGACAAGAAGAGTTGAATGGATAAGGGATGCATTATGCTGCTCAGCATCAATGATACTCCACTGATGCTTCGTAATGCTCCACATTTTTGGGTAGACTGATTCTACCTTAGATAGCCAATTTAATTCAAACATGACTTCCTCATGGTTAGACCATGTCAAGGAGAGGGAGAATAGCCAATGGAGCTGAGGGTTGTCTGTGAAAATGCCATCTAAAAGATGACCAGCTATATGTGAGAGATCCTGGACAATGTGTGTTAGACCTGCCCCAGCCATATGATCCAGTAAAATTGTGGAATCTGAATCTAGATAATTTTCCATATGAAAATGAAAATCACCTAGAATAGTGAAGTCTATAGAGTCCACTTTATATTCTATAAGATTGCCAATGGATTGAATAAAGGAGTCCGTTAAAAGAATAGTGGATGTTTACTTCAATTTTAAAATAAATATATTCGCAAAGAGGCACATTAGAAAGAATGTAAAAAATAGCTTTGAAAGGTTCTCTCAATATAATTGCAACACCTCTCCTCTTTTTTAAAGGGCGGTCATGTCTGTATATCCTGAAACCTGCAGGTAATGCTACTAGTAAGGCTGGGTTAGATGTTGAGTCTGCACAGGTCTCAGTGATAAAAGCTAGATTGATACTCTGAATTTCGATGGAGTCTGCAAACTCTAAAGCAGGTGATCTGGTAATAATGAGAGTGCAACTGTAGCTCATTTTCTTTGTATTTGGAGTTATCTTTGCTGAGTGTGTGGGAGTGATAGGCATACAAGTTAGAGAGAAGTTACAGATTGGACATTTAATGCCATCATTACCACAGAGAGTACAATTGAAGGCCAGTGCAATGCTCACATGAGGAATTAGGTGTTAACAGGGTATCCCTGGAATAACTCATTTGGGCTTGGATATCTAAGGATAAATTGGTAGGGGGGCTGGTGCTGAACACGGTCCGATCACGGACAGGTGCAGACGAGCTTGCCTTTGGCGCGCCCGCTATGCATGTCCGCTGAGCTCTTGGACCTGCATCTGTTTTTGAATCCCACAGAGGTGGAAGTGGGAAAAGGCTGGACTGTCACCCTCGCAAGATGGCTGCCAGCAAAAGGTAAAAATAGCAGGGAAAGGAAATGACTCTCTCCGCACAAATGGAAGCCTGCGGCGGACCGGAGAGTCAGTAGAAAGGGATGGAGGACAGGAATTCCCAATTGGGAAGCAGCAAATCAGCAAAAGCATTGGGCTCCAAATTGGACTGCCAAACAGGTAATGGCCACAAGTAAGAATAAAATACAGTTTACAAACTAAAAGCGACCTCTAAAGTGCAAGTGCTGTAATATTTAAAAGTCGGAGTGCGACTTACTAGAGCAAGTATCTGCTGCTCACTCTGACCTGCATCTGTTTTTGAAGCCCCCAGAGGTGTAAGAGGGAATAGGCTGGAACGTCATCCCTTGCAAGATGGCGGCCAGCTAAAGAGCAAAATATCAGGGAAAGGAAATTACTCTCTCCACGCAAACAGAAATCAAATACCAACTTATTGCAAGATCTATTAAGCAATAGCCCATATTGGCCCCATTTACCCACCCTTGCATGAAAAGTTATCCATATTTTAGATATAGAATGAAGAACATCAGTCACCAACATCATCATTCAGGCCTTGTGTTGGGTAACTGTAAACCCCTAACCTAAGCTTGTCCACTATAAACTTTGAATCCATTTTTTATAGCTCGAGGATTTGGTAATTAATACTACTAGCTCGACATTAGCCCAAACTTATTATTATTGCTATTTTTTGTGTTTAAGTCCTATCAGGCATTCTCGTTGTGTCATCCTGTAGTACTCAGGTGCCAATTCTTTGTAAATCTTTGATAACATATAGCCCACTAACTCAGTTGCGAAGTTGTGATACCTTCCCTATTAATGTTTCATCTATATTCAGGTAAGACAATTAGTATGTAGTGAACTGAACTAGTTAACTTAGTAACTACCTGCTACTATTGTTTATCTAGGTTGTTGTAGACAATGTAGATCGTGGCAGCATTCCCCCTAATGGTCAAGATAGTTAGAGAAGTATAACTTGATAACTAAGTGATATATTCTTTCTTACAAGCACATAAGCAGGCTGCGTAAAAGCTGAAGGCAGCAGTGCAAAGTAAAAGTAAAACAAACTACTTCAGACATAGACTTTGATTACATAAAATAACTTCACAATGCTGAGGAGCACAGTGAAACTTTTCATAAAAGAGGCAAAAGTGATCTTTTATAAATCACAAAGTTTATACACTGTACTAGAGCAAATGACAGCAGACGATTTCTATTAATCATATAGCACACAATCATATTGTTTTTCATCATCTTTATTCAAGAATTACTCAAATATTACGATAAAATAGGATGACAAATCCAAGAATAAAACAGCCTACACGTTTCGTCCCTATCCACATGGGACTTCTTCAGGGCAGAACTCAAAATCGCAGGAAGTCTTATCTTCAACTGCCAGTTCGGTACTCAACAATCATTGTCCACTACTAAAACCTCATATATCACCTCTGTAAATCCAATGCCTATTAGGCATACCAACAGCACAATCAATTTTGAATGCTGTATCTTGTTCCTTCCTGCACTCTCTTTTAATCCCCTAATTAGGCAATCCCATAAAATATATATGTTCACACAGAAGTTCTCTTCTCATCAGGCATCAAATTCTATCTGCCCTTTCGGTGCATTCCTTAGACTATGGAAGCCTGTAGTGCCCCTGGTCCTCGTAAGAGTCAGACGTCAGCAGTGTCAAGGGCTGATACAATTTAATGCCTGCTTCGAACTGACACCACCTCCTCATCAAAGATTGCCCAGGCAGCACAACTAGGCTGTGGCAACAAACACAAAGACACACACTAATATAAAAAATGATGGGCCATATAAGCCCTGGGGACTAAAACCTCCAGGGACCGGCTCGTGAAAACAGAAGGAGGGGGGCGCACAGCGCCCAACCTTGGGCCAGTTATGGGCCTGGGGATCACCACCGCCCCTATGGCCAGTTCATGGTACATCCCAGGGTGCCCACTCCTGGGATATAGCTGTTTGCTTTTGCTTGGTGGGAGATTTGGCAGCTCCTACCTAGCAAAATCAAACACTCTGCTTCAAGCGGGTGGGAGTTGTCAAAGTACTCCCACTTGCTGAAAGTGGAGGTTTCATCTCTTTCCATGCTCGCAGACTTGTGGGCAGGTAAAGAGATGAAACTATTGCTCTTGCACACAGGAAGCTGTATTTCCAGAAGCTCCCTGCATGCTCTGGCTCTTGCTGGGGGCGGGGAGCAGACTGGGACTGTGGGGGCCTTGAGGCCCCCCATGGTCTCACAGCACACTGGGTGCTCTGGGTGGAACCAGGGCACGTGAAACACATGTCTGGGCCATGCCCCCATTCGGTTAAGTCCAGGCCCCATGGATGGGGTCCTTTCGGCCAAAATCAGCTCAAGGAGGGGGGTGGGTGTGTCCCTCTGCCCCATTCAATACATACATATATATATGTTAATGTCGGCCCCAGGAGATGGGATCCTCAGGGACAATATTGTCCTGAGGAGGGGGGGACGTGTGGCCACCCTCCTTCAGCCAGTTAAGGCTGAACCCCAGGTGAATGGGTCCCCGGGGCCAAAAATGAGCAGACAAATTAGCAGAAAAGGCAAAACTGAGGGCAGACAATCGAGCAGAAAGGGCAGAGCAGAAGGTGGAAAAAAGAGAATGAAAGGCAAAACAGATGATAGAAGACAAACAGAAAAAAATCAAAAAAAGAGGGCAGAAAACAGAGCAGAAGAGGGCAAAACACAGAGCATATACTCAGAAACCCACTCACAGACCCAGTGAGACACTCATACAGCCACCTATAAACCCACTCAGAGACTCATGTACCCACTCACATACCCACTCAGACAATCACACACCCACTCACTGACCCAGTCAGACTCATGCACCCACTCAAATACCCACCCAGAAACACAGCACTCACTCACAGACCTGCTTTGAGATTAATGCACTCACTCACAGATCCACTCAGAAACGCATGCACCCACTCACAGACCCACTCAGACTCACGCACCAACTCAAAGACCCACTCAGAGACTCAACACTTACAGACCAACGGAAAGACTCTAGCACTCACTCACCGACCCCCTTGGGAAGTCATTCACTCACTATCAGACCCACTCAGAGACTTATGTACCCACTCACAGACCCATTTAGACACTCATGCACTCACTCACAGACCCACTCAGAGACTCACGCACTCAGTCGCGGACCTATTCCCAGACACATGCACTCAGTCACAGACCAACTCACAGACCCACTCACAGACTCATACACCCACTCACAGACTCACTCAGAGGCTTGTTGACTCAATTACAGACCCACTTAGACACCCATGCACTCACTCATACACATACTCAAATACTTTTGTAGTCACTCACAAACCCGCTCAGACACTCTGACACCTACTCCCAGACCCACTCAGATACTCATGCACCCAATCAGGTACCCACTCAGATACTCACACACCCACTCAGACAGCTATTCAGACACTCACACACCCACTCACAGACATACTCAAACACTCACACACCTATTCACACACTCAGTGAGACACTTATGCAGCCACTCCCAGACCCACTCAGACACTCAGACACCCACTGACAGACCCATGAAGACACTCTTATACACACTAACAGACCTACTGCAATACTCAAGCACTCAATCACTCACACACTCACTGTCAAAGGTTATAGGTTACAGTTCGGAAATAAAATGTTTAACATTTTATAAATTCTCTTAAAAAATCAAAGGTTACAGAGATGTTAGAGTTAGGAAATAACATTAAAAAACATAGACATTCACTGACCATGTCAT
Organism: Lissotriton vulgaris; assembly: GCF_964263255.1. Lineage (NCBI taxonomy): Eukaryota > Metazoa > Chordata > Amphibia > Caudata > Salamandridae > Lissotriton > Lissotriton vulgaris. The sequence continues at coordinate 1,071,445,993 of NC_141693.1, forward strand.
GAGTGATGTAATATGTAAGGTCAGAAGCAGTGCATTGAGGCGGCGTAAGTTATAACGAGCTCATGTAACTATAACTGCGAAATGTCTCTGGTCTTCTAACTATAACATCCCTGTAACCTTTGTTTTTTCAGTGGTCGCCGGTAGGTATCTATAGTTCGGACCTACTTTCCATAGAAAAAGCATTTTTTGACTTGCCTATATCTTTGGCGCTGGTTGACGAATCTTCACAAAATTTTCCAAAAATTGTTCCAGTGGGTCTTATTATGCATGGGAACTTTTTTGGGTGGGTAATAAAAAGTTTTATTCCCAGGTTAATTCCCATAGGGATTTTAGATATGACTACAGCCAGAACTGCTGAATAGAATTACCCCAAATTGGCAGAAAGCTAGCTCCTGGCACATAAAGGGTGATTTTAGTGATTTGATGTTCATCTGTTCAGTAGTTTTTTAAATATTAAAAGAAAACCACATTTTTATATATAGAGATGCGAACCCTATGCAAATCCTAGATAAGTACTTCAAAGCGCTGATAGGACAAATACCAATATAGAAAAGAGAGTGGTTATAACAAATGTAGAGTAATAGTAAACCTTAAGAAAATTGCCTCATGAACAGAATTTCATGCACAATTTATGTTAGAGTATCTCAGGGCAGGAGTTATCCGATATGGCCCTAGAGTCAGATATGCTCCAACATTTTTTGTAGAGATCTGAATATTCTTGGAAAGGTGGTTACGTATTGTCAATAGATGTGCAAGAGAATGGATTATCTTAATTGTAGAAACAGCTAGAGAAGTGGCGGCCATACTCAACAAGGAAATTCTTGAGTTAGAGGAAAAATTGAAAAGTACACCAGCTCTAAAAGAAGCAAAAAATAAACTAGAAGAGATTAATGGGGAATTATACGACTTTGAAGAATATTTGATGGAGAAAAAAAAAGACAAACTTAAAAAAGACATTAGGTGGTACACACAAGAGAAGGCATACCCTTACTTGAAACCTAATTGCTATTAAGAATGGAGACTAGAAGCTGGGCCAACAGATTCAACAAAGATGAAGAAGATAACCTTGATCCCTTTCTCTGACACTTATTCCACATGTTCAGAAGATGACAGCCCTTGCTCATTAGAATTTGGTAGACCATACACAACATATAGGGCTCCAGTAGGACAAAAACAACATTATTCAAATCAGTCCCCTTTTTTAGCTAGAGGCAGCAACAGAGGGAGAAACAGATATCAAAGACAGGACAGGGGAAACATTTCCACCCAGACCCTCAACGTCAGTGCCCGATGACCCAAAAACATCAATACTGGAGGCCACCAAAAAACTAAAGATAATCCCTATTCCAATCTTTAATGTATTATCTATTAAGATTGGCCAGGAAGAAGGTGTGCTGCTGATGAGGGGGTTATCTTTTTTACTTAGCACTAACACAACGTGTTTAAGCTTAATCAGAATGTGTTCTCATCCTTCAAAAATATCAAATTAAAAAAATACTTCATGCATAATGCTATAGAGAATATAGAGCTAAACTTCTCAGGATGCAAATCTAAATCCATCTTTACATCCACCCTTGAAATGGTGAGCCGAGAAATATCTATCTCTGAAAAAGCAAACTTGAAAGATCTTAACAATATTACCAAACACATCCCGCCAGCATTAGAAAATTTAACAAAAGTCTAGACCACAGCACTACACAGTCTGCAAAAAAAGACCATGTCACGCTTAAACAGCGTGGCATGGGGAGGAATCATGGTTATGGGCACTGCACAATACATAACTAAAATACAATGTATGTTAGAAGTTCCAGAATTCCACAAGAGAGCTTCAACTAAATAATTTGAGAAACTGAAGACTAGAATAGAACAACTGACCTCTAGGGCGCTACAGAATGGAGAAATCTGCAAGAAGGAGTATGAGTTCCTTAATAAAGATTACCTGGTGACTACAGTGCTTTATGGAGTTCCTAAAACACATAAAAACATAGTAGATCCACCACTCTGTCTGATTATCTCCTCTATTCATTCCATCATGGAACCCTTATCAAAATGTGGTGATACTTTTCTTTGCCCTCTGACTAAACTATATGCTTCCTACATTAGAGACACAGGAGATCTGATCTTGAAAATTGAGAACAAAGTATTTAACCCCTAGCAAGAAATGTTGGTCACACTTGACATAGAACAACGGTACACTAATATCCCATAGCTGGAGGCATTAAAAGCTGTACAGGATGTTATGACACGAACACCAGGGGGTAGGCCTAACCAGTTCATTAGTGACTGCCTAGAAATTGTCCCTTTCAACAATATTTTGAATTTAATGGCAACATCTATCGGCAAATCAAAGATACCAGTATGGGGGCATCTTGTGCCCCCAACATTGCAAATATATTTATGGATAAGTGTGAGAGAAAACAATGAAGTAGCACCTTTCTGTGAAAACATGAGGTGATGGTCACGGTTCGTAGATTATATATTTTTCTTATTGTCAGGAGAAGAAGAATTACTTGATAAATTCCTCGGATGGGTAAACTCTAGTAACAACAACCTGAAGTTTACTGCTAACATCAATAAACACAGAGTAGAATTTTTGGATATTTGAATCTCAAAACAACAAGGTCTCTTTCAAGTAAGTCTGTACAGGAAACCTACTGCTCGCAATCCTGTGTTACGATATGCTAATTACCATCCCAATAGGCAAACGGACTCTATCCCATTTGGTGGGTTCCTTTGAATAAGACATAATTGCACCACAATAGCGACATATATTCAAAATGGACAAGAACTCATGACTAGATTATTACAGAGACGATTTCCGAGACAACTGATAAAACAAGCATTTAAGAGAGAAAGATATTATAACGAAGATAGTCTCTTACAAGAAAAGATCAAAAAGAATGTAGAAAAGCTAATTTGTGACACTAACCGCTCAAGCATTAACTTCAAAATTAAAAGAATCTAGAAAAAACTTAACATCAATGAAGAGGATCCAGAACTGGAAAAACGTTTTTTTGCCTTCAGGTGCAATGCAAATCTGAGTGAAAAACTGATACATTCAAGACTAAGTACCAAAACAGAACAACTACAAAAGACTATTGGTGATGCCCAACTGGTGAAAAGGAACCATAGACGGGGCACATGCCACGCATGTGAAACAGCACAAGTCATAACCCAATGGGAATATCATGAACGTTCTGGGCAACTAAAAGATATGAAAAACTGCAGAAGCAAAAACATTGTTTATCTTCTCAGATGCCCTTGTGGTTTGGGCTACGTAGGCAAGACAGGGAGGGAATTCCGTATTCGCAATGGAGAACACAATCTGCGACTAGAACCAAAAAGACTCCGGACCCACTGGTCCATTTCATGGCCCTAAAACATTCAGAAATTGACATTAAATGGCTGATTTTGGAAAAGGTGAAACAGAAATTAGAACGCACCTTGATGGAGTGTGCAAAGAAAGAGAGACCTTTTGGATATTTTCCCTCAATACAGTCAAAGAAGGGTTGAATGAAGAAATCATAAGGAAAGGCCCATAACCCATGACTTTCAACATCTAGTTAGGTTAGATAAGTACTCACCATGATCAGGGGACTTTACCATCGCAGGATAGATTATAAAATCTCTGCAAAACCATTTGATCCCAGTGCTTTTAGATAGATTACATTTACTCTGTTGAGTAGAGTCATGTTACTGTTATGTACAAACTTGGGGCAACAGTATGTTGCCTTTTGTAGACACATACACTAGAATCGGTGAAACTCATATGCTGATGTCTGATTGACAAACTCTTAACCTGGTAGTTTGAAATGCATTTACCGTATATGGGAGCTACAGCTACTCTTAGACGAGACATTGGAGCAGAAATATTGTACGTTTTACTGCATTGATCTGACACCATCCCTAGCAACTAGATGACTTGCTCAGGTCACTCTCAGATTTCTATTGTACTACTAGAACTTTGCGAATTTGTTATGAGAAGTTTATGGATGATAGTTGGTAAACAAAGTACCTCTCACAGTACCTCCACTTAGTGGTACCAGTACTAGTTGGTGTCATGTGTTGACTTAACAAACCAATACAGTACTACTTTTCATTAATTTGAACAGATGATATTTGTTCAATTGTATGTAAGTTTGAATACATGCAACAACCTTATCCAAATATATACATTTTGTCTTTCATCAATTATAGTACTCACGAGAATAGGAGCTATCATCTCTTATCCTGCCATAGTAGTATGTATCTTATCTAGACCTGTCAGGTGAATCTTTAGAGGCCACTCTAAGATGGCATCAAATTTGCCTAGTGACGGCCCTTTCCCTTTCCCTTTCTCATGCACGTGCCACATGAGACTGCCCTCCGATCCACCACGGACGACATTCGCACTCTCCTCGATCGAGGTCACACTGCAGCCCTCATAGCACTAGACCTTTCATCAGCCTTCAAAACCATCTCCCATCGCACACTAGCCGCCAGACTCCATGACACCGGCATACAGGGAACTGCCTTAGACTGGATCTGCTCCTTCCTCTCAGACGTAACTCAGAGAATAAGACTCCAGCCCTTCCTCTCCAAACCCACGGAGATCAGATGCGTGGTACCCCAAATATCCTACCTCAGCCCCATGCCCTTCAATACCTACATGGTCCCCCTCGCAACTATTGTAAGTTAATATAGACTCAAGATAGTATCCCACGCCGACAACACCCAGCTCATCCTCTCCATCACCAAAGAAACCAACATCACAAGGCCCAGTTTCCAGGAAGGAATGAAGGATGTTGCATCCTGGATGAGGAGCAGCTGCCTGAAGGTCAACTCTGAGAAAATGGATATCCTCTCCCCAGATCCACCCTCTCCATGTGGGACAACACCTGGTGGCCCCCTGCCCCCGGAAACCCTCCTACCCCCACGGTACATGCCCGCAACCTCAGCATCATACACAACTCCTCTCTCACCATGAACCAACAGATCATTGCCGTATCCTCCACATGTTTCAACACCCGCTGCATATTCCGCAAGACCTTCAAATGGTTCTCCCAAATCCAGGAATACCATCAACCATGCACTCATCACCAACAGACTGGACCACGGAAACACCCTCTACGCCAGAGTCAACAAATCTCTCCTTCACAAACTCCAGACCGTCCAGAACATTGTGGCCAGACTAGTCCTCCTCATCCTACGACACAACCACATCACTCAGCACCTCAGAAACCTCCACTGGCTCCCCGTCTAAAAAAGTGTGAACTTCAAGTTGCTCACACACACCTACAATGCCCTCCACAACACCGGACCCAAATACCTCAATGAAACAATCTCCTTCCGTGCTCCAAGAGAAACCTGTGCTCCGCTGCCCTAGCCCTGGCCGATGTCACCTGCATCCTCAGAGCCAGAACGCGAGGCAGATCCTTCCCCTACATTGCGGCCAAGCCCTGGAATGAACTCCCCCTCAGCATCAGACAAAGCCCTACACTGCAAACCGTCAGAAGAGATCTCAAGACCTGGCTCTTCGGATGACCTCAGAGCTGCCCAATCCCCCTCCCCAGTGCCTTGAGACCCTACAGGGTGTGTAGTGCACTCTTCAAATCCCTGATTGATTGACTGCATGCTTAGAGCTGTCAGTTCGGATGCCAGCTGTCTTTAAGACTTCTGTGAACACCAGACACCTGTCACCATTATCCCTGTGGAGCTTTCTGTCGGTGAAAGAAGAATATATCTGTATACTGCAATAGGTAAGATGATGCTGTAGAGAGATGCTGCTAGTACAGCATTTTACATTGAAATGGGCTCAGTAAATAAAAATATCATAGTGTTATGCCATCTTTCGTTAGTGACACGTTTCGATACCCTTCCTTGAGACATAAAGGTTGCTTAGGATGGCGGGCGGATTACCACCACCGGCCAGGCGGTGCCGATCCGCCCACCAACGCAACCCGATTTACCCCGCCATATTATAATGGCAGGGGGTATCGGGGTGAATGCACAGAGCATCATCCGCTTTTCTGCCGGTCGGAAATCGTTCTGATTATTGGCCGGGCAAAGCTGGGGTGCAATATGGTGGCGGTGCCTAGCAGGCACCGCAATCCATATTAGGATGTATGGTTTTAAAGGCCTTTCCATGGCGGCTTTGCCGCAATGGAACTGCTGGCAGGGATTTGCTTGGGGGCCTGTTGCGGGCCCCCACGGGGATGGGGGGATGCACCTATGGTACTCTCCTACATTACATTTGTCTCTTTTTACTAGCTATACGTTGACTGATTATGTGAAAACTTTAACAATACTTACACATATTTTCCCCATTTTCTGCATGTTACAGCAGAGACAATATTTAGGGGGTGCACATAAACTTTGTTCTCTATCTTAATTAGGAGCAGCAGTAGTTACTTGGACCTTCAAATCTGAGTTCCCATATAGGAGCCAATTCTGATTTTGGTTGGAAAGGCTCCGAACCATGTTCGGAGCCCTTCCGACTGAATCACAACATGTCGGCCGGATTCCTTTCCGACCGAGCCATTCCGATGGGCTCAGTCGGAATGGAATCCAACTTGGATTTCTGGATGGCATTTTTTCACTGCCTTTTCGTGCCGGTGTGTCAGGCACGAAAAGGCAGTCGAAAACTGGGTGTGAGGCCGCCTATGGTGCCGCTCCATTGATCCCTGCACCCAGTGGCAGGCACCTTGGTATGCCAGCCACAGGGTGCAGGGATGAACTGCACCCCTGCATTTCAAAATGGATGCATGCATGTTCCCATTGTGAAGTATATGAGTACGATCGAAAAGGGTTCGGTCGCATTATACTTGCAGGGCTGTATTCGACCATAGCAGGTTGGTCGGTTACGGCTCCTGACCGATGTCGGACAGACCTGAGTCCGTCGGACATCTGAATCGGCCCCTTAATGTTGACGAATCGGGAGAATTTTATAATACATGCCCATACTCTCTCTTAGTAACCCACCGGTTTCTGTTTCTTCTTATTCATTGAAAAAAATAATTATTTCTCTCAACTACCTGGACATCCCCTATTTAAACTAGGAGCCTGTAAAGTTGATATGAATCTCAAGAATTATGGTATTTACAAGTATATGATTACAACTTACTTTGAACCTGATAAAGGTGATATATAGTGCCTTACTTGATAATTCAGCAAGTCACACCCAGAAGATCTAACTCTAATAGTGCATCTTTTTCTTTTCTAATTGAACTATGAAACTGGGTGCGGAGATGCACCCAAGGGAGACATTGCACTATAACAAAAGTGAGGCCGCGCCTCTGAATCTGGATATGACCTATATGGAGAAGCACACCTAAGGACCTAGGACATTTTTGTGGAAATTTAGTAAGTGCCTCTACACTGCTAAGTGCACTGGCGCATGTGGTGATCTAGTGTTACTGCAAGAAAGCATGAGGTACATGCTCTTTTTTCTCCTTGATCTCTTTGTATCATTTACTTTTTATTCTTTGTTTAAAATCACTCTGTGCACTGTAAATAGAACAGAGAGCACACCTTGCACTGGCCTATTGATTCTCTGGGAGAGGGAGCTCTCCTTTTCACACATTATTTATTTTCCACTATGTGTTATGGCACTACACATGTGAACCCACTAAGCATGGGCGGATTTCGCGGATCCACGATCCGCGAATTTGCGGATTTGCGGATTTGCGGATCTGCAAAATCTGCGAATTTGCGGATTCACGGATTTTGCAGGTTTTTTGAATGGGGGGGTCTTCTGTGCGAGTTCAAGTGCCTCGTGTGTGTATAAATGGTCAGAGACTGATCAGAGCAGCAGATGAAGAGAAAGAAGCTCCTGGTCACAGGAACAGCACGAGGATTGCGCTCGTAAAAGTCAAGGATACAAAGGCCTCTATCCAGCATCACAGCTGATTTTCGACCGTAGATTTGGGAAGAAGGCACACCTGCCCAGCCTCGACGACGCTCACGATTTTTTTTGGGCTGATGAATGAGTCACTGAATTTGAGCTTCAACTAGTTCCAGCGACCATGTGTGTGTGTTACTATGCAATCGCCCCGAAGGGCGCAGGGGTCCCTTGAGTGAGCTGTCCATCATAGTGGGTAAATGGCGGGAAGATGGTGCACACCGCGAGTGTGTGAGCGGGGCCAAATGGGCGGGGCTTCCATGCGAGTTCACATGCCTCTTGTGTGTATAAAAGGTCAGAGACCGATCAGAGCAGCAGATCAAGAGAAAAAAGCTCCTGGTCACAGGAACAGCACGAGGATTGTGCTCGTGAAAGTCAAGGATACAAAGGCCTCTATCCATCATCACAGCTGATTTTCGACGGTAGATTTGGGAAGAAGGCACACCTTCCCAGCCTCGACGACGCTCACGATTGTTTTTGGGCTGATGAATGAGTCACTGAATTTGAGCATCAACTAGTTCCAGCGACCATGTGTGTGTGTTACTATGCAATCGCCCCGAAGGGCGCAGGGGTCCCTTGAGTGAGCTGTCCATCATAGTGGGTAAATGGCGGGAAGATGGTGCACACCGCGAGTGTGTGAGCGGGGCCAAATGGGCGGGGCTTCCATGCGAGTTCACATGCCTCTTGTGTGTATAAAAGGTCAGAGACCGATCAGAGCAGCAGATCAAGAGAAAAAAGCTCCTGGTCACAGGAACAGCACGAGGATTGCGCTCGTGAAAGTCAAGGATACAAAGGCCTCTATCCATCATCACAGCTGATTTTCGACTGTAGATTTGGGAAGAAGGCACACCTTCCCAGCCTCGACGACGCTTACGATTGTTTTTGGGCTGATGAATGAGTCACTGAATTTGAGCTTCAACTAGTTCCAGCGGCCATGTGTGTGTTACTATGCACACCGATGTGCGCAGGGGTCCCTTGAGTGAGCTGGCCATCCATCATCCTGTAACTATTTTAGGATGGCGCCGGCAAGCTGCCAGCGCCATCCAAAATAGTTACTAAATTAGCTTCATCAGGAAGCACTAATAGATAAAATAAAGCAGATGCTCTAGCACCTGCTTTATTTTATCTATTAATGCTTCCTGTTGAAGCTAACCTAGTAACTATTTTAGGATGGCGCTGGCAGCTTGTCGTCGCCATCCTAAAATAGTTACAACAACTTCAAGCTTGAAGGCTTGAAGTTTTGCCCCCCGGATCTGCCGCTCGCGGATTCGCGGATTTTCGGTAAATTCGCAGGAGTTCGCGGATTGCGGATTTACCGAAAATCCGCGAAATCTGCGAGCGGAACGAATTTTGCGCTCACACTTAGAACCCACCATAAATGTAAAGTTTTTCTCCAGACTTTTGGATTGTGTTTGTTGGTTCTGATTCCCTCCATACCCGCCCCTGGATGCAATTACAATACTCATGTGTGGTCCTGAAGAAGTTGATTGGCGATATTTTATGCCCACACTGAAACATACTCTGACCTATTGTTGGAAGATAGAGCCCAGCCCACAACACCACAGCCCACAACAATTAATTTGTTATCTCTGCTGAGGCCTGTCTGCATGTATGTCAGGAATATCGACAGACAAATTCTTGTGGTCAAGAATATTAATTTTAGGTAAGTAAGATTGATTTAAAAAATATCGAGGTGTTTAATATCATTTGCATAAATATGGTTATTAAAAATATTGACTTTTTATCAATGTTATGTATTTTAGTATATATTTGATATGTGTGTGATGTTTTTTTTTGTATAAGAATTGCTTGCATTTTTATTACATGTGGTAACATTTTTGTAGTTATTAATTTCTTTTTTATTTGAATTTTGCGTCTTTTGTTGCATAGCTGGTTGAGGGTTTATAGGGGAATAGGGTGGGAAGTCATTTAATTATATAAAATGTATTGACTATTTTTAGTAGGTATCATTTTTTTATTTGAAATTTGCATTTTTAGTTCCGAAGCAGGTTTTGGGTTTATAGAGGAATTAGGTGGAAGTAATTTAATTATATAAAATGTATTGAATACTTTTTATTTATTAATATTTTTTTAATTGTTATGTTATAGTGTTAAAAGTGTAAATTAATGTATTATGAATAATTAATAATTCGTTGTTAATAATTTAAATTAATTAACTAATTAATGATGGTAATTGTATAATTAAATTTAGGTGTGTGTTGTGGTGTTTATAGGTGTAAATGGTGGGAAGGATGGGAAGTAATTTATTTTTTACTGCTGAATTATTAATTTGTTTTGAATTAATTTAAATGAATTAATTAGTAATTAAATATGGTAATTGTGTAATTAATATTAGGTGTGTGTTTTGGATATAATGCTAAATAATGTGTACTCAATGAATGTTTAAAATATTTTTTATTAATATTTTTTACATTCATTAATAATTATGTTAATTATGGAAATACGTTTAAATAAAAATGTAGAAGTCTTTTTTATTGGTATGGTGTTGTAGGGTAGGAAATAAAATGAATAAATGTATGTTTTAAATAATTTGTTTGTTGGTTAATATTTTCTCCTTTTAAATAAATATTGTTTATAAATGTATTTCTTAATTTATTTTATATAATATAATATATGTGCCTTTTTGTTATATGTAATTAATATTATAAGATGTGTTTTTTTATATGTTTAATATATTTAATCATATATTTTTAAAATTTTGTTTAATTCTTTTTAGGATTTTGTATAGTTTTTCAATTTTTGTTTCTCTGCCATCCAACACTTTCCCTATTGTTGCACTCACTGGTTTGGTAATAATAATTTTTACCCTTCCTCTAACCAGCATTCTTCCTACTGTTGCACTCATTGGAGTGGAAGTAGTAATGTTTACCCCTCCCCTATCCAGCACTTTCCCTGCTGTTTCAGTCATTGAAGTGGGAGTAATCATTTTTACCTCCCCGCTATCCAGCCCTTTCTCTACTGTTGCACTCACTGGAGGGGGAATAATCATTTATATCTCTCCGCTGCCCAGCACTTTCCCTATTGTTGCACTCACGAGAGTGGGAACAGTAATGTTTATCCCTCCGCTATCCAATACTTTTCCTACTGTTGCGCTCACTGGAGGGGGAATAGTAATGTTTACCCCTCTGCTATCCAATACTTTCCCTACTGTTGCACTCACTGGAGTGGGAATAGTAATTTGTAGCCCTCTGCTATCCAGCACATTTCCTACTTTTGCACTCACTAGAGTGGGAATAATACATTTTACCCCTCCGCTATCTAACACTTTCCCTGCTGTTGCACTCTTTGGAGTGGGAATAGTAATTTTTACCCCTTCACTATCCATCACTTTTCCTACTGTTGCAATCACTGGAGCATTCACTGGAGTGGGAATAGTAATTTTTATCCCTCCACTATCTAATACTTTCCCTACTGTTGCACTCACTGAAGTGGGAATAGTCATTTTTACCCATCTGCTATCTAATATTTTCCCTACTGTGCACTGACTGGAGTGGGAATAGTAAATGTTATCCCTCTGCTATTCAACAGTTTCCCTATTGCGAAATGTATGTTTTAATTTTGGTTTAATAGTTTAATGTTGTAATTAATTATAGAATGTTTTTATATTTCAAATTATCGATATGTGTCTATATTTTATTTTTATATAATTTAAATTAAAAATCAATAAAAAATGGTTAATAAATTATTCTAAAGAAAATATATTTATATTAATACATTATTATGTTTGCATGTTTATATATATTTTAAATTACGTTTATTTTTTATATTTAGTTAAAATGTATATTAAATATAATCAATTGTATTGAATATATTAATATTTTATATATTTAATATATAATATTTTATTTCATTAATATTTTTAAATCAATATTTTTAACATCTATAGTTTTTAACAGCAATATTTTCTACTGCACCATCCCAGCTCAGAACCTGGCTATATGCAAATTAGTCTGACCCTGGCCCAGTGCATCATGGGAACAGGGCAGACCAAACTACCAAGCCAATTCTTATACTGGGAAGGAAACAAGCTTCCGGGGACCGGTTTCTGGCATTTCAGCATCTTTGGACTGGGTAAGAGTGGTCTGCTTAATTCAGACACTCTGTTCATCACCACCCCCTTTTCTGAATCGTTTTTGGCCACTATAGGTGTGGCAGGGTATACTCAGACATGAGTCCCTTTCTCACTGCACCATCAGGATTCAAGCAAGCCGGGCCGAAGACGGCTGAAATGCCAGAAACCGGTCCCCGGTAGCTTGTCTCCTTTCTGGTGAAGAATTGGCTTGGTTGTTTAGTCTGCCCTGTTACCATGATGCACTGGGCCAGGGACAGACTGATTTGCATATAGCCAGGTTCTGAGCTGGGATGGTGCAGTGAGATAAATAACGGTGATGGATCAAGCCCTGATCTTTGGACTGGGTAAGAGTGGTCTGCTTAATTCAGACACTCTGTTCATCACCACCCCCTTTTCTGAATCGTTTTTGGCCACTATAGGTGTGGCAGGGTATACTCAGACATGAGTCCCTTTCTCACTGAACCATCAGGATTCAAGCAAGCCGGGCCGAAGACGGCTGAAATGCCAGAAACCGGTCCCCGGTAGCTTGTCTCCTTTCTGGTGAAGAATTGGCTTGGTAGTTTAGTCTGCCCTGTTCCCATGATGCACTGGGCCAGGGACAGACTGATTTGCATATAGCCAGGTTCTGAGCTGGGATGGTGCAGTGAGATAAATAACGGTGATGGATCAAGCCCTGATCTTTGGACTGGGTAAGAGTGGTCTGCTTAATTCAGACACTCTGTTCATCACCACCCCCTTTTCTGAATCGTTTTTGGCCACTATAGGTGTGGCAGGGTATACTCAGACATGAGTCCCTTTCTCCTGCACATCAGGATTCAAGCAAGCCGGGCCGAAGACGGCTGAATTGCCAGAAACCGGTCCCCGGTAGCTTGTCTCCTTTCTGGTGAAGAATTGGCTTGGTAGTTTAGTCTGCCCTGTTCCCATGATGCACTGGGCCAGGGACAGACTGATTTGCATATAGCCAGGTTCTGAGCTGGGATGGTGCAGTGAGATAAATAACGGTGATGGATCAAGCCATGATCTTTGGACTGGGTAAGAGTGGTCTGCTTAATTCAGACACTCTGTTCATTACCACCCCCTTTTCTGAATCGTTTTTGGCCACTATAGGCGTGGCAGGGTATACTCAGACATGAGTCCCTTTCTCACTGCACCATCAGGATTCAAGCAAGCCGGGCCGAAGACGGCTGAAATGCCAGAAACCGGTCCCCGGTAGCTTGTCCTCTTTCTGGTGAAAAATTGGCTGGGTAGTTTAGTCTGCCCTGTTCCCATGATGCACTGGGCCAGGGACAGACTGATTTGCATATAGCCAGGTTCTGAGCTGGGATGGTGCAGTGAGATAAATAATGGTGATGGATCAAGCCCTGATCTTTGGACTGGGTAAGAGTGGTCTGCTTAATTCAGACACTCTGTTCATCACCACCCCCTTTTCTGAATCGTTTTTGGCCACTATAGGTGTGGCAGGGTATACTCAGACATGAGTCCCTTTCTCACTGCACCATCAGGATTCAAGCAAGCCGGGCCGAAGACGGCTGAAATGCCAGAAACCGGTCCCCGGTAGCTTGTCTCCTTTCTGGTGAAGAATTGGCTTGGTAGTTTAGTCTGCCCTGTTCCCATGATGCACTGGGCCAGGGACAGACTGATTTGCATATAGCCAGGTTCTGAGCTGGGATGGTGCAGTGAGATAAATAACGGTGATGGATCAAGCCCTGATCTTTGGACTGGGTAAGAGTGGTCTGCTTAATTCAGACACTCTGTTCATCACCACCCCCTTTTCTGAATCGTTTTTGGCCACTATAGGTGTGGCAGGGTATACTCAGACATGAGTCCCTTTCTCACTCCACCATCAGGATTCAAGCAAGCCGGGCCGAAGACGGCTGAAATGCCAGAAACCGGTCCCCAGTAGCTTGTCTCCTTTCTGGTGAAGAATTGGCTTGGTAGTTTAGTCTGCCCTGTTCCCATGATGCACTGGGCCAGGGACAGACTGATTTGCATATAGCCAGGTTCTGAGCTGGGATGGTGCAGTGAGATAAATAACGGTGATGGATCAAGCCCTGATCTTTGGACTGGGTAAGAGTGGTCTGCTTAATTCAGACACTCTGTTCATCACCACCCCCTTTTCTGAATCGTTTTTGGCCACTATAGGTGTGGCAGGGTATACTCAGACATGAGTCCCTTTCTCACTGCACCATCAGGATTCAAGCAAGCCGGGCCGAAGACGGCTGAAATGCCAGAAACCGGTCCCCGGTAGCTTGTCTCCTTTCTGGTGAAGAATTGGCTTGGAAGTTTAGTCTGCCCTGTTCCCATGATGCACTGGGCCAGGGACAGACTGATTTGCATATAGCCAGGTTCTGAGCTGGGATGGTGGAGTGAGATAAATAACGGTGATGGATCAATCCCTGATCTTTGGACTCGGTAAGAGTGGTCTGCTTAATTCAGACACTCTGTTCATCACCACCCCCTTTTCTGAATTGTGTAGTAATGTGACACTACACAAAGGGGTAAGTAGAAATACTTCTTTATTGTTTTTCTTATTAAAATAAGATAGGCACATCCCCAGCTGCAGGCACTGGGTGAGACACTGAGTTCTCTCAGTGAACGTTCTAATGCCACCTTCAGTGACGTTACAAGGTGGTACCAACCAGGGAGGGGAAGGAGGGTGGAACCGGGGAGGGCTATACCAGTGGGAGGTTACAACACCTCTTCCTCCCACCAGGAAAACACAATCAAGTATAAGAACATAGATACGTGGCTAGGGAAAACTCTTCTGGAGTGTAGACACATATTTTTTGAAAATCTTTATGCCACTCTGGGGTTTTGCGGAACCTGGTGCTTCTTCTCAAACTGTGCTGATCACACACTTCTTCTCTCCCCTCAGCACGGTTGTGAACCCCAAGTTCAGCACTGGATTTCACCGGGGCTACTCTGTCCATACTCCATTTCTTTCCATTCTCCAAGGTTACCATGTTTTTATGCACCTCTCTTATTCTTTCAGGCGCAAAGTACTTATCTCCTTTTCTACCCAAGCCATCCGGCTTCCTTATGTGCACCAACTGTCCCTCTCTCAGCACCCTTTCCCTGGCTCCCCACTTTCGGTCGTACCATTTTTTGTACTTGTCCTGAAGTGACCCAACATCCCTTCCGAAATCCTCTTTGTTCACTCTGACCGGTTCTTTGGGGAATAACCAGTTGGGAGACAACTTGGACCCCGCTTTTCTCCCTCTCAATAATTCGAAGGGGGAGTAAGCTGTGCTGAGACTAGGTGTTCGGGTAGGGTATGACCAAAGCATGTCTTTTAAGGCCTGTTTAACTGATAAATCTGACCTCCTAGCAAGTTGTATGCACTCCTTCAACATCCTATTGGCTCTTTCTACTTTACCATTGGCTTTAGGGCAGTATAAGGTTGTACGAACATGGTTGACTGACAGTTCAGCAAGGAAGACTTTCATTTCCTCCGACACCAATTACACACCGTTGTCAGTGATTAACGTGGAGGGAATCCCTTCTTTACAGAAGGTGTCTCCTAAAAATCCAATTATAGCCTTAGTGTCAATGGTGTGAACCAGTTTATGTGTTATCCAATTTGAATAATAGTCGATTAGTACTAGAAGGTATGCATCTTGAGAACTCTTAATTTGGAGGGGCCCTGTGATGTCCAACCCCAACTTGTCCCAGGGTACTCCAGGAACCTGCACGGGCGTGAGGGGTGCTCGCCTGATTGTCCTAGACTTATCACTGAGCCCACACGCATAACACTCCTTAACCTTCTCTTCCATTAACTGATCCATTTTCGGAAACCAATACTCAGCTCTCAATTTTGCCTTACATAAACTTCTGCCCAAGTGTCTTTCATGAGCAAGATCTAAAATTTGATTTAACATACTTGCAGGGGGAACAATCTTCCCAGACTTATACAAGTTATTACATTCAGTAGACAGGTCATCTTTAACATTCCAAAACGGTTGCAGATCCTCTGACAAATGTTTACATTTGCTTGGCCAACCCTCGACGACCAATTTCTTGACTTTTAGTATTACGTCATCTTTACCCATCTCAGTGTTCCACAGATCCATCGCAATAGCTGGCTGTCTTAAGTCCATTACAAAGTCTTTTTCCTTGATTTCTTTCCTTTCCTCCCTTACTGGGGCCCTTGACAAATAGTCCGCAACTTTATTTTGAGGACCTGGGACATGCACCATTTTGAAATTGTACCCTTGTAGGCCTATACACCATTTGGCAATCCTGGGCGTCATACTCTCGATCTCTTTTTTACTGTACAACGACAATAAAGGTTTGTGGTCTGTGTGTATCTCAAAAGGGATGCCCCACACATAGAACTTGAAGTGTTTAACTGCCCAAAACACAGCTAGGGCCTCTTTTTCCAATGTTGAGTAATTCTGCTCTGACTCTGTAAGTGTCCTTGAGGCGAAAGCCACCACATTGATTGTAGAACCAAGTCTTTGAGCTAACGTGGCCCCAACTCCTCTGCCACTAGCATCAGTGAAAAGTATTGTGTCTTTATCCACCTGAAATTTTCCTATGTATGGCGCAGAAATTATTGCTTTCTTTATTTCCTCTAAAGCTGTGCTCTGTTCCTGACCCCAAATAAACTCAACATCCTTCTTGACCAAGTCTCTGATAGGTTGTGACACCATCGCAAAGTTCCTAATGTACTTTGACATGTACTCTGCCAACCCTATGAACGCCATTATCTCTTCTTTATTAGACGGAACAGGAGCACTCCTTACAGCATCCACAAGATCAATTTTAGGTTTTATCCCTTCTTCTGAAATTGTATGCCCCAGATAGTCCACTGATGACACACCAATCTTGCATTTGCTTTTCTTTGTCGTGAAACCTACTTTCCTCAGCTCCTCTAACACAGTGCGTGCATTGCTGTTGTGTTCCAACTCGTTGGAACCATAGATCAATACATCATCCTGAAGCACAGTGTTTTAGGACAATCTTTCAACACATGCTGCATTGCCCTCTGAAATGCTGAGGCTGCCGATGCCAAACCAAATGGCATTCTCAAAAATTTTAAATTGCCAAAAGGGGTGGTAAAGGCAGTCAATAGCTGAGAATCAGGATGTAGCCTGATCTGGTAATTCGCAGAGGATAAGTCTAAAACAGTGAAGAACTTTGCCCCATGTATAGTACTCAACATCTCATTTATTCTTGGTAATGGGTGCCTGTCCACTAGAATATTGGCATTTAAAGACCTGAGGTCCACACACAACCTAAGACTCCGCCCCCCATCCTTAGTTGTGATAACAATGGGCGCCAACCAGGTTGAACACTCAACCTCCTGTATAACTTCTTGAGTTATCAATTTATTAATTTCAACTTTTAATGGCTCCCTCATCATCAAAGGAATGGAGCGTGTTTTATGCATAACAGGGACAGCCCCTTCCTTCAAAACAATTCTGTTCATATAGTTCTTCAATAAACCTAAATTCTCATTGAAAACATCAGAAAATTCTTTCAACAAGGCTGTTCCTATGGTCGGTTGCTCTATCAACATAACCTGTTCATGATTGTTCGGATCTAGTTTGATCCCCAACTCCTTCTGATGCCTCCAGCCTAACAAACATGAACCCTGTCTTGCCACATACACCTTGCCTACTGTGTGCCTGTCTTTAAATGTTATCCTCATTCTTGCAACACCTTCCAATTTAATTTCACCTTTATTATAACCTTTAGGACAAATGTCAGCTTTCTCCAATTCTAATCTCCCCTCACCAAATTTCTCCTCTAGCATTTTCTGTGTCTATTAAGGTGAAAGGGGAACATGAATCTGCATACACTTTAAATTTTTGGCCATCCAAGCCTATTTCACAACTAGGATAAAGAATATCCTCCTCAGTTTCAGAATCTTTAATTTGGAAGATAAAGGTTTTCCCTTCCGCCCATTCTTCTTCTGGATTTTCTACCATATGCACCTTTGGACCAAAAACGTTACAAAACTTAGCAAAGCGCCCTTTTCTATTGCATTTTTTGCAGGTCATATTATTAGCTGGCACTGCCACACCTAAAGCATTGTAATCCGTCCACCTTCTTCTTAACTTCCTCTCTACCTTTGTTTCCAATTTTACACACAGCCTCATCACCTCCATTAGTTTTGGACTCAATTTTTTCCCTCGCATTCAGTAAGATTGTGTAGTAATGTGACACTACACAAAGGGATAAGTAGAAATACTTCTTTATTGTTTTTCTTATTAAAATAAGATAGGCACATCCCCAGCTGCAGGCACTGGGTAAGACACTGAGTTCTCTCAGGGAACGTTCTAATGCCACCTTCAGTGACGTTACAAGGTGGTACCAACCAGGGAGGGGAAGGAGGGGGGAACCGGGGAGGGCTATACCAGTGGGAGGTTACAACAGTCTGTGTTTTGCAATCTACAGGCTTAAGATTGCTCATTGAGGAATAGTGTGACAGACAACACATATGTCTCACTCTGTTCATTCAGTGATGGGTCCCTGTCAAATTGGGCAGTAACTGTGCAGGCCAGGGGGGCTCACACGGAGGTTAAACGTGGGGCATCATAACAGTCACATGCATGTACAATATGAGAGGACAGACAGTGTCTACACATGTGAGTCAGTACACATAATGAAAAGAATGGAAGGGGGATATTTCAGGAGTACAACAATCTGCTGTGTCATATGGGAATTTCCACCAAGAGTGGCACCCTCAGGCATTTCAATCTTGTGCATACTGCTCACAGATCCATGGTGGTAATACAAAGTAAAACATACTTTCATCAGTGCCCTCTGAACGAAAAGTCTTTGTAATGTCACAACTGACCATGTGAAAACCTGCGATTGGTGTCACTACAACGCATGCTTTTACATCGCATGCCTTTACAACGCGGTTTTTACCACGCAGTCCATTACAACGCATAATGCTTTTAGGCGCTGGATAGTGAATTATTTAATTTACTATTCCAACTCCAGTCCCCGTGGATAGCAGGGAAGGTGTTGGATAGTAAATTAAATATATTCCCTATCCTAGAGCGCCCCCCAGCGCAATGCGTTGTAATGGTATGCGTTGTAATGGTTGCGATGTAATGGTAGTGCGTTGTAAAAAATGCGTTGTAAGTGATGTTCCCCGAAAACCTCATGGACTCAAGCATCCATTAGTACAGGCAATGTCTGTTCTGACTTTCACTGTCCAAACCAGCAGTGTCACTGTATGGCTGCAAAAACACTTAATTTCCCTCCCATCCAGAAATGCAGCCCGGGATATGTCTAAAATAGGCTACAACCCCATTTTCCTAAAGTCAGCATGCTAGGCAGTGTATCACACAAACCCCATCTCTCAGGCACATACTGCAGCAGATCAACTTCATGTGTGCACTGTTTGCATTCTCCTACTTCCACTCTAAAACACTTACCATGACATCAGGCGCACCATTTAGCCTCCCATACTATGAGAGCACCTCGTCCACCAGGACCTCCAGCTCCTCTGTGGTGAAGGACGGGCCCTGATGTTCTCAGTCCTTGCCATCACTGGGTCCATGAGACAGGAACAGCAGCAGTTGGTGGTGAAGAGTGTCAGTCCACAGTGTCTGGATGCAGTGGAAATGTGTGGCTCTCTACCAGAAATATATAGCCCCCTGGGGTTGTTTCAGTGGTACTCAGCTGCTGCAATTGGTGTTCCAGGTCAGCTTTTTTCAAATGTGACCAATGATCGGCCCGCGATTGTGCATTTTTCAATTGCTTCCAGTGATGGGCCCGTGGTAGCGGAGCATGTCTACAGCGATTTTCAAAAGTGCAATTGTCTACCGCGATCGCGGTTCCCATTGGCTGTAAGACCATGGGCATTGGCGATGACACACTGCAGGGGCCAGGCGGTCGCTACCGTGATTTGGCAGCTTGACATTGGTGCCTATCGCCGTGATTGTGGTGGCAGAGCATGCCAACCACCATTTTCTACTGTGTATATCACTACCGTGATTGCAGCTCCCATTGGTTGAAAGGGCATGGGCATTGGCGGTGATACACCGCGGGGCCCTGGCGGTCGCTACCGCGATTTGTCAGCTTGACATTGGTGCCTCTGGCCGTAATTGCGGTGGCTGTGTATGCTTACAGCACCTATGGACACATCATGCTGTAGCAATGACAATGGCAATGGCCAGTTCTCAGCATTGAACAGTAAACAATTACTATGAATCATGCCACCAGATATTGTAATTCAATGCTAGCGTGACATTGAACACACTGATAATTACACTTGCCATGACAGTGCACAGGATTACATGCATTGGCATGTACTCCCTCACATGTCACTTATGATATTGTTGTGCATGTACACAGATCTATGGTGTGATGGACTGTCAAATATGTACATATGTCAATGTGTGAGATGGCTAAGCAACACACAGTAATGAAGGTCTGACTACATAATGTGCCTATTTCCCTATGTAGATTGCTGAACTCATGTTTATACTTGATATTTGTGCACACACTGTGCTTGTTGTGTTGTTAATGTTTGCCCTGTCTGACTTACGCAAGAAGGTCTGGCAGGTACAGCAGCTATGTAAAAGCCAGCAGTGTTTCTGTTTCACACCTGTGCTGTGTCAATTACTCTCAGGGCTGGTGACACAAGATGTTGGAATGTACCTTTTGGCCTGCACATTGTCGGAATCTGTTTTGGGGGACTCACTGTGTAAATACTGGACAAGTGTGCAACTACTTTAGATCAGGGTGTTCCTACATGTTACTTGTGCTGTAAGCTGTAGTTTGAGGCCAGTCATTGTTGGCGCTGTGTCAGTCAAAATTTAAGATATTGGACACATCTCGTAGGGGAATTGAATTGACATGTGTCCCCTTTCATTTTACCTACGAGGCAACCAAATATGCATCGTCCATTCACATTGCTTGCAGACATGGAGTATGAGGACATCATACATAAATTCCATTTGGACCTACCCTTCAAGACCTATGTGGTCAGTTGGAGCCCCATCTGAGGCCTTGCAGGACCTATCCGACTGCTTTGAAACCAACGTGTAAGGTGATGGCCGCACTGCATGTTTTTGCAACAGGTTCGTTCCAGTACACGGTGTGCAACGCAGGTGGGATGTCTCAACAAATGTTCAGCATGGTGCTACGTGATGACCTGTCCGCTATGATGACCTACAAGGACAGCTACATCCATTCCCATCTCCCATGTTTGTGCCAAATATCCGAGATCAGCCCATGACTCCTACATCCTGCATAACAGCATCATACCACAATTGATGGCAAATCTGCATCCAGAGCGTGCATGGATTGTGGGTGAGTACGCAGAGTCAAGTAGCATGCTGTATGTGTGACATGCTGTCCTCTGCCACAGTCATTGTATAAAATTGATCTGTATATCTCACATCTAGGAGACTCTGCATATCCCAACCGGCCTTGGTTGCTGAGCCCACTGAGGAATCCCAGGACCCCAAGTGAAGTCCGCTACAATGATGCCCAAGGGAGAACACGTCGTGTGGTGGAGCATACTTTTAGTCTACCGAAGTCTTGATTTTGGTGCCTGGACAGGACTGGAGGTGCACTGATGTACTCTCCCCAAAAGGTGTGTCAGATAGTAGTTGGATGCAGCATGCTCACAACCTGGCCTTGCGCACAGAGATCCCCCTGCTCCTGGACGATGATGAACAGCAGAGGCCCCCACTGAAGGACTGGGTTCTGCTAAGACCCAGCGGTGCCAGGGATAACACCTGAAACCTTCGTGGGTTACCTGTTCCGGCGTACAAATGACAGAGACACGGGACACTTCCTTCGGTGTCAAAGATTCGAGGTTTATTTACTGCAGGGAACACAGAAGTCACGAGAAGTACATAGCATGTAGGTTCTGAGAGACTGCTTCAAATTGCATCTGTGGATCGCTCCTTTTATATAGTTTTCTTGTCATAAGATAACATAGCGAACAAAAGGTTACAACTCGGTTCCCACAGTACATTTCATAGGGGGTCGCTTTCATGTATTCAGGGCCCGGAACATAATTACAGTAACATTTGGCGGTTCCCAACTGTAAAAGTACATCTTCCCACCATTAGTACATTCCGTTCGGCTGTAAACGAATCAAGGAAGAGACAGAAACAGGTGCAGAGGAAGACGAGGATAGCGAACAGATCAAAGAGAGTGTAAAAGGGGTGGTATCAGGAAACACAGTTGCAGGGATCAAAGGAGACGTGCCTAATGAATGCACAACTGAGACAATAGACCAGGATGGCAAGATGAGCCTCGAGCGGGGCCCTCTGCCTTACAGTATCATCCCCCTCATCATAAAGACACCCTCAAAGGAACACGTGTCTTCAGGAAGAGTTTGGGAATCCCAGGGTCACGAAGCGGACAGCGTCCGTTCGCTGGCTACTTGAGGGCAAGAAACAAACTGGATGCCATATCTAAAATGGAACCCGTGGGTTCAGATGAAGAAACCCACGGAACAAACGAACGGTTTAGGCTAGCACAGCGAAAACGTGTACACCCATTAAAGTCATCATTTGCGGTTCATAGATATCAGACTCGACCATATTCGGGTGAGTCGAAAACACCACTTACAATTGTCACGGAACCTCAGACGCTCCTTTTGCCCTCATGTAGGCAAGCACTAGTCGTAATCGGAATCGATCTCGATATTCATCAGACCATCTAGATGTTGCTGCAACATTATCCTATCCATCAATGCTTCCTTGGTAACAGGTGGCCGTCTCATACACGTTGTGGCACAAAGGCCACATAAGGCAGGACCACACTGCACACAAAGACAGCACGTGAACAGAAATGCTACAACAACCCCAATGATCATCAGAATCTTCCAACCCCACGTCGACATCAGGCCCCAAAACCACCCTAGTAGCGTCCAATCCCCTACGTCCACGTGTATGGACTCGGAGATTTTATGCAACTTTGAGATGGCTTGATAGACAGTTGGAGCGTTGTCAGGAATGAAAATGCAGCAACTCGAATGGATCACCTTAAATACTCCACCTCTATCTGCTAGAACAACGTCTAAAACCATACGATTTTGTAACGTCATAAGCCTGTCAGCCTGAAGCTCTGCTGTAATGTTACCAAGGGCGCTCGCGGTGATATTAGCGGTCGATTCCACCACCGAGTCAACTGTCTCAGGTTCCTACTATTGATCATAGGTCCCCAAAACGGCAAGAAACCCTTAAAGAAGTCTCCTGCTTCTTGACCGGCAGTGTCCTCTTCGCTAATCACGCCTCTCATAACTCTGGTCTTGTGATAATCCGACCCAACAGTAAAGGTCGGCGGCAACAGATTCGCAATATAACATGTGCCTGAGAAGTCACGAGGCAACCATGTATATGCACGATCATAGCAAACAAAGTAAGTACCCTTGGCAGTCAGAAGAACAGGGGAAGAGGTCGTTGGCAAAACATACGTCTCGGTACAGGCACTCCTCCCAAGCTGAGCTCGCGGGCTTCGGCCTAGGCCTTTCAGACAGAAATTACCGAGGTGGGGTACGATCCAGATCAGAGACGAGCTTTTAAGCTGCCGATCACCCATTGACATACTATACTCAGCCTCACTCAGATCTCGGTATGCTCGCACCTCTTCCTCTGGGATAAGTGATGCGTCAAAGATATCCCTATCTAAATCGGCAATCGCTCTTGCCAAAGGCTTGTGGTACGGGCCAGGACCATGCTCTGCAGTGCGTGGCTCTCGATGGGGGTAGGAATCTAGTGCGCTACGAAACATTGTTTGGAATGCTCGAGCAGAACCCTGGGAACTGTAAGGGAGAACCAAGTACGGAATTCCCCTATCGGTGGTATGTGGCATTAACCCACACACCCAACAATTGGTAGTATTCATTACCAACTGATGCTGATGAAGGAGCTGAACGAAGGAATTGTTCATGAATTCCGCACGTCTAACCTGCTCGTGTTGGGGTAAGATGTAGAAGGAATGAGGAGAAACAGTGGAGGTAGGTTTAGGTTCAGAAGAAGGGGTAGGTGAGGCAGAGGGCAACAATGACTGTATCATATAATACACCCCACCCACCAATAACAAAGAAACAGTTAGGAATAGAAGGAACACCTGAAACATGAAGCATTTTGCACGTACAATCCTATGCAGTTCGAATCTTTGAGATTGGGTCTTTTCCAATTCTGACAGCTTCGAGAAGGCCATCCTCTAAAACCGTCCGCAACGTTCTTGACGCACTTCGTTCTGTGTAGCAATAGTCAATCCCCAGGAGTTCCTAGGAACCGACGGTCTCCGACCTAGTGTCAGGACCTACTAACCAGAAGGAAGTACCCGCACGGCCCTACGGTCCACCCGGATGTAAGGTACTTTAATTAAACAGTATGTACAAAATCTCCTAGCTGTGGAAACAAATACATATGCAGAAAAAGACTCAAAATTTACAAAATCACAATTATTCAAAAATGTTCAAAGTGGTAATGGGGTAACGTGAATGTCAGGGGAGGAAGCAAAAATATATTTTTTTATTAGTCTCTAGTGTTGGAGCGGAGGAAATATCTGCTCCTCCCAGGACGTGTCTGATCTTCAAACAGTTGGTCCGATGATGAAACAGAATCCTGTCGACCAGGCAATTGTTCAGATCTTGAGTTCTTTGATGACAAATGTTCAACAGTATCGTCCGGCTGCACTGAGGTATCTCCAATAGGCTGAGCGTCGCTGAATGGGACAAAGTTCGGTACAACCTCAACTTCAGACGAGGCGATGCCCTTCCTCACCCACGAGTCCGCTGGCAAAGGTATAGGTACCTTCTTGGTGTGGGTGGCATGCACCCAGTGCTTGCACCCCTCCAAACGAACAGCAGTCCTCGTGGCAAGGAGCACCTGGTAGGGTCCAATGAACCTTGGCTCAAGATTTCGTTTTCGGCCAAAGTTCCTCGTAACCACCCAGTCTCCGGGCTGAAGCTGGTGGCCTGGACCCTCCGTCTGCGTCGGCAGTGTTTCAAAGACCTGTTGGTGAATTAACCTCAGTTTAGCAGTCAGATCATGAAGATAATCGATCAACATTGGATACTCAAGATCAGAGAACACACTGGGCCTAGGGACCGCCCAAACATTAGCAGGACGACCGAACACAATCTCATATGGGCTGAGCCCTACTCGAGAGTGTACAGTCGCCCTAGTTGACAGAAGAGCTAAGGGCAAAGCGTCAGGCCACGAGAGACCAGTCGTAGCCTGAATCTTTGCGAGTTTCAATTTGAGAGTTCCATTGTATCCCTCAACTAAACCTGCTGACTGGGGATGGTTGGCGCTGTGGAATTTTTGTGTAATTCCAAGGCCCTTACATACACTCTTCATCACACTCCCTACAAACTCACTTCCGTTATCAGACCATACAATTCGTGGCATTCCATACCGAGGAAAGTATTCCTTCAGTAGGACTTTTGCGGTGGACAGGGCAGTATTGTCTTTAAGAGGGTAGGCTTCGATCCATCGGGAGAATGCGCAAACCACAACCAAAACATATTTTAGGTTATTGCATCGCTCCATATGGATAAAATCCAACTGAATCACTTCAAAGGGACATGAAGGAGGAGCAAAGTGGCCAGGGGGTGTAGGAGTTCCTTTACCAGGATTGTACATCATGCATATCATGCAACTCTTGACCAATCTCTCAGCGCACTTAGCGATACCATCATTCTTCCATACAGGGGACAACAACTTGCAAATACCTTTCCCACTAATATGTGACAAGCCGTGTGCCATCGTCACAACAGCTAGCACATACGCATCCGGCAACATCCACCTCTTATTCTCCGACAAATCAATCCAACAGCCATTCGCATCCAGCTTTTCCGTACTCTCTTTCCATTTAGTCTTTTCAGTCTTGGTGGCCTCATTCTGAATCGCTTTCACACTCTCAATAGTGTCCTCGCACATACCAGTTTCTGTAGGCCACCTTACCGAACTCGCCACATACATTCTAGTTGTGAGATTTCTTGCAGTCTCCTTAGCAATCTCATCAGCAAACGCATTGCCACGACCAACATCATCCGTCACCTTACGGTGTGCACTACATTTAATAATCGCCACCTGCTCAGGCAAAGTAAGTGCATCCAAAAGATCATTCACAAGCTGTCCATGCTGGATCTTTGTACCATGCGATGTCATAAAACCTCTCTCTCTCCACAAACGTCCAAAACTATGCGCAACACCGAACGCATACTGACTATCCGTAAACACATTCACCCGTTTCCCTTTCGACAAAACACACGCTCTGGTTAAGGCAATTAGCTCTGCCGCCTGTGCAGAGTTCTGATTCAATCTCGCAGTCTCCACAACCGTACTCAACGTCACCACAGCATATGCAGTCGTCACATCACCATTCGGCAACTTAAAACATGAACCATCCACATACAAAGTACCATCGGGGTCTTCCAATGGAGTGTTTTTCAGGTCCACACAACCTTTTGTTTCCTCCTCAGTTCGTAAGTAACAGTCGTGCGGTGTTACCTCGTCTGATTCCATATTAGTTGGCAACAAAGTCGCCGGGTTTAGGACATTGCAGCGCTTTATTTGAATGTGACTTGCCAGAAGCGTCAACTCATAACCAGACAACCTTGCGCTCGTCAAGTGTTGGGTTTTCGTACGATTCAAGAGAGTGTCAACTGCGTGCGGAACCATCACCGTAAGCATATTATCCATGACCAATCCTGCAGATTGTCGGATGGACACCGCAGCTGCCGCTGTTGCTCTCAAACAACTCGGCAATGCTCTAGCTACTGGGTCCAAGGTCGAGGAAAAATATGCACATGGACGCTGCTTACCACCGAATTGTTGCGTCAAAACACTCAACGCACAACCTTCCCTCTCGTGAACGTATAGTGTAAACGGCTTACTGTAGTCAGGAGTACCTAACACAGGAGCCGAACACAACGCATCACGTAGTTCAGAAAAACTTTTCTGACATTCTTCCGTCCATGGTAAGGGAGTTGGAACATCCTTGCACGTAAGAGCCACCAATGGTTTCGCTAGCAATGAAAAATTTGGAATCCATTGCCTGCAGTATGACGGGATACCTAAAAAGGCACGCACATCTCTCTGAGTTGTTGGCACAGTCATTCGAGCGATCGCTGCAATTCTCTCTGGGGTCAACCTTCTTCCCTCCTTTGACAATAAGTGACCTAGATAGGTTACTTCTTGGCAACAATATTGCAGTTTAGAAGGTGACACCTTGTGATGTAAGTCACAGAGATGTTGCAACAAAGACACCGTAGCAGTTTTGCAAATGTCCTGTGTGTCCGCAGCCACCAATAAGTCATCAACATATTGGATCAAGGCCGCACCAGCCGGCAACACAAACGCGTCAAGTTGGCTCTTCAGGGCTTGGCTGTATATCGATGGACTCTCACAGTAGCCCTGAGGAGCGCGTTTAAACCTAAAGCTGCGACCACCTAAAGAGAAACCGAAAAGGTCCCTGCTCTCTTCAGCAATCGGAATGCTAAAGAAAGCATTCTTTAGATCGATCACTGAGAACCAGGACGCGGATGCTGGAATCAGAGTCAGTAAAGCCGTAATGTCGGGCACCACAGGGAACTGAGGAATCACAATTTTGTTCACCTCCCGTAAATCAATGACAAAACGATAAACAGGAGGCTTAGATGGATCAGTGCGTTTCAGAATGGGTAGCACAGGGCTATTACACACGTTTCCCCGTGTCTCCTCGATAACATCTTTCTCGATCAAATCATAAATGATTGCTAACAATGCTCGCTCACCATCAAGGGAGATACGATACTGGGGAATACGTGGTAAACGCACATTCGATTTCAGCTGAACAACATAAGGAGAGATATCAAGCAGGCCCACGTCATTGGGACCTGTTGCCCATAAAGATGCAGGAAGAGAACTCAATTCCGGTGGGAGCTTATCAATGGACAAATACATAGGAGAGATTACTCTCTCACCCAACGTAAGCTTTACTCCCGCAGGAGAACAATACAAAGTCGCATACAGACGTTTCAGCAAATCCAGGCCCAAAAGATTTTCACCACAACCAGTAGTTAAAATCAAAGGAGCTTTTAGCTCACGAGGCCCAATTGTAAGGGGCAAAGGGCGAGAAACCGGATTGCTAACAGGGGCGCCAGAGAATCCAACGGAAACATTTGTTAATCCAGACAAAGGTGCGCCAGGGAGTTTCGAATGCATGATGGAACTTTTCGCTGCACCAGTGTCCAACAGAAAAGGCTCAACTACGCCCGAGGTGGCAACTGCGACGTAAGGCCCTCTCTGATCAACCGGAACTGATACTACTCCCTCTCCTTGTCTATGGCTGTCCTAGTAATTACCGTCGTCAGTACCCTGATCGACGTAATAATCATCCACATTGTACTGTGCGGATCTGCCAGATGATGATCCACGCTGATCGAAACAATTATTAGAATCAGAAGAAGTATTAGAACGATCATTTTGATTCTGCGTAACACCACGACCTCTACCTCGTGTAGCCTGCTGAGGACCACTACGACCTCCTCTAGATGAATTACCACTATTCCGATCACGCAAAACTGGACAATCAAATTTCAAATGACCCTCGCCTCTACAGTAGGCACACTGATTGTACCCAAGCATAGATCTCTGCGAAGAAGAGTCACTTCGCGATTGTGACCTAGATGACTGTGATTGCGATTGATTCCGCTGCTGAGAATCATTCTGATTCGAGCGCGGAGGATATGCTTGTTGCAACAAAACTTTTGTTTTAAGCTCTTTCGTTTTTTTGTCTGCACGATCATTTTCTTCTTTTTCTCTATTTTCATAATATTGAGCCGTAGCCAATATCTGGGCAGAAGTAGAAACAGCCCACGCACTTTCTGAATTTTTCAATTTGTTGCTAAGGTCGGGCAACAAATTTGATACAAATTTGTCTACAAACAATCTCTGACCTCCCTCAGTGCCCATATCTTGACCACTATGATCAATGAATGCCTCCTCAAATCTTGTAAAGAAATCGGAGACACTCTCGTCCTTCTTTTGCTTGCAAGCAGACAGTTTGTCCCAGTTTACTTTCATAGCTGGCATAAGCGTTTTCATAAGGGTAATTATTCTCTGAGGCAAAGCCGTAATTAACTGTTCAGGCTTAGCCCCACCGACCTGCAAACCGTCCGCGGCTGTAAGCGCAGCCCAATCACCACCTAATTCAGCTGCATGATCTTCGTGACGTATTTTCGCCCATACCGGTTGTGGTGCGACATTGCCAAACAGCATATCGATATCAGCAAGATTCATTATCGTAGCATCCACTAACTGCGACAATTCTTTATAGTACCCTGCAGGATTCTTGCGAGGGTCAGGCAAAGATTGCTTCACCTGCAAAACTTCCGATCGCTTCCATGGGAGGTGTATCCAAACTCTCTGAAAGAATGGCGGGACTGGAGGATTAGCACCAGGGTTACCTGGCATATACACTGGTGGAACTTCACGCATGGGATACTGACCAGGCGTAGCCATCCATTCCTCAGTATCATCTTTAAACAATGCTCGAGGTATAATAGTGGGACGAAAGGGCAGTAGATGCTCGACAGCACGTCGAACATTGCTACACACCAGTACACCACTCGCAAACTGAAGCTGAAGTTCTACTACATCGATCGGTACTGCGTTTACTTCATCATTAGATATCGCTTCACGTAGAAATTTGCACATTTCATCAAACACAAATCTCTGTGTTGGCTCATTGAATTGAGAGAGCGTATCTAAAATTATGCGCGGAGAATTTTTAATGGGGTACCTAATCCAATTACGCGCCATCCTAATTAACGTGTCACGCTCCCTACCATCAGGAAGCTGACTTCGTCGTTGGGGAACATCAAAATCAGTAGACCCAAGAATCGGTCCAAGAGGAGTGTAGAAGTTGGCAGCAACAGTAGGAACACGACGTCGAACAGACGGAGAAGAAGAAAGAAGCAAAGGGGAAACAATAGGAGAGGCAAAAACAGGAGGAGCAGCAGGAGTAGCCACAAGGGTGGAAGTAACGGGAACAGTAGTTTGAGAAGGTATAGCCGGTGGAGCAGTAGGAACAGGAGCAGGTAGAGGAACAGGAACAAGAGGAACAGCTGCCGGAACAGCGGGTTGAGGAACCGGAGGAACCGCGGGAACTGCGGTATCCTGTGCATAAGGAGGAGGCGACTTCAGTAGATAAGACAACCAAGGGTCCTCTACTGCTTCCTCTCCCTTCTTATCCGTACCCGTCGGTAAAGCGGGGTAACATTTATCCACTGTCATGCGTTGCAATCTATCAAAAATGTCCTTTTCCTTCTCCTCTTTGTCTCG
Source organism: Lissotriton vulgaris (assembly GCF_964263255.1). Taxonomy (NCBI): domain Eukaryota; kingdom Metazoa; phylum Chordata; class Amphibia; order Caudata; family Salamandridae; genus Lissotriton; species Lissotriton vulgaris. Next base: position 1,071,476,231 of record NC_141693.1, read on the forward strand.
CTGAAAGAGCTCTGCATTTCTCATCGTTGTAACGATACCTTCTCTTTTATTACGTTTAAGCTGCTTGATTTCTTTCTGCTTGGCTTCTTTACGCCACAACCGAAAGGAATCAAACTTGCTTTCTTTTGAAACAATTTAGCTTCAAGATTATCTAAAATCGGGGTCTCAAAACTACCATGAGGTGGCCAACTAAGGACACCGTCTTCTTTAGTGTAACGAACCCAGCAATCATTGAACATAATAGGACCCACACCATGTCGACTATATAATTCATAAATTGGAGTTCCAACTGGAGGTATCGGACATGAGTCCTCCAGTCGGGAATCCGCACCACAACCTCTAAAGCAGCTAAACAGAGTACTACGGCCAGGCATCGTGCACACTAACCGAGTTTCACAAACGTCAAGGGTTATAGGATTACAATGTCCCTACAAAAGTGCAAAACCCTCGGTTTTTGGCGACTGCAGACGTCAAATAGAACAACGAAGAACGAAATACCAAGAACCACAAATGCAATGGAACCATGCAACAACTAAGCACCCGCAACAACAAAGGACTCTGGGAGCGACCCACAAATACTTAACTCAAGGATCAATGGCGTCACCAGGAAGGCCTGTCAATCGTCTCCCTGTACCAAGGTCTACGCCAGGCGCCAAAACAGGTCTACAGTCAGGGCAGCAGTCCGTCGCAGCCGTCAGGAGGCGGGGATCTTCGCGGGAAAAGTCGTCGGGCCACTTGTTTCGACAACTGGATCGATGAAGCGGGGTGCACCTTCCCTCGGAGATTTCACACGAAGTTCCTCACGATCGTCGGGCTTTGGACCGGTACCACTGATGCAGCCCCACGTTGGGCGCCAACTGAAGGACTGGGTTCTGCTAAGACCCAGCGGTGCCAGGGATAACACCTGAAACCTTCGTGGGTTACCTGTTCCGGCGTACAAATGACAGAGACACGGGACACTTCCTTCGGCGTCAAAGATTCGAGGTTTATTTACTGCAGGGAACACAGAAGTCACGAGAAGTACATAGCATGTAGGTTCTGAGAGACTGCTTCAAATTGCATCTGTGGATCGCTCCTTTTATATAGTTTTCTTGTCATAAGATAACATAGCGAACAAAAGTTTACAACTCGGTTCCCACAGTACATTTCATAGGGGGTCGCTTTCATGTATTCAGGGCCCGGAACATAATTACAGTAACATTTGGCGGTTCCCAACTGTAAAAGTACATCTTCCCACCATTAGTACATTCCGTTCGGCTGTAAACGAATCAAGGAAGAGACAGAAACAGGTGCAGAGGAAGATGAGGATAGCTAACAGATCAAAGAGAGGGTAAAAGGGGTGGTATCAGGAAACACAGTTGCAGGGATCAAAGGAGACGTGCCTAATGAATGCACAACTGAGACAATAGACCAGGATGGCAAGATGAGCCTCGAGCGGGGCCCTCTGCCTTACAGTATCATCCCCCTCATCATAAAGACACCCTCAAAGGAACACGTGTCTTCAGGAAGAGTTTGGGAATCCCAGGGTCACGAAGCGGACAGCGTCCATTCGCTGGCTACTTGAGGGCAAGAAACAAACTGGATGCCATATCTAAAATGGAACCCGTGGGTTCAGATGAAGAAACCCACAGAACAAACGAACGGTTTAGGCTAGCACAGCGAAAACGTGTACACCCATTAAACTCATCATTTGCGGTTCATAGATATCAGACTCGACCATATTCGGGTGAGTCGAAAACACCACTTACAATTGTCACGGAACCTCACCACCTACAAACCCACACATGTCCAGTGACGAGGATAGTGGAGAGGAGGACGGTGTCGACCTGCGTCAACAGCTCCTCAACCGCTACTTCCTTTGAAGGCAAGTGACGTTGTACAACGGTGCCATTGTCTGCTTTATTTGTTGTTGATGAAAACGCCTAGGCGATCTTTGTGACTGCTGGCTTTTGTTGTCCTTGGGCTAAGGGCTAATGTTTCTGGGACAGGGTAGGTATGCACAGCTACATGATGTCTATGTTGAAATTGTTGCTCATTGTAATGTGTGCAGGTTTGAGTACCTTGATATCAAGTGTTGTGTAATGGCTGTGATGCCATCACCTGACAAGTGAATATTGTTCTCTTGTGTTTTCCTAGGTCCCTTCAGCCTCTCAATGCCTCAAAACAATCAGGGCTCCTGGTACATTGTAATCAGAGTCAACATTGTACATCCTGTGATAAACATGAAAACATAGGTGTGCAAAGAGTGTTTATTTCCAAAAAGTATTTGTGACAGGGAAGTGATCATTTACAAAAAGGCGCAAAGTGAATCAATGAGTTGTCAGTGATGGTAGATGATACAATAGAGTAGTCACCACATTGATGTAGTGACACAGTCCAAAAGAAGCCTGCCTTCGACATGGCAGTGTGGGTAATGATAGTCAACAAAATTAATGGCAATGTGAAGAGAGGTGCCATCATGGCTGACTCTTTGACTGGTGTTTGGCTGGTGCTTTACCACATGATCATCCTGTGCTTTTCCTTGGATGGCCCCTTGAGCGTTTGGCAGGGGGGTCTCTGCTGTGGGCTCAGGGGTGTCTGAGGACTCGTCCTGTTCCAGCTCACCCCTCTCTGTGACTGCAGGTGATGTGGTGGGACAGTCATCCTGCGGGCCGCTGGAGGGAGGTTGAGCTGCCCTTTGGGCTGCAGGCCTGTCACTTATAACACCCCAAAGGTGGCCCAAGAGGTTCACGGTTTGGCCCATATGTGTGTCCATGGACCTCAGCAGCAGGCAAACCTCACACACTTCTTCCATAAGCTGGCCCATTTGTCCCTGGGTTTGTTCATTGACCCCAGGGACTCTTGTGATGTTGGCCAGGACTTCGGTCCCAGTGCCCTGCTGGATTTGTCACCCAGTTGCCCTCCCACCTGCAATGTTGTGAAATGGGGCTTGTTCCCCCCCCCCCCAACCAAACGCACCATGGATGGAGGGGGAAGGGGCTTACCCTCCGCTGAGCATGACCAATGGGAGTTTGGCTGAACATGATAAAAACAACTCCAAAATGTACTGATAAAAATAGGTTAAAGCGAGGCTATAGTTAGGTATGTTAATATGATCTTCCCTTTCAATAAAATAATAAAAACATTACAGGTTAAAGTTATTGGGCCCAATTCACAAAGATAAAGTTAGACCAAAAGTCTAACTTTTGACATGAAATCTAAGTTGAGACCTAAAGTCTAACTTTACACCTGAAGTCTAACTTTACACCTGAAATCTAAGTTTGGACCAAAACTCAAACTTAGATCGAAAGTCTAACCTTACTACTTTTTGGTATTCACAAAGGTAAGTTACTACTAGTAACTTTACTACTAGTAAAACTACTAGCTTTGACTTCAGGTCTAAACGTAGATTTCAGGTGTAACGTTAGACTTCAGGTGTAAAGTTAGACTTTGGATCTAAACTTAGAGCCTGATTCACAAAGGTAAAGTGAGACGAAAGTCTAACTTTACAACTTCCAGTATTCACAGACGGCATTTACTACTTTTAAATGCCCTTTGTAAATACTGTAAGTAGTAAAGTTCGAACTTTGGTATTCACAAAGGGCATTTACAAGTAGTAAAGATCCTTTGTGAATACCGAAATGCATAAAAGTAGACTTTGTTCTCCCCTTACCTTTGTCAATCGGGCCCTTAGTCTTCATGTCCAAAGTTAGACTTGTGGTCTAATGTTACCTTTGTGAATCAGACCCCATTGTTATGAAATGGGTTGAAATTAGTTCAAAACTAACATTTCATAAACAGAAAAACACTGAAATTCACCATTTATAGTACAGTGATCTAACTGTAACTTGTTCCCCCGCCATACACTGTGTATGACCTCACACATTACAACACTCATCGAATGTTAAATGGCATCATAAATTACATCAATTTAGTATGTTTGATATAGGCTTCCGACATTTCAGATAAATTAGCACTTTCCTATCAACTTTTACTTTTCATATGCTGTAAATTATATTTATTTCTGTTATATATATGAGGAAACATTGCAGCTTTGCAGATAATACGTTTTGATTCATGGAAACCGTATTTTCCTAAATTATCATGTTTGAATTGAATTGAGTTATAATTGAATCCTTTAATGTCTCTCACATGTAAAGCACACATCACGTTGACATTCACAGGAGGTTGCATCAGCACATATAAACTGCACCATCACTTTAGATTTGACATGTTTCTGGCCTTAAATACTAAGAAGATGACAGAAGATGGGCTCTGTGGTTAGCAGTTCTACGCCTAAGCTCCAAGTCGACCTATTCTGCTGAGGTTGGTGTGATAGTGATACGCCTCAACTTGATTGGTTATAAGTATGGATAACATACTTTTTTACCGTATCTGATTTTCAATAAGACAAAAAGATGCTGAAGCTAAGGGTATGCCTACAATTTGAACATAGATTTAAATATTTCATGTGTCTTGCTTACCAGTGACCAGGTAGGACGGATGCACTATTTGGACCATGCTTGCATTAACCAGGTAAGAAATCAGCTAAGTGAGGTAAAAATGAGGGCAGTGGCACTGAAGCTGGAATTATATATTTTTTTACACCAACAGTATTTGTTTACCTGCGTCTCATGCGGTGGTGGATACACAAATTAGCTTGTCCTTGCTGCCATCTATTATCTACAAGATAAATGGTGTTGAGGGATGGGTCCGGGGAGTAACAGTCCAAAGAATCCACAAGACCCTACTTCACAAATTGGATTTTTGAGCCAGTCAAAATGACACTCTCAGTATTTCATTGCTCCAGCTTGCAGCTGAACTCGAATTTGGTACGAATCAACAGCTGCGTTTGGCAGTATCCAACCAGTCACCTCCCAGACTACAATACAACAATGATGAATCAGGAAGAAATATCTGAAGGATTCAGTGATCGGAAGCTGAAGATACTACACAACTGGAAGATGCTCCCGGGAGAAAACAACATACCACTGATTGCATTATACAACAGAGAGCTGGAAGGGAATCTCATGAAAAGGTTCCTTTGTTGGGCACTTTTTTTGCCATTAGTGATTCTGGTACTGTAAACGTTGGGCCTCATTTATGAGGTCGTGCGTCACTTTCACGTCGCCGGTGCGTCACTTGTTGTGACGCACCAGTGACATAAAAAATGCGCCTTGTTGTGCCATATTTACAAAGTGACGCATATAGGTAGATGCGTCACTTTGTAATCCCCTGCGCCACATTATACCTGCGCCAGGTATAATGTATGCAAGGGGGGCGTTTTGACGCAAGAAAGGGTCGTAGAAGTGACGCAGTGAAATCTATGAGATTTCACGGCGTCACTTTTAGGACGCCATTGTGTCAAAATCTTACGCCTGCCTCACAGCAGGCGTAAGACTGACGCAGGCCCTTTCACATGGGGCTTGCCCATGTGAAAGGACACATTGCTGGAGTTGCGTCACTTTTGTAACACACTCCAGCAATGCTTCACTGTTGCGCCATTCAGATACGTCAGAAATACTGATGTATCTGTAACTCCTTGCGACATGATGCATCATACTGTAAATATGACGCATCATGGGTGTCGCAAGGAGGGCGCAATGAAAAGTGAAGCATCGCTGTTTTCACGCAGCGGTGCGTCACTTTTCATAAATGAGGGCCGTGGTTTGTAAAAGACAATCTGGCAGATGCATCAAACAAAAAAGCTCCCGGTAAAATAGCGGTTCGGTAAAATAGGCCATTACCGAACACAAAACCTGAAAATCCAATGCATCAACCCCAATCCCTAAAAAAATAAAGAATGGCAAAATAAACCCCGTGGTAAATTACCGAATCACAAATTAGTCAATCGGTTATACCCAGAAAGAAATCAGCCCCCGGAAATACTGAAAAGTGAAGCATCGCTGTTTTCACGCAGCGGTGCGTCACTTTTCATAAATGAGAGACGTGGTTTGTAAAAGACAATCTGGCAGATGCATCAAACAAAATAGCTCCCGGTAAAATAGCGATTCGGTAAAACAGGCCGTTACCGAACGCAAAACCTGAAAATCCAATGCATCAACCCCAATCCCTAAAATAATAATGAATGGCAAAATAACCCCGCGGTAAATTACCGAATCACAAATTAGCCAATCGGTTATACCCAGAAAGAAATCAGCCCCCGGAAATACCGAATCGCTATTAAAAAATCGTAACAAAATGCATCAAAAGTCGCAAATACCGAAAAGCCCAAACTCGCTATTTTGCATGAGCAAAATAGGCGGAATCTCAAACTGGAGGTAAACTTGTTGAAAGGAAGAAAAAAAAAAGTACAGGTGCAGACAATCAGAAACCCTTCACATATGCCTCTGGAGACCCTGTATGTGTACCAAAATGGCTGCCCCCTTCATGCTTGCTAGGAGGAGGAGAATCAACGCTTTTGCACAGCGCAGGAGGATGATCCAGGACAGGGTATTCAGGGTGCGCATCACATTGCTGGGCCAGACAGAGGAACTGATCTACGACAAGTACAGACTGAACTGGGCTATGATCATGTGCCTCATTTCTAACCTGGAACCACTACTGCAGCACCAGACCGGTAGGACCAACGCCATCCCAGCCCATGTCCAGGTCCTATGCAGACTGCACCTGCTGGTGTCTGGAAACTTCCAGGGGGTCATAGCAGAAGCCGGAGGTGTTTCGCAAAGCGCACTCTCACGCTTCTTCCACAAATTCATAGATACCATGCTGACATTGATACAACACCACATCACCTTCCCCACAACCCCACAGCAGTTGAACCGCACCAAACAGGAGTTCTACCAGGTGGCACAATTTCCCCATGTGATAGGATGCGTTGACTGCACGCATGTCCCCATCTGTCCCCCCCTCAGCCAACGAATACATCTTCCGCATTCGGAAGTCATATCATTCCATCAACGTGCAGGTCGTGTGCAATGCCAAGCACCTCATAACAGACATTGTAGCCCAATTTCCAGGAAGCACACACAACGCATACATATTCCGACACAGGCGTCTGATCAACGGTAAATTTGGAGAGGGACACTTACTAGGTACATACTAATGCCTCATCATTCACTCCATCCTCACATGTGTACTTGTATTCATGCTGCTAACCCTTTGCCCCCCGCCCTGCAGGTGACAGCGCCTACCCCTTGCGGGAATATCTCCTCACTCCCTACCTCAACCCAGCAACACCTCAGAAGCAGTGCTACAACACAGCACACATTAGCACCAGGAATGTGGTAGAGTGAACCTTTTGCATCCTCAAGAATCGCTTCAGGATACTACACAAGACAGGAGGTGCCTTGCAGTATGACCCAGTGACCTGCTGCCGGATAATAGCGGTCTGTGCCATGCTGCACAACATTGCCATAAGAAGGGGGATACCAATAGAGGTGGATGGAGAGGACGACTTATGTGCACAGCAACCCCCCCCACAACACCAACAGGCACATGTGCCTAACACAGCTGAAGGCCCAAGGAGGCGAACATACATCACACAACATCACTGCTGAGACAGGGATGAATGTGCCATCACAACATGATCTTGTTTGCAAATGTTTAATGCACATGAGCACTTGTCAGGTGCATATAAATTAGACGCCAACATGAAGCAGATTCAAAATAATAGGATGGGATACATGTCCGTTGTCATCACAGGAGTATCTTGTGGTAGTATAGGTGGACCATGGTTACGTCACCATGGCCGGGGAACCAATGGAACATGACTATTTGTGCTTCCCACGTACCCCCAGCCTCCTGTCTCATGACTCTTCCACATCAAATCGATGTGTGTCAGTGGCTGTGGAGCTGCATGCACTGCACTTCCTCTAGCTGGCCTCCAGCACAGAGACGCTGCTGACGCTTGAAGCAGCCTCACTCCCCTCCTCCACTCCCAAACTGCTGGCACTAAAAGTCCCAGACTGCAGATGCTCCACTACAGTGGTCACTCTTTCTAAGGACCTTGCCACATCTCCACAGTAATGGTCCAAGTCGACCTGCAGGGACACAGATCTGCGTGATAGTACAGCTGTGCTGTTGCACAGCTTAGTGATGGCCCTAATGGAGGCATTGGAACGGAGCATGTTCTGCCGATGCCTCCTGCGCTCGCTCTGTTGCCCTGCTATGACAGCATGTGTGAGATCCTGCAGGCACAGTTTCATGTCTCTGTTACCCTCAGCAACGGCTGTGGTCATCTCCCTCACAGCGTCAGTCATGGTGCCAATTTTGTTTGCCAATTTTGATATATTAATGTTTATGGCACCCATGTGTCTCCCCTACAGGCGCTGGACCCGCAGCATCCGTGTCTCAACCACACCGTAGCCGTGTTTTGGATCCTCAGATCTCTCTGAAGCTTTACCCAGGGGCCTGCCCCGCTGTCGGACTCGGACACATGCTGGTGTTGGAGCTGGTGGAGTGACAACTGACTGCTGTGGAACATTTGTGGCTGCTGGCCTCTGCTCCGTCTTCATCACCTGCAGGGAGGGGATATTTGCCCTGCGGCTTGGTGGTGGTGTTGGTGTTGTCCGCGGTGGTGGTGGTGGTGTTGTCCGCGGTGGTGGTGGTGGTGGTGGGGTTGTCCGCGGTGGTGGTGATGGTGGTGGTGGTGATGGTGTTGGTGGTGTCATGGGTTGAGGTCCTGCGAAGTCGCCGCTTCAGTCACTACTGGGGTTTCAGAGATGATGAGGCATCCGCTGTCATCTGAATCCAGGGGTGATGCATCTGTGTGTGAACAGTGCATTGTTATTATTTTGTCAGGATGTATGTGTGTTGCATACTTTCATCTACATAAAGGACATATTTGGACTGACAATGGGCCCTGTGCTGCTTGTCTCATTTCATTAACATCAGGGAACCGACTTACACACTATCATGATATGACTACAACTCCCATGATGCAACACTCCAGTGAGGGTATATGCTTTAGGCACGGCTACATATGCACTGTGTTTGGCCTGGGGGAATGAACAGGGGTAGACAACATGCTGGGTATCTGCACTGGCATGCATCTTACCTTGTCCTCCTGCTGCAGCGCCGGAAGTGTCCAATTGGGTGACCCCCACAACAGCTTCTGGCTTAATGATAGCCTCAACGAAGTCCTTGAGGGCTGTGTTTGGTGTGACGTTGGATGTTCCCCCTCCTGTGTCACCTGCATCCTTCACCCTTTTTGCAATCCTCTCCTTTGCCCTTTTCCTAAAGTCATACCACCACTTCTTTAGATCGTCTGTGCTGCGGTGGGTGACTTCTACAGCATTTACCCTTTCCTTGATGTGTAGCCAGATTTTTCGCTTCTCTGCCCTAGGCACCTTTAGGGACAGCTTGCCAAACAGCCTGTCATGTTTGCTGCTCACCCCTTGATGAGTAGTTCAAGTTCTTTATCAGAAAACCTTTGCTTCCTCTTCCTGGGCGTGTCCTTGTCCTGGGGTGCATCCTTATCCATTCTGGATGTGTAATAGGTGGTTTGTGCTGTCACTGTCTCACTCCTCAGCTCCTGTGCTCTGCCTCCTCCTCGGTGCTCCTCAGGGCACTGAATGACGCATTGGCTGTGTTACTTACTGCTTGTGATGTCATCAACCAGCTTCCGATGCAACTTTTTTTTTTTGCGAATTTGCTAATACCGAAATCGCAAATAGCGATTCGGTATCTGCTAATTCGGTATTTGCTATTCTTTGATTTGGAGTCTCGCAATCATGGTTTCATATTTATTTAGTGATTTTTTGCGATTCGGTATTTAATACCGAATCTGTTGATGCATCGCAGTATGCGAGTCCTTATTTGCGATTCCTTATTTTTCGAAAATAAGGACTCGTTTTACTAGATTTTGATGCATATGCCCATATATTCATGTTTTTAAAATGCTAGAGAAATTGAATTTAAAAAGCCCTGAAATGTTTAGGAAGTTCTCAGCATAAAATTAGTAACCACAAATAAGTTAGCAAGCAGACAATAAAGTTGTGGAAAAGACAAAATTCTGACCTCTGGAACCCATTCGAGTGAGATTAATAGGCACAACAAGCTAACTGTGCATGCTAATGCTAATAGTCTTAGTAACAACACATTCAAGTGGCCTTCAGTGAGGAAAGGTTCGGGTCGAATATTTAATTCTGAGTATATGACTACAAGAGCGTTCATAGCGTTCCATAGTGTTTAAAAATGGCTGGATACTTTAACTAGCCATTATAAGAGAGTTGTATTTATGTGTTGCCAGAAAGAGTACCTAGTTATAACAAAATACTCTTCCTGCCAACATAATAATTTGCCTGGCAGATTTAAAAGCGGCCAAACGTTTGATGTAACAATGGCAGAGACTACTCCATTTCCACCATGGTTAGACCACTCTGACAGCCCAATGGAGTAAGGGCCATTGTCAGTCGACCTGTATGCCCATCCACCTAATTTAGAGGAGCAGACATACATGTCTTTTACTACCCTTCACCATCAGGAAAAACCAAGTTGGTAATGCATTAAATGTCTGCTGGTCACTTATAATTTTGGAAGCCGGGAGCTCCACCAGAGTGAAGAAGTAAAATACTCCATCACCCTGGCAGAGGATGGCCCTACCACCAACAAATTATTTGGGTCCTAGGTCTTTAGCATCATGCTTCTCCTGATGCCAATATATTTCCCAAATTAAACAACGTTGAACTTTGCAGGCTCCTGTAAAAAGACCTAAGCTCTGAGTTCCTGTATCCCAGGCATACACTTTTAAAGTGTCCATCTGCGCTCAACAGCTGAGTCACTGAATTCAAATCTAACTAGGAATTTGATGCCCCCAACTGGGTTTGGCTATGTAAAAGATCTGCTAGGATAGTTAAACAATATCAATGCAGATGAGAATGGGACCTAGACACCTGCTGTGGGCCTGACTCTGTCAATAAGGAAACCGGTTTGAGTCTCCTTAGTCATAAACTTACTTTAAATTCCTAGTTTGTTAATGCCTCCATTAAAGTCAAAATTTGACACAAAAGTATACATTTACCTCTGCAGAGCCTGGTGGCTGGTGAGCACTTGTACTGTCTCTTCCCACCTTGACCATAACTGTGGTACAGGAACCTTTCTGTCTCAAGTGTGAATGCTCCTGACTATCAGTAACTGGTTCCGGTGCTATGTCTGATCAAAACTGTCAGGTCCCGGCCACTGTCGGTTGATTCCACTGAGTTGAAAGCAGATTTCAGTGGAGCACCTGATACATATTCTTAAGGCTGTCTTCTATGGTGGCAGCTGTGCTCAGTGTATTTCTACCTCTGCTGCTATGTCTTTTTTCAGTATACCCATCACCTCCGCCACCGATGATGCTTAAACCTCTACTCTCACTACCATTATTGTGTCAGGTAAAAGGGCTGTCAGCTGCATGGTTCTACTGGATACTCTTCCCAGACCAACAATATAAGCTGTACAAGATTTCTCATCACCCATCAGCACAGGAAGTGCCATCACCGGATCTCCCATCATCCCCCTTTGCAGGAAGTGACATCACTGAATTTCCCATCATACATCTTTACAGGAAGTGACATTACTGGTTTCCTGCCAAAACCATCTTTAAAAGAAGAAGTTAAGCACACGATCACTCAGCAAACACACAACCGAAATATGGGACCTGCTGAGTAGTGATGCAGCGGGCATCCTCTTTATCATGAAAACCTGGCTCAACCCCTCATCAGCTGGTGAAATCACCATGGCAATCCCAGCGTGCTACAAGATCGCTCGACTGATTCAGAAGCCAGGAGGATGACTCGCTATCATCTACAAGGAATTATTCAAATTCACAACATCCTCAGAGAACACTACCCCAATCATGGAACACCTGCACATCAAGCTGCAAACTCAGAAAACTTTACCCTAAATGGAACCCTTGTCTATCAACCACCCAGTGCAGGAGCCTTGGCTACCAACGTCATCACCAAATTCTCCACTCCGCTCACCATTAAATCCAGAGCCTACATTCTCCTCTGTGACTTCAACTTTCACCTGGAAGACCAAAACGACCCCTACTCCACAACACTACTCAAAAGATGGAACAACATCAGACTCACCCAGCTTGTCCCAGAGGCAACACATACTGCAGGACACACACTGCACCCCATCTTCACCACAAGTGACAGCATCAAATACAACTCCACCACAACGCTCATATGGATTGACCACTCCATCATCCACTTCGAGCTCAACACCCCTACCAGGTTCAGCGTTCCAAGCCCCAGCTGGGGTAACATCACAGAATCAGCCTGACTCAGCGTCCTCAGCACAGATCAACCTAGCCCTACAATCAACCTTGACAAGGACATTAACACCTTCAACAACTGGACAAAGTACTGCACGGACTCCCATGCACCCATCAAGCCCAACAAGCATAGCAGATCATACAAGCAAGCCATCTGGTGAACAGAAGACCTCCGAGACACCAAACAACACTGTAAACAGCTAGAAAGGAAATTGAGAGCCAGCCACAAAATCTCTGACAGAACTACCCACATGGCTGAATTCAGACTCTATCACCAGCAAATATGAGACACCAAGCAAAATGCATCAGTAGAGTGCATTGAAGGAAGCTCCTCCAGCTGCAAGGAGATCTTCTCAATTGTTAAGAATTTCTCATCATCCTCAGCCACTGTCACCAACTTTGTTGCCTTCCAGCAACTCTGTGACACCATTTCCAACTTCTTCCACAGCAAAATTGCAACCATCTGCACCAACTTTGCACACCAACCCAACACCAGTGGACATGTTGCTAACTTACCCACCACAAACCTAAACAGCCACCTGACCGAATGGACAACCTTAACGTACAACCTGGGAACATCTCCAATCAGCACCACCCTGACAAATATCATCAATACCTCAATCACGTCCACCACTGAATGGAAACTTGCAGAAATCAACACCCTTCTTAAGAAGCCCACAGTCGACCTGAATCAACTGAGCAAATGCAGATCCATCTCTCGGATTCCCTATCCAGTCAAAGTGATTAAGAAGGCCATCAACAAGCAACTCACAAACTACCTCAAACTTCACCCTCTTCTACAAAACACCCAATCAGGATTCAGAGAGTGCCACAGCGCCAAAACAGCACTCTTCTTGTCCCGAATGACATTTGAATGATCCTGGTCTGAGGAGAAACAGTGTCCCGCATCATGCTCGTCCTCTTTGTGGCCTTCAACAGTGTCTTCCATAACACCCACATCAGAAGACGCCATGAGATTGGCATACAAGGATCCACTCTCAAATGGATCTGGTCCTTCCTCATACTTGCCCTCCCATGTGACAAAACCACATCACAACACACCCCAGGAAGTACAAATGCATCCCCATTCACAAGGGCAGCCATTCAAAATTCTCACACACACATATGAAGCCCTGCACATCACAGGATCCGAGTACCTGAACAGCTGCATAATGAATGAATATAAAACTTTTAAAGCCCGAAGGCATCAAGGCGCTTTGACCAACCCACCAGACGGTACACAGTCAAAATATAGAGTTGTAAATATCGACCTACCAAAATATCGTGTCAGAAATTTCAAAGGTATAGAATATCCATGTCAAGAATATCGTTGGACAGAATATCGACCCTAAGGTAAGTAATATCGAAATTATTTATATCGATGTAAGTAATATCGAAGTTAGTAATATCGATAGCATATATATCGATGTCACTAATTTTGATGACACTAATATCGATATTTGTATGATTTTTTTGTTTTTTATTATGTATGTGTTATATGTGTTACTTAAGTATTTAAAATAAATAATATTATATGTGTATAAATTTTATATATTAATACATTTATTTATAAGCAAATTATATGTTTTAGTACTGGAGCGGGTACTGGGTTTATAGGGGAATAGGGTGGGAAGTAATTTAATTCTGTTTAATTAATTATTAATTAGTAGGAGTTATAAAATAATTTTAATTAATTGATAATTAATTTTAATTAATTGGAAATTAATTTTAATTAATTGATAAATATGTTCTGTAGCGGGTTGTGGGTTTATAGGGGAATAGGGTGGGAAGTAATTTAATTATGTTTAAATAATTATTAATTAGTAGGAGTTATAAGTTAATTTTCATTAATTGCTAATGAATTTTAATTAATTGGAAATTAATTTAAATTAATTGATTAATTGATAAATATGTTTTGTAGCGGGTTGTGGGTTTATAGGGGAATAGGGTGGGAAGTAATTTAATTATGTTTAATTAATTATTAATGAGTAGGAGTTATAAATTAATTTTAATTAATTGCTAATTAATTTTAATTATTTGGAAATTATTTTTTATTAATTGATAAATATGTTCTGTAGCAGGTTGTGGGTTTATAGGGGAATAGGGTGGGAAGTAATTTAATTATGTTTAATTAATTATTAATTAGTAGGAGTTACAAATTATTTTTCATTAATAGCAAAATAATTTTCATTAATTGGAAATAAAATATAATTAATTCATAAATTGATAAAAATGTTTTGTAGCGGGTTGTGGGTTTATAGGGGAATAGGGTGGGAAGTAATTTAATTATGTTTACTTATTTGTTAATTAGTTGGAATTATAAATTAATTTGAAATAATTGCTAATTAAATTCAATTAATTGGTTATTAATTTTAATTAATTGGTAAATAATTTTCATTAATTCATAAATAGATAAATGTGTTCTGTTGCGGGTAGTGGGTTAATTGTAACCCTGGGCGTAGTGTGCGGAGTGGGGCTACGCGGACCTACGTGAAGTGGGCACAAAACTACGCCCACCCGCGCACTCCGCGTAGCCCCACTACGCGCCGCCTGCCTCCCTCCCGCCCTTCCTAAATACTGTAATAAAAGGATAGAAAGCTTTTAAAAAAACTTACCTTGTCCGCCGCGTCCCCGGGGCTCCCTCTCGCCGTCCCTGGATTCGCGCCGCCATTTCGAATACTAATGCGCATGCGCGGGCGCCCGCGCATGCGCTTTTCTCGTGAGAAATGCGCATGCGCGGCCGCCCACGCATGCGCATTAGTATTCAAAATGGCGGCGCGAATCCAGGGACTGCGAGAGGGAGCCCCGGGGACGCGGCGGACAAGGTAAGTGTTTTTAAAAGCTTTCTCTCCTTTTATTGAAGTATTTAGGGAGGGCGGGAGGGAGGCAGGTGGCGGCCGGCTACGCATCGTCTGCGGAGCGCGCGTAGTGCCGCCTGGCTACGCCCGCTACGCAAAATGAGTCAGAGACGGCACTACGCGCACTCCGTGCACGGAGCGTAGCTGGCCGCCCACCCCTAGTTAATAGGGGAATATGGTGGGAAGTAATTTAAATGTAATTAAGTAATAACGTATTTAAATGAATTGTTTTGTAAATAATATAATTGATAATTAATTATTAAATGGTCATTAAATAATATACATTGGTATTTTTTAATATTTAATTTGGGCTAAATATATTTTGATAATCGTGTCTTTAATAATTATGTATAGGCATTGTGTATGGTTTATATTTATTTAATAGTTTACATTTTTATTACTAAAATTTTTTTTTATTTATAAGTATGTTATTTTAACCCCTACACTTCTCCAACACTTTCCCTACTGTTGCACTCTCTGGAGTGGGAATAGTAATTTTTACTTCTACGCTATCCAACGCTTTCCCTACTGTTGCACTCTCTGGAGTGGGAATAGTAATTTTTACCCCTACGCTATCCAACACTTTCCCTACTGTTGCACTCTCTGGAGTTGGAATAGTAATTTTTACCCCTACGCTATCCAACGCTTTCCCTACTGTTGCACTGTTTGGAGTTGGAATAGTAATTTTTACCCCTACGCTATCCAACCCTTTCCCTACTGTTGCACTCTCTGGAGTGGGAATAGTAAATTATACCCATACGCTATCCTACGCTTTCCCTACTGTTGCACTCTCTGGAGTTGGAATAGTAATTTTTTCTCCTACGCTATCCAACGCTTTCCCTACTGTTGCATTCTCTGGAGTGGGAATAGTAATTTTTACTCTACGCTATCCAAAGCTTTCCCTACTGTTGCACTCTCTGGAGTGGGAATAGTAATTTTTACCCCTATGCTATCCAACGCTTTCCCTACTGTTGCACTCTCTGGAGTGGGAATAGTAATTTTTACCCCTATGCTATCCAACCCTTTCCCTACTGTTGCACTCTCTGGAGTGGGAACAGTAATTTATACTCCTACGCTATCCAACGCTTTCCCTACTGTTGCACTCTGTGGAGTGGGAATAGTAATTAATACTCCTACGCTATCCAATGCTTTCCCTACTGTTGCATTCTCTGGAGTGGAAATAGTAATTTTTACCCCTACGCTATCCAAAGCTTTCCCTACTGTTGCACTCTCTGGAGTGGGAATAGTAATTTTTACCCCTATGCTATCCAACGCTTTCCCTACTGTTGCACTCTCTGGAGTGGGAATAGTAATTTTTACCCCTATGCTATCCAACCCTTTCTCTACTGTTGCACTCTCTGGAGTGGGAATAGTAATTTATACTCCTACGCTATCCAACGCTTTACCTACTGTTGCACTCTGTGGAGTGGGAAAAGTAATTTATACTCCTACGGTATCCAACGCTTTCCCTACTGGTGCACTCTCTGGAGTGTGAATAGTAATTTATACTCCTACGCTATCCAACGCTTTCCCTACTGTTGCATTTTTTGGAGTTGGGAATAGTAATTTTTACCCCTACGCTATCCAAAGCTTTCCCTACTGTTGCACTATCTGGAGTGGGAATAGCAATTTTTACCCCTATGCTATCCAACGCTTTCCCTACTGTTGCACTCTCTGGAGTGGGAATAGTAATATTTACCCCTACGCTATCCAACGCTTTCCCTACTGTTGCACTCTCTGGAGTGGGAATAGTAAATTGTACCCCTACGCTATCCAACGCTTTCCCTACTGTTGCATTGTCTGGAGTGGGAATAGTAATTTTTACCCCTACGCTATCCAAAGCTTTCCCTACTGTTGCACTCTCTGGAGTGGGAATAGTCATTTTTACCCCTATGCTATCCAACGCTTTCCCTTCTGTTGCACTCTCTGGAGTGGGAATAGTAATTTTTACTCATTCGCTATCCAACGCTTTCCCTACTGTTGCACTCTCTGGAGTGGTAATAGTAATTTTAATCCCTACGCTGTCCAAAGCTTTCCCTACTGTTGCACTCTCTGGAGTGGGAATAGTAATTTTTACCCCTACGCTATCCAACGCTTTCCCTACTGTTGCACTCTCTGGAGTGGGAATAGTAATTTTTACCCTTACGCAATCCAACGTTTTATATAACTAATTGTAAAAATATTAAAAGTATATTTAATTTTGTATGTTTTTTACGTTTTATGTATGTTATTGTTTTATGTTTGTAAATGTATTTGTAATTTAGAATATATTTTATTAAATTATAAATTTGTAAAATAATTATTACAACTTATTGTTCAGTACATATATAATATATATTTACTGTATATATTTAAATAATGGTCTATTATTATATATGTATTATTTATTAATTTTAAACATTATTAGATACTTTTAACTATGTAGAATTTATTTATTAGTGTTATTTACTTTATTTTACATTTATATGTAAAAAAAACCCGATATTTTTAACATCGATATTTTTAACATCTATATTATTTTTTCGATATTTTTGTACTGACCATGTTGTAGATAGGATGTCGATATTCTTGCCCTCGATATTTTTGACTCGATATTCCTGTAGGTCGATATTTTGGAGGTCCAAATTGTGTCAGTGATTCCCACCAGACACCTGAGCTCTGCCTCAGTCTCACTCGCACACATTTCCTTCATCTGCAAAAGCAATCCTGGAGGTCCTTCATTCTCCTACATCACACCCAAGACATGTAACAACCACCATCAACATATCATGGCCTTTTGCTGACTTCTTGAATTCCACAAGAAGCTGAGGACCTTGCTCTTTGCATAAGCACCTTGGAGAATGCAAACCTACACACTAGCCCATATACCCTTTTGGGGGATTAGTGCGCTATAAAAATCAATATAACATAACAAGTACCAGTGCTTTAAGTGGAGTGGTGTAGCTGACTGGTTAGAGGCGGCAGACCTGGAAGCAGAGGTCGGCCCGGGACCAGAGTTCGATTCCTGACGCGGCAGGGTCTTGGGCCATGGTCAGCGGACTCGATAATTCTCGCCTCAGTGCCTACTCCAACCATGGGTCCCACTCAGCAACTCTGGGCAATAGCTTGCTTAATCTCTACTAATGGCCCCATCAGCGCCGGGGATGCTTGTCTTCACCTTGGTGTTGCCTAGGAGGGACCATCTTACAGGGAAAGCCAGGATGGGTTCCCCAGCGGTATACAGCGCTGGGTCGCCCCTTTGCTGGGGCAGCTGTGCGCTTTACAAGTATACGACATTTAACATCTATCATTATACATCCACCTTGTTTTAACAGCGTAATTCGAGTCTAAAAGCAGTGTGCTGCATGCCACATCTAGTCCCTCACTGCCATCTTTCCTCATACAATGCAGTATTTGGTGGTGCTTGCATCACCATTGTATTGCCGTTTGAGAACCACCAAAAAGGTTCCTGCTGTTAACACACTTCTGACTTTCGAATACAACTCATTGAAGGTCCACATATATACATCTACAGATAGGCCATGCTGTAGCTTTCAACTTTTACTTAGAACAACGAATCTTATCAAAACCCCTTGAAAAAACAAACATTGCAGTTCATTGAATACCATTGATTCCCCAGCTCCAATTAATCAAAGTGTTGATAAAACAAAACAATCCATGCAATTAGCTGTCCATTGTTAGGTGATTATTCAAAAGAGGCACTAATAACCCCCCACCCATCCACGTAGGCAACATATTTTAAAACGGCAGTTTGAAAAGAAACAATTACATTTTTTCAGCATGAACTATATATTTTTCTTTCATAAATTGTAAGCTAAGGTTAACTTCCTGCTTTCCTTATTCTGGTTTATTCAGCAACCAGAACCTTTCAATAATTTAAAGGATTGGAATTCAGCCTCCTTTTATTAAGTATGAAAAAGAAATTCCTAGGGTTAGAAAATTCACACTCCTGAGTTTATTTTTATTATGATTTTTTATTTCATTCCAAATAAATAGCTCCATGTGATACTTGGATGTGCATGGGTTACATTTACTAACTTATTGTATTCCAAATCATATGCATTTATGTTTATAGAATTGTGCTTTACTATACAATCGTCACATGGGGAAACGCACACTAGGACTCAAATGGCTGAAGCAACATTGCTTGCAAAGCTGACCGGACTAGACATGTTTAAACATGCATACAATTTAAATTTCTTGACTTTTCTATTAACATGTTTTTTCATAATAATTATTAGTTGCATGAATGTTTTTATCCAAACGCTGCTAAATGTTTCTACTTGCAGAAAGATGACTGTTAACACATGATTAGTTTTTGTCATTTAGTGAGGTAATGAAGACATTCATACATAGAGATGCAGCATTTTAAACGTGAACTTAAACTTTTCAACTTACTTGTCTTTTTCCAATGAATGATTGCTATGCTAAATGTTTTCTTTTTGTTAATACAGATGTTTCAATTTCTACATAGAGCATTGTTAACAAATAAACAAGTTGGAATGATACAGCAAAGTTGCAAACTTAACATCGCTGTTGGTGGACTATTATTTTTTTAATGAGAAGAAAAGTAACAATCTTGTTCTCATGAGAGAATCCGAAGCTAATTGGTCGACTGAAGACAAAAGTAGCAACATGTTGCAAAAGTTTCAGAATGTGTTGTCTATAATAGTATGTGTTCCTAGAGTAAGTTGCCACCCCTTGGCCGTACACTTATTTTACCCCTATTCCACACTGTTCTGAGACTTTACCGAGATTACCAAACCTCTCTTTATGGGAAGTTCTGCTTTGATCGATTTTTGATTTATTGAATTAGTTTGAATGCCAAAGCTTTATGCTTAGAATCTCTCTTTTTTTAACTGGAATATTGTATGAGTTCTTACTGACACTATTCTCTCCCAATTCCTAAAAAGGGGATTCTTTCTTTTGTGGAACATGCCTAATGCATTTTATTTCAATTTATTGATTTCTAACTGATTGATTTTTGATTTATATTAAGATTCCAATGACTAAACTTGATGAATTTAACTTGTAACCAAATAAAGATGATTTACTAAAAGACTTAAATATTAAAACCCTTTAACTCATACCTAACTCTCAATATTGACTGAAAATTAGATAAAAAATTGGGATTTAAATTTGTGTGATATTCAGCTCCTGATCTTCTCTAAACCAATGGCAAAGATCCATTGCAAATGATTAAGAGCGGGAATTAACCCATGTGATGGTAAACTGAGGAACTTTAATTATTGTACTGATTCCCGCTCCAGCAATAGTTGGAAAGAAAGGAGAGCATCACAGGCACCAAGAATGTAGAATGATCTAAAAAAAAATGATGAGTGATAGTGGTACAATTAATTGAACTAAATTGATCCTGTATTTTGGGGAAATTGATACACATTTACAATTTTTACCAAGATACCATTAAATATTCTCTGCACTTTAAATATATTATAGGTCAAAGTAAGGTTGAATAATTATGTTTACCGCGCTTCAACTAAACTTCTATTCTTCTTGAGATTCAGCACATGATATTTATCTTTAGAAACTATGGGGTGTATTAGGATGGCGGGCGGACTTTGTCCACCCACCCTCGCCCCGGGAAATGGGACCACCCGCTATGTGTGCGGCGGTCCTGCATGTGTAACTAGGATGCGCCCGCCACACTTGCAGGCGCATTCCGCATTTTTTGCATTGGGGCGGGCGGTGCTATCTGCAGCACCCGCCGCAATACAAAAAAGGCATTTGTGCATTTGCATGCACAACGTGGCAGGCACCGCGCGGTGTCTGCCATGTCGTCCATGCAAATGCAGGGGGGCACCATAGGTACCCCCAATGTGCCCCTCAACTTCCTGGGGGCCCACAACGGGCCCCGACTGTGGAATCCGCATGCCTTGCCACCACGGAAAGGCAGCTTCCTGCTGCAGTAGTAATATGGATGGTGGTGTCTAGCAGACACTGCCACCATATTCAACCCTTTTCTGCCCGGTCGACGAGAAGTGGCGGACAGTCTTCCCATCTGCCGCGGTACCCCTCACCATCATAATCTGGTGGGGGAAATGGGGGCGAGTGGGTGGATGATGATGTCAGGCGGATCGCCACCGCTATGCGGGCGGTGGCGATCCGCCCAACATCATAATAGACCCCTAAGTCTCCATTAAATGCCTATGTGAACCCCATCCCTATAGGTTAGAGACTCACAATTTATGAAGATTTCCTCAAAGTAAATGTGTATATTAAGTTTTAATTATACTAAGTATTGTGGGTATTTCATACTGTACTATTCATACTCTGTATATATCTGTTGTGTATGCCGGGTCTGGTGGCTTAGTGGGCTAATGTGGCAACTGTAGGGGCCTGTGTTTGACCTCATGGTCGTAGGTTCAAATACAAAGCAGGTCCACTCAGCCTTTCATCCGTCTAAGGTCAATAAAATGAGTACCATTGACATGAGTGACAATAAACATCTGTTAATAAGCAGCACGATGCTTACAGATAACAATGCGCTTTACAAATACACATGTTATGTTATGGCCTGTCTTGGTACCTTTTATATAAAACTCTACATTCACTGCTCTTATATCAGAGCAATGCACTACTAAACCTAAAATCTGGGGGGCATATTTACAAACCCCATTCGCCACCCGATCATCATTTGTTTTAGCCCTCTGGTGGTAGAATGCCATTTCCGATATTTAGAAGGTGGCATTTAGCCACATAACGTTACTTAACACCACCTTGTAAACATGCCCCTTTCTGTCGCAATCCTCTGCAGCAAAGAGGTGTGCAATGGGTGTTGCAGTGGTCATTCGACCGAAACGCCCATTGCTTTTTGATGCTGGTGCAGATTTACAAGGCTGAGGCAGCGCCAACAACTAAGACCAGGGAATACCTGGTCTCAGCATGGTGATAGGAGGAGAAATTATTAGTTTCTCCTTGTTTTTGCTGTTTCTATGTGTGCTGCATTCTAAAGCACACATAGAAGGAGCAAATCGCCAATATTGATTGAGGTGTCCATTCCTGCACATCAACAATCACCCCTGCAGTGCAGGCGCCCTTGAAACATGGCAGCAGGGCGCCTGCACTAGGCAGCTTTTTGAGTGCCAGAGCTAGGGGAAAAACAGGGGTGTGCCCTATACTTGTGAATACAGCTCATCCCTGTGTTTAAAAAATGTCGGAGTGCGGCATTACTAAATTTGGTAGAGCACCACGCTCCAACATTTTAATGTAAATATGCTGCCACTCCAGTGTCTCTAAGAGCCTAAGGAACATAGCTGATTCATGTTCTATCTGCCTTACCCAAACCTTGTAGACTCCGGGGGATGTGAGGGAATATCACCCCCCTCTGGACTGCGAGTCTCTCTAATGGAATCCACTGCTTGCATTGCACCTGATCTCTGGTCCATTGTAAGAATGTCATGCTACTGTGCATACGTCAATGGCTTGAAGAGAGGTTTGCTGGAGGAGGAAAATATAGCTACCCTCTCCCTCTTTATACTACATCATTTGAGAGTAGGGGCGCTCTATGCAACAATCTCTTTTCACTTGCACTTCATCCTTTTTTAACTAAATCGTTTACATTATTTTTATGTTTCCAATTTCACTTCCATTATTTCAATTTTCTGTGTGTTCTTTAAACGCACATTTCAAACTCTGCCCTAACAAATTAGCTTTGTCCAAGCATTATATCTTTGCCGTCATTTTTCCGGGTCATGCAGTCAAAACTGTTATTGTTCTATTTGTTTCTCCACTTGGATTCATTTTGGTCAAGGGAATTGCGAATCCGTCAGAAGTGAAGTACACTAGACAAATAATAAATAAATGGACTGGACAGAGTGGTGAGGCCTGAACTGCATCTGCCCTGGGCACTGTCAAACATAAGTGATTTATTCTCAAAGGGAATGTAATGAAGGGCACATAAATCATATTTCTTCTTATGTTGTACTTTTTCACAAAGAAAAGGACTCTGCCCATTTACACGGCTTAGAACGGGCAATGATTTCCATAAGCTATCAACCTGCATTTAATGAAGCAAAGGCCCCTTAACTCTATGACAAACAGATGTAATGTCACAATAAATAATGCCATCAAAGATTTACTTAAAACAACATTACAATGTTCTATGCGGTTTTCTATCTTAGCAAATCCAAGAAGCTCTTGAAAACAAAGCCAAAATGTACTGTTAATCTCCTTTTAATCTTTAAGACACATAGCACGCATATGATGGTCGAAAATGTGCCCAACATAATTATGTGCAGATAAGCAGGCACTGTATAAAATGTACCACTCCCAAAAATGAGTTCACATGCAAGAAATACAGCTTGTAGGCCTGGAAGTAGGGCTCTTAGAATGCTGCAGCACCCCCAAAATAATCATGCTGGAGTTCAAAAGGTGAATGTGCAATAAAGATGTCTTTACATTTTATTTTTTTCTTGGCACCCTTGCTGTGCTTTCAAAAGCAGGGGTCAAATGTCAGGCGGTGCCTCTTCGAGATTTGAGTCCACTTCTTTCTCTGGCTGCAAAGTTAGAAGATTTTATAAAGTGAACTATCGAACACTTTTGCTGGGGTACTGAGAGGGAAATGAAAGACCGTAAGCTGTGAGTTTTTTTCCAACACACAAAATGTAAATACCCGCAAATGGACTGTACAAATATTTCAAAATGTTTCAGCAGTTAGGAAAACATAAAAGAAGGGCTTTTTTTTGCAATTCTGAAGTGTGATGAAAAATCATATTATAATAGGATCAAAACAAATCAATACACGTTACTTGTTGATGTGCAAATGATATACATTTGGACATCACCACACATTTCCACACATTATTATTTGTGCGCTATACAGCATTATCAGTAAAATCGGATGCCACTGTGAATTTTGAAGCCATTTCAATTGGAAATGTGCTGCCTGTAAATGATAGTATGCTTCCACACCATGCTTTAGTAATATATTTGTGACAGTGTACTTCAAAGGGCACCATGGCTACATACCACACTTTTACCACTCTCCTGATGAATGGTAGTGAATCATTTGCTATTCTTGCTCATTGTGAAAAGCTCAGATTTTTCACAATCCCTATGACTTCAGTGATGTAACAATGATGGCAGCAACCCCACTCTGAAAAGTGCTCGAACACTACTGATACAGCTTGTGAATGCATAAACTATTGTGATGGCATACGCTCCACTCTCCCTAAGACTCAGGTAGGTCAAATGCACACATTCATGGTGCTGCAAATAAACCTACACCCCCAAGTGACTCCATGCTGTGCCAGAGAGACAGCCTGATAACTCCTATCTGTACATGGCACTACTCCTAATAACATTATGCATTGTTTGTGTTCTAGAGAATATTAAATCACCAATGTGCCTGTGGAGTCATACAGAATATCCTTCCTAAAGTACCAAATGTACACTAAAGACCATATTTGATCTACTGAATTCCTCCATCATACAAGGCCAATTGCTGAAAGGTTTGGAAATAGTTACACCTTTGTAGAAAAGCTACTCATAGACCCTAAAGAACTTGTGAACCTGTGTCATCATCACTGTTCTCTAACTCAGCAAGATCATAGGTGAGTTTACCCATCAAGTGAGAGAGTGGACACGGAATGGAAGGAGGCATTTGAGACTGTGGTGTGTGGTGCAGAGGCAGTGATGCAGATGCCAATGCTGATGCTGAAGCAGAGAGGCAGAAAGACAGGGAGAAGCACGTAGCACGCAGATGGAGCACTGCTCCGATCCGCGATCCCTGATCTCTGAGCTCCTGACCACTGAGCCGGTTCCGGCTCCTCAGTTTTCGGTTTGTGGCCACCCTGACTGGACGAAGTTGTCTAGGCGAGTGCTACCGCTGACCGTCGGCGGCCGTGGAGTGAAGCGCCACAGGCGGCCTGCTGAGGCGGCCTGATTCGTTTTGGATTCAGCTTGTGGCCCACCTGGTTGGCCCCACTCACCATTTTTGTACCCTGGACCCAGAGAGGGAGCAAGGAAGCGAAGGAGGTGAAGCGAAGGAGCTTCTGGGATTCACTAGCCTTCACCCCCTGACTGACCTGTGTGCATGCCCTGCAATGGTGTCCGTCCCTGCTCCACCACTGGTCACCGGCAAACAACGCCAGCATAATATTCAGGCTCCAAGGAGATAAGAGAGTGATGCATATGAAAATCCCAGTGGTACCTTTTACCTGGCTGACCAGTCTTCATTGCCTCCAGTAGAAAAGCGAGCAAGATCAGAAAAAAACAGGCACGGGGAAAGTGCAGCCGCAGCTAAGCATCGCATTCCTGCAGCAGCAGCTTGAGTCGGACTGGGTGCGACTCAGCAGTAGCGGCCTGAGCAGTACTGAGTGCGACCTGCTGGTGAGCCGACTTGGTGGACCAGGGAAGCGTCCCCCCGGGCTGACTTGTTTCGGCTGCCACTACTCGGACTCTGGCCCAGTCCAAACCTGACCACCCCCAACTTTTGGCCTCCAAGCAAGCTTCCACATAGGACCCGTCTTACTATAGATCCATCTAACCCAGATGAACCAGCAGAGAGCACAAAATGACACAAAACAACTGCATCCTTATATTATGCTGCCGCCAGATGGTCTCTAGCTAAGGAAATGGTAAAGTCCAGCAGCTCATGCCATAAGCTGCTGGACCACAAAGTATAAACTAAAAGCAAAAATCTAACAGTCGAAAGAATAACATCTCTCAAGGTCACCTGAGGATAATTGTACACCGAAGCCAAAGCCAAAGGGGGAAAATTGAGTCCAAACCCCAGAAGGAAGTTGTATCCCAAGATAGCAACGTCCAACTCAGAGAACAGTGGTCGTGGCTAACAAAGCAAGAAATGAAAAAAACCTTCATAAAATCAACTACATTTAAAACCTATATAATTAAGTACAGAAAAAAATGCGGTCAAGAAACTCTACACAGGTACAGTGTCAAGCATACTATTGTCCACACAAAACAGCAAAGAGACAAAAATCAAGGATACTTTACCACAAGGGGGAAGGCATGGAAAACAACATATGGAGGGACAATAAAAAGAAGTACCGCCAGTAATGATCATGAAGCCAGTTGAAAATAAGAAAATTAAAAACAGTAGTGGATACATTAGAGACTACCGGTGTCTGGCAATAGGTAAAGGTCAAAAGGCAAACAAATTCCGAGGGGACAGAGCCGACATCAACCACACACAATGTGATGAATCCCAAAAAAGAACACCTCCAACAATTCCATTGTTTCCAAAAATAATTATTGTTGAGAAAGGAGTGCCATCATTAATGGTTAACCAAGGTACATCATTGATTAAAAGTCCAGAAAATCGACTTTCTGATCCCACAAAGGAAGCGCCAATTAAAGAGAGAACTAGGGGCCAGATGTAGGAGACCAAATACCGGTCGGTAACGGCCGATTTCAGCCGTTACCGACCGGTATTTGGTGTTTGACATGTAGGGGGCTTGAGATTTACAGAATCGGTAAATTTACTGATTCGGTAAATTTACCGAATCAGTAAAATACTGAATCAGTAAATTTACCGATTCTGTAAATCCAGATGTAGGTGGCACAGTAAACAGTGCCACAGGCCCTTAAGAATTCGTTATTTACCACCCAATACTATTGGGTGGTAAATAACGAATTCCTGTGTACATGCACATCTGTGCATGTACAACTGTTCCATGTGGCACACATACATGCTCTAAGGGCATGTATGTGTGTCACATGGCACACAAGCCAGAAACAGGGGTGCTACAGGGTGTCAAAGTGACACCCTGTCCCCCTTCGCAATTCTGTATTTTTACCAATTCGGTAATTACCGAATCAGTATTTGCCATTGATTCCTATGGGCTTCAAGGCCCATAGGAATCAATGGCAAATACCGATTCGGTAATTCGGTAATTACCGTAGGAATCAATGGCAAATACCGATTCGGTAATTACCGAATCGGTAAATACCGAATCCTTCCGATTCAGTATTTGATACCGAATGATTACCTTCATTAGATTTACCGATTCATGAATACCGAATCGGTAAAATTCGATATTTATGAATCAGTAAATCTAATTTACCTACATCTAACCCCTAGGTCTCTAAGTAAAGACAAAATAAGAGGGAAAAGCCAACAGGCCTGGCCACACTTGGATTCTCCGAAGGCTCTAGAACTATGGCTCTCTCAAATAAACCTTCATGCAACTCAATTATTGCCAATCCGGGTCTCATCGACCTGCTTAAAGACCCCCACAAATACAGCATAAAAGTCAACACGCCTCCCGTCCTGTACAACCCAAAAAAAACATCATGCAATCCAGCCATCACCAATTTGGGTTGCCCCGATCAGCTTAAAGAGCCCCACAAACATGACACATAAATCAAGATGCCTGCCATCCTGCACAATGGATATAAATTCAACACACAACTATCTAGAGACACATAGTATCATACAATTTTGACTACCCACCAAGTCTCACCTTTTAAGTTCAGTTACAACCAACTCGCCAATAATAATAAAAACATTAAGGAGTTAAACCAGCTTCAGCAACAGTCTAGTATAGCCAACCCACTGACAAGAGATGATGACCCCTAATAATCAGTAAACCACATTGGTGAATATAGTAAATCTTCAAAGCACCATTCGGAGGCATTTGCCACTGAACCCGAAAAATGCTGCTCATTAGCCAGCTGGTGTTCAAATCTCTCGAACTCATGCTTCTTTACTTACAACAACATGTCCCCAAAATAGGATCTCCTTTGATGGATAAGGACTCTGCCCTGTAGGCACCTAAGATCAAGAGTCTCCTCACATTGATCAATGGCAAAATTGATTTCAATGGCAAACACAGCCCTTATGCATGCCGGTAAGCTGGATGTGCAAATAAATCTACTTCAGAAAGTAACTGGCTTAATATCAGGAATTGACATCAGAGTAGAACGATGGAATTCCCTGATCCACAGAGCTCAGACAAGAGCAGAGCAAAGCCCTAAACAGGAGGCATGTGGTTGCAGTCCTATACTTCAGAAGTTGGAAAAGATGCCTGAAAAAATGAGCACTCTAGTCGATGACCTCAAGAGAGAGGCATATAGATGGGCATACAAATCAAGCCCCTTGTCTCAGCAAAAACACCCAAATTAGACAAGATCTCTGAAACGCCAAAAGGAAGCCCTTTAGCTCTGCACCACTGCCTACCATGCACCGAAGAGGGCAACTTAAATAGCTACCAAAGAGATAGCAACCCAAATAAAACAAAGAGATCTGACACATAAAAAAGGATAAGGTATCAAATGCCCACACAGCAAGCTATGATAGATCATCACTCTTGCACCACAGAAGAAGGAGTGATGAATTACAACATGAAGCCTTGAGAAGAATTGGCCCCCAGGAGGACTACCCTCCCAAAAACCACAGAGGTCACAAATGACTCATCGGCAAGACCATTTAGAAAACAAGACAGAACACATCAACTTAGGAACCCAGAAGACCTAAAGATGATACAATACCCCTAGTATATGTCACAAAGGAAGTGGGATATCCTTAATAGAGGAAACATCCTGAAGCTCTGCTCAAACCTGCCTGGCTTAGAGAAAATAAAAACCACAGATATTGACAGTGTGGCATTCATTGCCCCAGAGCTCAGCGACATAAACACAACTATAGAAGTAATTCTCCCTAACCAGGCTATGGCAAGAGCCCTGAGGAAAAACTAGAATCGTCTGGAAGACTGGGGGATTCAGATCAGAAACGCTGCAATAATAAACTATTCAGCAATTTTCAAAAAAGGAGCAGACACAGTGCAGGAAGTAAAACAAGAAAGTGAGAACAACAATACATGATAAAATGTGTAACTTGCTCAATTCTGCACGGTACTGGAGGAGGACCGAGATTAAAACCATGGAGGGAAGGCTCAATACAAATCACAATGGATAAAGAAGGTGGCTCACGCCAGTGTCTGGCCAATGGAAGAACATACTAGACTGGACCTGGCTATCATGGGCCATGGACCCACGCTCCTAACACCCCTGGGAATATCATCGTTATGAAGAATCTC
The DNA here is from genome assembly GCF_964263255.1 of Lissotriton vulgaris. Classification (NCBI taxonomy): domain Eukaryota; kingdom Metazoa; phylum Chordata; class Amphibia; order Caudata; family Salamandridae; genus Lissotriton; species Lissotriton vulgaris. The sequence continues at coordinate 1,071,505,315 of NC_141693.1, forward strand.
ATTCCTAACTTAAAAATCTGTTCTTGGAACATTCAGGGACTAACCAATGATGAAGACAAAAGGGAGGCGATACACCTCCTGATGAGCTATGATATCATTGTATTGCAAGACACCTGGGCAAAGCAATCAATACCATGGCAGGATTACACTGTTTACGAATCAAACGAAACAGCATCACAAGTAGGGGTCCATGCCTTGGGAGGTGTGTCAATTTATGTCAAAATACCCTGGAAGTACATGTATCATTACTCTGCAAGGGAAATGGAGATTACATATTTCTCAAGGCAAGGATCTTAAAATCTGACACGTTTAGCCCGGAACAACATATTGTGATCTTAGGCTGCATTTACCTTCCTCCATCTAGGATTAAAGCAAAGCTAAGCAGAATACTACCAGCAATAAGAAACCTCTACTCTCAGCACCCAAATGATCTATGGATAATAATAGGAGATTTCAATGCTAATCTAATTGAATCAGATCTAAACTCCTCTCTAGTAGCACTGGACAATCACATCTGGTCCATACTCTGGTTTCTCTTCATACCGAATCTGGTTTCTCTTCATACCGAATAAATCTTTCGCCTTTTACATCTGGTCCATTCTAGACATAAGCAGTCAGTACCAACGAAAAGACAACCATGGATTAAGATTAGCAGCCCATTTCAATTAATTGGGCCTTCAAATCCTAAATGGAATATCATTCACTGATTCACCTGCAGCTTACAATTACTCTTCATATTGTAGATTGGCCACACTGGATTACATCTGGGTCTCAATTGCCTATTTTCGCATAATCCAAAAATTTGTAGTAATCCCATCAGTGACAAGCGAACACGCAATTAACTGCAGCGGAATCCCGTTTCTACAGTGCCACCGGCCAAAAATCAAACTGATCGGTAACGAGGACAACTTGGAACCAGTAAAAAGAGTACGTTGGTCGGCAGAACATAAAGAAAAGATTTTTGAAGAATTGGAAAATTTCTTGGATAAAGTAACTCAGGAATATGATGAATTATCAATGACAAAATATTGGGAATCACTACTGGAGGAACTGAGAGAAAAATTAAACACTGGGATGAAGCCAGGAATAAACCCACAAAAGACAATCATCTTATTAATCAAAAACAAACAATTGCGACAATAATCATGCGCGGAGCCACTAACAACAGTACAGAACATAGATCATTACAGGCAAAGGTCTCAGCAACTTGCCGGGACTATAGGAAAGCAAGATTCACCTACAAGAGAACAATGGAAGAGGAACGCTGGGAAAAAGCCCATGAAATTATAAAGTCAAGAGACCAGAAGCAATTATGGATGTGAATGAATAAATGTTTCAGGCCAAATCAGCAACCATTAGTAATCAACATTTCGCCCACAGATTGGGAAAATTACAAACAAGCACTCTATGTGGAGCCACCTAGTGATGAAGGCGAAAATCATAACATGTGGGATAGCAAAACGAATCAAGGAATATGGAGTCACAAAATCAATCAAACGAACCAATTAAAATAACCCCTGACCAAGTGATGCACATCATTAAAAAATGCGATCTGGAGGGGCGCCAGGCCCAAATGGAGTCCCGACCATGGGGTATAAAGGGATGACATGAAAATGGTCAACAATCATGGCACCTTTAATCTGGGAGTATAGATCGGTAGGAAGCATTCCTTATTCATGGAGGGGCTCCCTCCTTGTCCCAATATATAAAAAAGGCTCTCGATCCAACCCTGAAAACTACTGGATGATCGCACTCATAGACGTAGAAGGGAAGTGCTATGCCAGTATACTAATAAACGAACTGGCGGCCTGGGTAGAAGAGTGCAAATTGATCCAACACAATCAAACAGACTCTGAAAAGAGTTGCCACATCGAAGACAATTTGGTCTAAATTTCCCACCTGATCGAGTCCATGCTAGTAAAAAAAGGGAGGGGTTTATATCTAGCATATATCGATTTTCAAACAGCATTCGATAGTGTGACCCGTTCGAGATTGTGGAAAAAATAAAATAATTGGGGCATTGACCAAACACTATTAAAAGCACTTATTGCATTGTATTCAGAAAGCTGGGTTGAGATAAGAGTGTTTCTCTGGATAGTCCATGACCAATAAGATAAACACCAACAAGGGACCAAACAAGAAAGTATATTGGGCCTGATGCTGTTTAATCTATACTTGGCAGATTTACAAGAATGTTTGGCAGATATTCAAACTTTTCCCTCCAAACTTGCTGGAACTAAAATTCGATTGATGCAATATGCAGATGACACAATATTGCTCGACCAAACCCCGGACGGGCTTCAGCGGCTTTTGACTGTACTGACACTATACTGAAAGCAAACAATTTGAAAATAAACATGGCAAGCACAAAGGCGATGATCATCGCTAGACACATAACTAGGAAGTGCTCCTGGCATGTCGATTGCAAACCCTTGAGAATGTTCTTTCGTACAAGTACTTGGGAGTTTGGATTGACAGCAAAGGAATTCAGGCTACTCATATCAACGCAATGCATGAATGGCACACTCAATAGAGGGGGCTTTTTGCAGAGTAAGGAAATTCATGAGTACACCTGACCTAACTCCCCTAATCCGAGCAATGAGGGCAAAAGTTTTACCATCAGTGGCCTATGGTGCAATAGCCTTTAAAGACAAAATGTCAACTTGGTTGGACAGAGCTCAGTCAGCTTGCTTCCGTAGAGTATTTTTTCTACCAACTTCTACCTCCCATGGGCAAATCTGTACGGAATTTAACTTGACATCTCATAAGTAGCTATTAAAAGCTAGGTTCATAGCTTATTGCCTGAAAACCTAACTAGCCCGGGATCACATGCTAAAGAAGTATATTTGGCTAATGATATGCAACCCAGGGTCTGACTGGTACGAATCCCTAACACACTGCATTACTGGAAGCTCACAAAATATGGTCTTCCTCCATACCCACAGCTGCAGCAGTGAAACTATTAAACAAAAACAAGCAAAATGAATGTCGGCTGACAGTGATGCACTTTCCCTGAAAAATCTGAGCCATGGTAGTTGGGCATCACAACTTTATTACAGTGGGGGATCAGGCCCGGACTGGCCATAGAGGGCACCGGGCAATCCCCTGGTGCGCTGCATGGATGGGGGCCGTTTTTGTTACAGGGCCATTTTTGCAGCATAGCTGCAAAATCGGCCCTGTAACAAAATCGGCCGAAAACCGGGCCCGACAAAGTGCTCGGCCGCCCCCCCTCCCCCGATTTGGGAGTGGGGTCGGGCGGCCGAGCACTTTGACAGGGCTAGTTGTGGTTCCCAGTCCGGCCCTGCGGGGGATTGCCATACTGATTGTCTTCTCCTTTAAAGCAAATAATGAAGCACCATCTAATGAGACTATGGTTCGGATTAATTCCACTGATGGCATATAAATACAGCCAAAGGTATAAGCAATACATAGCCACACAGTGCCGTCCTATGTGGGGGAGAGAAAAAAAACTAGTTCATGTACTGTGTATCTGTGAGAAACTACAAACCCTGAGAATTTACTGGCTTTGCCCTATCTGGCGTATTTTAAAAGTGCAGACATGTCAAAGCGCTTTGGTAGAGTGCATGAAAGGCAAATTAGTGCAACTAGCAGCATGCTTCATGAAATTCATGACAGCAGTAAAATCCATGATGAACTTTGTTAACTGTATAGAATTATAATCATTTCATACACAATGCTGAGCCAACCGTTTTATTTTTCTTCCCTCCAATGTTGATAAAATGGTGAAATAATTTTTAATCCAAGAGTAACAGGACCATAAATTGTTACAAGTTTTTTATTTAAAACTGGAAGGTTTGTGCTCTCCATTTGATTTTAACCAATCGATGGCAATGATTTTAAGTAGTTGTGCAATGAAAAATTATCTTATCTTATCACCCATCAACTGCAGAGCTTCTTTGAAATGCATTAAATCATTCAGGGTAATCCATAAGGTTACTACTGAGACCAACATACAAACATTACAGAAGACCTCCTTCAGCATCCTCAGTAGCCTTCACAGAACAGAATGCTAACATCCTCAGGACCCTGCTAAATCCAAATCCCATTAAATTACTATTCCTTCATTATATCTGTTTTTTAACTGTTTAATTGGCATCATAGCATCCCTTTCAAAAGCCACAAATCATACCTGACGTTCTACCACCCTCCCATAGCTTCTAGTTGTGAGGGAGCTTTCTATATCGTAACCTTTGGGTATCATTACCAAGTAACCCTAGCCACAGGTCGTATGGACCTTTGTTCATCGACAAAGATAAATGAGGAGCAATCTTCAACATAAAAATAAATCATTAACAATGTTTAGTTCAGTCAATAAAGATAGTGAATGTGAGTTAAAAGGTTTTATTTTTAAATTTTTTATTCTTTCCTCTGTTTATTCATTAGATATTAATCTGTAGCTTTTAGCACTAAAAGTTAATATAATCCATCAATCGATATTTGATGAAAAATAACAAAATGTTTACTAGAATCACAGTCAATATAGAAAAAATAAAGCAAGTGTGTTACATAAAGGAAAAGTCGCTATTCTTAATAATTTGGAATAATGAGACAAAAAGGTATCAGTTCGGAAAATCAATGAAGAGTTCTGATGAGAGAGAGAGATATATATACGCAAGCATGAAGCCCTTCCATTATAAGCTGGAAAATATTTTCAGCTCAAAGATATTAGCAGACAATTCAGTGAAATCTAAGTAAGGCAAACTCTCATGAAGGCATGCACCAGAAAATCAACCCCAACATTATTTTCTTCCATCTTCTTCATCCTCCAATATAAAAACAGCAAACTCCTGGGAATAAGCAAACTCCACATTGTCTCATATGGCCACAATAGGCTTTTGGACATTGCACCCTGAAAAGTTACGTTGTTGATGTTTTGTGGTCCAGACTTTTCTTCCCATACCTCATTTTTCTGGTTGGCTCCTCGTCTCAATTGTCTAATACATAACACATGCCTTTTCACTAGCTAACAGAAGGCTTCTAGAAAAAATGCAGCATTTGAATACAAATGAAATCATTGTGCGCAAACAACTGTTCAATGTGGAAAACAGGCCTTTCAGTGTTAATGCATTATTTTTCATTTAATATGGCAGTGACAGTTAGGCTAACTTAAATCAGGACTTTTATTCATTTGCAGGCCTATAACATTTAAGTATTATTACTCACTATAAATTTTGCATTTTAGCATGTTTTTTAAACATAAACTTTGCACATTAATTAATAAGAGCATTTTGTCAGTGAATACAATTCATGTCAACAGTAGCATCTTCCAATAAATCTATTAGAAAATAAAACACCTGTCTCCTGACACCTTCACCTTCAACCATCTACCCCCAAAAATCAATTCAAATAGTTAACCAAGCAAAGGCAATAGGTCTGACTTTAATATGCTAGTACTGGAAAGCACAAAGGCGCACAGACTATTTGTGTTGAACCAATATCTTTCTGTGTCCTCTATGCATTTGCCCAGTTTTTTATTTCACCATTTGTGAGAAATTGGGTTATTGGTTGAGTGAGGTGTTAACTAAGGGTGGGGGGAGCAGGCGTAGTGCAAAGTTCTACAGTGTTTGAAAACAACTCCTTTGAACTTCGCTCCGCTGCGCACCATCCCCCTCCTAAAGTAATTATAAATAATAAAAAAGACATTTACCTGCTGTGGCTGCCTTCTGGTCACCATGGCCGCTGTTATCAAATTTGTTTGTTCGTCAACTTATGGGGTGATGTTTTTGTATTTGAAAATTATGAATTATGCATGATTAATCGTTCTCTTGTTCTTAACTTGCTATATTTGTCTTATACATTTCTAAGAAATTGATATATAATTTTTTCAATATTATTTGTGTAATTAGTACACTTCTTTCTCAATTGTAACTGTGTTGTCACTGGTTGAATATGTGTGATAGAGATGGTTGTATGAATAAGGGTTTTCTTAGTATTAGTGGACCGAAGGACACATTGCTGCTTTTTCTAGATTGAACCTGGGTCCTTTGGTTACCAAAGGGTCCCTCTCATTCAATTAAAAGGTATTATATGCAATACAAATGCCTGCTTTATTCTTTTTGTAGCCCTGATGAAGTATAATTGGTTTAATAACCAGGGCTGAAACATGTGTTATCTACTGGATTTACTACAGGTTTGACTGGATTGTTTACGGTATTTAGACGAAATATGGAGTTAGAAATGTCGACTTACACAAATATTGAGTTGTAAATATCCTGACAGAAATATCAACAGCAAGAATATCGTTTTCAAGAATATCTTTTCTTAAGGTAAGAAATATTGTTTTAAAAAATATAGAAGTCATTAATATCGTTTGCAAAAATATAGTTATTTAAAATATTGATTCTTTAATTAGTGTTATGTATTTTAGTGTGTATTTTAAATATATGTGATGTCTTTTTTTGTATAAGCATTGTTTATGCTTTTTAATATATGTGTTACTTTTTTTACAGTTATCGATTTTATTTTACATACATTTTGTGTTTTTTAGTTCTGTGGAGGGTTGTGGTTTTATAGGGAAATAGGGTGGGACGTAAATTTCTAATAATAATTTATTTATTTTTCCTTTATTAATATTTATTTAATTGAGATTTTATAGTGAAAATTGTAGTAAGTAATTTATTATTCATTAAATAGTTGTTTATTAATATTAATTCATTATTTGGGACTTAATTATGGTAATTGTGTGATTCTTTTTAGGTGTGGGTTGTGGCATTTATAGGGGTAAAGGGTGGGAATTAAGTTATGTTTATTTCATTATTATTTGTTAATTAAAAATAATAAATTAATTGAAAATCAAATATGGAAATGGTGTAATCAATTTTAGGTGTGGGCGGGAAGTATTGTATATTTATTTGATTAATACTTAGTTGATAATTAATAATAATTAATTTATAATTAATTAGGGTAATTGTTTATTGTTTTGTGAGTGGTTTTTGGCTTTATAGGGGTAAAGGGGGGAGTAAATTAATGTTACTTACTTTATAATTAGTTGTTAAATACTATTATCTTTTATTGAAAATACATTTTAATTGTTAAATTAATTTCTTTACAGTTTAATTTTAGCTGTGGCATGTGGGGAATATAGGGACAAAGGGTGGGAAGTTAATTAATGTTATTTGTTTTCATTAGTTTTTTATTTAATAATATTTCTTTAATTGATCATTAATTATGGTAATTATGGAAGTATGTTTTTCTTTCATTTAGATTTGGGTTGTAAATTGTGTGGTTTAGAGGGTAGGGGGAAAATATGAAATTATTAACACGTGTTTCTAAATAATTTCTCATTAAAAATATTTGTTTGGAAGTTATTTTTAAATGTTATTTAATATAATATTTATTGGTATTTGTCATATGTATTTAACATTATAATGTGTTTTTTTCTTCATCTTTAATATTAAATATATTTGTATTTTTATTTTCAACGTATTTATATATATTTTTATTTATTTTGTTTTTTTAAATATTTTTGCTGTTGATATTGTGTTTGTTTTTTATTTAGAACTGACTGGAGTGGGAATACTAATGTTTACCCCTCCACAATTCAACACTTTCCCTACTGTTGCACTGACTGGAGTAGGACTAGTGCATTTTATCCCTCCACTATCCAACACCTTCCCTACCGTTCACTCATTGGAGTTGAAATAGTAATTTGTACCCCTCCGCTATCCAACACATTCCCTACTGTTACACGAATTGGAGTGGGAATAGGAATTCTTACCCCTCCACTATCCAACACTTTCCCTATAGTTGCACTCATTGGAATGGGAATAGTAAATTCTATCCCTCTGCTATCCAACACTTTCCCTACTGTTGCACTCATCAGAGTGGGAATAGTAATTTTTATACCTCCGCTATCCAACACTTTTCCTACTGTATCACTGACTGGAGTTTGAATAAAACATGTTTAAGTGAGTAATTAAAAGTGTCTCACTTAATACATGGATTAGTAACTAAACTATTTGAATGTGTTCATCACTGTCTCTGTTGCTGTATAACATGCTGCATCAGTTGGTCATTAACTACATGAGTGTGTATATTAGTTATTGATTAGTTGGGTGAGTATTTGTATGGGATACTGAGTTTGTGTGTGGTTGAATGGGGTATGTGTAACTCTATGCATAGATGTGTGAATGGTTGATTGACTAGGTGTATAGGTTTAAGAGTGCTTGTGGAAACGGTTGTTTGGGTGACTGAGTGTATTGATTTGTGTGTTAGTGAGCCAATATATGTTTTAGTTGTACATCTTCAACAAAGTAAAAACGTAAAAGGCATTGTATGTGAGAGTTGGTGTATATAAATAAGTATATGTAAGAGTCAGTGATTGTGAGAGTAACTATATGAATGAGTGTATTATTTTAATGGTTATTTTTTAACATATTAACTATGAGTTACTATGTGTTTGAATAAATGAGGTGTGTATAATTGTGTAAGTGAGTAAATGTAAGTGTGATTAATTTTTTTCATGAGTGAGTACGATGACTGCATAACCGATTAAAATGACTGCTGATGTGTCAATGTCTCTATATGTGTATAAGTGCATTTGATAGTGTTCTATTAATTAGTGACTGCATGTATAAGTGATTCTGTTGTTGAATGGGTAGTTGTGTGTGTAGACTTAGTGAGTGGGTATGTAGTAACTGGTATTGGTGTGTCAACGGTTTCAAATATGGTATTCTGTATTTTACAGTGAGTGATGAAAGGTTATACTAGTGTATGCTGAGGTGTATCATATTGTCTTGTGGATGATGTCATCAGTGATGTCATTTGAGATGCCATCAGTGATGTCATCAGTGATGTCACTGATCATGTCATAAATGATATAATATGTGCATTGCAGGCGCGCAACTTATAGTTAGCACAAACAGCACTGGAGTGGACTGGCAACCCCTCTCAGCCAATCCTGGCGCTGCTAGCAGCACCAGTATTGGCTTAGGGCATGGTTACTACTCGCCCGCCTGCCCATTAGGAGACCGAGGTTTGAGCCTTTGCTCAACCCTTGCTCTCCTAATGGGCATGCGCCAGCCAGAGCAGACACTAGTGCGCATGACTGGGCATGGCGGAAACATTTGCCGACCTTCCCCACTTGTGCTGCTGCCTGTTGCCCCTGGTATGACAATCATGTCAGTCAACATGACGGCGGAACGCCCACCCCCTTCAGACTCTGAAGGGGTGGGCGGTCTGACGTCATGCTGACTGACATGGTTGTCCGTTCTCCCTCGGCGTCTTTGAACTTAAGTAAACTGATTCAGTTTACTTAAGTTCAGAGATGCTGAGGGAGCTGCGGGCACGGGGGCTATGCCCCAATGCCCCAATGGACGCACCACGCCTGGTACCAGTCCACTCCTCCTGCCCTCCATTGCCCAATTCTATGCCCCATCATTGACCTCCTGCTTAGCCTCTGTGCTTAGCTTGCTGCCTCTATTCTACTTCCCCCTGCCCTCCGATGTCTGTGTGCATGCCCCTGCTGCATCCTTTTTGCCCACCACGTTCCATGGTCCTGCCACTCCTATCTACTCTGAGTGTTCTGTTGAGCTGCCACTCCCCTCCCACCTGCGAGCATTTTCAGACTGCCACCTCCACCCTGCTTGTCCACATTCTATGCCCCTATCCCCTTCCGACTGTCCTCCATGGTCCATTTTACTGCCACACCCTTCTGACCTCCCAGGTCTGTTGTGCTGCAACTGCTCCTCCTGCCTGCCCCACGTGGTCAGTTGTGAGGCCCCTTCCCTTGCACTCTCTTGTCTGTGCACAGGTCCTGACCCTCCCTTCTGTACTCCACTAACCCTCCCGCTTGCCATGCATGGTCTTCTGTGATGCCACGGCAACTCCTACCTTCCCTGTGTGGTCAGCTAGCTACCCCTGACCCCCTCCCACATTCCCTCCGTGGTCTGGGTGTATGCCATATAGTCTCACTGTTGCTCTCCATGGTGTGTCTTGCTTCTAGTGCCCTTCCAGTCTGACCTCCATGGTCATCTTGCTGCTCCTGCCCTGCCCCCTTGCCCCCAGCCCTCTGTTTCCATGTGCAGACCCCTATTCCCTATTGGATGAAGTGCTGACAGCCAATCAGATCTCACAATGAGATGTGTGGTTAGACTCCGCCCAGATATATTTATTTCTTTTTCCATTATTATTTTAAAAACTACTGAATGGCCTTACACCATTTAACAAAAAGGGCTCTTTCTGAACCAAGGACTATCTTTTTGCCAAAATTGGTGTAATTCCGTTCAGCAGTTCGAGCTGTAGCTGTGTCTAATGTTTCCTAGGGAAAATTGCATGGAGAAAACACGTTTTGGGACTCCACTTTTTTCTCAGGCCTCGTTGCCGAATCACCCCAAAACTTTCAAGATAGGAGTGACCGGAGCAGGCCATAAGTTTTGAAAATTTCACAAAGATTCATCAATCAAGGTTATTGGAAAAAGAATGTTGCGATTTTCCTATGGTAACTAGGTCCTACCCATAACTATATATGTATACAAGAGGCTAAAAACTTTATCACCAGACTTAATGCGAATACATACAATGTGAAACTTACATCTGGCATGAGTACTACAAGTATTGAGTTCCTTGACACCCAGGTTATGGTGTCTGAGAGAAAATTGACCACCAAACTACACAGGAAGGAAACTGCAGGGAACAGCCTCCTTCAGGCCCTCAGTGCTCATCCGGATACACTCAAGTAGAGTATACCGTACGGAGAGTTACTGAGGGCAAGAAAGAACTGCAGCACTGTTGAACTCTTTCAATTAGAACAAAGGAAAATGCTTGTCAGATTCAAGGAACGGGGGTACCCAGAGTGGGTTCTGAAAAAAGCCATTGACAAAGTCAAGGATATCCCTAGAACAAGCACCCTTGAGAACAAACCCAAAACAATAGAAGTAGAATCTTCGACGAGAGTTATTACAACATTCCATCAAGATTCCAACAAAGTACAGAAAATGCTAGTGGGCAACTGGAAAATACTCAGGGCAGATATCATCAAATGTACCACTATAGGTGAAAGACCATCAGTCACAAACCGTAGGGGTAAAAGCCTTAGGGACATTCTAGTGAAAGGAGACATCTCCAAAACATCTGGTCACAGTGTACATAATCTTAAGGGGTTCTACCCCTGTGGCCATTGTAGAGCGTGCAAGTCAAGTAATATGGTCAAAGAGGTAGAAATACCAGGCTCTGGCAGGAACCATACCATAGGACAATTTTTTACTTGTAGTACCAACTATGTGGTCTACGTTCTGTAATGTCCATGCTGACAACGATATGTGGGCAGCACGGTATGTATGGTAAAAAAAAAACGGGTACAAGAACATCTCCATGCTATCACCAATATAAACCTACACTACCCCATTGCACGCTGTTGTGAATGTATCTAGGACCCTAATTAAATATTCCAGATTTATGCCCTTATATGGTTATAATAAATCATGTCCTTATAAAGGCATAAGAGTCATACCCATATTTGGTCATAGCCCATGCAGCCCAAATACAGCAAGGCTACTTCCTTAGACTCCTAGAGAGCACAACGAGTTCTTTCAACAAACCAAACCTCCAGCAACCAGGGAATTCCCCATGCCTTTGTTTTGATTTGTCATAGAACTCCTGCGAGCACTAAAAGAACGGCCCGTTCTTAGTGGCATCTTTTATTGACGTCTTATGTCCAACCTTACGTCAAACACAGCACCTTCCAGGTATAAATATACCAACACTTGCCTTAAGCAACACACGGTGGTGTGGAGCAGAGCGGCTATGTACTTATCCAAAGCCCAGCTGATGCGAGAGCCGAAGGAAGCCGTCCCTCCCTTTGACACACCGGGAAAGAAGCTGCCTTTTCTCACGCCGAGAAATCCAGCTCCGGTATTTCCAGTCACCCTTGCGGGTTACTGGGAGATCGAGTCCTGAGAACGAGATACAAGACCTCTTTCATTCTATAACCAAGGTACGGAGCTGATTCAAACCTTAAAGAGAATTCTTGATTCAGATTCTTGGCAAAAACCCAACTTAACTTAAAACTGCAACTTACTTACTCTTTCCCACGTATTAGGCTTAGGTCAGGTACACTGGGGTAGGCATATCTTAGAAGCACCAGTTGAGTTCGTTAGTCAATGTTTTTATGTATGTAAATATTTTATCCATTTTAAAGTATCATATGGCTAAGAAACAATATCAATGCTTTTACAGTATTATTTCATAATACTCCTTTTACTGCACGCACTTTGCTTCATAATAAGTATTGCAATTGTGGCAATTCATTTCTCTTGCATGAGAAAGAAGACTGCTCAATAAAATAACACCTTTTATTGAAAACGCCTGTCTCTCTATTTCTCTGCACCCTGGTGAAATTAAGCATTCACGATTGACTGAGTGAAATAGCTGTCTATTGTTTTCACACGACTCTGGAGCTATACTCCTTATTCTGGGGGAGCAAAGTTGTCATGTTATATGGTTGTCAGAAGCTAATCCCTTCTTGTCTAAATCAGGGAAGTTAACCCCTCCCTATTCATTCGAGAAAGTTTCTAGTGACCTCTGAGCTAGCTGGCAAAACTAATTAAGTCTAACATAGTCAGTAGAGACCTGGATGACCTCAGTCCTACGTCTACACTGCTGTTTATGTTATTCCAATGCGCAGAGCCTATTGGGAATATAGGAACTACACTACAACGCCACTTCGAAGCTGTACACCAATCCAACAATGCACTCCTGCGATATTACGCCACTTAACAGGTGAATATAGGCAAGAGAGGAGGAAACAGGGAACTTGCATTTAGGAAAAAAGAGTCTAAATGGATTATGGAGCTCGAAACTAAATCCCCGGGAGGGCATAACCTGGACGAAGAATTAGCCACCCACCTCCATGAAAACTAGAAAAGTAATAAGTCTGTTGTTTGAGTACTATTATGTTAAGTGATTACAAAACAAGTATACTGTAAAATAGATGGTATGTTTTTAGAGCATTGTTTTTAATTCACTGATTAATTTTGTTTCTTTGTCTGTTTATTTGCAGGCGGAAAGGAAGGGACCATTCACTTTTCACTTTTTGATACTGCACGGGTTCCCTACCCTTTTCTTCATTAGATGGACAACATGCACTTTTGAGATAAGTGACTCTTTATTCAGGGATTAGCACTTTTGCACCTTTTTGTTTATATATAGGTTTTAACTGTGTTTTACTTCGGATCTTGAAGTAATTGGAGGCATGTGGTACTGGGCCACTATGGCAACAATATACAGCCTGCACATAAATTAAATTGGAACGATTGAACAGGGCACTAGTCCGCTGGTATGTACACGGGATAGGATAGTTGGGGTAATTGGCACTAGACCGAGTGCACTGGTGTCAGCCCGGCAAATACCCAACGTTACGTCCCCAGGTGTAAGATTTTACACTTTATGAAACCAGTCAAATGAGGTTTTCGTGTAGCACAGAACATCATGTTCAACTGCGTAAACGGAATTAAATTCACGGGTTGGGCATCTGAGGTCTAGATTGTACTCGGTTAACTATGCTGGGTATATAACCTTCTGAGCAAGTAGGAAGTGCCCTATGCCTAGACGGGTACGATCTATATTGGAACCATTGGTTTGCTTTACTATGCTCAAAAATGTATAATGCCAGCTCCTAGATGAGCTTATAACGTAATCTTTAAGGAGGAATGTTTAAGGAGGAATTTTCCTATGTCTAGACGTCTGTTGTTTTAACATGAATTTACAGTGTGTTTAACCATGCTCAATAATGTATAATGCCCGTTCAAAGATGGCGTCCACCAATTTGGTTGTAACAGGCAGAAATGCAGTGCCTCATCTATGTCTATTATGAATTTAAGCATGTCGGTGTAAACTGTTGATATCGTGTGACCAAGACGCCACGGAGCGTCGAAACGCGTTACGATAGTATGGATTAAACAACTGGTGATTAATACTCCCCTCTAATTGCGCATTTGTTCATTTTCTAAAAAAACTTTGGACATTTTTACCGGCTTGGGTTCCTGCCAGAAGTGCGCCAACTGACTTCGGGACTGATCCCTATATATATATATATATATATATATATATATATATACACACACAAATTAAGTAGAGCACTCTGGGTAGTTCTCCAGTTTAGGTGGAAAGCAGCTCCAGTATAGTGCACTCGTAACGCCAGCGACACTCTAAATTTGTTCACCTCTAATTTCTGCTTTCTTATCAAAGTCTTTAAGCGTAGGATTAGCATAGTGCCATCCATGGCGAGATAGAAACGGACAAAGTCTTTTACCATTTCCACAGCAAAGTATTTAAGCATAGGATTAGCACAGTGCTATCCATGCTGAGCTGTAAAATGGCCATAGCATTTTACCACTCCGGCACAGTATTACAGCTCTGGATTGGTAAAATATCATCCAAGCCAACCTAAAATTATATATATTGTAAACAATTTGACCCTCAGACCACCATGCGCTCAGCTACTGGTGCTCTGCATAGGGGCCGGATCATGGCCCAGAAAACAATTTTACACCAAGGACGCGGCACTCTAGACTTGGGTGACATTTAGCTTGATTTATTAGCAAGAACTCGAACCAACGCGTTTCAGCCTAACCTCGGCTTTGTTAAAAAAAAAATATATATATATATATATATGTTTAAGCAATGCCCTCGAGCTTTGGACAGGGCACTCTGACGCTGACACTCACCATCCGGTTTAAAACCTTGCTGAAGCACACAAATCGCCTTTCAAGTGATTGTCCCCAGATCCGACGCGTTTCAAGGCTGTTCCGCCCCTTAATCATGGATGATGCACAGTGGACAGCAAGAACTCATACCTCGTGACTTTCCACCCTTTTATTGATTGAAAGTACGCCCCCAATAGGCGTGGCATTCTGACAGTTCAACCAGCTGCATGCCGGTATTTATAGTCCTTAAGGGGCGGAACAGCCTTGAAACGCGTCGGATCTGGGGACAATCACTTGAAAGGCGATTTGTGTGCTTCAGCAAGGTTTTAAACCGGATGGTGAGTGTCAGCGTCAGAGTGCCCTGTCCAAAGCTCGAGGGCATTGCTTAAACATTTTCTACACGGCCCCCTTGGCCGTGGGGCAGGAGCACCATCTTCTTCTCCCCTGAAGTCAGCCGGAGACAGAGGACGCTTCGGAAGGAAACCCTTTCCATGCCGAGAAGCACGCTTTCACAGGGCGAAAACGCACGCAAATCAAACCTTCAATCCTACTTAAGGAATTCAATTTTAAATGCAACCAACAGTGTAGGCAAACCTACTCAAGGATTATTTACTCACCTCGTGAGGACTATAAATACCGGCATGCAGCTGGTTGAACTGTCAGAATGCCACGCCTATTGGGGGCGTACTTTCAATCAATAAAAGGGTGGAAAGTCACGAGGAATGAGTTCTTGCTGTCCACTGTGCATCATCCATGATTAAGGGGCGGAACAGCCTTGAAACGCGTCGGATCTGGGGACAATCACTTGAAAGGCGATTTGTGTGCTTCAGCAAGGTTTTAAACCGGATGGTGAGTGTCAGCGTCAGAGTGCCCTGTCCAAAGCTCGAGGGCATTGCTTAAACATTTTCTACACGGCCCCCTTGGCCGTGGGGCAGGAGCACCATCTTCTTCTCCCCTGAAGTCAGCCGGAGACAGAGGACGCTTCGGAAGGAAACCCTTTCCATGCCGAGAAGCACGCTTTCACAGGGCGAAAACGCACGCAAATCAAACCTTCAATCCTACTTAAGGAATTCAATTTTAAATGCAACCAACAGTGTAGGCAAACCTACTCAAGGATTATTTACTCACCTCGTGAGGACTATAAATACCGGCATGCAGCTGGTTGAACTGTCAGAATGCCACGCCTATTGGGGGCGTACTTTCAATCAATAAAAGGGTGGAAAGTCACGAGGTATGAGTTCTTGCTGTCCACTGTGCATCATCCATGATTAAGGGGCGGAACAGCCTTGAAACGCGTCGGATCTGGGGACAATCACTTGAAAGGCGATTTGTGTGCTTCAGCAAGGTTTTAAACCGGATGGTGAGTGTCAGCGTCAGAGTGCCCTGTCCAAAGCTCGAGGGCATTGCTTAAACATTTTCTACACGGCCCCCTTGGCCGTGGGGCAGGAGCACCATCTTCTTCTCCCCTGAAGTCAGCCGGAGACAGAGGACGCTTCGGAAGGAAACCCTTTCCATGCCGAGAAGCACGCTTTCACAGGGCGAAAACGCACGCAAATCAAACCTTCAATCCTACTTAAGGAATTCAATTTTAAATGCAACCAACAGTGTAGGCAAACCTACTCAAGGATTATTTACTCACCTCGTGAGGACTATAAATACCGGCATGCAGCTGGTTGAACTGTCAGAATGCCACGCCTATTGGGGGCGTACTTTCAATCAATAAAAGGGTGGAAAGTCACGAGGTATGAGTTCTTGCTGTCCACTGTGCATCATCCATGATTAAGGGGCGGAACAGCCTTGAAACGCGTCGGATCTGGGGACAATCACTTGAAAGGCGATTTGTGTGCTTCAGCAAGGTGTTAAACCGGATGGTGAGTGTCAGCGTCAGAGTGCCCTGTCCAAAGCTCGAGGGCATTGCTTAAACATTTTCTACACGGCCCCCTTGGCCGTGGGGCAGGAGCACCATCTTCTTCTCCCCTGAAGTCAGCCGGAGACAGAGGACGCTTCGGAAGGAAACCCTTTCCATGCCGAGAAGCACGCTTTCACAGGGCGAAAACGCACGCAAATCAAACCTTCAATCCTACTTAAGGAATTCAATTTTAAATGCAACCAACAGTGTAGGCAAACCTACTCAAGGATTATTTACTCACCTCGTGAGGACTATAAATACCGGCATGCAGCTGGTTGAACTGTCAGAATGCCACGCCTATTGGGGGCGTACTTTCAATCAATAAAAGGGTGGAAAGTCACGAGGTATGAGTTCTTGCTGTCCACTGTGCATCATCCATGATTAAGGGGCGGAACAGCCTTGAAACGCGTCGGATCTGGGGACAATCACTTGAAAGGCGATTTGTGTGCTTCAGCAAGGTTTTAAACCGGATGGTGAGTGTCAGCGTCAGAGTGCCCTGTCCAAAGCTCGAGGGCATTGCTTAAACATTTTCTACACGGCCCCCTTGGCCGTGGGGCAGGAGCACCATCTTCTTCTCCCCTGAAGTCAGCCGGAGACAGAGGACGCTTCGGAAGGAAACCCTTTCCATGCCGAGAAGCACGCTTTCACAGGGCGAAAACGCACGCAAATCAAACCTTCAATCCTACTTAAGGAATTCAATTTTAAATGCAACCAACAGTGTAGGCAAACCTACTCAAGGATTATTTACTCACCTCGTGAGGACTATAAATACCGGCATGCAGCTGGTTGAACTGTCAGAATGCCACGCCTATTGGGGGCGTACTTTCAATCAATAAAAGGGTGGAAAGTCACGAGGTATGAGTTCTTGCTGTCCACTGTGCATCATCCATGATTAAGGGGCGGAACAGCCTTGAAACGCGTCGGATCTGGGGACAATCACTTGAAAGGCGATTTGTGTGCTTCAGCAAGGTTTTAAACCGGATGGTGAGTGTCAGCGTCAGAGTGCCCTGTCCAAAGCTCGAGGGCATTGCTTAAACATTTTCTACACGGCCCCCTTGGCCGTGGGGCAGGAGCACCATCTTCTTCTCCCCTGAAGTCAGCCGGAGACAGAGGACGCTTCGGAAGGAAACCCTTTCCATGCCGAGAAGCACGCTTTCACAGGGCGAAAACGCACGCAAATCAAACCTTCAATCCTACTTAAGGAATTCAATTTTAAATGCAACCAACAGTGTAGGCAAACCTACTCAAGGATTATTTACTCACCTCGTGAGGACTATAAATACCGGCATGCAGCTGGTTGAACTGTCAGAATGCCACGCCTATTGGGGGCGTACTTTCAATCAATAAAAGGGTGGAAAGTCACGAGGTATGAGTTCTTGCTGTCCACTGTGCATCATCCATGATTAAGGGGCGGAACAGCCTTGAAACGCGTCGGATCTGGGGACAATCACTTGAAAGGCGATTTGTGTGCTTCAGCAAGGTTTTAAACCGGATGGTGAGTGTCAGCGTCAGAGTGCCCTGTCCAAAGCTCGAGGGCATTGCTTAAACATTTTCTACACGGCCCCCTTGGCCGTGGGGCAGGAGCACCATCTTCTTCTCCCCTGAAGTCAGCCGGAGACAGAGGACGCTTCGGAAGGAAACCCTTTCCATGCCGAGAAGCACGCTTTCACAGGGCGAAAACGCACGCAAATCAAACCTTCAATCCTACTTAAGGAATTCAATTTTAAATGCAACCAACAGTGTAGGCAAACCTACTCAAGGATTATTTACTCACCTCGTGAGGACTATAAATACCGGCATGCAGCTGGTTGAACTGTCAGAATGCCACGCCTATTGGGGGCGTACTTTCAATCAATAAAAGGGTGGAAAGTCACGAGGTATGAGTTCTTGCTGTCCACTGTGCATCATCCATGATTAAGGGGCGGAACAGCCTTGAAACGCGTCGGATCTGGGGACAATCACTTGAAAGGCGATTTGTGTGCTTCAGCAAGGTTTTAAACCGGATGGTGAGTGTCAGCGTCAGAGTGCCCTGTCCAAAGCTCGAGGGCATTGCTTAAACATTTTCTACACGGCCCCCTTGGCCGTGGGGCAGGAGCACCATCTTCTTCTCCCCTGAAGTCAGCCGGAGACAGAGGACGCTTCGGAAGGAAACCCTTTCCATGCCGAGAAGCACGCTTTCACAGGGCGAAAACGCACGCAAATCAAACCTTCAATCCTACTTAAGGAATTCAATTTTAAATGCAACCAACAGTGTAGGCAAACCTACTCAAGGATTATTTACTCACCTCGTGAGGACTATAAATACCGGCATGCAGCTGGTTGAACTGTCAGAATGCCACGCCTATTGGGGGCGTACTTTCAATCAATAAAAGGGTGGAAAGTCACGAGGTATGAGTTCTTGCTGTCCACTGTGCATCATCCATGATTAAGGGGCGGAACAGCCTTGAAACGCGTCGGATCTGGGGACAATCACTTGAAAGGCGATTTGTGTGCTTCAGCAAGGTTTTAAACCGGATGGTGAGTGTCAGCGTCAGAGTGCCCTGTCCAAAGCTCGAGGGCATTGCTTAAACATTTTCTACACGGCCCCCTTGGCCGTGGGGCAGGAGCACCATCTTCTTCTCCCCTGAAGTCAGCCGGAGACAGAGGACGCTTCGGAAGGAAACCCTTTCCATGCCGAGAAGCACGCTTTCACAGGGCGAAAACGCACGCAAATCAAACCTTCAATCCTACTTAAGGAATTCAATTTTAAATGCAACCAACAGTGTAGGCAAACCTACTCAAGGATTATTTACTCACCTCGTGAGGACTATAAATACCGGCATGCAGCTGGTTGAACTGTCAGAATGCCACGCCTATTGGGGGCGTACTTTCAATCAATAAAAGGGTGGAAAGTCACGAGGTATGAGTTCTTGCTGTCCACTGTGCATCATCCATGATTAAGGGGCGGAACAGCCTTGAAACGCGTCGGATCTGGGGACAATCACTTGAAAGGCGATTTGTGTGCTTCAGCAAGGTTTTAAACCGGATGGTGAGTGTCAGCGTCAGAGTGCCCTGTCCAAAGCTCGAGGGCATTGCTTAAACATAAATATATATATATATATATATATGTATTTGTTACATTTTCATATAATTTTAAAATTAAAAAAATACATTACAAATATTAGTTTATTAATTGTTTTAAAGTAAATATATATAATTAATTATTATATATGTGCTTTAACTTTTTTAATCATGTTTATTTTTTATATTTGTTAAAATATATATTAAATCTAATTTATTTTCTTTAATTAATTGTATTATTTAATATTATTATTTTATTATATGTGACAGGTTTCCTTGAGGAAATGAAAATGAGCATTGGTGGATATTTAAAACTCGATATTGTGGTATGGGGTTATTTTAGGCATTGATATTCTGTCAGAAAACCGATGTATACAGTAGTCCAAGAACTTTTAATAGCTCCTGTGCAGAAGGAACAATAAAGAAACAAGAAACGCAACAAAGAAATAAGAACTGATTTTATACTGACTTTTTGATTGTTGTGCTGATCGAGGGCTTCTATATTTTGTTCTGGTCATAATTATGGTCTGTAATTTTTTTGGAAAAAAATTGTGTCCCGAGTGATGCTGAGCCACTGTCCACAGGGGACATCATCCAGGGTCAGAGAAGGCCATTTAAAAATCTGGGTCAGATGGAGTCACATGTTAAGCATGTTTGCCAAGTGGATTGCGGTCTGGAACCAGAGTTTGTCAGTGGGGGAAAATGTGTGATTTACGAACATGAAAATTCTGGGTGGGGCATATGGGAACGAAAGGAGCGGAAATTTTGAGACTGTTGTGTAGTGTAGGGACGGGTAGTTAGGCCAAGTAGCAAATTAGGAAACCAAGTAGCATATAAATAAACTCAGGTGCACCAGAAGGAAATCTGGAGCTGGAATATCAAAAGTGAAGATCTGGAAGGAAAAGTTCAAAAAAGCGAATAGTGCAGAATATGAGTCATGAGTAGAGTGAAAGTGACCTCATTTCTCTCAACAGCAACCATCTGAATGGTGTAATGCTGTATTGGGTGATGAGATCAAAGTAGGAAATGAAGCAGGGGGAGAAATAATGAGAAAAAAGGAGTATAGTGCAAAGAGGCAGAGGTAACCTTGTGGATGTGAAATAAGGCCATCTTGGTAGGATTTTGTAGCTCTGTTAGACTTGGTGAACTCAAAAGTAAGGAGAGTTTGGATTAAACTTACAATAGTAAAAAGTAAAGAGGATCTCAGGCAATCTGTATAGTATCATCATTCAGTAGTATGTTTCAAAGACCCAAAGGGGGTGCAAACAAGGTTTGATATTAGTGTTTCTCTATTGAAAGCCTATAATAAAATTCTTCATATAGGTTAAACAGTAGTATTAAGAAATAATAGTGGAAGATTTGCGGAAAACCGTATTTGAATATTTGAATAATTTTTAGTCATGGAATAGTATTGCAGATACATAAGGGTGTAAACAAGGCAGGGTCAATAAAATCAAACACATTAAAATGTTTTTTGTAGATATGACAACCAAAAAATCGAGGACTAAATGTTGGAAGCCACCCTGGAGAGGGAAGCTGTAGCAGGCTTTGGGATCCTGGATACATTTGTGGCAAAAATAAATCCTGGTAAGTGTAAAATGTGCATGTGACGTGTGCATAGCAACTAACACCTGTACAGTGCATGCATACTAATCAAACACAAGCATGCATCCATGTACAAACAACAAACAACACAAGTGTTGCATCATGAGCGATATAGTCTGTGCCAAAATGAGTGTAGTGAGGGAATGACGAGCTGATTAACATAGTCATAACACTGATATAGTGCAACTCATCTTTTAATAACATCTGTCATATCTTTTGTCACATAGACAAACAACTTGAAGCAGAGGACAGCGATGGGGACACATAGAATAGCCAGAAGCCTCTGGAAATTGAGGAAGGGCAGGATGCTGGGGATGCGAGTGGGGATAGGCCCACTGACAACTCATTGACTGTGGCTGCTAGCACTCCCTTGTCAACACCAACTGCCACCTCAGCCGCACGACAACACAACATCGGGCCCTCAGTACACCATTGTGCACTGAGAAGCAAACAGTCACAGCGTCAGTCTCAAGGCATCTCCACAAACTGACTTATTCAGTCAGCCAATGTCAAATCCCATGGACAGAGAAATGCTGCAGATCCAGCACCTGTATAACAAAATTCTAAAACAAAGAAATTTAAGAATGACAAAGGGCTTCTGCATGGTGACAACAAAACTGGCACAAAACCAGCCCAGAATAGAGGCTAAACTCGATGCCCTCACCAGCACCGTGGCAGACTTGTCCAAGGAGTTTGCTGTGGAAAGAGAGACCCAGAGGTGCATTGAGGGCAGCAGGGGACAAAAATGGATAGTCTCACAAGGGCAATAAACAGACTGGCACATGCCACCAATAGGCAGAGTCGGCGCACGCTTGGCCTACAAATAGAAATGGGCCACTACAGCGGTGATGTGGCGCATGGTTTGGAGAAAATCACTGCTGCTGTTGAGACACTGCAGACAAATCAGTTACCTAGGGATGTTGAACTTGGTGGGACTGATAGTGAGTTGTACGGCAGGAGCAGCACGTCAACCATGGTGGAACCTATGTTGCGCAGGAGCAGCAGCCGCAACCTAAGGATGGCTAGTGGCACCTCTGGTTACCCAAAGCTACTACATTAACATTACAGTTATTTTCTATTGGTGACGCAACCCATTTATTTTCCCATAGGTGTTATTTTCATAAGGTTACTGTGGACATGTAGTCCTACTTTACAAATGGATATGTGAAAATTAAACTCCCATTTGCATTCACAATTACTCATGTCTTTTGTACAGCTGAGTGACTAGCTGGTGTGCAAGTACCTTTCAGAAATAGTTCATTGTAATCTGGTCCCTGCGCCTTCTCTCCTCTGCTGCAGCGCTGCCTTCCCTTAGTTGTTGGGCAGGTGGTCCCGGTCCATCATCCTCAGAATCCATGTCAGACACATCCATGGGCTGTCCACCCCCCAGGCCATGTTGTGCAGCATGGCATATGTTGCCACAATTTTACAGCCAGTCTCTGGCACATACTGCAGATCTCCCCCACTCTTATGTAGGCATCTAAAGCGCAATTCGAGTATTTCGAAAGTATGCTCAATCAATGTCCTGGTGCGCCTCTGTGTAGAGTTGTACCTCCTTTCATGGATGTAGGTGGGCTACAGGTACATTGTGAGGATCCATGGACGCAGAGCATACGCAACGTCACCTGTTGTGAGACATATGAGGTAGATGTTGAATGCTAACAGACATGCTATGACATTAACATAATTTTGGGAACAGGTGATAAAATTATCTAGGAGGTATCCATCAATCAAAGTCACCTCTTTCTAACCTTTGATGTAGGGCAATGTGCTGGAAAATGAATGTATCATGGGTGCTTCCTGGGTATTTGGCTACAATATCTGCTATGATGTTCTTTGTGTTACACACCATTTGAATATTGTGGGAATGTGTACTTTTTCTATTATGAATAATATATTCCACGCGGGATGGTGGACATATGGGCACATGTGTCCCATCTATGCACCCTATTACCTGTGGGATTCTTGCTAACCTGTAGAAAGCCAATTTAGTCTGGTCTAATTCCTGATTGTAACCGGGCATGTATATATGTTGGTGTATGTGTTTGCATATTCCGCCCTAAGTGCGCTGGGGATGCCCAGACGTGGGTCCCAGGCACTCCACACCACTGGAGTCAAGCTAGCCGGGCTGATGAGAGGTGTTACCTCGAAACCGGTCCGGTCCTCGGATGCTTGATTCCGTTCTGGGAAGGACATGGCTTTTGTAGTTCGGACTGGACTGTTCCCATGGGGCACAGGGTCAGAGCTGATTTGCATATCGCCATTGTCTAACCCGGGGTGGTGTGGAGTGCAAAAAAACGATGGATTTGGGCCCAGATCTTTGGACTGGGTTGAGTGTGTGACATTGATCCACATTCGGTCCATCACCTGTTGTGTTTGCATATTCCGCCCTAAGTGCGCTGGGGATGCCCAGACGTGGGTCCCAGGCACTCCACACCACTGGAGTCAAGCTAGCCGGGCTGATGAGAGGTGTTACCTCGAAACCGGTCCGGTCCTCGGATGCTTGATTCCGTTCTGGGAAGGACATGGCTTTTGTAGTTCGGACTGGACTGTTCCCATGGGGCACAGGGTCAGAGCTGATTTGCATATCGCCATTGTCTAACCCGGGGTGGTGTGGAGTGCAAAAAAACGATGGATTTGGGCCCAGATCTTTGGACTGGGTTGAGTGTGTGACATTGATCCACATTCGGTCCATCACCTGTTGTGTTTGCATATTCCGCCCTAAGTGCGCTGGGGATGCCCAGACGTGGGTCCCAGGCACTCCACACCACTGGAGTCAAGCTAGCCGGGCTGATGAGAGGTGTTACCTCGAAACCGGTCCGGTCCTCGGATGCTTGATTCCGTTCTGGGAAGGACATGGCTTTTGTAGTTCGGACTGGACTGTTCCCATGGGGCACAGGGTCAGAGCTGATTTGCATATCGCCATTGTCTAACCCGGGGTGGTGTGGAGTGCAAAAAAACGATGGATTTGGGCCCGGATCTTTGGACTGGGGTGAGTGTGTGACATTGATCCACATTCGGTCCATCACCTGTTGTGTTTGCATATTCCGCCCTAAGTGCGCTGGGGATGCCTAGACGTGGGTCCCAGGCACTCCACACCACTGGAGTCAAGCTAGCCAGGCTGATGAGAGGTGTTACCTCGAAACCGGTCCGGTCCTCGGATGCTTGATTCCGTTCTGGGAAGGACATGGCTTTTGTAGTTCGGACTGGACTGTTCCCATGGGGCACAGGGTCAGAGCTGATTTGCATATCGCCATTGTCTAACCCGGGGTGGTGTGGAGTGCAAAAAAACGATGGATTTGGGCCCAGATCTTTGGACTGGGTTGAGTGTGTGACATTGATCCACATTCGGTCCATCACCTGTTGTGTTTGCATATTCCGCCCTAAGTGCGCTGGGGATGCCCAGACGTGGGTCCCAGGCACTCCACACCACTGGAGTCAAGCTAGCCGGGCTGATGAGAGGTGTTACCTCGAAACCGGTCCGGTCCTCGGATGCTTGATTCCGTTCTGGGAAGGACATGGCTTTTGTAGTTCGGACTGGACTGTTCCCATGGGGCACAGGGTCAGAGCTGATTTGCATATCGCCATTGTCTAACCCGGGGTGGTGTGGAGTGCAAAAAAACGATGGATTTGGGCCCAGATCTTTGGACTGGGTTGAGTGTGTGACATTGATCCACATTCGGTCCATCACCTGTTGTGTTTGCATATTCCGCCCTAAGTGCGCTGGGGATGCCCAGACGTGGGTCCCAGGCACTCCACACCACTGGAGTCAAGCTAGCCGGGCTGATGAGAGGTGTTACCTCGAAACCGGTCCGGTCCTCGGATGCTTGATTCCGTTCTGGGAAGGACATGGCTTTTGTAGTTCGGACTGGACTGTTCCCATGGGGCACAGGGTCAGAGCTGATTTGCATATCGCCATTGTCTAACCCGGGGTGGTGTGGAGTGCAAAAAAAACGATGGATTTGGGCCCAGATCTTTGGACTGGGTTGAGTGTGTGACATTGATCCACATTCGGTCCATCACCTGTTGTGTTTGCATATTCCGCCCTAAGTGCGCTGGGGATGCCCAGACGTGGGTCCCAGGCACTCCACACCACTGGAGTCAAGCTAGCCGGGCTGATGAGAGGTGTTACCTCGAAACCGGTCCGGTCCTCGGATGCTTGATTCCGTTCTGGGAAGGACATGGCTTTTGTAGTTCGGACTGGACAGTTCCCATGGGGCACAGGGTCAGAGCTGATTTGCATATCGCCATTGTCTAACCCGGGGTGGTGTGGAGTGCAAAAAAACGATGGATTTGGGCCCAGATCTTTGGACTGGGTTGAGTGTGTGACATTGATCCACATTCGGTCCATCACCTGTTGTGTTTGCATATTCCGCCCTAAGTGCGCTGGGGATGCCCAGACGTGGGTCCCAGGCACTCCACACCACTGGAGTCAAGCTAGCCGGGCTGATGAGAGGTGTTACCTCGAAACCGGTCCGGTCCTCGGATGCTTGATTCCGTTCTGGGAAGGACATGGCTTTTGTAGTTCGGACTGGACTGTTCCCATGGGGCACAGGGTCAGAGCTGATTTGCATATCGCCATTGTCTAACCCGGGGTGGTGTGGAGTGCAAAAAAACGATGGATTTGGGCCCAGATCTTTGGACTGGGTTGAGTGTGTGACATTGATCCACATTCGGTCCATCACCTGTTGTGTTTGCATATTCCGCCCTAAGTGCGCTGGGGATGCCCAGACGTGGGTCCCAGGCACTCCACACCACTGGAGTCAAGCTAGCCGGGCTGATGAGAGGTGTTACCTCGAAACCGGTCCGGTCCTCGGATGCTTGATTCCGTTCTGGGAAGGACATGGCTTTTGTAGTTCGGACTGGACTGTTCCCATGGGGCACAGGGTCAGAGCTGATTTGCATATCGCCATTGTCTAACCCGGGGTGGTGTGGAGTGCAAAAAAACGATGAATTTGGGCCCAGATCTTTGGACTGGGTTGAGTGTGTGACATTGATCCACATTCGGTCCATCACCTGTTGTGTTTGCATATTCCGCCCTAAGTGCGCTGGGGATGCCCAGACGTGGGTCCCAGGCACTCCACACCACTGGAGTCAAGCTAGCCGGGCTGATGAGAGGTGTTACCTCGAAACCGGTCCGGTCCTCGGATGCTTGATTCCGTTCTGGGAAGGACATGGCTTTTGTAGTTCGGACTGGACTGTTCCCATGGGGCACAGGGTCAGAGCTGATTTGCATATCGCCATTGTCTAACCCGGGGTGGTGTGGAGTGCAAAAAAACGATGGATTTGGGCCCAGATCTTTGGACTGGGTTGAGTGTGTGACATTGATCCACATTCGGTCCATCACCTGTTGTGTTTGCATATTCCGCCCTAAGTGCGCTGGGGATGCCCAGACGTGGGTCCCAGGCACTCCACACCACTGGAGTCAAGCTAGCCGGGCTGATGAGAGGTGTTACCTCGAAACCGGTCCGGTCCTCGGATGCTTGATTCCGTTCTGGGAAGGACATGGCTTTTGTAGTTCGGACTGGACTGTTCCCATGGGGCACAGGGTCAGAGCTGATTTGCATATCGCCATTGTCTAACCCGGGGTGGTGTGGAGTGCAAAAAAACGATGGATTTGGGCCCAGATCTTTGGACTGGGTTGAGTGTGTGACATTGATCCACATTCGGTCCATCACCTGTTGTGTTTGCATATTCCGCCCTAAGTGCGCTGGGGATGCCCAGACGTGGGTCCCAGGCACTCCACACCACTGGAGTCAAGCTAGCCGGGCTGATGAGAGGTGTTACCTCGAAACCGGTCCGGTCCTCGGATGCTTGATTCCGTTCTGGGAAGGACATGGCTTTTGTAGTTCGGACTGGACTGTTCCCATGGGGCACAGGGTCAGAGCTGATTTGCATATCGCCATTGTCTAACCCGGGGTGGTGTGGAGTGCAAAAAAACGATGGATTTGGGCCCAGATCTTTGGACTGGGTTGAGTGTGTGACATTGATCCACATTCGGTCCATCACCTGTTGTGTTTGCATATTCCGCCCTAAGTGCGCTGGGGATGCCCAGACGTGGGTCCCAGGCACTCCACACCACTGGAGTCAAGCTAGCCGGGCTGATGAGAGGTGTTACCTCGAAACCGGTCCGGTCCTCGGATGCTTGATTCCGTTCTGGGAAGGACATGGCTTTTGTAGTTCGGACTGGACTGTTCCCATGGGGCACAGGGTCAGAGCTGATTTGCATATCGCCATTGTCTAACCCGGGGTGGTGTGGAGTGCAAAAAAACGATGAATTTGGGCCCAGATCTTTGGACTGGGTTGAGTGTGTGACATTGATCCACATTCGGTCCATCACCTGTTGTGTTTGCATATTCCGCCCTAAGTGCGCTGGGGATGCCCAGACGTGGGTCCCAGGCACTCCACACCACTGGAGTCAAGCTAGCCGGGCTGATGAGAGGTGTTACCTCGAAACCGGTCCGGTCCTCGGATGCTTGATTCCGTTCTGGGAAGGACATGGCTTTTGTAGTTCGGACTGGACTGTTCCCATGGGGCACAGGGTCAGAGCTGATTTGCATATCGCCATTGTCTAACCCGGGGTGGTGTGGAGTGCAAAAAAACGATGGATTTGGGCCCAGATCTTTGGACTGGGTTGAGTGTGTGACATTGATCCACATTCGGTCCATCACCTGTTGTGTTTGCATATTCCGCCCTAAGTGCGCTGGGGATGCCCAGACGTGGGTCCCAGGCACTCCACACCACTGGAGTCAAGCTAGCCGGGCTGATGAGAGGTGTTACCTCGAAACCGGTCCGGTCCTCGGATGCTTGATTCCGTTCTGGGAAGGACATGGCTTTTGTAGTTCGGACTGGACTGTTCCCATGGGGCACAGGGTCAGAGCTGATTTGCATATCGCCATTGTCTAACCCGGGGTGGTGTGGAGTGCAAAAAAACGATGGATTTGGGCCCAGATCTTTGGACTGGGTTGAGTGTGTGACATTGATCCACATTCGGTCCATCACCTGTTGTGTTTGCATATTCCGCCCTAAGTGCGCTGGGGATGCCCAGACGTGGGTCCCAGGCACTCCACACCACTGGAGTCAAGCTAGCCGGGCTGATGAGAGGTGTTACCTCGAAACCGGTCCGGTCCTCGGATGCTTGATTCCGTTCTGGGAAGGACATGGCTTTTGTAGTTCGGACTGGACTGTTCCCATGGGGCACAGGGTCAGAGCTGATTTGCATATCGCCATTGTCTAACCCGGGGTGGTGTGGAGTGCAAAAAAACGATGGATTTGGGCCCAGATCTTTGGACTGGGTTGAGTGTGTGACATTGATCCACATTCGGTCCATCACCTGTTGTGTTTGCATATTCCGCCCTAAGTGCGCTGGGGATGCCCAGACGTGGGTCCCAGGCACTCCACACCACTGGAGTCAAGCTAGCCGGGCTGATGAGAGGTGTTACCTCGAAACCGGTCCGGTCCTCGGATGCTTGATTCCGTTCTGGGAAGGACATGGCTTTTGTAGTTCGGACTGGACTGTTCCCATGGGGCACAGGGTCAGAGCTGATTTGCATATCGCCATTGTCTAACCCGGGGTGGTGTGGAGTGCAAAAAAACGATGGATTTGGGCCCAGATCTTTGGACTGGGTTGAGTGTGTGACATTGATCCACATTCGGTCCATCACCTGTTGTGTTTGCATATTCCGCCCTAAGTGCGCTGGGGATGCCCAGACGTGGGTCCCAGGCACTCCACACCACTGGAGTCAAGCTAGCCGGGCTGATGAGAGGTGTTACCTCGAAACCGGTCCGGTCCTCGGATGCTTGATTCCGTTCTGGGAAGGACATGGCTTTTGTAGTTCGGACTGGACTGTTCCCATGGGGCACAGGGTCAGAGCTGATTTGCATATCGCCATTGTCTAACCCGGGGTGGTGTGGAGTGCAAAAAAAACGATGGATTTGGGCCCAGATCTTTGGACTGGGTTGAGTGTGTGACATTGATCCACATTCGGTCCATCACCTGTTGTGTTTGCATATTCCGCCCTAAGTGCGCTGGGGATGCCCAGACGTGGGTCCCAGGCACTCCACACCACTGGAGTCAAGCTAGCCGGGCTGATGAGAGGTGTTACCTCGAAACCGGTCCGGTCCTCGGATGCTTGATTCCGTTCTGGGAAGGACATGGCTTTTGTAGTTCGGACTGGACAGTTCCCATGGGGCACAGGGTCAGAGCTGATTTGCATATCGCCATTGTCTAACCCGGGGTGGTGTGGAGTGCAAAAAAACGATGGATTTGGGCCCAGATCTTTGGACTGGGTTGAGTGTGTGACATTGATCCACATTCGGTCCATCACCTGTTGTGTTTGCATATTCCGCCCTAAGTGCGCTGGGGATGCCCAGACGTGGGTCCCAGGCACTCCACACCACTGGAGTCAAGCTAGCCGGGCTGATGAGAGGTGTTACCTCGAAACCGGTCCGGTCCTCGGATGCTTGATTCCGTTCTGGGAAGGACATGGCTTTTGTAGTTCGGACTGGACTGTTCCCATGGGGCACAGGGTCAGAGCTGATTTGCATATCGCCATTGTCTAACCCGGGGTGGTGTGGAGTGCAAAAAAACGATGGATTTGGGCCCAGATCTTTGGACTGGGTTGAGTGTGTGACATTGATCCACATTCGGTCCATCACCTGTTGTGTTTGCATATTCCGCCCTAAGTGCGCTGGGGATGCCCAGACGTGGGTCCCAGGCACTCCACACCACTGGAGTCAAGCTAGCCGGGCTGATGAGAGGTGTTACCTCGAAACCGGTCCGGTCCTCGGATGCTTGATTCCGTTCTGGGAAGGACATGGCTTTTGTAGTTCGGACTGGACTGTTCCCATGGGGCACAGGGTCAGAGCTGATTTGCATATCGCCATTGTCTAACCCGGGGTGGTGTGGAGTGCAAAAAAACGATGGATTTGGGCCCAGATCTTTGGACTGGGTTGAGTGTGTGACATTGATCCACATTCGGTCCATCACCTGTTGTGTTTGTGTATGTGTTGTAGCATTGCGTCTAGGAAGTAATGGAAGAGACGCAATAGCGCACTTTGAGATACACAACCAGCGGGAAACAACCTAACAACCTTTACAACGCAACTCTTACAACGCACTACCATTACAACAAAACTTTTACAACACATTATCCATTACAACGCATGCCATTACAATGCAACCATTACAACGCATGGCACTACAATGCATACCACTACAACGCATGTCATTACAACACAGTGATTACAATGCATACCATTACACCGCATCCAACAATTTTTACCCCTACTCTACCCAACACTTACCCTACTGTTGCACCCCCTGAAGTTAGAATAGCAATTTTTACCCCTACACTATCCAACACTTACCCTACTGTTGCACCCCCTGGAGTTAGAATAGTAATTTTTACTCCTACACTATCCAACACTTACCCTACTGTTGCACCCCCTGGAGTTAGAATTGTAACTTTTACCCCTACACTATCCAATACTTACCATACATGCAATGTAATGGTATGCGTTGTAATGGTATGCGTTGTAAAGGTAGTATGCGTTGTGATGGAATGTGTTGTAAAGGTCGTTTTTAAAAATTTGTTGTAATGGCATGCGTTGTAATGGAATGCGTTGTAATGGATGTTGCATTGTAAAAAATGCGTTGTAAAGGTATGCATTGTAAAAGTATGTGTTGTAACATCATACATTCCAACCAGCCACTGCTATGACATCCTGGTAACTACCAGTGGCCAAGAGGTGGATGGAGCACAAAACCTACACATATGTGGGAGCTGCATTGTTGCGCATGGTACTACTCTCAAGTTGTGGCTTCAAGATGTCAATGAGCTTGAGTATGACCCTGCTACTTAGCCTGTACGGATCATAGATCTCCTCTTCAGTCTCATCCAACAATATCAGCCTGACTCTGAATATCCACTCCTGTCTTCTTCTCCTCTGCCATGCCGCCATTCTCCGCCTCCTCCTTGTCGGCCAATATAGGGCAGCCATTGTGGAAAGGTTTGTGATGCATCTGGATGTATTTTTATAGGTTGGACCTGATTACCACCTGTTGCTGTTTAGTGGTAAATTGCATGCCCAAATTTGTATTTTTGCAAGCTTTTGCAATTGTTATGTACATGCTATTTAGCTACTCGCGATACGCAATTTGTTAGTCGCAAATTGTATGAGTCATTTTTGCATGTCGGTATTTAGTCGCTATTTCATTTAGGCAATTGCCAGTGGCTTTTGTATTAGGCATGGGCGGATTTTGCGGATTGGCAATCCGCGAATTTGCGGATTTGCGAATTTGCGGATTGCCAAAATCCGCAAAATCCGCGAATCCTCGCGGATTTTTTTTTTTTAATGTTCGCACAGGTTTCTGCAAGTTCTCGAGGGTTTTGTACAATTTCGCAAATTGCGAAATTGTACAAAACGCTCGCGACCTTGCAGAAACCCGTGCGAACACAATGTGCCCAGTAGGGTATGTGCCTCTTGTGTGTATAAAAGGTCAGAGAAAGATCAGTTCAGCAGATGAAGAGAAAGAAGCTCCTGGTCACAGGAACAGCACGGGTATTGCGCTCGTGAAAGTCAAGGATGCAAAGCCTATCCAGCATCACAGCTGATTTTTCACGGTAGATTTGGAAAGAAGGCACACTTGTCCATCCTCGACGACGCTCACGATTGTTTTTGGGCTAATGAATGAGTCACTGAATTTGAGCATCAACTAGTTCGAGCAACCATGTGTGTGTTACTATGCAATCGCCCCGAAGGGCGCAGGGGTCCCTTGAGTGAGCTGTGAGCTGAGCTGTAACTATTTTACAATGGCGCCAGCAAGCTGCCAGCGCCGTTGTAAAATAGTTACAAAGTTAGCTTGCACAGGAAGCACTTAGATAAAATAAAGCAGCACCTGCTTCGTTTTATCTAGTGGTTCCTGTGCAAGCTAACTTTGTAACTATTTTACAACGGCGCTGGCAGCTTGCTGGCGCCATTGTAAAATAGTTCCATGAGTGGGGGTTCAACTTTTGAACCCGTTACGTCCATGGAGTTTTTTTTTGCGGATTTTGCGGGAAATCCGCAAAATTCGCGGATTGCAGATTTCCCAAAAATCCGCAAAATCCGCGGGCGTAGCGGATTTCCCGCTCACCCTTATTTTGTATATGGTAAATGGCCTTTTTTGCATGCGCAAATCATTTTGCAACCGATTGTGCGCAAGCTAAATGGTCGTACATCTGGCCCTTTATGTTGTATTCCAGTGCAAAAACCATTCTGTAATTGTATCAATAGATTAGCAAACTACATGTTTTATTTACATCGGTATGGACACATCTCCTGAATAATTAAAAAATAGATCATCATGAAAAAACCGCAAGTTTAAAGCTTAAAAATTTGCCCTTCAACCCTCTCTCATTCACACCTCAAACCTCACAGTTATTTGTATATACATACTATTAGACATACCCATTATATTATTTGTTCATGCATACATGCATCAACATATAAAAACATATCATAATTGTTTGCAATAACATTAGTTTTAAATTATTTTTCCAAACAATACAATGGCGGTTCAATGATTGGGGAGGTAAAAAACTGAAAAAGTCTCATAAAATCAATAACGCTTTTCGTTTTCGGCCTTGTGTACTGTGCCCAGTCTTAAGATCCATTACCTTTTTCCTTCCATAATTTATGACCGTTGTCACCACCTCTTTAGTTCTTATGTATTGTTCTATACCTATAATAAAACAGACTTTTTTGTTTGTGGTGTTGCAAGAAACGTTCCATCAGTTATATTCTGGTGTCCGATTTGTGGATGTTTCTATGGTGCTACTACACTTGGGTTTTAGGCGTTAATATTGTACTTCCAATGTAAATTACCTTAAAGGACCATTGTATGACATAAAAGACGAAGGTGTTGTTACAGTTAGGTGTGTACGTAAGTGGCGTAGTTCTCTCAAGTGTAATTACTTGTACTTAACACAAAATTACTTGTAATTATGCGTAATTACGTGAGAAGAGTAATTCAGCATTTATTGCTATTTTCTTGGACCAGAGGATGCATATTGTATTAAGAAAATAGCACTACACATAATCTTCTGTCAAATATTTCAGTGCTCCTGCGTAGTTCGTAGGCCGCAGCACGCCCCGCCCCGTAGAGGGACGGGAAGACCCCTATGATGAAGCATGACACTATGGGATTCATAGTGTGTGAGGGGTATTTTAAAAGCACATAGTGCTCTCCATTTTGCCACTCGCAAAGAGAGCTTATATCGCAACCCTTAGAAACTTAGTCTTCACTCTATAGTAAAAATCAAATAAATACACACTTTTTTAATATATTGATAGAATCCTTTTGTTTATTAACTAATCACCATAGCCTGGACCAGGGTTCTAAGGGTGTTTGTGGGACGGAGGAGAAATATTCTGCGCAGAAGACGCATATTGTAATAACAGGAGCTTGAGGTGGAAGCGCTTTTTCTCGGACTCTAGGTCTGGGCTCATGGTAAACATAAGCTGGGTGTCATCAGCGTATGAAATGATCTCAAAGACAACTTGTTCTGTGATCTTTGCCACCAGGGCCATATATATATATATATATATATATATATATATATATATATATATATATATATATATATATTCACAGAAAAAACCATAGGTTATAGTGGATATATAGTTAGGAATTTGCATTTACAAAACCTTGAAAATTCAATGAAAAAACCATAGGTTATAGGCCATATATAGTTAGGAATTAGCATTTACAAAACCTTATTTTACTCGCATAAAACCATTGAAATTCCATATATAGTTAGCTAACTATAAGCGCTAACTATATATCGCGCACCCGCAATCCACTGCTGATGATGTCACATATTACATCATTCATGACATGGTCAGTGACATCACTGATGACATCACTGATCACAACATCCAGTGATTGTATGTGTCTGTAAAGTTTAAATATGTTTCACATATTGAAGAATGAGTGGATGTATAAGTGTCTGGATGAAGAATTTAGTAGGTGCATGACTGACTGTATGAGTGAGTGATTAAATGTGTCTCACTGAGTACATGGGTTAGTGACTAAACTGTCTTAATTCGTGCATCAGTATGTTTGATGTTGTGTAAGCTGCTGCATGTGTTGATCAGTAGCTATAAGAGTGGCCATATGGGTTATTGATTGGTTGCCCAAATATTTGAATGGGAGGCTGAGTGTGTGTGTGGGTGGCTGGGAGGTGCGTGACTCTGTGCATAGATGTGTAAGCAGTTGATTCACTAGGAGTATGAGTTCAAGAGTGCATGTGGAAACAGCTATATGGGCGGTTGACTGTGCATGGGTGTGTTGGTGAGTGAATGGATTTCTCATTGCTACATGTGCAAGTAAGTACGTATGTAAAACACAATACATATGAGAGTTGAGATATATAAATAACTGAACATAAGAGCCAGTGAATGTGTGAGTGGCTGTATCGATCACTGTGAGCTTGTATCAGGGATTATATAAGAGAGTAAATATGTGTTATTATATGTTTGAATAAGTAAGATGTGTATAACTGTATAGTTGAGGAAATGGAGGTGTGATTGATTCTTTGCATGACTGACTAGGTGTGTGAGTAACTCCATGGATGAGTGACAGTCTGTGAGTGTCTGTTTATACTGAGTGTATGTAAGGTTATATTAGAGTCTGAAGAGGTTCATTGTATTATCACATGAGTGATGTGATCAGTGATGACAAATGAGATGTCATCAGTGATGTCATTTGAGTTGTCATCAGTGATGTCATTTGAGATGTCATCATTGATATCATTTGAGTTGTCATCAGTGATGTCATTTGAGATGTCATCAGTGATGTCATCAGTGATGTCACTGACCATGTCATGAATGATGTAATATGTGACATCATCAGCAGTGGATTGCGGGTGCGCGATATATAGTTAGCGCTTATAGTTAGCTAACTATATATGGAATTTCAATGGTTTTATGCGAGTAAAATAAGGTTTTGTAAATGCTAATTCCTAACTATATATGGCCTATAACCTATGGTTTTTTCATTGAATTTTCAAGGTTTTGTAAATGCAAATTCCTAACTATATATCCACTATAACCTATGGTTTTTTCTGTGAATTTCATTGGTTTTTTAATAGCAAATATGAAAAGCTTTAAAATGTCAAGTACGTGATAGATAAAAACATTTTCGTATTTATGCACGCTGATGTGCTTTGAACGCTGCCCCCCCCTCCCCTCCATTGTAATCCGTCGTACCTCCTTGTCTCTCCATTTGATTGATTGTTGTCCAAGCATTTACTGTTTTAGAATTGGTTCTCTTTGGATCATTCTCTATTTACAAACAAGCACAAAGTCGCAATACTCTGTTTAGTCTTTGCAGATAGTGAAAAATCGTGTAAAAAAAATAAAAGTAATCGAGCAAAATCAGTAGGCCACTAATTGGATCTCTTTTTGACCTCGCTAAAATAGAAATATTAGGAACAACCCTTCTTGAGAAATACGAAAATAGTGACATGAACTGAGCTCCACACCATGAGGGCTGCAAGACAGCTCGGCTCCATCACCCATCCCGCACAAAATAATGACAAACCCTATGCAAATATTAAAAATATAGACAACACACCAGCAAAGAAACAGGGTAAAACATTTTATTAAAAAACTATTTACATAACGTTGGTTTATAAGATGATGTCAGTAGTGGACCGATGTGTGAATAGATCGAAAACAGCACAAGGCTCCAAGATCCGGATAGCAAGCTCCTGGATGTTGGGTGCCATAGTTTAGAGTTCTGAATTTCAGCCTTTTTCAATGCCTGTGCTTTGTTGAATCAAAATGGCGGCTTGACACAAAGCTGACTCAAGCGTTGCTACTGATGCTATGCAGACCAAAACTGGTTTTCAGTTTGTACATTTTTCTAGATTTTTCAATCCAAGTTTGGTTGACTTTGTAGAACGATGGCTTCAGATTTTCAACATACGGTGTGGTGGCGCTGACTGGGAGGGGGCGCTTCGCTCCTGCCCCCTCCCCAAGTAAGATTTTCATACGTGAAAGTACGTTAATGGTTTTGGTCCCTGAGATGCTTCGATGTCACTACCATTCTCAAATAGCATAAGTTCTAGATGTTGGGTGCCATAGTTAAGAGTTCTGAGCAGCGCTTGTAACACTGTCTGAAGCTTATTTCCACCTACTGCAGCTTCACTATTCTCAAAGTAAGTGAGTGTCGTTTGTGGACCTGACTGCATTAGAAAACAATGTAATATGTTACCTTCCTAAACAGCTTGACGGAGGCCCCTGAGGGACGCTGTGATGGCCATGGACTCGGAGAAGACGCTTGGCTCCGACACCCTCCCCAAGTCTTATAGCACTGGTGTAGCCTGAGATCGCCCCCGACATAGGCGGCCGGCTCCCGGGGTCCGGCGGTACTTTTTGCCTTTTGATGACTCTTCAATTCTGGACCTTGTCCCACAATCCGTTTGACCTGAAGACAAGCTGTAGTGGGGCGCCCCTTTATCGTTTTAGTTGCCATTCCGCCCGCTTTTGCTACACTGTGCCTCTTCCGCCATTCAGCTGTTTTCCGCCCGCTCTTGCGACTACAGCGTCTCGCTCACCATGTAGTTGAGATGCGCCCGCTCTTGCGGTGCAGCGATAGGCGGCTGCCACAGGACTCTCAAAATGGCGGCCGGCTCTTCGGTTTTGGGCCTGGTCCACTAAAATGGCCCTGGGACACCTTGGAACTCGGACGCTTGTCTGCTAGGGCTTGGGTCCCATTCTCGAAAAGCGTCCCCTCAGCCGTGAAGATTCTACAAAAGTCTTGGGGGCCTCCGACTCCCGCAGGCTTCTGGTGGGGAGCGGCTGCCATGATTGCTCGTGGAATGGCCACGACGGAGCTACGAGATGGTAGTGGTCTCATGCTGACGCCAGCTTTAGTGTGAAACATCCAGAAACACTGTAGACTACCAATTCGATCAGTTCCGGTAGCGCCCCAACATGACCCGGAAGAGAAGAACTTGCCCTCCCCTCTTTGACTGATGGTTCTTGTTGCCTGTCCCCTCTGTTGTCATTTAACAGAACTTTTTGGACTGCTGAAAGGGGTTGTGTTCTGAACGCTGGTTGGTGGAGACATTTAGACTATATTCTTGACCTACGTTGTCGCGTAATGCGTTTTATGACACGCCGCGTTAGCGCACCCGGAAGTGATCCGAGGCGCGGCGCGCAGCGCGTAACGTAAGCATAACAGGTCATGTGACTTGTTAATAAAACTTTTCATTGGTTCATTTTACTTTTGTTAATTTAATGATGAAAAGCTTGGTCTTATGACCTAAAAATTACGCTTTTTATTATTTTCGAACAATATTTTTTTTTCAAACATATGTTATAATATTCCAGGCTAATGTACTTTCCCGGAAAATTTACAACTGTCTTGCAAGTAAAATATATTCCTTTTTCGAGAAAAAGGGCGTTTCTTCCTTCCATGACGGAGCCGTTGAGTAAAAGAGATTCGGCCTGCTGTCTTAGTCGCCGATACGCCTGATTATCAGATTCTTATCGATCACTTTATGTTGCAGACATGAAAAACACAACTGCCCTTGACCATTTATCTTTACTGCGTTCCTACATATTATACCTTTTATCCGTCATGTAATTGGACTGCTTTATTTCACTTGCCTTTTACTGATTCCAAAACAATCACTAAAAGTAAAAACTTTACAAATGAAAATACTACTACCGTGTTTTGTTTTAAAAACCTTTATTGTGAAAATGTCAGTATACAAATACGGGCCTATAACCACGTGGGCCGGCCACGGAGCAAACTCAAATCGTATATGATGAGGAGACATTTACACTGTAGAAGAACGTAACGAGCGGGCCATTAGGTGACAAGAACAAAGGTGTCTAACAGTTGCGGAATCGGTGGACGTACATTTTGTAATTAAAATACGACAGGGCCACTTACAATAACATTTTCTAGATATACATTTGCGGGCAAAGAGTTACGAGTCCCATTTATACCGGCGCCATTTTGGGCGAGGCCGGGCAGGTCCAAGATATAGTCAAAATGTCTCCACCAACCATCGGCCAGACCAGAACCCCTTTCGGCCCTTTATGTTACAAGATGGTGTCTTCTATTCAGAAAATATTGGTGGCAGCATTTTGAAAGGAAACAGAAACAGCCGTTCTCCTAGTGAGTTTCACATTGTTACATTTAGGAAGAATGTTGAAGAGTAGTATGTGGAAAATCTGAAGCCATTTTTCTACAAACTCTCAATCAGACTTAGATGGAAAAAAAACCTGAAGAATGTACAAACTGAAAACCAATTTTTGTCTGTATAGCACCAACAGTAACGCTTGAGTCAGCTTTGTGTCAAGCCGCCATTTTCATTCAATCAATAGCGTCCCCCTGCACACATTCAGGGACCTGGTCGTGTCTTTAGATGAAACGCATTGTAGGAAAAGAAGCAGAAAGGAAAAGGAAAAAATTTCCGCCGGACCTAGTGAAGCTGCAGCAGGTGCAAATAAGCTTCAGACAGTCTTACAAGCACTGCTCAGAACTCTCAACTGAGGCACTCAACATCCAGGACTTGCCATTCGGATCTTAGCGCCTTGTATTTTTGTTTTGTTCTTGATGGAGGGGAAACAACAAAAAACAGGCATTGAAAACGGCTCAACTGGAGCAAAAAAAAAATTACTTCTTGGGTGCATTAGGGCATTTATGATTTTCGAATGCCGTATTCATCAGGTTGATGCTCATGTTGCCATAGGACAGCATAGCACCACAGTGTATACAAGTTAACTTCATATGTTCAGATGAGGCAGGTGGCATATTTAGCATTCACCTTCTTTGATCCAGGAGGGATGGAGAAAAACTGCCAGATGAAACTTGAAACTTGGCCATCCAGATCTCGGCACATCGGTCCGCTACTGACAGTGACCGCAACTCAGCTGGACACGCCGTCTTTCGGCGCAGCATTGTAGGATGGCCACACCAGTGCGGCAATTTGCTGGACACCACATCGGTGCCATCCGCATCTCGACGCGTTGTGCTGCCTTCGGCCTATTCGCACATCGGTCCGCTACTGACAGTGACCGCAACTCAGCTGGACACGCCGTCTTTCGGCGCAGCATTGTAGGATGGCCACACCAGTGCGGCAATTTGCTGGACACCACCTCGGTGCCATCCAGATCTCGGCGCGTTCATTCATTCAATAGCGTCCCCCTGCACACATTCAGGGACCTGGTCGTGTCTTCAGAAGAAACGCATTGTAGGAAAAGAAGCACAAAGGAAAAGGCAACAAGTTCCGCCGGACCTAGTGAAGCTGCAGCAGGTGCAAATAAGCTTCAGACAGTTCTACAAGCACTTCTCAGAAATCTCAACTGAGGCACTCAACATCCAGGACTTGCCATTCGGATCTTGGCGCCTTGTGCTGGTTCCGACCTATTCACACATCGGTCCGCTACTGACATCACCTCATAAGCCAACGGGGCACCCCACGCCGACTTCCGGCGCAGCATTGTAGGATGGCCACACCAGTGCAGCCACTTGCTGGACACCACCTCGGCGCCATCCGGATCTCGGCGCGTTCGAGTCACTGTACCGCAACAGTGACCGCAATTCAGCTGGACACGCCGTCTTTCGGCGCAGCATTGTAGGATGGCCACACCAGTGCGGCAATTTGCTGGACACCACCTCGGTGCCATCCGGATCTCGGCGCGTTGTGCTGCCTTCGGCCTATTCGCACATCGGTCCGCTACTGACGCCGCCTCACGTGCCAACGGATTTTCTACGCTTTTTGTAGCCCTATGTCGCATAACAGGTCATGTGACTTGTTTATAAAACTTTTCATTGGTTCATTTTACTTTTGGTTTCCTAAAGATGGAAGGCTTGGTCATATGACCTAAAAATAACACTTTTCATTGGTTTAGAACATTTTTTTTTCCCAAACGATGAAAGCCCCACCTTGTTTCTGGATCATTCAGACTGAAGCTGGCGTCAGCATGAGAGCACCACCATCTCGTGGCTCCGTCGTGGTCATTCCGCGAGCAATCATGGCAGCCGCTCCCCACCGGAAGCCTGCGGGAGTCGGGGGCCCCCAAGACTTTTATACAATCTTCACGGCTGAGGGGACGCTTTTCGAGAATGGAGCCCAAGCCCTAGCAGGCAAGCGTCCGACTTCCAAGGTGTCCCAGGGCCATTTCAGTGGACCAGGCCCAAAACCGAAGAGCCGTCCGCCATTTTGACAGCCATGTGGCAGCCGCCTATCGCTGCACTGCAAGAGTGGGAGCAACTCCACAACATGGTGAGCGAGACGCTGTGGCCGCAAGAGCGAGCGCAACTCAGCTAGATGGCCGCCACCTGGGGAGACCCGTTCACGCCGCCTCCCCCCCCCCCCCCCCCCGGGCCGCCGCACGCCAATTTTCGGAGCAGCATTGTAGGATACCAAAACCAGTGCGGCAGTTTACTGGACATCACCTGGGTGCCTGTCGTACATGTTGTGTCAGCCATGTGACACTGGACACAGACCGCTACTGACGAGGCCTCCCCCCGCACCACCCGGGACGCCCCACGCTGTTTTTCTGTGCTGCATTGTAGGATCCCTAAACCAGTGCGGCACCCAGGCGACATCACCTGGGTGCCGTCCAGAACTCTGCACGTTGTGCTGCCTTGGGACTATTCGCACAACAGACCGCTACTGACGAGGCCTCCCCCCGCCCCACCCGGGACGCCCCACGCCAATTTTCGGAGCAGCATTGTAGGATCCCTAAACCAGTGCGGCACCCAGGCGACATCACCTGGGTGCCGTCCAGAACTCTGCACGTTGTGCTGCCTTGGGACTATTCGCACAAAAGACAGCTTCTAACCATTGTTGCTTTTTGTGTTAATAAATGTTTAAATGTTTTTAGTTTTTGTTCTGTTCATTATCGTTAAAAGTTAATAAAGTTTTATAACCTTAATTTGTTGGAGTGTTATCTATTTTTTGAAAAACGGGTGAATGGGGCCTTGAATCGGGTTATTGTCATGTGTGGGCTTTGGAAGTGTGCTGCTGCAGGATCGGACATTTCAAACTCAAATGCACGTTCTTTTTCTTACCTTTCCGAAGCATGGAGCGCAATAGCAAGCAGAGAAAGGGTGATGCACGTGTTGAACACTACCTGACCTGGCAAGTTGCTGGCAGTGCCCCCCCGCCCGCTCCTGAAAGAGGGCACACACACACCGCCGCCCCGAGTACTTCAGAAATCTTTAAAAGACCATGCGCTTGTTCATGAGGCTTAAATGGTTTATCACCTCTTCTAGAACCCCTACATCGACCCTCTGACGTTTCATGGAAAAATTACCATGTAACACAATACCAAGCCCTATCAGCTGAAACCCCCAAGGAATCGTGGGGCATATTAGCAAGGGGGTTTATCTCCCCTTTTTTGGCTTTAAAAACCATGAAAGCGGAGATAAAATTATTTCCCTATTATCAAGCTGTCGCTAACACCAGTTAGTGACACCTAAAAGGAGATAGCGACCATCTTGGGCCCGGCTTTGCATGTCAGTGATACTTATCACTAATGACATGCAAAGTGGCGTGCCAAGATGTTAGCGACTGGAAACAGTCCCTAACATCGCTACCTTCTATTACCAACTTTTGGAGATATTCGCACTAAGCGCGAATATCTCCAAAAGCTAACACCTGCCCTGAGCAGGTTTTAGCCATGTTATCCAATGGGAGGTGGATAACATGGCTAAGAGCATTAGGTCGATAATACATGAATATCGCTGACTTTTCTGCGATAATAGCAAGGTTTATCTGCGATAAAAATCGCCGATGTGCGGCGATAATTTTTGTCTCTAAACAAGTTATAGACAAAAATTATCGCTAGTTGTTAGTAATATGCCCCCGGGTTTTTGCTTGCAGAAATCGGGAGGCGGGAGACTAGCACTGAAATCAGTACTCACACGCCTGAATCAGGAGGATTGGCATGTCTGAATTCTCTACAGCTGGGGCCATAAACTACATCCGCAGGGGTAGGTGATAGCCTGGGACCAGCCTGGCATCTAAAATGGCTGCCGTGCACGACAAAATTGTGGCATTCGAAAAAAGGCAAGATGGCGCAGCCGCTGGAAGAGATGTATCAACATATATCAGCCTCCTCAGCCACCCTCAGGAAACATAGGGGATTAGGATACGTCTCCCGCACCCCCTTATACCTAGTAATTTAATTTACGAAGCACAAAATGGCGAATTCCCGTTTCGCTACCAGTTTGCGGCCTAGTTCGCGGCCCGTGAAGCGCTTCTACCGTGAAAAATCATTTTTTTTTTATTTTCCCCACGGGACCCTTTAATAACCCCAACAACATTCCTAGGGGGTCAAGAGGGGGATACCTTGCCCCCTTTCATTAAATTCCCCCTTAGTTTTTCACCTTTTCTTCTCTCTCGATCCTACCGAGAGACAAGATGGCGGCCGCTCCGGACTGTCACGCAGCAAAAAAAAAAAAAAAGCTCACGCACAGCCGCTGGAAGAGATGTATCAACATATATCAGCCTCCTCACCCACCCTCAGGAAACATAGGGGATTAGGATACGTCTCCCGTACCCACTTATAACTAGTAATTTAATTTACGAAGCACAAAATGGCGAATTCCCGTTTCGCTACCAGTTTGCGGCCCAGTTCGCGGCCCGTGAAGCGCTTCTACCGTGAAAAATCATTTTTTTTTTCTTTTCCCCACGGGTCCCTTTAATAACC
This sequence comes from Lissotriton vulgaris, assembly GCF_964263255.1. Classification (NCBI taxonomy): domain Eukaryota; kingdom Metazoa; phylum Chordata; class Amphibia; order Caudata; family Salamandridae; genus Lissotriton; species Lissotriton vulgaris. The sequence goes on from NC_141693.1 coordinate 1,071,548,278, forward strand.
CCAACAACATTCCTAGGGGGTCAAGAGGGGGATACCTTGCCCCCTTTCATTAAATTCACCCTTCGTTTTTCACCTCTTCTTCTCTCTCGATCCTACCGAGAGACAAGATGGCGGCCGCTCCGGACTGTCACGCAGCAAAAAAAAAAAAAAAGCTCACGCACAGCCGCTGGAAGAGATGTATCAACATATATCAGCCTCCTCACCCACCCTCAGGAAACATAGGGGATTAGGATACGTCTCCCGTACCCACTTATAACTAGTAATTTAATTTACGAAGCACAAAATGGCGAATTCCCGTTTCGCTACCAGTTTGCGGCCCAGTTCGCGGCCCGTGAAGCGCTTCTACCGTGAAAAATCATTTTTTTTTTCTTTTCCCCACGGGTCCCTTTAATAACCCCAACAGCATTCCTAGGGGGTCAAAAGGGGGATACCTTGCCCCCTTTCATTAAATTCACCCTTCGTTTTTCACCTCTTCTTCTCTCTCGATCCTACCGAGAGACAAGATGGCGGCCGCTCCGGACTGTTTAGAATGTTGACAGACACCGGAGAGCCAATCAGCTTTCTGCGCGCAAAGTTCCGATAAGCGAAAAGTAAGCGGACCGGATCGCTGCCCAGAGCGCTGTTACAGATATATATCTTGATTTAAACGTTAATTTCTCAAAAACTACTGGAGCACATATATTGAGACCTAGCAAAGGCACATCGGGCTAACAGTCCCTACAATTTTGCCAAGTTTCGTGCAAATCCATTCAGCCGTTCGAGCTAAAAGTGAGTCCAACCGCCCTATGGAAAACTCAATGCAAAAAACGCGTTTTGGGACCCCCCTTTTTTCTCAGCCCCCCCTTGACGAAACCCCACCAAATTTTCAGGAGCTGCTCAGAAACAAAATGTGCCATTTTCCTGAAAATTTCAGCCGATTCCATCCACAAACGCCAAAGTTATTAGACATAGAATTTTCAAAAGTCCCATAGGGAATTAATCCTAACTATATATACCTACTGGCGATAGCCAGTAGGTAATATATATATATATATATATATATATATATATATATATATATATATATTACCTACTGGCGATAGCCAGTAGGTATATATAGTTAGAATTTTTTCTCTATGGGACTTTTGAAAATTCTATGTCTAATAACTTTGGCGTTTGTGGACGGAATCGGCTGAAATTTTCAGGAAAATGGCACATTTTGTTTCTGAGCAGCCCCTAAAAATTTGGGGGGGTTTCGTCAAGGGGGGGCCGAGAAAAAAGGGGGGTCCCAAAACGCGTTTTTCCCATGTTAATTTCCATAGGGCGGTTGGACTCACTTTTAGCTCGAACGGCTGAATGGATTTGCACGAAACTTGGCAAAATTGTAGGGACTGTTAGCCCGATGTGCCTTTGCTAGGTCTCAATATATGTGCTCCAGTAGTTTTTGAGAAATTAACGTTCAAACCAAGATATATATCTGTAACAGCGCTCTGGGCAGCGATCCGGTCCGCTTACTTTTCGCTTATCGGAACTTTGCGCGCAGAAAGCTGATTGGCTCTCCGGTGTCTGTCAACATTCTAAACAGTCCGGAGCGGCCGCCATCTTGTCTCTCGGTAGGATCGAGAGAGAAGAAGAGGTGGAAAACGAAAGGGGAATTTAATGAAAGGGGGCAAGGTATCCCCCTCTTGACCCCCTAGGAATGTTGTTGGGGTTATTAAAGGGTCCCGTGGGGAAAAAAAAAAAAAAAATGATTTTTCACGGTAGAAGCGCTTCACGGGCCGCGAACTGGGCCGCAAACTGGTAGCGAAACGGGAATTCGCCATTTTGTGCTTCGTTAATTAAATTACTAGGTATAAGTGGGTGCGGGAGACGTATCCTAATCCCCTATGTTTCCTGAGGGTGGCTGAGGAGGCTGATATATGTTGATACATCTCTTCCAGCGGCTGTGCGTGAGCTTTTTTTTTTTTTTGCTGCGTGACAGTCCGGAGCGGCCGCCATCTTGTCTCTCGGTAGGATCGAGAGAGAAGAAAAGGTGAAAAACTAAGGGGGAATTTAATGAAAGGGGGCAAGGTATCCCCCTCTTGACCCCCTAGGAATGTTGTTGGGGTTATTAAAGGGTCCCGTGGGGAAAATAAAAAAAAATGATTTTTCACGGTAGAAGCGCTTCACGGGCCGCGAACTGGGCCGCAAACTGGTAGCGAAACGGGAATTCGCCATTTTGTGCTTCGTTAATTAAAGTACTAGGTATAAGGGGGTGCGGGAGACGTATCCTAATCCCCTATGTTTCCTGAGGGTGGCTGAGGAGGCTGATATATGTTGATACATCTCTTCCAGCGGCTGCGCCATCTTGCCTTTTTTCCAATGCCACAATTTTGTCGTGCACGGCAGCCATTTTAGATGCCAGGCTGGTCCCAGGCTATCACCTAACCCTGCGGATGTAGTTTATGGCCCCAGCTGTAGAGAATTCAGACATGCCAATCCTCCCGATTCAGGCGTGTGACTACTGATTTCAGTGCTAGTCTCCCGCCTCCCGATTTCTGCAAGCAAAAACTCGGGGGCATATTACGAACAACTAGCGTTAATTTTTGTCTCTAACTTGTTTAGAGACAAAAATTATCGCCGTACATCGGCGATTTTTATCGCAGATAAACCTTGCTATTATCGCAGAAAAGTCAGCGATATTCATGTATTATCGAGCAAATGCTCTTAGCCATGTTATCCACCTCCCATTGGATAACATGGCTAAGAACTGCTCAGGGCAGGTGTTAGATTTTGGAGATATTCGCGCTTAGCGCCAATATCTCCAAAAGTTGGTAATAGAAGGTAGCGATGTTAGGGACTGTTTCCAGTCGCTAACATCTTGGCACGCCACTTTGCATGTCATTAGTGATAAGTATCACTGACATGCAAAGCGGGGCCCAAGATGGTCGCTATCTCCTTTTAGCTGTCACTAACTGGTGTTAGCGACAGCTTGGTAATAGGGAAATAATTTTATCTCCGCTTTCATGGCTTTTAAAGCCAAAAAAGCGGAGATAAACCCCCTTGATAATATGCCCCACGATTCCTTGGGGTTTCAGTTGACAGGGCTTGGTATTGTGTTACATGGTAATTTTTCCATGAAACGTCAGAGGGTCGATGCAGGGGTTCTAGAAGAGGTGATAAACCATTTAAGCCTCATGAACAAGCGCATGGTCTTTTAAAGATTTGTGAAGTACTCGGGGCGGCGGTGTGTGTGTGCCCTCTTTCAGGAGCGGGCGGGGGGGACTGCCAGCAACTTGCCAGGCCAGGCAGTGTTCAACACGTGCATCACCCTTTCTCTGCTTGCTATTGCGCTCCATGCTTCGGAAAGGTAAGAAAAAGAACGTGCATTTGAGTTTGAAATGTCCGATCCTGCAGCAGCACACTTCCAAAGCCCACACATGACAATAACCCGATTCAAGGCCCCATTCACCCGTTTTTAAAAAAATAGATAACACTCCAACAAAGTAAGGTTATAAAACTTTATTAACTATTAACTTTAACGAACGGAACAAAAACTAAAAACATTTAAACATTTCTCAACACAAAAAGCAACAATGGTTAGAAGCTGTCTTTTGTGCGAATAGTCCCAAGGCAGCACAACGTGCAGAGTTCTGGACGGCACCCAGGTGATGTCGCCTGGGTGCCGCACTGGTTTAGGGATCCTACAATGCAGCACAGAAAAACAGCGTTGGGCGTCCCGGGTGGTGCGGGGGGAGGCCTCGTCAGTAGCGGTCTGTGTCCAGTGTCACATGGCTGACACAACATGTACGACAGGCACCCAGGTGATGTCCAGTAAACTGCCGCACTGGTTTTGGTATCATACAATGCTACTCCGAAAATTGGCGTGCGGCGGCCCGGGGGGGGCGTGGGGGAGGCGGCGTGAACGGGCCTCCCCAGGTGGCGGCCATCTAGCTGAGTTGCGCCCGCTCTTGCGGCTACAGCGTCTCGCTCACCATGTTGTTGAGTTGCTCCCACTCTTGCAGTGCAGCGATAGGCGGCTGCCACATGGCTCTTAAAATGGCGGACGGCTCCTCGGTTTTGGGCCTGGTCCACTGAAATGGCCCTGGGACACTTTGGAACTCGGACGCTTGCCTGCTAGGGCTTGGGCTCCATTCTCGAAAAGCGTCCCCTCAGCCGTGAAGATTGTACAAAAGTCTTGGGGGCCCCCGACTCCCGCAGGCTTCCGGTGGGGAGCGGCTGCCATGATTGCTCACGGAATGACCACGACGGAGCCACGAGATGGTGGTGCTCTCATGCTGACGCCAGCTTCAGTCTGAATGATCCAGAAACAAGGTGGGGCTTTCATCGTTTGGGAAAAAAAAATGTTCTAAACCAATGAAAAGTGTTATTTTTAGGTCATATGACCAAGCCTTCCATCTTTAGGAAACCAAAAGTAAAATGAACCAATGAAAAGTTTTATAAAGAAGTCACATGACCTGTTATGCGGCATAGGGCTACAAAAACCGTAGAAAATCCGTTGGCACGTGAGGCGGCGTCAGTAGCGGACCGATGTGCGAATAGGCCGAAGGCAGCACAACGCGCTGAGATCCGGATGGCACCGAGGTGGTGTCAAGCAAATTGCCGTACTGGTGTGGCCATCCTACAATGCTGCGCCGAAAGACGGCGTGTCCAGCTGAGTTCCGGTCACTCTTGCGGTACAGTGAGTCGAACGCGCCGAGATCCGGATGGCACCGAGGTTGTGTCCAGCAAGTTGCTGCACTGGTGTGGCCATCCTACAATGCTGTGCCGAAAGTCGGCGTGGGGTGCCCCGTTGGCTTATGAGGTGATGTCAGTAGTGGACCGATGTGTGAATAGGTCGGAACCAGCACAAGGCGCCAAGATCCGAATGGCAAGTCCTGGATATTGAGTGCCATAGTTGAGAGTTCTGAGCTGTGCTTGTAAGACTATCTGAAGCTTATTTGCACCTGCTGCAGTTTCACTGTTGCCCAAGGTGGTGTCCAGCAAATTGCTGCAGTGGTGTGGCCATCCTACAATGCTGCGCCGAAAGACGGCGTGTCCAGCTGAGTTCCGGTCACTCTTGCGGTACAGTGAGTCGAACGCGCCGAGATCCGGATGGCACCGAGGTTGTGTCCAGCAAGTTGCCGCACTGGTGTGGCCATCCTACAATGCTGCGCCGAAAGACGGTGTGACCAGCTGAGTTCCGGTCACTCTTGCGGTACAGTGACTCGAACGCTCCGAGATCCGGATGGCACCGAGGTGGTGTCCAGCAAGTTGCCGCACTGGTGTGGCCATCCTACAATGCTGCGCCGAAAGTCAGTGTGGGGTGCCCCGTTGGCCTATGAGGTGATGTCAGTAGTGGACCGATGTGTGAATAGGTCGGAAGCAGCACAAGGCGCCCTGCACTGTTGAGCTTTGTTCAATGCCTGTTTTTTGTTGTTTCCCCTCCATCAAAAACAAAAAAAAATATATAAAACTGTGCAAAAATACAAAAAAATGTTTAGAAAAGCAGTGCTTGTAAGACTGTCTGAAGCTCCTTTGCACCTGCTGCAGCTTCACTATTGCCCTGGTGTGGACAAAGATCGCCCATGACTTAGGCTGATTGAGAGTTTGTAGAAAAATGGCTTCAGATTTTCCGCATATTACTCTTCAACATTCTTCCTAAATGTAACAATGTGAGACTCACTAGGAGAACGGCTGTTTATCTTTCCTTTCAAAATGCTGCCAACAATATTTTCTGAATGGAAGACACCATCTTGTAGCATAAAGGGCCGAAAGGGGTTCTGGTCTGGCCGATTGTTGGTGAAGACATTTTGACTATATCTTGGACCTGCCCGGCCTCGCCCAAAATGGCGCCGGTATAAATGGGACTCGTAACTCCTTGCCCGCAAATGTATATCTAGAAAATGTTATTGTAAGTGGCCCTGTCTTATTTTAATTACAAAATGTACGTCCACCGATTCCGCAACTGTTAGACACCTTAGTTCTTGCAACCTAATGGCCCGCTCGTTACGTTCCTCTACAGTGTAAATGTCTCCTCATCATATACGATTTCAGTTTGCTCCGTGGCCGGCCCACGTGGTTATAGGCCCGTATTTGTATACTGATATTTTCACAATAAAGGTTTTTAAAACAAAACACGGTAGTAGTATTTACATTGGTAAAGTTTTTACTTTTAGTCACTGTTTTCGAATCAGTAAAAGGCAAGTGAAATAAAGCAGTCCAATTACATGACGGATAAAAGGTATAATATGTTGGAACGCAGTAAAGATAAATGGTCAAGGGCAGTTGTGTTTTTCATTTCTGCAACATAAAGTGATCGATAAGAATCTGATAATCAGGCGTATCGGCGACTAAGACAGCAGGCCGAGTCTCTCTTACTCAACGGCTCCGTCATGGAACGAAGAAACGCCCTTTTTGTCGAAAAAGGAATATATTTTACTTGCAGGACAGTTGTAAATTTTCCGGGAAAGTACATTAGCCTGGAATATTATAACATATGTTTGAAAAAAAAATAATGTTCGAAAAAAATAAAAAGCGTAATTTTTAGGTCATATGACCAAGCTTTTCATCATTAAATTAACAAAAGTAAAATGAACCAATGAAAAGTTTTATTAACAAGTCACATGACCTGTTATGCTTACGTTACGCGCTGCGCGCCGCGCCTCGGATCACTTCCGGGTGCGCTAACGCGGCGTGTCATAAAACGCATTACGCGACAACGTAGGTCAAGAATATAGTCTAAATGTCTCCACCAACCAGCGTTCAGAACACAACCCCTTTCAGCAGTCCAAAAAGTTCTGTTAAATGACAACAGAGGGGACAGGCAACAAGAACCATCAGTCAAAGAGGGGAGGGCAAGTTCTTCTCTTCCGGTTCATGTTGGGGCGCTACCGGAACTGATCGAATTGGTAGTCTATAGTGTTTCTGAATGTTTCAGACTAAAGCTGGCGTCAGCATGAGACCACTACCATCTCGTAGCTCCGTCGTGGCCATTCCACGAGCAATCATGGCAGCCGCTCCCCACCAGAAGCCTGCGGGAGTCGGAGGCCCCCAAGACTTTTGTAGAATCTTCACGGCTGAGGGGACGCTTTTCGAGAATGGGACCCAAGCCCTAGCAGACAAGCGTCCGAGTTCCAAGGTGTCCCAGGGCCATTTTAGTGGACCAGGCCCAAAACCGAAGAGCCGGCCGCCATTTTGAGAGTCCTGTGGCAGCCGTCTATCGCTGCACCGCAAGAGCGGGCGCATCTCAACTACATGGTGAGCGAGACGCTGTAGTCGCAAGAGCGGGCGGTAAACAGCTGAATGGCGGAAGAGGCACAGTGTAGCAAAAGCGGGCGGAATGGCAACTAAAACGATAAAGGGGCGCCCCACTACAGCTTGTCTTCAGGTCAAACGGATTGTGGGACAAGGTCCAGAATTGAAGAGTCATCAAAAGGCAAAAAGTTCCGCCGGACCCCGGGAGCCGGCCGCCTATGTCGGGGGCGATCTCAGGCTACACCAGTGCTATAAGACTTGGGGAGGGTGTCGGAGCCAAGCGTCTTCTCCGAGTCCATGGCCATCACACCGCCCCTCGGGGGCCTCCGTCAAGCGGTTTAGGGAGGTACCATATAACATTGTTTTCAAATGCAGTCAGGTCCACAAACGACCCTCACTTACTTTGGAATAGTGAAGCTGCAGTAGGTGGAAATAAGCTTCAGACAGTCTTACAAGCACTGCTTTTGTAAACATTTTTTTTTTTTTTTGTATTTTTGCACAGTTTTATATATTTTTTTTGGTTTTTGATGGAGGGGAAACAACAAAGCACAGGCATTGAAAAAGGCTCAAACTCAGAACTCTGAACTATGGCACCCAATATCCAGGACTTTCCATCCGGATCTTGGCGCCTTGTGCTGCTTCCGACCTATTCACACATCGGTCCACTACTGACATCATCTTATAAACCAACGTTATGTAAATAGTTATTTAATAAAATGTTTTACCCTGTTTCTTTGCTGGTGTGTTGTCTATATTTTTAATATTTGCATAGGGTTTGTCGTTATTTTGGGCGGGGTGGGTGACGGAGCCGAGCTGTCTTGCAGCCCTCATGGTGTGGAGCTCAGTTCATCTCACTATTTTCGTATTTCTCATGAAGGGTTGTTTATAATATTTCTATTTTAGCGAGGTCAAAAAGAGATCCAATTAGTGGCCTACTGATTTTGCTCGATTACTTTTATTTTTTTACACGATTTTTCACGATCTGCAAAGACTAAACAGAGTATTGCGACTTTGTGCTTGTTTGTAAATAGAGAATGAACCAAAGAGAATCAATTGAAAAACAGTAAATGCTTGGATAATAATCAATCAAATGGAGAGACAAGCAGGCAGGACGGATTACAACGGGGGTAAAGGCCTGCGTTAACTACTCTTCACTATCTGCAAAGAGAGAGTACTACTAAGAGAAAAGAGGGGAGGGGGGCAGCGTTCAAAGCACATCAGCGTGCATAAATACGAAAATGTTTTTATCTATCACGTACTTTACATTTTAATGCTTTTCATATTTGCTATTAAAAAACCAATGAAATTCACAGAAAAAACCATAGGTTATAGTGGATATATAGTTAGGAATTTGCATTTACAAAACCTTGAAAATTCAATGAAAAAACCATTGGTTTTAGGCCATATATAGTTAGAAATTAGCATTTACAAAACCTTATTTTACTCGCATAAAACCATTGAAATTCCATATATAGTTAGAAGCGCTAACTATATATCGCGCACCCGCAATCCACTGCTGATGATGTCACATATTACATCATTCATGACATGGTCAGTGACATCACTGATGACATCACTGATGACATCTCAAATGACATCACTGATGACATCACTGATGACAACTCAAATGACATCACTGATGACATCTCAAATGACATCACTGATGACATCACTGATGACAACTCAAATGACATCACTGATGACATCTCATTTGTCATCACTGATCACATCACTCATGTGATAATACAATGAACCTCTTCAGACTCTAATATAACCTTACATACACTCAGTATAAACAGACACTCACAGACTGTCACTCATACATGGAGTTACTCACACACCTAGTCAGTCATGCAAAGAATCAATCACACCTCCATTTCCTCAACTATACAGTTATACACATCTTACTTATTCAAACATATAATAACACATATTTACTCTCTTATATAATCCCTGATACAAGCTCACAGTGATCGATACAGCCACTCACACATTCACTGGCTCTTATGTTCAGTTATTTATATATGTCAACTCTCACATGTATTGTGTTTTACATACGTACTTACTTGCACATGTAGCAATGAGAAATCCATTCACTCACCAACACACCCATGCACAGTCAACCGCCCATATAGCTGTTTCCACATGCACTCTTGAACTCATACTCCTAGTGAATCAACTGCTTACACATCTATGCACAGAGTCACGCACCTCCCAGCCACCCACACACACACTCAGCCTCCCATTCAAATACTTGGGCAACCAATCAATAACCCATATGGCCACTCTTATAGCTACTGATCAACACATGCAGCAGCTTACACAACAACAAACATACTGATGCACAAATTAAGACAGTTTAGTCACTAACCCATGCACTCAGTGAGACACATTTAATCACTCTTTCATACAGTCAGTCATGCACCTACTAAATTCTTCATCCAGACACTTATACATCCACTCATTCTTCAATATGTAAAACATATTTAAACTTTACAGACACATACAATCACTGGATGTTGTGATCAGTGATGTCATCAGTGATGTCATTTGAGATGTCATCAGTGATGTCATCAGTGATGTCACTGACCATGTCATGAATGATGTAATATGTGACATCATCAGCAGTGGATTGCGGGTGCGCGATATATAGTTAGCGCTTCTAACTATATATGGAATTTCAATGGTTTTATGCGAGTAAAATAAGGTTTTGTAAATGCTAATTTCTAACTATATATGGCCTAAAACCAATGGTTTTTTCATTGAATTTTCAAGGTTTTGTAAATGCAAATTCCTAACTATATATCCACTATAACCTATGGTTTTTTCTGTGAATATATATATATATATATATATATATATATATATATATATATATATATATATATATATATATATATATATATATGTATATATATATATAACCTACTGGCGGTCGCCAGTAGGTAGTTATAGTTAGAATTATTTTCAATAGGGAAATCGCAACATTCTATTGTGAATAACTTTGGCGCCCGTTAAGGAATCTGCCTGAAAATGTCCTCAAATTTGCCTCACGGCGCTCCGGTCCTTCCCTGAAAGGTTGGGGGGGATTCGTCAAGCGGGGGCTGAGAAAAAAGGGGGGTCCCAAAACGTGTTTTCCCCATGTTAATTTCCATAGGGCGGTCGAACTCACTTTTAGCCCGAACGGCTGAATGGATTTCCACCAAACTTGGCAAAATTGTAGGGACTGGTAGTCCGATGTGCCTTTGCTATGTCTCAAGATATGTGCTCCAGTGGATTTTGAGTAATTTAGGTTCAAAAAAAGATATATATCTGTAAGCGCGCCCCGGTACGCGCACCGGGGCGCGAACCAGCGCGCTACGCGACTTCGCGCACGGAAAGCTGATTGGCTCTCGGGTGTCTGTAAACATTCCAAACAGTCCAGAGCGGCCGCCATCTTGTGTCTCGGTAGGATCGAGACACAAGAGGTGGCAAAAACAAAGGGGGAAATGACCAAAAGGGGGCAGGGTAGACACCCCCTGACCCCCTAGGTTTGATGTGGGGGCCATAAAAGGGCCCCGCGGGGCAAAAAAACTAAAAAAAAAATTTTCGATTTGCGCGGGGGGAGAGCCC